>NW_023416357.1:77308183-78544887 GCF_014108235.1 Myotis myotis
GGTATCTCAGGGCATGGCCCCAATGCAGATACTTCCAAACCCAAACAACGAGTCAACCAACCAACCACACAGATGTCAGACAATTGTCTCTTTTGAGTTCCTCTTGACAGAATGGAGGCCCAGCAAGGACTGCTGGTTAGAAGGTATGTTGACAGACTTTGGAATGAGGAGAATCACCCTCTGATTGGTCCGACGCCATTCGTTGTACAATCGACAGTGGTACCTAAACGACACCTGGGGTTAGGAGAGGAAAATAAGGGAAGGTTTCAGGTAAGCAGACGCTGATAATCAATCAAAAAACAAACATGTCACTTAAAAGAGCTGCAAACAGCTGGCAGCGGTACAGCGGGGCAAGGACCTGGCTGAAACGGCTCCAGCAAGCAGCCCAGTGTTGGGACACTGGGCACCAAGCAAAGAGCACCCGCATGTGAACACCTGGGTGCAGCTCACAGGGCAGCTTCCTTCGTTCCTCCTCATATTGGGTAAAATCAGGGTACCATAGGAAATGAGGTTTCTTCGGAGTTTGGACTTATTTTGGGGATAGTGGTGTTTAGGTTTCAAAGCATCAGTGATGAAGAAGGTTGGCTGGAAGCAGCGGGCACCGTGGTATAGTGCCAGCCCTTCCCAGCTGAGGGACCGGGCAATGTGCCTTTCTGGTCCTCAGGGAAGGATGCCGGGGCTCCCCGTGCCCTTCTGCAGGCTGGACACTGCACAACTCAAAGGACCCCATGCACACCGACTGTGATGGGAAGGGCATCTTTTGTACTTGCCATGGAACCCTGTCAAGCTGTACTGGGTGGCCCTGAAGGGTGACACCCAGTGGCTCCAGCTCCAGCATTCGATGGCTCCCAGAGGGGCCGCTTTGGCATGGGCACTGAGCTCCCTGGTCAGGTCTTCTTGAGCCACAGTGCCTTGTGTCTGCCTCGGCATGGCACCACGTGCCCTGGGCATCAGAGCACCTGTCTCTCTCCCTGGCATCGTGAGAGCAGGGCTTGTGTTGTTTTCATCTCTGCAAGGCCTGCACCTATCACAGAGCCTGGCACTGGGACGTGGCTCAGTAGAGTTTGCTGAGTGAATGGATGAGTGAATACACATCCTATGCTTTCTAATTGCAACAACTGCTTCAGATTTAAGCCTCTTTTATATCTATGCGACAGTATGAAGAGGAAACTCAGTTAATTGTGACACAACCGTGTGTCCAAAGTGCTTGCTTCTCGGGTAAATATACTGGGATGAGGGGATGACATGTGTGGCTTGTTTTGGAGAAGACCGGCACGAAGCATTGATGGACTGCCCAGGAAATTCACAGTTTCACCTGTACTTTTGAAGATGTACAGAGTCCAGGCTGAGTGCATGCAGATGACTAGGTGCTGGGAAGGAAGGTGCCCTGGGCTGAGAGTGACAAATTATCCGGGGATGGGCTGTGCCACCCTCTGGGGCGGTGGCCTGTATGGACCGCAGTGCAGGTCGGAGAGTGGGCTGACCCCGTGGTTTGAGGTGAGCGTTGGCAGAAGTGGAGGAGAGTGCAGGCCCTTGGTCCGAAAGGGCTTGCTCGTCTTCATGGCAGGATCATGAAACTCACGGCCTCAGAAAATCAAGTTTCTGAGGCTAGAAAGCAAACGCCACAGGCTGAGTGCCAGAGATTTGGGTATGAAAATATAAGCTTTTAAACTCACACAGATGTGCTTTTGTCCAAAAGGCCCTGAACATGCCAAAGCGGATCAGGGTTTTTCCCTTTTCTTTCTAAAGCCTGCTTCTCTTTCATCGATTCTGTCCTAAGGCTGCTTGGGCTCCTCACGAATGTAAGAGAAGCAGGTTGGACAGCCTGCTGTTCAGGGCCAAGGGCAGGGAAGAGGCAGAACACAGACAAGTACTAATGAAGAGCGTTGGCGCTACAATAAGTCTGGAACCTGGAAGTATTACAGGGAAGCTGAATTTCAAATCAAGAGTCCTTTCATCCATGAGGTTAAAGAGCCGCGCTGGTTGGCATCGGTAAGCGGAGAATTAAGCTGTGGGCACAGGTGGGCAGCACCTTCTCTACAGGGCAGGAATCGGGCCTTGGGCTCCGGGGCCAGGCACATGGGGCTTGAACCCCCAAACTCCCCTTAGTGTCGCCGTGACTTTGGGAGGGTTGCTTGCTACCCCCAAGTTTCAGCTCTGTCGTTTGCCAAATGTGAATAATGACATCTGAGATGATGCATAAAAAGCGCTTAGCACACGCAGCGTAGGGGAAACAGTCAATAATACGGTAATAACAGTGCAAGGTGTCAGGTGGGTGCTAGACTTTCAGGGTATCACTTCATACGTTATAGAAATGTCTAATCACCATGCTGTACACTTGAAGCTAATGATATTGCATGACAACTGTCTCTGAAAAACAAAACAAAAACTAAGTAGCAAGCACTTAGCCTAGTGCCTCACACACAGGTGAATGTGCTGGGCCTGTTGTTGTTCGTATGGAAAAGATAACTTTGTGACACTCCTTCTTAGGTAAAGGGAATGGAGGCTGGGCTGTCTCCTTTCAGGACGCTCTCAGTGTGGCGGCGGGTCAGCCTGCATCACCTGGGGGCTTGTTAGAATGTCAGAATGTGGGGCTCTGCCCAGACCTAAGGAGTCAGAGCCCGCCTTTTAACAGGATCTCCAGGTTCTGGCACCTTCCCTGCAGTCTGGGCGACACTGCTCCAAGGAACACAGGTGTCCACGACTCAGTGGGTCTCCCGGGTCCTTGGCCAGGAAGTACAAAAACCAGCCCACTTGTTCAGATAAACAAGCGAGATCTTATTATGCATTAACTTAATTGCTGCCAATGACCACAGTTTGCAGGCAAGTCCAATCAATAAGAAGAGCACACCAAAAGCAGATGACTCCGTCTGCTTATAAAGGAAGTTGGGCAAGTTCGGAAGGGACCGCCCTGCGCAGCTGCCTGGGTGAATCCGGGCCCCAATCTCTAGAAGCTCCAAGACACTCCCTCCCGCGATGAGATAGAACAGGAGAGAACGAGGTGTGATTTAGAGGAATAAAGAGGCAGCGAGGGGAAAATAAACATAAACCAAAAGAAGCTATAGCAATAGGGACTTGGGAACCTCATTTATACGGAAATTTCTGAAATTCCCAGGGTTTTAAGGAGGAAGAAAGAGCATAGGGCCACTATTCTAACAAAACTTTTCCTTGTAGGATGGGTTTCTTGAAGTGCATTCATTTCTTCATCCAAAGGATATTTATTCACCTCCTGTCATGGGCAAGGTCTCTACAGAGTTGTGATCCAATGGAGGGCACAGGAGAGGACAGGGAGGTGACAGCTGTCGACAGTGCTGCTCCTAAGTCACAGTAGGCTTTGGAAAACCTTCTCACTATGTATTCTTCTTCTGCCCTTTCTCTCAAAAGGTTATGGTGTGACTGTGAGGTTATTGATGGGGCCGGGGCTTTGTGAATTGCCATTGCAGAGAGGGGTCCAGTCTCTGATTTCTGATTGCACCGTGCAAGAGAAGAGGGCTGCGTGGGTGTCCACCAGCCGGGGAGAAATGCCCAGCACAGGGCCACACTGAGCACCCTCACGCTGCCACGGGCTGCTGGGGGTGTGTCTAAGCCAGTCCCACAGGGAACCTTGTAACAGTATTCTCTTAGAGCCTCTCCCCCTTATAACAAGAGTTTAAATGATTAATCCATGGGACGGGGAGTCAGCCAGAGGATTTAGATCATCCCTTCGTTTCATCCTGTGATAGAGCACAGTCTCTGTGCTGGGCACTGGTTGCAACAGTGACCCAGGGACTAGAAGGCCTTCCTGTGGTCACTGAATGGCAGTGCCTCCATTCTCACAGCTCTGAACCGGGCCTCCTATGCCTTCCACTGAGTCGTGTGGACTCAGTTCTCATCTAGCGCTCTTGGTGGCTGTCCCTGGACTTCCAACAGGTTACCACGTGGCCAGAGATGTGTTGGGGCACCCCTCTCCTGAGCTCCCCGAGTGGGGATGGCTGAGGCCTGGCCCCCTGGGTCCCAGGTGCCTGTGTTCCCTCGGCAGCTCCATAAGGCGGAACTCCCTGTTTGTGTCCGTGTCCAGGCCCAGCCCTTGTGGCCAGGTGAGCGGGCGAGGAACTCCAAAGGCAAGTTTAGGTGCTCAGCGTGGATGCACGGCCCTCTTCACAGAGCCCGAGAGGCCCTTCCAGGAAGGCTCCTCTGAGGAGTGGGACTGACACCATGTTTGTTTATCTAAGACATTTTCACAGCATTTTCTCCTTAAGCTTGACAGCTTGTTTACAATGGGTTTCTGCTGGAGGGCAGTTTCCAAGTGCTGTCAGCTTCTGAATTACGGCTCTTGCCAGGGCAGTTCAGTGCAGCATGTCTCTGGGAAGCAGAGAGTCTACACTCACTGCTGAGCACGCTTTTCACAACAGTCAAAGGGCAGAAACCCTTTCTTTTCCTTCCACTGTTTTGCATTGTATAGAGGGCCGGGGGGGGGGGGGGGTGGTGGTGGTGGGAGTTGGGGGAGCAGGGAAGCCACAGGAAGGAAACCAGGGTGCCTTTGCTAGGTGCTTTGATATACGTTCCCATGTAATCCCACCTAATCCTCACAATAGCCCATTGACCCTGGGATTATCAATCATTCCCTCCTTTTTTTTTTTTTTTGCATAGGGGAAGGATGATCAGAGAGGTTAAGTACCTTGTTTAAAGTCACACAGTTATTAGGATGCTTGGGTTTGAACACATGCACTTTTTCCTATGCTGCCTCTCAGGAATGAAGTACTACATTATCTCTCTCCTGAAAGAACCGACTCCAGGTACCTTTCCCACCCAAACCTTCCTTTCATCCAAATGGGAGATCAAACAGGGTCACATCCTCACATCCATATTTATCTACATAATTCTTTCTTTCATTTCTTCCTTCCATGCCCCTGTCCCCCATTCTACCTTGTTAGGTAAGTGGATGCTTTACAAAGCTGGTTTTCAAAAAGGCTTCAATTGGTTTGAAAGCCAGTATTCAAATCTACATCTTCATTTTAGGAACTTGTCTAAGAAAAATGGTAGACAAATAAACCTCTAATCATGGTAAACTATTATTTTCCAAAGTATTTCCCCCTGCACACTTCCATTTCAATCTAGTAGCACCACGGGAAGTTGGCAGGGTGGGTGTTACTACCATTTCCACTTTACAGATGGGAACACTGAGGCCCAGAGCAGTGACATGACTTTACACTGAGCTAGCCAGACTATTTAACTCCTTATTTCTAGCTCTCTTCCCAGCACAATGTCCGTGTGACTTCTGAGTCAGCTTCATTGCTTGATTCGTAATGAATTAGATACACTTTGGAAGCACAGAGACTTTCAAAGAAGGCAATACTAGCTTTGTTTGGGGGCTTAATTAGGCTGGGAACAGAGGCCTAAATGAATCCGAAGACTCAGTTAAAGTCCGAAGCATCAGAACACTCCCTGTCTACCAAGGCTCAGGTCAGGTCCCTCTCCCTGAGACTGAGCTGTGCTCCCCACTTACTGAGGGAGCACTCACACCAGGGGGCGGTTGGGGGCGGGGGGGCGATGAGCAGGGGCTGGGTCAGCGTGGCAGGAATGGCCACTGGTGGGCAGGACTTGGGTGGAAATGGGAGCCATGGAAGCTCCCACACGCGGACGCTGTGCTGTGGGAAATGGGAACTACACTTCAGACAGGAAATGCATATTGAATGACAATGGGACGTGCTCAGATTAGAAACCAGCAGGCACAGGAGAGTAACGCTGGGAAGCAGGGGCCCAGTTCCAGAAACGATTCTAGATAGTGACGTTTTCTCTGCAGGCCCTGGAGGGAAACATGAAGAGAGATCAAATGCTGTACTTTGTGGGTGCTGCCAACTGGTGCCTGAGCAACCAACTCCACAAGTTAAAGAATGAAAAAAAGAGAGAGATGTTTTAAAATTCTTCCTCATATGCAGAGGGAACACTTACTGGGAAATGGTTTTTCTTTGGTGGCAGCTTCTGAGCCAGATAAATGAGTGTCTTTATGGGCAGCAGAGTCAATATCCCAACACAGAACAATCCCCAGGCGCAGGGCAGCTCCACGCCCAGCGAGACTTTACTGTGTCAGGGTGTAAGACAGTAACCAGCAGGAGGATTCATGATCTGTGCAGGCAGCCACAGCAGCAGTGCCAAGCACATCCTTCACCATTTACTGTGATCCCCGCAAAAGTGAGGAACATAAGCAAGGGAAGGAGAACGCCTCCTCACACATGGAGCCTCGGTGGCCGAGGAGAGCAATGTTCAGGTGTGTGTCTCTGACTGGTGGGCTCTCAGAAGCTGAGGCTTTTTCTTTACTTGATCTGCTCGTCTCAGCAGCGTGTGCCTGCTCACGTCCCCCTCCCCCCCCCCCCCCCCCCCCCGCCTCCCCGGTAGTAACAAACCAAATCACACACTCTAGCTGCCTGAACCGGGCAGGTGAGGTGTGACCCAGACAAGAGGGGAGGCCATGCCAACTGTGGGGCTGCCAGCTTTGGCTGGCCTGGTCCCCAGGGCCTGGCCATACTTACTAGTGTCCAAAAGAGGTAAATAGTGAAGAGTGCGACAGTGAGTGCAATCAGTCCGACGGCCTCGAGCCGACTGCTAAAGTGCAGGTGGTCTACGGCGCCCCGCAGGCAGAGCCAGCCCGAGATGGTGGCCAGGGGCGTTATGAACAAGAAGCACACCATGTCTCCAAACAGAGTCCGCTTCTCATGCTGAGGGCCTGGGTTTCTGAGCCACTGCCAGGGAGAGGGAGAGAGAGAAAGACAGGACAAGGTTAAACCCCCAGTGGAGTGGAGACGCCCTACTCCGAACTTGTCTTGATCTTCAGAATCTGGAAAAAGGCACTTTTGACTTGTGCTGAGATCACAAGGGAGCATTAGGGCTCATTCCCATGCCTCCGCCCCCTGAATAATAGTGATTATGATAATAACATAATATGGCAATGGTGATGATGATGATCATAACAGTAATAATGTATCCTTGCTGCAGATGGCCTGTTTTTGAAAACATTCAATGGTTATTGTTATATATCACAATGAGTCTATGTGAAAGGTAGAGGATGTTTTGGGGAGGTAATAGTTGAGGGGCCAGGGTGCTGTCAGGTGGCCAAAGTCTTCCAGTGTCTGGATCCGGGGACTGTGAGCAGGAGAAGGAAAACTCACAGGTCCGGATTGCTCCACTCCTGCCCCTTCCCAAGGGAGACTGGTTTTCGAGACTGGCTCCTCAGAGATGAGCCCTGAGTCCTTGAAGTATTCTGCCTGATGAGTGTTTTGTATGCCTGAGGCACGGGGCCACGGAGTACCAGTGTAATCAGAGAGCTGATGCCAATGCTGTGATTTATGCTGAACACCTATGTTTGCCCTGGGGGCTGGAGCCTGAGTAGCCGAGGTTAGTCATGCAGGCGGCGGTGTGCCTATGTGACTGACCCCAACAAACACCGTGGACACCAAGGCTGATAATGCTTTGTATGTGTTGCTGCGATTTGTTGCTAAACAATTAAATGCACAGTAACGTGTGGCATTGCTGGGAGGGGACACCTGGGAGCTTGCGCCCGGTTTCTCCTAGACTTTGCCCATGCATCTTTTCCCTCTGCTGATTTTAATGGGCATCCTTTTGCTGTAATGAGCCGTAATCAGGAGCATAGAGCTTCTCTGAGTCCTGTGAGTCCTTCCAGTGAATCGCTGAGCCTGAGGGTGGACTTGCGAACCACCCGCACACAGAGACTCACCTGACTCCATGCACTCAGTCATGCCTCCTCCCTCAGGTTTTGGGACCTTGAACCACCTACTTAGAACTGTCCTGGACATCTTAATTGTGCTACCATCTTGACTGACCCAACCCCTAAAAGGATGGGGACAATTTTGTGCTTGTTTAAGGACTAGAGCTGAGAATTCCTACAGGGCAGGGTTGTCCTCCCACTTGGGGAATTGCTGAATATCTGCTGAAATGTTTTACATAATCTGTTCCAGGAAAAGTCATGCTTACATATTGGTGTCATTGTACACTGGTGAGAAGGCCTGGTGGCTTCTGGTTAGTGTTGAAACGTGCCCCCAAACAATCTGACACTCTCATAGCACTGTCCCATATAATAATGAGGGAGGCCATGGAGCTGAGAGGAGGAGTGGGGTCAAACACAGGTCAGGGGGTGCGGGTGGGAAGAGACACTGCGACTCTGTCTTCCTTCTCATCCTACCAACAAATGGGGAGGCCTAGCAGTGCTGTGGGCTGGCCCTCAAATGGGAGCACTATGGGCCACTGAGCAGGTACCCCAAGTGGCCAGGGCAA
Source organism: Myotis myotis (assembly GCF_014108235.1). Taxonomy (NCBI): domain Eukaryota; kingdom Metazoa; phylum Chordata; class Mammalia; order Chiroptera; family Vespertilionidae; genus Myotis; species Myotis myotis. The sequence goes on from NW_023416357.1 coordinate 77,316,452, forward strand.
CAATTTCCATAAAACCACTGCTGGGAGGGAAAAAACCGGAACAGGAAAGAAAAGGGAGGGAGGGGTTGACTGGAGAGAGAAGGGAATGTCATGCTCAAGGGCCAAGGGCGGAAGGAAGAGACAAAAGAGCCACAAAGAGGGCGAGCAAGTTAAGGAAGAAGCTGTGGAAGGGCCAGCAGAAGACTCAGGGAGCGAGCAGAAGAGATGGGAGGTAAATGGCACAGAAGGAAGTTTTCGGGTGGGGGTGGTGGTGCCCTTGCTCCAGTGTTTGCCAGAAGCCAATATTAAATGACCTGGAATGCCCAACGTAGCACTTTCCAGTAACAATCCCCCTTAAAATGGGTTGAGATGCTGGCAGAAGTCAACCTCAGCTCAAAAATGGGCCTGAAGAAATGCTTAAAATTAGACAATGAGGAGTTGACTTGTCTGTGAATATAAACACAGCATTAAAAAAATTTAATATAAATACCAAAATGACCAAGTGCAATGTGTTGTAATGCTACCTCAGACATTCAAAAAACTCATATTAATTAATATTGTATTGCTATGAAGAGTACAAATTGGGCATTTTTATGGCAACTTTATGGAGGCTCAGTTAGGTTAACCGATTGCTCCAAGTGACTCAGCAGTCAAATTGAAGAGGATCAGGATATTGCTTATTTTTCTTGTTTTTTTTTTCTAAAATGAACATGGATTGTTCAGATGTCCTATCAGTAAATATTTGAAAGTTATAAGTTGTAAGATATTCAGAAATCCAACTTCTTAAACAGTGTAGCCCAATTTGCAGTGACCTGACTCCTCCTGCCGTTTAGACTGTGTTTAGGAGCAGATCTGGACTATTTTTTCTGTTGGAACAGAGTAGATTCTCAATAAAGTGACATATGTTCACAGACAAGCTGAGCTCAGTGGCTAAGACTTCCTCCAATTTCTTTTGCTTTGGAATTCTGAATACATTTTATTAAAACTAATTTAGCACCTTACTTATCTATGTGGCCCTTGACATTACCCAATGAAATAACTCAGGTATGGCAGGAGGTAATTATGTATCACTACCTATCTCTGTCTGATGTAAAATAAATTGGAAAGGCAAATTAGAAATTATTTGTTCCAAGATTTTTTATTTTCTATTATTTTTTAAGTCTATATTTCTGAAAAATTTCTAGGCCATTTTATATGTACACGATTACCCAATACCAAGGTTCTACACCTTATTAACACTATGTATTTTTTTTCGGCTTAGCTTACTCTTTGTGTTGTTTGCTGCCGAGTCATATTTCGGTATGAAGTTCTTTAAACGGGTACTATTATGTTCACATCCGGGACTTCCTCAGAACCTCAAGTGTTATTTATTGCCTACACAAAGGCAGCCCCCTAGAGCAAGACCAGTGATAACATCTGTGGTTGAGAAAAAAAAATTGCCCCGTGCCATGGTAAGAACCTCTGCTAACATGTCCAAATAGGCTGAGCATAAAGGATATTTATATCGCAGAGTTTATGAGAGAAAAATGTGATTACAGCTCTAACTGGCTTGGCTCAGTGGATAGAGCGTTAGCCTGCGGACTCAGGGGTCCCAGATTCGATTCCGGTCAAGGGCATGTACCTTGGTTGCGGGCACATCCCCAGTAGGGAGTGTGCAGGAGGCAGCTGATCGATGTTCCTCTCTCATCGATGTTTCTAACTCTCTATCCCCTCTCCCTTCTTCTCTGTAAAAAATCAATAAAATATATTTTTAAAAAATGTGATTACACCTCAAATTTCTAGCAATAGGGGATGGTCAAAATAAATTATGGATTTACTTAAAATAGAATACCATAGAGTAATTTCAAATGATAATGCACCTTTTATATTTACTGAGATGATATACTGCTGAGCAGGAAAAGAAGTCTACTGAACAGAATGTAAAGTATGAGCCTATATATGTAACCATATATTTACATATACATTGACATTTACATAGATATAGTGGATTCACATAGACACAGACCAGGACACTGAGCAAAACTATGGCTCTTCCTTGCAGCCCCTATGGACAACAGGATGAAGACTTCTCAAAAAATTAAAAATAGAACTGCCTTATGACCCAGCAATTCCACTTTTGGGTATTCATCTGAAGAAATCTAAAACACTAATTCGAAAAGATGTATGTGCCCCTATATTCATTGCAGCATTATTTACAATAGCCAAGATATGGAAGCAACCTAAATGTCCATCAGTATATGAATGGATAAAGAAGAGGTACATATATGTGCTGGAATATTACTTGGCCATAAAAAAGTTAAAATTTGCCATTTGCATCAAAATGGATGGACCTACAGAGTATTATGGCAAGTGAAATAAGTCAGAAAGAGAAAGATAAATACCATATGATCGCCCTTACATGTGGAATCTAAAAAACAAAACAAAGAAAGAAAACAGAAACTCATAGATAGAGCAAATTGATGTTTGCCAGATGGGAGAAGAGTTGGGGGGGGGTGGTTTTGAAAAAGGGGGAGGGATTAAGATGTACAAATTGCCAGTTATAAAAACAGTCACAGAGATGTAAAGGGAATATAATCAATAATATTTAATAACTATGTATGGTGTCAAATGGTACTAGACTTATTGGGTTCATCACTTCATAAGTTATATAAATATGCAATCACTATGTTGAACACCTGAAACTAATATAATATCTATACTAAAATAATATCTATAATAAAAGGGTAATATGATAATTAGACCGGACATCTTCCGGACATCCTTCTGGACATCCTTCCAGACAAAGCCATGGTGGCAGGGGCCGAGGCAGAGGCAGTTAGGGGCAACCAGGCTGGCAGGGGAGGGCAGTTAGTGGTGACCAGGCCGGCAGGCAGAGTGGTTAGGGGCAATCAGGCAGGCAGGCAGGTGAGCGGTTAGGAACCAGATTACGAAAGGGATGTCCGTAATCGGGCCTAAACCAGCAGGGATCGGGCCTAAATTGGCAGGGATCGGGCCTAAACCAGCAGAATAAAGAGGGTGCAGGCTGGGCTCAGGGACTCCCCTCCCTGTGCATAAATTTCATGCACCGGGCCTCTAGTTGTATTATAACAGTAATTGAAAAACAAAACAAAACAACAATAACTAAAAAAATGGTGGCTGTTCTTGGTGGTGGAATTATGAATGATCTTTATTTTTTTCTTTTTGTATTATTTTTCTATAATGAATGGACTCCCTGTATAAATATAAGTTGTATATTAGTTGTGTCTGAAACATAAAGAGAGAGAGAGAGATGAGAGAGGAGAGGTCCAATGATGTCTGGGTGTTTAATCTCAGCTATATTATCATGCATTTTGGCTTAATTTATAATAGACAAAGGTTATCTCAATAATTGTTCAATTACATTTCTGCTCATGTATGTCTATGGCCTCTCTTATCAGTTATACTTTATTATACATAGAATATTATTTGCATTCTATAGTAGTACCTTCCTTTCCCAAATATTCAATAAAGAGCAGGCTGACACAGAATGGCTGGTTTGTGTGTCCATCTTCCCGCCTGACCCGAGGAGAAAACTTACCTGTATCACTGGCATCTAGCACACTCAACACTCTCAATGTTGAATGAATGACAAAGGCTTATGCTTACTCACACCTTACCATATGCCAAACACTGTCTCATAAGCTGTATAAAGTAATTGGTTTACTCTTCAATAATCTTTAAAGAGGTAGCATTATCATCACCACCATTTTATAGATAGAGAAACTGAGGCCCAGAGAAGTTAAGTAACGTGTAGAAGATTGGCCTTGACTTTGAGCCATGTAGTCTAGCTCCAAAGACAGTACTCCTAACTACTCTATTATATCATCATTATTAGAAAAAAACACAAAAACAAAACAAAACAAAATGGGGGGGGGTATCACTGGGTAGATGAAGGGGATGTGAGTTGGATTGTACCGTAACTGTTTTTTTATCAGCACAAGAAGGAATATTTACTTATCATGGTTCCCCTGGAGCAAAATATCCATTACTTTGTCCTGCCACTCGTGGACAGCATTTGCAGCTAAAATATCATTCTTGAAGAATCTTTAGTTTAATCTTTGTCTTCAGCTTATACTTGGTTAGCTGTATTTTAAAAGCTGAGGTCAATGATTGAGAATACTGGTTTGTATGGCATCTTTCCCTAGTGGGCTCACCCATATTGATGCCAATGGGCAGCTGAGGGCACCTTTCCTGTAAAGCATACCATATGACCCAGCAATCCCTCTTCTGGGTATCTACCAGAAAAATTTGAAAACATTTATTTGTGAAGATATATGTACCCCTATGCTCACTGTAGCATTTTTCACAATGTCTAAGACATGAAAACAACTGAAGTGTCCTTTGAAAGATTATTGAATAAAGAAGATGTGGTACACATATAAAATGGCATACTACTCAGCCGTAAGAAAAGATGAAATGCTGCCATTAGCCACAATATGGATGGATCTTGAGACTCTCATGCTAAGCAAAAGAAGTCAGATGGAAACAATCAAGAACCATATGATTTCCCTCATGGATGTGTCATAAAACTGAACGCAACAAATGAACAAATAAGATAAACAAACAAAATAAAAACTCTTAACAGTATGGCTGTTTGGTGGTTACCAAAGGGAAAGGAAATTTAGGGGAAAGCAGAAGAGGGTACGGGGGTTATGAAAAGACACTTGACTTTGGGTGATGAACACACAATGCAACATACAGATGATTTATACCTGAATTGTACACTTGAATCCTATATAACTTTGGTAGCCAATTTCACCCCAATAAATTCAATAAAAATTTTAAATATTGTAAAAGAAAAATAATAAAGCAGGAGAGATGCCATTGAAAGCCCTGGCGGTGAACTGCCCATTTTTCTGAGGCGATCTCATTCCAATCACTAACTTGTCCCCGAACCATGAGATGGATCTACTCTTAGAAATAGTTACAAAAACCAACCAAGCAACTAAACACAACAGAAACCCCCACAGTAATCAGCCCTGCAGGGCTGAGACAGCAAAGGGACTGGAGTGCACTCTGCTCCCAGTGACAGGGCATTGTTCACTGGCTGTAAATGCACAGCCGGGGTGAGCCAGGCACTAGCGGTTATTTTCAAGGTGGGTTAACTGCGGATTTGGGTCTAATTACAGTGTCAGTTTGTTGAATCCCTTGCTAGTGGGTAAGGGTGGTGGGGGTGCAGTGCTTGAGGACATTAGATTCTGCCTCCCAGGCTGTGAGTTAATCGGCTTAAATCCCCAAGGTAGACAGGACATTGTGCAGGTTGGTTTGTACTAGAACCAGATTACACTCTGGTGGCTAATAGCTCTGATCAATTACAACTTCCCCATGAATCTCCTTAATGAGAAACCATCATGAAAATGAAAGAAACGGAGAGGAGGGATAACAACTGATAGAACTATAGGAAATTTATGGAGCGGGATAAAAAAAAAAAAAGGAGTGCCCGGTCTCACAATGTTTACTCACTTGGGTTTATCTGCCTGAATGCCTCCTGTTAATCTGAGACTTGGCAGCGTTATTAACCAAGCACTCGCCTTTCTTTGGGATGGGTCTTATTTTCAAAGCCCAACACAACGAACCCTAACCTGTCTTGCTTGCCTGGGGAGGTGCATGTGAAAGGGACAGCAATGATCAGAAGATATGTGACAGGTCCTTTGCATGATTAACAGTGAAGCTGAAACCTGAAAACCACGCATTTCAGTTAACTTGAAACACAGCAGAGAACAAAAACAAACCCCTACCGGAGTTTTAAATCCCTGAACTATCACTGCATTTCCAGGACAGCTGCAGTCACACAGAAGGAAACTGCGACTCCAGGGAAGCCAAGGAGACATCTCACCAGGCAGGAAACAGGGCACTGCCAACGAAAACTCGACAGAGGGTTTGTCCATGACCTTAAAGTGTCAGTCTTCAGCTCTGGCCCCTTGCCAGAGCTCCAGATGTGCGTAGTCAACAGCCCACTCCACATCTCCTTGGAGATGACTAACAGACAACTCAAACTTAATCTGTCCGAAACAGAACTCTTGATTTAGCACTTAATCCCACAACCCTTCCTTTCGCCAAGTCTCCTCCATATCAGTAAATGACAACACCATCCACCCAGCCGCTCAGTCATCCTGTTTCCTTTCTGTGTCTGCCCCACACATCGAGCCCTTCAGTGAGTTCTCCTGGCACCCCCTTCAACACGTGTCTGTGCACTTCTCTCCATTTCCACTGCTGCCATTCCTGTTACCCTAGAATCCAGTTCCTGAAAGCAGCAAGATCACATCACTTCTCTTGCTTAAAGTTGTTCAATGTCTCCCCATCACACTTAATCTGATGAAGTGATTTTCAGCCCTTTTCATCTGATGGCACATGTAAACTAATTACTAAAATTCTGTGGTTGAAAATTGCTGATCTAACGCCTTGCCATGGCCCACACAGCCCAGGTGTTTGTACCCTGGCTCCATAGACCCCAAAGGAGGGCAAGGATAGCGCTCATGAGATTGTTGGGTGGGGGGAAATGACATCTTTATTTTTACAATCTCTAATTGAAATTTAGCATTTCATTGAGTTGCGCAGAGAATCTCAGTAGTGTGAGCAGCACCTGTGACATTGTCACCAAGGGAAATCACAGATATTTCATATCACATTACAATGACTGCAGATATCTTGACATATCACTGCTTTATAGTCTGTTATCATATCTGCCCCAAAATATGTTAAAGAAGCACTTACATTTTATATCACAACTCTGTCTTATAAATGTTTTGATAGATTGGCTTTCTTTGCATCCCTATGTAGTTTACCTTCTGTAATTGCAAACATGACTCCAAGCAGGGATCCAGAGGCTTCAACAGACTGCCAAAGGGTCCATGATAGGAAAATGTAGGCACCTGGGATCTTACGCCTTGGGCCTCTCAAACCATGCATTTTAGCAGTGTTTTGTTCCTGTTTCAGAAATGCTGAACTGCCTGCCTCAGAGCCTTTGCAGTGGCTGTTCCTTCTGCTTGGAACGCTTATTCCCATGGGAAGTTCCTTCTCATCGCTCATACCTCCATTTGAATGTCACCTCTTCTGAGAGGCCTTCACAAAACACCACGCATTCTCTCACTCCAGTCATTCTTTACCACAGCAACCAGTTCCTTTCTTTTTAACTTTGACCACTGCCAGAAATAATCTATGTATTTATTATTTTTAATTGGATTTATTGGGGGTAACATTGGTTAATAAAATCATATTGGTTTCAGGTGTACAATTCTATAATACATCATCTGTATAGTGCATTGTGTGTTCACCACGCCATGTCAAGTCTCCTTCCATTTAATCTTTTTATTTATGTACTTGTTTATCCTGTGTCTTTCTCCCTAGCAGGTACGCTTTATTACACAATATTCTTCTGGCTTGTTCACAGTTATAGCCCCACTTCCTATAATATTTAATTTGCACGTAATAAGTATTAGTTGAAGCAATATATATAAATTCTCTCAAACCAGAGGATTGCTTTGGGTAGAAATTAGATGAGTTTAACTGAAATATATACATGCATATATCACCCCGACTCTTCTGATCAAACACAGTGAAGTAATTTTTGCCACAGACACACACTTAGCAGTGGCTCTGGCATTTACAGCAGTGATTTGGCAGAAGCAGAAGCCATATTCAAGGACACCCTGGAGATTTGTGACGCTCCCTGGAGAACTTAGGCCAATAAGCCAATTAATGGGCTATAATGCTCCATAAATACTATCTCTCTGTCTGGGACATTATAATTCGGCTCTGGCATTATTTAAACAAATGCTACACACATCACACCAATGGTTTGAAATTTTCCAAAGATAAGATTAGCAGCACAGCAGGATTAAATGGCAAAATAATTTTGTATATTCACTTGCAACTTCAGATATAAGCAAAATGGGAATCATTTCCCTCTAATTACTTTAGATCATCACTGTGTAGAAGTGATCACAGCCAACTGGAGATTGCTTATACGACAAACAAGAAGATGCTGCAGAGTTAGGTGGCATATGTGATCAATGTAACGCCAGAAACATAAGAGGAGATAAACAATGAAGAGAGGATAGAGAGCAAGAACACAGGAATTTCCAGAAGTAATTGATAAATAAGATGGACAGTGCCCAAGATGGAAATGATTTACTTTGGGAGACAATGGAGTCATACTGTTTAGTCACTTATAAACAGGACACAAAGAGCAGCTCTCAGTCCCCTGAGCCCTGCTTCATTCTGGCTCTCAAGGGGCCCCTGACCCTCCAGCTGGTTAAGTTGCTGGAGTTTAGCACCCTCTCTGCCCACTGCTGCTGGAGCCCAGGTTTCTGAAACTTTCAATAACTACTTCTAGCACAAGGACAGGATCACACGGTAAAAGGTGCCAGGACAGTGTACCAAGAAAAATCCCCGAGTGGAACACTAGACAAAAGGTGAGACTATGATGAATAACAGGAATAAGGAAAATAAATCCCTATTTTGACAACTGGGGATGTTTAAAGGAATCGAGAGGGAGAAATCAAATTCAAAACTAGGTCGTCAAAATGGGAACATATTTAAAAATCTGTATCCCTCACTATGTAGTGAGAATGTAAATATAAAAACTACCCAAGCAGCCCAGCTGGTGTTGCTCAATGGTTAAGTGTTGACCCATGAACCAAGAGGTCACTGGATTGATTCCCTGTCAGAGTACATGCCTGGGTTTTGGGCTCGATCTCCAGTAGCGAGTGTGCGGGAGGCAGCTGATCTCATTGATGTTTCTATCTCTCTATCCCTTTCCCTTTCTCTCTCTCTCAAAAAGATCAATAAAAACATATCAAACAAATAAACAAACTATCTAAGCAGAGTGTGGTAGAGGGATTTCAATGAAATGTAAAATAAAGGATAGAACAGACATTCTCCCCAGGGCCACATACTCCCAAAGTAAGCAAGAATGGGAACACAGAGAGAGGGAAAAATTTCTGCTAGATGGAAGAACTGTGAGAACAGAGAAATTTTAGATTCACAGTCACTATAGTTCAATGTTTTGCTGCCCAAAGGACCCCAAATATGTAGGAGGGCTTGGCTGATCTTGCTGACACTAGATCAGTGATGGCGAACCTATGACACGTGTGTCAGAGGTAACACGCAAACTAATTTTTTTGGTTGATTTTTCTTTGTTAAATGGCATTTAAATATATAAAATAAATATCAAAAATATAAATCTTTGTTTTACTATGGTTGAAAATATCAAAAAATTTCTGTATGTGACACGGCACCCGAGTTAAGTTGGGGTTTTTCAAAATGCTGACACGCCGAGCTCAAAAGGTTCGTCATCACTGCACTAGACGAATCCCGGCAATGAATGGATTTGGAATCTCTCAAGGCTCCACTTGAGACAATGGCTTAAGTTCATGAGCCATAGTAGTATTAGGTGGTACCTCTTCCCATCCTCAAATTTCAAAGGGATCCCAAGAGCATTCAAGTAATTTGAATTGTGCTATGTCTATGCTGGTCATGATTATCAAGATTTCAAACAGCCCTGGCCAGTGTGACTCAGCTGGTTGAGCATCATCCCATGCACTGAAAGGTTGCTGGTTTGATTCCCAGTCAGGGCACATGCCCAGGTTGAGGGTTTGGTCCCGGTTGGGGTGGGTACAGGAGGCAACCAATTGATGTTTCTCTCTCATCTCTCTCTCTCTTCCTCTCTCTCCCCCTCTCCCTTCTTCTCTCTCTAAAATCAATAAAAACACATTAAAAAAATACAGACTTAAAAAAAGATTTCAAACATTTCAAACTCTTCCCTAACCTCCTCACATCTAAAGGGTTTTCCCTCTCTCTGTCCTGGCCAACCCAGCCATCTGTGTGTAGTGCTCCCCAGGACCTTTTGGATATCTTTCATTAGGTATGGGGCCCAGACTATCAGAATTCTAGGTAAAAATATGCCATCCTATATAATAAAGAGGGAATATGCTAATTGACCATCATGCCCTCACAAGATGGCGGTGCCCACAGCCACAAGATGGTGGCGTCCAGTCCCCTCAGCCCCCCGACAGTGAATTTTCATGCAACCATTACCTTTTTAAAAAATCTTTACCCAAGGATATGATTATTTCTTTTAGATCATCTGTTCTTGGGGAGCAGGCCTAAGCCAGTAGGTGGGCATCCCCCAAGGGCCCCAGACTGTGAGAGGGTACAGGCCGGGCTGAGGGACCCCCTGTGTGCATGAACTTCCATGCCCTGGGCTTCTAGTAGTGTAATAAGAGAGGAGGGCACCATTTTATATTTTGCTGGAGTTATTCTCTTGAGTATGTTCAGTATTTGTAGGCCATTTTGCTACAAATCTCATGAAGCTGTCTTCAGGGAAGACATTCTTAAGGGGTAGGAGCAACAGCTCAAATGACATGGGCCATGGTATCAAGGGCTGGATTTATACAAGGGTAAGCAGGAGAGTGGCTGGATGAACACAGCTCCTGCCTGTGGGAAAGCTCTGCTCCATCTGGGAGACATACATACATTTTAGCTTCAATGATCCTGAGACATGTGCCCCCGATGTGTCCCCAAGGCAGAATCAAGCCAACCATGGAAAAGCCCAAGTTAATAACTAGCCCAGTCCTGCGTATGTGCAGTCTGAATCACTAGCTCTCCATTTAAGACTAGCAAATTATATCCACGGTGGTGGCACCCACAGAATTATAGTATGGCCTCCTTACAGAGGAGGGAATTTGCAGTGAAGTGTTGAAAAGCTTCCCTTACTTTTCATGCTTAAAACACGTTAAGGGTGCAGGAGACATTTTTGGAAAATCTACGTACTTTGTAATTTATGTAACTATTTTCCTAGATCAGGGGTCCCTGACCTAGGCTGTAGGGCTTCAGAAAACCTGTGACCCCTTTGAAACTGGATGTCTGTGCATTTCAGGGGAGAGAGTTCAAGCCTTTTTTTTTTTCTTTCAATGATATGTTGTTGTTTTTTAATGGATATATTTGACATATAACATTGTGTAAATTTAAGGTGTACAATGTTAATTTTATACATTTAATACTGTATGATTGCCATTGTAGAGACATCTAGCAACTCCATCACATTATATACTTATGCTTTCTTTTAGCAGCTGGAATAATTAAGTTTTAGTTTCTTAGCAGGTTTGATGAGTATAGTTCAATATAGTGGTTTATATTCATTATAATGAGTTCAAGCTTTTCTCAGGTTCTCAAGCATTTCTGAGGGGAAGAAGCACTGTTCCAGAGCATTTATGTAAAATGTCCTAAGACACTCCTTGGTCTAGTCCAACTTTCTGAGATTTGATGAATTTAATAATATGGGCAGTAGGGTCTCATTGTTGAGACAAAGTTCATTGTTCCCACATACAGTGTTCAGCATTTACCCAGGGCTGGGAGCTAGGCAATAGCTTTTGAATTGGAACACCCATGTGTGGGCAAATTAAATTCATTAGCACTCGAGTCCCACTCATTTTATTGGGAGAAATTCAGGGTCAGCCAGCAGCTAGAGCGGTAAAGAAAAGAGGCCCTCGCCAGCGTGCTGGAGGGCTGAGGGGAGTCCTGGCCTACGCAGCTCAGAGTGCTCAGATAGTAGTTAGTCCCTAGCTGGTGTCCTTGGCATCTACTCTGTCTTTGTTATAAGGTCTCAGCCGTTTACAGAACTCTCCCTTCTTTCCTTCCACCTGTCATCTTTGCTTCTGAAATAAGAACCATTTGTGTAACACCAATACTTAACTTTAGAAAGACATGCATTATGTGGTTGTAACCAAACCTGATGCTTTCAGATGACCTACTTACATCTTCAATGTGGAAAAGATTAAGAACAAAACAAATTCACCTAAATTTCTGGGCAATCCAGTTGGCCTTTAAATGTAAGAATGGAATTCTAAACACTTAATACATTCAACTCTATGGCAAAAAGAAAATCTGTGTATATGGTATTTTGTAGGGCAGCAGAATCAAGAAGGCAACCAAATTAAAAAAAAAAAATCAATGTACAAATGATTTCCATACAATAAAAGAGTAAAAATAAGAACAGGGTTTCATCACATAAACTGTGACAGGGAGAAGGCAGGACTTTAAGAGGGGGAAAACCATTGGTTTCTTCATGTCTACAATGGAGAGGGTGATGCATACAAATAGCAGAACAGTCACGTGCCTACAGCAGCGGCCTGGCGTAAGGACTCAGCAAAGGATAACTACTAGTAGCAATATATTAAGGTAAATAGGATGATGAGAAGGAATATAAAATAAATAAAACTATGGCAAGGAAGGTTAAGACACATTTTCTATAAACCTGAGACTAGACCTTGCAAACATTATGGTACATGAGGGAAGCCAGTCACATAGGACTGCATACTGTGGGATTCCGTTTGTAGGAAATGTTCAGAACAGGCAAATCCAACACGATATCAAATAGAGCAGGGGGTGCCTAGGGATGGGAGGATTGTAGAGTAAAGGCCGAATTGTGTGAGGCTTCACTCTAGAGTCTAGGATGATGAAAATGTTCTAAAATGGACTGTGTTGATGGTCACATAAGACTGTGAATATGCTAAGTGTCACTTAATGTGCACTTAAAATGGGTGAACTATATGATATATAAATTATCTCAATAAAGCTGTTTAAAAAATAAAAGACTGGAAAATCCCCCCTGGTAAAAATAAATTGAAGTGTCCTGTAGATTTCCCTGAAAAATTCCTCTATCTTGCATGAATTCTGGTTTTTAGATATTTCCTTTTGTCTTGCCACATCTTTATCTCATAGGGTTACTTTTCAGATATATATATCTGTTAGGTACCTCTTATTAACAGCTGAAAACATGTATATTTTGATGAATGAATGACTTCTGGGTTTCAACGTTCAAGCCATAGATTTTAAGCAGATGAAGCCAGCGTTTAGAAAAATATTAGAGCCATTTTATTACTTCCATCTCGCATCCTTTTCCCATCATCTCCCAGCGTTAATGCAATGAGCAGGCCTTTGGAAGCAGGAGGCGTTGCATTATTTTCTAGGATAGTGACGGTTTTCCTTTCGTCTCCCAATTTTTGCTTTTACTGATTCTTCCCAGATATAATGTCCTTAAAGGCCTGTAGATTCTGTTTTACAACTTCCTGCTGCTCCTGCTTGCCAGCATTTCCTATGTACTATATTAGTTATTTCCCTTGGAGCCTTAACAGATCTTGAACCTGACAATTTATTCCAACTTTCTGCTTCTAATAGCATCACTGGAGGTGAAGCAGTGATGAAATAATGTGCAGAAAAGATTTCGTTTTCTTCTTTTCATCTGACCTCAATCTTCACAAACAAATCTACACATTTTCAAAAGTGGCATACCTCTGAGTCAAACCCAGTTTTCAGCATTCTAAACTAAGAGCTTCAAAGCAGGTTTTCCTCTTTCATTTGTACAAGGGCAAACATAACTTCCCTCTCATATATCCATCAGCGTGCAAATCTACTCCTCTAACTCTGTAATAATGGATTGCACAGAAATGGCTTTACCCCAGACCACCTCCAGGGTCCCTATCTTTTCAAGAATGAAGGCAGGCAGTGATGAGGCATGGCATAGAAACACACATGCAGCAAATATGGAGGAGAAAAGCAAAGCCAAAATACCTGACAGTTTTTTCTTATCTTTTCCCAAGTCTGCTGCACCTGTCATAAAAGGTGCAGCAAATAATTGAGGCACTTATACAAATAATTCAAGAGGAAAACTAGTGTTTTCCTTCATGAGTTGTAAAACCAGGTTTTATCTGAATTACTTAGATGACAGTCTTGAAAGAAATTTACCTACCAAAAATGGTGTAAGCATAGGATGAGTGATGAACCTTCATAACCATTTGTAAAAGGAGAGAAAGGGCTCTTAAACAATATTGAGTTCAACAGGCTTTTAAATAACATCTCTCCCTTAGGAGTAATCTCAGAAGAAATTGGTGGCACAATAACCCAGAAAAATGAAAGCTCAAATGCAGAGAAAGAGTAACTGGATGAAATGAAAAAAAAAAGAAAAATAAGAAAGGGTCTATAAAGTCCCTTGGAAACCGAGAATGACTTTTCTGGCTTCCAAATAGGATGATATACCTGAGAGCTTCGTTTCCCAGCTGGACTAGGGTATAAAGAGGCACAGAGAAGTAATGCCATTCCACTGTCCCAGCACACAATCTGGCACAGCTCACGGTTTTGTTTTTAATAGACTTTATTTTTAGAGCAGTTTGAAGTTCATAGCAAAATTCAGTGGAAAGTACAGAGTTCCCATATATCTCCTGCCTTGCCACATGCATATCCTCTTCCATTCCAACATCCCTCAGCTAGTGGCACACTTGCTACAATGGATGAACCTACATAGACACAGCATTATCCCCCCAAGTCCATCGTTTACATTAGAGTTCACTATGGGATTGTACATTCTATAGGTTTGGATAAATGTATAAAGACCATAATAGTATTGTGCAGAATAGGTTCACTGCCCTAAAAAATCCTCTGTGCTCCACTCTTCATTCCTCCCTCCCTGCTGACAGCGCTGGAGTTAAGAGAGGAATTCAGCATCAAGAGGAAATCAGGGCTTTAATCCACATTTTCTTCATTCTCCCCTTTCTGAGTTATATCTAGTCCCTTAAAGAGGCTGGTAAAGAAGTTCTCAAATCTGTGCGTGCTGCACGTGTGCATGTCAACGAGCAAGTGACAGAAAGTACTTTGGAGCCAGAGACCTTCTTTCTTCTGCTTCCTCCACTTACTAGCCCTGTGGCTGGGATTTTTTAAGATCTTTCAAGAATGACTTAACATCTCGGAGTCTCACCTTCCTTATCTACAAAATGGAATAATACTTGTTGCAGGGATACCCAAGACACTGAACTAAGATGGCTCCATTTGGGGTATGGCACGTAATATTTTCCCTTTGCCCATAAAACGGTAAGTAACTTAAGAAGGAAAAACATTGGGGTGTGAGCATCTTAAGGATAAAAGCAAATGGACTCAAACAGAAATTAATGCCAGTGGATGGAAGTGTTGTGTCCAGCTCTGTGCCTTTTCTAGAAAATGAAATTCGTAGCACCAACGGGCACAGTAGGGTGTTATTCAGTGAATAAAGGACCAAAGATCTCCCACTGCCTCACTGAAGTGACTCCTCCACTTCACTCATTCTAATACATTTGTCCATTAGGCAGCATTTAACCATAATCATGTATTGCTCACAATATTTCACACCATTATTTGTTTAAAAAACGTGTATTCTTTCTTTGGAGTTAAGTGTCAGTTGTGGACACAAAATTGAAGAGGCAAGAGGATGGCTGGCAGGAGCCCTCGGCGGGGAGGTTTACGCATATTCTATAACTCTGCATTGGAAATCTGCACCAGGGTGAGGCGTCTGCAATTTATGTCTCTCTCCAGTTCATCCTGGTGCCTCATACCTACCCAGGGCCGTTCCTGGGAGCTAATTGTGCTTTGTGATTTCAGCAAGACTTAGGAGAAAGATGGTTTGCAACTGTAGTCATTCAGTGACACTTCACTGCTCCTCTATCAGCTCCCCTTTACAAAGACACCCTGACCTCCTATCTAATAATTTCTAATTGTCTTCTTTTCAAAGCAGTGGAACTCTTGGCGTCCAACACTAGCTGTACTATTTGTTCCTACATTTGGAATTAGCTCAAAGGTCCAAAATCTTTCAAGATTTTATTCGCATTTTGTTTACTTTCTCTTGTGCTTGGCCCAGATGTGCTTAAGGAAAACCTGGCTGGATTTTCTCCTATATTTGAGACTACCTGAGGATAAATTAGTGAAGACTACATTTTCTCCCTGGAGTGCTAACATTTGTTAATTCTAGGTAGTAGGTACACACCTGATTGCTATCTTATTCTTTATCCTCCTCTGTATTTTTAAAAACAGAATAATTAAAATAAAAAAAGTTGTGTGGCCCTGGCTGGTGTGGCTCAGTTGGTTGGGTGTAGTTCCATGCACGGAAAGATTGATGGTTTTATTCCTGGTCAGGGCACATGCCTGGGTTTCAGGCCTGATCCCTGGTAGGGGGCATGCAGGGGGCAGTGGATGGATGTTTTCCTTTCACATTGATGTTTCTCTTTCTCTCCCTCTTCCTTCCTCTCTCTCTCAAAATAATAATAATAATAATAATAATAATAATAATAATAATAATAAAGTAAAATAATAGATATAGTCATGTAATTTCTTTTATGCATGGGACTGGATTTTCCTTCCAAATTAATCCTTCACCAGCCATGGATGGGCTAAAGACATAGGCACCAAGCCGTGAGCTCACTTCCATCTGGCATGGCCATGTGAACACTTTGGTTGGCTGGCTTTTTTAATGAAGTGATTTTTAATGAAGCAAGCTGTGAATTTAATAGGTACCTTAAAACAGCTTCTTTGTAACTAAGCTTTAAGTAAGGAAGCAACTGCCAAATTAGCTATCAAGGCCAAGAGAAACATTCAAGCCTGAACAACTGCAGGATCAAGGATTGCTGGACGTCGGTCATCAGGCATGTCATCTCAACAGCTGGCACAAAGGATGGTGACACAGTCCACTGGGAGGCTGGTGTATGGCAAGAGGAAAATAAATATAGCATTTATAGCATTTTACTTGACCTTACCAGGGGTCAAGGAAGTGCTGGGCCAGGACTAGGGCATATAGGCAAGTGCAAGATATTTGAATTGTTATTCTTACCACTGTCCATGCTAGGATGCTATCTCTTAGCAGTTCCTTTACCTTGTAATTGTGAACCAGTCATTTCAGCTCACTTATAATGTGGGGACAACAGGAGAGATCACAAAGTTCAGTCTTTACTACCCTGAGAGAAAGATATGCTGACAGCAGGCAATGTACATAGCATTAGAGAACTCTTTTAAAGGTGGGAGAAACACCTAACTCTGGAATCTCAGCTGTAAACAGTACATGGGTAACACAAGAGGTTGAAGAGGGCTGGGTGGATGTAGGCAAAAGACAAGGCCCGGGGAAACGGGAGAGTGCAAGACCCACTTAAAGGCATTCAAATTCTTAAAAAAAAAAAAAAAAAATTTCAAGAGAGCACACCTGTGTGCATGAATGAAGTCACCAGTTTGTGAGGTTTGCTTTATTCAATGGTGAGGAAGCTGATGCAAAGAGAAGAGAAATACCTTGTCCAGGTTCTCAGTGCAGGTCATGGGGCCAGGATGGAACCAGGCTCCCTGTGGCTATCCCAGGGTGTCTGTCTGTATTGCAGTTCTAGACCAGCAGCCCAGTCATGACGTTAGCCCTGCTTGGGAAAGTCACTGGCAAAGGTTTCACTCAGTGGGAGGACCTTTGTTCTGTTGCCCATACAATAGACACAAAGTCCCTCACACACTCCCTTCCGGTACTTGGCATATCCTTTGTCCTTCATGCTACAGCGCCTTTTTCTGCTTTGTGAGGCCTTAGCCTCACCTGGATCGGGTAGGAGATCCAGGTACTTGGAGCTGGAAAGGAGGGGCCTACTAAACCTGGTGGCAGAGCAGGAAGAACCTGTGCCAGCCCGCCCGGGAGCTCAGTCTGTGGTGGACACGAGAACGGGAAGTGGGAACTCCTTGTGGACTCAACTAAGTCCCTCCCACGTTCCATTTCACAGACACTGGGTGTGGCCTTGTCTTTCATTTCATCCCTCCAGAACACAGCATGGAGTGGACAGAGAGGCCTGAATGCAGGACCAAGAGACCCTCTTACTTTCTCACTGAGGCATTTTGACGTAACATCACCACTGTAAACTTGTTTCTTCATCTACCAAATGGGTAATAGGATGCCCCTAAACCCCCGCCCCTCTGCCCCCCGACTGTGGTGAAGTGTTTGCCTGCACAGTGCTTATGTTCCCGAAAGCTTGACAAATACTAGCTGGGCCTGAATCTTTCTGATTTGGCTGGATCGCCCCACCCCCACCACACTTCTCTCAGGCCTGCCAGGCGCTGCCCTGTGAGGGGCTCCTGCCACCTGCCTTTCCTTACAACTGGAGGGAAGACTGATGACTACGTGGGAGAAAGGACTGTCAGAATCACCACACTGCTGTGCTGCTCAAAGCAGTGTTGCTAGTTTGTATTATGTAGAAGCCCTTGTCCAACGGAGTCTGTCTTAAACTGTAAGGGCAAGGGGTCGGTTTCTTTGATTTACAACCATAGGCCAAGAATACGATCTATGGCTTGCAACTGGGGGAGGGGAGGTTCTCCATCCATTTATATAATGAGCAAGTGCTTCTTGGTTGCCTGTCACATGCTGTGAAGAGGGGAACTTGCCCGCCTTCCTTCAAGGAATGGAATAGGTGGTCCTCATGCCTGGGAATCACCTTGAATCAGTTTACACCCCCTATACTGTCATTTCCTAATTACCCCAATGGTACGAGGGCTTGCTGAAGAAAAGAAATACTCTGAAACCACAAGCTCACATTTTTACTTAAATGAATATATTAACTAAAAAAACCCCACAAAACCCATTACAATAAGAGTCGAGCAATGTCGCCACCTGAGTCTGATATGTACATATTAGGAAGGTTTAAGTGAAGTCTTAAATGTATTAACTAGCAAGTGCCAAGGCACAAAGTGACTTCTCCACAGCAGTTCAACTCTACTCCCTGCTGTGTTGCTGGAGATTACACTGAATCCAGGGCACGCTTTAGGACCAGCTTCCTCCCGTGACTTACAAAAATAATCATAAATAAAGCGTTTGAAAAAAATCCTCCATCCTCATCTCCCTAGCTTTACATCCCATTATTCTGAGTAACTGATGTGTGTGAAAACACTCCCTTTCAATTCAGCTAAACCTCTGATTCACAGGGAACAGCTTTTAAATTGTTCATACAATTCTTATCAGTCAGCGGGGTTTGCGTCAAGGAAACAGAAATACGAAAACCTAATCACTCCGCCTGTGAACAATCACCGCGTCTCCCTGATTGGAGGAAGGACAGGTCCTGGGAAGCCTTTCCTCCAGATTTCCACCACTTCCTGGCTGTTTCATTTTAATCACGACCTTGTGGAGCTGATCTATGACTTCAAGCGTTTGCCGGGCAAGGCTGGGTGTTACTGATACACGTCTTAGGAAAAGCAGTTACTCCCATCGCCAGAAACTGATGTTGCAAGCACGCTATTTGCACATAGGAAGATGGACTTCCTTGGCAACCTGCTCAGTCAGATGTGCAATCACGGCCGCAGGCTGGAGTCAAGGCACACGACTTTGGGAAACAAGCCATGGTATTTTTATTGGTTTGCTCTATTTTACCCTTATAAAGGAACGGTATCAGAGTTCAACTCAGAGAAATGAGGAAAACTGAAAATGAGCAGGAAAGAGACTATAAAACCGCCCAGGCTGGTCATTCAGGGAATCCTTTTATGGTTGGTGGATGTCTGTTGACTGCCTTCTACCAGGTCATTATTCTTGGGGATAATTCATCTCACAAATTGACACATCACCAACAGAAAATATGTAGCCTTCACGAGAGGCATGCTAGCTGTGCCAGCTGTGCAGAGAGGAAACACATGGGTTATACCTGCTCTTCCTTCTTGCTATGTACAGTTTGAATGTTTTCCTTCCAAGCTTTACCTGATTGGATGCAGACCTTATGAGATTTATATCAGCTGGACTGTACAGGACATTTACCCATGTCTAGAGAAAACCAGATGATCCAGATGTAGCTCTTGGGTTGAAACTAGCTCTTGTTATACTGGCTTATTTAACAACAAGAAAATATTTAGGGCAATGAATTTACCAAAAGAGACTAAAAAGATGTAGTCTGGCCATGTAGGTAGGCAGGTAACTAGACACACACTCACACAAACATGTACACACAATCATCTTGAGGTATAAATTATATACCACACAAAGTATCCTTTTTTTGTTTGTTAATTCCTACCCGAGGATGTTTTTTTCATTGACTTTTAGAAACAGTGGAAGGGAGGGAGGGAGGGGGAGAGAGAGGGAGAGAAAGATAAAAGAACATTGATGTGAGAGAGACACAATTGGTTGCCTTTCACATACACCCCGACACCCCGACTGGGGGCTGTGGATTGAGCCTGCAACCCAGGTATGTGCCCTTGACTGGGAATCGAACCCAAGACCCTTTGGTGCACAGGGCACTATAACCATTGAGCAACATGGGCCAGGGCATACAAGGTAGTCTTTCAAGTGCAGAGCGAATTTTTTTTTCCTCAGAAGACCTATAGCCTTGGACCTTCAGTCTTATAGAGCCTTATAGAGACCAAGGATATCAGGGAGAGCTCCTAGCTCATCTTCCTTCATACTTCAGCTCAGAGAAACTGGGCCACCCCACCCAGTCGGTCAGGGGTAAAGTGGGGAGGTGATGCTCAGTTTGGACATGCTAATAAAAACCAGCTCACTGCCCTAGCCGGTCTGGCTCAGTAGACAGAGCGTTGGTCCATGGACTGAAGTGTCCTGTGTTCAGTTCTGGTTGATCCCCAGCCCCAGTCAGGGTACATGTGGGAGGCAACCAATTGATGTGTCTCTCTCACATAGTTGTTTCTCTGTCTCTCCCCTCCCTTCTACTCCCTCTAAAAATCAATGGAAAAATATCCTTGGGTGAGGATTAACAACAGTAACAATAACAATAAAAACCAGCTCATTGATTCGCTATTATGAATAGAAACTCACTCTTTTGTGGGAGGGAGAGGAAAGACTATGTAGCAGCCCATGTTTAGGTACCAGGTTCCCAACCTGTTAAAAATGAACTTCCAACTGCTGGCTGCAGAGAGTTCAGGAAAGGAAGTGAAGGAGAAGTGTCTTTGGAATAGTGGTGTTAAAGAGGATCAAGGGACAGGATCAGTGGGGGAGGTAGGAGGGGGGAAGGGGGATAAATGGTGATGGAAGGAGGCTTGACTTGGGGTGGTGAACACACAATACAATATACAGATGATATACTATAGAATTGTACATCTGAAACCTATATAATTGTATTAATTAATGTCACCCCAATGAATTCAATAAAAAAATAGAACAAAAAAAAGGGGGGGATAAAGGGCTGTGTTGAATGAGGACTGAGTTACTGAAGAGTGGGAGTCTGAGGTGTTAAAGTAATTCTGACCAATGTTAACGTCTGGGTGCTGACAAATAAAATTTATAAACGACTTTTCCAACTGCTTCCTCTGGCAACAGGACCTGTTATTACCACATCGATTTTAAAATTAAATGTTATGGAATTTTCTTGCTTTAATGAGAAGGCAGACCTGACTGGTAAATAAAGTAATGATTAAAGCAATTAAAAGAGTGAAAATGAGAAACAAAGCAACAACCTTTAATGCTTCACACAAATTGGCAGGTTTTGATGATTTACTTAATAGATTCATGTTTATCTGGAGGTAAACATACTGAGAAGCAATGGTCACTATGATTAACCCTTTCTTTGGTGAGGGGGAAAGTCAGTTAGTAATGTCAACTGTTTAAAAATCTCCCTGCACCTGGTTCTCATTTGTCCTCCAGCTGAGAAACCAAAGACAACTTCTTTTTATTGCCTGTGGTCAAACAGCAAGTTCATCTTGCCATGGGATGATCAAACGGCCAGCCTCCCCCGGCTTGAGAAGGTTTGCCTTTCACTTTCAACTTGTTCAATCATCATTAACTCTGAAAAACGTCACATTCCATTTGTGCAATGAAAATTTCACCACCCGCGACCGTTTGGGTGAAGTTTTTGTAGGCGAAGCCCTAAATCTTGAAGAGCACCTCACACATTCTCAAGGTCATTTGCCTTGTTTCCTCATTTAATGACAGTTGCCTAAGACCCTGGAGTCTGTGTCCCAACAGACATCTGTGTGTGGATAGGATTCCTTCTCTGGGAGTCAGTGGGTTCCCTGGGTGATACAACACGGGTGTAATATGAGAAAACTAAGTTGTGTGCATGTGTGTGTACACACACACACACACACACACACTCCTTTGTTATGTAACACCCACAATACCCTGGGGTTTTTCCAAGCAAAAGCAAAGTCTTCTTTACTGGGAGGTACTAGTAAAGAAGGCCATTGGATGCAGCCCACTGAAGCAGGGTTTTCTTACTGTGGGGAGCCAGCTTGCCCGGGGAAGCTGCCATATCAACTTGGGGAAGTCCCCAAAAGTTTCTAGAGAGGGGAAATAGGCTTCTTTTTAAATTTTGCCATTGGGCTTGAGAAATCTTCATGTCCTTTGTTTATTATTCCCCCGTCTGCAGAGAAGTTCTGACATGTAAATCCCAGTGAATGTGGCAGAGGGCCAAATCCCTGATGGGCATGCTATAAATATGAATTTCTGAGAGTGGTTGTCAAGCAGCAAGATGGCTAAATTAAGAGGTCACTTGATCCAGAGTCTTAAAAAAAAGCATAGAGTTTATTGGGGCAAGTCAAATAAATTTGTGCCATTTGGCAAGCAAGCCATAGCTAAAACAGGCCTCAGTTACAAGGTCCTGATTAAAATTTCAAGGTCAAACCCGAGAGAACACATATGCAGAGCTCTCCAGAGCCTTGAGTGCCAAGGCGCTAACACACTGTTTTAAATAGTCCTCCAGAAGGGCTTCTTGATTTCCAGCTTTAGTTTAATGCCAAAGTTGTGCTGGGCCAGCTGTTAGAGAAGGAGAAGGTTACCAGCATGTCTGGATTATAGGCACATTGTCTTGGGTCTCTTTCATAATGTATTAGAATATTTATTGTTGCCAAGATCCAATTTTTAATTGGCTGGTAGAAATTGAGGGTACGGGAGAGGGAAAAATTAGTCCAATGATATTCTCCAATTCCCCAGCTCATACAAGACCAGACCCTTGGTCTAAAGAAGAATCATGTGGCTCCTAAAACATAAAAGAGAATGTCCCACCATTTTAACTGCTGGCTTGATAACACCACCTTTTAAGAAAAGAGATTCTAATACTAGGTTATTAATTGAAAAAAACTTGTATAAATTTCCTGGGAGAGGTTGAAAAAAAAAATCATACACTTGTATACCCAGTATTCTTCTAAGTGCTTTATAAACATTAACTCACTTAATCCTCATAGCACTTCCAAGAGGTGAAGAAACTTACATGGGTCACGGAACTATTCAAACCACTATGCAGCAATACTTTTTCATAAAGACCTTTCAGAATACACCCATTGATTGGTTGCTTCTTCTGTCTCCACCTCAGGGAGGTCAACTTTTACTGCTGCTCCTGAATGAGCTAGTGAGTTCTCTCCATCTGTGTCACCTATGCACGCACACACTCTCATACAAAGCTATTTCCGTGCTTCAGTGAAGCTGCACAGGGTTTGTGATCTGGGCATAAAAGCAGACATCATTTGCTCATTAGAGCTAAGTTTTCGGGACGTGCCCCAATTACTGACCTCCACTAACGGCCTGGGTTTGCGCTCGACTGCAAACCTGAAGTGGCAGAGTTCACAGTAGCTGGTGTTTGAGGATGACAGCCAGTGCTCTAGGCAGCTCCGATGAATTGTCCCCAAGGTCCCCGTACATTCACATGGAGAGAGCAAGTCCTCTTGGCTGCTGCCCTCGTGGCAGATCCTGCACATCGGCCGGTCATTGAAGGGGCTGCAAGAGAGGAGGGGCACCTACTGGTCACTGGGCTAGAAACCACTGCCACGTGGATGATCCTCTGGCTCTGTGTCCTTCACCCTTCCCCAGCGGCAGCTGCTCAGAAAAAACAACTGCTTTAAAACCCCAGATCTAACCCTAGTTGATTTGGCTCAGTGGATAGAGCGTCGGCCTGAGGACTGAAGGGTTCCGGATTCGATTCTAGTCAAGGGCACATATCTTGGTTGCAGGCTCGATCCGGGGTGTACGGAAAGCAACCAATTGATGTGTCTCTCTCACATCGATGTTTCTCTGTTTCTCCCCCTCCCTCCCATTCTCTTTAAAAAGAAATGGGTAAGGATTAACAAAAAACAAAACCAAACCAAACCCTAGATCTACACTTGTACTTGGCAGTGGGGCCAGTGCCATGGTCCTCGAGCATCTCTTTTGCCAATACAAAGGAATGGGGAGTGGCCCAGGGCCAAAAATGAGTAAAAACAAGCAGCATGCTATTTTTGTCTTGGGTACAGATGTAATCCAGGCAAACACCAATTAAAAAATAAAAACCATCCCTCGCCATTAAGGACAGAAATTGCTTTGAAATGATACCAATTGTAATTTCTGGACAAACTGTGTTTTTAAAACCTGGCCAGGACACTTGAATACACAGAGGTTCCTTTCATTTCTGCTTTCAATGGGTGTGAGGCTGAGAAGAGGGGAGTAAACTGGCTGCCAACCCAAAACCGCCACACAGAAGGGCGGTCTGAGCCACAGCACAAAGCTGAGTAGCAGGACTTTCGTAGGATGCTCTCTGGGATGTTAAGGACACTAAGCTGAAAGTGAGTAATGAGAGGACACCTTTTACCGAGGTGGCCTCTGTCTAGAGCTCTGCCTTTAATTTGAAAAAAAATCACCCCTGCATGTTTTGTGGAGGCACCTGATATAGTGGTTCTTGTGGCAGGCTCTGGCATCTAGTGGCCTGGGCTCGAACACCAGCTTGCTACTTACCAGCTGGCTAGCTTTGGACAAGTAACATCATCTCTCTGTACTTCAGTTTCCTCATCTCTAAAATGGGTACAGAGAATGGTGCCTTCCTCATATGGTGATTGTGAGGATGAGAAAAGATAATCCAGATGAGAAGCTTAGAATTGGGACCAGAATATAGTAAATGCTGAGCTAGTGTTGTTTTCACTCGTAGAAAAATTCAGGTCATGGAAATCAAATAATGACCATAAACTAGCAGTCATTGGAAGGGTCAAGTAAAGATGACCTCACTTCTCAGTGGATACGGTGTCCTGTATCCACTAAGAGGACTATCTCTTTCTGATCGACATGTATTTATATTGCTCAAACTCACCTTTATTAGGCATTAGATTTTAAAATATGTCATCATTGTATGTGCCAACCTGAGGACCAAGCTCTTTACCCGCTCTCCCCTGCCTCTTCCTGTCCCCCAAAGATGAGAGTGACCCAGGCTCATGGCCACCACTCTCTGACACCATCTTTGGTCCAAATGGAAACAGTCATAGACACACTGCCATTTCCGACAGGCCTTTCCAGGGATGATCCTGGGAATGAGTGAAGGCTGAAAGGGGATTAAAAGAGAAAAGGACCTCCTCCTCACTTGCCCAAAAGACTCACTCATGCTCAGGGGCAGGACAATAAAGTTTAAAGAGTTGACTTTTTCTCCCTTTTTTATCAACGGCCTCCTTCATTCACATTGAGCCACTTGCATGAGCCACTTCTCATTTACATTACTACGTGATGGGAGAACACATAAAAATCCCCCCTCCCCCCCACACACATGCACATTCACACACTGGGGCTCACAAGTCTCATTTTACTGCTGTAGCCTGTTGTTCCCAATCAACCGAAGTGTTTGATGCCTGCAAGGGTGACAGGTACACATCAGCTATCTGTCTCAGTTCACAGATGAGCAGTGATGCTCACTGCCTCATTGTATTCTGAGTCCTAACAATTGTGTAGAAGCTTCTCAAGAGGTAGAAAAATACATATTGACTTCCTTCCCCTCCATGACTTCCCTTTGCCATAGCAGCACAAATTGAAAGTACATGGACAATGTTTATGACATGCATGGATGTGTGAGTCCATGTCTGGCGGACACCACGTCCAGGCTGAAGGCAATAGAAAATATGGCAGTGGCCCAGTGGTAGTGCTGTAGGCACATGCTCAGATCTGTGGACCTGTATCTACATTGGAGGGGTTGGCTAAATTGCTCAGACCGAGGTATGTGGTCCAGGTGTGAGTGACAGACCCACATTTCAGGGTTAGAAGAGTCAGCGCTGATATCAGGAGGCAAGTCCAGTGCGGATATACATGTTACATCCATAGGTCAAGGTCCCACTTACCCATTTTGAAAGAAAGCTGGAGAAGCCAGGGTGTACTTATTGGCCAGGCAGCCTGTAGCTGTCAATCTGTCACTGGGCAGTAACAGCACAAGAAGAGGCCTCCAGGGACAAAGTATTGGCCTGAATAAGCCACTTCTGGGCTGTTGAAAGCCTTTAGCTTTGCTTTGGTTCATCACTCAGGGGAGACAAGTGTGGGGGTTTTAACAATAGTAAACTTCATAGGGCAGGGTGTGTATGAAGGATCATGGGGGGCCCATGAGGAGCAAAGGAGGGAGCAATAGAAGAGGTCCCCAAGGGGGATGTGCCAGAGAAGAGACATGCCCAGGAAGTGGTCCTGGTAAGAGCTCCTATCAGGCAGTGCTGATTGGCATGCACACCAGGAGTAGCACTTCAAAGGTTTTGCCCACAAATCCAATTACTTTGGCTCAGTCACCTGAAATCAGTGCCTCCTTCATTCTATTCTAATATAGGGTTATCTTTGTCACTGCCTGGAGACAATGAGTGTAATTACTGTTGTAATGTCAAAATAAATGTAAAGCAAGGGACTCTGTCTTGAGGGATCCTTCCCTGCCTGGCTCTCTGCAAGTGTGTCTTTAAGTGAAATTCGTGAATTTTAGCTTATACCCTATTGCTATAGAAACAGAATTTGTGTAGTCTCCCCTCCCCCACCCTCTCCCCTACCACCTCTCACCTGACACAAAGACCTGAGCACTAATTACATTCCCTTTTTTTCCCCATCTGACAAAGAGTCCCTCAGATCAATTACATGTTCATTTATTTTACTGTTAATTGTGGTACTACCTCTGGGTGGCAAGAGTCCGTACTACTGTTGACAGCAGCTGCCCGTCCTTGGCCGAAACTTGCATGACATACTGCGGCTGCCCATTCACTAGGCTGCCACAATCCTCCACAGTCTTCACCAGGGGCACAGTTGAGCTGGTGCAGTCTGGCAGCACTTCTGGCAGGTGACTGCAGCGGCTGGTTGTCATGGTAACAGACAGCAATTACTCTGCTAATGGCTTCCGCATTCATACAGGATTTCCATCTAAGAGAGATCAGAAAACAGTTTACTTGGGCAGGGTGGTTAATAGGAAATGGAGAATTACAGGCTACCAACATCATCGTGTCATTATTTAATATAAATAACAGGGGTAGCCTAGACGTGGCTCATTATCTTGTTACCGTTTAATATGCACGCGCACACACACAGAAGTCACAAGAAACAGTGGAGGTGGCTCTGAACAAGACAGCGAGCATGTCAGCGTACATAAACATTAGGATCCCTGCTCTGGGAGAGAGGAGGGAATGATGGCTCCAAAGCCAGATCAGAAGAGAAGATAAGCAGCTCTCCCGCTCTGCACCAGAGAAGCAATAAGTCTTTGTTGACACTCTCTAAAAATTACTAGAATCATTATTACTGATCGCAACTATTTTATTCTTGGAAGCAATTTATTCCCCATGCAGTTTAATTCTGAGATACTAAGATTAATAAAAAGAGAGAGAAAGAGAAAAAAATTAAAAAAAATCTGGCCAACTAACACCTTGTAGGACAATATTTGCCAAACATGAATCATTCAATTAATGAACAACCATTCTGACTTTTGCTATATCTTTGCTTATAATACAACTAGAGGCCCCGTGCATGAAAATCATGCACTGGAGGGGAGGGGGGGTCACTCAGCCTGGCCTGTGCCCTCTCGCAGTCCGGGACCCCTCGGGGTATGTCCACCTGCTGGCTTAGGCCCAATCCCTGTCGGCAGTCAGACATCCCTTTCACAGTCTGGGCTCTCACAGTCCTGGACCCCTCGCTCCTTACCACCTGCCTGCAGCGGAGGCAGGAGAGGCTCCCGCCACTGCTGCTGTGCTCGCCAGCCGTGAACTGCCCCTGTGGGAGCACACTGGCCACCAGGGGCCAGCTCCTGCGTTGAGCATCTTGCCCCCTGGTGGTCAGTGCACATCACAGCAACTGGTCATTCTGTTTGGTTGATTTGCATATTAGGGTTTTGTTATATAGGATTATCTACTTATGTCTTGAAAATTAACCTCCCTTAAAAACTTAACCTATTTTCTTTATTCTTAAGTAAAGTTATTAATAAAATGACTAATTGGATGATCTTATTACATTTTTTCCTAATAGACATTACAATAAATACACTAGTATTGAGTTTTGTTTATTTATGTACTACCTAAAATCTATGGACACTGCATTGTCATAAAGGAACACATAAGAGTATGGAAGAAACTGATAAGTGAGATCTCTACTGCCTATTAAAAATAATCCATTCTTGCCCTAGCCAGTTTGGCTCAGTGGATAGATAGAGCATCAGCCCACAGACTGAAGAGTACTGGGTTAGATTCCGGTCAAGGGCACATACCTAAGTTACAGGTTCCCCAGCCCTGGTCAGGGTGCGTGTAGGAGGCAACCAATCAATATGTCTCTCTCACATTGATGTTTCTGTCTCTCCCTCTCCCTTCCACTCTAAAAATCAATGGAAAAATATCCTCGGGTGAGGATTAACCAAAAAAACAAAAACAAAAACAAAAACAAAACCCCACAATAATAATCCATTCTTAATGACAGCCTTAGCTCCCTGACACATAGTCTATCATGCAAGCTGCTAGGAATTCCGTTTCTGATCTGTGTGGCATGGGCTTGAACTTGACCTCAAGTTCAAGGCAGCGAGGCCCACTGGAGTGAGGAGCCCCACTACATTCAATATTAAATCTCATGTGGAATTATTTATGTCTAAGGGTGAGATGACATAGTTTCCCAGTCCATTCAGTCCATTTCTGCTCAGCCTGTTCCCCTCAAGTTTCTGAGCCCGACACAACCTAGACAGAGGCAGGGTTGGTTGGCAGATGGAGTTCATGGTCAATAACCAGTCTGAATGGTCAAGGCCCCAGGTCTAAATGAATCTTCCCCCCCGAACCCTAAGAGAATTTTTGAAATTCTTGAAAAGGTTGTTTGCTCCCAGATATATGTCTCTACTTATTACACTTTACTTGACTCCTACAAGTCTGGAAAACAGGATCTTCCCAATTTCTAAAAAAATGTGCACCAACTGGACATTCTTAGGATGAGAATGTAATGTTTCCAGATGAACTGAGCTGACACTGTCCCTCCCAACAAGCACGTGTCAAGCAGGCCTGACCACCAAAGACAACGGATGGGAATGGAATCCCTTCCTTGTTGCGGAGGTGTCTGGCTCAGCACGCGCCCTTTCCTGTGCTCCTTGGCTGCCATGAGTCCTCTCATGGTCTGCGGTCTGGCCTCTCCAGGAGCCTTTTGGAACCTTGACAGGGCTGTGAACACCAACTCTATTCTGAGTCCTGAGATGGGGGAAGAGGCAGGGCTGCCATTGTCATGACTCTGGTGGGCTTCTCAACCACCAGGTACTTACTGAGCATTCAAGGAACATACCTAAACAATCAGCTAGTATAGTTTTGCTTTTTAAATAGGAGTTGTTGCTTTTTTTTTTTTTTTAGCACCAGAAAACCAGGAAGTATATGCTATGGAAAGTACAGAAAAGCACCAAGAAAACAATAAAACTAACTCATAACCTCACCACTCAGATAATCGCAGTACACTTTTTGGGTGGCTGTCTTTTTAATTTTTGGCAGAATTGGCAGGGTGGAGTGGATTTGCAGCTGGGGCCAGATAGTGTGGTTTTTATTTTATTTTAACTGAGTTATGGTAGCTCTCAGGCCACAGAAAAAAAGGATGTTCAAAGACCGTCTTCTAAAACTATGTCTAATCCTACTCCCTTGACTTGCCCTTATAAAACCCCATTGACATGATTTTAAATTCTCATGATGCCTCACAGTCACAGAGTGTAACTTCCTGGCACAGCTCTCTTGCTTCACAAGGCAGCCATAGATTAAGAGCCAGGGGTGTCTTGGCAGGAAAAGCAGACACAGTGACCTTCTTGCCACATGGAATCATTATGTCTGGGTGCACTTTGAGCATCTATTTTGGGGTTTTGCATAATTCCAACTCAGAGAGCCAAACGCGTCCTTCCTACACTGGATGGAATTGGAAGAAGGCGGAGGAGGGATGCACAGAGTGAGACCATGAGACCAGGGCTGTCAGTGCTTAGGTCTCTCAGGCGCATAATGTCTCCAAGTTCATTTACTTATAACCTAGACTAAATCCTCATCAAAGGAAGTAGTTCTAAATGCATAACCTCATTTTGCAATGAAATACCCTTAAAACAATTCTAGAAAGCAGCGTTTCCTTTAATCTTATTTTATATCTGTAATTTGACTTCTGGATGATGTACTTCAGTTCACTTCTCTTCTCAAAGGCATCAGGGCTATTATCAGCTATCTATCTCATCAGTTTATTCCATTCACAGTGGGCGCCAGGCACTGAGTTGGGCAAAAAGGAACACAAGGCTCCCCTACTTTGCCTTCTCCTGCAAGCAAGCCCTGACTCTTTCCTTGTGCATCTCTGCAGAACCCTGAGCCCAACTTAGGACCTGGCTGAAGCGAGACTCCAGTCCAGCGCGCACTGAAGGGCACACCAGCACATCCATTGACCAGTATAACCTTGAGATTCTAAGACTGGCATATTGAATCTCCACACTTCTAAAAAAGCTGTCTTTTCTCTCTCTTTTTTGCTCAACCCCTCTACCCCCACCTCCCCACAAAAACAAAACAAAACACCCTGTTTCTTGAGTTGAAAATGGAGTGGAAGGAATCACACAGAGCATGGGCACTTTTGATCATGGTCGGGAAGGCTGAATTGGTTCCAGCCCCAAAGGAGTGAATCTAATCATTGGCTCAGGTGGAGGAGCATAGAAGGGGACATGTTCTCCGCAATCTCCATCAAAAGGAAGCCCAGAGGACTTGATCCAGACATGGGCAGGAGTGGGCCCTGCAGGCTGCATGTACCAACTGGCATGACTATTGCACCTGGGGCAGTGACAAATGGCCCCTGCATTCCCCTGTCTCATTCAGAGCCACCTGGGAAAACAGCAGGCTATTGCCTGGATGCTAAAAAGAGCTGAGCTGTGGGTTTGTAGCCCAGCGCCTGGTCTCTCACGGATCTTTGTGCAAAATTTCAAGCACCATTTGACCACTTTCTTATCACTACTGCTGCTCTTGTGAGAAAATGTCTTTCTTGTCTACCCAAGAATTCTGCTCTCTGGGATTTCTTAGGACAAAAACATGCTGGGAGGGAGTGGTGTCTGTATACACTTGAAACTTCAAATTGTGCTGGTAGGATGGGACCTTTGTTGGTCAGACTTTACACCTTGATAATTTCTTACTCAGGCTGAGAATAAAACATAATTTGGCACTGGCCAAATTCAGCAGCACACAGTGGAAAAAGGTAGATGAGAGGGAAACAATAAAAAAGGAGGGAGGGCTAAATAAATGAAAGCCTGGTTAGACAATTGTTTTTTTCCCCCCACTAAAGACAATTCTTTGTTCTGTATTTTTTTGTGTGTGTCAATTGTTAAGACAAAAAGGACTGCCTGTTAAACTTGACCCCTTTAAAGGACAGAGTGCAGGTTTTACAAAAGCAAGAACCCAACCAGGCTGCAGATAATCGCTGCTGCATTTCTGAACAGGCTGCCATTGTAAGTGATTTCCATGGGAACATGACTGGCGTTATGAGGATGTGTCCAGAGGTCAAGGGGGAAGGGAAGGGAAGGAAAAGGAAGGGAAGGGAAGGGACGTGCAGCCCTCTTGCCTCAGCAGCCCCTGGACCCTCCATAAAGGTCACAGAGTTATGGAAAAAAGTGCTGTTCTTTTTTTGTTGTTGTTAATCCTCACTAGAGGATATCTTTTTCATTGATTTTTTTTTTTAGGGGGAATGGAAGAGAGGGAAAGACAGAGAGAAACATTGATGTGAGAGAAACACATCGATTGATTGCCTCCTGCACACACCCCAACCAGAGCCTGGGCCGGGGAGAAGCCTGCAATCAAGGTATGTACTCTTAATCGGAATCGAACCTGGGACCCTTCGATCTGCAGCCTGTCGCTCTATCCACTGAGCCAAACCGGCTAGGGCTGGGTTTTTTTGTTTTTGTTTTTTAATTTTTATTGATTCCAGACAGGAAGGGGGAGGGGGAGAGAGAGAGAGAGAAACATCAGTGATGAGAGAGATTCATTGATTGGCTGCCTCCTGCACCCCCCCAGTGGATATCAAACCCTCAACCCAGGCATGTGCCTTAAATAGGAATCGAACCAGGACCTACTGGCTCATAGGTCGACGCCCAACCACTGACCCATGCCAGTTGGGCAAAAAACTCTGTTCTTAAAGGTAGGACACCAACCCTGCACCCTGGTTCACTACTCTCAAGGGTAAATCACTCTGTTTCTCAGACTTTGCTGAGATTTCTTGCACATTTGAAAACAGGTTACTAATACTTCCTGAGCCACTCATCTGAGGCCTAAAATAACATGATACTTGTGAACGTGCTTTGTAAATTGCAACAAGCCCCACACAGAGAAAGCTGTATTTTATTACTACATTAAGCTTAATTTCCGCTCTTCTTCTGGCCTGGATGCATCTTGTTTCTGATCCCCATGGCTGGTTGACTCCTACAACACTGCACCTTTTTTTTTTTTTTAATATATTTTATTGATTTTTTACAGAGATGAAGGGAGAGGGAGAGAGTTAGAAACATCGATGAGAGAGAAAGATTGATTCAGCTGCTTCCTGCACACTCTCTGCTGGGGAGGTGCCCGCAACCAAGGTACATGCCCTTGACTGGAATAGAACCTGGGATCCTTCAGTCCGTGGGCCAACACTCTATCCACTGGTTAGGGTAGTGGTTGGCAAACTCATTAGTCAACAGAGCCAAATATCAACAGTACAACAATTGAAATTTCTTTTGAGAGCCAAATTTTTTAAACTTAAACTATATAGGTAAGTACATTGTTATTAACTTAATTTAGAGTACTCCTAAGGCTTAGGAAGAGCAACACTCAAGGGGCCAAAGAGCCGCATGTGGCTCGCGAGTCGCAGTTTGCTGAACACGGGGTTAGGGCAACACTGCACCTTTTGGAACACACTTGAGCCCTGCCAATGGGTCACTCCATCTGTCTTAGAGGGGAAGCACAAAGGGAGTCTCTTCCTTGCATATCCACTTCTCCTTTTCCTTAGCCCTGTCTTTTTCATATTCCTGAGCACACGTTTCATTCTTCCATGAAAATGTTTAGTAAAGATATATGATGGCCCTAGCTGGTTTTGCTCAGTGGATAGAGCGTCGGCCCTTGGGCTAAAGCAGCCGTGGGCAAACTACAGCCCGCGGGCCGGATCCGGCCCATTTGAAATGAATAAAACTAAAAAAAAAAAAAAAAGACCATACCCTTTTATGTAATGATGTTTACTTTGAATTTATATTAGTTCACACAAACACTCCATCCATGCTTTTGTTCCGGCCCTCCGGTCCAGTTTAAGAACCCATTGTGGCCCTCGAGTCAAAAAGTTTGCCCACCCCTGGGCTAAAGGGTCTCAGGTTCGATTCTGGCCAAGGGCACACACCTCTGTTGCAGGCTTGATCCCTGGCCCAGGTCAGGGCTTGTGTGTGAGGCAACCAATTGATGTGTCTCTCACATCAATGTTTCTCTCTCTCTCCCTCCCTTCCACTCTCTCTAAAAGTCAATGGAAAAATATCCTTGGGTGAGGATTAACAAAAAAACAAATAAATAAAAAAGATACATGATGAAAAGCTATTAGGTTTAAGATACTTTAGTGTAGTTGTTACAGCAGCTACCATTATCTTAGCTAGTCTAGCATGTGATAAATACACTAGAAAATAAAACACAAGCCTCTCTCAAGTGCCTTTTCAGGCTCGCTTCTATCAGAACTATATTTTTAGTGCCAAGTCAACTTTAATCTCTTAGATGTAGGATGAGAAGGCTGTGTGCCAGCTGGCACTAACCTGGTCATATGGGCTGCCCAGGCAGTGTCCTGAGCAGGCCCAAGCTTGGATTGGCAGTCTGGAGCAAGATTGTATTTCCAAATGCAACTCTAAATGCCAACTCCAGAGATTATAAGAAGCGGGCTTCTCAGCTTCCAATATGTCCTGGAAGGGTCCGGTCTGTGACACCTCCACCTCCAGAGTTGATCAACGAAGAAAATAAAAGGAGCTAATTTATTTCTTAATTCATTCATCCATTAAAAAATGTTTTTTGAAAACTTACTAGGTTTTCCTGGGAAATGCCTGGTGGTATAGAGTCCATCATTTCAAGTCCTGCTTTACATTTCCCAGGCATAGGCCACTAATGGTCTGGAGTGTTCCCCAGACCCTCCCGGGACTGCAGAGTTGAGGACACCAGCAATCGTGTCCTGCTAGTTCAGGGAAAACCACCAGATGCCTTAGATTTGGGGGAATGAAACTGCAGAACCATGGAAGGGCGAGATGTCTTTCTGCTCCATCAAAGCTGTACTTTACTAACACTGGTCCAGGATTCAGAAGCCTGACCTTACTTTTACACAAGCAAATCTGCTTCAAAAAGGATTTCTAAACTATCCCTTAGCCTTCTTCAAGGATTCTCATGCTCAGGGATCAAGGCCTCCTCTAATGAGACCAGTGAATGGGTGATACAAGTTGGTTGGTGACGGAAATGGGGAAAAAATAGTAATAATGGTCTGTCCAGGAAATTTCCCCTCTGAGTTAGATTTTTAGACTGTGGATTCTAAGAAGAGTCTCTGAGAATAGGAATGCTCTTTGAGGGAACATTTCCTTGGCTTTTCAGGCATGTTATAACCAGACAGCGCGCTGCATGGCTGGTGAACTGACTGAGAGTATTCTGAATGTTCAGAGAAAATGAAGGCAGGCAGGAAATCAAATACTGACCTTGCTTTCCAATGAAAATGGAGCAAATGACTAATTCCAAAACCATTAACATGTAAAAGTGGCATATTTCTTCCGAGAACAGGGCACAAAGGCTCTCCAAGGAGATTGCCGGGACATGATTGCCAGCAACGTTTACGTTTTCAAAAACACGCCAAGGAGACTATTCACTAAGAATGTGTTGCAGCAAAGTAGCTGCTTCATTAAGCTTAAATAGCCGCGGCAGGGCTGTGCTTACAGACCCACGCTACCAAATTATACATTTCTTTTCTGGATGCTTCACTGACCTCATTATGTAGAGCGAAGAATTTGTCATTTCAAATAAAGTGACCATCCACATCTTTATAAACATGACTGTCAGGCGCTTGATGAGTCTGCAAGTGAAACACTGGCTGGCCCAATGAATTAAAAAACAAACAAAAAAAACACAACCCACACACAAACTCTGCTCTTTACTGTCTCATTTATCTCTGCTACATGCTCACTATTACAGAGCAGAATAGGCAGGTGAAATGCCTGCCTGTTTCTGAGCATGACAGAGGTTTTGATTTGGGATAAGGGCCCTTTCTTGAGGAATGTGTAAACACCCATAATGAACTCTGAGAAGAAAAAAAAAATCCAGACCAGCACCAGACAAGCTGGATCTGTAGAGAATTACCGTAACACATTCCCAGTGTACTATTTGAAACATATCTAGAGTTATTTATCACTTTCCATCCAGGTCATTAATTCTGATTCTCAGTCACAGAAATATCAGACTAATCTCCCCCCCCCCCCATTTATAATTACTATATTTTCTTTTCCGCCAGGTACAATCTCCAGTTCTGCTAAAGGCAAATCAAGTAACAATTATTGTATTTACACATACTTTTCCCTCTCAAGCAGTACTCATAAAATTAATTCAGATATTGGAAGCTATCCATTTTTTCATTTAATTTTAATTATATAGATGAAAATGGCAATTAAAAATCCCACAACAACACCGTATGTTCAAAGACACAGTGACAGCTGAATTACACTTGTAAATAACAACTAGCTTCTACACGGAGCCCTGCTGAGCCCGGGAGCTGGTGGGGGAATGGAGCTGCACGGATGAGTTCTGGGAGCTTGGGAACAATCCGGGCATATCAGAAAAGTTTAAACGTCAAATTTAAAAAAAAAAAAACAGAGGAGAGCAGGCAAAATAGAATGAAGTGTTCATGGTACAGTACTTGGAGATGAGAAAAAAATGTGTATTCTTCAAATGATATTCAGTGTGTCCAGTGACAACAGCTACCTGTCCAGCATGGGAAAAGGTGTGGAGGGTATGGCCTGCTGACCAGGGTATCTAATGACACAGGAGAAAAACATGTCAGCTGCAAATGAGAGCTGAACATGTTCTACGAACAAAAGTTCCTAATTTGTGGTTGGGTTCAGACACATTTTCTACCAGCATTTAAGTGAATGTCCCCTAGTAAGGAAGTTGATTTGGGGTCCAGTCCAAGTTGTACCTCACTCTCCTCTGCACAAACAACCCCGTACCAGCAATACAGAATTGCTAATTCTTAACCCCACCTCAGACCATACCCTGGAATAAAGCCAGCTGCCAGCTTATCTTAAACCAGGGTTCCTTGGGGCTTTCCCTATCTGCATTTCACCAAGAGCACTCATTAGGAAGTTGAAGTAGGAAGCTGTAGTCTTGCCCTCTCACAGGGCAGTGTCCAAGCTCTGCCTTCCACCAGGCTGGGGGTAGGGACCCTCTGGAGTGCTTTCAGGCCTGTGATATCCCAAGAGACGTTTGGGGGCATATGTTACCCTACATATACTTGCAAGGAAAACCAAAGTTACTCACCTTGCCAAGGAATATTAAGGAAATGCAGAGCAAAGTATAAAGCTCTTTGGATTTTGCTTTTCAGCCCTGTCGTTGGCATTACAGACTAGGCTCCCTATCATATGTTTCAATTACTGAAATCTGCCAAACCTCATGTTCTTTCACACGAGGTCTGGAGGCCTGTCAGAGTCTCTGGGTGCTTCTGCATTGCCTTTTCACATCTGTGGTTTGGGATTCAGGGGCCCCTTGGGAGCCTTTAGGGGAGAGGAGACACAGCTCTGGTTTCAGATCACGGAGTCCTGGCTTTGAAAGGCCACCTGGAGCTTACCCGTAGAACAATTACTTGGCGCTAAGCCTGGTTTCCTCCTGACACCGAGGGCCTGTGGTAGGTATGTGCTTGGCACGTGGAGGGCACTTGGTAACCCGCTGTGCTTAAGACTGTAGGGCAGCAGTCATCTTACAACAGCCCTGGCCAGGCTGGGGAAAGAGGCCCCTTCCAGAGCCTACCTCTAGGTCCCCTCACCTAGCCTACCTCTCCACACTCCTCCTTACTACTCTCCTATCTTCCCAGGCCAAAAATCCCTCGGAGGCAGAACTGCTGGCATCTGCTTTCACAGTCTTGTATAAACATAGGCAAAAAGCACAGACACAACCCCCTGGAATTACTTTACTCTGTTCTCTACACACACACACACACACACACACACACACACACACACACACACCATAGATTCTTTTTTATTGGTTCCTTAAAATATTTCCTTTTAAATAATCAAGATACAAACAAGCACAAGAAAAAAGTAACACTTAGTCAAGGACTGAGTTAACTGAGATCACTTTATCTTGAATCTCTTCACCTTTGTATATCCTGGATTTTTGAGGACCATGAAATTGGTGGGGGAAAGGCCTCTTTCTTACTTCCTGCTTACCTCAAAACAAAACACCTACTCACTGCAAAGTGCCTACTAATGCCTTCAAAGGTGCCACGAGGTGATATTTTTTCTAAGCACACTCCTCCCTCACACTTGCTCCTTGGGCTGCCTGTCCCAATTCTTGACTTTGGCCCTGTTCCAGCTCAAGGTGCATCTTGACTTTGGCAATTGCATCAGTCCCTCATCTTACATGGCTGCCATCTGTTGGAGTGTTGTTGGCTTTGTCTGGACT
Organism: Myotis myotis; assembly: GCF_014108235.1. NCBI lineage: Eukaryota > Metazoa > Chordata > Mammalia > Chiroptera > Vespertilionidae > Myotis > Myotis myotis. Next base: position 77,354,042 of record NW_023416357.1, read on the forward strand.
TTTTCAGTGGGAGATCCAGCCTACTCTCTCCCCAGTCTTCAGGGGAGTTGAGTGTTCTAGAAATGCCCCAGTGCATCAACTTACACAGAAGGCTGTCTTCCCACCAGAACTTCCCGTAAGCTCCTCAACCACCTAGAAGAAAGGTCCTGAATCAAATATCTGGTCTATTCATTTCTTTGTATACCTAGCTTTGCCAAAAACAATGGGTGAAGTTCCTTCACCTGGTCCTGCCTGTTTGATAGAACCAAAAATAACTGTATATTGACACTGAATGAAATTATTATCCAACACAAAACAACCAAATATTATACAGAGGTCTACCTTTAAATTTTTGTCTGATGGTTGTTTTCCTTCAAAAAAGACAAAAAAATTACAATATATTTTTAATAGTTGCTTAAACATTTGTATTCTTATTGAACTTTTTTTTCTTTTAAATTTCTGCCGGTTTACGACAATTAAATAGGAAACTGTGGCATGAAAAATGACACCAAGCCCTTTCTATTTCTTTCTTATTCAAAGAGTCCATCACACAAGTGTAAAATATGAGCACTGTCATTTTTTTTGGAAGGAGAAGAACATTAATTCTGGCAGCACATTACAATTCCAGTAAGTGGTTAAAAATTACTCTATTAATAGCAATAGTGTGAGTGTGTTTTTCTATTTTCACAGCACTATTAATTTTCTATCATCTAAGTGCTTAATAAATACAATGGGTCTTCACTGACTTCCAGGGTGAAAATAACAGTTATGCCCCCACAGAGTTCACTCATTTGCTTTATGGGCTAAAAATTCTCTAGCATGTCACAAAATAACACAATGTTCCCGCGGACTGTGTTTTATTCTTGAATCTCCAATTTCACTAATAAATGTGAAAAACACATGTAGCCAGATAAGCCCCTGGAGACCAGCCACTGCAGATGCTGAAGAAAGCAAGTTATTTCAGCTAAGATCAGCATTCGCTTTCACAAATTCTCCTCCAACTGCTTGATGTGTGGCAATGTAACTGGTTTCTAGTGACTACCCGAAAGAGCTAACAAAACTAGTTAATTTTTTTAAATAAAAAGGATATTATCAAAAAATTAAGGAAAAAAATCATAAAATTTTAAATATCCAGATAAAGTGACTTTTTCTAGTCACAGCTCCAATAGATCTTCACTATCATCTCTGAGAGAGAACTGTTATTTTTTTCCTTAATATTTTTATAATGAAACATTTCAAACAGAGAGAATACTACAGTAAACCTACATATAGTCCATCATTCCCATCTAATAATCAAAATTTTGCCACACTTGTTGCACTCTCTTTTTCTTTCTCTCATCTTATTAAGATTTTTTTTAAAAAAATAGTTCTTTGTTGTTGAAAGTATTACATATGTCCCCTTTCCCCCCCATTGGCCCCCTCAGCCCCCTCCCCTGCCCCTCCTCCTCTACCTTCCCCCACAGGCCTTCAGCATCCTATTGTCTGTGTCCATGCGTTATGCATATATGCATACAAGGTCTTTGGTTAATTACTTCCCCCGCCTTCCCTCTGAGATTCCACACTCTGTTCAATGCTTCCATGTCTCCGGAATCCTATTAAGATTTTTAAGCAAGTCCCAGAAATTATGTCATTTTACTTCTATATACTTCAGTATAAATTTCTAAAAACATGGACCTTTCTTATATAACCACAAAGCCATTATCATACCTAATAAACAATAATACCTTGGTATCATTTAATACCCAAACTGTAGTCAAATTTCTCCAACTTGAAAAATCATTTATAGTTGGTTTAAATGATCCAAATAGGGTACAAGAGTTGGATGTTCTGTCTCTGAAGTCCCTCTCACTTGGCCGCAGCCACCTCCCCACTCCCCCCATGCCACTGTCTTGCTGAATATACTTTTATAGGGTTCCTCATGAGCCCCGTCTTAATAGCCACTTTCATAATTTGACTTCTTTTGGTATCATTTAACTTGTTCTTATAGCCCCTGTATTTTCTGGAAACTTATTGATCGGTTTGATTAAGTTCAAGTTTAACTCTTAAGCTACAATGCCTCATAGGTGGCATTGTGTCCTTTTCATTCATTGTGTACTTTTCATTACATCACATCGGGAGGCACCTAATGTGTGGCCATCCCACCTTTAGTGGGTTTGGGTGACGGCAGCCTGATTTCTCCGTTGTGAAGTTCCCTATTAACATTTCTAATGGTCCAATCATTAAGTCCATTGGTGATAGTGGTTTGACTCAATTATTTCATTTGGAGGTACAAAGTTATGCTTTTCCAGTTCTAATTTCCCTTCCACATTTAGTGGCTGGAATTCTCATGTGAAGAACATTCCTTCATTAACCAGTGCAATCTGACTTTCCTCAAATACAATATGCACAGAAAAGGCAGGACTCATTCTTTCCTTTGCTAATTTTCAAGAGTAAGGAACTGGTGTCTTAGTTTTATCCTATAGTGACTGAGTTGTCTTTGTTGTTTATATTATTCTTAAAGGTCCACTTGTCTTTACGTAAGTAAAAAACCTTTGCCCCATTAATAATCCTTCTTCTTGAGCACAGAGAGCTGGATTTGTGATTTAAAGGGGCACACAGTAAGTCCAGGGCAGTGATGGCGAACCTTTTGAGCTTGGCATGTCAGCATTTTGAAAAACCCTAACTTAACTCTGGTGCCGTGTCACATATAGAAATTTTTTGATATTTGCAACCATAGTAAAACAAAGATTTATATTTTTGATATTTATTTTATATATTTAAATGCCATTTAACAAAGAAAAAATCAACCAAAAACATGAGTTTTCATGTCACCTCTGACACGCGTGTCATAGGTTCGCCATCACTGGTCCAGGGCATGGTCCCTGCCATCTTGCAGCACTCTCAGTAGAAAAGACAGGCGCTGTTTCCCTCACTTGTTTTGGTATCTGACTCTCATCTTTATGATTGATACAGTCTTTCGTTAGGCTCAACACTCCTGCATTTACTGATCCCTTAGGAAAATGAGAACAATTCTAAAATATCCTCTCTTTTGCTTATTGTGGCTGAGCAGTGGTGTCATGTGGTGTCACTTGGCCCTGTAGGCTTCCACTTTCATATTATTTGCTAGATACATCTGAAGACACCTCAAGCATGTGTAAGCAGGTGGGAAGAACTACTCCCTTCAGAATGACTAGTTGAGACCACCTGAGCTGTATCAGCTTGAGCTTTGTCCGTGACTCATCAGTGAAGTTGCAGGTGCCATCTGGCATGGCCACACCCTGCTCCAGGCTTGCAATGGTGACACATTAACACACTGGGCAAGCTCCCACTGGGGGAAGAATATGCACTGTGGGTAAAGTCTGCACATGTATGAGAAACAGCTCCCTTTTCTTCTTCTCACTAATAAGAGTGAGAATGTTTGGGCCATTCATAGGTATTCCCCACAGAGGCACTTATAAGTCTTCTTTAACAATGGCTGACAAGTGTCTCTGAGACCCATAGGAATCCAGGGTCTTTCCTTTTTTGCTCTCCTAAGAGCAGAGGCATTTTCTGCCCATTATCACCTTGTTTTACTGACAGGCAGCTGTCAGTTAGACATTAAAAAAGAGTGATCACGGGAAGATAATATGCAGCCTCTGTCCACACACTTCAAGAGAGAGGTACTCATGAAAAATGTGTATTTTGGGAAACCTAGATGCTCATGTGCCCATCTGCACTCCTAGTTAGCTTGAAATTCAGTGAAAAATCACAAAACAGTGAGAAGAAAAATAACAGCGGGATGGAATCAGAGGAGATTCCTAAATGGCCCTGTAGACACCAGTGTGGGGGGTCGCTGCTGTACACAGGAGGGAAATGGGCTGAGAAATGCATGCCAAAACGCATGAGCAGGATGGAAGCAGCTCTTTTCTGGCTTCCTTGGAACTCACTGAGAGCTGCTAAACCCAGGAATGGGTGGTAAATAACTCTGTGACTATAATGAAGGACTTTCACACATTCATATACTCTCTTTTGAAATAAAGGTGAAAAGGGAAGTGCACACTTTAAATAAACTAATAAAAGCAATTCAACACCCACTGAGAATCCTTCTAGCAAATAGTTCTCTGTCAGAAGTAATAGTGTTACTCAGATAGCTGGACCTCTAGTTATATTTTAAGGTCCTGACCTCTTGGCTAATGAAAATAAAAGCATATCTTTACACACACACACACACACACACACACACACACACACACACACACATGCCCTATACCAGTGATGGCAAACCTATGACATGCATGTCAGAGGTGACACACGAACTCATTTTTTTGGTTGATTTTCCTTTGTTAAATGGCATTTAAAGATATAAAATAAATATCAAAAATATAAATCTTTGTTTTACTATGGTTGCAAATATCAAAAAATTTCTATATGTGACATGGCACCAGAGTTAAGTTAGGGTTTTTCAAAATGCTGACACGCCTAGCTCAAAGGTTTGCCATCACTGACCTATACAATGCCATCTTTTATTTTCAATTCAATAAAACTTTAACTTATTCAACAAATCTAATCTAATAAAAGAGAAACATGCAAATTGATCATACCTTCGCTATGCCCAAGCCATGCCCACCAGCCAATCAGAGCGACTATATGCAAATTAACCCAACCAAGATGGCGGCCGGCAGCCATGGACCTGGAGCAAGCAGGAGGCTTGGTTGCCCCGGCGATGGAGGAAGTCAAGCTTCCCGCCTGCCTTGGCTGCTGTGGCCTCCGCTAAAGGCAACAAAGTTTCAATTATAGAAGATAAATAAATCCCAGATACCTGCTTCCAGCCAGCCCCCACTGGAAGCTTGGGTGGCTGGGGGCCGTGGCCAGCCTGCAAACAGCCATCAGCCCCTCACCCAGGCTGGCCAGGCACCCCAGTGGGACCCCCACTCTGATCCAGGACACCCATCAGGGCAAAACAGCCGGCCTCCACCCATGCACCAGGCCTCTATCCTATATAATAAAAGGGTAATATGCAAGTTGACCCTAACAGCAGAAAGACTGGGAATGACTGGTCACTATGACACACACTGACCACCAGGGGCAGACGCTCAATGTAGGAGCTGCCCCCTGGGTCAGTGCACTCCCACAGGGGGAGCTCTGCTCAGCCACAGCCAGGCTGATGGCTGCCAGCACAGCGGTGGTGGTGGGAGCCTCTCCCGCCTCCTCAGCAGCACTAAGGTGTCCGACTGCGGCTTAGGCCTCCTCCCTGCTGGCAAGTGGACATCCCCTGAGGCTCCTGGGCTGCCAGAGGGATGTCTGATGGCCAGCTTAGGCCCGCTCCCTGGGGCCAGCAGGTGGTCATCCCCCGAGGGGTCCCAGACTGTGAGAGGGCAAAGGCCGGGCTGAGGGACCCCCTGAGTGCACAAATTTTTGTGCACCGGGCCTCTAGTGATTATAATATAATGCTATCCATATGCTAACAATTCGCCATAATTCTTACCATTCTGGACTCAGTCACAGAGCTTAGGGCAGCTGAAGTGTAATCCAGACTGCAAACTTCTAATATGAGCACAATAGGGAAGAAAATACATGCCACCATAACCAGTGGTAATAATCAGCTTGACTACCGATAGAAGCCAGAAGTCACTAGCCTCACCAGTGAAAAGTGTTAGAATTTTCTTTTTAAAAAACGAAGTAGAGGAATGCTATTTACTGCAGTGGTTCAGCATGTGAGCCGTGGAATTAACCTCTTTGGTTTGAAACCCAGCTTTTCCATCTATTAGTTATGTCTCATCAAGTTGGGGATAAAATGGTGCCCAACCTCCTATTTTAGGATTAAATGAAATTACTTATGTAACGCTAGCACAGACATTCCTTGGCACACAGCAAACACTGCTAGCTGCCATTATTGTGTGAGGGCCACAGCAACTTCAAATATCACAAGGGTATACTATTGCTTTTGATACTTCTGTCTAAGCCAAAAGGCATTTACCACAAAACTGACACTAATATAGGAGAAAACACAGTACTTTGAGAAGCAGAGTGGAGGAGCAGAAAAAAACACGAGCTTGGGAATCAGGTACATGGCTTTGAATACTGGCTTTTGCCACCAGTTACTCCTGTGCAATCTTGGATAACTAACTTACGTTAATTTGCCCATCTGTAAAAAAGGCAAGTGCCTCCCATAGAGAATCATTGTGCAAATTAGCCCAAGTGTCTTGTCCAGTGGGTACCCACTCAGTGGTATCTCTCATTATTATTAGAATATTATATATGGCTCTGGAGAGGGACAGAGGCGGGCCTGATGAATTTAGCCACTGGATGCTGTGATCCTGAACTGGGGCAGAAGGGCCAGAACTTACTGGAAAAACATTGAGGTGAGACTGAACACAAATACCAGGCACACCTAAAACAATTAAGTGTGACTGTAAGGTGAAGTGTGCAGAGAATATTACCTTAAAACACAGCATCAATACAACAGAGAACAGAATATTGTCTCCCTTTGTTTTTGCTAGAGGGCTAATATGAGGCTCTGAGGAGCCAGGTCGGCCAGTATACCTCTGTAACTTTCCCTTTATCCTCCCTGGGTTTGTCTAAGGGCCAGGTACCATTTTAGCCCCAGAATGAGGTAGCGACTCAGAAGCAGGATAGATACAGACGAATGAATGGTGGCCTTCTTTTCTGGGGAGGATGGTTCTTTGCAGGGGAAAACCAAGCTGAGTTTGTAATTCCACTTGCATCGGTTGATGTCAACATTCCCAGAACCAGGCACTCTCTTTATCTTGTTTACACAGCACTCAGCCCAGGGCCCACTTATATGTTTACCAGGTAGCTTAGGGAGAAATGCATGTTCTTTTAATAAAACAGGAACATGTGGGAGGGGAAATTTACAACATTTTGGGTATCTGGGTCATAAGGATCCGGACACTAGAAAGAAGCCGGAATACACTGCATCATGATTATACACTGCATCATGATTTTTATTAAGTTCTCTTTTCTAGGTGATATAAAATGTGTCCTGTCTGCTGGAAGAGAAAATGCAACTAAAATTAATCCATGATGACAGCGTGTATGTATGCAAACAAGACATGCTGACTTCTCTAGCTTGGTCTGTCCATAAATTGGACTCATTTCTCAGATTTACAAATGATGATCACTGTGGTAAATTCAATAACAGAACTTCCTGCTCTAACCATGGCATTCTCCTCAGTATCTTTTTAGAGCCCTTAAGTGGTTTTGATGTACAGGAAACGAAAAGCGGGCAGATTAAAAGTTACACAAATAATGAAGATGAGTTCCTAGGCAAATTACCCATTACTGTGGAGGTTTTGAGATATTTTCATTAAAACGAGTAAAAAGGCCATCTTTTTAGATACTTGTGTATCTACAGATGATTGTGAACTCGTTCTCTTTATTTCTTTCCAGCTCCCATAAGCCTCTTTTATTAGTTTCAAGGAATAAAGCTCCAATCTGCTTCAATAAACTGTATTATTTTTTAACTACAAAACCATACACAGTTTCTTTACATGAGCAATCTTCTTTAATGGCAATGCAGTCATTGGGAAAACTCCATTAAAAGGTATACTTTATAGACTTTCCTTCTACCTTCTAGCCCTCTCTATTCAGAAAAAGCCCCACAATGTTATTAAGACCATTGCTTTTTCACAAGTACCTGGCATATAATTAGCACTTAAAAATATTTGTTGACTCATTGAATAAATATATAAATTCACTATCTTGACATCAAATTCTGGATCCAGGTTTAAAGTCACACAATCATAGGGCTGACACAGACCTCTCACTTAGATACACACTACCCTCTATATGACTTACCCACCTTCTAAGCCAGCCATGGGCAAACTACGGCCCGCAGGCCGGATCCAGCCCGTTTGAAATGAATAAAACTAAAAACAAAACAAAACAAAACAAAAAACCATACCCTTTTATGTAATGATGTTTACTTTGAATTTATATTAGTTCACACAAACACTCCATCCATGCTTTTGTTCTGGCCCTCCGGTCCAGTTTAAGAACCCATTGTGGCCCTCGAGTCAAAAAGTTTGCCCACCCCTGTTAAGTAGTCTAGTATCCCTTCTATTTGATGGTTGTCTATATATTTTTTCCTTGAATTTGAATAATCTTTATGTTTATTACCAAACTTGAAATCAGGCAATCCCATCTATAGATCGTTTAGGAAAATTAACAGGCAGACCATGATTTTGAACTCTTAACCTAGAAATGGCTAGCAATTATCTCTTGAACAAAGAATTTCTAATTCCCCTCCCTATTCACCCATATACACTTAGTATCCTTAAGTTGATATGGACAGTATTGTTTAAAAATGAAAGTAAAAATAAATGTATGACTAAATGACTGAATGGGTAGATAAAGATTCAAAATACTCCAGAGGTAAAGCAATTCCCATCAATCCAAGACACTTTGGAAGTGCAAAAAAGGAGAATCGCTGGTTTGAGTTGAAATGGTACCATTACTTCCATACTCAGAAAAACTATTAGGTGATTGGACTCTTATGAGCTACTGTTGCAATCTTTAACTTAACCCCGCATTCCTGGAATAAACCTTCCCCTTCCCCTTCCCGTTCCCCTTCCCCTTCCCCTTCCCCTTCCCCTTCCCCTTCCCCTTCCCCTTCCCCTCCCTCCTCCTTCCTTCATTCCCTCATTCCCTCATTCCCTCCTGCTAATCCTCACCTGAGGATATTTTTCCATTGATTTTTAGGGAGAATGGAAGAGAGAGGGAAAGACAGAGAGAAACATCAATGTAAGAGAAACACATTGATTGGTTGCCTCCTGCACGAGCCCCACCAAGGTCCGGGCCGGGGAGGAGCCTGCAACCAAGGCATGTGCCCTTGACTGGAATCAAACCTGGGACCCTTTGGTCTGCAGGCCAATGCTCTATCCACTGAGCCAAACTGGCTAGAGCAGCCGTGGGCCGGATCTGGCCCGTTTGAAATGAATAAAACAAAACAAAAAAAAAGACCGTACCCTTTTATGTAATGATGTTTACTTTGAATTTATATTAGTTCACACAAACACTCCATCCATGCTTTTGTTCCGCCCCCCCCCCCCCCCCCCCCCCCCCCCCCGTCCAGTTTAAGAACCTATTGTGGCCCTCGAGTCAAAAAGTTTGCTCACCCCTGGGCTAGAGCATAGTGTATTTGCATGTTGAGGAAGTCTTGCCCATTCTATTTCTGATTGATATCAACTTGCAAAACCACCAGAAGCATCTACTATTGTAAAGAAACATGTTTTTTTTGTTGTAGTGAATGGTTGGGATAGACAGGCAGGCAAAGGTGACATGAGTGTAGGGTGTGATAGTTAATTTTATGTGTCAACTTGACTGGGCCACAGGGTGCCCAGATATTTGGCCAAATATTATCCTGGTGTTTCTGAAGATATTGTTGGAAAAGTTTAACATTTAAATTGAGAGACTGAGTAAAACAGGTTATTCTTTTTTTTTTAAAAGCTACTTTAACTTGATAGTACACACATTTATTTTTATTTTTTTATTGATTTTTTACAGAGAGGAAGGGAGAGGGATAGAGTTAGAAACATCGATCAGCTGCCTCCTGCACACCCCCTACTGGGGATGTGCCTGTAACCAAGGTACATGCCCTTGACCGGATTCGAACCTGGGACCTTTCAGTCTGCAGACCGATGCTCTATCCACTGAGCCAAACCAGTTAGGGCAAAACAAATTATTCTTAATGTGGGATGGCCTCATCCAATCAATTGAAGGTAAAAGGCGGACTCTCTCCTGAAGAAGAGGGAATTCCTCCTGCCTGACAGCCATTCAACTGGGACATCAATATTTCAGATTCAAACGGAAACATTGGCTTTCCTTTGGCCTCAAACCTGCCGGCCTATGGCCAGGAATGTAGACCATCAGCTCTCCTGAGTCTCCAGCTTGCCAACTCACCCTGCAGATCTTGGAACTTGTCAGCCTCTATTATCACATAAGCCAATTCCTTACAATAAATATCATTCTATTCTATCTATCTATCTATCTATCTATCTATCTATCTATCTATCATCATCTATTTCTCTGAAGACTGCTGACTAATACAGCATAAACAACCAAAAAGCTGATAATCTAAAAAAGTATATATACATATACATATACATCTTTGAAAAATCCATAAAGTAAAACTTAAGCAAATTCTCAATTACCTTCTTGATGATGCTCAGGCTATGTATGATCCCTGATCACACATTAGGAGCGTGGATGCCTGGGGTGTGCTAGGTGGAGATGACACAGGCTGTTCTCAGCCTGGGTGATGAGCCCTCACACATACTGAAAAGCAATCTGGTGGTAAGTACTAAAAGCTTCAAAATGGTTGTGCCTTTCCTTTTAGGGAACTATTTTTAGGATATAATGTTTGAGCCTTTCCTCCAAGGAATATATTTTAGGGACATAATCAGAAGTGCAGTGTTTCTTTCTAGTAAGACAAAACAATTGTCCAACAGTTGGGAAAAGGTTAGAGTACATCCATAAAATGGATCATAACATTACTTTTGTAATAGGTGTTTAATGGCACTGGAAAATAAAATATAAAGCAACGTAAAAAGAAGTAGGATATATGAGTATTTATATCTATAATTTCAACTACCAAAGGGAAAGACGGTGTACCCACATGTAAGTAGTGGTTCTCTCTGGGTAATAAGTGATTCTTATTTTACTTTTATTGTTTATGTTTTTAGTATTTTTAAAATTTTTGAAAATGAAAATATTTTTATCATATCTGGAAAAAAAGAACAATAAACATTGTATAAACCTCAAGAGGGAAAGCATATTAAGTCACCTCCTTAGACAACCAAACCAAACCAGAGCAAGCCTACCAAAATTCAAAAAAGCACACCCCATCATCATAAATAATTCAAACAAGTAACCAAGAGGACTTCCTTTATCCCATAGATTCAGACATGACATTACAGATATCCAGGGAAGGAAGTCAGCAAACCCTCTCCAAGCATCTGCTCCAGGGAGGAGCTGGTTTTGTGGGAAGACCCAGGTTAGTGACTGGATCCTCCAGCCGCTTCTCCACACATAGATGGCAGCCACAGATGTCAATGTGGAGAGACAAAATGACCCAGCTGGAATACTCCTCTCTCTCTCTTCTCTCCCACATAAATATAATGTGCCTAAATTAACATTTGACTGGCTTTTTTCTTTTTAACCAGGAACATACTAATTTCCATTAAAAATCCATATACTTAATGTGAATCATTTTCTTGCTACAAGACAAGTCTATAAACAGGAGCTGTAATCATCAGCCTGTTTGGGATTTATATAACCAAATTGACTGGCTCTCAACTGTACATTTTAACCATGTGACCTTACGAGAATGGGTGAATATTTTCACTTCTGTTTCATAAATGAGAAAATCAAAGGAAAGGAATTTTATGATTTTCTCAACACCCTCAAGTCAGTGGAAGAACCTGATAACTGCATTTTTTGACTCAAATTGCTGTGCCTTGCTACCACTTTTATTATTAATACTGATTAAGTGCACATATGATGCAAGATGCTGTTAGTCATTCTGGTTGGGGTGAAGTGAGGTGAGACAGAAGAGTAGGGCAAGGGGAATAAAAAGTGAAAACCTTTCTCCCCCAAAGTTAACTAAGTAGGTGATTTCTCCAGTTCTGACAAGTATACTCCCCCAAACTCCCGAGTTCCCTAATAATGCTGAGTAGAATTGAAAGCTTAAAGAAAAAGCACATATTCTGTTGATAAGACTAAAGTTTTGAAACAGGAAGAATTCTTGGTATTGAATGATTTGGTAAGACATTGTAATAGCTGCAAGATTTCATGGTTAAATTCCACAATATATAGTATCAGCAGCTCTCACTGACATTGATGAGTACTTTAGATTTTTTCAATCCACATTTCACTAATTTAGAGGAGAGCAGAACATACTTCTCAGCTCTGTTGATCTGATTCTTAGAATTTAATCACTTTCCTTAGTATTTCTAAAGTCTCACGCTGTGGGTGAAACTTCTCTTCATATGTGTGAGTCATCACACATTTTTCTAGGCATCACAACTCCTCTACTCCCCATCCTGTGCAATGATTTAATTTTTCCCCATGGCACTTCAGAAATGTAGGCAATAAAGTTCTGTGAGCTGTCCTACTGAATTACAGGAAATTAGAATCCGGTTTGAGGGAAATAACTTCACATGTGCATTACAATAAAGAAAATGCAATATTTTCTCAGTTTTGCAGAGGCTAAAATAAATAATGTTCCTTATTTCTTACAAACAACAAGAAAAACCATACAGTGAACAGGTATTTTGGGAGTGGGGAAGTTGATTGTCCTTTCACTGAAAGGAAGTGAATTTTGTGTATATACTAGTCACTATAGTTGCAAACAACTTTTTCTAAGAAAAGCAGCCTTAGAAAGGTTGCCAGAAGTTTCTTCCTTTTTGGATAGTATCTAATAACAACACATGCACAAATCCCTGTTAGTATCCAACAAATATATAACAAATATATATCTACAACAAATATAACCTTATACTAGCATTAATGAAAGCAGATGACCCTCAACTTAAACACTATTTTTATTATTTCTTCTTTGACAGCTCCATGCCCTTGGGTATGCCTTCCCTGTAAGAAAAGGTTAGGATCAGCGTCTCACCCACATAATCTCCTACTGCATGCCCTTTTCTTCTCACGTGAAAGGAAGGCTTTGCTAAGTGGTAAAAACTGGTCAGGGTAGACGAAAGTTCTCAGTAGTGGTTGGAATGGGAGAACACTTATTAACACTCCCCTGGCTGCAATCCATTCTGCATTTCCTTCTTATCCCCTACCCCTTCCTATATCATCTATGCTGGGTGATCAACCTTCAGTATGATTCCTTCTGGAACATGGTATGGTGTTAATAAAGAAAATAGAGAACTGAAAGAAATTCTTATTAGTGCTTTGAAAATAATTGTAATTATGAAAAATACCGTAGTCGTAATTTTAACAGGCAGAGATGCCTCTGGACTAAATGTATTTAAGACACAAATCTAAGACTTGAATAGAAAGGCAATCCAAATACAGTTGATTCTTGTTATCTGAGGTGGTTATGTTCTATAAATTGCCATGAACACTGAGTTCGGGAATTCTGAACCGTTGCTCCTACGGTAAATATAGGGTTAGGTTCTTGCAAGCCTCTGGTCACATTTTCATCAAATAATCAATTTTGTTTTATGTGTGTTTCTGTTTAGAGATACCTTATTTAATGTGTAGTTGATTCACTAACATTGAACTCAGGGCCAACAATTCTATAACTTATGCCTGATTGAAACATATCTAACAATTTCTTATACAAGGTAGATAATGAAACTTCTCTAACTTATATTTTCTCCATAAGGCACATCACAGCCTTCTGTGCTTAGGAACACTAAACAGCATGTCAGCACTATGCTTGGGGTCATTTTAAAGAGCAAAATTACCAACAACACCCACAAAAATAGATTGTGGAAAAGACACTGGTTTACATCATGAGTGAAGCAAGGAGGCAGAGCATCGCCTTCGGCCTGTGCTGGAAATGTGTGTGTTGGGAGACTGAATTTTTTCACACTCTGTGCATGTCTGCATATTACCATGAAAGTACCACAGGTATTGATTTTTGATTTACAAATAAATTTCAGCAAGTCCTTGAATTCTCAGATATGGAATCCATACATAATAAGGACTGAGCGTAGAAATTCTATCTCTTATCCAATAGCAGATTGTGCTTTATCTCCTTTTCTCTTAAACATTGATACGGACTCAATGAAAGTAATCTCCCATGCTAAACAGTGAGACATATTTTTATGCTAGGCGGTCGCTGCAATTGTAGTGCAGCTGTGTATTATTTATTTTGTGTGTGTGTGTGTGTGTGTGTGTGTGTGTGTGTGTGTGTGTGTTTAAGTAAACAGGTGTTAAAAGCTTTGATTTTAAAAAATAAATGAACGTTACTAAGGTTGGTGGAAAATGTTAAACTACAAGTTCACAAAATCTCCTCCAATTATTTGTTTTAGAAAGGAAATGGAGAAAATGTTGTGAACAGATACAGAAGTTAATTTTTATAATTCCGGTAAAACTTCCATTAGTGCACTTTACTCCCCCTGGTTCAGAAAAGGTATGTTCAGAATCTGGTAGAAGAACGATGAACAATTACTAAGTTCTCTGGAAAGGGAGAGATGCTGAGCTGAATATGTGAAAATAAGAGGCCTCTGTCTCCTTAAGCCCTTTTGTGCTGAACTGCATTTCAGGAGCTTTCTAACCACTGCAGGTAAGATTAGAAGTTCAAACCTATTTTTTACAAGTTGTTGTCATCTCTAAAATGTAGAGAAAAATCTTGACACCATCTATCCAACGAGGCGGTGTAATAAGTAGGGAAAAAAACCTAGGTGGGAAAATTCACACTTGTTAGAAACAGTTTTCTGATCATACTTAGGTTTTCAAAACTTAAGCCAAGGCATGTGTTACATGTGGTATCAGAGTCCCATGGAGTAGAACCTGAATAAGACAGGACTGAGCTGCATCTAGGTCTAGGATAACATTAAAGTAAGACTCTGGCAGAGTCACGGTTTGCATTTGGGCCCTGACCACAGGAAAGCACATCTGTAGATTCAAACAACTGCAGATAGGAAATATTTATCTCTCTCTATAAGACCCTAATATGCAAATAGACCGAACGGTGGAACAACAGAACAACCAACCAACCAAATAACCGGTTGGTATGACGTGTGCTGACCACCAGGGGCACGCGTGGAACATGGTGGGCATTGGCTGCGGTGGGATGGTGGAGCAGGTGAGCAGGATGCCAGACCAAGGTGGGGTGTCAGTTGCTGTGATCGGGGCAAGCATCTGGTGGTTACTGAAAATTCTTTGCTCCCACATGCTGTGGTCCTGCCAGGAGCTTGCACCTGCTGCTGGCATTGGCCCTGCTCACACCCGCTGCTGGCGCCAGAGCCACCGCTCACATCCACTGCCAGTGCTCAGCGCTGGCCCTGATTACTTGGCGCTGTCAGCAGGTGCGAGTGGCAGCTGCTGGCCCTGATCGCCCCTCAGGGCTTCTCCACCTCCCCCTGCTCCTGAGGGGCAATTGGGGCAGTAGCTGCCACTTGCACCCACTGACAGTGCCGGCCCCACTCGCATCCACTGCTGGCACTGGCCCCAATTGCTCCGTGCCATCAGCGGGTGCGAGCGGGGCTGGCGCTATCAGTGTGTGGGAGAGGCGGTGGTGGGAGTGGGGCTGCCGGCAGACAGGGGACCAATGGCCGCAGCGGGAGGGGCCGGGCAGGGGTGCGGAGGATGGGCCGAGACCCGCCCCTGTACCCACCGCAGCCTCGCAGCCCACAGTTCCTTTCAGGGTGCACGAATTCATGCACTGGGCCCCTAGTATATACATAAAAAGTTATGTTGTTGTCCTAGCTGGTTTGGCTCAGTGGCTAGAGTGTCAGCCTGTGAACTGAAGGGTCCCAGATTCCATTCCAGTCAAGGGCACATGCCTGGGTTGTGGGCTTGATCTCCAGTGGGGGGTGTGCAGGAGGCAGCTGATCAATGATTCTCATCATTGATATTTCAATCTCTCTCTTCCTCTCCCTTGCTCTCTGAAATCAATAAAAATATTAAAAAAAGTTATGTTGTTGCTGACAATTACGATGTAGTTAGGCCTTATGATGGTTGCATCTGTACTGAACGTGTACAGAATTTTTTTTGTCATTATTGCCTAAAAAAATAGTATAACAACTATTTATATAGCATTTATATTGTATAAGGCATTATAAGTAATTTAAAGATGATTTAAAGTACACAGGAGGAAGTGCAAAGGTTATATGCAAATACTACTCCATTTTATATAACAGACTTGAGCATTGTGTATTTTAGCATCTTAGGGGGTCCTGGGCCCAATCCCCCAAGGACACAGAGGGACAACTATACTAAAGGTTCTTGCCATTAATGGCTCTGTCGCTCACCTGGTATTATTTTCCCAAGATACTATGCTCCATGTGCACCTAGGTACACAACATTCATGAGGCCTGGAAAGTCTCCACCCTTTCCTGCACCATTACCCTCCCTACTCTAATTCCTGCATATGTCCCAATATCTGCTTTCACACCATGAATATATATGCTGATATGCAAGCAATGTGAATAGAAAAGGAATGTGAGGTTAGATTTCAAGAAACTGTGGTTCTAGTTCAGGTGTGAACTCTGTGACCCTGTAAAGATCACTTCACCTCTGGGAGATACAGTTTCTTCATCTACTAAAAAAAATGTATCCTTATAACATTTTTACAAAAATGATCAAATGACACAATGTATGTGGAATCATTTTATAATCTAAAAGGAAGGGTGATTGTAGGTGATTATTTTTATTACACACAGCCTTTAACCTTTCCTCTCCAATTCTTTCCTTACTCATTGTGAAGAAAGCAACATGTTTGATAACCTTCATATTTCTCAGAATACTAGGCCTTTTTCTTGCCTGCCACTTCCTTCCTTTTTTTTTTTTTATTCACTGAGGAGATAGATATACAATGGCCAGCAAGACAAAGATGATCCTCCCCCTTCCCCAGGCCAGAGAAGATAAGAGAGAAACCCACTGGTGTGCTAGAGCCAGCTTGTACCATCTCGTCGATTTCTTTCCAACTTCATGTTCAGTGAAGCCATATGATGGCTTGATATTGGCAACAGTTGGAAGTATTTCACGCTATGAAAACTACAAGTCACTCCTCCCCACCTCCCCTTTTCCTCAGAGAACTGGTTGTTGAACATTTACCAGCACACCTTTGGCTACAGAAGCAAAATGGTTAAATGGCACAGGTGCTAGAATGGAGATAGAAAGGACTAGTCTGGGAGCATATAGGGAGGCACTTACCTTGGTTGTGGGGAGTGGGCAGAGGCATTCAGAGAAGGTGTCCTGGAGAAATGAGCATAAGCTGAGACCTAATAATGAGAGGAGCTAGCCAGGCTGGGGGAGGGAGAAGAGAGTTCCTGAAAGAGGTAACAACATGTGCAAAGACTCAGGGTGTTAGAGCATCTGAAGGAAGTTCCTTCAAGGCTGCAGGCAGAGTGGGTGGGAGGAGAGAAGAAAGAAGCTGGAGAGGTAAGAGGTGTAAGTTGACCCTGGCAGCAATGGGTGGCTACCAGTGGGTTTTGAGCAGGCAGGGTCAGGGCTATGAGTGTGGGGTTCAGAGTCAGAGGTGGCATTTGAATTCTGGCTCTGCCAGCTGGAGACCTCCGACAAGCTTCTTACTTCAGCTGAGTCTCATCTATAAAAAAAGGGTTGCTATAGTACGCAGACCTTCTGGGGTGGTCGTGAAGCTGCAGGTAACGTGCTCAGAGTTGCTTGGTGGCAACTAACCACGGAGCAGATGCACACCTCCTATGGGAGAGGGGCTGTTTCTGCAGCCTCTTCCCACCTTAGAACAGCACTATTTTGCTAGTTTTTCATACTCTGGGTGGTGATGCATTTAATGGTCGGCAAACTGCGGCTTGGCAAACCGCGGCTCGCGAGCCACATGTGGCTCTTTGGCCCCTTGAGTGTGGCTCTTCCACAAAATACTGACTTCTGCACATGAGCCACGAAGTTTCAATCGCACTGTATGTGCGCGCCCGCACGTGGTATTTTGTGGAAGAGCCATACTCAAGGGGCCAAAGAGCTGCATGTGGCTCGCGAGCCGCGGTTTGCCAACTACGGCATTAGTAGGTTGTGAAATCAATTTAGTAAGTCTTGAGTAGCACTAAAAAATAACAATTAAAAAAGGGAAAATAAAAAGATGCAGAATTCAATGAAACCGGATAAAAAATCCCCAGCATCATAGTCCATTGTACGTTGCCAGGTAAGTTTTGTTTTGGGTTTGTGTGTATGGGATGGCCATGTAAAATTTATTCCTGAAGGCTGCAGTTAAACCTGCTTCAGCTTCAAGGGGAAACTTCCTGTGAACTTTGGGGGCTGCAAGAATGGGGAGGGGAACAGCGTTGATGTCTCCTACTTCAGGAGGGGAAAATGTCTGTTACGGATTTATTCCCCTGGTTTCCAAGGCTATTTAGCTTCTAATAAACAATGATGCTCCTTGGGCCTGGTAGGATCGTAGCCTTTATCTGTTGTCTAGCAGCCAGGGTAATGGACAGTCCATGAAAGTGACCAAAAGCCAAAGGCCAGGAAGGGAGAGTGTCTCTTCTAAGTAGTGGTGGGTGTGTGACTGGGAGGGCAGGGGTACGAAGGACCTTCAACTGCCCTGTTGTTACTAAGCTCAGTTCTGACTATGAATCAAACTCGGTAACGAAAACTGTCCAAGGCAAATCGCTGCCCAGTCAGTGACTTGGTGCACGAGGGAACTGAGTAGTAATTGACATTTAGTTTGGTGTATCCCAGAAAGGTAATTGTATATGTGAATACATTTTAGAATAATTTATTTTCAACATATGTCAAAACATATCCAATTTGCCCTTTGGAGTTGCAAACACTATTTGGCATTTCTTTTCCCCTTGAAATTAAAAAAAAAAAGAAAGAAAAAAGAAAAAAAAGGAAAGCAATGGCAGATGCCTGGTCAGTGTTTGGGAGGGAAAAAAAACCAAGCACCACGTCACGTGATGATTTAGTTTCCTTAAGTCTCCACAGGCTCATTCCCCAGGCATATGAAATTGGCACTAGATTATCTGCCGACGTTTATTGACAAAGAAATTAATCTTCCTCAAGGATGTTTTTAAAAGCCCATTCTTTACAGGAAGTTGCAGCAGAACATCAGGGCTCATTCACTTTCCCTTTTCCTCCTTTCCCTCCTGACGAACGTGGCTAAAAAAGAACCTCTAAGCCCTTGATTCCACTGAGGTGAGGGATCAAAAGAATAAAAGAACATCCTCTCCCCTGTGCAGGTTATCACATGCTCAGGTCAGGCAGTCACTGAAATCACAGCCACTAGGAGACCACCTATCATGTGGGTTTGGGAGTGTGTGTGTGTGTGGAGGGTGGGGGAGGCAGCCAGTGTGAGAACAGATACCCTAAACATGACAACTGTGTATGTGGTCAGAGAAGACATCCCTATCAATGGCCTGCAGTTACCCACTGCTTGGCCTAACTGCATTTTCCTTTCATTCTCACTCATCAAAATAATTTTTAGTGGAGGGAGAAAGCAATAAACACTTCCTATATCAGTAAGACAGTGCCGAGCCAGGAACAGCCCACTTTCATTCCCCAAACACAACTGAGGGCCTCTCTCCCCTGACCCTGGGTGGGCCCCTGCAAGGCTCTGCCACTGTCTTCAATGGGACTGCCCAGCTTCTCACCCAATCTAGTAATAACTGAGCATCCACTGTGTGCACCAGACTAGTGCCTGTGCAGAAACACACCAAGGAATAGAGAAAATGTTGCCCCTGATGACCTCCATGCTCCTCGAAGAAACAATATGTTGGATAAAAGAACGCACGAGAGAATGAAGAGTTGAAAGCAGCCTAAAGTTGTGTCTCTGGAGCTTTTCTGTGACCTGGAATCTGCCTAATGAGTTTTGGGATAGTTCAATGGGGGTTATTTCTTAAGTGTCCCTGGATTTTATCTTGTCTGTGTCACCTGAGACACAGGCCAGCAGCCTGGACCTTGGTGACTGTTATGAAAAGACGCAGGCATACAAAGGGATATAGAGACTAAAGGGAACTCGGATATGTGGAGGGAGCCTCTGTGTGTCAGTGCTGATATGATGGTGATACCCGTGTCTGGCCAGAGCAGGCGGAGGAAGGTGTCATGGTGCGGGCAGGCTTCTTGGACAGGCAGCATTTGTCGAAGTGTTTTTGCGGGTGTGCGCCTTTGTTGGTTTGCAGACATGGAGTTTGGAAGGCGTACAAGAGGGAGTGTGGAGAGAGGAGGGAGGACTTCCCCCACCATGAAGAAAAATCTTCCTTGGTAACCAGCAAAGCTTATAATACCAGCATCAAACAGTTCTTCCTTTTGAATGAAATTTTGGCTTGATTAAAAGGAAATCCCAGTGGACCTTAAAAGACAATGTTTGGGAGGCAAACCCAGTTATAAATGCATTCAAATCTAAATGTCAACTCTTTCATGTACATATGTTAAAGGAAACAAGGCACCAAACAGCTAATAAATGATATGAAATCTCAATTTAATCCTCTCTGAATGTTTTAATTATCCTGACTTAATTATCCAAAGTGGACATGCAGACGGCCAAGAGACATATGAAAAAATGCTCAAAGTCAATGATCATCAGAGAGATGCAAATTAAAATGACAATGAGGTATCACCTCACATCTGTCAGAATGGCTACAATCAACAAATCAACTAATGACAAGTGCTGGTGAGGATGTGGAGAAAAGAGAACCCTACACTGCTGGTGGGAATGCAGACTGGTGTAGCCATTATGGAAAACAGTATGGAGTTTCCTCAAAAAATTAAATATGGAACTGCTATTTGACTCACTGATTCCACTTTTAGAAATATATCCTAGGAAACCCCAAATGCCAATCAGGAAGAGTGTATGCACCTCTATGTTCAGAGCAGAACAGTTTACAATAGCTAAGATCTGGAACAGCCCGACTATCCATCAGTAATGAGTGGATAAAAAAGCTGTGTTACATTTACACCATGGAATACAATACAGCAGTAAAAAAGAAAGATCTCCTACCTGTTGAGACAGCATGGAAGGACCTGGAGAGTATCATGCTAAGTGAAATAAGCCAGTCAGAGAAAGATAAGTATCACATGATCTCACTCATATGTGGAATCTAGTGCACAAAATAAACTGATGAACAAAATAGATCCAGAGACATATAAGCATGGAGCAGACTTTCGAATCTCAGAGGGAAGGTGGGGAAGGGTGGGTGTGTGGGAAGAGCTCAACCAAAGAACTTATATGCATCTATGCATAACCCATGGACACAGACAATAGGATGGTGAAGGCCTGGGGTGGGAGATGGGGGAGAGTTAGAAAAGGTCAATGGGGGGAAAAGAGGGACATATGTAATACTTTCAACAATAAAGATTTAAAAAACAACAAAAACAAACATAACAAAAAACAAAGCAAAAAACTGTATTTAAATATTGTACTCCACTTGGTAAATTTGTTTTTCTATAGTTATAGGTTAGTAATTGTTTTATATGCATTAAATTTGTGCCATAAGGTACATATTCCAAGATCATTTTGTTCACACAATGCTGTGTCTGAAATCTATCCATGTTGATAGATATGGATCTAGTTTACAGGGTGGGGCAAAAGTAGGTTTACAGATGTGAGTACACAAAACAGTTTATTCTTGAATTATCATTTATTAATTATTATATTGTTTTCCATAAAAACAACTGTAGACCTACTTTTGCCCCACCCTGAATTCATTTTTAGCTGCTGCAAGTGTTCCTCCACATTTGATGTATTATTCATTTAATAAATATTTATGTGCACCAACAATGTACTGGTTGGTGCCTGGGAACATAGCAATGAAGAAAACAAAACATGAACATAGTGTAAGTTATCTGTTCTTCATTAACAGACATTAGGTTTTGCCATAATAAAGAATGCTGTGGTGAATGTCCTTGTACAAGGCATCTGCTGCAAATGCTTCTCTAGAATATGTCTAGGGAATATTTCTAGGGGTAAAACTGCTTCTCCCTAGATCACATTTACAACTTTACCAGGTATTGCCAACTTGCTTTCCAAAGTGGTGCATAGACTGCATGCCCAGCAAGCTGGGAAAATTCTCCGTTCCATTCATCTTGCTCAACATTTGAACAGTCTTACTTTATTTTTGCCATTCTGATGGGTGAGGAATGGTACCTCTGTTTTAGTAAGTATTTCTCCTAATTATTAGTAAGGCTTAGCATCTCTTCCTATATTTATTGGTCTTTTAAATCTCCTTTGCTTACTGCCTGAAGGTAGTACGCTTTGCTGCTCATTTTTGTAGTCAGTTGTTTGTCTTTGTCATACTGATTTGTAAGGATTCTCCAACTATGTAGTTTGGAAACCGACATATTTGCTGTTTTATGTGTTGAAAATATATTTTTTTCCAATCCAGGGTCTTAACTTTATAGTGGATTTTGCATAAAAGAGTTTTACAGTTTTATTTCTTAATGTAATCTTTCCTTTTATGAACTGTCCTTTTTGTGTACTGACTGAGAAATAATCTGTCCCCTGCAGACACAAAAATATTCTCCTGTACGTCCTTCTGATAATTTTAAAGGTTTATTTTACACACTCAGGCCCTTAATCCATCTAAAAGTATCCATCTGTATGAGGTGAGGCATTAATCTATTTTTTTTCAAAATGAGAGGTAAAACATTTATTTAATAACCCTTCCTCTTCTCGCTTATTTTTAGTCTTGTCTACCCTCTGCCAAATTCCTGCATATATCTTGGATATTGTTTCTGGGGTTCCTATGCTGTTACAATGCGTACATCTGAAATTTTAGTCAGATTCTTTCTTAAAACCATTCTCTTCTGGTCCCTAAATTTCCTATCTTTCTCCCAATCTCACAACTTCTCCTGTCTTCACTTCCACTGACCATATTTTTAAACCTGTCTCTTTGTTTACAGATGAAGAAACAAAGATGCAGAGATCTTATACCTCCTGGTCAAGTTCACAAGACAATTAGCAATCTTGGAAAAGGTGTTATTTCATTGTGGTTTTGATTTGTATTTCCCTGATGATTAAGTGATATTGAACAACTTTCATGTACCTGTTGACCATCCGTATGTCCTCTTTGGAAAAATGTTATTGAGATTCTCTGTCTATTTTAAAATCAAATTGTTTTTTATATATTTTGCATAATAATCCCTTATTGGATATATGATTTGCAAATATTTTCTCCCATCAGGTTTTAAAATTTATTTTGTTGATGATTTCCTTTGCTGTATAAAACCTTTTTAGTTTGATGTAGTCCCACATATTTATTTTTACTTCTGTTGCGTTTGCTTTTAGAGTCAGATCCAAAAATCATCACCAAGACAGCTTGCTGCCTATGTTTTCTTCTAGGAATTTATGGTTTCAGATCTTACATTCAAGTCTCTTTTTTGTCTGTTAGAATTTATTTACTTTAATTATTTTGACATCCAATATTATTTTATTTTAGTTTCAGCTGTATGCATAGTGGTTAGACATTTATACAATTTATGAAGTGATCCCCTGGTAAGTCCAGACCCACTAGGCACCATACATAGTTATTAGAATATTATTGACTATATTCCCTATGCTGTACTGTATATCCCTGTGACTATTCTGTAACTACCAATTTGTACTTCTTAATCCCTTTAAATCTTTAATTCATTTTTAGTTAATTTTTGTGTCTAAGATAGTAGTCTACTTTCATTCTTTTGCCTATGGCTAGCTAGTTTTCTCCACATCGTTTATTGAAAGACTGTCCTTTCCTTATTGTGAATTCTTGCCTCTTTTGTTGTAAATTAATTGGCCAAAAATGTATGGGTTTATTTCTGGACTCTCTCTTCTGTTCCATTGATCTATGGATCTGTTTTTTTATGCCAATACCATACCGTTTTGATTATTATAGCTTTGTAATGTAGTTTGAAATCAGAGAGTTTGATGCCTCCAGCTTTGTTCTTTTTTTTTCCTCAAGACTGCTTTGGCTATTGGGAGTCTTTTGTGGTTCTATATGAATTTTAGGATTGGTTGTTCTACAAATGCTGTTCTATATCTTTTACCTCCTTGGTTAAATTTATTCCTAGGTATTTTATTCTTTTTGATGTAATTATAAATGGCATTGTTTTCCTAATTTCTCTTTTTTAAATTAAGTTTATTGGGGCAACATTAGCAAACAAAATCATACAGGTTTCAAGTGCACACCTCAACAAAACATCATCTGCATAATGCATTGTGCGCCCATCACCCAAAGTAAAGTCTCCTTCTGTCCCCATTTATACCCTCTTTGCCCTCTTCCATCATCCCCCACCCCTTTTCCCTCTGGCTATCACCATACTGTTGTCTGTGTCTGACATACATATACATACACATACACGTATATGTACACGTATACGTATACACATACACACATACATATATATACATACACACATATATTTTTTGCTTAATTCCTTCACCTTTTTTTACCCAGTCCCCCTAAGCCTCCCCCCCTCTGACAGCTGAGAGTTTGTTCTATGTATCTATGCTTCTATTTCCATTCTGTTTATTAAATTATTTTGTTCATTAGATTCCACATATAAGTGAGATCGTATGGTATTTGTCTTTCTCTGACTGGCTTATTTCACTTAGCATAATATTCTCCAGGTCCATTCATGGTGTTGCAAAAGGTAAGATTTCCTTCTTTTTTTATGGCCACATAGTATTCCACTGTGTAAATGTACCACATCTTTTTTATCCACTCATCTACTGATGGGCACTTGGGCTGTTTTCAGATCTTGACTACTGTAAATAATACTGTAATGAAAACAAGGATGCATATATTCTTTTGAATTAGTGTTTTAGGTTGAATTTATCTTTCTGATAGTTTGTTGTTAGTATATAGAAATGCAACAGATTTTTGTATATATAATTGTAACCTGCAACTTTACTGAGTTTGTTATTATTTCTAACAGTTTTTTCAGCAGGGTTTTTAGGGTTTTCTATATATAAAATCATGTTTGCCATAAATAGTAATAATTTTACTTCTTCCTTTTAATTTGGTTGCTTTTTATTTCTTTTCCTTGCCTAACTGCTCTGGCTAGGACTTCCAATACTATCTGTCTATCTTTATAAAAGCCTAAGCGACCGGCCTACCAGCTGACCGTTCTACCATCCAACTGGTAGCTATGACATGTACTGACCACCAGGGGGCAGACGCTCAATGCAGGACCTGCCGAGTTGTGGTGACTTGGTAGCTGTGATTCTTGGGTGACGCACCCGGAACCAGAGAGGAAGGAGCCCAATTCCGGGTGCATCACTTGAGAACCACCCTCTTGCAATCTGGGACCCCTCAGGGGATGTCTGAGAGCTGGTTTTGGCCTGATCCCTGCAGGCCAGGCCGAGGGACCCCATTGGTGCATGAATCCATGCACTGGGTGTCTCTGGTGTTGAATAAAAGTTGTGAGAGAGGATATCTTTGTCTTATTCTTGGACTTATAGAGGAAAAGCTTTCAGCTTTTCATTGTTGAATTTGATGAAAAACTTTCAATTTTTCACTGTTGAATAAGCTGTTGGTTTATCGTTTGTGGCCTTTATTACATTGAGATATAGTCCCTCTATTCCCCTATCTCTTATTGAGAGTTTTTATTATAAGTGGATGCTGAATTTTGTCAAATGCTTTTTCTGCATCTATTGAGATGATCATATGATTTTTATCTTTCATTTTATTAATGTGGTATATCACTTTGTTTAATTTGTGAATGTTGAACCATTCTTGTATATCTGGAATAAATCCCAGATCATGGTGTATGGTCCTTTTAATGTATGGCTGTATTTGGGTTGCTAATATGCTATTGAAGATTTTTGCATGTATGTTCATCAGAGATATTGGACTATAATTTTCCTTTCTTGTGGTGCCCTTGTTTGGTTTTGGTATGAGTAATACTGGCCTTGTAAAATGAGTTTGAAAGCATTATTTCTATTCAATTTTTAGAAAGAGTTTGAGAAAGACTCTTATTAATTCTTTGAATGTTTGGTAGAATTCACCAGTGAAGCCTGGTACTGGACTTTTATTTGTTGGGAGTTTTTTTTTTTTTTTAATTACTGGTTCAATCTCCTTACTAGCAATCAGTTTAATGAGATTTTCTATTTCTTCATGATTCAATCTTAGAAGGTTGTATGTTTCTAGAAATTTATTCATTTCTTATAGGTTGCCCAATTTGCTAAGATGTTAATATGAGAAGCTAAGTGGGAGGTATATGGGAACTTTCTGTACTATCTTTGCAATTTTTCTGTAATTATAAAACTGCTTTAAAAATAAAGTTTATTTAAAAAATAATTATACCTTATGTAAATATAAATGATAATTCCTACATGTTCTTAAAGCTGCAGTTATTAAACCACCACGGAAAACAACTTAGTAATTAACAGATAGCTAGCCCTGCTTGGTATTCCAACCAGCATTACTTTCTGGACTAATTACCAATGAGCCTTTGTCTCCTGGGTTATTGCTTACTTATAGGTCCACAGAGGGTACTAAGTTATACTCTAAAGCTCCTCTGAGAAAAGAGCAAGAACAAATGGATATAAACTGCAGCAGGAGGGTCTTGAGTTGTGCTATGAAGTCAAACTATGTGATATTCCTTGTTAATCATATTTTAAAGGATGAGTTGACCATATATAGGTTTCAGCCCATCTTGGAGTAAATCAGGGAAGAAAATTGATTTCTATAGTTTCTAGGAGGTCCTAAAAGATTTTATATCCTAAGTAGGAAATTTCCATAAACTAAAGGGAATAAGTGGTATCAATCACATAGAACTTGCTCATTAAATTGTCTACAGTCTCTGCCATTCTCTCCATCAACACATGATTTATTAATTTTGTTCCAAAGATTTGGGTTCAGGCAGCATAAATCATGAATAAAGATTAGTTTAACAGTCACAATACCCCATGCGACAATGTTTCAAGTGAAGAAAACTCAAAATTGTCACAATGTGAAAATAATGTGACAGTTGTATCAATATTTGGAAGTTGAAATGATATTCAATACCTTTACAGAGGCAGGGTATAAGTCTTATTTCTGCTTATTTTATGCATATTCTAAAGCTTTTCTTTTTTAAAATTTTATTAATATTTTCCCTTGTGAAAATCTTTTGAAAAGCAAATCTAAGATCATCCTGATATGCCTCCAGCTATTAAACAACACTAGACATTGACCTCCTGCTACTGCTTTGATGACTTAAATACTTTAGAAAAACAATATACTACCAGGCCCCCGAGCCATTTACAGCAATGATATTCTGCCATTTTTTGTGCATTAAAAAAAGAGAGGACTATCTGTCAAGTGGCACACACCGGTTTTAATATTTGAAATTATATCACCTTGTTTCCACTGGTTTATTCCACCTTAGTTTTTAACCTTGATGAAATTCTAATTGTTTATGTACTCAAAAACATAAATGTGATTTAGAAAAATGACCAGACAATAAATATTCTCGTTAGAAGTTAAGTACTCACCAGAATGAATTAAAAGTGGCTAGGGTTAAGGAGAAATGGCTCATTATTTAGGTAACTCAATTTTCTATTATCTATATTATTCTCATGTAGCTGATAGCATAATTAGTATAGACAAATAAGATGTGTCAGAGGTAATTCCAGCTATGACTTCATACATTCTATGACATCTCTTGTTATAAACATTTATTCCAATTGTCTGAATTCTGGGTGTGCTGAATGAAGAAGAAAAGGGAGAAATACAACAAGCAGAATGGAGCAAATCAAAGTCCTTCGCACTATATTCCCTCTTCATTTCACTAACAATATTTTGTTGGAAAGGTTTCAATACATTTTCTTTGTCAGAAAAGAAGAACATTGATCTACATGCAGGGTTTGCATAGAGGTTATCAAAATAAAATTTTAGAGCAGCGGTTTTCAACCTGTGGACCCCCCTTTGGGGGTCGAACGATCCTTTCTCAGGGGTCGCCTAAGACTGTTGGAAAACACATATATAATTACATATTGTTTTTGTGATTAATCACTATGCTTTAATTATGTTCAATTTGTAACAATGAAAATACATCCTGCATATCAGATATTTACATTACGAATCATAACAGTAGCAAAATTACGTTATGAAGTAGCAACAAAAATAATTTTATGGTTGGGGATCACCACTACATGAGGAACTGTACTAAAGGGTTGTGGCATTAGGAAGGTTGAGAACCACTGTTTTAGAGAATATGAAGGGGCTAAATTCAGAATGTTAAATGTCTAATCAGAAATGCCAAGATTCAGAATCAGACATCTGTCTTTTAGAAGTAACCACCTTAAGGCTGACGAAAGAGGGTTCATGGAAAGGTAAAATGAAATAATGCCAAAAGTTATGTTTACTATTATAAAAAATATTTTTGGTAAGCAATATAATTTGTTCCTTTTTTGTCCTACATTGTTTCCTATTCATTTGTATAACTAAAGTTGAATTTATTTCATTAACTAGTATTGGGGAATGAACGAAACTTAATTAAAATTCAAATCATAATTCCATCATGATGTATTCTACCCTAGTATTCTCTGGATCTAATAAGAAATTATGCCTCATCAAACATATATAATTTGACTTGAAGTGGTAATAGTAGGAAGTCAAATTTATGGTTATAATAAAGTTGTCTATGCTGGATATTTTCATTTCAGAGTACAATATGCATTGGGTAACCTAGGTTCCCAGGCAATCATTTAGTCATTCGAGCTCACCTTGGGTGGAGCTTGTTTATATCCTATAATCACACCCAGAACAGTCACTGCTAAATATAAACCCAAGGAAGGATATTAATGATTGTTTCCCAACTTCAGTGATACCACTACACAATAATATTGACAGGCTCGAAATTCACAACCTTAAAGCTACCATGGTTACTTTTTCACAACGTAAGCAAAATGTCATCTGAAAAACTTAACAGAAATAGCCATCACTTGGTCCTACAGAGCTAGGAAGGCAGCACCCTTGTGAAGAAACAAGGATGGTGCTATGCCATGAACATGGGTAGTTTGTACTATGATAACTAACTCGGAAGGAAGCCATAAATTGCCAATGTTTGAGAAACCTGTGTTCACGGGAGGTACACAGTGTACATCTACTGATTGGTTATGAAATTCAATGACCTGGCTGAGTCCCTGTGGGCTAGTCATTTCACTTCCATGAACCTTGACTTCTTTGTTTGGAAAATGAGGGTATTGGATGTTCCACGGCAATTCCCTTCCAGTCTCAGGTTATGTAACAATAATCATTTATGGCATATATATGATAATTACATACTTCCCCTTCCTCTAAAAGTCAATAAGCATGTCCTGGGGTGAGGATTAAAAAAAAAGATAGCTTCTACCTCCCTCCCCTCATCCACTCTGCTATGCCTCATCCATTCTTGACCTGCAGTTGAAACTAATGCCATAAGGGCAAAGGGCACAGCACACATACAGGCAAGGGTAATGAGATTTGCCTTTATGTGGTATTCAAATGAATGGCCACTTGCTGTCATTATGCTAGTTCAACCTGAGCTTCCCTGGTTGCTCTATTTGCTAGATATATATAAACACATTACATTTCTTAATTAACTTACTTATTGGTATGATCCATTCACCTCCTGACAGACATCAGCATCTCCAGATTTGGAAACTAGGGAAGATGGAACACTGGCTATTCCCTAACGGCCCTAAGTGAGGGTGCAAAGAGAAACAGTAACCAACTGGTTTTTAAATTGAAAGTCTAAGACTAGGGAATTTACCTTCCTTATGGTTCATGTCTTTGGAAAATAAGACTTAAAAAAAAGATTTTCTGTAATTTTAAGATGTGAGTCCAGTGAGTTTTTTCCTATTATGGTTGAGGCTGGTCTCCACATAACATATGCATCTTAATCGCTCAGCCCATGGGCTTGTCAGTTTCTTGAGCATGTGGAGCTTAAGGGTGAGTTATGGAAGGAAACAGGATGTTTTAGCATGAGATTACCTGAAATAGCTGAGGCTTCTGAGCAAGTGAACTAGACTGAAACCTGTTGAGAGAAGAGTCATACCTTCTAAGCTAGCCCCAGCAGGAGTGAAGGGAGGGAAGTGAATGACCTTGAGGAGGATGGGGCTTATTGGAAGCGAATGAAATTGAAGTCTCCCTGACCTTCAAGCAGAGAGAGAGAACATGCTCCTGGTCAAAGCAAGGAGGAGAGGGAATTTACATTCTAGAACACAGCCCTATTTTCCTTCTGATGACTTCTTGCTTCAATTACATTGGGACACATCTTTCTTAAAGCTCCCATTTATTGAGCAATAAATATAGACCAGGAACATTGCCAAAAGCTTTACATACATGAGATCATTGTGTTCAGAACAATCATACGAGCTATGTATAATTATGCCTCCTACCCCCCAAGATTATACATGAGGAAACCAAGGCTTTATTTGTTAAAGAATGGGCCCATGGAGAGAAGCCAAGATTCTCTTGCTGGTCTGACAAACTCTTTATCACTAAACGTACTTCTTCTCTTTCATGAACAGAGACACTGGCTTCCACACAAAGCCTACATTCCAAAGGGTAAACCACAAAAATTGCTAAGACATTGAATGGTCAAGGCTTCAATAACAGTCACTGCCTACTCATTAGAAAGGAACATAAATAAACACTGTTCTAGGAACAGTTTTTAGTTATTGGTGTAGGAAAGAAATATTTTGTGCTAAAAATTTGTTTTAATAACAGTATATTATATATTAATTATATAACTGATGAACAGTATATTAACAATAATATTAATGCTAGTTGAAGCCTAAAATGGTTTGAAACTGTATCAGGAAAGGTTTGCATAAATACAAGGCTAAGCTCCTTAAGCATAGATAAAACAATGACCCAGTGAGAGATTAAACCATTCAGAGAGAGAGAGCATTTCCTCTTTACTAATTTGTAAGCCAAGGTTTTGGGCTTAACTGGCATTCTCATGTATTGCTAGTGGGAGTATAAAATGGTGAAACTACTTGGGAAAAGGGTTTGGCAGTTCCTTATAAAGTTAAATATGTATTTAACGTATGGCCCAATATTGGGTATTTATCCAAGAGAAATGAAAACATACGTCTATAAAAAGACTTGTGCATTTTTATTTGTAACTAGAGGCCTGGTGCACAAAAATTTGTGCACTCGGGGGAGGGGGTTCCCTCAGCTTGGCCTGTGCCTTCTTGCAATCTGGGACCCCTTGGTGGATGTCCACCTGATGGCTTAGGACCGCTCCCTGGGGGATAGGGCCTAAGCTGGCAGTCAGACATCCCTCTGGCAGCCCAGGAGCCCTCAGAGGATGTCCACTTGCCAGCAGGGAACAGGCCTAAGCTGCAGTCGGACATCCTTAGTGCTGCTGAGGAGGCGGGAGAGGCTCCGGTCACCACCACTGTACTGGAAGCTGTCAGCCTGGCTTGTGGCTGAGCAGAGGTCACCCTGTGGGAGTGCACTGACCACCAGGGGGCAGACGCTCAATGCAGGAGATGGCCCCTGGTGGTCAGTGTGTGTCATAGTGACCAGTCATTCCCAGTCGTTCTGCTGTTAGGGCCAATTTGCATATTACCCTTTTATTATATAGGATAGAGGCCTGGTGCACGGGTGGAGGCCAGCTGGTTTGCTCTGAAGGGTGTCCCAGATCAGGGTGGGGGTCCCGCTGGGGTGCCTGGCCAGCCTGGGTGAGGGGCTGAGGGCCGTTTTCAGGCTGGCCACGCCCCCCGGTGACCCAAGCTCCCAGCCTCTCCTTTTTTCCTTTTTTCCCAGGGCAGCCTGGAAGCACATATCTGGGATTTATTTATCTTCTATAATTGAAACTTTGTAGCCTTGAGCGGAGCCCAGGGCAGGCCAGGGAAGGTGGGAAGCTTGGCTTCCTCCATTGCTGGGAGCAACCCAAGCCTCCTGCTAGCTCCGTGGCCGCCGCCATCTTATTTGGGTTAATTTGCATACTGGCTCCTCATTGGCTGGTGGGAGTGGCTTGTGGGTGTAGCAGAGTGATGGTTAATTTATATCTTTCTCTTTTATTAGTGTAGATAGCCCCAAACAGAAAGCAACAGGTGAATGGATAAATAATTTTTGGTAGATTCATATAATGAATGCTAATCAGCAATAAAATGATATAAACTACTAGTAATAAGCAACAACATGGACACTGGACCCAAGGAAATACACACACAGTGAGTCTGTTCATATGAAATTCTAAAGGCAATGCTAATCAATAGTGACAGAAATCACATGAGTGGTTTCCTGGAACAAGACAGGTGTTGGGGTGTAGGGATTGACTGCAAAGGGGTACAGAATTCTGGGGAAGTGGAAACATACTTTATATTGATTGGGATGGTAGTTACACAGGTGTGTGCATACATTTGTCAAAAACATTTAGCTGATATGCTTAAAATATTATATGTAAATATTGCTTCAAAAAAGTTGACTTTAAAAAAAGACAATTGGCTTAGAAGAGATTATGCATTAAAAAAATAAAAATTCCTCCATCTCTGTTTCCCTGTCCCCCCAAATGTTTTCTTTATCTAATGCTTGTTTCAGGAAGTTTCTATCCTGTTATTTTTCCTTAGTTGCAAAGTAGATTTTTGTTTATAAAATCTAAGTGGAAAAAATTAGAAGATTTTAAAATAAAGTTATTAAAAGTTTTTTAATTATCTTAACTGGATAAGCAAATTTTCTTGATATTTGAGGTTTTACCACTCAGACCATTCTTTTTTGTTGTTGTTAATCTTCATTGAGAATATTTTTTCCATTGATTTTTAAAAAAAATAGAGGATGGAAGGGAGAGAGGGAAGGGGAGAGCTAGAGCACACGAGAAAGACACATCAATTGGTTGGGTCCTGCATGCACCCTGACCAGGGCTGGGGATCAAACCTGCAACCCAGGTACAACGTGCCCTTGACAGGGAATCCAACGACCCTTCGGTCCGAGGACTGATGCTCTAACCACTGAGACACTGGCCAGAACTCAGAAAATTCTTAAAATGCTATTTTTAAAATGAGTGTTTACTTCTACATTCCTTAAATAACATTTACTGAACACAATTCACTACTCCCTGAATGCCTCCAGATCTTTATTATTAATCTCAAAAGTTGTGCTATTTTGTAATATAACGATGATTTCAGTTTCTAATAGCACACAGGACTGTTTGCTTCTATGCCAAGTGTCCACAGAATACTGAGCTTTTTAAAAAAGATTTTTAATTGATTTTTAGAGAAACAGGAAGGGGAGGGAGAGAGAGAAACATCGATGTGAAAGCAAAACATTGATCAGCTGCCTCTTGCACACTCCCATACTAGGAATCGAGCCCACAAACTCTGGCACATACCCTGACTAGGAATCGAACCTGCAACCTCGTGGTGTGCAGGATGATGTTGAAAAACTGAGCTACACCAGTCAGAGCTGAGCTTTTTAAGTGTTCATATTTGCATTTCATTATTTTCTGTCTTTCTTGTTGGGCTATAAACAACTTTCTCCCCTCTCATCTAACCCTCTAACAGAGTTAAATTAAGAGAGCTATACACAGAGCATTGGTGTCCAACTTTAGATGTTCAAACCAGTAATTGATTAGTTTCAAAAGAATCACCTGGAAACTTATCAAAACTACATGTGCCTAGGACCCATCCTTGTGATTCTCATATCTAATTTAGTATGCATCATACATGATGTTTTTATTATGGAAATATATTTGTATGTTTGAAGACATACAAAAGTAGAAGAAAATATTATAAGGAACCACCAAATACCCATCATCCATTTCAACAATTATCATCATTTGGTCTATCTTTATCATGTATATGCCACTCCCCACTTTTCACACTAGAAGTGGGATAGGCAACTATGGCCCTGCAGGCCAAATCCAACTTGTTGCCTTAAAAAAAAAAAAAAGTCAGCTGTAATTGTATTCCATAAAATAACCCTCTTAAGTGTACAATTTAGTTGTTTCTGTATTTCAAAGTTGTGCAACAATCACCACAATTTAATGCCAGAGCATTATCATCACCCAAAAGAAAACCAACATCCATTCACAGTCACTCATTCTCCAATTCTTCCAGCCCCTTACAACCAGTAATCTACTTTCTATCTTGATGGTTTTGCCTATTCTGGAGATTTATATAAATTGAATCTTACAATATGTGTTTGGCTTCTTTCACTTAGCTTAATGTTTTCAAGGTTCATCCAAGTCATAGCATTCATCAATAGTTTATTCCTCTCTTTGAGTGAATAATATCCCATTGCACAAATATACCACATTTTATTTATCCATTCATCAGTTGATGGGCATTTGGGTTCCCACTTTTTGGCTCTTATGAACAGGCTGCTATGAACATTCATATGTAAGTTTTTATGTCTTCAATTCTATTGGGTATAAATCTAGTAGTGGAATTGCTGGGTCATATAATAATTCTATTTTTAACTTTTTGAGAAACTACTAGATTTCCAAAGTGGCTGCAGCATTTTACATTCCCATATGCAGTGTAAGGGTTCCAATTTTTCCAGATCCAACACATTACTGTCCATATATTTGATTCTAGCCATCCTAGTGTGAAGTGGCATCTCATTATAGTTTCAATTTGTATTTCCATAATGGTGAATGATGTTGAGTATATTTTTGTGTGCTTATTGGCCATTTGTATATCTTCTTTGAAGAAACATCTATTCAAATATTTTGGCCATTTCAAAATTGGGTTATTATTATTATTTTTTTTTACTATTGAGTTGTAAGAAGTTTTTGAAAATATATATAGATTCTGAATGCTAAATTTTTCAGATATATTATTTACAAATATAGGGTGTCTCAAAAAATGTATACACGCTTTGAATAATTATTAATTCCAATGGGTTAAATCTGAAAAGAAAGAAACATCAATTGAGCTATTAGAAAAATAGCACACATTTTTTTGCGACACCCTGTATTTTCTACTATTCTGCAGGCTGTCTTTTCACTATCTTGCCAGTATACTTTGAAGCACAAAAAATGTCAATATTAATTATCTGTTTTCTGCATTGGTTGCCTGTGTTTTAGGTGCCATATCTGAGAAACCATTTCCCAATTCAAGATATGAAGATTTACACATACATTTTCTTCTAAGAGTTTTATAGTTTCAACTCTTATGCTTAGGTTTTGCAAATCTGATTTTTAAAAAGCTTTTCATGCAATTTTGAGCCACAACTAGTTTTGGAAAGTAAAAGTAAATAGATTTTTGTCTCCTCCAAGATTTTTTTTTTTAAAGGAGCTTTGGTGCACAGGTTTCTCAATGTATATGTTGAATATTGGCAGGTCTTTTTTTTGTCTAGTTTCTGTTTTTTCTCTATATTGCAAATGGCTGAGTTGTTCAGAGAGCTGATTCAGGAAAAGTGTGTATTACTGTTTTGGTATGTGGTACCAATAACATAAAACAGTTCAATCACATTTAGGAGGAGTTCCTTACAGTTCTAAGTTTAAAAACAAAACTGTCATCTCAAGTTAATTTTAATGTATGGTAACCCATAATTTTGATCCAGGTATTGGGAAATGTTGTGGAGGGGGAAAAAAAAAGCAAAAATCAGCAGCTGAGATTTCAAACCAAAAGAGGATATAGCATGATGGCCACTCTTCTTTCATTTGCAGAGAGAAAGACATCCAGGCACCACTAAGCACCATCAATTGTTAGTTAACAGTTTGTTCCAGAGATCCTGAGGCCAGTGGTTCTCAAAGTTGAGTGACATCAGAATCCCTAGAAGAGGTTGTAAAAACCCAGATTCCTGGGTTCTACCCTCAGAAATGCTGCTACCATAGGCTGGGGTAGGGCCATAAATTTGCCTTTCTCACATGCTACCAGATTATGCTGATGATGCTGGCCCTAGGACCACACTTTGAGGATAAAGGGGCTGCCCATCCTGCCCTATTGCTTACTGAACATCGATTGAGCAAGCATTAAGTCAGGAGACTCAGCTGGTGTTTCTCCTTGGTCATGAACATGCTAATAGTATACTAAGGAAGTCACAAGGCCATAAATATAGATTTCAAATTTGGTTAAAATTCTTAATCACTATAGAGTCTCATATCAGGTTCCAGGAGTATGGTCATTTGTCCAAACACCATTTGGTCACTTAGGAAAGTACCTTTACCATTATTTTTTATTTTTATTTTTTTTAAAAAATATTTTTATTGATTTCAGAGAGGAAGGAAGAGGGAAAGAGAGCTAGAAACATCAATGATGAGAGAGAATCATGGATTGGCTGCCTCCTGCATGCCCCAGACTTAGGATCAAGCCCGTAACCCGGGCATGTGTCCTGACTGGGAATCGAACCGTGGCCCCTTGATTCATAGGTTGACCCTCAACCATTGAGCCATGCCAGCCAGAAGAAAAGTACCTTGATTTTAATAAAATGAGCAGGGATTATATAAATTCCTTTGTTTTTCTGGTATTTTTTGGTATTTGGTGCATAGGGACATCCACTGTGTTAGGAATGCTATTCAGGAACATCACTGTGTTTGTGATAATAAATCTGACCTGTAGCCAAATGGTACTGTTGAGAGATGTGGTTGTGACTTTGACAGATTGAGCCAAAGTTAAATTCTGATGAACTGCAAAAGAATTTTATCAGTCCCAAGATGTTTGCCAGCTGAGTTGGGCAAAAGAGTGGCATTCCAAAATGTCCTGAGCAATCCACATTTATTGTCACCTCTACTTCCAGTTTTCTCAAATGTCAGCTAAAAACTTCATTTTCCTACTTCCTGTCACTTCCAGGACCACAAGCTTCCACCTGAGAACCAAAAGTTAAGCTGTGTTTCTGCCTCAGCAGCAGAAGGGAGTTTACAGTTCTGCTGATGGCACAGAGACAGAAGGGGACTTCAGCTTGCTTGGCTGTTCACTAGAGAAGAAAAGTAGAAAATGTTTCTGTTGGAAAATTGAGGAGATTCAGGAACACACAGAAATCTGACAGGCTGGCCACAAGAAGACATTTTACATTTAGGTTCTTATAGCTAATTATTTTTTGAGAGAAGTGGAACGTTTGCTTTGAGAAGGAGAAACAGAAGCTCTATGCTAACCCTGTCTGTGACATCCCTGCAACAGGCCCTGCTCTGCTCTACCTTCACTTACGGATCCTTGAGCCCTCTGCCTCCCAGACCACCCATAGGAAGGATTTGTCCCTCGACAGCCCTCACAGTGCTCCAAGGAGGAAGGAAGCTTTTTTTTTAAGTAGACGGCAACCCAATTCGAAGGAAAGCCAGTTACCTTAGTATTTATATGTCCACAAGAGGAAAGGTTGCACGTAGCATTTTAATTCCTGGGAGTGATATTAGTCACCAGGCTTCTAAGAGATTTGACTGTTATTCTTCTCTTACTTCTCTAAATTACAGTGGCAATTACTGCATTTGCACAGAAATCACCCTAACTGGCTAGCTACTTCATTAAATTATCACATGGTTCCTACTTTATGGGTACAAAATAGTTGATGTCAGTGAATTGGCAACTGAGGAACTTAGGAGGTAAATTAGAGCAATTACTAATAAATTATACACGTGGTAACTAACAATTTGTCTATCACCTGGAAATATGAGGAAAAAAGCCAGCCTCCCTGGCCATGCAATTCTGAGCAGGTCTTTTCATTTTCCCTTTCCAAGACCAAAAGCTTCCATTATCCACACCAGTTCCATGGTTACTGTTGCTGCTTTCCCAGAGTCCAGCATTTATAATACAAAGTTAGAAAGACAATGGGTGGGATTTTCACTTCCCTTGTAACAGAGAGTGTGATGACTTAAAATTAAAGGACAACAACAAAAAAAGCCCAACTCATCAAAATCAAGAAGTGAGTTTCCCTAAATAAAGTCATAGAGGAAATATGGCCAGAGATAGGGGCAAAGTATGTCCTCATTCATAATCACTATCCATCGTATCTCTACTCTGCATCGTTTCTGGGCGAGGCATTTGATGAAATTAAAGGAAGTTCTGTGTTATAAATCATCAGTAGTTCTGGGGGCGGTGAGATTAAGTCACTTAACAAGATATGATCTTTCTCTTCTTTACTGCTTGTCTCACCGAGCCCTGCCATTCAACAGGACAGGCGTTGACGTCATTCAGTAATTGAAGGCCAGATTCCTCCATCAACATATTCCTCCCACCTGGTACAGCCTTACCACCATCCACTCACATGCCCAGCAGGTTTCATCTTCTGTGGCTGCTGTCACAAGGTAAGTGGAGGGAGAGAGTGGCTTTTACAACTGCATGCTCAAATTTATTGTCCCAGGTCTCTTGTCCCACTGAGAAAGATCTTGAGGAAAGGATGTAACAAACAGCACTGAAAAACCCCTGCAAACTCAAGAGGATTTACATACCAATTCCAAATACCTTCTGGCAATGGGGAAAATTTGTTTTCTGCATAATTTATATACTGCATTTCCCCTCATACTCAGCACAAATTAGATACCGATTTCTTTATATCACTTGATATCATGTCAGTTTTAAAAATATTTTCTCTCTTTCTACATGGAATATAAATGATACCTTTGAAATCTCATATTTGCATATTTTACCTTTGCTTATAATTTCAGTAATTTTTATACTGAAATGCACAGGATTTTTTATGTAGTTATTTTTGCCATATACCTGGTTGGTTACAAGATCTAATTCCATGTCTCCAGGTCCCTTGTAGAATCACATGGCAAATATCTCCCTTGGGAAGTCCTGATGTTAGGGAGAATAAAGAGCAATCACACTCATTGTTTTCTACTGGTGAAATAAGTAGAGTTTAAAACAAAACTAACCTCCCCATGAATTCCAACACCTTTCTAAATAACTATGGGTGCTATTTCACAACCTGACCTGCATATTTCCTCTGGGCTGCCGTGGGAGTTGTGATTACCCTGTGCCCACATGTTTGTGTGCTAGGTCACACTAACCGAGCAAACAAATTCTGCATCAGTATGCCCTTTGTGGGTGCCTCAGTGAGTGCAACCCAGTGAAATTCCACCTGTTGGTGCTCCTGCCAGGTGCAGTAAACCAGAGGAAGTAAGACTTCCACCTACGGGGGATGCACTTGTAAATCTGGCTGCCCGAGGTCATGCCTTCCAGATTCGTGTGGTATCTCAGCCTCTCAACTAGTGAGAGGCTAAAGCAGACATCACAGGAGTACAGAAGGTGGCAGAGATAGTGTGGGGGAACAATCCTCAACTCTCACATCCCTTTCATCTAAAATGCATTGTAATGACTCCACCCGGGCCAGTAGTGGTAGAAAAAAAATATGTTTGAGTGTGGACTACTGCTTCTGTTGCAGTTACAAAGGAGTAAGTTGTCTCTACTAGTCAGAACACATCATATACATCTTTGTAGTTCATGTATACAAAAATTGCTTAAGGGGATGGCAGAAAAGAGCATTATTTTTAAAAAATTATTAATTTGGAGTCTGCGGATGTCTTAGAGGAATATATACCTCGTATCCATGATATTAAGCAAAATCTATTTTACAAGGTGGGGCCCAGAATGAAGAGAAGATGAATGGGAAAACCTTCTTCTTCCAACAGGGCTGATTGCTAGGAATGATGGTCCCACTTGCCTTTGCCAAGGCTACACCCAATTGAGGGAAAAAACCTTGGAGATTACCACCTACTTCAGAATTCTGTTCATTTGGCCCAAACAGCCCCTACTTTCCTCCCTATTTTGGCATTGTTGTTCTCCGGATAATCATAAGCAGAGGGAACAATAAGTAACTTTTTTATAATACCCTTGCCCTTGTATTTTGTTCAAACCTCTGTTACCAAGGAAATGATTAAGAATCTTACATGGGGGTTTCAAATCAAAATCATTACATTGATCAAAGGTGGTGTCTTTTTAACAGTGCTTATCTCATGAACTCATTTTAAAACAGATTTCAGAGAATCCTAACCAAGATTTCAGATTACCACATTAAATTGATGAAAACTGTGGCTATTGAGAAAATAAGAAAATAGGTCTCTTAATATAACCTATGCACCATTTATTTCTTTCACATATTCTGTCACATCTGAGCATTACTTTATTCTAATAAATTAATTTTTAAATATGTTTTTATTGTCTAAAGTTTTACATATGTCTCCTTTTTCCCCAATTGACCCCTCCCCCACCCCCACCCCCCCCAGCCATTCCCACAGTGGGCAAGCCCCCACTGCCCCAGTGTCTGTCCATTGGTTATGCTAATATGTATGCATACAGGTCCTTTGGTTGCTCTCTAAACCGCCCCCCCCCCGCCTGCCATTTGTCTCTGGATCTATTCTTACTCA
This sequence comes from Myotis myotis, assembly GCF_014108235.1. Lineage (NCBI taxonomy): Eukaryota > Metazoa > Chordata > Mammalia > Chiroptera > Vespertilionidae > Myotis > Myotis myotis. The sequence goes on from NW_023416357.1 coordinate 77,393,798, forward strand.
TCAAATTATGTTGATTATATCCCACATATGAGTGAGATCATGTGATATTTATCTTTCTCTGACTGGCTTATTTCGCTTAGCATAATGCTCTCCAGTTCCATCCATGCTGTTGCAAATGGTAAAAGTTCCTTCTTTTTTTATAGCGGCATAATATTCCATTGTGTAGATGTTTTTTGTTTTTGTTTTTTTTTTTGTTTTTTTTTTATTGCTTAAAGTATTACAAAGGGTATTACATATGTGTCCATTTTATCCCCCCGCCCTAGACAGTCCCCTAGCCTCCCCTATCCCCCAATGTCTTATGTCCACTGGTTATGCTTATATGCATGCATACAAGTCCTTTAGTTGATCTCTTACCCCCCTACCTCCTGCCCCGCAACCCTCCCCGGCCTTCCTGCTGCAGTTTGACAATCTGTTTGAGGCAGCTCTGCCTCTGTATCTATTATTGTTCAAAAGTTTATAATGGTCTCTATTATCCATGAATGAGTGAGATCATGTGGTATTTTTCCTTCATTGACTGGCTTATTTCACTTAGCATAATGCTCTCCAGTTCCATCCATGACGTTGCAAATGGTAAGAGTTCCTTCCTTTTTAGAGCAGCATAGTATTCCATCGTGTAGATGTACCACAGTTTTCTAATCCATTCATCTACTGATGGGCACTTAGGCTGTTTCCAGATCTTAGCTATGGTGAATTGTGCTGCTATGAACATAGGGGTGCATATATCCTTTCTGATTGGTGTTTCTGATGTCTTGGGATACAGTCCTAGAAGTGGGATTAACTGGGTCAAATGGGAGTTCCATTTTTAACTTTTTGAGGAAACTCCATACTGTTTTCCACAGTGGCTGCACCAGTCTGCATTCTCACCAGCAGTGCAGGAGGGTTCCTTTTTCTCCACATCCTTGACAGCACTTGTTGATTTGTTGATGATAGCCATTCTGACAGGTTGAAATGGTATCTCATTGTTGTTTTGATTTTCATCTCTCGGATGATTAGTGACTTTGAGCATGTTTTCATATGTCTCTTGGCCTTCTGTATTTCCTCTTTTGAAAAGTGTCTATTTAGATCCTTTGCACATTTTTTGATTGGATCGTTTATCTTCCTTTTGTTAAGTTGTATGAGTTCTCTGTAAATTTTGGAGATTAAACCCTTATCGGAAATATCATTGGCAAATATATTCTCCCTGCAGTGAGCTTTCTTGTTGTTTTGTTGATGGTTTCTTTTGCTGTGCAGAAGCTTTTGATTTTGATGTAGTCCCATTTGTTTATTTTCTCCTTAGTCTTTCTTGCCCTAGGAGCTGTGTCTGTAAAGATATTGCTACAACATATGTCTGCTATTTTGCTGCCTATGGAGTCTTGTAGGATTTTATGGTTTCCCGTCTTACATTTAAGTCCTTTAGCCATTTTGAGTTTGTTTTTGTGTATGGTGTAAGTTGGTGGTCTAGTTTTGTTTTTTTTTGCATGTATCTGACCAAATTTCCCAACACCATTTATTGAAAAGACTGTCTTGACTCCATTGTATGCTCTTGCCTCCTTTGTCAAATATTAATTGAGCATAATGACTTGGGTCGATTTCTGGGTTCTCTGTTCTGTTCCATTGGTCTATATGTCTGTTCTTGTGCCAGTACCAGGCAGTTTTGAGAACCGTGGCTTGGTAATATATCTTGATATCTGGTATTGTGATCCCTCCTACTTTGTTCTTCTTTATCAAGATTGCTGTGGCTATTCAGGGTCTTTTTTTTTATTCCAGATGAATTTTTGGAGAGTTTGTTTTAGATCTTTGAAATATGCTGTTGGTATTTTAATGGGGATTGCATTGAATCTGTAGATTGCTTTGGGTAGTATGGACATTTTAATAATGTTGACTCTACCAATCCATGAACATGGTATGTTCTTCCATTTGTTTATGTCTTCCTCTACCTCTTTTTTCAATGTCCTGTAGTTTTCTGAGTACAGGTTTTTTACCTTCTTAGTTAAGTTTATCCCTAGGTATCTTAATTTTTTTGGTGCAATGGTAAATGGGATTTTTTTGTTTTGTTTCTATTTCTGTGAGTTCATTATTGGTGTATAAAAAGGCCATAGATTTCTGGGTATTAATTTTGTATCCTGCTACATTGCTGAATTCATTTATTAGGTCTAGTAGTTTTTTGATGGGGTCTTTGGGGTTTTCTATGTATCTAATAAATTAATTTTTGCCTGACTTACAAGTCTTAATGAGAAGCTATTTAAGTTACACATGACAGCTGAAGTCATCTAGCTAACATTCATTCTTAAATCTATTCTAGATTCTAACACTGAAAGTTTACTATTACATTTTTGTGTTTCCCCATATGTAAGTTCAAATTATGTTTTCACTTGTATAATATTCTGGTAAAATTGTACTGGAATGATACCAGAACCTAAGCTGGGGTCATATTTCCTCATCAGTTACATTCCTTAATGCAATAAGCCAGACACCTCGGGAAGCTCTTACTACCAACCTGGAGAGATGCAGAACATGGGGATGAGAAAGCCATTCTCCCAGGTATAGCAGCAAAAGTAGTCTAATAGTAGACTGATGTGAAGGGCAAGTAGGCTTTTAAATAGTGGATCTGGGTCTAAGTGAGTAAAGTTAAAACCCAGAACATCTATTCTGGCTAAAACGCATGATGATTCAAAACTCAAACCTTCATGGATGCACCTAAGGAATTTACTTGATCTAACTTCTCTAAATGGAAAATGTACCTCCTTTCCTCCCCGTGCCATACTATCTTCCCAATAGGCCTGTCCCAATAGTTTCTTTTACTCCCTTTGGAGCTGCCTGCTGTTCTTACAACCCTCTCTTTTGTGGCTTCCAAGGCTGATACGCAAAAAAAACCCCCTCCTTCAATCAGGTTTCCACTATCTTTTTTTTTTCTCCTCTCTTTTTCTTCCCCTTGGTTAACTTTGCCTTACTGTCTTTTACTTTGCCATTCAGGGAATGACAAAGGAAGATATTTCCCCTTCTATATTCATGGGCTGTTCTTTACTCCCTCCTCCACCCCTCCCCGCCCCCCCTGCTCATGATACATTCTCAGTAAGTCCTCAATAGGACGTGTCTGGATGTCCATATCACAGTGTGGGTACCTTGTGGGTAAAATTATCCACAGCTTAGTGGGGCTTGGGGACAAAAATCTATGTGACTCAATCACTTCTGTTTTATATTCTGTCAGCCCTGACCCTTGGAGTCCCTCTCTTTCTTGCCATTTGCCCTGCTGTCAAATGCAGGTCCAAGTCCAGCTCTCTCTTATAGCGCCTCCACTGCTTGGTGTCCAGTTCTACTCCCCCTGCTTTGGGTCAGAGTTTCCTTGCAGAACCATCTGCCCCTCTGCCGTGGGACTCAGTCCCTTGGGGATTTATGCAAAGCTGACTCTCCTTTCTCTCTGTCTAGACCTCGTCACACCCTCCACCTGCTCTCTGCCAGCTCCACACCTGTGGTGGCTGATCTGCCCAGTCTCCCCACCCAGCTCAGCTTACTCAGCTCACTCCTATCTCTTTCTCCAAGATCCAGAGCTGCAGTGCCCCAGACCACTTCGGGAGTCCATTCTTTGGCATCTTCAATTTGCACAGGTGGCCCCTAGCCCCTGGTTCCCTTTGGAGGTCCTTGTCCCCAGCCCTGGGCAGCCTGGAGAGCATATCCATTTGGCCCTCTGCCTGCTCATCAAGCAGGCAGCCCACACGTCCTACCTGGGAATGCCCCTTCAGGACTGTTTTCCTGACCTGGTTTACAGACACTGGCCTGGATTTGCTTCCAGTCCCATCCCCCAAGGTCATTCTCAGAAGCTTTTAGGAGAAAGGAAGGTCTGTATGTTCAAGTGACGATGCCTGCTCTGAACACCCTGCTATCTATCTGGCCACATTAGGAGGCAAGGGTTGGTTTATCAGTCTTGGCCAGGCTGCTTACCGCCTGACATAATCAGCACATGTGCACTTAAAGACAGGCCTCTGCTCTTGGGCAACATGTTTTAGGTAAAAAAAAAAAAAAAAAAAAAAAAAAAAAAAAGAGGGGGGCAGATAAAGGGATGCTATGGGGCTCACATGAAGTCACACTGCTGAAGACACTGTCTCACTGTACAATGTCCTGTATATGAGGCCACCATGGCTTTGTTTTCAGTCATGGATCCCATATTGGGTCAGTTTCCCCTCTTTGCACTGCTGGAAAGCTTAGTGCCAAACCTGAGGGTTGCCTGGGGATAGAATGAATCTGCATGGATTTTTATAACCTTACTCACCAGTCCATTTTATGTCTTCATCTCTATTTTCCACTTTCCTTTCCTATATACTTCTAATTTACATTTTCTTGCCTGCCATCTTAAACCCTTCCCAAATCAAGGTGGGACATAAATAAACAAACATATCAAATGAGGTAATTTTATGAAAAACTGAAACAGAATCTCTTTTATACAGTTGGTTAAAAGATAAATTTCTGGACAGCAATATCTACTGAACGTTATAATGCACATATTTATGACAAAGAAACATCAATTCCAGGAATGTATCCTACAGACATAGTCACACAAGTGTGCAATAGTTTGATTGCAGCATTGTTTGTAATAGAAAAAAAAGCAAATGTCCAGGAATGGCTAAATACATCATATTGCATGTATACAATGGCACATGTCACAACTGTTCAAAATGAGAGATGAGTTTACATGTTCTAACACCAAGGATGCCTCTAATGTATTAAGTGAAGAAGAAAGAAATTTGTGGTTGGTGCGGGGGAGGAGAGGAGGATATATTTGCTATTTAAACTTCAACCCCGCTACAAATAACATGAATACTAAGGAGAGCTTGCTGCTTGTTGCACGGTATAAACAAAATCATCCTCCTCAGCACAGAAGCTTTCTCATAATTCAAGGCAATATTAAATAACCACAACGAGGAAGCAGAATTGCAGGAGTGTCGGGAGCTACATTCCCTGAATTAGCACAAGCTACAAGATGAGAAGAGAGGTGGAGGGGTGGGGAGGCGGGTAAAGTAGAGGGAAGATGAGGGGGCTAGCCTGTGGAAAAGCTTTGGCAGTTGAGGGTTGTATAATGGGAATTTTGATGTGAAATGCAGTGAATTCTGTTTTCTTTCTGCCTCCCAAAGCCTCAGTAAAACCTACCTTTTTCCCAATACTTTGCAGTTGGATTTGTTTTGGAGGGACCATAATGAAGTGTTGCATCCAACCTAAGGGGCAGAGGTGGCCCAGAGTGATGAGCCCCATCTGAGTCACCAGCAGATAATCAGGTCCCATGTGCAATTGGTTCTGTGTACATTGGGAACTTCAGGTTGACGAGACTAGGAAAAGACCAGAATACAGGGAAAAGCACAATAAACCACAGCAACCCTATGCAAAAGCAATGGTCTGGCTAATATATACAGAAATTAGTTTCCATATCCAGGAAGACAAATCACAATTTTGGGGGGGAGGGGGGAAGAGGTGAAAAGATCACAGGCAAGAAGATAATTCCATAACTTAACATGTGCCAGAGTAGCCACTATTATATACATGACATATATACAATGCTAACTCTAACTACATTAGTTCTTATAGGAATATCTTCTTTATCTAAAAAACATAAAGAGATGTTGTCTTCATTAAAATTCCCCTTACTGCCCACTTCACCTCTGTGCACTTCAGCCCCTCACACAGAACTGCCCTAACATTTCTGTGGGTGGCTCTGGGTCTTCCAGACCCACCTCCTCTACAATCACTGCTTCCACATCCTGTGTGACCAACCCAGTGAGGACCTAATGGAGCAGGCCCCATGGATGGGCATCAGTGGCTCCCAAATCCCCAGGATGTTATGCAACCTATTGTGTGTGTACACTTCTCTGGGAAGGAGGTCATGGCTCTGACTCAAATAGCAGTGGGGTGATCCCCTAAATGCCCAGGACTCAGATTTAGAAGCCTGGTATGAAACAACTAAAAAAAAAAATCTCGTATTTCCAAGGCCTAGCACAAAGTGTGGTGAACAGGTTGTACTTAATAAAAAAAATAGATAAAAGCTTACAATGACTGAGTATTCAGAGTACACCAGACACTGAGGTGTTTATTATTATGATTCTTGTTTTACAGAAGAGAAAAAGGAAGTGCCAAGTGCATATCCTTGTTTGTAAAACTCTAAACTCTTGATGTTAACCACTCTCTATAGTTGTTGTTAAGTGAACAAATGCTAAATGAGGTGGCAGGTGGTGGCTACTAACTTCCACCTGCAGGTAAGAAAACTGGTATCATCATGGGGGGAGGGGAGTTGAGTAAAAAATAAGGTTACCCATCTTCCATTTAAGTGTGCTTTTCCTTATACTTCTCCAACTTTGTTTGAAATAGTCTTTATTCCTTATTAGACATGAAAGTGAAATCCTAAATGGAACTCATTTTACCTGTTCCTGTGTTCAGGACTCTGGCATGTATATGATAATATTGCTCATTAGTAGATCAAATTTCATACCAATAGGGACTGTGTCACCATGACATCTGAAGAAAGCAAAATCTTTCCTTTTCTGAGATCCTTCTCTTGTTAGGAGGGTTGGAGGTGGGGAGGTCCCAAACCCAAATGCCCACAGTGACTAGTAGGTTATGAAAGTGATATGAGTGGGCTAGTGGGAACAGGGGCTGTCAGGACAGGCGCCAAATCCAGCCTGAGGACAGATCTGCCCCTTGCCTCAGTCCATCAGGATCACTTGAGAATGTGGGTCCAGGATGACCAGATCTTAAGAATTGTAAGAGAAACCAGAAACATAGATCTTATGTGGAATTTCCTGAGGTTTAGATGTTGACAACTTATTCAAATACTTTTTAGAAATACAGTACAGGCCAAATGAAACACATCTTCTATGGCTGGGTGGGCCTGTGAGCCATCAGTTTGTAAACTCAGTTTTCATTTGGGGAACATCCAAAATCCTCTTCTGGCACCATCAGGCAGATAAAGGGTAGGGAGGAGAGGTGAAATTAATATTTTCAGTTTTGTTGCTTGTTAGCATCTTCACTGAAAGGTTTGGTGAGGGAAGTGGTTAAATTGTTTTTAGACTATCAGTGGATTTGAAATAAGCTATCCACGACCTGGAACTGAAAATCAAGAGCGGGCAGTAACAGTTGCATGTGCCTTTCTCCCTTAAGCAACTAGTTGACCTTTCTGTGGCACAAAGAATCGTTCTGGTGTGCACTGATACATGACTTCAGCATTCTTTAAGCTGGCTGTTAGCAGGCAGTGCTCTGTGCTGACTCAGCAGAAAAATCCACAACCCACATATCTTCTTGCATTGCACGTGCTTCTGCAGGGCAGCAAACCAGCTCCAGCAGTGAACACACGACTGTTTGCAGAACATCTTCGGATAGTTGCTATCCAGTGAGGAAGAGCTGCTCAGGAGTACAGAACCTCTCCTAATAGGGGAACTCTACCTCGCCGATTACTCTATCAAGGCTGTGCAGAACACTAAATAAATCTGGATTTATTCAGGGATCAGCTACTCTGGCACTCCAGCCTCCAGGGCCCTCAGCCTGCTTCCTGCACAGCACTGCCTCTGAGGCATTGATGGAGGAAGCCATGTGAAATCATAACTTAGACGATGAGACTGAGGCCTTTAAGAACTATAGTTCCCAGTTCAGCTCTAAGAACAGTATTTGGAGAAAACTTCCTCCAGCCTTCTTTTCTTTAAATACATTAGTGAAATGGATGCAGAATATTACTGTTTTGGGGAAATAATGCTAAACAAATGTTCTCTTCAAACTGAAGGTGTTGCATACAAGTTTAGATTGAAGAGAGATCTATGTTTGTGCATGAATAGAATTTTCCTACCTCACCAGCAAATTGAGGATTTTCCAGCCTTTTTTCTTTCAACAACATAAGATACCTAAGCCAACAGTAACAGAGTACTAAAGTATGGACAATACCAAATGTTATGTCTGGAGTGAAGCTGAGTTCTTCATCGGCTGCCAGACAAGCACATCTTAACTTTATAAGGAGAGCACATTCCCTGATTACGATAGTATTTAGCATCTCTAAACTGAAGTATTCCCAAACGTTTTCATGAAACATTTAAGTCCATTTTCAAACAGCACCTTCTAATTTTGTTAATCCTTTCCTTTCAAATTAACTTGATAGACTGTGCCTTTCAAAGTTTCAGGTTATCTCATATTTTTCAATACCCAGTTCCAACGTGTTCTAAGGACAACCCAATGACCACTGTCCAAACATTTGTGTCACTGTCCAAACACCTGTACTTTTCAGGTTTAAAAATGGGGGACCAAGATAAAATTCACATTTTAGTGTAAATCCCAAAGGAAGAATCCGTGTTTCATCTTTCCTTTTCTTTCCCACTTTTTCAATTCCTAAATATATAAGAACCCATATGTTAAACAGGGCCCAAGTAAGAATGGTTCTCACAGGGAACATACAGGCAGTAAATAATCAAGGGCCTTTTCTCTCCTGCAAACAAAAGTGGTTCTTTAAATAGAGAATTTAATTATATGTTAAACCGCTCTTCCAACACCTACTTCACACGTTTTTGTTTCTTGCACTGAAAATTAAGGTAAACTATGAAGGGGAGCTGAAGAAAAAGGTGTGTTTCCTCTGCGTAAGGAGCCAAGCTGCCCACGTATACCCGAGTTAAAGGTTGGATAGAATTCATTTTTGGTTTGGACTTTATTTTCAATTAGCCAAATAATGACAATTTATATTTTGCTCAAATTGAGATATAATTCACGTACCATACAATTCACCTATTTAAGTGAGTTTTAGCATATTCACAGAGCTGGGCAATCAACACTATAATCAATTTAGAACATTTGCATCACCCCCAAAAGAAATGCCATGTCGATTAGCAGTCACTCCCCACTCTTTTCTTCCCCAGCCCCTGGAAACCAGTAATCTACTTTCTTTTTTTTTTTTTTTTTTAATTAAATCTTTATTGTTCAGATTATTACATTTGTTCCTCTTTTTTTTCCCCCATAACTCCCCTCCTCCCAGTTCCCGCCCCACCCTCCGCCCTCACTCCCCACCCACTGTCCTCATCCATAGGTGCACGATTTTTGTCCAGTCTCTTCCCGCATCTCCCACACCCCTTTCCCCCCCAGGAATAGTCAGTCCATTCCCTTTCTATGTCCCTGATTCTATTATAATCAACAGTTCATTCTGTTCATCAGATTATTTATTCACTTGATTCTTAGATTCACTTGTTGATAGATGCATATTTGTTGTTCATAATTTGTATCTTTACCTTTTTCTTCCTCTTCCTCTTCTTAAAGGACACCTTTCAGCATTTCATATAATCCTGGTTTGGTGGTGATGAACTCCTTTAGCTTTTCCTTATCTGTGAAGCTCTTTATCTGACCTTCAATTCTGAATGATAGCTTTGCTGGATAAAGTAATCTTGGTTGTAGGTTCTTGGTATTCATCACTTTGAATATTTCTTGCCACTCCCTTCTGGCCTGCAAAGTTTCTGTTGAGAAACCAGCTGACAGTCGTATGGGTATTCCCTTGTAGGTAACTGAGTTTCTTTCTCTTGCAGTTTTTAAGATTCTCTCTTTATCTTTTGCTCTTGGCATTTTAATTATGATGTGTCTTGGTGTGGTCCTCTTTGGATTCCTTTTGTTTGGGGTTCTCCGCGCTTCTTGGACCTGTAAGTCCATTTCTTTCACCAGGTGGGGGAAGTTTTCTGTCATTATTTCTTCAGATAGGTTTTCAATATCTTGCTCTCTCTCATCTTCTGGCACCCCTATAATTTGGATGTTGGTACGCTTGAAGCTGTCCCAGAGGCTCCTTACACTATCCTCGCATTTTTGGATTCTTTTTTCATTTTGCTTTTCCGGTTGGGTGTTTTTTGCTTCCTCGCATTTCAAATCATTGACTTGATTCTTGCGCTCCTCTGGTCTGCTGTCGGGAGTCTGTATAATATTCGTTATTTCAGTCTGTGTATGCTTAATTTCTAGTTGGTTCCCCAATATAAGATCGAGGGTCTCATTAGTTTTCTTGTAGATCTCATTAAGTTTATCGGCGGCTTCTAAACAGTTCTTGAGAGACCTTAAAACTGTGGTTCTGAACTCTATATCTTCCATTGACAATTTTGTCCTGTTTCTTTGTCTCCGCATTTTGTTATGCTTCCTTGGTGCACCCCCTAGTGGTCTTTGTTCGCAGTCTTATAGTTAAATCTTGATTGTTGTAGCTAATTCCAGGGAGGGTTTGACCTCCAGGCCAAGTGGCTATGAGAATCAGCTGTGTCAGCAGTGAGAGAACTTCTGTCCTCTAGGGAAGTGCTAATCTAGCCTTTGCCTGAGGCTATCCGGCAAATGCCTGTGTGCAGGGCTTGGGCGGGGCGGGTCGCACAGGATCAACAGGGTGGGCTGGAGAGAGCAGTTATGGCGGCTCTCAGTCCTGTCCCCAGGGGCTCTGCCTCTCTGAGTCCCAGCACCCGCTGCAAAGCTCAGAGAGAAAGCTGCACTCGCTCTGACCGAAGCCAGACAGTCCCGCTTCTCCCGTTTGAGTCTGGGTCCCTAAAGACTCGCCCGGATCTGGAGCTCAGAGTCTGCGACTCCCTCCCGATTGAAAACGCCAACCGCGCCCTCCGCCGCCAGCCCGCTCCACGCACTCCGCACCTCCGAATTTGACTTCAGCACTGCGCCTCCTCTGAGTGTCCGTATGCGTTTCTCTTTCCTCCTAGTTGTAGGACTTCCACTCAGCCAGCGTTCCTGTGGTTCTGGGTGATGTCCCTTCCGTTTTTTGGTTTCACTTTTGAAGTAGTTATTCAAAGCAGCAAACTCCGGCGTTAACCTATGCCGCCATCTTGGTTCTCCCCTACTTTCTGTCTCTATGGATTTGCCTATTGTAGACACTCGATCTAAATGGTATCATATAAATGTGGCCTTTTGTCTGTTTTTTTTTTTCCACTTAGCATAATGTTTCCAAGATGTACACACGCACAAGAGTATTATCTGAATGCTCCAAAGGAACCTGGGTGCACTGTTCTTGCTATTTGCTTTCGCACCTTCTTCAGAGAGTCTGCATCACATCTTAATGCATTTGGGAAACTGAGCAAGTCCTATTGTCTCTCATCAGCAGTTTTCACTTGCCAGTGGACATCTCCACAGCAAGTTCTTATAACACCTCAGACTCAGCCTGCACAGTTTCCCTCTCCAAACAAAAGAGCTGGGGGGGAAAAATATTCCTTTTCACGTACTCCTTTTAGTTAAGGATAAAACCCCTACCCACGCTAACTTTAAAACCTAGTCATCTTTACTTCATTAAAGTCTAATTCATCCATCACTGTGCTAGACTCTCCTATGCCCCAGATCTTCTCCTGCCTGCCGGCCTCTGCACCCTCCAGTGACATTCCCTGGCCCAGACCCACATCACAGCCTGCCTGCTCAGCTCTGCCTGCTCAGCTCAGTCACCTCCTGCTCCAGTCTTTCCTGCACTGTGGCTGAGCCCTAAGCTGAATGAACTGCAGGGAACAACTCCATCTGGAGGGCAGGGATGGGGAAAGAAGAGCAGGTGATTTTGCTCGGAGCCATGCTGGGCCCTGGGATGACGGTGAGGCAAGCTATACTCTCAGTGCTAGAGGGGAAACTGAGTGCTTGTCAGCTCTTCCCTAGTGCTCTTCTCTGGGCCCCACCCATAGAGGTTCTGACTTATTCATTTTCAAAGTCACCAGAAGACTCTAATGTGCAGTTCCGGGATCTAAGAGCCTGCCTCAATAGCATGGGGTTAGTAGGACAAGCAAGGACAGAAGACCTGGGTGCCAACCTTGAATACCGAGGATAGCTGTGATACCTGGGACATGTTAACTAACTCTCTCCCCTTGATTTTGTCATATGTAGCCTGGGCTAAGTATACCTTCTTCATGAAAATGCTCTGAGTATTAATTAAATTTGACATGAAGTACAAAGTACCTGGCACAAAGAAGGCCCTGAGAAAGTGGGGGGTTGAGTGGGATACATATGCCTTGTTCTGCGTTGCTTTTGTCACACTGCTAAAACTGGGTGACAACTCAGAACCATTTTGTTTGTTTCCCACAAGGCCTCACATTAGGGTGACTCCTTTGATGCAAGGCAAAATGACTCAGCTGGCTGAGGGCACTGTGGACCTTACAACTCATCCTGACAGGTGCACAGCCAGGTCCCAACATTTTGCGATGCTTTAGTTTCTTACACTGTGGGAAGGAGCGGTGGTGCGTGAAAGCAGTATGGTGTGTGGAGGGACGCTGGATAGAAGGCAGGAAAGCTCAATGTGCTATGTGACAGGAGGAAAATTCCATTGTAACATATGAGTTTAGGTTGTTGTTGACACCCTATTCACATATGCAACTGATCATATTTTTTCTCCTCCCACAGGCCCATTAGATAGATTAAGCTGAGATACCTGGTAGCAGTAGGCTCTGAAATACTTTGCAAAGTCTCACTGATGATTCTTAACTGTAAAAAAGGCTTCTTGTGGAGTCAGCAGTGCATGCCTTCATTATCTTTCTTCTGCAGGAGGAGTGCTAGATTAAGAAACACATGGAGGAATCCGGTATCTGGATGGTGCACATACCCTCTCTCTGTCTGATCAGTGCACCTGGCACATCCCAGAGCCACTGCCTTCCTTAACGAGTGACACATTCCCTTCCCACGGAATCACATCCCTCAAAGGATCAGTAGCATCCTTGTGCCCTGAGGAATCCTGGAACTGTCTTCCCTCCAGGGAAGAGCTGGGGGAAAAAAAGAGGAATAAAGAAAAATTCCACACCAACATTAGAACCTCCCAGATGGCTTCGGTTTCCTAAGAGAGCTACTTATTTTTCAGTAATGAAGGGACAGATGATCCCTTCTGCAAGTGGCCTCGGAATAGGAGGGAAGGGGAGTACAAGAATCTGGCCTCTGAATAGGAGGGAAGGGGTGTACAAGAATCTGGCAGGGCCCTGGTGTCCCAGTCCCTATCTGAGGACAGGAACTAGCCCACTGCCCATGACCAGGCTTTCCTGAGTCATGAGGCCACAGGCTGGTCACTTCTTCAGCTCTGGATTCTGTACTGGAAACAGCAATGCAGCAGCTCAGAACAGACTTTAAGCAGGGATCTAAATATGGCAGGGCTTGAATTCTCTCGTTTGCATATCAGCAAAGGCTATCGGAGGAAGTGTCAGCAGGCTCAGAATGCAGACCTCGTGGCAAGCTAACTTTGGACTGGAATAGCAGTTTACTCAGGGCCCCAAATCCACCCTCACCGCCAACTTGATTTATGATGCTGGGGTCAGTCCACTGGGGCTCATATGGCTGAAGAGCCAGATCCCTCAGCTTACTTTCCAGCTGTGCCCCCTTCACATTGCAGACACTTTCGGGCAGCAAGTCAGAAGGAGCACGGGATGCAAGGGGTTCTCCTAGATGAGGCCCAAACAAAAAGAAAGCACTGGAAGTCTATGTCCTCTTATCTTTTATCTATGCCCAACTTCTTTTACATATTTGAACAGGGTTGGCTATTTTTTTCCCAATACTAAAATTGAAAAATTAGCCAGAAATGTAGAAGACTAAGAGAGAGAGAGACGTTATTAAAGTGAGGCTGAAGCAAGGTAAAACCTGCTCATGAACTAAAGCTGACTGTAATAATAGGACTGGAGGGAGGAGGGAGGTGGGTATTCTAATGTTAATGTGGAATCTGGCAGTTTTAGGGGTTTGGAGGGAAGACAGTGCCAGGATTCCTCAGGGCACAAGGATGCTACTTGTCCTTTGAGGGATGCGATTCCATGGGAAGAGAATGTGTCACTCATTAAGGAAGGCAGTGGCTCTGGGATGTGCCAGGTGCACTGATCAGACAGAGAGAGGGTAGAGAAAAACTTCCGGTGATTCTCTATATTCAGTATAGAAACTCTAGGATAAACCACACCAGAGTAAAGGTGCTTAGAAAATTAGGACAGGAACACCTTCTACGCCAGGACGGGGATGTGAAAAGGAGTAAGGAAAGCCAAGCAGTGGTTAGGTGCAGCCAAGGGCAGCACACAGAGAGAGCGTGCAGGGTAGGTGAAGCCCAGCAGCTCGGGGAAGGTGAACAGAAGAACCAGACAGGAAACAGGCTGCTGCTCAGGGTCTGCAGATCAATGCCAGAGCCCAGACCAGACCTCAAGTGAAAAGTGAAGGTGGTGGAAGCAAAGGGCCTCTGAGAGCCAGTCATGCTTCTTGACATTCCCGGGTCATAGGTCCCTTTTAAGACAACTAGAGAGCCACTCCAGAGAAAATGCATTTGTGTTCACATTATTCCACCTTTCCCTCTGGGGAGTCACAGGTCCCAAAAGCCAAGTCACAGACTCGAGATTAGGAACACAAGACCCAAAGGATGCTCCTCTGCTCTGAAATATGAGAAGTGATAACAGGAAATGTGTACTTAAAGGACTGCTTATTCCTTTAAACCTCTGGCAACCAAAGCGGAATAATATGAGACCTGGCCTGAGACAGTTCTGAATAATATACATCATTTGCAACAAAGATTAGTTAGGCATTTAAAGCTGCCAGTTTGTGCATGAGTCCAGTGGAAAGGCTGGGACCGGGAGGGCAGGAGGGAGGTCTCAGAGGCAGAGCTGTGGGGGGAAAAGAGGAATAAAGAAAAACTGGGAAAAGAGTATTTGGGAAGAAAACTGTCCCCCTATCCACTTCCAGGTAGTGGTGGGAGAAAGTTAATTCAAATAATGATGGGGCCTCACTTTGGGGGACTATTCTTAGCTTTTTGTCATGTATGTTTCATACTAAATTAAGACACACGGTATTTCTTTAAAAAAAAGAAAATAATATATTTGTGACAGTGACTCAGTACTATTTTTATTTTTAACAAGACATCATTACTTTTCATTTACTCCTTTAATTAAACCACAATTTGATTTTTGACAAGATGTGGAGATATGGGAGGGAAAGGACTGCAGCTCTGTTTGCTATTAGTAAATATGTGATAGGTTTAATTTGATGTTTATGTATGGATGAGTTTTTCGTGGTGGTAAGGAGGCTCTGGTTTTGAAAATACACGGTGGTTTCTGATTCGTAAACACACTTTTGCAGGGAGACAGAGCCTGACCTTAGGAGCATTTTTCATGCATGACTCTATTTGGTCCCTGGGTACGGAAGAAGCAAGGACACAGTAGGGTGGATTGACTGTCCAAGGAAACTTAACTTCCTATAAAAGAAACAGATAGTTTAGATCATTAGCCCAACATGCCCTGAGTGTGAGTCCATCGCAAGCATATCTAACAGTACTAGGATTTATAGAAGAGTGCTCATTGTCTAATGTTCCCCAGATGATGTACAGCATATGAAAACATATGCATAATTAATATACAGAATTAGGAGTCAAAAGATCTGGAATCAAGCAGATTCAGAAGCTGTACGGTACATGACCTCGGCAAATGATGTACCACTTCAGACAAAGCCCACGTGTCCTACCAAGTGTTCTAAAAATGCCTGCTTACTTCCCAACCCCACAAGTAGCATCAAATGTGAGCAGTGAATGAAATACCAGAAATTAAAGCATTTGAAATCTCTACAGTAACCTATTAAGTTATTCCATTGTTATACAAAGCTACAGAATTTTTGGAAAATGTAAGCATATTTAAAAAAAATTTTGAGTGCCTACTTTGGACAAAGCACTGTTCTAGGTATTCTGAATTACATAGGTGAATAAGCCCTTGAAAAAGCTTTGTTTATGATTTTAAAAATTAAAATAAGAAAGTTAAAGTTCAGATTGTAAGGCTTAAAATTCATATTTTGAAGATTTTTCAAATACTTCAAAGTCGAATGGACTTATATCCAAGCAAATAGGAGAATAATTTCATTTAGATAGAGAAATAAAATGATTAGTTGAAAAATTCTAAGTAAGTACAATGCAATAGATACTTAAGCATCAACATTGATAAATCTGTCTAGAGTAATACATAAAGCAAATACATTTGAGCTGAATCACGATTCTTTTTTTTTTTTTTTATCTCAATATGAATGCTGACCTCTGTTGACACACCAATGCTTTAGGAGAGGCACCTGCATGAGCAATCAGGTTCTCTGTAACAAATAAACTGTGTTTTCTTCTTGTAGAATATGGTGGAATGAGTACAAGCAATTGTCTCCCTAGAATATAATAAAATGATACTGAAAGAGGGAGGGACATAACAGTGAAAGGAATGAGAAAGGGACATCAGGGGAAGAAGACAGATTTTGACAAAGTTTTGGAGGTCAAGGACAGGATGGCAGAGAACAGAGTAGATGATTAATATTATGTGTCAATGTGGGTAGGCTATGGTGTCCCTTCTTTTGCACAAACACTAGTCTAGATGCTGTGAAGGTATTTTGTAGATGTGATTAACATTTAAGATTTTTGACTTTAAGTAAAAGAGGTTACCCTCCTTAATTTGGGTGGATGGGGGTGGGGGCGTGGTATGTAGGCTCATCTAATCAGTTGAAGGTTTTAAGAGCAAAAACCAAGGTTTACCAGAGAGGAAGATATAGGAGAAAACTTTGGGAAAGTGGGAGGGTGGGCATGAGCTGCCTGGCAATGTACCAGTAAACCAGTAAGACCCAAGGCTCACTGGGCAGCAGCAACAGAGACAGAGATTCTGAAAGAGAATGTAAAAGAGAGAGGTTCATGGGAGTCTGCCTCAGGTGCACTGGGCCTGGGAGTGCCCTTCGTTCTTTTCCTTATCCTCTGCCTTATGTCCACGTACTGTGCCAAACTTACTTGTGGGCAAATTATTGGGGACTCTTTATCTATTAAAATTTTTTAAACTGCCTGGAAATTATACTATATGTAAGACACTGACATTAGGAAAAGCTGGGTAAGGGATATACAGAAACACTCTATTATTTTTGGAACTTTTCTCTAGGTCTGAAATTAGTTAAATTGAACATAATTAAAGCATAGTGATTAATCACAAAAACAATATGTAATTATATATGTGTTTTCCGACGGTCTTAGGCGACCCTTGTGAAAGGTTCATTCGACCCCCAAAGGGGTCGTGACCCACAGGTTGGCGACCCACAGGTTGAGAACTGCTGCTCTAGAGTAAATCCCTCCCCTTAGGCATTTGGAGCCCCCACCCCATCCCCCACAGCCACAGAAACTCCTGACAGGAATCTAGCCCCTTCTCAGTGTTGATCCTAACATGAAACTACCAGGAGACAAGCCCCCCACAGCACCAATGGCCCATGCAGCCTTCCAATTCAGGGACAGCACAGAACAGGAAATCAGACCTACATACACAGCAACAGGGAAAACCCATACCAAGTATTAAGAAAAATCAACTCAGCCCTTTGTTCTTAAATATCGGTGGATAACCAAAGTTCACCTCCCCTCTTTAAAAACAAATTAGAAGCCCTACAAAGAAAAGCCAAGTAATTTAAACATGATAACTGACTCCTAAAGAAACAAATCATTCAGAAAACAAGAAAATTTTAAAAGTGAACTCAACTTTGTTTCCACTGGGATTATTAATATTTTCAACTAACAGAATGGAGAATCAAGATGTACTATATAAACAGATGGAATAATAAATATAGGTTTAAAACTATTATTTTTAAAGTACAAAGATTAGCAATAGGATAATTAAAAGTAACCATCAATTTGGGAAGGGAGAAGGGTAATGGAAGTGAACAAATAGAAAAGGTCAACAGATAATTGACACAATTAAAAAAAAATAGCAATGAAAAGATCAAGCAAGGAATCACCTGAGCATCCATTACCAGAGAGCGGTGTTGTCTTGGGAAGGGGGTGATGGGGGGTGGGAGGAAAGCATGCATGGCATTTGTGTGGTATTTTATTTTTATTTATTTGTGTATCATTTTCACAAAAGCTGAAAAGGAGATAAAGAAAAAAAGTTTCAAAAATATTCTTTCAGAAATGAGATTTTTCTTTTTAAATGTAGGCAACTTCCACTGACATCACCAACAAACTTCACTGAAGAAGAAGAAAACCTATAATAATAGGACTAAAGGGAAACAATTTCAAATTTGGTAGAGGCTCAAGCAGCAAGACAATTTGGAAATTTCTGAATTGTTTCCTTTGTCAGAAAGCAAAGAAAGTTTTTAAAAAACACTTTAGTAACCTCTCCCCATCCCCCATACACTGTGGATCTTGTCAGTATGTGAGTGGCAGTCCACTGTAAATCTCAGTGTAAAAATAGACCACATGCTTCGTGAGCTGGGGCCTTTCCATGGCTGGGGAGTGAGATTTGTGGAGTGTTCCAGTACTATTGTGAGCTAGCAAACTGTAAATTGTAACACACGTGGAGGAAAGGAATGTTTTACTGATAGCACCAGTATGAATATATTAATTACAACACTTAGAGCCCATCAATGATAATTATGAACAGCTTCCTATTATATTATGCTCTGATCCTTAGTGTTTTCTGCAATAATAGCAACTTGCCTTTATAAGAATGAAGTTTAGCAGCATGATGACTTCTATTATTATGTTTTCTTCTCCCTACATTCATTTTTACTGTAATGTTTTCCTTGGCAAATGTATTCCTTGTCCTGATAAAATGTCTAGCTTTGTGAACTTGCCATATGCCTAACAAGCAAGAGTCCCAAAGATATTTCCATGTACTCACTGCCTCTAGGATTTGAAATAGGGTCTGCCAACTGGGTCTTCCTTGGGCCACATGAAATATATGAAGTTGAGCAATTTACTGGAGCTGCAAACACTGGCAGCTTTAGGGAAACAATTTACCAGACAATAAAAGAGAAAGCCATCCTGTGGGTTTAGTGAATGCCGAGTGAACAGTACAGCCCCAGGGTATACAGTACGATCAAAACCTGTGATTATCCCCCAACACCACCACCCCAACTTTTCTTATGTTCTTACATTCTGATAGCTCAATCTAAAAAGTTCACCTGCCATCAAATCTGCAGCTGGAAACAAAACGCACCTCTTCCCATCAAATCTGCAGCTGGAAACAAAACGCACCTCTTCCTCTTGATACTACAGGTATCGTGTCCATTGGTCTTTACTAATCTGTCCAAATTGGCATCATAAGAAGAATGTCAAATCAGCCTGAAACACAAGACCCCTCTCCCCGACCCCCAAACCCCTAATGATATCGCAAAGCCTTCCATAACACCTCCGAGGACTCGAGCTCAGGGAAGGAAGAAAAGGGAGCTTGTAGCTCTGTGGCTGATAGGCAGGCACTGAATGGACATTTCCCTGAAGGAAAATCAGACAGAAAATAATCATTTTATATTTGCTTTCCAATCTCTTTCCTATTTTATTAAAGTGGAGTTGTGAGTGAAATATGAAAACCCCATTCAGTTCAGTGCCCTTGGCTGAAAGTTTTCCTTAGTCAGGATCATTCAGTTAGTTCGTACTTGAATACTGTGAGTAACCGGTTCCTGAAGGTTACTGGCCGAATTTCCAGGTCAGGGTGCAGATATGGTTACCACAGAACTCTGAAGGTTACCAAAGGGCATTAGAGGGCCACACATCATATAATAGTTTTTTTCCTTCCTGTTTTTGATACCCAGGTGATTCTAAGGCAGACCACCATGACTCATGAGGCCATCAGAGGACAAGGCCACCAACCCAAATAGCCTTTGAACTGATCTTCCCTGTTGTGTATAAAGGTGCTAATTGCAGCAATAGTCACAGGGCACAGTCACATCTCTCCTAAATTAGGGCTGAGGTTCCAAAGCCAGGTAGGTGTAGAGGACAAATCCATAATCTCCTATTTCAACCATAGGGAATCGAGATGATAAGAAGCCTATGAGTAAAGTATCTCCAATGATCAGAATTTGAAAGCATTTAAAAGAAATCAGTTATTAGGCAACTGAGAATATGAATAAAACTTAGAAATATCACCCTTAAAAGATGTGCCATCTTCAGGTTCCCAATATTTGATATTATCAGATGCCATCAGCACCACAACACATGACTGCCTGAATGGCCTGGGGAATGACTTTGTGTCCTAGTAGATTGCTGAGCTTATCTGCAAAGCTGCCATAATCTCCCCTGAATATCAGGGCAGAGTCTTGCCAAACAGCTACACACTCACTTTAATCATTTCAGGCAGAAAAAAAGTTCTGTATATAAACAAAAAGTTTAACCCATTGAGATAGGGTCTGCATCCCTATTCCATGCCTCTCCCTTGCGTTCAATGCACCCATAGGCTGTTGAAATGATTGAAAATGGTGTAGATGTAACCTTAATCTTAGACCTTTCTCAGTTAATATTATAGGAATGCAAAACAAAACAGTCCCTTTGAAAATGATTTGGCAGTTTCTTTATAAGAACTAAACACAAACCTGTCTTTTAACCCAGCAATCTGACACTTAGGTATTTATGTAAGAAAAATGGAAACATGTTCACAAAAATGGTATGTGAATATTAATGTGACTTTATTCATAATAGCCAAAATCTGGAAACAACCGAAATGTGCTTCAACTGGTGAAGACAAACTCTGGTACATCACATAATGGAGCAATAAAAAGGAACTAACTACTGATACATGGCACAACACAGATGGCTCTCAAAAGCATTATGCTATGTGAAAGGAACCAGACTCAAAAAAATACATAGCACATGAATATATAATCATCCTGGAAAAGGCAAAGCTATAGGGCTGGAAAACAGGTCAGCAGTAGCCAGGGGCTGGGAGTGGAAGGAAAAGTTGACTTCGAAAGGGCATGAGAGAATTTTGGGGGGGTGATAACACTATGCTATATCTTGATTGTGATAGTAGTTACACAACTTTATGATTTGGTAAACTGCATAGTACTATACACACACAAAAAGTGAATTTTACTGTATGTAAGTTATAAAAATAAACCCAACTTGAGCACAAAATCTCAGCGTAAAATGCTCAATAATTAAGAAAGGCAAACTTCAAAAGAGCTGTTGAACTTCCTTCCTACACCAACATTGGCAGGTCTTCTCCCAAGCTGGGTGTTGTAGCACTCAGAAGCCAGGCACTCACTCTTGGACATGTAGTTTAAATAAAGCATCTAATACGTAGATCAATAGATGTTTTCAAGCCCATACTTCATGAGGGAGCTTCTGACACCCTGGCACCAAGGTGCTATTTATTTTGCATGGTGCTACATGTGTTCTTACCTTGCTTTGCCTGGAGTTCCAACTGCCTGGATGCCACTGCTTTCACACTCACTGGAGTTAAGAAATTGTTTCGGACTAAGAATTCAAGCCTGCCCTGTGTTTGTTTTCTATGATGAAGCAAATTAATCTTTATTTACTCCAACTGGACATAACACAGAGAAAAGAGACTTCCATAATTCAGTGATACTTTTCTAGATGACCTGTACAGAATTATTTTTGGCAGAAAAATATTTGTGTCCTGGACATCCAATGGTTGTTAATTTTCCACTGGATGCCATGACAATAATATACCATTTTAATGGCTGTGATTTGACGCGAGGCTTCATTTTGCCCTATCCTTCTCCCAATAAAAACATTCATTGGGAATCCACTATATGGAAATAAATGCTAAGGACAAACAGAATGAGAAGCTCAAAGGCCTAGACTTTCAGCAGCCTTCTATAGCTACTCACATACCTCCAATGGAAGGCAGAGTGTGGTGTGTGATAAACAGAGGCATAAATACAGTGCTAAGGCAGCAGGGGGAGGGGAAATTGAAATAGTCTGGGAAGCTGGAATGGAAGCTGAGCCTTGGAAGGATGAGGAAGATGTAGAGCTGCAGCTATTCCAGGCTGAGGAACCAGTTGGCACAAAGGTTCCTTGTGAACACAGATTTGTTTAAATTAGTTATCATAGGCTGGCCTCCTAGAGCCTGAAAACCATGGGTACTTTATCATTTTTATTTTTGAATTTCAGTGTCTTCAGGGCTCAAGCCTCTAACATATGTAGGTTATCTGCCTTGTCCATAAAGGCATTTCAGTGGTGACCCCGGTGTAAGTGGATTGCTTGTGGTCGGAGAGTTATAAAGAGTCAAGTTCGGAAAAAAAAAAAAAAAAAAAAACAACAAGAAGGGAGAAGAGGGCAACTGGTGGGAAGCTTTGCTCCTCTCTAGTGGATATGGATCCAGGATCTTTAGTCCCCTCACGATATGGCATTAAAACAGAACACTAAAAACCAATGCAGGAGAACCTTTATTGCCGCATTATCATTACTATTAAGAAAACGGAAATCATATAAATATTCATCAACAGGGCACTGCTTAAATCAATAATTGATTACTTACACAATGGGATACTACAGAGCCAGTAAGGGAAAAACAAATAAACAACAGTGTGAAGAAATGGAAAGATCTCTAGGAGAAATTACTTAAGTTAATTAAAAATCAGGGAGCAGAAGAGTAGGTATAGTAGGCTCCCATTTACGTTCATATATGCATACAAACTTCTAGAAGGATACATAAAAATTGTTAACATTGGTTACATCTGGGGAGTGAAAAATGAGGAGAAAGGGAAAAATTTATTTTCAACTCATACCCTCCTGTAACTGAGTTTATTTTTAACCACTTGTGCATATAATGATGATAATCATCATCACATAAAGCAGTGGTTCTCAACCTTCCTAATGCTGCGACCCTTTAATACAGTTCCTCATGTTGTGGTGATCCCCAACCATAAAATTATTTTCGTTGCTACTTCATAACTGTAATTTTGCTACTGTTATGAATCGTAATGTAAATATCTGATATGCAGGATGTATTTTCATTGTTCATGACCCACAGGTTGAGAACTGCTGAAGGAATACTTATAATACTTCCTGGGGCTGACCTGCAATGTACTATGAGGACCAATGGCTAATACTGTAAAAGGTACTATAAGTTTAATTTAACAAGTATTAAACATTTTAAATTAATAAGTGGTTACTGGATATGTTATTGTTGCAAGCCTTGAACAGCTAACAATAGAGTGCAGTAGCACGTTAAGACAAAGAGAAGACAACAGAAATGATGTGAATGCGGAGTGGGGGAAGGAAAGGAGGGAGCCAGGCAGAGAAGACTTCCTGGTGGAGGCAAGGCTTAGGGCTTGGATTGGTGAAGCAGAAGAAGCACAGAAAGGACAACAGAATGAGAAAACAAGAAAACAATATGATGAGCCGCTCACTTGACAAAAAGACATTTGCTACTCTCAATTCTGTTTCAGAACTGATTAGTACTAGAAGCAAAAAAGCATTCCAAAATCTGAAAATCCTAATCCCTCTCAGTCACAAAGGGCTTCCCTTTTCATCAAAGGCTTTAAGACTAAAGCAACGTGGACCAAGACCCATGAACTAGACTTGGGTCTCTTCAATGCTTGAAGAACAATGAAAAAACATTAGGAATCTCTCTACTCCCATCCACGTGCATGCCTGAGTGTGTACACATGCACGTTAAACAAATTCTGATCCCTTTTTCTTTGTCAAAGGTAAAAAGCTTTGCCATATCTCTATATATATAAAAGCCTAAGTGACCGTTACGACCGAACGACTGGTTGACCAGTCACTGTGATGTGCACTGACCACCAATGCTGGCACTCCCACAGCCAACCTCCCACAGCCAGCAAACTTCTCCTGGTCCCCCCCCCCCCCCCCCCCCAGCCGGCAAACCTCCCGCAGTCCCTACCCCCCATCCAGCAAGCCCTATCCAGCAGGCCCCGGCTGGCCTCGCCCTGATTGGGACTGGGCAAAACAGCCCCGATAGGCCCTGATCACTGGCCAGGCCTAAGGACCCCACCTGTTCATGAGTTTCATGCACTGGGCTTCTCATATTTGAGTAACATTTGATTAGAGCAACCAGCCTCCCTTTCAAAGGAGGCTTCTGGCTAAGCGGCGCTCTCCCTGTGGGAGTGCACTGACCACCAGGGGGCAGCTCCTGCATTGAGCATCTGCCCCCTGGTGGTCAGTGTGCATCATAGCGATCGGTTGTTCCACCATTTGGTCGATTTGCATATTAGCCTTTTATTATATAGGACTAGAGGCCCAGCGCGCACGAAACCATACACGAGTAGCTTGCTTCCACTTGCCGCAGCTGGCCACCCTGCTCATCGCCACTTGCACCCTGCCTTCTGCCGCTCGTAGCTTTCCACCGCTAGTAGCTCGCGCCCCGCCCTCCACCGCTTGTAGGTCTCTGCCGCTAGTAGCTCTCCACCATGAGTAGCTCGCGCCCTGCCCCACCCACTGAGAGAGCTGCTGCCCGTTTGGTCGTGACACCGTTACGACCACAGGCCTTTTATGATATAGATTTGCTTAGTGCTCTATCCCAAAAGAACCCACTTGATAAACACTGTCCTCTTTTTGCAAGTTTAGGAATAAGAAGAGGAGATTCCCCTCCCCAATCAATAGGCTTGCTATCTCTTGCCATCACTGGTACCCAATGTGAAAGCACCAAGGGCAATCTTTCCTGTGGATTCAGATCCTGTTTCTAATAGCAACAGTAGAATAAGCTATTTAATTTATTTTTCTGAATGCCAATTTACTAGATACCTTATTTTTTGGTAAGATTATCCTTTTTTCATACTTCCTCCCTCTCTCTTGAGGAACTATGTTAGATAAGCAGTAATTCTCTGTGTCCATTTAGTACATCTGGCAAACTTCACCTTGTCTGCTACTATTCTTAGGGAATTGACCAGTCAGTTATTTTAGAAAATGATCATAATCAATAATCTGCTGATTGTTTTGCTAGGGGAAAATATTGAAGCACTATTATTACAGAAACCCATTGGAGACTATTGGTAATCTAAGAACTGAGGAAATATTAAGAGAGTGAAAAAGAATATTATTCTATTTCTCAAAACTCTCCTGACTAGCATCATAAAATGACTTCTTCAATGGCAGGAAATATCTCCTTACCCCAGAAATCTTAGGTCCAGGTGGGTTGTGTTTCCTTTTATTTTGTGTAGGTCACAAAGTAAATAAAGAAACTTCTTGTGCAAGGAGAAAGGAAGACCATGGAAATACAAAAGCAGCAGCTTCCAAGTGGTCCACATGGCAGCCAATGAGCTGCATAACCAGAAGTTAACCAGGCCTGGCTGCTGATCAGAAAGTGCTGACTTACGGGGAACCAGAATTCTGCTCTAGAGGCTAAGAATAAAGCATAGAGTTCCTGCTCCTTTTTCAAGCCACTCCTTGGCTTCCCTTAACTTGGAGAATGCATACAGCTTGGATCAGGGGTGAAACTGGAGCAGCTACACTAGATGGGCACTTGGCCTCTGACCAACATGCTTGTCTCCTGACTTTGCTCTCAGCAAACCCAGTGCAAACATTCAGCATTCCATGGCTGAGGCCACATACGGAAACTATCAGGTGGAGATGGCCACAAATGTACTTTCTCACACTGGGGAGAACAGATGGGGAGATGAAGTTGGGGTGGGGGGAAGGTGGAGGTGGGGATAAAGGAGCCTCATGAATTCCTTAAAATCCATGCCAGGAGGACAACTAAGAGATATTCCTGTGGATGTCAACTTGAAAAAGGCCATCTTTTAAACAAAAGTCTCATTTATTCCTCTGCACCACTCCTTCCTTGCCAATCCCCAGGCTACGCCAAAACAAACTGAAAAGCTATAAAGATTTGTGGTTAAAAGAACAAGCTCCAAAATATTTGTGGATATTACCTGAAGGGGCCTCAAAGTGATGGACTGACGTAAAACTAAGAACTGGAAGAAATATTACCGCATGTCACAAGACATCAGGAAGAAAGTATACATGGCGAAAACTAGAGAGCCTCCTAGAAAGTTCTTTTTAAGCAACACTTTTCAAAGAGAACTAGCATATTGAACTTTCCACATAATTGCTTTTCAGGTCTGTCTCCCAAATAATCCCTCAGTGAATATCTAAGTCAGCAAAACAACAGGAATTTTTATATTGATTCTACAATACTGGCATGTCTGTGAGCTATAAGTCTCAGTTGGAGTAAACACATAAAATATTGCCAATAAGGATAAGAAGTTTTTACCTAATATAGATGATGCAGAAAATGGGTCCATTTTCTTCCCCCCCGCCCCCGCCCCCCCGCCCCGCCCCAGATGGCAGACTTATACAATGCTCATTTTTAGGGCAATAATGTCCAGACCAGCATTCAATGAGCCCATTAGAATCAGCCAGTCCAGCATAACTTCCTGGTCCCCCTGCACCTTGGGGACATGGAGTCTATTTACAGGGCAAAGTCCTCAATGACTTGACCTAAATCTTGGGCCTCTAAGTTCCAAACTCCTTACAGGCTCCTCTCTTACAGGCTACTCTCTCACTGACTTTCAGATTTGACTCTCACTGTTCTAGTCCCAGGCATAAATTTACCTCACTGCCATTACAGTTTCTGCCCGTCCAGCCACCTTGCAGTAATGTCTCCCAGCTGATTCAGCCCCTGGTCCTCTGGCACCTGGCCACTTCAGGGGGAAAGCACCCTTCTCCATGCTAAAGAGAAATAATCACTAAAAGAAACTCCTTCTAACTATGAAATGAATGTTCCAAAATGCTCCCCCAGTGAATGGCATTATATTTTAATATTTCACAGAAGATACTAGCATTCCAGAAACTAGGTTCAAGTTTATTTTCAAAACATCCAAATGGTCAACTTCTCTATACATCAAATATATAATCTAACCTATTTGGTCAACAAACATACCAAATACCTATTATTGTACGACTGCTAGTGTTGAAGGTACAACAAATAAGGCACTGCCCTCACCCTCAAAGAACTTAGCCATTACTAATGTACCACGATGCATAGAAATCAGCCCACTCCATTGAAGCCATATCATGAAACCAAAGCAAAATACTAACAATGCCTTAGTCATTCTAAACTTTATAGTTTTCAAAAGGTTATTACATATACTTTAATGTTAATGATCTCAAGTTAATTTCTCACTAGTAAATTGAAAGAGATCCTTAACATCATTTAGCCAACTTTATTTGTGCTATTGCCCTCCCTTTTAACATACATCCTTCATTAATCTCCCTTTCCCAAAAACTTAGGAGGCATCATGCTTCCATACCATTCCTTTTCCCACATTTCAGTTCATTATCAAGTCCTGTTTGTTCTGACACTTCTTTCCATCCCCACTGCCATCACTTTACCCAAGCAATCATCAGATCTCACCTGAAGTACTGCAGTAACCTCCTAATCAGTTGCCTTGCTTCCACTTTTATTCATTACGATCTATTCTCCACGCAATAGCCGGTGCTCAGTGTACCCATAGCATGCAAGTAAGTCAAGGTGAATTAGGTCCCAGCAACTTTTATCAGAACTAGAATGCTGGGCAGTGATATAACATGCAGCATGATGAGGAATAATTTGGAATTGGCAATGCCAGTGACCTCATAGCATCACTCCTCTTTGGAAAGGCAAGAATGAATTACTTTATATAAGACCCTAGGGAGACAGCTGTAATCATTTGGATGCATGCCACTTAGAGACACACTACAGAATGGACACTATATAGTGACACATTCCAGAGGATATGGAATGAGAAACAGAGGAAGACCAAGAATGAATTGAGTAGACTTAGTGAAGAATGACATGGCACAAAAGGATTTAAGGAATGAAGCTGGGAAGCCAATGATACCCAGCCACCAGAAAGACATTAACCCTATCACAAGTGATGAAACCAGTTAAGAATTCCATCCGCACAGCTATCTCAGCTCTGATACCATTTGTCTGGTGATTACCAGAAGACTGAGCAATAGAGACAAGGGTTATATTTAAAATGTGTATTAGTTTTCAAGTTCCTCCCTCACTTCTTGTTTTAAGTCTGGCCTATATACAACTGGCTGTGAAAGATGTATTGCATGTCACTATTCTTAGTGTCTCTTTCATTGAAAATAAACTGGTGTTGTATTTGAATGGGCAGAGGGATTTATAAGTATAAAAGTTCTAAAGGGAAGAGATGGCTCCAGAGATGGTGGAAAACAGTTTTGAGAGCCGAAAACTGGAGTTAACTGCTGCTATGCGTAGTCAGGGTTGGTTTGTTTGCCTTCTTTCTGTACTGACTTTAAAATAGTTATTTTAATTCCAATGCTGCATTGGCACTAAGACCACCACATCACAGTGGAAACTGTCAACAGGCCATTTCCCAGAAACTAGACAACTATGCCCTCAGGTGAAACAACATTACTACAGTATGTTTAGGAGGTGGCTAGGCCCATTAGCATGCCTCTGGAATTTTTAACACAAACAGAATCCAACCCCTATGTCATATTTCAGGATGGGTGATTTCCTTGCTACAAGAACAGTTTCTTTTATAAATTAGATGTTACTGGTGGGGTGGGGAGAGGAGTTAAGACAAAATTAATTTCTAACGAACCAATGTTTAGCTATTACTACAATGGAGTATGCTGGCAGGAAGCTCTGCCTGGAGGGAGAGAGAAGAGGACAGAGCACAGACCGCAAGTCCCACTGGACTGAGCAACTTGAAGATGGAGATTCTGTCTTATTTCTCTTTAGCTCCAGAACCTTGCAGGTGCCCAGCACTCAATAAATGCTTGTTGCATTGAACTGACAGCTGTAGAAAAGAAAAGAAAAGAAAAGAAAAGAAAAGAAAAGAAAAGAAAAGAAAAGAAAAGAAAAGAAAAGAAAAGAAAAGAAAAAGAACTGAGAGTGGAAGCTTGGTGAGTGGGATGGAAAGAAACTAGAAAATAAGGGTTTGGGTGTACTAGAGGAGTAAATAACATTGGTAGGAAATGAGTGGAGAGAGAAAAAAATGACAAAAATTTACCAAAAAATAAATGGAGAACCAAATGTCAAAAGATGATCCCACAAAAACATTCCATTCATACGCAAATGTGCACGTGTACCCACAAACACATAGGCACACGAGCCTGGTCAATACCAGTGGGGGAACTAGAACGCTCACTGAAGGGCAGAAGGAGTCTGGGAGGTGTCCTGTTTGTTTTAGCCCCTGCTCCCACGACAGGGGGCAGCTGAGGAAGGCTGGGGGGCAGCTGGTGGGGTGAACATCAACTGGAGGAGGCACTCAACCTGGAAGCATGTCCACGGGCAACACAGCCACAGACACTGGACTCCATGGAACACAATGGATGAGCCCTCTTCACTAATTCTGAAGGAGATCCCTTTAGTCCTGTTCCTAATATAAACCAAAATTTACCTGACAATTCACCTTGTTTTTATCATCTATATAAAGCAACGAACAAGCTGCACTCTATAAATAGGTTTGCAAACTGGGCTGTGCCTTTTGCAAACATTAAAGTGGAAATGGTCCTGACACAGATCAATAATGCTTGCCTATTTCCCTGTGCTGTTCTGTTTATTTTTAGTCTCTACACAGAGCTCAATACCTGTAAGAAAAACTCTATATCACCTTCCAGAACATTACCAACTAATGACCAAGGCAGAAAAAAATTTTTGTATTTACTTTCTTCCTATCCATTTGTGTGTGTGTGTGTGTGTGTGTGTGTGTGTGTGTGTGTGTGTTTAAAAAAATAGGAATAAATTCAGACCCGGCAAAAATTTGTTGTATTACCTCATTACATAGATTCAGGCTTTGGGGAAGAGATCATGAAGCTTATAAAATTCCATACCTCCTTTATTACTCCCTGTTTTGTTTTCTTCCATTTGCCAATTTATCTAAGAGTTCAGTTCTCTATTCCATAGGCAAAGAAGTGCATATTAGTGTACATAAACACAAAGAGCTTGGGTTGCTTAGAAACAGGAAAAAGTATGACCCCCTGCCTCACCTCCCTTTACATCATTTAGCACATGAAGGAAACAGCTGCACACCCCAATGAGGATCATCACGAGCTTCAGGAATATAAAAGGTGCGTTAGAAAAAACACTGGAAGCTGAAGCAATTGGGGCTTGATTCTCCACAAGGGCATTTCTTATGGAGTTCAGCATAATACCCTCATGCAGTTGGTGTCATTTAATGATGGCCAAATAAACAAGTTCCTCCTAAACATAAATCATATAATGATTATTTGTTGCACACTGGAATCCCCAATGAACTTATGAATTCCTTGGGGGCCCAGAAAGAGTTTCATCCTCATGTTTTTGTCCTCAGCAACCAGACCAAAGCATGGAATGACAGATGATTAGGAAGTATTGATCGAAAGATCAGACTATGTCACTGTGTGATGCTGGGTATGTCCTCACCTAGGGTGTTTAATGGAGTCCATGGCAATAGCCATCAGTGGGTATGTGACCACCCTGAATTTCTGGGCAAAATTTTATTTGCTGGAACGTGTGCATAATTTTTCTGAGAACAGGGCACATATCTTTTATTGTCTCAAAGAATCTGTGGCTATTAACCTGACCCCCAAAATTTAAGAATCTGTGGCAGTAGTATCCAACATTATTGGATCATGAATCCCAATACTAAAAAGCTTTTGCCTGGACAGTGTGGCTCACTGTTTGAGCGTTGATCTATGAACCTGAAGGTCACGGTTCGATTCTCAGTCAGGGCACATGCCCAGGTTGTGGGCTCGATCCCTAGTGTGGGGTGTGCAGGAGGCAGCCAATCAATGATTCTCATCACTGATGCTTCTCTCTCTCCCTCTCTCCTTTCCTCTCTGAAATCAGAAAATATATTTTTTAAAAAAGCTTTGAACATGCACACCATGCTCATGTACTAGATATGTACACATGTACTATATAAGGTACATGACGCAACAAACATCAAAATGACAAAAGTACAAGGTAAATTGAAATAAACAATACTTTAAATATTTATTTAAAAATGTTATTGAATTTATTAGAGTAACATTGGTAAATAAAACTATATAGGTTTCAAGTGTATAATTCTATAATACAACATCTGTATACTGTATTGTGTGTGTTCACCACCCAAGTCAAGTCTCCTTCCATAACCATTTATTCTCCCTTTACCCTCTTCTACCTCCCCCTATTCCCCTTTCTCTCTCATACTGTAGTCTGTGTCTGAGGTTTTTTTTTCTTTGCTTAATCCCTTTACCTTTTTCATCTAGCCCCCAACACCCCTCCTCTGTGATAGCTCTCAGTCTGTTCTCTGTATCTATGAGTCTGTTTTTATTTTGTTTGTTTATTTTCTTCATTATATTCCACATATAAGTGAAATCCTATGGCACTTGTCTTTCTCTGACTAGCTTATTTCACTCAGCATAATGCTCTCCAGGTCCATCCATGCTGTCACAAAAGGTAAGATTTCCTTCCTTCCTTTTTTTTTTTTTTTACGGCTGAGTAGTATTCCATGATGTAAATGTACCACAGCTTTTTTATCCACTTAAACACTTATTTTATTTAAATATATTTAATAGTACAAACCCATTTTATTTACTAAATAGTCATTATTTTATTAAGAGCAATGTGATTGGCCGAAACCGGTTTGGCTCAGTGGATAGAGCGTCGGCCTGCGGACTGAAGGGTCCCGGGTTCGATTCCGGTCAAGGGCATGTACCTGGGTTGCGGGCATATCCCCAGTGGGAGATGTGCAGGAGCAGCTGATCGATGTTTCTCTCTCATCAATGTTTCTAACTCTCTATCTCTCTCCCTTCCTCTCTGTAAAAAATCAATAAAATATATTAAAAAAAAGAGCAATGTGATTGAATATGGGTCATGTCTGAAAATTTAGATTTAATTATTTATGATATGTTAATTTTAAGGTCAGATTCTAAGTTCAGTTTATTTTACATAGCTGGGTTTTAATGGTTGTCACAATGCTAAGCAATAAAATCACAGTATGATCTAAAAATTTCCAAACACCTTTCCACAACATTCTCTCTAAATTTTAATTTCTTTAAAATTCAGTTATTTTCGTACTTATTCTTGAAAGGACAAATTAATGACGCTTCCTTCTTTCTTTTAAATAATCTGTAGGTAGCACACTATTGAAGTTGCTTATTATCACAGATACAATTAACAAAATGTAGAAGCCTTTCCTCTTTATAAAGAGAAAAATAAATATAATTTATCTGTAAGTTTAAGAACTCTCAAGTAATTTTCAACAGGATAAACAGCAAAACTCTGTGGGATACAAAAGAGTTTCATGGTCCCTTCTCAATTTAAAATGTATTAAGTGAGTTTTCTACCATGCTGTATATTAAAGGTCTGTTTTTATAAAATTAAATAAAGTAACATCTTGCAGTATTTTGTATATCTCTGGCTTCAACATCTTGGTTGCACTAGCTTGATATGAATGATATAGTGAATGAATTTATCTCTTCTAACATTACCCTAAAAGCGAACAGCTGCTTCTTAAGAGGAAACACTACTCGATGTTTTTCATAAAACATTTTCATAAAGATTGTGAATAAATCTCATCTAGTAGTGGCTTACCAAAAAGAAGCACTTAGTGTATTTCATTGGTGAAACAGAAATGAACAAATACAATAGGTTAGATCTAACAACTTACAAATTTAAAACAAGTATTTTGCCCTCCATAACGTGCTTTAACACAGTATTTGTTTCTTTAAGATTTCAGTTATATCTTTTTTTTAAAATTCTTTATTAGTTAAGGTATTACAAATGTGTCCTTAAGTAATATCTTTAATAATACTTTCAACAGCATTTTCTGGCAAAGAAACTCATTTTAGATAGTTTTCAACATATTATATTATCTGGTCTTGTATTAGGTGAAAGAACATGTATTTCCTCGATGTGTGCTTTTAACTTTTACATACAAGTTAGAAAACTTCGCAAGAGGCTTCACAACACTATTTAGTTTAGTGAAATTTTATAAAGAGTAGAAGGTAAATTTTAATGTTGGATTTAAAAAAATTGCAGAGGTTATTCTCCAGGTTTTTAAAAATCATTAATTATTTAAAATCATAATCATTCATTATTTCTATTACAAAATTTCTCAAGGCAAAGTATACATTTCCTTCCAATATGTGCATTCTTAATGACAATAGATATAAATCCTTATTTCAGTTAGCCGTCTTGATAATTTTGAGATTTGGGGGCTAACTTCTGGTCAAAACTGACTGTATTAGTAGTTTTTTTTAACTCATGACTGACAAAAACTTGTCCTAAAAGGACATGTTAACTCCTCCATTTCATACTGTTCCCTTGTGCTTGCTTGTAAAATTAGTGATATCTTCAATCCACATTTTGTTTTTGTCTTTGCAAGAATCTTTTAAAGCTGCTTCTTCTGTTTACTT
Source organism: Myotis myotis (assembly GCF_014108235.1). Taxonomy (NCBI): domain Eukaryota; kingdom Metazoa; phylum Chordata; class Mammalia; order Chiroptera; family Vespertilionidae; genus Myotis; species Myotis myotis. Next base: position 77,426,775 of record NW_023416357.1, read on the forward strand.
TGTTGTTGTTGGGGGCTAGCTTAAGTGAAACAAATTAATATTCTGCAAATAAACTTAACTGGACACATACAAATGCAATGCAACATGCTATAGATTAAGGGGCCAGTCACGTATCTGTTTTTTGAGGGTAACCTACTGCTCTCTCAGAACCCAGGGCCTTCTGACATAAAGAACAGGAGAGGGTACAAATGTCAACTCATATATAGTAATAAAACTTAATTTTTCTTATTTTAGGGGGTATTAAAAATAAGTAAAAGTTCTAGTATTTTCTCCTCACATCCCAGTGGTTTATCTTGCAAACTCCACTTTGAAAATCTTTAGTGCTATTTCCAAATCAAAAATTAAAAATTATGGATGGTCTGCTAGACTGGCACTGGCTCTCATGGTTTGACTGCTCAAAGAGTTCCTGGATAATCCCTGAACTTCTGTTCACTGATAACTCCGGAGACACCCTCCATCCAAAAGCCCACTGAGTGAGGAATGAAGGCAGGTTACCGGGGTGGGTTTTCTCCTGCCATCACCTAGAACAGTGGTTCTCAACCTTCTGGCCCTTTAAATACAGTTCCTCATGTTGTGACCCCCAACCATAAAAGTATTTTCGTTGCTACTTCATAACTGTAATGTTGCTACTGTTATGAATCGTAATGTAAATATCTGATATGCAGGATGGTCTTAGGCGACCCCTGTGAAAGGGTCGTTCGACAAAGGGGTCGCGACCCACAGGTTGAGAACCACTGACCTAGAAGGTAGTCTGATTGACTTCACCAAGAATAACTGGATACGGTTCGCAAGTCTCTGTCTCCATGTTAGACTATATTCACCCCTCAAAAGGACTGGCAGTTTTCAGCCTCAACAGACATCAAAACAAAACATGTGATTGCGAGGTGTTGCAAAATTATTCAGCACACACGCATTTCGCTTAGAAGCACTGACAGCTGCAAGTGGGAGGGAAGTGACGGGGTCATGTGTTTTCACGGTTGTTCTTCTGGACAGCTCTATTTTGTGTGGGAAGAAGAAACAAATTGTATCTCTTATATGGAAGGGAAAAGTTTTCTAAATTTAGAGTCTTTTATCACCTGGATTATTTCCTTTGAACATGTTTTTCTACAATTGCCACGCTGAAGGCAGGGGCTCAGGGAGTCTCGTGTGCTCGAATGCAGCCAGCGGTAACAAAGTCATATGCCAGGCAACTGGCCAGACAACCCAGTTCAGTGACCAAAGCCTATTTCAAGAGTCTGAAAGGACAGTCATAAACATCTAGAAGAAATTATTTGTCACAAGATCTTGGTTACCTATAGGTAAAGTCTCTTAAAGCACTAGCAACAACATAGGTAAGTTTTAAAATAAAGACAGGACCAAAAGATGAATTTGCCCAAATTTCCTCCATGAAAACACTAGCTTCTCTCCTGTTCTTTGAGAACTCTTAAAAAGGAGATTCTAAAGCCTCTAATTCCTTTTAGTTTTATTATTATTTTTTTAAATCCTCACTTGAGGATATTTTTCCATTGATTTTTAGAGAGAGTGGAAGAGAGAGGAAAAGACAGAGAGAAACATTGATGAGGGAGAAACACATGAATTGGTTGCCTTCTGCATGCACTCTGACCAGGGCCCGGGCCGGATAGGAGCCAGCAACCCAACCAAGGTATGTGCCCTTGACTGAAATTGAACACGGAGCACTTCAGTCCACAGGCCGACGCTCTATCCACTGAGCCAAACTGACTAGGGCTCTAATTCCTTTTAGAGGTCAACCACTCTCACAACCAGACTCTTTCAAAGGCTACGGATAACTCACCCTTTGGAAGTTAACTTGATTAGTTCTGTCTGTGTTTGAGGAAAGGGAGGTGTAGAGAATATAGATGCCATTCAGTATCTCTTTCTTTGGAAAAAAAAGTCTTGTTAACAAAAAGAAAAACAAAAAGAAAAATGATCCAATCTAGGTTGTTTTCAGTATTTCAGAGATTCCACCATTATCTGTCATCAGAGAGACTAAAGATAATAAGAGGTTATTTGTATTTACCTCAGTTAAAAGTATACCATTTTCATTAGGTCTTTTAGAAAGTGACAAGATGGCCCTTACAAATGAAGTTTTTATTTGTGTGACTTCCTTGCCCACAGATTTATAAGCACTGGTATTGTGTTTCCTATATGAAGGGACAGAGCTTATTAACTGTGGATCCTGACTGGATTCCTGTTACATGTTTGCATACTGAATTCCCTGTCTTTATTTTCCCATGAAACTAGATCCTCCATGCCCCACCAATTCCAACCACTCCACCCTGTTGCCCCTCAAAAGTCTTGCTTCTTCTTACATGCAACTTGTTGGCTACTCTTGCTTGGAATTTGTGATTAAACTATATTTGAACTCTTCCATATAAACAGGTAAAAAAAAAAAAATCAGCCAAAATAGCAACATAAGCAGCCAACTAGTAATCTGGTGAGTATTGCCCTCAAGATTAAAAGTTATCAACTAGAAAATTGCTACATCTTTTTCCCTACAAAAGGAAAAACAGACAAACAGGCTTGAAAGATGAATACAATCATATAGTGTTAACACTGGAGCAAATCCATAAAAATGATCCAGTTTTCTGTTCCTTTCCCAGAAGAGGAACATAAGGCCCAGAAAGGAGCCTCATGTCTTACTCCACTTCCACCTGTAGTCAGAGGCAGAGCCAGGACCAGGCTCAGGGTTCTGACTGGGGTTGAAGCAGAATGAGGGACCTGGCCATCTGGTTATTTACACTGAAATCGAAGAGAAATCTCATAGCAGTAACTGAAATTAGATAACCAATTTCATAAGGTGGTAAAGAGTTCTAAAGGCATACAACATTTAAAATATTTATTAGTTATTCATACATTTTTGAAACTAGAAAAGGGATCTTTAAAAGATTTCAAAGCAACAATCTATTTCAGACACCCTAAATATTTTCCAGGAGGTTCCCACCAGCCTCTGTCACTGACATTCTTGGACAGAGGCCTAGGAAATGAGCTAGGCCAACCAACTCGTTTCATGATGGGTGAGAACCAGGCACAAGTAGGCCCGATTGCCACATCACATATATTTTCTCCATTCAGGACCCAACAGACTTCTAACTGCCAATTAAAAACCACTCCCAGTATTTTCATCCCAGATGATTATCTGTGACAGTTGTGCTTCCAACCCCCTTTCCAACATCCTGTCCTTGGATCAGGCATAACATCTAAGCTCTGTGTTTAAGTTAGAGAAGCAATAAAGACAAAAAGCACTGCCAAAATACTCTTTGCTGTGAGTCTCCACACCACTTCCTTTTTAAAAAATTATAACCTGCATGAAATAATCCTAGTTCAAAGTAGAGTGTTTTAATCTACATTAGTGACCTCTGAAAATCTGAGCCTAGAAAGGCCTCTGAGGTTCAAGCGATAAAACTATCCACACAGAATACATGGGTTCCATAAGCCAGGGTACTTTTCTGAAGGACTCTGTGCTGGAAGTGAATGAAATAATCGACGCTCTAATGACAGATTCAAATTTAATCATCTCGGCATGCCTCCATCTACTCATCCAAATAACTGCTGGCTCTTTGGGCTTGTGTTCAACTGCTTAATCTAGTGTGTGGGGGATGGCTTCTCTAAGAATCCAAGGCTCTATCTTGGTCTGGCCCCCCAAAGTACGGTATTATCTCTCATTGGGGCAGACACAGGACAATGCTTCCCCCCTTCTATTGAAAAAGAAAATGTTGTAGATTTTATTTTATTAAAAAAAAATTTTTTATTGAATTTATTGGGGTGACATTAGTTAATAAAATTATATAGGTTTCAAGTTTACAGTTCTATAATACATCATCTGTATATTGTATTCTGTGTTCACCACCCGAAGTCAGGTCTCCTTCCATCACCATTTGTCTCCCTTTACCCTCTTCTACCTCCCCCGACCCTTCTTTGGTAATCACCATACTGTTGTCTGTGTCTATGAGGTTTTTGTTTTTTTCTTAATCCCTTCACCTTTTTCACCCAGCCCCCTCAAACACCCTCCCCTCTGACAGCTGTCAGTCTGTTCTGTCAGATAAATGAGATTTTATGCGAATTCATTGTTGACTGGTTCCTTATTCCTTGTTAGTGATATCAAACACCAGGTAAATCTATAGCTATAACTGTATATAGCTGGTTACTGCTTCCCATTTATACTTTTAGAATGTAAAAGCTGCTATTTTAATTGGTATTCAGAGATCTGCCAATGTGCAAACCCAAGCAGTTCAGTTAATTTACCCTTTGGAAAAGTGAGTTATCTAGAAACAAAAGGGAATGACAGATTAAAAGGCTATCTTTGCTAATACTTTTGAATTGAGCTAAAGTTAGTTATACCCTGTTGAGTCCTTTCACTTCTTAGGATGAACAATGTAGCAAGCATGGCGAGACATATTGCTTGGGCCTCTAATCTTAGCTGTAACATTTCCTGTCTCCTGTTCTACCATCAATAGTGACCTACTTGCTATACCATGTGATTTCCCAACTGGAGCTTTTGATGCTCACACATGCGAAACACAATTACTTTTATATTTAGCACAAAGTGTAGCCATGAAACATTTCAAATGATTTCCAGTTCAAGATATCCACATTAATCTTATTTTGAGGTAACTTATTTTGCTTTGTCATTTAGAGACATAATAGTTGTAACTCATTAAAAACAAAGCTTTCACTTTAAATAATAAAAAAGCCACCTGTGAAAAATGCTACATTATGTCAGTATCCAATAAATTGAAAACTAACTGGCAAAAAGTGAAATAATCATGTCCTAGTTACTCATCTTGTTTGAGGAACTGGACAAATAAGACTCTTGTTGAAAGTGATAGGGAACAACACTGCGGGTATTAGGTTTGAAATCCTTAGAAAAGTGAAAACAACTTATTAATGAGGATAGAGCAGTAGACAAAAACTAACACTTAGAAAAACAAACAAACAAAAAAACTAACACTCAGAAATGGAATAGAGGTGTACAAAAAGAGAAAACAACAGGATGTGTTCGGTAAAACTATGGGTAAAATTAAAACTCACTAAAGAACAATGCATAATAAGATTATGAGTACCTAGCAAGAAACCCTTACAATAAAACAAAAAAAACTGAGAGTAACTCAGGAAAGTTGATTTACCAGGCAAAGTAAAACTGTCATACACAGTTTTCAAAATTAAGAAGAAAGTCATTATTGCAAACTTATGTATGTATGTAAAATAGTAAATGACTATTCAAAATGTTGTCTTTTCTGGTTAGCTTTGACCCACAAACCTTAAAGGGTCTAACACTCTAATGAAGAATACTTGTTCCATGTCACTTGTGAATAAGCAAATTCCCCTCACTCAACCAAATCTCCAAAACAGATGTCAGGAGACTGCAATACCCCTATTTAAGTGAATTTCCAAAACTCTGTGCTACACCAGCTCAAAAGCAGCTGCTTTTGTGAATCATAAAGAACCTTTCAAAGCATAGTATTCACACATGGAAAAGCACATGTTCTACTTTGCCTCCGCCAAAGAAACCTCACTGCCACCCCCTCACCCAACTACTTGGGAAATATTCCAGCCATGTGTGTGTGCCCATTATGGATTCTTTCTCCTTGCTACTGCTTTTACTATACATTTTCTATAACCTCATGCTGTTTCCTACCCACACAGCTTAGCAAGAAAGGGGGGAAAAAGGTCCTTTTTTTGAGCAATAAAAGGGCCAATCCACTGTATACGAAAACTACCCTGTCAAACAGGCTCTCAAGAGCTTACATAGACCAGGCACCTGCCTAACTTAAACGATGATGATACGCTGACCCAGCCCTTTAATTACCGATCTCATTGTTACCTGGATCTTGATGGATTCTAACCCAGTCATACACCCATGTCTAACCACGTTATAAAGTGAGGAAGAAAGAGGTCCCCACCACGATACTCAGGAAGAAAGTACAACGTGAACATCAAAACACCCTTTTCCCTTTCTTCCCCCTTCAGTTTTTTTTTTTTTTCTGACTTGTCCGATGTAAACCAGAAAAACAATCTGGAAGGAGCCAGATTAAAAATTACTCTCAAATATGATGTATTCTACTCACCATAAAATTTCTATCTGTTTTTGGAAATTTGATACAGGGAGTTTAGCTGAGAAGTATATTTCATAGTAAGTGAGTCTAACAGGTTTTTGTGAGTGGGAACCCCAGAAGGCAGAACACTGTCAGCTGGGTTTAGGCTGATAATCTGCACAGAGAAATACCCTATAGCTTGCAAGGTCACCTGGGAAAAGATCCAGGGCAGATGGGCAGGTAGGAGGGGAATGTGAGGTTCTCGTCAAAGTTGAAATGACGATTTATTTAGTTGAGTGGTAAAGTCACACAGCAAGCCTCAGAAAATAATGGCTCACAACATATTTAGCAAATGACCAAGCAACCCTCAGAATGACAGGGAAGGAAAGAACATTAAGGCACGTACTTTGGTGGAAAAGGGCCTAAGCTGAATGTGAGAGAAAAGGGACCTCAGAGGGGGCACTCAGCTTCACTTCTGTCAGCCCCTTCCAAATTAATATGTGAGGTAAAGCTAGTTTTCAATTTTCACCTTTATAATTTCCTCAAACTAATTAAGTTCTAAGAATAAATTTTATTAGATACATGAGTTCTAATGAAAAATTATGTGTAAGCAGAGAACACAATTTTATTTAAGTGAATTTGCTACTGCAAGTTATCATGTCATTATAATTCTCCCAGTTTACATTTATCCTTATATGTATACCTTCATATTTAAAGGTTTATACCCAATTAAAGGAGTTGGCATCCTTATAACTATAATCAACATAAAACCTAAAGTTAAAAGTATTATTCAAATTTTCCTCTTGTATTCATGTAATTCTACTGTAGTAGTAAGTCTATCTTTTCTCTAGAGAAAGAGAGAGAGAGAAAGAAAAACAAGTTTTGTTAAGTTTTCAAATTTTATAGGAAAAAAGCTAAGGTGCATATACTCAGCTCAAATGACAATCAGCATCCCACTTTATTCCTACTGGAAAAGAAAAAGACTGTCTATGAATTATTAGATATCAAAACTTCTAAATATTCATCTTTTCATCAACTTATGCACTTGCTTGCTCATTCATTTTATAGGGTCTCTGCCCTCGTGGAACTTATATTCTAGTTGGGAAGACAGAAAAAACCAAGTACACAAAACAAGGTTGTGGCAAGTATCATAAAAGAAAAAAAAAATAGGGAAGAAACAGAGAATTGGGGTGTGGGTGTGGGTGTGGGCCTCAGATTAGATGGAATAGTGCTGAGAGGTGCCTGTGAAGAGGAACCCTTAATGGAATGGATGTAGTGGGACAAACCTAAGATGTGTGATCCAAGCAGACAGAACAGGGTCAGAGGTGGTAATGGGACTGGCTTATCAGACAAACAGGAAGCTAGTGTGATTAGAAAACTGAATTAGGCAAGAGGGTAAGTAATGAGGTCACAGAGATGGGCAGGGCTCATCACTTAGGCCTTGCCATAGTCTTGGGACTATCTTCCAAGGCAAAGGAAAGCCATGGAGAGCAGAAAAGGGACACGAGTAAATGAACCTGAGTCTAAATCCTAGCTTATCCACTCAGCAGTTATTTGACCTAAGAAAATTACTAGCTCCTCTTGGATGCTCAATTCCTACTTTATAAGAGTACTCAATAAATAATGGCCAATTACAATCATCAATAATTATCATTATTGCTAATGCTATGATATGCAAAGAAAGTTAATAAAAATGTTTACATTCAAATAGACCTATACTGCAAAATAACATATCAGAAATTTAGAATTATTGTGAAATAAACAAACTATTTTAATATTTTTTATTCAGTAAAAATCATCTACTTACACTGTACAAATAGACATAAATTAGTACATTCAAAATTATTAGGGTTTATTGTGGTTCTAATCAGAGTAATTATTGATCTTGGTTCATTTCTCTGTCCTTAATTAGTCTTCATTGTGGCTTTTTTCTCCTGTTAACCCAGCCTTGCCATTTTGTGTCCAGGAATGTGTAGCTCATGCAGTTCATGGTATCTACCAAACAATACAGCAGTCATAAAGGGGATTTTATAGTTAGTTTCCAAGCCCGCCAATATCTATTGCCCCCTCATTTCCACGCACATACTTTTTTTTTTTTTTACTAACAGAATCCTGATTTTGTTCAAATTCACCTCCTCTCTTCCTCAGGCAGTGATGATTGATTTTCTCACTAGTGACCAATTTACAGGTGAGAATGTGATCCTATTCTGATCAATGAAATGAGAAGAGAGGTCTTCTTAGATTCTTCTTTGTAATGTTTTCTTATTTTTCAAAAAGAGACCCTGGAACCAGGCCAGTGTGGCTCAGTGGTTGAGCCTCAACCTCTGAACCAGGAGGTCACAGTTCGATTCCCGGTCAGGGCACATGCCAGGGTTTCAGGCTTGATTCCCAGTACGGACGCAGTGGATTAATGATTCTCTCTCATCATTGATGTTTCTATATCTCTCTCCCTCTCTCTCCCTCTCTGAAATCAATAAAAAAACATATCTTTTTTTAAAAAAGAGACCCTGGCCCTAGCCGGTTTGGCTCAGTAGATAGAGCATTGGCCTGCAGACCAAAGGATCCTGGGTTCAATTCTGGTCAAGGGCACGTATCTCAGTTGCAGGCTTCTGCCCGGCCCAGGCCCTGGTTGGGGTATAGGAAGCAACCAATCGACGTGTTTCTCCCACATCGATATTTCTGTCTTTCCCTCTCTCTTCCACTCTCTCTAAAAATCAATGGAAAAATATCGTCGGGTGAGGATTTTTTTTTTTTTTTAAGAGAAACTCTGGAAGAAGCTCTAGATATTGACATGCTTGAAATGATATCTGAACAATATAGCCATCTTGTAACGAATCAGTCTTAGGATGAACTGGTGTGAGGACAACAGAGGCAGAGACATGAAAGAAGCTGTATCCTGATGATATCACTGTGTCACTGAATCAACCAATCCTGCCACCAGCCCTACTTCTCACATGGATTCTACACTTCCTTTACTGTTAAAGTTAACTTGAGTTGGAGTCATGTGTTTTGTCCAGAAGGTCTCCTAGCAGGACATTTCCATTCAGCAACATCACTAATTTCTTTGTCTCTGGGATGGTCTAGGAATGTAACTAGGACTTCTGATTCTTGTTCAGTGAACTCCAGAAACCTGGGTATGGGAAGATACAGAATTTTAACTGGTCGTCCAGAAAAGCCTGGGGGAAAACAACCCTAGAAATCACAAGAAGATGGTACTATGGCATGGGTAGCTGGTACTAAATGGCCCCTCTCTCTGTCTTCGGCTTTCTCTGTTTGTTTAAAAGCTTGGCTGGCATGGCTCAGTGGTTGAGTGTTGGCCTTTGAACCAGGATGTCATGGTTCGATTCCCAGGGCATATGCCTGGGTTGTGGACTCAATCCCCAGTGCAGGGCATGCAGGAGGCAGCGATGATTTTCTCTCATCATTGATGTTTCTCTCTCTCTCTCCCTCTCCCTCTCCCTTCCTCTCTGAAATCAATGAAAATATATTTTAAAAAAAAACCTTTGACTTTTACCTCCCACCTGCCCAGACACCTGTTTTTCCCCCAAGACCTAAATGAAGTACATAAGGCTACCGATTGTGAGCCCTTATCCAATTACAAGAATTTCAGTAGAGACCACGTAGGACTAGCACAGATCCCAGGCACAAGGCAGATGTTAAGGAAGCAGAAGCAGCTTCACATTCCACTGGGATAAGAGGATTAAGGGGTAAAAGCACTCCAGAGAAGAGGTGCAACATTATGGTTTGTAGTCAGGAGGCAGACATGCCTGAAAAAGAAGGGGGAAATACCATGATCATCAAAGGACAATGGCTGATTTTTCTTTTTTCAGCTATGTAGAATTATCTTAAAGTTGGAAATATATGGGCCCAGTAAAAGAAAATATCCATCAAGAAAAAAAAAGCACAGAGCATGGAAAGAAGGAATGGAGTGGGATTATTGCTTGGGGAGCTGCTGTGAGGGTTGGGAATGAAGAAAAAGAAAAGATCACTTCAATGTCTAATGGTTCATAATACGCAAAAAGCAGTATGGTTTGAAACCAAATTAACCATTCCAGTCTTATAAGCATTTTCCTACAAGAAAATTATAGAATTATAAATTTAGCACATACTGGAGAGCAGAAAATGTAATGCACACAGATTTCATAATTCAGTGCCATATTTGAAAAACATTACTTAGAAAATGGGGTGAACATTATAACAGGGAAGATTTCCTAAGAGACCATAATTAAAACAGGATATAAATGGTGCCTTAGCTCTTGAAAGAGTCACTATCAAAATTCCATTTAGTGTCTTAATTACTAATCTGTAGCAAAAATGGAAATACATTCAATGTGAGGATGGTATCTAACTGTGACATGTTGTCTGGGTCAGGAAAGTGGTAGGAGAATATCTGGAGAGGTTAGAAACAACGCAACTTAAGAATGTAGATCAGGAAAAGAAACCCAAAACCCCCAAAATAAAAATTAAATTAAATAACTGAAGGAGAGAAAATTAAAACTTACTAGAAATAATTCATAAGGGAAAGAAAAAAAGTGACAATAGCTACAAGGCAATAACCCAGCCTCTCTAGAGACATAGGCCTTGCATGATTAGTTAGAACAACAAAGTAAGAATTTATCAAGAAAGGGTACACCAATCCACATGTTCTGCTATTAAAGATATCAGGGTAGCCCTATCTTTCTTTTCCCTATTCTGTGGGTACCTGTTTTGGTTTTTGTAGAAAGCTTCCTTTCCTTGATTGTAATGAATATGTCTTGCTAGTAGAGACTTGTGATCTTGTTTCTCAATGATTAAAAAGTACACAGGAGGTGGTAAGAGTGATTAGGAGGATAAGGGAGGTGTCACTGGCAAGCATGGGTAAGGCTGGTAAAAACTGAGGTTTTGTGAGACTAATTACTTTTACACTCTGTAAGGTTGTCAGAACATGTAATATCCTGCATTAGTGTGATCTTTTTCTTAGCATCAGAAAAATACACTGGAATGCTATAGAAAAGTCCTTTGAAAATGTTCAAAAATGCAGTTACTCCCAAAGGGATAAGATTCATGGTAATACTGATTATAATAGAGCTTTTATAAAGTAGAGTTCTTACCTGAACAGAAGGGAAGGAGAATGTCAAAAAAAGGAAAACACTGGAGGGTGGGGCTAAACGAAGGAGAAAAGTTGGAATTGGGGAAACTTAAAAGGTTAAGGATGAGAACATTCTGTGAGAATCTCTGTTTGTGTAACATATTTGCAAAGTAGAAGAGGAAGATTTGGTATCTGAGACACCTGAAAGCAGACATGAGAAATTACCAAAGCAAGACTCCACAGAGAGAACCTTTACTGGTGGCAGGGAAGGGGCTGAACGATATGTTCTACAGACATTTGCCACTACCCCTCACCTGAGCCTTCCTCAAGGCCTTCCAGCGCCAGCTTCTACATGAAAGCAGAAGCCCTGGGATGTGCAGAGGCAGGTGCTTCTGACTTAAAGATCCAAAAGAAACCAGTATTTGAGTCCATGACCTAATCTAGAGTTGCTCATCTTCTCTGTTACTTTGAACACCTCCTAGTAAATAACTTTATATGTAATCACTCAGTTTTCTAATGATATTTTCTTGGCAGGTCTGAGAAGAAAGTACCTATGTTAAGTAAGGCTTAATGTCCCAGGTGATACAGTCATTTAGAGTCTGTGAAGACCTAACGAAAAAGGGCTATCCTAATGGCCCTGACCTCAGGCAGTGAGGCTTAATCAGCTGATCCATAATCTGCACATGGACACAAGATCAGTACATGACCTCAGTAACCCAGCTCCGAGGTAAGAACCATGCCATAAAAATGACTATCTATGGGGCACTTCCCGAACAAAAGGAGATTTATAAATGAAAAATATTATGAAAGTTAGTCTCTAAAATCAAAACTACTGTTTTTTTAAAAAAGCTTCTCGTAACAAATGTCAAGTTTCCCCATTATGCTGAGCTTTGGATGTCAGCAGCCTCTAGGCCCAGCACCACCTTGTTCCTTCAAAGCCCCCAAACCTCCCATGGCCAAAGCCAGCTGGTCACCTCCACTAGGTGGTGAAAGGAACCAAGACATCTGAGACTTCAAAAGATAGAGTGAGAAAAACAAACAAAAAGACAAAAAGAAAGAAAAAAAGATATGAGAGTGAGGACGTCCCAAGTCTCAAAAGGGGGCCCACGGGTTAGCTGCCTTTTCAAAATATGACAAGGGTTATGGGAACAAACAAAGAACGAGGGGAGATGGCCTAGGCTAGGGGGAGAGTTGGAGATATTCGTGAACAAGACACAACAAGGAGGTGGTGAGAGAAAGGCAAGGCAGGAATGAAGAGGAGGGACTTTGAGGATGGGAGGGGGCAGGAATAGGTGATACTTAGATGAAATGCCGAGACTGGTGCTAACGTCGAAAGCCTGGCACTTAGGTTGCTATTGCTAACGTTCATACTTTTGGTGAATATCTTTGTCATATCCTTTCAAGGCCTTAAGTGTTCACTTGAAATTCTTTGTAGCCTCTAGTAGTGCACCTAGCAACTATTTCTTGAATACCCCTTCTTGAGAAGCTACAAGATGAGAGGTGTGGTCCCTGCCCTCAAGGGGCTCTCTATCCAGAGGGGCTGATTACAGGAAATAAGGGCCCTGCTGGCTGTATACAAGCAGGCCAAAGAAGGACATGGAAAAGCTTCCCATAGTAGGAGCTAATACTTGAATTGCTCTTTGAGTTAGCTAACAGAAAAGAGGTGCTACCCATGATAGATGCTCTATTACTATTTGTTAATTAAATTAAGTCTATTCTAATTTGTAATGATTGCCTGGTAGATACTAGTAGTTCAAGGATTAGGAGCTAGTTCTTATCACTAAAATTATCTTATCAATTAAAAAGATAAATCTATCAATTTTAGTGTCTAGACCTAGGGGCATAATCTAAAAAAACACACACACACACCCTTATCTTTGGATGAGGTGGAGAGTGCAATCATAATTTTTCTAATTATGAGGCATCTTCTTGTTCTACTAATTTCATAATAAAAAGTTTTAAAAGCTTTTGGAAAAAATCACATTTTGCTCACTTAAAATATGTGTGTGTATTTTAGCATAAAATATATTTGGCAGCTGCTAACATAATTTGATGGCTATGCCCTGCAAAAACTTGATTTCTTTTTAATCAAATTTTTAGAACCATACTGGGTTTCTTGCCAGTGCTGCAATAGTGAGCAATAAATACATCATTAGATTAATGGTGGTCTGATGATGGATTGCTCAAAAGATAGTTCTAGCCAAGAAGAATAAGCCCAGAAGTGTCATTGTGCAGAGATTAATAAAATATTGTTTAAAACATAGATATTGAGTTAATACAACAGGGAAGAAAACACTGCAAAATAGAAAGGAACAGCCCTGGGTTTATAATGTAGCATAGTAATATTGATCATGGACTTTCCTGAGTACTCTAGAGCAGCCACACTATTATATATGCCTCTGATTAGACCCAGAGATGAGAAGGAAAAAGTTATAAAAAAAGAAACTAACCAGAGGAAGGCCTGCTGCTGTAATAAATTATTTAAAGCAAGCAGGGCAAGCAGGTTGTGAAGACAATATAAAACAGAATCAATGCCCCCAAGAAACCCCAAACCATCAGCACCTCTATAAATTTCTTACCATCCTGTCTGGCATTTTACTGGAGGTATTTTTTTCTCACCACTCTCCCCAACCCATCCCACCACAACCCTTCACTTTTTGCCAACTCTTTTCTCAGTGCTTAACATTTGTTTTTCTTCTGTAACCCAGGATGCTGTCTTCAGTTCTATTTCTCAGGCTGTATCAGAAGAGTGTCTGTACGGCCACAGATGAGTGCATCTGTGACTTCATTCATAAATTTCCCACGGAAACTATAAGCTGGGATTATCTAATGTGATACACTTATCAACATAACTTTAATATTATACCTATTTTTATTTTTTCTTACTATTGTTACAGTTAAATCCACAAAATTAAAATTAGTGTAAAACTTCTATATCTCACTACCTGTTCTATATTAGATGTTACTGGACGCAAAAACCACCACCACCAACAACAACAAAAACCACCACCACAAAGTGAAGGCAGGAGTTTAAGGAGAATTTTGGAGGAGAATTATGGCTAAAATTTTAGTATTAGGAACTGTTATAAGGGCAAATTGTGTGGCTCAGTTGGTTGGGCATCATTCTGTGCACCAAAAGGTTACCAGTTTCGATTCCTGGTCAGGGTACATGTTTCCCATGTACTTTGATCCCCAGTAGGGGGCATGCAACTGATTGATGCTCCTTGATGTTCCATTCTCCCATATTGATGTTTCTCTCTCTGTCCCTTTCCCTTCCTTTCTCTCTAAAAATCAATAAATATATCAAAAAACCAAAAAACAACCAACAACAAACAAACCAACAAACAAGGGCAGGTTGATTTGAAAAGTGATTTTTTCATAAGTAGATTTTTCCATGGGCATAAGGATATATGGAAAGAAAGGTCAAAACTTGAAAAAAATTTGTCCAATTCTTTTTGCCATAGGTATCCCATGGCAAAAAAACAAAACAAAACAAAACCCTCGCCAAAACAACAAAACAAAACCAAAACCCCCAAACCCCAAAACAAAACCAAAACAAAACCAGAATTGCAAAATTGTTGCTTAGAAGCTTACAATGACCTATGACCCAGTTTCAAGAAAAGTAGCATTTTACTGTTGTTTTTTACTATTACAAATCAGTCCCATTGCATCATCAGGGGCTGAAATTATACCTTAGGCTTTAAAATTTTTTAGGTCCATCCAATCATTCAGAAACTGGTCAAGTGAAATATAAGCAACTGTATCCTGCCAGCCTAAAAACATTATTAGCAGCATGACTCAACAGGCAAACATGACAGGTCTAAAATATTAGTGGAAAAAAAAATTCAACATATAGGCTTTACTGCCATTGTGCTCTGTGACCTTTAGCAAATTATTTGCCATGGTGGGTCAAGGCTGGCTGGTTAAGGTCAGGTTCATTGAACCATGATCATATATGATGGTTAGTTTTATAAAGAAAACTGTTGAAAAAAAAGAAAACTATCCCAAGGTCATATTCAATATTTAAAAAATGCAAAGGAAGGTAAAAAAATAAAAACTGTAGATGATATAAATGACTAAGCAGAACTTCACTATCTCACTATGATGCTAAATAACAACAATTCAAAACATACGGCCAACTTCTCAGTTATTGGTGTCATCTTTGTGAAAAACAGGATCTAAATATTATTATCTTTTGGTGGTTGCTGTTTGCTCATCTGTAACAAAGTGGGGGGAAAGATCATGGTACTCAAAGGATGAAGGTAAGCGACCTATAAACATGCCTATCAAGTGCTCCTTAAAACAGAAATTACTCTGTAAAAGTTCCTGTAATGATGCAGGGGCCTGGAACAATCCAAGATCAGTTTCCCAGCCTACCCACATCCTTTTGTCCTCAGGGAAGTAAATATTCTGGGCACTGCTGACCTCTGAAAAGTCATTTGGTTTTTTAGGTACTTGGATGGTAGAAAGAGGAAAGGGCAACAACTTCTCATAGATCCTTTCTCTGTTAAACCTTTTCTAGGAGCCTTAAATTGAGAATTATGCCAGTCTGAAATGGGAGAACTGAATTTAAACATTGGTATCAAACTATACATTAAAAAGCACAAATTGGCAATAATTAATAAATCGAAATTTACACTGATTTGTAAGGTGAGATGGCAATCAATTCTCAACTCATCACTCTGTGATGCTGAGAAAATCTATGAACCCAATTAGATGGGACAGCTTGAAGTACTTCTAAGATGACTTTCTGAAAATAAGATCCCCTGTGTCTCTGGGTGGTTGGCTTGGGACACTCCTGACAGGGAAGCAAGCCAGCTACAGCTTCCCAAGAAGATCCTTGACCTTGGATAAGATGATACTAGCCCTGCTGAGGTTCTAGCCCCCAACCTGGAACAACTTTAAAGTATCAAAGGTGGCTCCCAAGGGCTAGGATTCATCTAACCTCCAAGGAGAAATTCCCAGGAATGTAAATTAGGACTGGCAAAGTCATCCTGGAGACCCCAGAGATCCACTGGACTTGGAGTAGAGAATGAAAGGACTAAGACTGGGGCAGGGTCTTAAATTACCTTGCTTCCCCAGACAGACTTCCTTAGAATTGGGGCTAACCTGGAACAGGGATAGCTGAGGTTTCCCAAACAGTTCTGAACACAGGACAAAAGGTGCCACTGTTGAAAACAGAGAATTAAAGTGTTACCTATAAATTTCACAAGGCCAGTAAATGTCACCTGGAAATTTTGACACAAATATTTGTTAAATCAAGTTATAGAGGATATTGTTTTTTTTATATAAAGAATCACTCGGAGGTGCTTGTTAAAAAGCAGATTCCTAAGCCCCACCCCAGACTCGAATCCCAGAGATTAGAGTCCAGCCTATAAAATGAATTTCTAAGGAACAACCCAATTGACTCAGATGACTCATGTCAAGGCATGAGAGTTATTATGTCCATGTAGTCCATCAGCAATTTAAAGACAGATTAGGGATTTGCACATTTTCCCCCGAAAGTATTTAAGTACCATAAAAATGAAAACAATACTTCTCATGATGAGTTCTTAAGAACCACTGCAGTTTATTCTGCAACATATAATGAACACCATTATTAAAATATAATTATGAGCATAAAATTATTGGGAAAGTATCAACTATGTTTCACAAAAATATTGCCTTTATTTTGTCACCAAAAAATAATTATGCTATTAAAGGAATTTATAGTTTTTTTAAGTATCAGTCATTTGGCTGCAGGAATTTATTAAGCTGCTAAGCCCCTCCCATATCCTTTTACTCATCAGAATTTTTGTGATAAAGGTTTTTATTATTTTTTAAACTATAAATTGTAAACCATTGCAACTAGTGATTAGGCTGACTATGAATTTATATGCAAGTTATAAATTCCTAAAAACACATTGCATTAGAATTAGTAAGGCAGTCTTAACTCTAACAGATTAAGTAGCCTCTGCAATAAAGCTCTGTTTACTTCTATTAATGATTTTTTTTGGGTGCAAAATGATTCGGTTGTAATGCATTCTCTTAAGAAGCAAAAGAACACAGTTTCTAAAATACATGCTACTGCAAAGCAGTAAACCAGTGTTGCATGGTGATGTGACAAGAACCACATTTCTTTCCTAGAGGGATTTTTTTCTCCTCCCATAAACTCCCCCTCCCCAAATCATGGCTATAATTATTTCACAAAATGCGGTTTGCCATTTCTGAAGAGTCAAACACTCTTTTTCCTCCTCATCCAAATCACAAGTTCAGGCTGAATACTGAATGAAAATAGAACTTGAGAGGCAGGCTTTGTTTGTAGCATGTTTCTACTAAGGGTTGCCCCCTACCCACGCTCCATCCTAGGGCCCCCACTGAAGTGTACATGTTATGTTTTAACAGATGGGCCGGCTGGCGGCTGCAGGGCTGTAAAATAGGAACGTGGAATCTGCACCGAATGGTACTGAACTGAATGCTCATAAAGTTCATGGACATATACTGACCCAGACAGACCAGGCAGATCCAGACATGCTTACACTCATTGTACACCCCACAGATGAGAGGGTCCATTTCTCCACCCAGGGGAAGTTCAAGGTTGTTTCCCTCTGCATATATCTCTACTTCATTCACCTGTCAATTTTATATGCACACATATATGTACACACACATATATGCACACCTACATATGCAAACACACACATGGATAGCTATGCATCTCCACCTTTTAATGTATTTTCAAAGACCAAAATATTCCCAAATTCGGATCCCAAATCTCCAGGCCAAGTACTCTCAATAAGCTCATCATAGAAGAATTACAAGAAAATATTGTATTCAATCCCATTGAGTCCACACATAATATAAAATACATGTATGTAACTACCCTCAGAAAAACCAGCTGCTTTTACTCCTTATCATTAAGATTAAAAAAAAAAAAAAAGTCTATCCCAGACTGAGTCACAAACGAAGTGTCAGGTTTAACCCTAAATCCTGTTGTCAGTTCCTGTCACAACTTCATCACTTAAACACACAGGTGCTCGGGCAAACGCCATTCGACCAGCCTGGTGGTTCATTTCACCGTCTGGTCCAGTGCTCCCGGGGGCTCCGGGCACCGGGACAGACAGGGGCTCCCCCCGGTGCTGACGACGCCTTTGGACACACCTGGCAGCGACGTGGAGGTCCGCGCACCCCGCGAGGGATGCGGATTCCAGTGCTGGTAGAAAGTCATTACTTCCCAAAGTTTAATATCCGTGCTGTCATTTCCTCCCAATAACTGCAAAAACACCCAAGCCCCAGCTACAGAACCTGGCTACAGAACCTGGCTGGTTACTTAAGTTCTCTGACGGTTGAAGACCCCCCGAACCCCAAGATCGCTGGCTCGGACTCCAGATCAGACGCGGACTCGGGGTGATCGCACCGACGACTCCGGCGCGGGTTCAATTTCCAGGAACCCGTGCGCAAGCCATCGAGGAACCGCGGCGCCGAGGCCGACCCAGCGGGCGTGCGGCGGCCGCAGAGAGCCAGGAGCCACATCCCTGGGCAGCCCAGGGTGGCCCTGACCACACGCCAAGTTCGCGTGCGCGCAGAGTCGCGTCCCGGGCAGTGGCGACGCTTTGAAACAAGAAGTTCAGGAGTCGGGAACCTGGCGAGGAGTCCATCCCTCCCAGCCCTGGCTCCCCACAGCGGCCGCCCTCGGGCAGGCGCGCCGACGCGCCCCAGGACGCGTCCAGTCCCCCGGCTCGCGGAACAGTTCCGAGAGGCGCCGCCAGCCTGCGCGCCGAGCACTCACCCTGGTCGCCAAGTCCCGATCGCAAACCAACGCCTCTGCTGCGGGTCCTGAATCCCAAGTTGCCCCGAAGCAGCGACGGCTCTCGCCCTAGCGGAGCGGGGCGGATCGGCTCGGGCAGGCACCTCCGAGAGAGCACGACCAGCCCGCGGCCGCCCGGGCTCAGCAGCCGCCCGGAGCGCTCTGACAATTCAAGGACCGGCTCGGCGAATGAGGCGGACCTCCCGGCAGAGGAGACCTGGCTCCGGAGGGAGGCGGGGCCGGGAGGCGGGAGGGGCGGGGCCAGCCTCGGGTCGCCCCCGCCGGGCGGGGCGCCCCAACCCGTGACTGGTGGATGCGACAGCCAATCGTAGTGGCGCTAGGGCCAGGGGAAGCCGGGGGCGGGGCCGACGTCCGACTCCGCCCCGTCGCCTGGACCCAATAGCCGCCTCGGAGGGCTGAGGGGGACGCGCCAGCGGCGGGCGGCCGGCGAGACGGCGGTGGTGAGGCGCCCGGCTTGTGGGTGCGGCTGAGGAGGGACCCGGGCGCCTCTGGGGGGAAGTGGGGACCCCGAAAGGCTGAGAAAGGCCGGAGCCCCCGCGAATCTTTTCGGTGTGGAGCGAGAAACCCCACCGCAGCGCGGGCCGAGGCCGGGCAGACAGCACCCATACCCGGCGCCCGAAGGAGGCGCGGGATTTGGCTGCTTCCAAGCAGACCCAGGAGTCGGGGGAAGCCCACACCCGCAGAGGGGGAGCCCCGCGCGGGGTCGCCCAGCCTCCCGCGAAGACCCGGCCTGGAACTGAGAACTCTGGGCTCCCCGGAAAACGTTCTGGTTGTGGTCTGTGGATACCCCCGAAACAAAACTCTGACACCTCCAACCTCTCGGCAAGTTCACCGCCCGGCCCCTCCGCACCCCCGCCCGCCACACCACCGGCAGCGGGGACCGCACCTGGCGCCCAGGGTCTCTGCTCCACCCCAGAGGCCCTGGCACTGTCGTCCCTCGGGGCGAAAAGGGGGCGCGGGCTTCGACGGCGCCGGAACGCGCCGGGATTGCGTTTCAAACTGTCTCCTCAGCGCCCGGTCTCCGTGGGGAAAGGTCCATAAAGAAGGCCGGCTGTCAAGAGGTCGAGGAAACCAGGGTCCGGACAGTTCTTAGTAGGCCCTGGAAATGGACTAGTGCTGCAGAAGTTGCGCCAATGGAAACCCGCGGGGCCGGCTGTCCTGCGGGGTGGCGTCCACGCGGTGGCCCTGCCGCTGTCCCCTGGGCCCGCCAGACGGGCCAGAACTGTCATCTGCGAAGGCTGCCGAGCGAGCGAGCGTCTGCCCACTGCACGTTCGCGCTCCCTTCCCCTTGGGAAGTCCCGGGACCTCGCTCAGAGACCTCCGAGGGCCGGGCATGGGGCAGCCTGAGCTCGCTGGTTTCGCCCATGAGTAGCCCCGGAAGAAGGCTTTGTGCGCCCAGCCCGTCAGGCTGGCAGGGCTGGTCAGCCCTTCCGCTGGTTTTTAGGCCTTACCTGGGCTGCAGCACACATAGGGAGCAGTGGGCCTAGTAGTCAAAAAGCAAAGGGTTCGCTGTTGCGTTCTGGTCCGAAGCCTAGAATGTTAGTAGTCCCTGAACTGCAAGCTGTGGATGGGTAGTGGCCTCTGTGTGCCTGGAGCTGCAGCTTCCCTAGGTAAGACACCCCAGGAATGTTAGTGAAATGAAGGTATGCATGGCAGCAAAGGGGCCAAGCTTCCTGGTGCCCGGACACACACCTTCAGCGCGGACAGCTGTTCAGGATGCCATGTGTGAGGGAGTATGGACCCCACAAGTGTTTATCTCAGCGGTTGCCTGCCCCCCATAGGGAGGGACCTGCAGCATAGCTCACTTTTCAAATGCAGGTTCTGGTGAGGGTCACTGGCAAGAAAAAAGACAAAGGGGATGTCGTTTTCCGGGGAGCCCAGAGTTCTCAGTTCCAGGCCGGGTCTTCGCGGGGCTCCCCCTCTGCGGGTGTGGCTAAAAAGGAGCGACATGGCTCCCTCCAACAGGGAAGGCTGCAGCTCTCAGGTGAGCTCTGGCCTGGATTGAGTTTCAAATTGTGTCTCCTCAGCTCCCCGCCTCAGTGGGGAAAGGTCCATAAATAAGGCAGGCTGTCAAAAGATCAAGAAAGCCAGAATCTGGACAGGTCTTAGTAGGCCCTGAAAAAATTGATTAGTGCAGCAGAAATTGGGAAAATTTAAACTCTCACCCAGTGAACCAAATGGCTGGTACACGTAAGGGAGATCATTTAATTCCAACAGTCTTAGCTGCCAAGAGGCCTGGGAGAATGGCCTTTGTCAACAAAGGAATTAGACGTAGGCCACATGAATGGAATATAGACCAGGTCTCTGTCCAGGTCTGGGTTGGGGGTGAAGGGGAAAACTACATTTTCTTGGCTTTTTTCCTCCACTCCTTGATATAACTAGAGAAAAAGTTTGCCAACTGTGTTTATCATATTAACATTCTGTGAAGGTTTTCTACAGATGCCAATGATTATTTTTAAAATCACCTTGGTAATAGGATCCAAACACTGGATGTGCTTGCTGTAGTACAATATTTATGTTAGATGATGAAAAAAGAAATAGGAAAAAATTTAAAAATGTATTGATTTGAGAGAGAGGAGAGAGAAACATTGATTTGTTCTACTTACTTATGCATTCTTGTACATGCCCTGCCTGGGGATCAAACCCTCAACCTTGGCATATTGGGACAATATGCTCTAACCAACTGAGCTATCCAGCCAGGGTGGACATTTATGTTTACTAAATAAGTTAGAACTAAACAAATGACTTCCATGTCTCGATTTCCAAGGTTTTCCATCTGTTTGTTCCATATAGACACAACCATGCCAGGGCTCTTGGATAAGTAACTGGTCTCATTTTCCCTTATAGAATGGAGGAGACAGAGCACATCTAGACTGAGTTCATATTTCCACACCATCTTCTGTTATAATTGGTGTTTGACAAGAGCTTATCACCCGGACGCAGACCTATTCCTTTGGTTGCCAGGCCTTCCAACAATCTCTTGAGTTTAGGCCACCCCCATACTCTACAAGGGTAAATGAGATCTGTTACTTATCTGAGAGCTCATTATAATCCTATCTGTGTGAAATAAAGAGAAAACCATGGAAATATGGATGTAAAAGTCATGTTTAGTTCTACCTGTTTCCCCAAAGGAAATTAGTAGTCCTTAAGGAATGAGGAATTTTTGTGGAATGGCTTAGCAATGAGAAGATTGAGGAGGGACCATGAAATCAGGGCTTGTCCCTTTGTATATGGTGAGCACGTGTGCCTTCAGGCACTGCCACCCATCTCTGACACTGGAACAAAATTTTGAAACCTAAATTTCAGTAGGGTGTGACTGATAGGAGCCCTGGGTTCTAATCTCAGCAGCCCCCAAGGTAAATGCTTTCTTGTCCATAAAACAGCAGTGGCAGAATAGGTCCACCGAGTTTATCTGCTTAAGGAGGACACCGTGACAATAGTTCAAAGCACTTCAACGGTATGACTTTTATAGTAGTACTGACTGATGAAAAGAGCAAAATGATGTTGAAATTGGAAAATAGTGCGATCTGAACAATTCCTCTTTATGCTTGCAATTTCTATTTATTTTCATCTCATTGGGTTATTGTCCTTTCATTCTATAATGGAAATGAGGGAAAAGGGCCCTCACAGTCCTTACTCTTTGATTACCAAACGTCTTGGAGGCTTTACTTAACTGAATAGTACTTTTCCCTTTCCCATTTCCACCACCTCTCTCAGCATATATTCACTTTGAAAATTATTCAGAATTTGAACAAATGCAATCAGAAAAAGCAGATTCTCATACCAGCTATGCTATGGGTTCATTCTAAGACCTTGGGCAAGCCATTAACCTTCCTTTATCTTAGTTTCCCATCTGTGAAACTGCAGTGATACTTCTGGTTAACTTCACAGAGATAGGAGAGGAAACTCAAGATAAGGTGCTTTGAAATACTAATTACTGTATAGATTACAAAATACCATGTGGGTATTTTTGGCAAATTAAAATGTGGTGTTAGTTTGTACACAACTAGAAGATATTTTTGTGACAGAGAGATTACTCTGACACAATATTTGCATCCAGGGTGATACCACTCACAAAACAATGACATCTCATTGCATTTGGATGACAGTGCAACTGCCCAATATGAGAGTTATATTGATTGTCCCAGGCTCAACTAAATAAAATTGTGATAACAAAAATGGATGGGGAAGAAAGAGAAGCTTCCATTCCACAAAAATGTGTGATTTTTCTCATACATGCTCCAGAAGGAAAACTATAAGAAAAACTAAACTGTAAGTACTTTGAACTTCTTAAAAATGAATGCCATTATGTGAGGACAAGTCTGATGAAAGACTAGAATGATCTTGGAGAAATGGCCTGATATAAAACTAGACAAATTAGGAATCCACCAGAAGAGATAAAAAATACTCTTAATTCCTAACAAAATCAGTAACACTAAGAAATTAGACAGCCATTTGGAAAGTGAGGATCAAGTGCTCAGGGAGGAAAAATGGACTCCCAACCTAAGTTAAAAATAAGAATAGTAGGGCAATCTAAGAAACAGTACAAAAAAAATAGGCTCCAGAAATATTATAGACCAAGGGTCGGACTTTCTTTCTAATGCTTCCTAAATTCAAAACTTTGGATAAGTTGCTAGCTTCTCCAAGCCAAATAAATGGGTTGGGGAGTAGAGGGTGATGAGATTTTTCTCCTTGGCTTGTTATGAATCTCAAGCGAGAAGCTGTAGGTAACTCCTAGCACAGAGTCAGGCTCATAGTGGGCCTTCTACTGAAAATAACAACCCCTAACAGTTATTGAGCACTTACTGTGTGCTGTGCACTATTCTAAGCCTTTTCACCTAATGACTCACTTGATCCTCATGACCATCCTCTGATGTTGCTGCTGTCTCTTCTTCCTCAGAGTTTCTGTCTCTGTGGAAGGACTATTCTTTTGGGACTGGAGATATTCCAAGAAAATTAATATTTTATAGACAACCTCTTTTTTGAACATATTAAGAAAGAAAATAGCATTTTAAACTAGCATGGCCTTGCTACCATGAGGGAAAGTTAATCTAATTTGTCTTGGTACCTAGGAAATTAGGATGCAGTGAGCACTTGGTAGCACATACATTACAGCAAATGAGGGATTCAGAGTTCGGGACAAAAAGGGCCATAGAAAACAGGTAGTGCTTCAAAACCCCAATCCACTTTCCAGGTCTCAGATGGTAAGCCCCTAGACCAGAGGTTCTCAACCTTCCTAATGCTGCGACCCTTTAACA
Source organism: Myotis myotis (assembly GCF_014108235.1). NCBI lineage: Eukaryota > Metazoa > Chordata > Mammalia > Chiroptera > Vespertilionidae > Myotis > Myotis myotis. The sequence goes on from NW_023416357.1 coordinate 77,450,940, forward strand.
CAGTTCCTCATGTTGTGGTGACCCCCAACCATAAAATTATTTTCGTTACTACTTCATAACTATAATTTTGCTACTGTTATGAATCGTAATGTAAATATCTGATATGCAGGATGTATTTTCATTGTTTCAAATTGACCATAATTAAAGCATAGTGATTAATTATGGTCACAAAACAATATGTAATTATATATGTGTTTTCCGATGGTCTTAGGTGACCCCTGTGAAAGGGTCGTTCAACCCCCAAAGGGGTCGCGACCCACAGGTTGAGAACCGCTGCCCTAGACGATTTGGCCTCTAAACAGAGTGTGCATCATCTGGATTTCAGGTTTAATGGAAGTTAGTTCCCTTGAGTCAGCAATATGGGAATGATAACTGGCCAGCCAAAGAATGAAAACAATGGATTATCCCTTAAAAATGAATTGTATCACTAATTATTATGAATAGCCCAAATTATGACAGATTCACATGTAAGTATGCCAAGAAAAGTAGCTGTGAGCTATAATACACACAACCATTTATTACCCAAGAGAATTTAGGTGCTAATGTGGATGGTATTGCATATATGAAATTGTGACACCCACAAAGGATTACAAGATATAAAGCCAAATAAAACATAATAAAACAGAGGGAAATGATTTTGATTATGCAACATTTATACATGGCATTTCATTTTACATTTTCAAATTGCTTTTCAGCCATTGGTTTATTCTTCTCAGCACACCTGGGGAGTACATCCATGCTGTTATCCTCTGTTTACAGCTGAGTCGACTGAGATTGAAAGAGGCAAAGTGTTTCGTCCAAGAGCATAACAGGGCAGGGTGAGAAATTGTGCGTTCATTCAATCAGGAGTCTATTCGGCACCTACTCTTGGCAAGGCACCGCGTTTTATAGTGCACAGACATGGGTTCTGTCTCTGTGGCCTCTGCTTTGCAGGAGGTTGCAGTCTGTTGAGGCAATGAGTGGTTAGTGGGTTATATCTCCAGCAGTGCTCTAGACAGCAAGGACCAGGGTTTAGGGGAGGAAAAGGTGAGATTTCCCAAGATTCCAGGAGATAATGGAATTTGAGGCCTTTGACAGATGAGTAGAATTTTGGCAAATGGAAGCTGAAGGTGGTGGCACAGAGACATAAAGGTGGGCAAATTCAATGTATTAGAGAATGTTTGACTACAGCAGAGCAATTGTGGAAAAAGGCGTGGACAGTAGAAAGGAGCAGAGTTTCTAGGACCCTGAATACCCAGCTAAATATACAGATTTTAACCTGTGGGCAATGGGTACTGGACTCATCTCAGATTTCTCCCACTCACTCATTATTCTAACATGTACCAAGGGTTATGCATCATCTCTAGGTGTTTTCCCATATGTTCGTTTTTCTAACATTCAGAGCATTCCAATGAGATACATATTATTATCCCTTCGTAAGTGAATGAAAAAAAACTTAGATATTCAGAATTGCCCAGGATCATGTAGCTAATAACTGATAGATGTAGAATTTGAAGGAGACTCTTGACTTCCTCATGGATACTTATGGGAAGAATAAGGGCAGATTCTGGACAGTGTATTCAGGATGCCCATCTAATAAATGCCCCTCACCCTAACTCAATGTCTTTCCAGAAATAAAAAGTAAATGAGAAATAAAGTTAATTTCTTAACATGGGAATTATTTTATGTCTAAAGTTGTCAGCTCCAGGTCAAAAAGAAAGACAAAGAGTGTCTTCCCCTGTTTCCTCCATGCAATTAACAATAATTATCTGCATTTTGATAATTTCAGTTTTGTGAGCATTAAAATTTTTAGGTTTCAATTATCATTGGCATATAATATTATATTAGTTTTAGGTGTACAATATAGTGATTAGACATTTATATAACTTACTAGAGGCCCAGTGTACAAAAATTTGTGCACTCGGGGGGGGGGGGGAGGGTCCCTCAGCCCCGCCTGTGCCCTCTCGCAGTCTGGGACCCCTTGGGAGATAACGACCTGCTGGCTTAGGCCTGCTCCCGGGTGGCAGAGGGCAGGCCTAATCCCTAGGTGCAGCCCCTGGTTGGGCTCAGAGCAGGGCCGATTGGGGAGTTGGGGCGCCACCCCCTGCCATGCACAGAGCAGGGCGGATTGGGAGGTTGTGATGCCACCCTCAGTCACGCTCAGGGTAGGGCCGATTGGGGGGTTGGGGCACTGCCCCCCGTCACACTCAAGGCAGGACCGATGGGGAGGTTGTGGCGCCACCCCCTGTCACACACAGAGCAGGGCCAATCAGGGGGTTGGGGCACTGCCCCCTGTCACGCACAGAGCAGGGCCCATCAGGGGGTTGAGGAGCTCCCCCCGTCACTCACAGAGTAGGGCCGATAGGGGAGTTGGGGCACTGCCCCCTGTCACACACAGAGCAGGGCGGATCAGGGGGTTGGGCGCCGCCCTCTATCACCCACAGAGCAGGGCCGATGGGGAGGTTATGGCTCTACCCCATCACACACAGAGCAGGGCCCGTGGAGGGGGGGGGGTTGGGGCGCCACCCTCTATCACCCACAGAGCAGGACCGATCAGGGGGTTGGGGTGCCGCCACTCTCACACTCAGGGCAAGGCCGATAGGTTATGGCTCTGCCCTGTCACACACAGAGCAGGGCCCGTGGGGTGGGGTGGGGGGGCGGGGTTGGGGTGCCGCACCCTGTCACACACAGAGCCGCAGGGCGATCAGGGGGTTGGGGAGCTCCCCCTATCAGGCACAGAGCAGGGCTGATCAGGGGGTTGGGGCGCCTTCCCCTGTCAGGAACAGAGCAGGGCCAATAGGGAGGTTGTGGCCCGGCCCCCTGTCACACACAGAGCCACAGGGCGATCAGGGGATTTGGGCGCTGCCCCCTGTCACACTGATCCCGGTGCCAGGAGGCCTCGTGGCTCCGCTGATCCCGGTGCTGGGAGGCATATTACCCTTTTACTATATAGAATAGAGGCCTGGTGCATGGGTGGGGGCTGGCTGGTTTGCCCTGAAGGGTGTCCTGGATCAGGGTGAGGGGATGATGGCTGTTTGCAGCTGGTCACACACCCTTCAGGGTGGGGGTCCCCACTGGGGTGCCTGGCCAGTCTGGGTGAGGGGCTGAGGGCTGTTTTCAGGCTGGGACTGAAGCTCACAACTGCTCCTTTTTTTATTTTTTTTTATTTTTATTCTGGGCCAGTTTTAGCTCTGGCTCCAGTGCTGAGGCCTCAGCTGCTGAAAGCAGGTATCTGGTTTGTTTAGGTTCTATAATCAAAACTCTGTATCAACTCCAGCTCTGAGATCCCAGCCGGCTGAAAGCTGGTTTCTGGGGTTTTGTTTAGCTTCTATATTTGTTACAATGTTTTAAACTATAAGCTCAGAGGCCAGCAAGGCAGGCGGGGAACGTTGCAGTCCTCCGTCACTAAAGCAAGCAAGCCACATGTTCAGTTTAAGCTGCCTGGCTGCCGGCCACCATCTTGGCTGGCAGTTAATTTGCATGTCGCCCTGATTAGCCAATGGGAAGGGTAGCGGTCGTACACCAATTACCATGTTTCTCTTTTATTAGATAGGATGAGTGATCACCCTAAGTTTAGTACCCATCTGACACCATACAAGTTATATTCCCTCTGCTGTACTTTATATCCTCATGACGATTTTTATAACTAGCAATTTGTACATCTTAAGCCCTTCTTCTTTTTCACCCTTCCCCTCCCATCTGGCAACCATCAATTTGTTCTCTGTATCTATGAGTTTCTGCTTTATTTGTTTACTTTTTTTTGTAGATTCCACATATAAGTGAAATTATATGGTATTTGTCTTTATTTGTCTGACTTATTTCACTTAATATAATACTCTAGGTCCATCCATAATGTCGCAAATGGCAATATTTCATCCTTTTCATGTCTGAGTAATATTCCATTGTATACATGTAACACATCTTCTTTATCTATTCATCTGTTGATGGACACTTAAGTTGTTTCAATATCTTGGATATCGTGAAAAATGTTTCAGGCCCCAGCTGGCTTTGCTCAGTGGATAGAGTGTCGGCCTGCGGACTCAAGGGTCCCGGGTTTGATTCCGGTCAAGGGCACATGCCTGGTTTGCAGGCTGGATGCCCAGCAGGGGGCATGCAGGAGGCAGCCGGTCAATGATTCTCTCTCAGCATTGATGTTTCTATCTCTCTCTCCCTTTCCTTTCTTCTATGAAATCAATTTAAAAAATATTAAAAAAATGTTTCAGTGAACAAGGTGGGGGGGGGGGGAAGAAGGCATATATCTTTTCAAATTAGTGTTTTGAATTTCTTTGGGTAAATGCCCCAAAGTGGGATTAATAGGTCATATGGTAGTTGTTTTGAATTTTTTGAGGAAGATCTATACCGTCTTCCATAGTGACTCCACCAATTTGAAATCCCACTAACAGTGAGGTAGCGTTCCCTTTCTCTACCTCTTCATCAACACTTATTGTTTGTTGATTTATTGATGATAGTCATTCTGACAGATGTAAGGTGGTATATCTCATTGTGACTTTCATTTGCATTTCCCTGATGACTAGTGATGTGGAGCAACTTTTCATATATCTATTGGCCATCTGTATGTGCTCTTTGGAGAAATGTTTGTTCAGGTCCTCTGCCCATTTTTAAATTGGCCCCCTTTTTTTAGGTTAAGATGTATGAATTCCTTATGTATTTTTTATATTAACCCATTATCAGATATATCATTGGTGAATATCTTCTCCTAATCAGCAGGTTGTCTTTTCGTTTTGTTGATGGCTTTCTTCCCTATGCAAAAACTCTTTAGATGTAGTCCCATTTGTTTATTTTTTCCTATTGTTTCCCTTGCATGAAGAGACGTATCAAAAAAAAGGTAATGTCAAAGAGTTGACTGCCTATATTTTCTTAGGAGTTTTATGGTTTGGGGTATTACATTTAAATTTTTAGTTCATTTTGAGTTTATTCTTGTATATGGTATAAGAAAATGATCCAGTTTCATTATTTTGTATGTGTCTGTTCAGTTTTACTAACACCACCTATTGAAGAGACTGTCTTGCCTCATTTGTCATAGATTAATTGTCCATGTAGGTGTGGATTTATTTCTGGGTTCTCTATTCTGTTCTATTGATCTATATGTCTGTTTTTATGCAAGTACCATGTTGTTTTGATTACTATAACCTTATATTACAGGTGGGTATAAGGTAGTGTGATACCTCCAACTTTGTTCTCCTTTCTCAAGATTGCTGTGGTTATTCCGGGTCTTTTGAAATTCCATATAAATTTTAGGATTATTTACCTTAGTTCTGTAAAAAATGCCATTGGTATTTTGACAGGAATTCAATTGAATACGTAGATTGCTTTGGGTAATATGGACATTTTAACAATGTGAGCATTTTTAATACACTCTGATCTCAGATTAGTTTTTCCACTAAACCAGAATCTCTCTTAGTCAATTCAATTCCTAATCCCTTTCCCTTATCATGAAACCTAACTCATTTATGTAAGTGACCTATGAAGTCTCCATCTCAGTTTGAATTTTGCCCACCAAGAAATAGCTTTTTCTCCCCAAGTACAGACTACTAAGTAGTATTTTTACTGTTAATCATTAGGACTAAAATACAAGTGAGAGAAGTATTATTGTTAACCTGCCAAATAATATTTAGAAAGTAAACAAATAACTTCATTTAAAATTTTCTATAAAAAATAAAGAGATGCTCTAAGGAGGTAGGTAGATACTTGGGTGACATAAAAATTAAAATAGTGAAAAATTTAACATCTATTAAATAGGGCACTTCTCTGGTTTTGTAGAAGAGGGGTTTTTTTGTTTTTGTTTTTGTTTTATGCCTATCCAAGATCAGTCAGAGAAATCTTCCTCTAGAGCAAAAAAAATATCTACCACACAAAAAAAAAACCCAAAACAGGCCACTGTCGACCTTCTGCATGAAGATAAATGGGAAACTACCAAAGTGGGGCATTTCAAAATCCTAAATTCAATATACAGCATTCTCCTTGTCTCTCAAACCTCCAGTGTCTTGTTTGGCTTTGCCCAGATTGTATTTTATGTTCCAAATCATAAAGATCCAAGAGTAAATGGTTGAATGTTTCTTCATTGGGTGTTTTTTTCCTTTTAATTTTTAAAAGAGAGTAAAGTTAACATGTAAAGATGCTTAAATTTCATCTAAGATTCTTAAGATACCCTGTGAAAAATATGTAAAACAAGCACTAGACCAGAAAATTGTACCTGATTTCTTCTCTCCCTTAAAATGCCATCTGATTTCAAGGAGAGCATGGGTTGAAATGTGGTGGCCTATGTTTCACAACGGAAAGCAATGGAACTAATTCATTATGTCTTGGCTTTAGATCTGCAGAACAGGGATACTTACCTTGAAATATAGAGAAAACAGGACTTTGAAAGACTCAGAGAGGCCCTAGCCAGTTTGGCTCAGTGGATGGAGTGTTGGCCCGCAGTCTGAGGGTCCCGGGTTCGATTCCAGTCAAGGGCACATACCTCAGTTGCAGGCTTGATCCCACCTTGATAGGGGTGCATGTGGTAGCCAACTAATGTTTCTCTCTTTCTCTCCCCCTCCCTTCTATTTTCTCTAAAAATCAATGGAAAAAATATTCTTGGGTGAAGATTAACAAAAAAATTTTTTTTAATGAGACTCAGAGGAAATTATACAACTTACAGTAACCACTTGCATCTCTCCACAGGAAAAATTCATAATGCATACTTCTGGGGATTTTCCATATTGATGGAAGAAAATGTTTGGGATACCTAAGTGAATCCATTGAAGGTATGTATTAGCATTAATTTTTCCTTATTATTGAAATGAAGCCAATGTGGCTCTTTCTCCCTTTAAGAAGTTCAGCAAAAATGCTGTGACTCTCAAAGATGAGTAAGGTTGAAACATGCTGAAATTAACCTTATTTTAAAAAAACAATAACTATGCATAATAAATAATTTTCCCAACCAATGAGGCTCCCTTATTGAGGCTCTTTTCAGGGGAGCTTCTGAATTCTGGTGGAGGTCTGTAGGATATTGCAGGTAGAAAAACATTATGTGAGAAGTAAAATACATTTCAGCTTGATTTCTGCTGAAGGCCAGTCTAGGAGTCCCCAGGGAACCTGCATGTCCACTGACCAAACCTTAGGAGTCCCTGTGAGGAGGTTGTTGGTCTTCACCTGCCTCAAGAACCCAAGATTATTGAGTTATAGCAATCCTGTAAGCATGTCAAGGAATTCTTAGTAGCCTCCACAGTTAGCACTACAGTATTATTTATAGATGTATGTACTCAATACATATTTGTTTAATAGCACTTAATTGTTAGCATGTCCTGAGGTTAACTAAAGCAGACAGCTGCCCTTGGGAATACAACCCAAACCCTTTGAAGCACAAAGGGGAAAGAGTGTGATCAAGGTCAAGTAGTCCCAGAAAGGTCATGCTTGCTTAGGATGTGTGGCTCAAATCAGCTATGGTGGGTGTGAGGGCATTAATTGTCCTTCAGAGTCACAGAAATCATCAATTGTAAATGAGTTGGAATATGTAATTGGACCTGGCTCTTGAAATTCTGTGGTCCTTTCAAAGCAAAATGGAAAAAAAGGAAAATCCAAGTCTGTTTTCTGACTTTTGTTTCCAAGAAGCTGAAAATATGATGTAAACGAGACCTTGGTTGAGGGTTATCATCCATACAAGACCTGTCACTGGTTCTGAGGTTGGAGGCTCTTCCTTTGCCTTTCCATTCTCATGCACCCCCAACCTGAGATAGGTCTTAAGGTCTCACTTTGACCATATATTCTTTCAGTCATGTGGGGGAGATGGGAAGAGGTTAATAGCCATGTAAAAACTGTCAGCAAACTAGAAAACAACTTCAGGCTTAATATCAACGGTGAGTATGTAGCATGACCTTTAAGACTTGTGTGAACAAGTCTTATGCACAAATGTTTTACAAGAATATTAAAAACAAAATATTTTTCAGAAGAGTGTATTTATAGATATAATGTTTAATTGCACTGTGAGTGATAAATGAGGTTAAACTCCATTTCAGGGCTGCTTTATATATTTATTTGCTGCCATCCATTAGCTCTGTTTTCTTTGTGACTGCAGATTGTGTCTGTTTATTAGTCTTGGTGCAGAGGGGGAATTGCTGTACTTTGGAGCTGGGAAAGGATCTTTCAGATGACGATGAAGGTTGTGGAAAGGCTTGTTTAATAGTTTATTTTGGTATTTGTTTTATTTTAAAAGGCAGTGACGAGGACTTCATACCTTTCTAATAAGCATGGATGTAAATATTTTTGTGTGCTTTACAGTCCTCCATTAATCTCCACAATACCTCTTGAGGATTGGTCAGAATCACCACCTACAGTTTATATTTGAAGAAATTTGAGACATGAAGGGATTATGTGATTGGTACAAGGTCACCCAGCATGCATGCCTAGATAATAAAAGATGACTACAAAACTCTTTCCAAACAAAAAGTGCCTTATATATGTTAGGTAGTATTAGTGGGCATGATCCTAAGATAAGTAAAATACTCTCCAAGAGTAAAGTGCTCAGACATGCTCTATAAAGTTATTTTAACCTCAGGGCAACTTTTGAAATAGGAATTCTTGAACCTGGCTATGCATCAGATGTACCTTTATAGTTTCTGGAACATGTGAGTACCTGGCTGTTTATTCAAGATACACAATCATAATCTGGGAGGTGGGACCTGGGTAATTAGTACCTTGAAAAAGCTCCATGAGGGATTCTGATGCTCAGCCAGGCTTTCGAATCATCACTCTGGACTAGAATAATAACCTCAGTCAAGCCAAGAACAACAAGATACTGTGGAGTTAATCTAAAAGAAAAAGTCTGGTGTTTTGGGGGCTTCTGTCCATTCAGTTCACAATTATTATTAGCCAAGGAGCTGCCTCCATGAAATAATCAACTGTAGTATCCTGTGTGCAGGTCCAGAAACTAGTGCAGAGATTAAAGATTATTTAAGAACCACCAGTGTTGGAATTTTATAATTTATTGGGTAAATTTACTGGGTCCACTCTGATGTTTTTATTCTAAGTACTGGTATGATAATTGAAACAATAAGAACCTACAATACCTGTCCATTCATCCATCCATCTGTAAAACACTTACTGAATACTTGTTATGTGGAGGTTATGGAGTGAAAATGATGGTTTCTGTTCATAAAGAGGTTATAATCAAGTGTTAAACACAGGCCAAACAAACAAATAAAAACCCTGTAATACTATGCCATACTATTAAATGATATTCAAAGTTTATATGAGGCATTATTCATAATTACTAAGAAGCTAAAACAACTTAAATGTTAATCAACTAATAAATGCATAAATAAGATGTGGTATAATCAGACAATGGACTATTATTCAACAATGAAATGGAATCTGGCACTGATACATGCTACAACATGGTTGAACTTTGAAAAAGTTATGCTAAGTGAAAGAATCCAGTCACAAAGAACCATGTATTATATGATTCCATTTATATGAAATATCCTGAATAGGCAAATCTATAGAGATAGATAAAAGATTAGTGGTTGCCTAGGGTTTGGGAGGCGGAGTGGGGAGGGGAACTTGGGGAGGGACTGTTAATGGGCATAGTGTTTTTTTGGGGGATGATTAAAATATTCTAAAATTGTGATAGTTGCACAACTCTGTGACTATTCTAAAAAAATGTACATTTTAAAGGGGTGAATTGTAATATATGGTGCTGTATGAAGTTGGAAGAAAGAGTGATTAATTTTCTAGAGGAAATGGCATTTGAGTTGAGTAAAAAAGGGTGATTTTTGTAGACACCAAAGCCATGCTCAAAGGCATGATGGTGATTTCATTCAAGGGGAAGTTATCTGGAATAGATTGAGTTTAGGATACATGAAGGGTGCAGTAGATGGGAGCTAGATACATGGCTTTTACTGCCAGGCTAAATTCAATAGTTTGGTTTTCATTACTGTAGGTATGGAGAGCCATGATGGTTTGTGAGTGGTCTGATCAGGTGGTGATTCGGAAGGATAATTGGAGGTGGTGATAAGGTAGGTGAGCAGGGAGACCGTCGAGGAGGCTAGGCTTTTTCAGTGTGTAGGCAAGAGATGATGAAGCCCTAAACCAGTGGTTCTCAACCGTCCTAATGCCGTGGCCCTTTAATACAGTTCCTCATGCTGTGGTGACCCCCAACCATAAAATTATTTTCGTTGCTACTTCATAACTGTAATGTTGCTACTATTATGAATCATAATGTAAATATCTGATATGCAGGATATATTTAGGCGACCCCAAAGGGGCCGCGACCCACAGGTTGAGAACCGCTGCCCTAAACTGTGACAACAGCAATGAGTACTGAAACAGGAGGCAGATTTGAGAAAATGTAGTAGACTCATAAAACAGCAGCTAGAGAGCTGAGAAGGCATGAGATATATGCAATATAGTATTTTAGACCACAAAAAGACATGGGGTGTTTTTTGTTGTTATTTAGAATCAATGCAAAAACTATTATTGAAATAACACAGAGCAGCCAAATTGTAGCTATTTAATTACTTGTCAAAAAAGGTTTGAGACTATTAACATTAACAAAGGAATGTATATTGTGCTAAAAGGATTGACTGAAAAGAGAAATACTATCTCACCATTTTGTGAGTTCTTTGGAATCAGACCTAACCTTGTAGGAGATGAAACAGTCATTTAGGGCCTGTTTGAATGACTTAGTATTTACCTCTTGCTCAGACAGCTTCCCTAGAAACATTTCCTTTGGGGTGAACAACTTGATTTACTTCCAGGGCAATACCTCCCATCTCATACCCATGCTGCCTCTTGGCTCAGTCCTCACGGACAGGTGCTCATAAGCTTCTAATAAGAGCACCATGTCTGAAAAGCATAGGGTGAATGTACCACACATTATAACTTTCACTTACAAGCATTATTGTGGGGAAGATCCGAAACCATGGAAGTCTTAAGGATCAGGAAGACCGAGATTGCCTTTTCTCTAAATCATGCAAAGCCACACCTATGTTCTCCATAAGGAGGGTCAGCCAGATGCTGGGCAAAGTTAAAATTTAGAAACCGTTTCTCTCAGTGTATGACAATATGCTTGCTAGGGATCTGTTATGGCCTCCTTTGTGGGTTTTGGAAGGTGTTGCAGTGACACTGCCTGCTGCTAGCAGTTTGGGAACAGCGCCCTTGACAAGTGCCTGTCATGAGTTTAACCAAGCAGGGAACACCATTTAGAACCCCACTTGCTGTGATGTGGCTCTTATCTGTGCCTGTCAGTGAACAATGACTACAACAAACTGTATTCAATCACAGTTGTTAGCAGAGTTCATTACAGCAGTCTGGGGTGGGAGGGATCCCAGTACATGCCTCCAAGGGATTTCTATCACAGGTTGAAACATTGGCTGTGCAGGTAAGCAATGGAAACAGGCCCTTTGGGGGAGCTTTAGACAACAGTTCTACAATTCTGAACATGGATCCATCTTAACTCCACAGTTGGTGAGGGATCAGGTTCAAAAGAGAACCACCAAAGGGAGGAGGAAAGAGATGCTTAAAGCCAGTAGGGTAAATATTCTGGGTCAAAGAGAGAAAAACTGGGTATTATTCCTTGGGCTGTTTTGACTCACTGCATGACCTCATGGAGGTCATTTCCCCTTTCTGAGACTCAATGTTCTGGTCTCAAAAATAAGGATAATACAGGGGTTGGCAAAAGTAGGTTTACAGTTATGAGTACACAAAACACAGTTTATTCTTGTATATTTGTATAATTAGTAATTATTATTTATTTGCTTTACAACTGTAAACCTACTTCTGCCCACTCCTATAATACTGAAAGAATTACAGTATTTATATCATGGGATTTATATCTTGGGATTACTGAAAGAAGAAAATTTTTTTTGGGGGGGGGAGGGGTGAGGAATAGAAAATCCTATATAATTCTATGTAGTTTAACTGTTATTCCCCTTCTCTTGTTCTACATTTTACTTATAAATGATGAGAGGGAACAAAGAAAAAAATCAGAGCTGTTGTAGAATCTCAAACTTCATTTTCTGATGCCTCTGAGTGATTCTATGGTTTGCTTATCTTCAGATTTGCCTCTCCTCCCCAGAGCACCAATTCTGGTATAAACTCACCTCCAGTGTGGGGTGGAGAAGACCCTAGGAATCTGAAGAGGCAGGCCCTGTACCTATCTAGTCTCATATCTTCAGATTACCTGCTACATGCCAGGTCTTGAAGGCCTCCTCTCTCCCCTCCCTGGAACACCAGATTTGGGAGAATATCAGCCTTGAATGAGTCTGAGTCAAACTGGGCTTTATGGGATGCCTCTAGGACAGAACCAAACAGAATTTGCAACGTGTGCGGAACATGTCTTAGTGTGGGTCCCTAACCACATTCTTGTTCATGCTAAAAATCACAACATACTTCTAACCAAGCAAGGCACGTCTATGTATCTGATGGTGCTGTCAGTGATAGAAAATGATCATGTTATGGATTTGACAGGGAGGAAAAAGAAGATTTATTTCCAAAGTTGAAGATTTATCTTTTCCAGATATGCAAAACCAGTCAGAGCATTAAGAAATATCAGCAAAAAGTGATCATGTTTTGTGGGCAGGAGGAACCATTTCTTGACTTCAAAATAATAAGGAAGATTTATAAGGATCCCAAATCCATGGTTTAAAAAAAAATGATTTGACAATAGGATGCCAGTGGGACTATCAAACTTTTAACTGTCCCGTATGGTGAGGTGACGGCTTCAGTTTTAAATGAATGCCTTACATTGAATGCTTAAATCTCTCCCTTTTTCTTTTCTCCTCCCCATCATTTAGATTTTTTTTTCAATGTTCAGCATAACTAAAACGTCTAAGTAGGGAATTACACATAATTATAGGCTCTGCACCATTGGCAAATGATGCTTCCTCCTAATCATTTATAATCATTTGTTCCACTCTTCCTTCTCCTGGAAAATTTACTTAGAATGACAGCAGTGTCCTTTATTTCTTTTGAAGGCATCCTTTGGTTCCACTTTGTGTAGAGGTTATACAACATGTCAAGAAATGCAACATTGTATTCTCCCCATAGTCACACATATACAAATAGAAAACATGACTTTAAATGAATACAATAAAATTGAAATAACTAAATTATGTTTTATCTACTAAAGCTATTTGGTAAGGTAAATAAATTTTGAAAAATATTTCTATAACTCAGAGGCCATGATCACTCTGAATGTGTAGCCTGCACCTGCTGGCTGGGAGGTTGTTTTGTGCTGTTAGGTCAGAACTCAGTGCCATCCTTGTTTGCTTCATCAACCTTTTCTTATTGCTGGCTTAGAGAAATGTGACATTGCTAAAAACTCTAACTTGAAAATGCTTCACAGAGCAGGATCCCTGCCAAATTCAGGAATTTTGCTGGTTTGGAAAACGAGTGCTGTCATGCAGAACCAAAGGCTGATACTAGAAGTCAGCAATCACAATGGGAATGAATCCCACAATCAGAATGTGGTTTCTGGATGTCTTAATCTCCTCCAACTTTAAAGGAGTGATGCTGGCCTTACTTTCAGGGTAACTTTACAAAGAAAATTTAGGGGCAGGTGGAGTTCAATCCTAAAACTTCATTCTTTCCCAAGTTCTAATGCTTCCATTATTACTGGCAGTTCTTCCCTAACTTCTAATGCTTCCTTTATTATCCAGATTATTAAGAGATGCCCATTTTCTCCTCTTAGTATTAAATTCCGGAGAAAGAACATACAACATCTTCCTTACCTGGTCAAGGAATAAGTTGTCCTGAATAAAGAAGCTTCCCAGCTGATAGTGAAACTAGTCCCCTGATGCAATTTGTGTTTTAACCCGGTTTTGAGGGAAGTGGTTTCTACCGTTTGTTTCCCTCTCTATTGCCTTAGTGGGAAGGGCATGGGCTGGCTGTAGTGGGAGGACTCAGGGTCATTGCTGGGGTCTTTTGTACAATGCTACAGTAAGGCCAGCAGGCTTTCTAAAGGGAGTTGGGTCTATTGGTGCATTGTGAGTAGCACAATGAGGCCATAGGTTGAACTTGTCTTTAACTTGCATCCTTTCTATTTCTTGGTGCTTCTGATTCATTAAGAAAAGTTCAAATTAATATTAGGCCTGCCCTCTTTCTGAAAGTAGAAAGCTTTCCAATGTTAGTTTAAATCTAACATTTGGCATGAGGAAGGGACATCTTTGACATGGTGGGCTTATGACTGAATTCTTCTTAATTTTTGTCTAATTTATTGGCTAGCACTGTGCCTATGAAATGTTCTTCTCCATCTTTTGTATTTTAATCCATTATTTTAATACTTGCCCTTTCCCAAAGCTTTATGCCCTTCTAGACTTTAGAATTCAGAAGTAGATTGACATTGGTAGCCACTCCCCCCCCTTTTTTTTTTTAGCTTTTTAAAATTTTTATTTATTGATTTGAGAGAGAGAGAAAGAAACATTGATCAATTGTTCTACCCATTTATGCATTCATTGTGTGCTTCTTGTATGTGCCCCCCCCACCCCCCAGCTCAACCAACTGAGCCACTCTGTCTGAGCTATTCAAATGCTTTCTTTCTTCCTTCCTTTCTTGCTTTCTTTCCCTTTCTCTTTCCCTTTCCCTCTTTCTTTCTTTCTTTCTTTCTTTCTTTCTTTCTTTCTTTCTTTCTTTCTTTCTTTCTTTCTTTCTTTCTTCTTTCTCTTCTCTTCTCTTCTCTTCTCTTCTCTTCTCTTCTCTTCTCTTCTCTTCTCTTCTCTTCTCTTCTCTTCTCTTCTCTTCTCTTCTCTTCTCTTCTCTTCTCTCTCTCTCTTTCCTTTCTTTCATCTTCTTCCCTCCCCCCTGCCAAAATTGTTCTCAATAAGGTCAAGTCACCATTTGTATTAGTTCCCTATTGCTGCTGTAACAAATTACCAAAACTTTGTGACTTAAAAACAACCCAAGATTAATTTCTTACTATTCTGTAGGCCAAAAATCTAAAGTCAAGATGTTGGAAGGGCTTATTCCTTCTGAAGGCTCTAAGGAACATTGTTGTTTTTTGTTTTTTCTTTTCTAGTTTCTGGAGGCCACTTGCATTTCTTGGCTCATGACCCCTTTTCATAAATTACTCCAACCTCTTGCTTCCATTGTCACATCTCCTGCTTTCTCTCTCTCTCTCTCTCTCTCTCTCTCTCTCTCTCTCTCTCTCTTTCTCTCTCATATGTTTTTATTGATTTCAGAGAGAGGAAAGGAGAGGGAGAGAAGGATAGAAACATCAATAATGAGAATCATTGATCGGCTGCCTCCTGTATGCCCCCTACTGGGGATTAAGCCCACAACCTGGGCATGTGCTCTGACCACGAATCAAATCCTGACTTCCTGGTTCATGGGTCAACGCTCAACCACTGAGCCATATCAGCCATGCCTGCTTTCTCTTCTGTAGTCAAATTTCCCTCTTATAAGGACATATGTGATTATATTTAGGACCTACCTGGATAATCCACGATAATTTCTCCATCTAAAGATTCTTGACTGCATCTGCAAAGTTTGTTTTTTTTTTTTTTTTTTTTGCATATAAAGTAACATTCACAGGTTCCAGTGATTAGAAACTGGTGCTATAAAACAAAAGGCATCAAATAATAAAATTGCATGAACTTTTCCCACTGCTAGTTATATCTCCTTTCATTCCCATTTCCTTCACTGGCCCTTCTTCTACCCAGGTGGTCAAGATTGGTATTTCCCAGGGCTCAGTCCTAGTCTCCTTATCTCCATGCCAGATGGATGCAGTTCTAGCCATATTCTGCACTTCACACCCAGACCTCTGATTTGAACTTCCAACTTTAATCTTTACTTAGATGTTCCACAAGCATGGCAGATTTCCCATGTCCCATCTTTCCCATCTACCAAACACAACCAAAAATTAACTTTCCCTTCCTATCATGCTCTCTGTCTCAAATAGTAAGTACTAGGACTTACCCAATAGACACAGCAAGACTGGGATTCATCCCGGGCTCCATGCTTTCTCTCTACTCACTCTTCCCTCACCCCCTCCAGTCAGTAATGAAGTTTTGTTAACCTTACTCCAGAATATCTCCTGATATTTCTTTCTAACTCCCATTTTCCTAGTTCAAGTCCTCATTACTCTCATGAGTAGGATATAAATGAACTTTTGAACATGGTAGAATGACATGCTCTTACAACTTTTTGGATGTGTGCCAGAGCTACTGATTATTGCCAACCATGCTTTTAATCTCTGTTGAGTGGGCAGTGACTATGATTTGCATACCAAATGATCTTGGTCCCCATAGTTGATTGGGCCAGGGATGGGCACCGGACCCAATGGTAACTCTTTCTGTAAGTTTGATTAGCTAATACATGACTTGGGTGGCTGGCTGTAAAAGCTAGATGAGAAAAATTCCTCTTTTGGGATTTCAGAATAGAGAAGCTGAAAGTCTCAGACCATTAGTGTACAGAAGGGTCAGCAGGAATGCGGCAAGAACATGCTGCAGTTCTGAGAAAGCAGATACTCTGAGTAAGCAGGGGAAGTGGTGAGTCTGGAGAGAAGATGAAAAGAAAGAAGCTGAGGCACAGTGAGAAGCGTTCTGCTTTGATTTCTACGGTTCCTTCAGAATACTTCCCCGAGGCCCGGCCCTACTGTGATTCCTACTGTCAGACTTCTACAAGTTGCTGCATTATTATAAACAAACAGAACAACCATACCCTGAGCAAACCTCTGCTTCCTGTGATAAATTGGCCAAAGAGTTACTGCGAATGATCTGGTGAGACATCTGGAAGACAGCAGCACTGTAACTAAGATCAGCAATATGCAGTCCCAAATTCAGTGTTTATTCCACTCCTTTTTAAAGCATCAGCTTAGGAAAAAAAGGGAAGGAAAGGTTATATCAATATTTCATTTGGGAGTGGAAGAATATTATGATGAGCTTCTTGTGTCGAAAACAGTCTTTATATAAAAACAACATATGTAATAACTTAATCAATAAAGAAATTAAAAAAAATTGATCTTTGCAAATATAATTTCTGAAAGAAAAAGTAACTGCTGCTACAAATATCATATGAAAATGACTATACTAAGTGACATGACATTGTCTTAAGCTTATCAACAGTGGTGTAATCAAACCACCTTCTAGAATCTATGCTGTGTTTCTAGATAGCTGCCTTTTGATTTGCCCGCTGTTGGGACCAGAGGGATTGATGAAAACCTCCAGGATTCTTAGTCACATGCCCACATTACTCTCTCAAATAAGAATTAATAAAGTAAATTTATGAATATTTATAGGTAAGAAATAACATTAGGCACATGTAATTCGTATGTACTCTGAATATAGAATACGATCAGATAGCATCTTTATTTATGTCTCCCAGTATGTACTGAGTGGGGAATTTCCTACTCTGTTTAGGACAAAATTAAAACCAGGTAGTGTAAGGACTCTTAGCATTCTCAAGCAATAGAAAGTCCCATGGTCACTTCAAATTGGTTATTGCATCTATTCCTAAGTCATAATGAAAACTTAGACCTTGGTTTAAAATTAAGTCTCACCCTTAGCCCTGTGAGAAGCCATGTGCAGGTGGGAAGGTGTGGAAGGGGAGGTCTTTCTCTCTTTGCTCCTGGAAGCTTCTGATTCTTCTAGGGTTGGGATGGGAGAAGGTAGGAGAAGTGGAGAGAAGCAGGAATACTGTCTGGTGAAGTGGTAAGATGGCTTTCAGCTTTCTGGGCCTGGTAAACATTTAGCAGACTACATTTCAAAGGGGCTTTTGCAGGTTCTTGGGAGGTTGCATTCACAGCTGGTGATGTCTCAGCTTCAGTTCCCTAGACTCAGGCAAATGTGCTCTCCATTTAAGCCGCCACTTACTTCCTCAGCCCCTAGGAACCTAGTATTTTCCTTCTGCTCCTGCTCTTCTAAGGCTTGGCTGCACCTAAGGCTTCCCAAAGCCAGCCCTTGCTCATGACTGACCCAGATCTGATCCCCAAAGGAGCACGCGCGTGCGCACACACACACACACACACACACACACACACACACACCCCACACATCCTTCCTCTGGACATACTCGCAGCAACAGCAGCTCCCTTTCAATCTGTACCCAACATGGCTTGCTAGCTTATCTTTCACATGATTTCCCAGAAGGGAACTGGACCACTGTGTTCTTCCTACCCAGAGACATATATTAAACTATCTGTCCCTTTCTCTTGACATTAGGTGACCCCAACCTTTTACTTTGGTAGGAACTAAGAACACACCTAAAAAATAAAATTCCACCAATAAAAAAATAAATATAAAAATATCCTTTCTCCAATCTCCAACAATCCTATGTGATCTAGTACTTCCTATGGAATGTAACACCTATTGTTTTTTGGTGCCTCAGCCAACACCGTAATTTTAAGATCCTTAAGTATAATGGATTTTTGTTTACTTGTTAAAAATCCTAAGGTCAGAAATTTGTTGTTTGGATGAAGTCCTCACACTCCCTATACACCTCCATTATACTCAGGCAAGAAGTGCTCCAAAAGAACAAACTCCAGGCTCTCTGGCCAGCCCCGCTTTCTGAATGGAACCCATGGATTCCCTGTCTCATACCTTAGCAGGTTTTGAAACTCTTGGAACTTTTCCAACTGATGGCCCCGAAGGACCGGCACCCTGGGAAATGGGTCACATAGCCTCATACTGCCTGTAGTAAGAAGGAGGAACACAGGGTGCCCAGATACACAGGAATCAGGAGCCAGAGGGATGAGGCCAGGAAGCAAGGGAAGGACCACTTCAGGGAAAAAGCCACACATTTCATGAGGTCCTTGACAAGGTGGACCCTCATCAATCTTGTCAGTCTCATCTCATTCATCCTTTCCCCTTCACTATAGCCACCCAAAACCACCTGCCATTTTCTAAATATGCCATGCCCTTCCACTTTTACCTTTTCCACCTGCTACTTATTCAGGATGGAATACCCTCCTCACTCTCAGCCCCTCTCCCATTGCTTCTATTCAACGAGCAAGACCTAGTTTAAGTCTCCGGTTTTCTGTGAGGCCTTCTGCCACTTTCCCATCTGGCTGCTGTACCACTTTTTACATGTCTCAGTTGCAGTTCTCATATCATTACATTGTAGCGCTTTATTAACTTGCTCTCTGCTCCCCAAGAGATAGTATCTTGAAGACAAGGACAGTACCTTATTTTTGTAATCCCACCACCTAAGATTGTGCTTCAGTGTTGTAGGGACTTCTATTGCTGTGTAAACACACATTTATTATTTCATAGTTTCTGAAGGTCAGAAGTCTAGGCATGGCATGGTTAGATTCTGAGCTGAAATCAAGGTGTTAGCTGTGATTCTCATTTGGAGCTCAGGATCCTCTTCTAGACTCATTGATTGTTGACAGAATTAATTTGCTTGCAGCTGTAGGACTGATGTCCCCATTTTTCTGCTAGCTGTTGGCCAAGAGCTGTTCTCAGCTCCTAGAGGCTGCTCACAGTTTCTTGCCATGTGGCCCCATTAGACAGTTTATAGGACTGATGTTTACTCCCTTCCAAGCTAGCTGGAACATGTTTCTTTGATTTCCTCATCTATAATCAGCCAGAGAGAATTCTGTGCTTTTAAAGGGCTCACCTGATTAGGTAAGGCCCAACCAGGATTATTTACTTTTGCCATACCATGTAACATAATCACAGCAGTGATATTTCATCATATTCTTGAGTTCCACCCACACTTCAAGGGGAGGGAATACAGTATGAGGGTTAATTGGGGTCAATTTTGCCTATCACAGAGCTCAATTAATATTTATAAAATCAAATAATATGTGTTCCAGAAATATATAAATTATAAACATTGCTACTCAATTGTAGTATTTTTTTCTCTTATCTTGGAAGGTTTTTAAAGTTACTTCTTAATGTGTGTTGGATCCAGAATGGTTGAGTTTGCTCTATTTGAAATAACATGATACCCATGCCGTGAGCCGTAATTTAGAGTGGGTGGCAAGACCTGTTCTGACAGCTGACTGTGTGTCCTCAAGCTAAGTCCCTGAAAATTTCTGAATGTCAGATTACTCCTCATATATGACATTTTTTAAAAAAGTTTTTATTGATTTCAGAAAGAGGAAGGGAGAGGGAAAGAGAGATAGAAACATCAATGATGAGAATCATCAATTGGCTGCCTCCTGCATGCCCCCTTTTGGGGATTGAGCCCACAATCCAGCATGAGTCCTGACTGGGAATCCAACCATGACGTCCTGGTTCATAGGTCGATGCTTAACCACTGAGAAACACCAGCCTGGCCGTACTGGTCAAATTTAAATCTAGCCAAGGAACTCACAATATCCAAATTCATTAAAATAGTTCATAGAAGGCCGAAACCGGTTTGGCTCAGTGGATAGAGCGTCGGCCTGCGGACTGAAGGGTCCCAGGTCCGATTCCGGTCGGGGGCATATGCCTTGGTTGCGGGCACATCCCCAGTGGGAGATGTGCAGGAGGCAGCTGATCGATGTTTCTCTCTCATCGATGTTTCTAACTTTCTATCTCTCTCCCTTCCTCTCTGTAAAAGTCAATAAAAAAAAAAATAGTTCATAGAAGAATTTCATTATTGATAAAATTGCAATGATATGATTTTAAGAGGAAAAGGCAGTTTTGTTTTTAAATGAACCCACTCTTATACTGGCCAAACCTGACTAAATATAAATAAGAGTACACAACTACATTTTTAATACTTTACATAAAATGGCAAAAAACATTTTGGTTTTAGATGACATATCTGTCCAGTTATGGTCAGAAGTGAATTTTCCATAAGATATTAAAAACTGTTTCATAATAAGCTTAATTAACTCAATTGACGGTAACTGAAAAACTAACAAAGGCAGTACTCAAATATTACAAATCAACTCACTGACTACATGCAAAGCATGTTGAGATCCTTATATACATTTTGGGAGTTTATATCTTTCTTTTGTTTTTCTTAAATGAAGCTTTCCTTGGCTCAGATAATTATTCTCTCCTACCCAGAAAAATGAGCTCTAATTTTAAACAGGTATTATTAAGTTCCACTGAAACAGGCTTATGCAGATGTATTTGTTAAAACATCCCTTTATTGACTGTGCACAGTTATTAACAATTCACATTTCACTTTATCTACTGAGAGGAAGAGCATTTATTCCTCCATTAAAAAGTTAAGCCCTCGGGGCAGCAGCAGGGATATAGAGCCTTCTTCCTATAAATGGCCCTGTCCAATGAATGTGAAATGTTTCCATATTAATACAAATAACAAAAGAGAAAAAGAAATAAAACAAATGGATTTCTCCCACCCTCCCTGCCAACACACTCCTCTTATTTCATAAAATGCCAAAGGTAAACAGTTTTCAAATTGGTACTTCCATCAATCAGAAGAGAAATGTCAACATTTATTTGGTACCACTAAGTTCAGACCTTATTAGGGCTGTGTGACAGGTGACAAAAGGAATACAAGGCCGTGGTCATTTCCTTGGGAAGATGCCTTCTGGACAGCGAGGATGGAAAATCACGAGGGCTTTCATCAGCCTCCAGTACCTTGCTGCTCAAGTTTCTGGAGCTGTTTTTCAAGTTTTGAGATGTTTACTCGATGCATCATCAGAAACTCGCCATTCAAATGAAAGACGGGGATGTCAAATTTATACCTCTCATACCAAACAGAGTTTTCTGGAAGTGTGATGTCCACCTCCTGTAAAATAAACTGAAACAGAGACAGACTAAAGCTCTATATTTTTGAGAACATGGAATGATGCAATAACTTTAGTGACAAACTGATCCTGAGACTGGTTCTAACACTCAGAGGCTTTTGTTATTGTGGTTTGTTTGTGTGAGGTCCAAAGTAATCTAATGTCCCTGATTTCTACCACTTGGTTGATTTCATTATATTCCATAACTCCAGATTTTGCTACTTTTCTGTTATACCTGTCACATTCATCGTCCAGGCACTACTCCATTCCCAATGAAATAAAATATGTCCTCACAGGGAAACTTCCTGAGAATCAGGAAAGACATGTTTTGGTTTTAAAAAATGTCATGCTTTACTACAGGTGAACCATGGAAATGACAAAATAAGAGAAAAGGAATAGGGACAAAAGTTTTGAAAAAGCATGAATACAGCACCTGATATTTAACTTTGACTCACATTAAGAGTAAGGAAACAGCCCTAACCGGTTTGGCTCAGTGGATGGAGCATCGGCCTGCGGACTGAAGGGTCCCGGGTTCGATTCCGGTCAAGGGCATGTACCTTGGTTGCGGGCATATCCCCAGTAGGGGGTGTGCAGGAGGCAGCTGATAGATGTTTCTCTCTCATCGATGTTTCTAACTTTCTATCCCTCTCCCTTCCTCTCTGTAAAAAATCAATAAAATATATTTTAAAGAAAGAGTAAGGAAACAAGTACTGCTCAGAGAAACACCTAGTGGTAATGATTTTATGGAAATTAGCACAAACATCTATCTCTCTGAAAATCAGAAAGAAAATGTAAATGAAAAGTCATTTACGCTCTTTTCCTAAAGAAAGGATCCAGATACCTTATATCCATCCCGTATACATAAAGCCACACTGTACTACATTACCCTGTTTTTATAAGGCTCCAGCACTTCCTTAGCTTCATCACAAAGGGGACATGGATCCTACAGGAAGGAAAAATAAAGCCATGAGACCCAAGAATGGCAGCAACCTGACAAAAACCACAGAAGCAGATTATACGTATTTTAACAGGTTGTTTTCTACACGTTCATTTCCAAAATAAAACACTGTCATAGAATCTAATAAATAGCTAATATTTCATAGTAAATGGGCTTTCAGCATTTTCCAGATGTTTTATTTTGATTTGTCTCCATAAATCAATCTACCTACCTAATAAATTTAGATGTTTACATTTGTTACACATACATGTGTATATACACATAATATATATTTACATAACAAATGTATCTATTTATTAGATATGTATTACAGGTAGATATATAGATACATATGTACATATACACATACACAATACATTTAGATGCTTACATTTTTTTGTCACTGGCTTCATCTAATTGATAGCTGGGAAAATTATTTTTCACTGATCTATACTCCAAGGAGCACCTTCCTGGCCTGGCTGACATCACCAGAGTGGCTAAAAGTCTATCTTGAATGGGGGACACTGAGCTTTGCCAGCCTGTTTCTCCTAATCCACAGGAATAAACCCACTACAATAGAGTTAGATAATGAGTGTCCCATCTTTAAAAAGGGAAAAATATTTCAGATGATGAATGTACCAACTCTTTAATGTCTTGTCTCTTCCCCATTATAAGTGTCAGCAATAGGTTTTCCAGATAATTCTCCACCTGAGAAGCAAGCACATTTTAGTGCCTGTTGTTGTTTGTGCTCTAACCACATAGTAGAGGAGTCTGTTGAGAATGCTATGGATTGTTGGCAGATTTTAAAGGCTTCTCAGGACTAGATTTCATGAATAGGAACTAGCTATAGGTTCTCTTGCAATGAGCTAAGAATATACTCAACATTCCTGGTGCTTATATAAAACTAGATGCCCGGTGCACGAAATTCATGCACAGGTAGGGTCCCTAGGCCTGGCCAGTGATCAGGGCCAATCTGTGGGGTGACTGGTGGGGCAATCGGGGGCCCCTATTGGCACCTGCCTTGGCTGGCCTGGCATCACCCACCCGCTGGTCTCGCACTCCACTGCTGGTCGCCTCCCTCTGCAGGGTGACTGGTGGGGTGATCGGGGGGCCCACTGGCACCTGCCTTGGCTGGCCTGGGGTCTGTGGGCTGGGGGCAGCTCCTGTGTTAAGCGTCTGCCCCCTGGTGGTCAGTACGTGTCATAGCGACTGGTTGTTCCACCGGTTGTTCCATTGTTTGGCCAATTTGCATATTAGGCTTTTATTATATAGGACTGGAGGCCCGGTGCATGAATTCATGCACGAATTCATGCATGGGTGGGGTTTGGCTGGCCAATTGGGGCCAATCAGGCCAGACTGGCCTGGGGGAGGGGCTGCGGGCAGTTGGTGGGCCGGCCCCACCCCATGGTCGAACTCCTGGTCAAGGGGATAATTTGCATATTAGCCTTTTATTATATAGGATCTGCTTTTTAACATGACAGGAAGAGATAAGCTCTTATATAAAAGAAAGGCCCTTCCCCCAGCTTAACTCACAGCTTTTTTTTAACCAAGATTTAATGTACATTTATTCTTAACACATGAAACATATAAAGATTTCATACTGAATAAATTATATTCATTAAGCAAAAAAGGAGGAATTTACATCAAGTTTTAGCTAGACTGTTTGACATACAAATATACAAATTTTTATCACTGAAAAAATTTCAATTGTGGTTCTTCACCAGGAACTTCAACTGAATGTAGAACTTTTCACACTTCCATTAGAAAGAAAACAAAAACCCAGAAAAAAACAACAACCTATAAGTTGATTGGCTGCTGAGACAGCAGCAAGGACTTTTTACAAAAACCTGTATAATTCCACCAAGAGGCGTGATATCTGGCAAGAGATTAAATAGCTGGGTCTCACTTTGTGTAGGCCATCACTTGTTAACTCATCATACTATAAAGGGGAAGCTGGGAGGGTGACCAAACTGTGGGGATCCGAGGGTATGTGCAATGAGTACAACATCATATATATGCACACATGTCCAAGGGTATGTGCAATGTATGATTACACGCACACACAAACACAAACACACACACACATGCAGCAGCACAGTTGCTGCAGCTAAAGGTTAAAACCAGTTCTAAGAGGTGCTCTCAGGGTTGGTTATTCATACAATGAAGGAGAGAAAGAGGTCAGGGTGTTGTAGGTTCACGCATGATACTCTGGGGAAAAGCTGCCCCCCTTTTTTTCTCCTTTACATTTAAGTAAAAACATTTTAAAAAGCTTGCTGCTGACCCATGATTTTTCTCATGTCCATATGAGACATTGTTATTATAGTATGTTTACAGTATCAGGTGCACAGTTCAGTACACAAGAGGGTTTACACTCTTCTGCACAGGCCTAACCAGTGAATAGGGTCTGTCCACACCTGTGAGCTTCTCAGTTCCTGCAAGACTGTGAATGTACAACAATAAATCACACACACTTCGGCAGTCACATATTTTGTCCTTCAAGGTGTGTTTTTTTCTCCTTGTTTTTTTTACAACCATTAAAGTTATGAAATGTGGTAGCCTATTATGCAAGGACTATGAAAGTTATTTTTATCTTATATTTCCCCAAACTCACTGTAAATGACAGTAACTTTAGTTAAAATAAAAAAGTCTTCTTTGTAGGCAGAGCTTTGTCTTTTGAAATAGGGTGCAGTCCTGAGACTCACAGCTTATTTCAAAATAAGGACCCACAGCATCAAAAGTCAGTTTTCCTTCAGAAGGATCTTTCTGGCCCTAATTTCCTGGTTCAGAGAATTAGGCTCATGCTGTTACTATGAGCATCATCAATAAACAGATTACGAATAGTCTGTGATGTGTTGAGATAATCATGTTGACATTTTTCTGAGAAAGTTTCAAAAAGTCAATAGAAGTTCTTAAAGGAAAAACAAGAACAAGCTAAGTAGCAGAAATACCATATTACTAACATTTTGCTTTTATAATAAAACACTTCAATAGAGCCTAGATCAGGGTTTTTCTTGTTTTGTTTTTAAGAGCTAGTATCCATAGAAGTTTGTGCAAATTATCGTGTGTGTGTGTGTGTGTGTGTGTGTGTGTGTGTGTGTGTGTTTATGAGAAAAGGTCCATCAAATTTTGAAGAAGTCTATAAACTGAAAAAGGGTAAGACTCAGTGGTCTGGACCATTCAAACATCCTTGTCTAGGATTTTCTATGGCACCAATAGAGCACTTATTTACTCTAGCCCTGAAATGTAACAAACATTTGTTGGGTTGGTTGTCCACCACTCATACCTCTTGCAGCAAGAATGCTGTAATTTTGCCTCACAGGAACTGCTCTCAGCCTGTGGTGGACTCCATTCCTGAGAAACAAGGCAATCAGCAAGCACATCCTATCCCTTTGGCTAAAATGGAATGGCTCAGGGATTGGGCAGATCAGAGCCAATAGATAGCTATGAGGCTTTTGCTGGAGTTTCTGATACCCAAGCTGTGAGATCTGGGGCTTGGCATCACTGCAGTCATTCATGAGAAGAGGCAGAGTCAAGACAGGTTTAACCCAGAGGATGTGAACTGAAGAGATTGGCAACTGCTTAGTTTCAGAATGAAGCTACCCCTGAAACCAGATCAAGCCATAAAATCCCTTTTTGTTTAAGCCACTCTGGGACGTACTTTTTATTATTTATAACTGAAAGAGAGCTAATACTGTGCTTTTTCTTTGGATTGTGAACTCCTGAAGGTGAGAGTGATATTATATGCCTAATGACACATATAAAGAGTTCAGTACAAAATTTAAGCTGAATGGAAGATTAGTGTGTGTTTTTGCAAATGTTTTCAGCTAACTTGGCTGTTGCTCAAACTGAAAAATAGTGCAGAATTGTTAGGCTGAATGAGCACCATTTGCTTTAGGGATTATTTTATTTTTGTGGTTAATTCTCACATGCATTTCTCATATATAGACACAGATGATGAAATAGTTTTGTTCCATAATTTCCAACAGTGTGGTATATACTCATGGATATGAAAAGTAGTTTAGAGTAACTATTCTCAATGAGATATTAATTTTTAAAAGTTTTTTAAAGCTTTCCTGTTAGATAACCATCAGATATTTTTAAATTGTTAAAATGCCCGAATTATGAAAAATCTATTAAACACAATGCTTTTTTTTTGTTTGAATTGCAGTATTATTCACTAAAGTTAATTCTATTACCCTGCACTTTATTTCTTTTTTTGATTATAAATCACACAAAGTAATGTTAACTAGCAAAAGAAAATCAGCAATGCTTATATTATAAATATCGGGGGGGAAAGCTTTTAAAAATTTAAACTACTTTTATACTTTAAGATTAGTGTGTGTGTATTTTAAACTACTTTTATACTTTAAAAGTAGTGTCAGGGCCAAAACCGGTTTGGCTCAGTGGATAGAGCGTCGGCCTGCAGACTGAAAGGTCCCAGGTTTGATTCCGGTCAGGGGCACGTGCCTGGGTTGTGGGCACATCCCCAGTGGGAGATGTGCAGGAGGCGGCTGATCGATGTTTCTCTCCCATCGATGTTTCTAACTCTCTATCTCTCTCTCCCTTCCTCTCTGTAAAAAATCAATAAAATATATTTTAAAAAAAAATAAAAATAAAAAATAAAAGTAGTGTCAGGGATAAGAAAACACAGTCAATCCCCATTATTTGTGGATTCTGTGTGTGTGAGTTCACTTATTCACTGAAACTTATTTGTAACCCCAAGATCAAAAACTCATGGACCTTTTGTAGTCATTCACAGACATGCATGTGTACAGAACAGAGCACATTTTGAGTTACATTCCAGCTGAGATTGAACAAGATGATGCTCTGCCTCCTTGTTTCAGCTCATATGTGTAAACAAGCGTCCTTCTTGTGATCTGTTTAGTGCCATTTATTTTTTTATTTTTTGTGCTTCCTGTTAATAGTGTTGAGGTGCTAATGCTTCTAAGCACAAGAAGGCTTTGATGTGCCTTATGGAGAAAATATTGTGTTAGATAAGCTTTGTTCAGGCATGAGTTATAGTGCTGTTGGCTATGAGTTCAACATTAATGAATCAACAACATGTATTAAACAAGGTGTCTTTAAACAGAACAAGGTTATGCACTGACTGATTGACAAAAATGTTAATGGAAGCTCATAGGAATCTAACCCTGTATTTTCCCTAGGAGCAAAGGTCCAGCATTTGCTAATTCAGTGTTTTTGGCGACTTTATAGAACATAACTATCACAAATAATAAGAACTAAGTTTCCAAGTGATACATTTATAAACATCATATTATAATCTGATAGCTTTTTCTTTCAATGTAGGGTTCTCAGATGACTACTAAATATATTAATTTAACCTCTAATTGTGAGACAATGAGGTATCTGGGGAGGAATAGAGTTACTACTGCTGATACTGAAACTGAAAAACTGAGGAACAGGTCCGAAGAATGTTTATTCCTTTACTTTCAACGTCTTTCTTTCTTATTTTCTTCACCCAATGATCTAAATACTTTATGTTTTTAAAGCAGTAATTTTATTTTTCACTCTACCTTTGTGAATAAGGTCAGCACAGGCAGAATAGTCTTAGAGGCAGAGAGATTTCTCAGGAAGAGTCTAAAGGAGTACTTGGCAAATTGTATGCTATTTCCTTGAAACCAGAGCATCTTGCTTCTGCCAAAAGAAAAACAAACCAATAAACATAGGTGCTCTACACTTTGCTCTTTATAATATGAACAGTAAGCTGCAAGCCTGTGATGGAATTTGAAGATTTCAGAATTGCTTTTTGAAGTCCAGGAGTGTCAGATGTATGGCAAATCTGTACCATGCCTGCACACTCACTGTATTCCAAACAAAACCAAATTTAGAATGGGGGAAGAAATCCATACTTATGGATTAGCTGTGTAGCTAATCACTTAGTTTCTGTAAGCAAACTGCATGGGTTCATTTGAATACAAAATTAAATTTTACCTGCAGATTTTGCCCCATCCTGATGATCCCCTAAAATGTGGACTTTGCTGAGATGAATTTTATTCTCTGAGATAGCTTATCTTATTAGCAAGCATTCACCAACACCCAGCCATAAGTAAGCAGCACAAGTCCCCAGCTGAAGGTCATGAGATCTATGCCCCTCTGCGGGGATGGGAAACACAGTTGTACAGAGGAACTATAGGGGAGAATTAGATCGAGTTAACTTGTCAGAAACAAAAATTTACTCTCAACTTCTCAAGAAGTACTTTAAAAGAAAATTGCCATCATTTTTGAAAACATACAAATATGCTAGTGTTTCTACTGGAAATATTCCAGGAAGAGCAGTTTGATAATAGCTTCATGTCAAACACTAGGCTGTGAAGCTCCCTCATGCTGCTACTTTGTTTGACATAAGACACCCTACTTATTCCTAGTTACCCTCCATATTTGTCCTTAAACTACAAAGAGGATCATTTCACTTTGAACTGTTGAGTTTATCATTTACCAATATCCCCAAGATGAATTCATTCTTGGAATATTCATAACTTTGCTTTACTCCTATCTCTTCAACTTCATCTATCACCTTCCCCTCCTTTATCTTGGCAAGTTGCAGACATAAAGATTCTCTTTCTGTTCCTTGAATGACCAAAGATAATTCCTTCATCAGAATCTCTGCACTTGCTGTCCCTTTATATGAAAAGCCCTGAAGTAGCTTCTCCTTACTTGGTCTGGGCTCATGCCCAGAGATAGATGCCTTAGAGATAGATGCCTTAGTGACTTTCTTACAATTATTATTGGTCAGCCCACTACCCTCTTTCTTCAATACTTGCTATAGTTTTTTTTATACTTTACTATCTAAAATTTTTTCTTTACCTATATGACCCTTATACATAATGTGAGTTCTATAAGAGCAGGTACTGGTCACCCAGTATCCCCAAGCATCTACAATTAACCTGGCACATAGTAGGTGTTCATATATTTCTTTGAATGTTAAAAGTATTGAAGTGAGTCTTTCTCCCCCTCTTTAGTCTCACCTCTAACCCTGATCAGACATTCAGTGTGCACAGAGTCACTCTTTGGGCAGATGTCATATCATAACTAAAGGTTAGTGCTCCACAGTGTCCATAAAATTGTGGGTGAGGGTGCTGCGGCTGATTCCAGCCCCTTTACCACCACCTCAAATCTCTCCCTGCACTGCTCCACAACAAAACTGTATTAATTACATGCTAATCCCTACTGGTTACCAGGCTTCTCAGTATAAGATTAGCCTTAAACTCATTTCAGACAGAATGATAAGAGACTTTAAAGAAAAACACCAATCCATATCAAACTAGAATAAAGACCACAGGACAAAAAGATTTGATCCTAATCTGTGAAAACAACAACCTTTCCTTCACTCTTAAACCCTTAGTCTTCTACTTCTCCCTAAATCTCCCTGCTTACTAAATAATCATTATGCATAAACAAAGAATGTGATGAGAATTTTGCAAGGATCTGCTACCCAGCATTACTCTAAGGTGGAAAATATATCTAAATAATTTCATGATATGCTGTGCCACTCGCAACAAATGTAAAGCCCTGATATACACACTTTCCATAAATTCAGCAGAATCAACAACTCTAAAAGGTGAATGTAATTGGAGACAACAGCTGCTAAACATGGCTTTGTCTACCCAGGATATAAATAAGGGGGAAAGTTGAATGTTAGCCATGTTTATACTAGGTGGAAATGTCTGCATCATTGAGAAGGCCCAATGCCATCAGTATCACATCTTTGTAGGGTATGGAGTTAAGGAAGCTGTACTATATGGAGGATAAAGGAAATTAACAGTTTTGTTGGAATAAAGGCAGAAAGACAGCCCTTGGAAATAAGAAGAATCAGGCCATCTACGACTGTGATGTGAGACTACAACTAGGACATTGAATTGCCTGACATGTTTTTGGTGGAGGGATTTAAGATTTATTGATGTCTGGCTGGTAAGGAAAGGAAAATGTATTGCTTTTACCTAGCTGAGTTGAGACTAAGGTGTTAAAGCTTGAAAAAACAATTCACATTCACAATGGAAATCTGCTTCAGTATTTCCAACATGACAAAACACAGCATGTGGTCTTGGTTGTGCCCAAGACAAATAAAGCCTGTCATAGTAAACAGAGTTGCTATTCATTCCAGATTTGCTGGAATATTTGTTCAGCCAACCCAGAGTGCTAAGTAAAGTCTTCAGTGATGCTACAACTAGTCTGTTTAAAATGAGTTCTCTTTTGTACTGCTAATCTTCATTTCTACTTTCTGTATGTATTTAATCACTTAAACATTGCATATTTATTTACTGAGCAATACTTTAGCGTTATGTAATTTTTACTATCTGCATATTTTCCAAATGTCCTAAGGCACATGCATTTTACCATATTGTTAAATTAACTTATTCCTTTATATGATAAAATTATATTAGAGCTTGATATAAAGAAAAAGTTCCATATACCTCTCCTAGGCAGAACTAAGACATTCAGGCTAAAATTCTGAACACTGGAGTCCACTTAGTTCTAGAAATAAAAGGTAAGATGAAAAAATTATACACTCCAACTGAAACTCTATAATATTCTCCTTAGAATATTTTTATTAACTTTGTAAACCTAACACCATTGCTGTCAAAGTCACATTCACATAGTCATGCCTTCTTGAAGTAAAATCTTAATACGAGCTACTCTGTCAATGTGACATTTTCATTAGTTCTATTATTTTTTAACAGTATCTCAGCACTATAAAAATATTCTGAAAGGCAGTCTTTGGCTGTTAGCTCATGACTGTGAGAGGACAACACCTTTTTGATTATGTCATTGAATTTAGTCATGAAGTATGTGTCCTTACTACACAGAGACATAACTTTATCCTTTGTATTTTGTTACATGCCTCTGTGATACGAGCAAAAAGAGCTGTGTTCATAATATCAAAGAATCACAATTGGGTCACCTTTGTCACATAAAAAAAAAAGCAGGAGGCATAAGACTGGATTTAGAATGTGCCTAAAACAAATTGCACAGCCGAACAATAAAGATGGTGACTCCTGCTGTTTCAAGTCCACTGCTGCTCAGGGGCACATCACCCTGAAAGAGAAAGGGAATGCTGGCTTTTAACAAAACTGAGGCTGACTTCAGTGGTCTTTATAGCAGAATCAAGTACAACATGGGGGGAGGATTGATTGGACCAATTCAGCCCTCCTTGAAGTAAGATGAAGATAACTTAACTCTATAGCATTTTCCCTGTGAAGCACTGAAGGCATACCATTAAAGCAACTGATTAGAGTACAGAAAAAAGCCAGGGTCATTTGAGCTCTATTAAGGATTATTCATTTCTTGCATGAGATGCTGACCAGACGATGGCTGCACATCACTTATATGGGACTCTTGGAGTCTTCAAACACTGTGTGTGTCTGATTAGAAGGGAAATAACATTGTTCTCGCTTGAGTAGAGAAACTGACCTTCACTGACCAGAATTTTTATTCATACAAAGAATCCTTTGGCACACCAAATCTCCAAGCTCACATAATCCCTCATCAGCAAGCCGCAGTGTTAGTTCATGTGCAAAATCAAAAAGTCTATCTAAGCCCAAGTACCACCTTGGTTATTAGCAGGTAATGTTGGAGCTTCTTCACAAGAGTATAATGTAAATTTAATGCTGTACTGACATTAACCAAACACTATTACCGTAGCTCTCACTGAACCTGTTCCATAAAGAGAGGCTCAGGGCTTCCATTTAGCCATTTGTGCCATGTGAGATGTTAAGTGCCCATTTCACATTCATTACCATCTAAGTATAACATTCCTATTTTATCCAGATGGCTAGAAACACACACGCACAGGCACACATGCGCGCGCGCGTGTGCACACACACACACACACACACCCCTATTGGGAACAAAACCTATTACAGGCAGTCCTCGGGTTACGTCAGACTCAACATGTCGTTTCGTGGTTACATCGCAATCTCCCATTTACAGTATTTATTAAAAAAAAAATGTTCTGTCATTTCAACGTATGTACATATGTGCTTTGTGTTTTTTTATTATTTATCACAAGGAAAGGTCAGAAATTGTTATCTTTCTTTAAAATTTTTTTTTACTGTTTCACTTTATTACTGCTGTGTATGTGCTCCATGTGAGTGACGTAGGTGCTTGTATAGGGGGTTCTGACTTATGGTGAAAATCGAGTTACGTTGTGCTGTAGGAACGGATCTCCAATGTAACCCGAGGACTGCCTGTATTTTAGACTAGAGGCCTGGTGCACAAAATTTGTGCATGGGTAGGGTCCCTAAGCCTGGCCGGCGATCAGGGCTGATCTGCGGGGTGACCGGCGGGGCGATTGGGGGGGCCCCCCTGCTGGCATCTGCCTTGGCTGGTGGCCTGGTAACACCTGCTCACTGGCCCTGCCCCCCGCTGACTGGTTGTTCCGCAGGTCGTTCTGCTGTTCGGTCAATTTGCATATTAGGGTTTTATATAGATAGATCACTGAAAGTCTATGTAATGATGTGGGGTTGCGCTTAGGGACTCTGGGCCACTGGGTTCTACCTAATCCAGGGAAACAGGGACAAATGCTCCTATGTGCATTTTGGTCAGTCAGCTATGTCCAAACATCCCTCTCCTCAAACAAGTGGCTGCCTAGCCTGGGATCTTGGTTACAAGTTTGGAGCCAAGAGTGACAAGGAGAGGCAGCATGCAAAGCTGAAAACTGAGCAGATACTTTGAGATGTCAATTCCAAGGGACTAAGCAGGGCTAGAATGAGTCTACAGAATAGAAACAGGGGGTGGGGGTGGAAGGCCTAACCTGGAGAGGGGCCCTCACCTCAGCCTCAGGAGTCAGGGTACCTGGTCAAAGGAACTGCCTAGGAAGTGGAGCCAACTCAGGCAAGATGTTGCAACAAAGACCCTGAGCTAACCACCCACTTGTGGGCCCATTTGGCATGGGAATGCAGCTTTTTTTTCGGGAGCGGAGGGAGGAGCGGGCTTTTCTGTGATGTGAGGGATGGGGGATGTGGAGCTCTCTTCTCTCTCTGAGGTTCTTGAGCGAGGAGGGAGGGGCGACCCTTCTTTCCCTGGGGCCTCTTTTCACTGACGGAGGGTGGATCGGAGGACTTTCTTCTTTCTTCGTTTCTTTTTTCTCTGGAGTTCCTCTTTTCCTTCCTTCCTTCCTTCTTTTCCTTCTCCTTCTTCCTTCCTTCCTTTCTTTCTTTCTTTCTTCCCTTCTCTTCCTCCCTTCTTTCCTTCCTTCCTTCCTTCCTTCCTTTCTTTCTTTCTTTCTTCCCTTCTCTTCCTCCCTTCTTTCCTTCCTTCCTTCCTTTATTTTTCTTTCTTTCTTTCTTTTTCTTAATTGAGGTATATTTAACATATAACATTGTATTAGTTTCAGCTGTCCAACATAATGATTTGACATTGCAAAATGATCACCCAGCCCTGGGGAACGAGAAGCAGCCTTTCACCCCACACGTCCACAATACTCCCTGCAGCTTCTACTTCCAGATTTCAGTGCCAGTAGGTTCACCACACAGCGGGCCAGAGAAGCCAGTAGGGAACCAGTCCGAGAAAGGAATGAGTGGTCACAGACAAGTCTAGAGACAAAAATCCCTTTGCATTTCCCTTCCAATTATTACCATGACTGTGGGATTTTTCAAGTGTCTATTCCTCAGTTTGTACTCATCCGGTGCTACGTTAATTTACATTCAACACACCGCTCTGTGAAAAAGTTCTTTAACTGTTTGAAGTGTGGGCCTTGCCTATCTGGTAAGATTATAGTTTAACTGATGGTATAAAGCATTTAGTATATGCACTGTGCCCCCATATCCCACACCCTTCAAATTCTCAGTAAAATTAAGCCATACATTTTTTTTCTTCATCCTGTTTGGTGTTTAGCTCATTTCTTTCCCTCCAAATAAAACTCTCACATGAAGGAACCAACTCCACATACTAGTTACAAACAACAAGAATCATGGAGAGATGTACTTCATTGGATTCAGTAGAAAAAAGTTAAACTCTTTTTTAAATTAAAAAAAATTTAATTAAATTTATCGGGGTGACAGGGAGTTAAATCTTAACTGAAATAATGTAAATATAGGAGATTACAACAGGGACATCTAATGGGCTACTGTAAATGTTATGAGAAAGGAAGAGAAGAGCACCATGGGCTGAATTGGAGGTGCTTCCACTAGAGGAGGATCCTAAATCATGGAGGATTTGGATGTAAAAAAAGGGGGAAGCACCCAAAGTTGGGGTTAGACACAAAGGCGCTGAGTAGGAATGCTGAGGTCTGTTTGATGGGAGCCACTGAAGCGTTTTGAACAAGAATGTGATGTGATAAAATCAGTTTTGGGAGACTGATCTGGCAGCAGCATGCAGGACAGATTGCAGAGAAAAGGAGAATGGAGGTGGGAAAGAGTTAGGGGCCAATTATGGCAATTTAGGTGTGGGATGAGAGTCATTCATTTATTCATTCAAGTTATCTGATGTTTCCCATGTATTAGATGCTATTATAGATGCTGGGTTCCGTGGTGAACAAGAAAGCAAAGTATCTTCAACAATAAATAATTAAAAAAGAAAACAAAGTATCTGCCCTCATGGGGTCCATGTTCTAGTGACAGTAAAGAGTCTCTTTAATGCCAGATAGCATCAGATAGTGATAAATAGAGAGGGGGGGAGGGAGTAAAACAGGGTGATGTGCTATTGATAAGGCAGGTCCTTTAATAAGGTACTCTGAGGTGTCATTTTTTGCTGAGACTAAAGGAAGAGGAACATTTGAAGGAGGAGCATTTAGGGTAGTACAAAAGCTCCAAGGTGAGCACTACCTTGGCTTATTAAAAAAAAAAATGATTGAGTGGCTGAAGCACAATAAACAAGGGGAAGAGTGGCAGGAGACAGGGTTCAAAAACAGTCTCTGGGGATTATATCACTTAAGGCCTTGTGGGCTCTATTAGGGAACACGGTTTTATTAAGTACAATTAGATTTAGAGGAGGGAAGTAACATGATCTCAGATACATTTTTAAAAGATCCCTTTAGCAGCTGTATGAAGAATAAATTGTTGGGGAATAAGAGTGGAAGTAGGGACTCAGTTAGGGGGCTAGTGCAGTAGCCTGGGTGAGGAGGGTGTGGATGAGGGCAGAAATAGGGCCAACGAGCCTTGACAATGATTTGGATATGAGGAATGAAAAGATGATGGTAAGGACACTGCCAGTTTTTGGCCTTGAGCCTATGGTGGGGGCTGTGCCATTTACTAAAATGAGGACAACTGAGGCAGGAAGAGGTTGAGAAATGTATGGAACCCAGACCTCAATGAGGGACAAGTAGAGAGTGGCATATGCAGGTTTTGTAGTTAGGAGAGAAGCCAGAGCTAAAGATAAAATTGAAGACTCCATCAGTTTAGGATTTGTATTTACATGTAGGAAACTAGATGAGATCATTGAAATAATAATATAGAAAAAGACAGGACAGATCTCTGAGGAAATCCAACATTTAGAAGTTGGGTAGAGAGGAGCCAGCAAAGTAGGCAGAATAAAAAGTTGGTGAGGTAGGATGCAAACCAGGAAAGTGTCATCACAGAAACCAAGGGGGGAAAGTGTTTCCAGAATGAGGGCCCATTGTCAAAAAGAGTGATGAGTGCTCAGACTAGAAAAGGGATAGTGAAAGAATCTGCCACAAGTCAGATATGTCTGCTGCTGCTGCAAACGAATGAAATCTTCCAACCAATGCCTACCCCTACAATGAAATACCTGTCTGGTTCTTGCCTAATATAACTTATTAACTAAAAATAGATATTTTTGGTGAGGATGTAGGCTGTGCGTTGGGGGAAAGAGTAAAGGCAAAAGGTGATTGAGTGTCTTAAAAAGAGACAATAAAAGTAAAAACATTTGTATAAATTTAAAGCAGAAGAGAGAAATAAGGCTTAATATTTTATTACTAAGTAATACTACAAGGAAGGTATTGTTATTAATACTAGTATTAATGATGATGATGGATCTATTGAATGAAATGTGCTTTCAACTGGCCTCAAATGGAAGATTTAAATCACAAGTATAGCAGTCTCAGAAATAGGGAATTACAAAACTGAAAAATATTTCAAACACATAGTTGAAGATTTAGGATTGTGGACATCACTGAAATACAAATTTCTAAGACAGGCTATCACTAATTAAAGAACCAACATATTTATCTTCTATTAAGGATGTCACTAGGTGATGATTTCATAGAGGTAAACCCCAAAAGACAGGCAACTGCCACTAAGTAGTTCGGAGATGCTAGGCAATTATTCATCTCTTTAAGTCTCAGTTTTATCTGTACTGTAAAATGGAAAGGCTATGCCTCATTCTGTTCTCTTATTTAACTGAGACCTGGAGAAACTGTGCCCATAGGCTTTGGGAACCAAATGTCCTCCTGATCAGGGAAGGGAAAAGCACAAGCAGAAGAAATGCCATGGCAATAATCCAAAACTTCAAAAGGCCCAGAACAAATAATTTGAAGCAGTTTAAAAATGCCAGGCCTTTAAAAAAAAACAAAATTTATGTACAGATCTAAGCAAAAGTACAAAGGCACTTGCTCATCACAAACTCGCTTTTATGCTCCTCAATCATAACTGGAAGCCTTGGCCTCAGAAAGGACAGAGTAGGGAAATGGAGGGCTGACATTAGAGTGACCAGGTACTCATCCTGAAGCTGTTTGAGCATCTGTGATGGAAAAGCACCTTTAAAAGGGAAGAATAATGTATTATTCTTTCCTATTATTAGACACAATTATAAGTGATTTTTAAAATGTTTTAATTTTGCCTGGCTGGTGTGGCTCAGTGGTTGAGTGTTGACCTATGAATCAGGAGATCACTGGTTCAATTCCTTGTCAGGGCACATGCCTGGGTTGTGGGCTTGATCCCCAGTGTGGGTTGTGCAGGAGGCGGCTGGTCAATAGTTCTCTCTCATCATTGATGTTTCTCTCTCTCTCTCTCTCCCTCCCTCTCCCTTCCTCTCTGAAATCAATAAAGATTTTTTAAAAGTTTTAATTTTATGTATTACAATTGCTTTTGGATTAGGCATCAAAGTAACTTTTCCTGAAGTCAGAGGTGTTGGCATCAGCCCTTCATTAATTATATTTATTTTTTAAGTGATATTTAATGGCAGACCATCATCATCTTGTCATTCTCCTCCCTATCCAGAAGCAGTGCTGTGTTTGCCTAGGCCTAGAGCAAGCTGACAAATACTGAGTGGAAGGGGAAGGAATCTTTAGTGTAGGCAAAAGTTTGTTTTAGAATCTTTGGACCTTAGTAGTCACACTTTCCAGATCATTGCTTCAGAGGGGTCTACTCAGTAATGGGGTTAGTGCAAATTACAATGTCAGGGAAGGGTTTCCAGAAAAACATTCAGCTGAGAAAAATACAGATACCAATTAAGAACAGTAATGTACTGTTACTATATACTCTCTCTTGCCCCCAGAGGTCTAAAGGGGATCCTGGACTAATTCCTGTTAACACACAGGGCTTGCACATATTACACCCTTCCCCTTATCTTCAACCCCAAAGACACTGACTCAGCATCTGGCCTGGAGCCAGAGAGGCATATCCTGAATTCAGTGTGCAACAATGTTCAGTACAATTATGACATAATGGCTGCAAAGCTGTGTCTGAAAGCCAAGAAAACCTGAATAATGTGGTTGGGCTATATCATACATGAGGGCTTAATAGAGTTTAAAAACCAATTTGAAAATTTCTTCATTCCATAAAGATAGCATTAAGATGAGGGTAAAATCATTCTAGTTCAAGGGATGAGAACAAAGAGCATAAGGAATTATGCAGACTGCTTCCCACATTATCCTTCTTAACCAAAATGACCCATTCCCTTTGAAGATATTTCTGCCACTGAATACTGCCCAGAAAGAAGGCAATTTCCTGAAAACATCTTAGTCTTATTTGTACCCAGCTAGTAATGCCAGTTTCTTTGCTGTTTAAAAAGCACACAATCCTATTTCCAAAAACAACTGTTTGTCATTCAGAATCTGTCCACTCAGGCAATGTCTTCCATTCATCACTGACACTCCATTTCCAATTCATCTTGCCCAAGAGGCAAAGTTATTCTCATGACCACACAAGACCTGAAAGATGCTCCATTTATTTTTAGCCATTTTGTAGCAAATGACTTTGGAACATTTTAATTACTAACTCTAACATTTTCTTGTACGTGTGATACCAACAATACGTAGGCCTGTGAAGTACAGTGGTCAATTCGAATGTTGGAAACCAAGCATTCTTGAGGTCAGGCCCTAGCAACCCTCAGTTACATGAATTCTAATCCTCTGAATCCTATTCTGTTACTTAACAGCTAACACTGATAAAATATTTTGGAACTAGGAAGTGACTTTGCTTAATGGATAAAGAAGCTAATGTTTAATCAAAGCCTTCCATACTGCATTTGTTTGTTCATTTCTCTATATTTTCTCCTTGAACAATGACCTATTTTTATATATAATGAGACCAACAAACAATTTTCAGAATTAAAAGGGATCTCTAAGTTCACTCCCCTTTCTTTAAAAAAAATTTCAAAAAGCTTTATATATTAATCCTCAGAGTATACCAATAACAGATACCACATTTGTTTAAGCCTAATTTAAGGAAGGAGAGAATGAGGAAAATCTCAGCTTTGGATGGCAGAATTTTTTTACTGTAAGAATGAGGTTCTGATCTCTAAGCCTAAAAACATTCAGATTAGCTTTATTTTTGAATCTGGAGAAACAAAGCTAAATTTTGGATTTTTTTTTTTTCAGTCTTATGTCCTAAGCTGCTTACTGAATTTCTATTAAATAACAGTATCCTTTCTCTTGGTTGACTGGAAGAACTACATGTTTTTAAAAAATCAAATAATTCAACCTCATGTTTTTCCTCCTGACATTTCCCCATTATTTCATGATTAATATGAAAAGAATAGGAACAATGAGAGGGAGTTCATTTATTTCCAGTAACATTCTGATTTCTGCTGCAATTTTACTGGCAAAAAAGAAGCAACAAATACCACATGCCTGCCCAATTACAACACAAAAAAGTTGATTTTGAACTCCTCCAGAATGTTAGTGAAGTAGAAAAGATGATTGTGGCTTTCCTTCAGTGTTATTTGGGCAACCCAGACTTAAAATAGCCACCATATATAGGTCTTCTATCCTTAAGGCAGGACCAAACTAAGATATGAGTGCCCTAGGTAAGCTAATAATTTGATATATCTTCAAATGGATACTATTCAAATATTCATTCACTCAACAAGTGTTTGGGTGAGGATTTGAGCATGGCAGGGGTGGAGGGAGGGTGGAGACAGGGCTGGTGAAGCCTTTCAGCTTGCATATTCCATTCTAAACAACAACGGCCCTGCAACTGACAGGCCAGATCTCCCTGGAAGGCAGTTTGGTGACCATATGTATGGATTCTCAAATATGCCTTTCCCCATTCCAGGCTGGTTATTAAAGTATTAATGACTGCAGCATTTATAACTGCATCTAGTAACCCCTTAAAGTTATTGTTTGATATTCTTTTCTCTACCTTGCTGCATTCCCAATGATGTTTTCACACTGTCTTTTTATTTCGGTAGCATATAGTGAGTGTCTGCAATTGCCAGGCACTGTGCCACGTACTAGAAATATAAAAGCGATTAGGATACTTTCCATGCCCTTAAGGAATTCACACCTTGGGCAGAGAAAAGTTTTACAAACAAATAACACAATACCGCAGTGATGAAGCCTACAGCAGCCAAAATGGTTGCTACTATGTATTACTGGTGAAATGCTCTGAAATCCTTGGAGATGGATACTTCCTTAAAATAGAAGGTATTCTGAGTTTTGCCTCTATCTCTGGAAACCTTATTTTGGGTAGGAACTGAAATAAAAAGAGAATAAGTAATGTTTTTATACCTCCAGTTTCCCTGTGGCTATAACTGGGATAGGGAGTTAGAGATATGGGATAATACCTATGAGAAACTTAGCCAAAACCTTTTATTTTGCATATTCTTCCGTAAATGATTTTGTCCCTCAAACATGTTAACTAGGGGAAGAACGAAGTAAGCTCACTAGTCCCTGCTATCTGTATAGCGACACATCTCAGGATCCAGATGGTTTCTCCCCTTCAAAATAATTGCAAACAATATTAAAACTGCATGCAGGGACTGTTCCAGCTGGCTTTTGGCTTCCTCTGATGTACACTCCTTGAATTAAGCAGTGGCAAGATTAGATTTAAAATAAGGAACATAAAAAACCTTACTACCTGTACCAGAGCACCATCATGCTAACATGTGGAACCTGGAGCCCTAGCAATAGAGTATAAGCCAGCTAAAGTATGCACACATTATGAAATAAAAACTTTAATAATAAAAAATAACTTATTTTCTGAAGACATATCTCCACATTGCCTCTGGGTGCTTAAGAGTACAATAGAGTCAGGCATCTGGAATAAAGTAGAAATACAGTCCAATAAATTCCTAAGCTGGAAAATCCTCATTTCTATTACCTTACCTGCCATCAGTCCATCTAAATAAAACCACATAGCCACATTTTCCTCTGGTGAAGGAGACAAAAAATATTGATCCTTCCTTGGCAGGAGGCTACTACTGACCACAGGAAGCATGAAGAAAGAAATCTGAGAGTCTACCTGTCTAAAGTACCTACCCCACCAATCTTAATTTTCACGACAGAACCAATTTTAATTTTCATGACAGGTTCCAGGCAATTCCTTACTCCAATATTGCTATAATCATTCACTATTTCCAGGGTATACCTCTTTCCCCAAATGTTTTAAATCTCAATGTATACAGCTTCAAATATTGGTAGAGAGCATCATATACATGTTCATAAGCTATTCCTCAGATAATTACTAAGTGAGAAGAATGTGGCTCTAAGAGCCACCTCAACTTGCAGTGTCATGCACACTGGAGACATGGCTCTAGTGGCTGTGTAGTTATAGAAGCCCTGCTTACGTTAGTAAATGTGCTAAAAGGGTTGGGGAATGACAGATCCCAGACACTATGGCTACCCCAAAGAAGCTGAAAATCTTGGGCCATACTGTGAATTTTTTAAAAAGTGCTCTAAAATATGAAGTATTATATAGAACTTTCTATTAAGAAACAAAATTAACAAAGATAAATTTTATAAAAGAAAGAAACAAGAATAAAGATCACCCAGGCCAAAAACTCCTTGTTAGTTTTTGTTAAAGATAGACTTAGAAACAGGCATTTGCCTTTTCACGTTAGTAACAATGTAGATGGAACTTTTCTACTTCTGATTAAAAAATTGCATGAGCTGGTATCTGTCGGGGGTAACCGACAAGGCTATCTGCTGAGAACTGTACAGTCTCCGATTTATCATCTCACTGCCCAGCACCCAGCGGGCTGCGTTTGCCCAATAAAGCGGAGAGGAGGTCCAGAGAGTATTGGGTTCCCAATGTTCCCAATTGCATCTTTCAACCTTTTCACCCCCAATAAAGGTCGGCATGGTTGCTCAAACATATTTATTTTAATCAAGAGTCATCTCAGCAGCCTGCCCGTGGAGATTATACTGCCATTTCATAGACGTTAATTAAACCGAGGACGGGTCCTCTGTGAATCACTGTAAATAGCACGAAGTTGAAATGTTTCCTGCTTCCTCTTAAAAAGCTGCCTTTTCTCGCCCGTTATTTTGTTCACTTCCCAGAGCGCCAACCCGCGAGAAGACACACACATACACACACGTTTACAATCCCTGCACCCCCTCTGGTGGTTCATGGATTTATGGCTCCCGGTTTAATTAAAGTCTCTCCTAAGACACTGGAAATTGGCCGCGTGCGGCACAGCCAGGGGGCTCCTTTGCGCCCCGCTCCCGCCCGCGTCAGGCTCAGTGCAGGGGCCTGCGAGGCTGGGGGGGAGGAGGGGGGGGGTCACCGAAACCCACCTGAGCCGCCGCTTCCGCCTGAGCCGCCGCTTCCGCCCTGCGCTCCGCACTTCCGCCCGCCAGAGAGACCCAGCGCCAACCGGGCGCTCCCGCTCCGCACTTCCGCCCGCCCGCCGTCCCTCAGGCCGGTGTGTGGATCTCAGATCTGAGCAGATCGCCCCTTTGAAGGGTGGCCGCGCCTGCCTTCCATTATACTTGAAAAGAGAAAAAAAAACACACCAAGCCAAGCCGAACTGTTAAAAAATGGGGGTGGGGGTGGG
Organism: Myotis myotis; assembly: GCF_014108235.1. Lineage (NCBI taxonomy): Eukaryota > Metazoa > Chordata > Mammalia > Chiroptera > Vespertilionidae > Myotis > Myotis myotis. The sequence goes on from NW_023416357.1 coordinate 77,493,614, forward strand.
GAGGGGGGACACGGAAAATGACCCAGAGTGTTTGGGGACTACTTAATAACAAAAGTCAGTAGCCAACTTTTTGAGAATGTGCAGTCCATTCCATTTTATCCCCTTTCCTGCATTTGTTCATTCGTTTGCTGGCTCATTCCTTCACTCATTCATTCAGTGGTTACTGTCCTCCTCTGGGTCTGGAGTGAGCTAGGTTATGAAGGAAACTGGCAGCTGTACCCTCAGCAAACTCTCCACAATGGACACACACAAGGCCAAAAGGCGTATGAAAAAGTGCTCGAAGTCACTGATCATCCCAGAGATGCAAATCAAAACGACAAGGAGGTACCACCTCACATCTGTCAGAATGGCTACCATCAACAAATCCACAAAGGACAAGTGCTGGCGAGGATGTGGAGAAAAGGGAACCCTGGTGCACTGGTGGTGGGAATGCAGACTGGTGCAGCTTCTGTGGAAAACAGTTTGGAGTTTCCTCAAAAAATCAAAAATGAGACTACCATTTGACCCAGTGATCCCACTTCCACAAATATATCTCAAGAAATCAGAAACACCCATCAGAAAGAATATATGCACCCCTATGTTCATAGCAGCGCAATTTACCATAGCTAAGATTTAGAAACAGCCTAAGTGCCCGTCAGCAGATGAGTGGATTAAAAAATGGTGGCACATCTATACAATGGAATACTATGCTGCTGTAAAAAGGAAGGAACTCCTACCATTTGCAACAGCATGGATGGACCTGGAGAGCATTATGCTAAGCAAAATAAGCCAGTCAGAGAAAGATAAGTATCACATGATCTCACTCATATATGGGATATAATGATCAACATAAACTGATGAACAAAAATAGACCCAGAGACATAGAAACATCCAACAGACTGTCAAACCTCGGGGGGAAGGCAGAGGAGGGTGGACGGGGGTGGAGATCAAACAATGAACTCATATGCTTATATGCATAACCCATAGACACAGACAGTGGGGTGGTAAAGGCTTGGGGGAGAGGGCAATGGGGGGGCGGGTGGAAAAGGGGACATATGTAATACTTTCAACAACAAAGATTTATTTTTTAAAAAAGCATTTAAAAATCTATAGGCAAATCAGACCTTAGGAAATGATCCTTAAAATAGGTTGTGTTCAGTGAATCTAGTACTTTGAAAGTAAGGAATGTAGACCTATGAAAAAATCTGAATGTGATGTACTTAAAGAGCAGCCTTTGGCTAGGGATGTATTGTACCTGGTTAGGCAGGGACAGAGCTCTCCAGGCCTAGGGAAGGCTAGAACTGAAGAGAGTCTGGCCTGGGCAATGCACAGAAGACTAACTAGTATGGCAGCAGCATGGGAGTGGAAAGGAAGTGGAAATAGGCTAAAGAGACTGGGCAGGAGTCAGGTGTTACAGGGCCTTTTGGGTTTTTGCTAAAGGTAGCTGGAGGGATTTTTGTTTTACTCTGTTTATGTTTGTATGTGGGAAGGGGGTTGAACTGATTGCATTTCTGTTAGAGGCAAAAATAGAATATTAGGGACTAGCTATAGTTATAGGAAACATTAATCATGCTCTGTTTACCATGATTGCCTTGGTCTAGTTAAAGAAAGGACATTCTAACCCTGCTGGAAGTTGCACCCACCTGGGACCTGGGAATCAACCTTGGACCTGGAAGTCAGCCTTGGAATTTGGTCCATTCTCAATTAAGAACTGCCTATTATCATGGAAAGATTAACAACCTTGTTTTCCAAACACTAGAGCCCGCCCCAGCCTGCATTGCCTACTTTTCCATGCCGGTAATTCCTATTTCCCCATGTAGTCTTTGTCCTACCCAATATAAGCAGCTGACTGATGGGCGGTTGCAGAGCAGATTTTTTGTGGATGACCTGCTCCTCTCCCTTACTGCCAGCAGTACTGGAATTAACACTCATATATGATTCAACCCTGTCTCTGCTTAATTGGCTCAAATAGTGACAGGCACACTGACCCATTGGTTGTCCAGTTACGTCTCCACTCTGAAGGATCCTCAACTTTGAGAAGGCAATGGGGTAGGTGAGAGCAGAGTACAAGCAGGGAAGGCAGGAGGTGGCTAAGTAGCCAGGGTGTAGGTGTGGTGGCTTGAATGGTAGTACTATAAATAGTGAGAAAATGATGAATAATAAGAGTAATATTCAAAGTTAACATTTATTGATTGCTCAGCAACAGCTTTACATTCATTAACTTGCTAATCTGGAGAACAATTCTATTAAGTATTCTTAGTGCCATTTTACAGATGAAGAAATGGAGGCTTAATAACTTGCCCTGTTCTCAGAGCGAGGAATTGCCAGAGTTGGGATTCCATTTCATGCTGTCTGATGCCAGTATCCATGAGTTTACCACTATACACTCAATATGTTTTCAGTGATGAAAAAAAAAAAAAGACACAAAACAAACCAAGGTCAGAAGTGAATCCCCTAAACAAACCACATTGTTTATGTGACATTGTTAGAGGACACATCTAGAAAGTAGAGTTTTCAAATTCTTACTTTATCACTTTGGCATTTGCTGAAAGCAAAAGAGGGGATTTTGTGACCACCAACAGACTACCTGTGGCTATTTTTCAGTTGATACACTCTGATAAGAACTAATCTTTCAGGGGTGGAAAAAGTCAATCAACTAAGTACACTCCACCTACAGATGCTGATAGAATATTTGTAAAGAAGTTATCTTGGGTCTAGTTATAAACACCTTGGTGGCGCATGTATAACTAACATGTTGTGGAGTAACAGAAAGGTGTCCTAGAAATGCAACTCCATGTCAGCTTCCAGATCTCATTGCTTGTTGAAAAACAAAATAAATTGGATTTGTGAAACCTGATTTCATCCACTGAAGGAGAAGAATGACTTCACCAAAGGCCAACAGTGAAGGCTTTTAGCATTGGATATGGTAAATTTCTCTAAGGTGCCAAACATTCACAAATTTTTAGAATTTGAGTTTAATTAGTAAGTTCAGAGATAGCACAAGACTTAGTGTGTCCACATAATAGTTTTACTAGTAGTTGAGGGCTGATGTCCATGAAATGGCCTGGAACTCACTGTAGTCAGTACCCCAAGCACTTTGGTAGTGCTTGGCTGAATGCCAGGAGCACAGAGGACCAGTTTAGCCTGTAGGTACAGGCTCACAATTCTTGGCATATGAGCTGTGCTTGGGAAGATGTCTTAGAGTCTGACAAGGAAAAATTATTGTCTCAAAAAAAAAAAAGGCACAAAAAAGAAAAGAAAAAGAAAACTGACAAAGCAGACTTAACAAGCATTTATTAAATGGTCACAAAATATAATACTGAGTCAACTTCATTCATTGCTGGATTTAGTGTTCATAACAATTTCATTAAATTTGAAAACAGTTTTTAAATGAGATGTTCTTCTTGAGTGAGAGTTTCTAAATATATATGATGAGTGTTGAGAAATCACAGCTTATTTTAAATTAGTTACTTTAGTTAAATAATTTCATAAGCAAAATTATAAAGTTCTTTGTTAGCAAAATTATTAAATATGGAATATGTACACATTTTAACATGTAACAAGTGATGTAAAGGTCTTAGTATAGTGATGAGTCTTGCACAGTTTGTTCAGTCGAAGCTTGCTTGTCGTAAGCATTTGACCAGTCCTCAAGGCCTGGACTCCAATCACAAACTAACCCTGGGAATCTGGACAGGACTGGTGCAAGGATCTTTGTGTTTTGGCATGTCAGTTCAGAACTCACCTGGGTTGAATTTTTCCTCTTAGATCGCCCGCCCTGCCAGCTCTATGGTCAGTTCTGAGACTGTGACTGTTCTGTAGAAAGCCTGCTGGTACACAGTCTGGCCTGCAGCTCCTGAGATAACTCTAAGGGTACTTTAGAGAACATGTTGCCTGTTCTTCCAGAGGTGACCTGGAGCCAGGCTTTCCCCACCTAAGAGCTAGAGGTGTGTTGTGGAGGGAGGCCTCTTCACTCCAACCCCCTGGCTTTACTTCTGAGAGAGCAGGAGTAAAGAAATTGCCTTTTTTTTTTTTTCTGATGTCAATGCTGACCCTTGAGAATACCTTAGAAAAATAATGTGTGTCCTGACAGGTGGTGACTGTCTTGCCAACTGTATTTTACAGTAACCTGGCTCCCGGCTGCCATTCAAAATATATGCATTCTGAACTTTGACTAGGAGGGACAGTCCCAGTAATTGCCACAATTGGGTGATGTTACCATGACAATGGAGGTGTTTAGAAACCTGGTAGGTTTTACCCCTGGTCCTTATAGTGAGGTCCTTATGTATTTGTCTCTGGAGTGTCTAATCTCCAGTACTGCAAACTCGCAGGAAATGATCTGTAAAGGGCCAGATATTGTGTTATGTTTAAGGTCATAAAGAAAAACAGTGGCAACCTCCCCAAAAAAAGACAGACTTCTGAGTCTGGATGTGTTGGGTCAGTAGGGTCACTGTTGACTCCCCCAGGCCAAGCATCACAGGAAACAGAATTATAAGCCTGTCTAACCAGAGGAGAATGGACTTCAGAAGCCTGATTTCTATATTCCCCTTGACATTTAAAAAACTCCACTCTGTGCCAGACATTCAGAGGACAGTAAAGAAAATTTTAAGAGGAGAAAAATGTTTATTTGTATTAAGGCTTGATCAGTAATCCACTTATGCCATTTATATTAGTTAAAGAACTTTTCATGTAAACATCATCCCATGTAAACACCATTATTTATGTAGTATAAGAGCCAAATACAAATGCTAAAAAATAAAAGTAATTGTAGAATAAATTAGTATAGCTTGAGTGCACGTATATTATACAGAGAATGTAGAGTTTTACATTTTATTTAAAGGAAGTGGATTTGTGGTTTTCTATTGTTTGAGCTACTAGGAAGGAACCAAAAGATATGACACTTAAAAAATGGACACCAAGACTGTTCAAGTTTAAACCCATACTGGCAAATGAAATTACTGTTTTCCCAGGGGCCTTGACTGATACCTTCTTCATATGTCTGTCTTGAAAAGACTACGGGAGGAGATGTGGATTTTCCCAGAAGGTTTTGGGGAGCAGGACCATTACTGTCTATTGCAACACCAGTAGCCTCCAACATCTCAAACTACGTAACAGAAATTACCTGTTTCCCTGCTAAAGGAAATGAACGGTGTATAGCCTGCCCAGCATAGAGTGGCAAGGACTGAAGTTGTTGAGGAAAAATGGCATGGGGATCTTGTAGTAACAATGACAGTAAACATTTGCATCACCTTTTATAGCACTTCATGGGTTTGTATGTATTTAATTTAATTTGATCTTTCACAATAATTCTATAAGATAGGTAAGACATATTTTTACCAACCCCATTTTACAGACAAGGAAATTAAAGAGTAAGGAGGGCAATCACAATGAAGCAGGGATTAGAAAACATTCCCTAACTCCTACCTATATATTTTTTTCCCACTACCACAGACATATTCTTTTTAAGTGTAAATGAAAAGAAACATGGTTTAGTTCATAACTGTTTTGTGCTATGTGGGATCTTTTAAGAACACTTGAGCACATTTACATCATTTCCTCAGGGAAAGTTGTTTTACCTAGAGAAGCAGCAGATGGAGTTGAAATGGGAAAAGTTATTCATTTTTGTGGATTAAAACCTTCTGTTATGTTCAGTAATCCCAGATCATGGAGGAGGATAGATTTCTCACAGCATGAAGAGAAGAGAGAAGAGTAAGCAGTGCCTCCTTGATTCCCTGGTTCAGCTCCACACCCATCCAGGGAGTCCTGTTCAGACAAAACAGGACTTATCAGTCCTGGCTATAGTTGGAAAGAAAAGACACCTCAGTCCTCCAACATGCCCTGGCACACTGACTGGCCTACCACAGTGCTGAAGTTAACACTGACTGCTCAGGAGAATTTTGAGAGATAATTTTTTTTTTTCACTGATCTGAGCATCTTAAGAAATATGCTTAAATATTTTGCTATATTATCTCCTATGTCTGCACAGTACAAAATAGAGGGAAATTATCTTTTAAAAATGTAATATGTTTTTATTGATTTCTTAGAGAGGAAGGGTAGAGGGAGAGATAGGAACATCAATGATGAGAATCATCGATCAAGCTACCTCCTGCATGCCCCCTACTGGGGATTGAGCCCCAAACCCAGGCATGTTGCCTGACCAGGAATTGAACTATGACCTCCTCTTCATGGGGCAACACTCAACCACTGAGCCACCCGGCTGGGTGGAAGTTATCTTTCACTCATGAATAATGCTTACTGAATACCTACTATGTGTCACTGCTAGGCACTAGAACTCTGGGATCAAACCAAACAGACATGCCCCTTATTGTAATGGAACTCACAATCAAGTAAAGATGAATCTTAAACAAATGATCACATCAATAAATATTTACTGTAGAAGGCCTCTTCTCCAATGAGAGCAAGACTAGTAGCTGAGTAGGTAGTTGTAAAATGCAGTTAAAGTGGGAAATCATTAAAATATGTATTGTATATGTATGTATGCATACATTTTTATTTTTTATTTAGAACACATATTTAAACATATATATATATATATATCTGCCAAATGTGATAGGGCCACGGTGCTTTCATTGAGGATCAATTCAGTAACTGGAGTTTTATATCATCTTTCTTGCATAAAGCTCACTCAAAATGTGTATCATTGGCAATTTCCAGTTTCAGATACTTTAAAGTGGAGGAACTGAAAGACACTTATGAGGTAATTTGAATTCATTTAGATTTTTATTATCTTTTTTCTCCAGTCTTTGACACTTGTCCTATCTAATTTAAGACCAATTCCTCCCCCACCCCCCGCCACTTTCCAAAGCATTTAACATAGTTTTCATAGAAATAGCAACTCTCTTTTTATGCTCACACTTAATCAGTTTAGGTGATACTTAATTAAACTACATAATTATAGTAATCAAGTACAACTGCCATAAACAGGATTGGGGACAAAAACAACTTCCTCTTAGTAAGGATAGATCTTAGATGGTGGGGGTAGAAGTGATGAAGGTATATATATGTTAGGTGGCAGAAGCCACAAGCACTTATTATGCTCTGATCTATCAGTCAATCTATTTTACAAATGGATTTGAAAACATCAGTTAATTCCCCGAGGAGCTCAATTAAGAGAGTTTCTATTGTAATTAAAAACTAAGAAACATTTCTAAGGAAAAACAGTGGATGCCATAAAGGTCTGTAATTGGAAGACGTGACTCAGTCCTGGGGCGTCAGAAAAGGTGGCTCAGAGGACTTGACAGTTGAGCTGAGATCAGAGGTTGATTAGGCGTGTGTTCAGAGAGGCGTGGGGGCAGGGATCTGGAGAAAAGAGGTTCCGGCAGCAGGAGCAGCAGAGCCTGTGCTCTGAGGGCAGAGGGAGTATGTGTTGAAACTGAGGAACTGAAAGAAGCCAGTGTGGTCAGAGCAAAGAGTGGAAGTGGGAGGGCAGTCCAGGATGAGGCACAGGGAGGGAGAGGCCAGTTTATGTGCCAGCTTTGTAGGCTCTGATGAACCTGCAGGCCTTTGTCCCTATTGACAATGGGAAGCTGTCAATGGTTATGAAGCAAGGGTCTGCTTATTTGATCAAGAGCAACAGCTAATTTGTTGAGTTTTGATCCCCAAATCTAACTTGGACACTTGGATGGTTTATTTGAACAGTTTGAATACACTCTAGGTAGTTGAGAAAGAATATTTTCTTAACCTTTGGCACCAGAATTCCTCTTAGGGAGGGAACTGTCCTTGTAGGAAAACCCCTTCTTCAGCCACTTGTCAAGGATCCAGGATCTGAGGATTCAAGGATAGGTGCCAAGATATTAGAAGAGATGCTAAATGCCTCTGCTGAGAAAGTAAGAGGGAGGAGAAAGAAGGAAGAGCGGGGGTGTGGGGGTGGTGGTCGTGGTGGTGTTTATTAGTTTCCTAGGGCTGCCAACCAAGTACCACAAACTGGGGGCCTAAAATAACAGAAAATTGATTTTCTTACAGTTTTGAACACCAGAAGTCCTAAATGAAGGTGTCTCTCTTTGAGGCTCTGGGTAGAATCTTTCCTTGCTTCTTTCTAGTTTCATGGCAATCCTTGGTGTTCTTTTGCTTATAGCTGCATCAGTCCAGTCTCTATCCTTGTGGTCATGACATTCTCCCAGTGTGTTTCTGTCTGTGCCTCTTCTCCTCTTATAAGGACTCCAGCCGAAACCGGTTTGGCTCAGTGGATAGAGCGTCGGCCTGCGGACTGAAAGGTCCCAGGTTCGATTCCGGTCAAGGGCATGTACCTGGGTTGCGGGCATATCCCCAGTGGGAGATGTGCAGGAGGCAGCTGATCGATGTTTCTCTCTCATCGATGTTTCTAACTCTCAATCTCTCTCCCTTCCTCTCTGTAAAAAATCAATAAAATATATATATATATAAAAATAAGGACTCCAGTCGTATTGGAGTAGGTCCCACTCTAATGACTTTATCCTAACTTGGTTATATCTCCAAAGATCCTATTTCTCAACAAGGTCACTCCACAGATGCTAAGGGTTAAATATATCTTTTTTGGGGGGACATACTTCAATCCATAATAAGTGTGAATGGAAAGAGGTGAGAGGATCAGGGAGGTTAAATGGCTAGGATGGCTACAACCAATAAAGAAATTACTGGAGATGGGATGGCTGAAAGGACTGATAAGGTTTTTCAACTGCTTTTCTTACAGTGTAAGATGTGACAGCCTGCATAACATCTTCCCCATTGTACCCATGCAGTGGCTTCTACCTTTCCAGCGAAAGTTCTGCTAAATGTGTTTGCTGATGTTTTGGTGGTGGAGGTGAGGGGGCAGGTGACAAGTGAAGTTACCAAGAAGGAACTGGGTCTCATGTTTGGGTCACTGATATAATGGGTGTGATCACAGAAAACCGCAGAGAGCAACAATTCAATGAAGGCTGGAAAGTTTATTTATTTATTTATTTATTTTAAAAAAGGAATTCTGTGGCTATAGGAGCCCCTCCTCCCCCTTCTCTTCCCAGTTAGTAAGAGATATATTGGATTTCCTCAATATCTAGCATGAGGGTTTGGGTCAACCTTATATTTTGGGCTAGGATCAAGGTTTCAAACACAATTGTTAAAAATCTTCCCCTTCACTTTATTCTGTCAGCATTTTGGGATACAGTGTATTATTTCAGTTAAGAGTGTTTGCAAGTTGCTTTTTTAAAAAAATATATTTTATTGATTTTTTTACAGAGAGGAAGGGAGAGAGATAGAGAGTTAGAAACATCAATCAGCTGCCTCCCGCACATCCCCTGCTGGGGAAGTGCCCGCAACCCAGGTACATGCCCTTGACCGGAATTGAACCTGGGACCTTTCAGTCCACAGGCCGATGCTCTATCCACTGAGCCAAACCGGTTATGGCGCAAGTTGCTTTTTAAAAATCCCTGTATTCTGCTGAAACCGGTTTGGCTCTGGATAGAGCGTCAGCCTGCGGACTGAGAGGTCCCGGGTTCGATTCCGGTTAAGGGCATGTACCTGGGTTGCGGGCACATCCCCGGTGGGGGATATGCAAGAGGCAGCTGATCGATGTTTCTCTCTCATCGATGTTTCTAACTCTCTCTATCTCTCTCCCTTCCTCTCTGTGAAAAATCAATAAAATATATTTAAAAAAATAAAAAATAAATAAAAATCCCTGTATTCTATATCTCTTGCTCTACCATTTCTCAACATAAAAATTCCAAGTTGACTACCACTTTGATGGCAGGAGAATGTTCTTTGAAGTTCAGTTTTCATATCTTGTCAATCTCCCTCCTTACCTCATAGAAGACCCTTCCATTTCATTTCTCAGTCTGTGGGTGAGATGTGGAAGCTCTTCATGCCTTTCACTCAGGTTTGCACCCCAGCTCTCACAATTTCCCATCGTGAGTCCAGATGTTTGTGTTCGGCATTACTGCTGTTAGCCATCAAGTCTGAGAGTTGTACAAAATTAAATCTGTCCTTGAGGCACGGAAGGGAAGATGATCTTGGCAATAGTTTAATATCCTCAGAGTGAAATAGCTGAAATGGGGGAAGAACTACCATCTCCATGTACTATGACCCTACACAGCATTTCTGTTCATTTCTGTTGGTATTGAACACAAATGTGATTTTAAAATACATAAAAGCATCCTTGAAACCTAAGTAACTGGCAAATGGTTAGAATAATTAATAAAGCTTTATTTTTTTCCTATAAACAGCCAGAAGAAAATGAGAAACTTTGGGGTTGGCAAAGGTATTGTTTATGGCTAGTATATTGCCTCTGTGGAAGCTTTCACCCCTTATTGCAGTTACTTCATGAGCCTGCTCAGGCAAAATGAAGAAAAAAGCAGAGCAATTATTCAGAAACTGTAAACATAAGATGAGGTTATGTTTGGATATTTAGACAAGAAATCTCTAAGGTCTTCTCCCACTTTGTGAATTCTGCTTGGGTTGTTGGTTGGAGTAGCTAGGTAATGCTCTTCTTTACCCCTGAAGCAGTTGGTTAACCCAGGTCTTACCCCACATTATGCAGGGAAGTTGTGCTCTCTGGCTGCTGAGGGAATAAGGGCCTTCTGGGTGAGCCTGGTAGTCATCCGCTTCAGCCTTTGAGAGCCAGCCAGTCTTCCCCTTCAACCCAAACCAGGCCTGCATGCCCCCTGCCTCCTGAAGATGTCCTCACAGAGCAAGCACTCATGGAAAGCCACAAGTCCCTCTGTGGCCCAAAGAATGCTGGAGGAATGGCCTCTGAGGTTCAACCCAAGGCTTACCCCTGCGCCAGGCTCTCTAGTTCTTTTCCATAATTCCTGTGTGGGGTCTCATTTCCACAATTCCTGCTCTGCCCTTATCAGTCCTCATAACAAACCTTTAAAGAGTAATCCAGCAATGTAAGAGATGCTAGTCTTCTATGACACCTACCTTTTGGCCCTGCCCTAAGTCCAAGACCATTTTCTCATAGCTCTATACAAACTCCCATTGGCTACCACACATTAAAAGGATCAGTTGATGGGGTGGTGGGGGCTTGCCCTCGGGGGTGAGAATGGCTGGGGGAGGGGTCATTTGGGGGCAAAGGAGACATATGTAAAACTTGAGACAAAAAAGAAAAAGATCAGTTGAGCATCAACCCAGGAACCAAGAGGTCACTGGTACAATTCTCAGTCAGGGTACATGCCCGGGTTGTGGGCTCGATCCCCAGTAGGGGCTGTGCAGGAGGCATACCATTGATGATGTTCCTTTCTCATGTTTCTATCTCTCTATCCATCTCCCTTCCTCTCTCTCTAAAAATCAATAAAGACATATTTTTTAAAAAAGATTAAAACAGAGAAAAAATATTTCAGCTTGAACAAGCCACGTAACTGCCCATTGGTGCTTGTTACCCTGCAGGCATTAACAAAAAAAGGCATTCCTAAGTTTTTAATATTTCATTTTTTTTAATAACAGCAAGTCAAGTTGGCCAGGATTCAGAGTAAATGTCTTGGGATGGTAATGAATATAAAAAATTTCTTTAGAATATCAAGAATATTAGCTACTTTCTGGGGAAAAACAGATAGACTGGAGTATAACAATACTTTGGCAAATATCAATATTAGAAAGAAAGTGGGGGTCAGTTATTCCAATTAGTCAAAATAATTGGCATAAGCATGGTAGAATAAGACATTTAATATAAGAAAAAACTCATTATAAGTACAAGAAAACTTTGGCATTGCCCTTTTGTATTGCCAGTGACAATTTAATTATAGTATAGTCATATTTCTTATTCTGTAATTGTTAATTGGTTAAGGCAGAGAGCATCTTTATGAAATTTCTCTCTTACCAAATGTGTGTGGTATGTGTGTGAGTGTGTAAAAATGAAGCAACAGAGACACAGCAGAGTAATATGTTACTAGCTCCATTCATCTGGGGGAAAGCTCACAGCCCCAAATTACTCTTTCCTTCCACTATAGTGAGGTCAATGGTCTATTTAAAGACATCTACTCACAGTTTTTTTGCAGCCCTCCCCTTTTCCCTCCCCCATCTAATTCTGGGGTTATTTGTGGTTTCTTGGTTTAGCAGTAGTCTCCTTTCTGGTCATCATTGACTCTCACATAAGTGCAGATGCTGAGGCAGAAAATCTAACCAAGCTTATCTGATTGTATATTACCTCTCATAGCTTTTGTGGATTCCTTTTGAGGGAGGGAGGGAGGGGGGGGGAGAGAGAGAGAGAGAGAGAGAGAGAGAGATGTTTAAAGTTCTCCATGTAATGTCACCTGTGCTCCTGCAGGTGATTTACTCGCCACATGGTCTCCGCAGCCGTCTGTGGGCTGTAACTCAGTAACTCCTGGTAGCTTGACCTTCAGCAGCTGCTGAGCTTCTTAGTCTCTAACCGGGAGCAGAAGCCACACGTGGCTTTCCAAACTGCATGAAATATATCTATTATGACTAGGTGAATTGCATATTCATGAAAACGGAGAAACGGAAGACTACTCCGCTCGCCAAGCACTCACCTTGGCTGAGCGCAAGGCCCAGCAAACAATGGGAAGCTCTGTGTTCTCATTTATTTGTCTTGCCGGTCAATCCGTGCGGCATGATTGCAGGTTTCTACAGCAAGCCATGGCAGGGTTTGCATTTCCAAGGAAACCTGAATGTCATGATGATTGCATTTTTATTTCATATCAACAAGTATTTATTGGGTGCCAGTGTTCTAACATTATCCTAACAAAATTGCAGTTATATTATTAGTAAAGGAATTTACTGCGCCCAAGGCCAGTTTCTGCAAGTACTATGAAGATTTCCCTTCCCCCATTAAATTGACTATCCAGCTAGTGTGTATGAAACCACTCACACCAAGATGATGAGTTTCAATGTTTCTGTTTCTTACTAATTACTGATTTATTAGCAGAGAATCATGGAAACTCTATTTTACAGGTGGGGGGCGGGGAGAGTGAAGTCAGAAATGTTAAATGACACCCCCTGTCTCCCCCAGGGGGTAATGTTAGTGGCAGAGCCAGGAAGAGCATTGCTATCTCCTGCCTCTGCATTCATATTTACTCCACCAGAATACTGCACACCTGTGGGTTTGACTTTCATGTTGCAATGTCAGTAATGATAATGCCCAAGGAGACTGTGACATTTCAAATGCTGCCTTTTGGTTCTGTGTGAAGCTCTCGGGTGTCATTCCAATGCTGGCTGTGTTCATACATGCTGATCCTTCTTCCTTCAGTCCTTTCCCTTCTCTGCCCTAAGATCTCTCCAACTTTACATTCTCCACTGCTGAGAACTGAGTTAAATGGCAATAGCAGTGGTGGTTTGCTACTATTCATTCATTCATTCATTCATTCATTCATTCATTCATTTCTTTTCCAGTAAGGATCTAGTACAGCCGTGGGCAAACTACGGCCCGCAGGCCGGATCCGGCCCGTTTGAAATGAATAAAACTAAAAAAAAAAAAGACCGTACCCTTTTATGTAATGATGTTTACTTTGAATTTATATTAGTTCACACAAACACTCCATCCATGCTTTTGTTCCGGCCCTCCGGTCCAGTTTAAGAACCCATTGTGGCCCTTGAGTCAAAAAGTTTGCCCACCCCTGAAGAACCAACCATTGTGATCTCTAGAAAGCTGCTGATGAGGTATACTTGTTGAGACCACATTATGTTGGCAGCCTCTTGATTCCCAAGCATCCCCAATATGGCAGAGAGGGGAGCTCCCCTTGGGGGTGCAATTCTGCAATATTAGTCTAGATTCTTTCCTCCAGGCTCAGTATAGGGACTGCTCCTCCAGATCTTTCAATGATTTTGTTAACACCTAATTCTGTATACTTAAACCACCTGGAGTGGTTTCTTAGCTCCGCAACTAAGTCCAGAGTCATTTACTGTTCAAAGATCACCTGTGTGCCCCCTGCACCGTGAGTCAACCTTTGTGCTATTATGTCATATTGCATTTAAGTTGTTCTCTCTCCTTGTCTCTCTGTCACCTTCCCGCCACCCTCTAGTCCAGTGGTTTTCAACCTTTTTCACCTCCTGACACATATAAACTAATTAGTAAAATTCTATGGCACACCAAAAAATATATTTTTTGCTAACCTGACCAAAAAAAAAAAAAAAAAAAAAAAAAAGAGGTATGTTTTTGATTCATTCACACTGGATGGCTATTATTGTTTTGGCTGTTATCATTGTTTTGTTTGTCAACCTAAGGAAAAAGAGGTCAGTACCTCTGACTAAATAGTCAGGTATTGCATGTTTTAAAATTCTTGTGGCACACTAAGTGTGCCTCTTTGCAGCACACTGGTTGAAACTCGCTATTCTAGTCCACAGACTAATGTTACTCATCTTTTAGCCTTGCTCTCTGTGAGATAAAGCCTGGCACATAATATTCACTTAAGAGATGTTTGTTTGAATAAATGGGTGGATGACTAAATGCATAGGACCAAATATCCTGTGATGCTTAGTTCATGGGAGAATGAAAAGCTTGTTTAAAATGCAATTTTATTTCATACATAAGCCATTAGTGTATTTTATTTAATAAAATGCAGAAAGGCACACACTTTTAGCTTGATATTAATCATTACCTTTTACTTAAACAGTCAAATGGGATTTGCTGCCCAGCAATTAAATAGTTTTCAGTCCCCGGAAGACTAGCAATGTGCATTGATGAATATAAGCCCTGCTTCTTAGCTCCTGCCTCCCACCCATTACTTGTCTTCCTGGGTAAATTCTGAACAGGTGCACCAGATGCCTCATTAACTGCCTGGGGCTATAGAAATCGTGGGTGAGATGATCCCTTCCCAGAAACTAAGCCCAGCATTCTTTAAACACTGCACTGGACTTGGAGCACTGTGATTCTTTCTGTGTTGCCATCACTGACAGACACTGCCTTAAGGTGCCAAGGGCTTGAACTGATCTTATCTCTTATCTTTCCTCTGATCCTCCCTTCTTGTTGTCAGTCTGCTCTCTATCATTTATTTTTCTGTTTCTTTTCCCCATTAATATTTATTAAGTGCTTACAGGTTGTATTATACTAATAATATTTAAAATTTTAAATAATTTTAAAAGGCTTTCACAATTTGTAACTCATTTAATTCTTGCTAAAACTTTCTGAAGTCAGGAGGGTAGGCATTGCTATTCTCATGTTATTGGTAAGCACAGAGAGATGCAGAAAATGTAGTGACCCACTAAGAGTTATACGGCAGAACTGGGTCTGGATGGTACCAGTTGACCTGACTAGGTTCCGGGTTTGTTTTGATCTCCTGTTTTTTATGATATGAAACAGGATTATGACACACGAAATAGATGATATCAGATCTTTAAGACTTCGCACTGTAGACAAGTATAGTACATATACAAGAACAGAGGGAATGTCTTGGTGAGAGTTTGAAAATGCTTCATCTCACTTACAAAAGGTATTTCTATTACCAATGAATATATGTAGTGCATATGCATGAAGCACCCTATTGGAGAGAACACATCAACCTCAGCTGGTGATGACGAATCTCTGGTATTAACGATGCCACTGCAGCAGCAGTTGGAGGAGGTCACACACTCATTGCTCCTGAACTGGTCTGATGACATATGGAATATTGAGCAACATTTCCAAGTAGGAGAACAGCCAAGGGAGGAGAGTCAGGATGGAAAGGCATCCCAGAAACCAAGTCAAATAGGGATTGGTTGAAGGGTATAGGGAGTAGAGAGAGGGAATGGGAGAGGAGATGGCATGAATCATTTTCTGTGTGACACCAGAGAGCAAAATCCTCCTACATGTGGGTAAAATGATAGGGAGCCAGAAGAAAACATTTTCTGACAATTACGGGATTCCAAAATAAGAGGGGATGACCACCTGCCAAAGCTATGATCAGGGAACCTCCCTCGTGGGAAGGTTAGATAGTCATCTAGTTGTCAGTCTAAGGCAGCCTGGGAGCTGGTGGAGAAGCAGGCCTAACCTGAAAGTCTGACTCAGAAGCTCTGGGCAGAATCCAGAGGATCCCCGTTGGGAAACCACTGGACCAGATCAGTGGACTCCACAGTGGAAGGCGGAAGAAAAAGGATATCTCCTTAATATTTACATTTTATCTAAAAGTAGAAAAAGGAAGTAAGCTGACTAATATCTGATATCTAGTGACTCATAGGCCAACAGGCAAAGCAGGAGTCCTCCAATAATGAAGGCTGCCGCAGTATCTTCATTTGTTTATTCTCATTTGCATGTTTCCATCTATTGTAGTTTATTGTGCCCAGCTAAAGAAATTTATGCACCATATTATAACAGAATTGCAAATAATAGTATCTTTATATTTTGAACAAAATGGGAAGTAACCATGACAATCTTTTGTGTCACAGAGAGGTTTGTGGGTTATGTTGGGTCAAAATAACTAAAGCAGAGTTAAACGTAAAGTTGTGCATTTTTCTTCTACAAAAAAGACATGTGTTCAATTATGCTGACATTCTGTGATGATAAGTAGTTGTTGTCAGTAGGACTTTTGGTGGAAATTTCTGAAAAACTAAACATTCTTAAATGCTTCATTTGTTTAGGGTTTATTATGGGATAGGCATTGTTCTATTTTAAGTGGGTTTAGTCATTGACTCTTCACACAGTCCTAGAAGGTAGGAACTACTAATTCCATTTTACAGATGAGGAAACTGAGGCACAGAAAGGTGAAGTGACTTTTGCCAAATCACCCAATTAGTGAAAGAATGGGTTCAAATGAAGACTTTTACCAGTCAACTAAACTAATTTACTCCTCTGAAATGAGATACGTTACTTTTTTTTTTGTTTTGTTAATCCTCACCCACAGGTATTTTTCCATTGATTTTTAGAGAGAGTGGAAGGGAGGGGGCGAGACACAGAGAGAGAAACATCGATGTCAGAGAGACACATAGATTGGTTGCCTCCCACGTGTGCCCCTGACCAGGGATCCAGCCTGTAACCAACTACATGCTCTTGACCAGAATTGAACCCAGGACCCTTCAGTCCTTGGGCCGACAGGTTAGGGTTATCCATTACTTTTTGAAAGAAACTCGTGCTATGGAGAAAGCCTTTTGAAAATAATGGCTTAAAATGCTTCCATCATTAATGTTATATTTGCTGCCAAAGCTGTATAAATGTGTAAAATTTTAAAACCATACTTCACAAACTTAGAAAATTTAGAGATATGATTTCAAAATTGATTTTAAAATAAAGCATTTCAGTGTATTTTGACTACTTATTAAATATATGAAAATAAAGTAAGTTCCAATTTGTTCAGAAGATCAAATAATAGAGGAAGAAAAATAGAACTTTAGTAGCAAATTTCTACAAAAACTTTCACATAGCTGATGGATGAGATTGAAAAGAAGTTTCACAATTTGGTAAGCCCAACACTTTTCCTCTCATTTGGATGGACATGTGTTTGAGAAGCATCTTTTTCAGTGTGGCAGCCAGCAAAGCTGCACCCAATTTTATCACAAAATATTAAACTAAGATTTTTTAAAAAAATAATGAATTGTGCCCCATTGCATTATTCTCAGTAAAGAAATGTTATCCATGTTGACATCTTTTTAGTGAGAGCAAAAATTCTTTGTTCTTTTTAATAAAACACAATAAAATAAAATTATTTTAAACACATTTTATCTTTTTTTATCTTCATGTTATCTTTAAACTACTTTTTGTTTTGTATGCTTTATAATGACTGTAATATATTCATACTATGGTGTATGTATATAACATATAAGTAAATATCTATATATATAAAAGCCTAAGCAACCATCGCAACTGAATGGACAACCAAACAGGCTGTGTGGGGCGACTAGGCCTGCAGGGGGGTCAGTGAAGGGCGACCAAATGACCAAACAGCAGGCTGCGTGGGGTGACCAGGCCCCCAGTGGGGGAAGTTGGGGGTGACCAGGCAGGCAGAGGAGGGCAGTAAATGGTTACCAGGCCAGTGGGGGAGCAGTTAGGGGTGACCAGGCTGGCAGGAGGGGCAGTTGGGGGTGACCAGGCCAGCAGGGGGGGCAATTAGGGGTGATCAGGCAAGCAGGCAGGTGAGCAGTTAGGAACCAGTGGTCCCAAATTGTGAGAGAGATGTCCGACTGCCAGTTTAGGCCTGATCCCCTGCCCCCCTGCCCCCCGCACAAATTTTGTGCACAGGGCCTCTAGTGTAAAAATAAAAGGGTATGTGCTCAGTTTACAGGCGGATGTACTCTATCAGCTAAGTGCTGAGACCACAGGATATGATGTCCTTCAAGGTCCATTCTCTAGTTTAGAGTCTTTGATTCTCAGGTAAATGCTCTGCTCTTATTTGATGGGTGATAAAACCTAAGTGCCAAAAAGATACTTCCTTCCAAGGCAGGCAGCACCTCATTATCCAGCTCACTGCCCAAATCTCATCGGGGGGGGGGGGGGGACAGCTAAAATAAAGACCCACGTTTCTGAGTAAATCAGCTTGATTTAAAACTTGGAGCTGTCGGTGCTTTGTACAACATCTAATGCTCTGTTGATGCTCAATAAATAACAAATCATGAGATTAATAATTAAGAATGGATGTTACTGCTTCTGTGAAATGATTTGCCAAAGAATTATTCCCCACTCACCCATAAAGAAAAATGAGAGGTAGAGACAGAGCAATAGCTTTCAAGGAAATCTAGTTCCAGCTACTGTGTGTGCATGTGGGTCTTTCCCCCACTCTTTGGTAAATCTGATGAATAACTGAGCAAGGTAGACCCAGAGCCAGCCTAAGCTGCTTCCCCACAGTCCTTTTGTCTTCCTGTCTTTAGGTGGCAATGTCTAGGATGTTTAATTGTATGCTTTAAAGTACTTGACAAACATTAATTAACTGGGGGTTGCTCTTTGTTTGAAGAGAGTTATGTCTAATTGTGAATATATCTCTAATTATCTGCTCTTTTTTGACTATATTATTATCTGAAATGTGCAGTGTCTGGTTTGCTTGTACATTTACTTTAATAGGCTTTTTGAAATAGGTGGCAACCATGAAAAAAGGGACATATAGTCACCTTAATGAGAAAAATCATAAGTGCCCAAGATTTGTGTTTATGCTCTTGTGTGTGCATATTACATATATCTACACACACACACACACACACACACACGCACACGCACACGCACACGCACACACACACCCTTCCTTGTATTTATAACCATCCTCCCTTTCAAGCTTTGGATTTTGACAATTGTGATCACCTACATTGAGCTGGACTCCATTCTTTCTGAGCTAGGAATTGTTGAGATTTGCCTTTAAAAACAAAAATCGGAAAAGCTCCCCAGAAAAGTGAATTATTTCTCCTGCAAAAGTGAGTGTAATTAATCACAAGAGAAAACTGGCCATGCATGTCAACAGAGTCCAGAGAATTGGCTGAGTGTTATTGATTCATTACCCACCGTGAACCCCTCCTCCCACCCCATGCAGGAAGACAGGTGACATGCAGACGGCAGCCATACCTGACACTGGCAGCGTGGGCCTGGAGACCAGATGGATTACAAACTGTGAGAGATGCTGGGCTTGTGTTTTGGCATAAGCAGTGCACACTGTTAATTAGGAGCATAGCTTTGAACAATGTCTTAAATAATTAGCCAGGGCAGGTATGTGCCTGTGCAGGGGTGGAATATAGATTTTTCTGTTGCTTAGAGAAATTTTCTATAGTAACAAAGGAACAAAATGTAAATTAATTTACAACTGCAGGATTTACACTTATCATGCATTTTAAAGCAGGCTTCTAAGTAAACCACCTACCAAAACCTTCTAGACAAATCAGTAGCCTATACATCCTGATCTTTGATGTCACTGTTAGCCTCATCTCTGTACTGCTCATCAGTTTTTAGAGGCAGTGTCATCCTTAGAGTAGAGGTAACAGACTTTCATGTCAATCAGACCCAAATTCAAATTCTGCCTTTATTATTTACTAGCTATGTTATACACAACATATCTTAAAATCAGTAAGATAAGAAATCATAGTATCTGTTATGGGCTAAATTGTGCCCTCTCCTCAAATCCATATGCTGATGGCCTAACCCTGTACCTTAGAATGTGACTGTTTGGAGGTAGGGCCTTAAAAAGATGATTATGTTAGAATAAGGCTATTTGGATAAGCCCTAATCCAATCTGATCAGTGTCCTTATAAGAAGAGGAAATTGGACACACAAAAGATACTCCAGGGATGCAAATGCACAGAGGGAAGACCATATAAAGAGGCAGCAAGAGGGTGACCATCTGCAGGCCAAGGAGAGAAACCTGGAACAGATCCTTCTATTATGATCCTAAGAGGAAACCAATCCTGCTAGCACTTTCATCTTGGATTTCCAGCCTCTAGACCTGTGAGAAAACACATTTCTATTGTTGAAGCCATCCAGTCTGTGATATTCTTTTATCATAGCCCTACAAACAAATACAGTACCTGTTATAGGGTTATTGTGCAGATAAATAATTTTTGCATATAAAATGGCATTTGTTCTTAATAAATGACAATGCTATTGTCAGTAAAAGTTATGTTCTTCACTGAAAATGTTGTCATTTCCCAGGATTCCTTAGCCATGACTTTGTGATATCTGTTTGAAATTGGACTTCTTTTCCTTATGTCCAAGAGAATGTTGCCAACATAGCCTCTTCATGGAACAGTCAGCCACCTCTGCCTAAGTGCCCTCCTCATTCCTGTTCTGGATTCTTCCCTCTGGCTTTTCCCTGTACCGGCTCAAGGAGACAGTGCCTCAAGTGGGATAAGCTGCCTGAATAGGCAAATCCTCCTTCCTCTGCCCCCTCAAAATCTACAAAGGAAGGGTTGTCTGCCAGTGGTGGGGATGATGAGAGAGTGATACTGTCATTGTGATACTGGTGGTGTCCTATATTTCTTCACTTTTTTCACTGACCTGAGGAGGTGTTTGGGTGCCTATTAGCTCCATATTTTGCTCAAAGTCCAAATAAATGTCATTTCAAACAAACACAAATGTCTGTGATGTTCCCACTCTGACGTATGGCCTTATAACCAGGTAAATTAGCACAACTCCATGGTCATAGCACTTCCTGCTTCAATTCCAGACAGAAGCAGTTGGTGACTCACAGCCCTACTGACGCTGATGGCCTCAGTCCAGCCCCTTGTCTGGGAAGGCTGTGTGCCACTGACCGCTCTCTTCTTGGGCTGACCGGGGAGGGTCTGTCAGGATGATAGCATGGCATGTGAAACCTGGGCTGAGGTACAGGGGTTGTTTTTAAGCCTTTTAGGAGATAACGGGTTCTTCAGGCATGGAATTCAGAAGTTTTCTTCTTCCTCAATGGGTTAAGAAGCTTGTCGGTTTCCACTGTGTATGTAATCATTAATTTTTTAAAATTAATTTGACCATCAGTTACTGCATGCCCACTAACTGCAAACCACCGAAATGCTCTCTGAAAAGCAGAACAACACTAATAATGTTTTATTATGTCGTCGACCTAATGACCTAGTGGTCTAGGTCATTTACATATTAGTATTAATATTATTGATAGTACTTGTTGAATGTCAGCTATGTAGCAGTTTTGCTATGCAGTTTGCTTATGTTCTTTTAGTAATTTCATGAGGGAGGTACTGTTAATCCCATTTCACAGATGGGAAAGCTGAGTTTCAGATAGTGCTCAGGTCACATAGCTGGTAAATGCTGAAGTCAGGAGTAAAATTCAGGTTTCTGATCCCAAAGCCAGTTCTTTATTCAGTTGCCCAAAATATAGTTGGGAAGGAAACATTCTGTGATAATTGAGACTCTCTGTGTCCTGCACTTGGAAGTCACTTTCAAGAAAAACGTTCTTCTTATAAGCAATGCTAGCTTTAGCTCATCAAATCATGAGTCTGGTGTGATTCTCAGACTACTACCCCGGGTGCTCAGATCTCCACCTCACACACTGCAACCAGCTTTTCTTTGACATTCGACATTAGAGAGCTATTCCTTTGGGTTGAGGCTATGTGCCTACTGGGAGGAATGGTTGTTCCACTGTCATTTGCACCTTCATTGCACCTGTGAATGTGTTTATCATGTCATATTCTCTTGGTGGGGGGTGGGGGGCGGTGGGAAGAGGGAGTTCAATGTAGATTGATAAGGAGAATCAGGGCCACAGGATGTATGAAGGTGTGAAGTGCAGACCCTAGACTGTAGCCTTCTGTGGGCCTAGCTGGTTTGTGTCATTGAGCTGGGATTTCCTGAAGCTCAAGCTGCTCTTTCCAAATCCATCTTTAACTGAATGATGTTAAGAAGTAGGCAGGTCAGGCTGCTTTGTGAATAAGAAAGAACTCCATTTATCTGAAATTTACATCTAACCATGGTTATGTCTACCTCCATGTAGCCTACTTGAATGGAAATATGATTCTCTCTGTTAAATCCAACTACAATCTAATAATAATAACTAATATTTATATCATGCTGACCATTTACAAAGCACTTTACAGGCAGCATCTCATTTGATTATTCTAGCAAATTTTGGGGTGGATAATTTTCTTCTTTTTCCCACTATGGGAACTGAGGCTCACAGTTACATGATTTACCCAGGGTCACAGAGACAAGCAGTGGGGTGTGTGTGGGGAAGCACACCTCATCTTTGGGCAAAGCTAGAGGTGATTGGCCACATCAAGCTGCCCCCTTGACTTCACACTCATTCCCCCTTATAGATACCTGAACATGCTGGGCTCCCAAATCACAGACCAGTTAGAATTAACAAAAAGGCTGAACTAAGTCTTTCTACTCTTCCTGGTCATAAATAATCCATCTGAAGTCCTGGTTAGAAAAACACTCCCTCTAATTCGGCTCTCACTGGCCATGACTTCCAAGGACTTGCAGCTGGTTGAGAGCCAGCCCTGAGTGGATGTACTGGGTAATGTCAGTGCTCTGGCCAGATTCCTCACATCCCTCTTTACTGTTGGTGTGTGCCAGTGGGTTTGGTGTGATTTGCTTTCAGTGGTCAGTCCTGTGGCTTCTTTTTCTGGGATAACCCTGACTGACAGGTGTGGGAGCAACTCCAGTTAGACAACTATGAGATGTAGCTTCCATCCTGGACCTCCCCAATGGGATCAGTTGAAGTCACCCTCTGTGGGTCACCTTTGCTTGACTCCCTGCCTTTCCCATCGTTGCTTCCCTCACCCCCAATCATGTCCTCAGGGAGGTCTTCCTTGGTAAATCACTGGCACATACATCCTTGGCTCCAATTTTGCTTCTAGGGAGCCTGACCTAAGATAAAATGTGTCATGAGTTGTTCCAGAATCTCTTGGTTGCCCTAGTGCAATGTTTCTTTTCATATCTTTGATTATGCAGTTTTTAAATGTTTATTAGTTGCTGATGTTACATTATTTAAAATCTCTGAGCCTCTTTTTGCATCTTTAACATGGGGATAATAACACCTGCCTATTAGAGCCATGGTAGGGACTTAATGAGGTAAGTAGGCAAAGCACTAAATATAATATTTATAAGTGATATTCAGATATTATTATCTATTCTAATATTTTGTGTGGAAATTTCTCCAGTAGCATTCTGGAAAACATTGCTGGTAGAATGGGTTAAAGTCACAGAATAATTCTACCACTGTGTAGCCTTGTATCTGTGAATTTCATAGACTCAGAAACAAAAGTAGTTTATAGCATGTAATCCAAGTGTTTCAGGATTTAGCAGCTGCTGCTTGCAAATGCAGTCACATCATATTAAACCCAAAAGTCAATAGGAGCGAGCAAACCCCGATTTGACTGGCTTCTTTTTGACTCAAGGGAGGCCAGTTTTTTACAGAGCCTTCCACAGGGTGCTCACATATGTCTGCAATTATTCCTCACTACTATTTGCTGAGCCCAGACTTACAGCTTTATGTACCTTTGTGTCCAGAGCTGCTGATCCCAACCTGCCACTCTTGCTTCTACCGTGGGGCTGCTGCTGCTCCCAGTGGGCATGGAGAGTCCCACACCTAATGTCACTTAAAAAAAAAAAAAAAAAAGAGCAAAAGTGCTGCACCTCAATGCGTAAAATCCTCACTGTTGTTTTTGTGAGATGGGAGGCGCTTTATTTTTTATTTTTTTGAATTCAGCTGGGACAGGTATGGCAATTGCATGGTAGGGGGCAGCAGGTGGGGAGGTGGAGTGAAATAGAGAGGTGAGGAACCAGGAAAAGTGAAAAGGACTCATAATGAGTTCACCAGAGCCAAAGAGTTTCAGAATTTTAATATATTTTTCAATTAACTCACACAACCCTTTGCTCCTCAGGACAAATACATGCTGTCAATCACCTCAAGTGGCAATGAATTCTGGGACCTCCACCACCTGTAACCATACTCATTCTGCACGTCCAAATTCAAGCCCTGTTGCTTGGTCTTACAGCAGAGATAAACTAATTACTATTTAAAATCACAAGTGACTTCGGCAGCTTTAGACTTACAAGGAAGTAGCATAATTTCTCTCTGGAGTATATAAATTGCCTTTTATTTAGCAAAGATAAGGCCCCCAGCGCATGATTTGGAAGGAGGCATTGAAACAAAGGGATAGCTAAGCCAATCAGCATAAAAAATAAATGAGGATTTTTTTGGGAGGAGAGCAGAGAAAGGAGGAGAAGGGAGCAGGAGAAACAAGGGATTAAGCCACAGATGAGTGGCAAGTGTCCCCCCCCACCCTTCCAAACCCGGGGAACCTAAAGGTTGCATAGCACAGTTCTCTTCAGGGAAAACCCCTTTCCCAAGCCCTCTGAGTCCAGGTGTTTTTATGCCCTCCATACAAATGAAAAGTCTAAGAGAAGTTTCACCAATTCTTGGCACCAACTCTGATGTTTCTAAGTGTAAATAGGAGATTGTAACATGTTGACTTTATGCTTTAGCTCTAATGTTCCCTCAGAAGCCCTATGGCTCCTATTTGTAGTCTTTCACTAGGGCCACCCATTCATCACATTTATGTCTGAATTCCAATAGTGCAATGGTTCTAGTCTTTTTTTTCCCCCCTCAGGACACTCTTCAATCCCAATGATAATAAGTGAATACAAACATTAAGGGGAGGAAGGCTATTTCTGTTCTATTTTCCAGAAGGCTCTGAGGTTCGGTGTCTGCCTCACCAAGCCTCCTGTTATAATTAAGAAATGTCTGAAGGGCTCTTCTTTTTTCACTCTTGGAGAAAGGAAGGACGGAATGCTAAAGTGGAGGCATATTAGGATGTTTTTCTCCAATTGGTTTTTAAAATTTGTTTCTAAGTGTGGTATCATGAACCTCACATGTTAGGATCGAACAGATTTGGAAAATATTTTGAGAAATACCACAAATATGTGTAAGATTAGAGCAAGTTAAAAAGTGATTTCCACCTCTTGTCATTCTACCCGGAAAATACAAGGTGTCCCCCAAAAATGTATATGCACTTAACAGCTGATTCTACTACATTTTGAAAATGAAATGTATTTTAATAAACACTGCCTTTACTAGTAAATTATTCAAAGTGTGCATACTTTTGGAGGGACACCCCATATATTTTGATTCTCATTTGGACTGATCTTCTCTTACACAATCTAGCGACCTTTATTTTGAAGTTTAGAGTACAACATGATGCGTGGCCTTAGAAGTTATGTTCTGAAGGATGTGAGAGTTACGTCAAATTACAGATTTATCTTGTGCCATGTGATACATGGAGATGCGATTGCTGGTAGTAGCTGCCTGCAGCTGAAGAACCACGAGAAGTACACTTAGAAATAGGGCCTGTGGTTTTGACAAGAAGTGTCATTGAGGTACAGCTCTCCTTCTAAATTGGCCTATGTTAAGTTGAGAGCAAGGAAGGTGTGTGTGTGTGTGTGTGTGTGTGTGTGTGTGTGTGTGTACCATTCACTTACCCATTCACCCAACTATTTTCAGTGAGGTAACACAGAGAAAGCAAAAGAAGTGGCCATGAGGAGAAGAAGTGTACAATGGGCACAGAAAACCTCCTGTTCCATTCAGCTGTGCTAATTAGTAATGAGCACAATATTCATACAATATTCATTTTTTTTAAAGGTCAGGCAACACAAAGAAGGGAAAAGAAATGGCCATAAGGGAAAAGAAGTGAACCATGGGCATGGATAACGTCCTGTTCCATTCAGCTGTGCTAATTAGCAATGAGGGTAATATTTCTTTTCTTTTCTTTCTTTTTTTTTTTTTTAAGGCCAGGCAGGATATTTTAGCACAACAAATAAAACAAAAACTTTTCTGCTGTTTACTTGGAGCCTGAAGCCTTGGTTAGTTTTACCTCCCCTTATTAGCCATATGACCCTACATAATTTATATCCGCTCTGAGCCTCACGTTTCTGCATCTATGAAATGGAGATAAACTATCGATTGTGTTGAACTCTCATTTAAAGGATGCACTATTTATGAAGTTCTCTGTGAATGGCACAGTGAGACCTGGTGTAAAGTATGCGGCCAGATGATAGTTGAGATGACTGCAGATGTGGAAATAGGACACTGGCACTTCAGGGCCTGGGTAAGGTTTTCAGTTTCAATTCGAGCATGTATCCACTGGCAGTATTGATACAGCACAAAGCCAAGGGCAGATTTGACAATGATTTGTTTAATTTGATTGATGTGGACTGTAAAACTGGGCCGTTCAGTCTGCAAAGTGTCTAGCCTGTAATGATCTGATATTGGCTGTCTACATCCATCAAACTAAGTGGATGATTAGCGAAACACCATTTGACTTAGTGATGTAAAGACAGTAACTGTGGCTGTTTCTCAATTAAAAATCTCATTCAAAGTTGTGGCTTTGGTTGTTACATCTGTGTAGACAATTTTCACATTTGTGTGTAACTCCAGCTCTTTTTTTTTCTTAAATATCTTTTTTTAAAAAATAGTCACCAGGTATCTTATATAGTCTCTCCCAGACACATTTTTTTTCCTCCCAAAACCTCCCTCCTGTAATACACATTTCAGCCAGCCTCAAACTCTCAGGGCTAACTCTGACTCCTCCCTCCCCCACATCTCCCACATTCCATCAAATGCCAGATTTCTATCAATTCTCTCTATGAAATATCTTGATCTCTTTCTCCTCCTCTCTGATTCTATAGTCCTGTTATCCTACAACTTCATCGAGGCCCAGCCTATGATTACAGAAACCCTATAATTGGCCTCCCTTTTTGAGTATGGCCTCATTCCAATCCATCCAATACATTAATGCTCTCATCTTGTTTATACTAAGCTCTGAAATGCCTCGCAGGATTCTCACTGCCTAGGGCATGGTGCCCATATTCTTCTTTAGCATGGCAATCCCTGGGTCTAACCTGTCTTTCCAACTTTATCTTCTCCCACTCCCCTCATGCACACTACTGAGCAATCGGTGCCTCATCCCCTACACTGACCCATGCCCTCCTAGATGCTATTCTATGCACACACAAATCCCTTCTCCAGAAGTTTCCTCCCCTCATTTTAGCTCTCTTACCCCCACTCCAAAAGCTACCTAATTAATCTTCAAGAGCCATTCAAATACCACCTTCTCCCTGTTCTCCTTTAGGCTCCTGTTTGGAAAGAATCTCTCTCTCTCTCTCTCTCTCTCTCTCTCTCTCTCTCTCTCTCTCTCTCTCTCTCTCTCTCTCTCTCTTTCTCCTGTACATTATATGTTAATTAGATCTGCTCTACTTTCTCCCTAGACTGTAAGTTTCTCCAGGGCAGGATTTGTGCCAGAGTCATCTCTGTATTCAACAGGGTCCACATATGTTGCATATAATAGCTGGTCCTTAAATAACTGTTGAATAGGTGAATGTCTGTAAAGGAAGCAACTTTCCAATATATTTGTTGCTTGCTTTCTTGCGTGGGAAGTAACTTCTTATTTGAATATTGTAAACTTATATGCTAGAATATTTTCCTTTGAGAATGCACAAAGAGCTCCTTTGACTTTCTTCTTTATGAAAATATGGGTTCTTTATTGGTGGTATGGGGCATTAATTATAGGGAAAAGAAAAGGAAATTCTGGAAAGTAGTTCACTGAAAGGAAAAATGAACATGAAAGTTCTAACTATAAGTGGAATAAATAATATGTTTGCTGAGAAGGACTTCTTGAAAGGCAGTATCCTCTAGGGCAGTGCTGTTTTTAAAGGAATAATAATAATTTTTTTAAAAAGGAACATCTTGGAATTTTGTAGGAGAAATTGAATTTGTAAGAACTATAGAATTATTAAATTATTCAGAAATTGGTCCAGACTTTTCCTAGAATTTTGTAGCTCATTGGATTTGACAAGAGAGGTAAAAATGGGTGTTGGATTGGAGAAAAGGACTAATGGAGACAAATTACAGGAATGGTAATGGTTTCATCCTGAGGATATATGGATGGTGTTTAAAAGACCATCATATCATACAGATAGTGAACTGCCATTGTCACTCCTCGTCACACTGGGGAGCACAATGAAAGAAAATATGGGCAAAGCCAAGCAATGCCTTCTGATACAAAGGATAGGGCAAAGGATAGGGTAAGACTTGAGGATGAAGGCATGATTTCATTTGGGCACATTTCATAGAATGAAATAAAGTGAACATTTAATGGTTTATTTTTAGTTTCATCAAAAGACCCCAAAGTTATTAAATGTTCTATGCCAAGATCTCTCAGGAGAACTAAGAACTTTCCAATGGTGCTGTGTGATCAGTGACTGAAGGAAATCCTGATAAAGATCAATGCTCGGTGTATTATTTTAGACAAAGGAGCTGTTAGGTTAAATGCTGTTGGGCTAAAAAAAAAGTATTAACTCCTAAATATTCACAAAGGTTCAGATGTAATTCTGCTGAAAGGCAAGAGCACTATGTAGAGTCAGTATATTCCTCAGATGAGCACTATGTAGAGTCAGTATATTCCTCAGATTTTCCAGAATATCTATGATTTTTAAGTAACTTTGCTATTTTGAATACCTTTGTAAAAATAAAACTAAAGTGTTGTGACCAAGTTCACAACTCCAAGAAATTTAAAAAGCTTTGTTGGATTTTTGGTAGAGAAAATATGAAGATTGTAATTATGTGGCCTATTGAGGTCCAATCTCTGGGGAATTGTATCTGATGTAACTGATTTTATTATCTCGCAGATATACTTTGTAAACTAAAATTGAATTTGTTGGTCCTAATAGGGTTTAATTTCAGAGTTCCCTCTCTATCTTGTGCCCACTTATTAAATACAAGGGTTAAGAAGAAAATGAAAAGATCATGGGGAAGATAATATAAAGATCAACATCTCCTTGCCATCCCATTTTCAGTTGCTTTCCAATCTACTGCTCTTGTCAAAGTCACTATTACTTCCAGGTTGTTAGATCCATTGGTCAATTTTCACTCCACGTCTTATTTGTCTTCTTATGTATGTATGTATGTATGTATTTAAATGTATTTTTATTAATTTCAGAGAAGAAGGGAGAGGGAGATAGAAACATCAATGATGAGAGAGAGTTATTGATCGACTACCTCCTGCATGCCCCACACTGGGGATCAAGCCTGCAACCTGGGCATATGCCCTGACTGAATATTGAACTCTGACCTCCTGGTTCATAGGTCGACGCTCAACCACTGAGCCATGCCAGTGGGCTTATTTGACTTCTTAGCAGTATTCCACACAATTGACATTGAACTGTTTTCCTCATTTATATTTTAGGACACTTGTTTTCTTCTTGCCTCACTGGCTGATCTTCCTCCATCTCCTTTGCTGGGTCATCCTCTTTTCCATAGCCTTGAAACATTAGTGGGTGCTACAGCTGAGGTCTTAGACCCTTTCTCAACTATACACACTCCCATTTCCTTGACTCAAAACTATCTATCTGTTGGCTGATGACTCCAAAATATATATCTCCAGCCTGGCCAGTTTGCCTCAGTGGTTGAGCATTGACCTATGAACCAGAGCATCAGGGTTTGATTCTGGGTTAGCGCACATGCCCGGGTTGCGGGCTTGATCCCTAGTGGAGGTATGCAGGAGGCAGCTGATCAATGTTCTCTCTCATCATTGATGTTTCTATCTCTCTTTCCCTCTCCCTTCCTCTCTGAAATCAATAAAAAAATATATTTTAAAAAACAAAAAACTCCATTACACCCCTAATATGATATTGTATGTTAATTGTAACTGGAAAATATATTTTAAAAGTATCTATCTCCAGCCCCGTCCTCTTCCTGAACTCCTGACTAGTATAGGGAACTGACAACCCTTCATCTCCACTTCAATCCTAATACACATACCAAATAATATGTTTCAAGCACAACTCCTAATCCCTCTTCCTAAATCCTCTCCTCCTGTAGACTTCCTCAGGTCAGTGAATAGCAACTCCAATCTTTGAATTAGCCAGAGCAAAATCATGAATGTCATATTTGACTCCGTTTTCCCATTCCCATTTCCACTAGTTCCTCAGCAAACACTGTCAGCTTCACCTCCAAAATATGTGCAGAATTGAGCATATTTTATTCCTCTGTCATCATCCAGTATCTGTCCTTGCTCCTCTATGGCCTTGTCTTACACAGCAGCTATAATTACCCTTTAAAAGGTAAATCAGATCATGTCACTACTCAACTCAAAATCCTCCAGTTGCCTCCATATCACTCAGAATAAAAGCCAAAGTTCCTTACAGCCATGAAAACATGACCAACACAACTGTGGCAATTGGGAGTATCATTGACATGGCCCAACATGGCCTGGATCCCCTTTACTCCTCTGGTTTCCACGGCCATTGCTGTTCTCTGCCATTCTGCTCCTCTTATACTCCAGACATGCTCCTTTCCGAGGGCCTTTTAATATGTTTTTTCTTTTGCTTGGAACACTCTTGCCTGAGAGTGTTCATCCTTTGGCCAAGTCTTTGTCCCACTGTCACCTTCTCAGGGAGGCCTGCCCTGACCAACCTAATAAAAAGCCCATCTCCATACCCCCAGTACTCTGTGCCTCCTGTCTCTGCTTTATTTTTCTCTGCAACATTTATTGCTATCTGGAATTGTATATATTTAATTTGTTTACCTGTTTATTGCCCATCTCCCCTACCAGCATAGATGCCCAATGGGGATACAAATTTTTGTCTGCTTTGTTCACTCAATCTGTGTCCTCAGTGCCTGGCACATACAAGACACTCAATCAATATTTATTTAAATGAGGAAATGAATGAACATTTGGAATAGGATAGGGCCCACTTTCCCTGAGGCATTACTTTGACCTCCAAGGCATTTTGCATAGATTTTAGTTATACTGAATGCTCTTTAGTTTTTTATTCAAGAAGTAAATACACTACATCTTGGTTTTTAATCTAGGTCATAAAGATTAAACCTGACAGTATTGGTGGAATGACTAATACATAATGATGCCTGCCATATATATATATATATATATATATATATATATATATATATATATATATATTTATATTTTCAGTATGTGCTTGAAACTATGTTTTCTATAAGTATTAGAAAAGAAGTAAGGATTTCTTTCAAAGATATAACAATATGACATTCAATAGAAAGACATGTAGAAAAGTATTCACTCATGTGCCCGTTGTATATCCCTAGAATTCTTTGTCCACGTCTCTTAACAACCCTTAATTATGGGTTTACACATTTGTCTTACCATTTAGACCAATGGTTCCCAACCTTTTTTTGGTCATGCCCAACCTAAGCATCTCTAAAATCCTGAAGCCCCCCTGTGATATATAATTCTTATTATTCAAAAAATGAACTTCTATTCAGTGGAGAAAGCCTAAAAGGCCATTAATTTGATCTAAACAAGTTTCCAAAGAATATGGCATCCATGAAGGGGAAAAATAAAGGAATGAAAGGACAGTTGAAGTACTGAGGAAGAAGTTACTAAAAAATTGTTAAAAAAATAATATGAAGTGATATGAAAAAATAGCAAATAAAGTTTCAAAACATAAAATAGAAAACTGAAATGCATAAATATGTCACAATATATATTTATATACTGTATATGAGACCCCTAAAACCATAAGAAATGCAAAAAAAATCACTGTTAATAACTCATTCTTGAATTGCCCCCCTTAAAAATCAAATTGCCCTCCTGTGGGGCATGTGCCCCACATTGGGAACAACTGATTTGGATTATTCAGGGACTGCTGGAATGCTTGATCCACAGCCATGGAATCCCACACAGCATATAGCTGCTGACCAGGAAATACCTTCCCAGTGAAGGAATTATGGGAATGGGCTATTGGCCTTGACCATGGGCTCAACTGGCCGTATCACATACTTCATAATTCAGAAGGAATTGGCTTCCTAGAACTTGAAAACTGAAGGCCTACTTGAAGTGCCAGCTTGGAAGAAATATTTTGCAAGGAAAAAATACTGCCATTCTAGATGCATTATATACAGCAAATAGGAGACCTTTCTATGGCAGTGTGTCCTTAATAGGAAGAATAAATAGATCCTGGGACCAAGGGGTAGAATCAGGAGTGGCTTCACTTATCGTCACTCTCAGTGACTCATCTGGGGGAAACGTTGCTTGTCACTCCCAAATTCTGCACTTCATAGGGTTGGAGGTCTTAAACCCCAAAAGAGACACTGTTGCCAGGAGACATAGCAAGGATCCCACTGAGTTACAAACTATGGTTGCTCTTGGCACTTTGAATTCCCTGTGTTTAAAAACCAGGAGACAAGAAGGCCACAGTCTTGGCAGGGCAATTGTCCTTAACCAGCAGGTGGAGGAAGGAAGGGAAGCAACATTTTTCTTCAGCACCTCTTGGTACTTCCTTGCCCAAATATAACTGTAGATGGACACATGCAGTGACTCTGGCTTAAATGAATATGACCACTAGCTGCTCAAACCCGTCAGGAAAAAAAAGCTTAGGTCCAACTAAGCCAACAAGACCTGTAGTAGTGATAGCTGATGGTAAGGGAAGGTTAGAATGAAGAGTGGAGGGGGGACATGAGGAGCACCTGTTGTGGCCCCAAGACTAAATGCAGCGACAGCAGCTGTGGTTTTTCCCCGTTAACCTCCTTCTTCTAGGTTGCATCTCAGGAAAAGAGACCATGAGCCCTGGAGGCTTGCTTTATCTAGTACAGACAGTTATCACAGAGTTTTATTATTGATTTCATTGTGTGTGTGTGTGTGTGTGTGTGTGTGTGTGTGTGTGTGTGTGTGTTGCCAATGTCGTTATTAGTTGTTACGGTTTTATTTTCATCTTTAAAATCGATAGCATTTTTCCATATTTTCTCAGAGTTCTTATAGAGTTTTTACTTGCCTTAAAACTTTTAAGATTATAATTAAGCAAATGAATAAGAAGTTTATATAGTTATTATAACTACTTTAATATAGTTTATTAAAGCCAAAAGCGGTGACTTGTTTGACCTTACATATTGTAGGAATTATAAATCTGATTTTAAAGTAATTAAGTAAATATCAGAAACTAATACTATTCCTTTTTTATGATTCTATGGCTAACTTTTTAATTTTTAAAAAATTTTAATTTTTTAATGAATTCATTGGTTAATAAAATTATATAGGTTTCAGGGGTACAATTCTATAATACATTATCTGTATATTGTATTGTGTGTTCACCAACCCAAGACAAGTCTACTTCCATTACTAGTTATCTCCCTTTACCCTCTCTTACCTCCCCCTACCTCCCTTTTCGTCTGGTAATCATCATACTATTGTCTGTCTGTGAGGTTTTCTGTTCTTCTTAATCTCTTGCCTTTTCACCCAGTCCCCCTCCCCTCTGACAGCTGTCAGTATGTTCTCTGTATCTATGAGTCTGTTTCTATTTTGTTTGTTAGTTTATTTTGTTCATTAGATTCCACATATAAGTGAAATCATATGGTATTTGTCTTTCTCTGACTGGCTTAAATAATCACTACCTGTCTTTCATTCTCTGTATTGACATTATATATGGCAGGTGTGATTTTCAGGTGATTACTGCATGTTTTTTTTATTCATTGGTTACAGTGATTATGTGAAATTCAAATCCAGCTGAAACCTAATGGAATTTGTATACCCATTTGACAATTTATGTTTGTATATATATATATATTTGCCCATTGCTTTAAAAATAATATATTATTTGAAACACACTGAAAACTCTGAGTTAATTATGGCAGGTATTTTTTTCCTGTCAAAAATTGAAGTTCAAAGAGACTTGATGGTTTATCCTATGCACACAGCGTAAGTGTTAGAGTTGCCTTTTGAACTCTGGGTCATCTGACTCCAAATTCCATTCGTCTCCCAATACTTTAGGCGACTTTCCTTCAAAATAACCACCATGGCCCTAGCCGGTTTGGCTCAGTGGATAGAGTGTCGGTCTCGGGTTCTGTTCTGGTCAGGGTCACATGCCTGGGTTGTGGGCTCAATCCCCAGTACGGGGTGTGCAGGAGGCAGCCGACCAATGATTCTCTCTCATCATTGATGTTTCTATTTTTTTTCTCTCTCTCTTCCTTTCTGAAATCAATAAAAATATATTTAAAAAACCCAAACAACCATGAAGTTTTCCAGGCGAAACACGCAGTAATGTTATTATGAGAAGGATCAGTTCTTTTGTTTATAATTTTAAGTGATTATCTTTATTATTAAGAAACTGGCACCATGTCCTTGGTGTTTTCCAGGGTAAGCCACCTGCATTCGATGTCTCACCAGTGGCTGTAATGCAGTCACTGTCCATGCTGATGTTTCCTAGCTTTAATAATTACTTTTAATTATCCAAAAGATAAATAAAATGGAAAAAAAGGGAAAGAAGCAAATAACATTAACTTTCAAATCAACATTCTAAATGAAAAGAATGTTGATTTGAAAGTTAATGTTATTTGGGCTTCTATCCTGTGATAAGCAGCAGACCAGTGTTCAGCTTCATGCTGTTTTTCTGAAGCCCCTTTATTTATTTTTCATTAATCTGTCTCCTTTGTGTGCCTGGTGCTCAGTAATCTGCTCATCTCTGGCATGATCTATACTATAATCTATCGCTTCTTCCTCCATGCATTTTAATGAAGCCATTTTTGCCTCCTTTACATAACTGCTGTCCTGATTTTATACTAAACATCACCATTTATTGTCACATCATTGAAAGCAAATCTTTAAAGGAATACCTCAAAATGGGATAGATACGTATTTTGATTCTTTTTTTTTTTCCCTCAAAAGGGCTTTGGGAACTCAGCAGCATTTTCATCATTTTGTTTTCAGTAGATGTTCAGGTTTGGAAATAGATATTCCCTGGACACAAATCCAAGTGGGAAAACCATTGGCAGTCAGGATTTGCCTGCCACAGCTGCTGGCTTTTTCTGTCCCTTCATGCCCCATCAGTTGGCTGGGTGATCTGAATTTCTTCCCCCGGTCCTCGGCTGCCCTTGTGGGATGGCTTTGGTAGCTGCAGAGCCATAGAAAAACCATGCAGGAAGTGCTTGCCCATTGTTGCTGTTTGGTGTCTGTCTTCCTGCTAGCGTGTCTCACTCCTCTGTTTCCTGGCCAGTGGCCTGGACTTGGACCTTCCACTGTGTTCTGGCCGCACATTCCAGGCTCATGTTTGTCTGCCTGGTTCTGACCCTTGCTCTCTGTGTGAGGTCTAATCCACTGCCTGGCTCTGACTGTGGTGTCCTGGCTACTGTCCCTCTCCTGGCTGTTCTCAGGGAACCAGGGAGCTTCTTGCTCTGGACTTCAGCTTCTACATTTTGCCTCAGCCAGCTCCCTTCTTGGTCTCTTCTTCCCTTCTCAGTCTTGCCTTAGGTTTCTGGTTATTCTTTCTTTCAACAACCAGCTATTAAGCACCTAATGTGAGTTGTTGGTACAAAGATCAAATAAGACATAGGCTCTGCCCATACTAACTAGAAGATAAATAGATCCCCCAAAAGAGGCAGATCCAAATTTTGTGGGTTGTGAGACTTATACAAATTTGGGGGCCCTTGTCAATAAAGAGAATGCAAAATTCTGAATACACATTTAAGAAAGAGCTTTTAAAAGGGTTTATGTGAATGAGAGCCCTGGAGCTTCATTAGCACAACAGTAAATTCAATTATGTGGGAAAAGGATTTTTTATTTTTTTATTTTTATTTTTTAATTAAATCTTTATTGTTCAGATTATTACATTTGTTCCTCTTTTCTTTCCCCCCATAACTCCCCTCCTCCCAGTTCCCGCCCCACCCTCCGCCCTCACTCCCCACCCACTGTCCTCATCCATAGGTGCACGATTTTTGTCCATTCTCTTCCCGCATCTCCCACACCCCTTTCCCCCCCAAGAATGGTCAGTCCATTCCCTTTCTATGTCCCTGATTCTATTATAATCACCAGTTCATTCTGTTCATCAGATTATTTATTCACTTGATTCTTAGATTCACTTGTTGATAGATGCATATTTGTTGTTCATAATTTGTATCTTTACCTTTTTCTTCCTCTTCGTCTTCTTAAAGGATACCTTTCAGCATTTCATATAATCCTGGTTTGGTGGTGATGAACTCCTTTAGCTTTTCCTTATCTGTGAAGCTCTTTATCTGACCTTCAATTCTGAATGATAGCTTTGCTGGATAAAGTAATCTTGGTTGTAGGTTCTTGGTATTCATCACTTTGAATATTTCTTGCCACTCCCTTCTGGCCTGCAAAGTTTCTGTTGAGCAATCAGCTGACAGTCGTATGGGTATTCCCTTGTAGGTAACTGACTTTCTTTCTCTTGCTGTTTTTAAGATTCTCTCTTTGTCTTTTGCTCTTGGCATTTTAATTATGATGTGTCTTGGTGTGGTCCTCTTTGGATTCCTTTTGTTTGGGGTTCTCCGAGCTTCTTGGACCTGTAAGTCCATTTCTTTCACCAGGTGGGGGAAGTTTTCTGTCATTATTTCTTCAAATAGGTTTTCAATATCTTGCTCTCTCTCATCTTCTGGCACCCCTATAATTCTGATGTTGGTACGCTTGAAGCTGTCCCAGAGGCTCCTTACACTATCCTCGCATTTTTGGATTCTTTTTTCATTTTGCTTTTCCGGTTGGGTGTTTTTTGCTTCCTCGAATTTCAAATCATTGACTTGATTCTTGTGCTCCTCTGGTCTGCTGTCGGGGGTCTGTATAATATTCGTTATTTCAGTCCGTGTATGCTTAATTTCTAGTTGGTTCCCCAATATAAGATCGAGGGTCTCATTAGTTTTCTTGTAGATCTCATTAAGTTTATCGGCGGCTTCTAAACAGTTCTTGAGAGACCTTAAAAGTGTGGTTCTGAACTCTATATCTTCCATTGACAATTTTGTCCTGTTTCTTTGTCTCCGAATTTTGTTATGCTTCCTTGGTGCACCCCCTAGTGGTCTTTGTTCACAGTCTTGTAGTTAAGCCTTGATTGTTGTAGCTAATACCAGGGAGGGTTTGACCTCCAGGCCAGGTGGCTATGAGAATCAGCTGTGTCAGCAGTGAGAGAACTTCTGTCCTCTAGGGAGGTGCTAATCTAGCCTTTGCCTGAGGCTATCCGGCAAATGCCTCTGTGCAGGGCTTGGGCAGGGCGGGTCGAACAGGATCAACAGGGTGAGCCGGAGAGAGCAGTTATGGCGGCTCTCAGTCCTGTCCCCAGGGGCTCTGCCTCTCTGAGTCCCAGCACCCGCTGCAAAGCTCAGAGAGAAAGCTGCACTCGCTCTGACCGAAGCTAGACAGTCCCGCTTCTCCCGTTTGAGTCTGGGTCCCTAAAGACTCGCCCGGATCTGGAGCTCAGAGTCTTCGACTCCCTCCCGATTGAAAACGCCAACGGCGCCCTCCGCCGCCAGCCCGCTCCGCGCACTCCACACCTCAGAATTTGACTTCAGCACTGCGCCTCCTCTGAGTGTCCGTATGCGTTTCTCTTTCCTCCTAGTTGTAGGACTTCCACTCAGCCAGCGTTCCTGTGGTTCTGGGTGATGTCCCTTCCGTTTTTTGGTTTCACTTTTGAAGTAGTTGTTCAAAGCAGCAAACTCCGGCGTTAACCTATGCCGCCATCTTGGTTCTCTCCATTTTTATCTCTCGGAAAAGGATTTTTTAAATGGGTCAAATTCTGGAGTAGAAATATGCAAGGAGTGTTATGAGGGTACCCAGGAAAGGCAACTAACCCACATTGGGGTGACTTCCTGTTAGTTAGAGGTTTCCTCTAATGAGTTTTAAAGGCTAAGTACTATTTAACTAGGCAAAGGAGAAGGGGAAGGAAAAAGAGGCAGGTAGGGCATCCCAAGGAGGGGGTCCAGCATATAGTTGGAGACCACAATGAGTTCTGGGTGCTTCCAGCAGCTCTGCTTTGCTCGAGTGTGAAAGAGGTAACAGGAAGAACGGAACAGTGAGATTGGAGAAGGAAGTCAGGGCTAGAGCCCTGTCTGTGCCACAAAGGACTTTGGATTTTATCAACTGTTGCTTAGATTCTCATATCAGACAAGCCACTCTGGCAGGAAAATATGCAAGTATGGATATCAGTTAGAAGGTGACAGCATTATGAACTAAAGTCATAATAGTAGTAACAGAAAAAAGAGATGGGTCAAGAACAATGTAGAAGATGAGACATCTGGGCTTTCTGACTTGGGTGAGTGAGTAATGGCAGGACCCTCAAATGAAAATTGGGGTAAAGAAGGAAGATGGTTTAAAGGGACACAATATGTTTAGTTTTAGGGCAACTCATCAGAGGTGTTTTTTTAGAAAAATGATATCTGAGTCTGAGATTGGGGAGAAAATGGCACTAGGTGCAGATTAAAGAAATATCAGCATGTAGGTGGTAATTGAAAATGAAGGAATGAATGAGCTAACCCAGGGAGGTGTGAAGAGAAAGGTGTGCAGGAACCAAGGATGAGAACTGGGAAGGGAGCTTGGGAAGGGGTTGGAACAAATCATGGGGAGGTCAGGGGAGGCCATTGTCACAGCAGCCAAAGAGTACAAAACATCAACATGCTAAAAGCTGCAGTCTACAGTGAAAAGACTGTAAATGTGCATCATGTTTGCCAACAGGAAGTTACTGGAGATGAGAATGAGAGTAGCCTTGGAAATGAGCCAGATTTCAGATTTCAGTAGGTGGAGGATTGGATGAGCAGTGAGGAAGGAGTGATGAGCATGGGACACTGTAAGGAGATTTTTCGATGAGAAAGGGTTAAAAGGTTTTGGGCTCTGGTCATTAGAATCTAAGGGACTTTTTTATTTTATTTTTTTAGATGGGAGATACTTGGGTGTTTTTCTCTTCAAGATGGGAGGTGCTTGAGCATTTTTATAGCTAGAGAGGTTAAATATTCAGAAGACGGGATGCTCTGTGGGATGGAACAGGTTCTGTTATCTGTGACCCTGCCAGCCTGTTTTCCCTGGAAACTCTAACTCCTGATCCTATAAATCCTTCTAGAAGATGAAATGGAAAGGAGCCTTCTACAGATCTGGCTGATTGGTCTTCACATCTTTTATGTTTTCTGTCAACTCTGACATTCAGTGATTGGTTTATTGATGACCTAAAGAAACATAAATGCATTTGTTGGCCTACAGTGGTCTTGAGTCAGATTACCACGGAATGAGAATGGGAGAAAGGACAAAATGAGGTGGAAAGGACTTATCCTTACCCTCCAGCATCCCTCTCTTTTCTGTAATCCTCGTGCCCTCTCTGACTTGCTTGACAGAGAGCTATTTGCTTCAAAGGGAATAGCATTCTTTTGGGGAAGAAAATGATCAGGAAATGGTCAGTTTGCTCTTGCTTCTGGAAACCCGTGATTTCGGCCATTATCAAAACTGCTGATATTAATTCTAGAGGCAAAGGAGATCAAAAGCTACATCCCAGAGGCCACCTCAAAGCCATGAAACTGAGATCACATTTGCTAGCAGCTGAGAGCAGGGAAAAGTTAGGCACCGACAATAAACCTGAAAATGCTTTATAAACCAGAACACACTCTACAAATGCCAGTTATTACCGTCCTTTGTCACAGCTGTTGGCATAAATATTTGCCTGAAGACCCCATAGTACTCAAAATAGAGCAACAGTAATTCAGAGGCAATTGTATTTCTTTTTAAAGCATATGTTTTATTGCAGCATCGGAAGCTAAACCTCATTTTCTGCTTAATGCCCACTTGACAGACTTGGTGGAATAAAAAGTATCCTAGCATCTCTGCCGTACTGCTGAAGTGTGTGCTGAAGCAGGCCTGTTATCGAGTAACCACAACACAAAATGAAAAGCACTTCGATGCCATGCCTCCTCAACTGCTGTATCAATAATAAACATCCAATAAAAACCACAGCACCAAACCCCAATTAGCATTAGTGTTAAAAAGATGTTCACCCATTTCAGGGAGAAAAGAATGCTACTATAGTTATAGTCAGGAATGATGAGCTATGGGCAAATAAAAATTAAGAAAACATTAGGATTCATGGTGGGTAATACATTTACCATTAGTACTCAGAGATGCACTGAAATTAAAACAAGAACATTAAAAAAAAAAAACAAAGCAACCAGAAACATTGTCTTGTGTGATCTGAATTTTAGAGACAAGAGAATCCAAACCCAATTATTCTTCCCCAAACCCAATCATCCATGTGTCACTATTGATACCTGAATATGTATGAAGATAACTTCATTTCTCTAATTCAAGGCTTTGCTCCTGGTTACCAGTAAATTCCTGAGAAAGGTAGCATTGAAAATTTCTTATCATTATTCCTAAGAGTGAATAAGTTTCTGGGTTTTCCTGTGAAATAGGGGGGTGTTGGTTCCTGTGAAGTAGGAGGGTGGGAGAGGGAGAGAGAGGTGAGGCCCAGGGCAGCCTGTGATTCTCTTCACAGTTTGCTTAGGACCAGGGCAGCCTGAGGTATTACGGCAGTGGTGATGGTAATATGCCCATCAGCCATCCTTCTCTGTGGTATCAGAGTCCCAATTTTTGTTTTGGGTAAATGAATCCAGTGAATCTAGTGAATTTCCCTCCATCTCACTTCTTACAGGTAGGGGTGACCAAAAGATAGAGGCAGAAGTTGTTTAGCAGACCTTCCTTAAAAAAAAACAAAAAGGACAGGCCACCCTAGTTGGTTTGACTCAGTGGATAGAGCCTGGGCCCTCGGACTGAAGGGTCCTGTGTTTGATTCTGGTCAATGGCTTGTATTTTGGTACAGGAAGCAACCAATTGATGTATGTGTCTCTCTCACATCAATGTTTCTCTCTGTGTGTCTCTCTCCCTCCCTTCCACTCTCTCTAAAAATCAATGAAAAAATATCCTCAGGTGAGGATTAACAACAACAAGAAAGATAGGCCTTTAAGAAGCATGTTTTCTTGTTTTGTTTTGTTTTGTTTTTGCCTTCCCACCTCCTTTTACTTCCATTCTGCTAGGAGTGCAGACATGGCCTACAAAGGGCTGGTACTCCAGCACCATCTTGTAAGTGTGAAGATAAAGGACAGTACTGTCAGAACAGAGAGCTGAAAGGAGCCTGGGTTCCTGGTGACAGTAGGGAGTTCCCATACCAGCCCTGTGCTACACACCTTTGTATTTCTTGTACACAAGCAAGAAATAAATCTTAGCTAAACCACTCTTTTTTTCAGGTCTCTGCTACTCACAGTTTGACTCTTTCTAACTGATGCAGATGTAGCTTTGTTTTATAGTAAACACACACAACCAAATAAAATTTAAAAATATTGGGCAGAGTTCTGTGTCTACTTCTGGATCCCACAACCAAAGATGGAGATGAACAACTTTGTAAACTTTCAGAGGAGTCCCCCCTCCCCCACTTCACACACAGATATGCATTACTTTACCCAAATACATTTATCAGGCATGTGATTACCGGGTATTCCACTGAGTTTCATGATAGAAATGTTTCTTGTTTTCAAGTAGTTCATCTGTGATAGATTGCACAGATGCAGGCATGATAAAATATTTGAAAAACAGTAGCTGCAAAGGCAAGTTAAAAAACAACTAGATATATTCGGGGAGACTATAAAAGTGATATAGAACATCTATCCAAAAGGATTGTTGCACAAAGAATTTTGACCTGGCAGTTCACATATCATGTGAGAACAAAACAAGTAGGAATGGTACTGATAAAGAAAGGATATTAAGTGAAATGGGAGTTCAGAGGTGGATTTACTGAGAAGCCAATGATACTTACCCTTCAGGGCCCCTCACTTGCTTGGGCCCCTTCCAAGGTCGCAGGAGATATGCTAGACATATATTCACATCTTCTGTTTTTCTAAAATTTGAAAAACTAATACATTTTAACCATAATCAGTTCAGGTTACTGGTTCGACTTTCCTTCCCTGTATCACACTTCCTCTTGTGTTAGATGGTGACAGGATAACGGAGGCATCTCTGGGATCCAAATAAGAGGAAGTTGAGCTAAGGATGCCTTTAGTTTGCATTTAGTGGGGCATAGTTCTGAGGGTGACAATTACTTCCATGTGTAGCTAAGTTATTTCTAGCTAACTGGTGTACGAATGGCTTCCAGAAATACACCTGCTGCCCACTGTGTCATAGTGACATGAGGTGTGGAGCTAGAAGTCACATAGTGACATGTACGTGTCCTACAGCTGCCAATACCAGAAGTATTTGAGCAGTAGAGCAGAACCATGTTTTAAATGTGCAAAGCCAGAAGCTACTCAGGAAAATTCTTTCAATCATTTGTATATATTTTTATTTTTTAATTGTGGAAGAATAGGTATAACAAAACGTACCATGTTAACCATTTCTAAGTGTACAGTTCAGTGGCATTAAGAACATTCATATTGTGCTATCACCACCATTCGTCTACAGCACTCTTTTCATCATGTAAAACTAAAACTCTATATCCTTAATCAATAACTTTCTATTCCCTCTCCAATTATCCCCCTAGCAACCACTTTTTACTCTCCATCTCTATGAATGTAACTACTCTAGGTACCTCATAAGTGTAATCAAACAGTATTTGTCCTTTTGTGACTA
The DNA here is from genome assembly GCF_014108235.1 of Myotis myotis. Lineage (NCBI taxonomy): Eukaryota > Metazoa > Chordata > Mammalia > Chiroptera > Vespertilionidae > Myotis > Myotis myotis. The sequence continues at coordinate 77,536,247 of NW_023416357.1, forward strand.
GCTTATTTCACTCAGCATAATGTCTTCAAGGTTCATCCATGTTGAGGTATATGTCAGAATCTCCTTTTTTTTTTAAAAAAAAAAAATCCTCACCAGAGGATATTTTTCCATTGATTTTTTAGAGAGACTGGAAAAGAGAGGAAAAGACAGAGATAAATGAGAAACACATCGACTGGTTGCCTCCTGCATGCCCCCAGACCAGGGCCCAGGCTGGGGAGAAGCCTGCAACCAAGGTATGTGCCCTTGATCAGAATCGAACACTGCACCCTTTGGTCTGCAGACTGATGCTCTATCCGCTGAGCCAAACCAGCTAGGGCCTCCTCCTTATTAATGCTGAATAATATTCCTTTGTATGGATATGCCACATTTTGTTTATTCATTCATCCATCAATGGACATTTAGGTTACTTTCACCTTTTGGCTTTGTAAATAATGCTATGAACATGGTGTATAAATAACTCTTCAAGACCTTGTTTTCATTTCCATTGGGTATATCTATAATGTACAATTTTAAGTGGAGGATTAGGTTCCTATTGATGCCCAGTTAAAATGAAAGATTTCACCTATAAAGAGTATTTTTAATAATCAGTATATGTAATTATAAACACACAACATATATAGTCTTTTACTTTTTTGATAGAAATTTCTGTACTTGTAGGTACAAATCTATAGTAGTACTACAAAACATTGATGATGTCCATGTATGAAATCACAATTATTTTTTGTTTTTTAAAAATATATTTTTATTGAGTTCAGAGAGGAAGGGAATGGGAGAGACAGAGAGAAACATCATTGATGAGAGAGAGAATCATTAATCGGCTCCTTCCCGCATGCCCCTTACTGGGGATTGAGCCCACAACCCAGGCATGTGCCCTTGACCGGAGTCAAACCTGGGACCCTTCAGTCCACAGGCTGATGCTCTATCCACTGAGCAAACTGGCTAGGGCTGAAATCATGTTTTATGCATCCCAGCTATCAAAAAATGTTTGTTTTTTGTTTATTTTTATCAACCATACTAGAGGAAAAACTTATTTATCTTTTTATTTCCCTATAGGAAATGTTATAAAATATTTTCTATGAAGAGATGATCAAACATTATATAACCATTAAATGTAGAAAATAAATATGATAGAGGTATGTCCAGCAGTTAATGGATAAAACAACTTTTTTAAAAAAAATTTGTGGTGTTTGTGCTTTTTGTCAGTTAAAAAAAAGCGTAATGTAACTTTTTATCTTATTCTAAATATATATGCACATTCTTACCTAATTTTGTATACGTAATGTTGTGTTCATTTTATTCAACAGAACCCCTCCCCCCAATTGTGTATGGTTTGGACCCCACAAAACCTGTGGGGATGTCACAGATCCTCTCAGTGCTTGGCTCAGGAGATCTCAGATTCTTTACCTCATTCCCACTAGCTATCCCAGCTTCCTGTGTCCTGGTGCATTGTGTAGGGAGTGTCCTCACAGGGTATTCAGGTCCAGATTGAACAGTCCATGGCACTGATGGGTGCTCAGTCATGAGGTGCTGGGTGCTGACAAAATGGACTCCTCCTGGCCCAACCACCAGAAGGATCAAGGTGGGAGGGCCTGGGCACAGGTTTGAGAGTTTAGTGCCTAATTGAAGTCTGGGCAGTTGGTGGTAATGACTTGGCTCCCACCAACTCTGTGAACTCCTACTTCCCTTTCAATTCTTGGGCAATAGCCTCAGGATAGGTTCACAGGCTCCTTCACCAATCCCTCTCTCCACACACCCTGCCCAAGATTCCTGACTTCTTTTTGAGCTTTGGAGGAAATTCCACTGCTTTCTCTGAGTTTTTATCAGAGGTACTCCCTCTCTTCTGAACATTTTTTCTGTTGTTCTTTAAGTATAGATTTTAATGCCCCCTCAAAAATAGATGCTAGAGTCATTAGCAGCCAAAAGTCTAATTCTCCTTTCCTGGGGTGGCAGGAGGGGATGCTAATCTTTAAGTCCTCTCAGGAGATTAAGAGAAAACATTTGTATTCTATCCCTTTTAAAAAAACAACAACATGTTTTTATTGATCTTAGAGAAGAAAGGAGAGGGAGAGAGAGATAGAAACATCAATGATGAGAGAGTCTCATTGATCAGCTGCCTCCTGCATGCCCCCTACTGGGGATCGAGCCCACAACCTGGTTATGTGCCCTTGACTGGAATCAAACCTGGGACCCTTCAGTATACAGGCCTATGCTCTATCCACTGACCAAAACCAGCCAGGGCTGTATTCTATCCTTTTAAAGCAGCAAAGCAAGGGACTACATACCACACAGTTCAGTTGACATATTAAAAGAGCCTCAGTATTCCTATCCAGGCACATCAAGAATAAGGATTAATAGAAGTTTAGATTTGTAAGTGAGCTTAGTGATCCTCTTGTCAACCCCTATAATTTTACAGATGAAGTGTGCAAAATCCCTAGAGAGTAAGTGAGGCTGCTAAGGTCATGCCCCGTGAGCCAGAGCCAGGCCCCCACCAGATCTCGCAGTCCCCAGTCAGTGTTTTCTCCTTGTCATGTTCATGTTAGATGTGGCGAGAAGGTTTCCGATAGAGTTGTTGAATGCAATATTAATACTACTTTATAAAAATCGATTTAGAAATTTTTGCTGGAGGTTTAAAGGGATTGAGGACATTCTCATTTATTTGAGTTGGCTTGAGTCTGGCCTGCCTGGAGGCTTCAGAAAAGGCTCTTGATGAATTTTCAAGATCCTTTTAGCTTGAATAGTGTATGATTTTAATTCATCTATTCTCTTTAGCAAGAATTTCAGGAGGCATATTCTATAAACAGAGCATTAGGTTGTGTACACAGAATAAAATAAAACACAAAGCTCTCAGCTCTGGTGTGGGCAGACCCCTGCCATTCAGGTGCCTAAGTGAAAGGACAGGCTGTCCAAGGTAGAAAATATGCATGGCCAGTAACCGAGTTAAGTCTTTGTTGCCAAGCTGCTGCTAGAGCTGTGTTCTTTGCAGTGGAAGTGTACTAAACACACAAGTACTGTGGGCTTGGTTCAGCTGAAAATGAGGATATGTGGTGGTTGTGGATTCTTGCTCTCATTGTCAAGAACTCCTGCTAATTGGAGCAAGTGCCAGTTGTTATTTCTGTTTCCATTGTGTTGGGAAGAGGAGATGTTCAGTTTCCCAGCCTGTTAATGAACAGCCACACACACACACATACACACACACACGCACACGCACACGCACACGCACACACATGCACACGCACATGTACGCACACACTCAGGAGCCCTCTGGGAGTTTAATATCCAGTTGGGGAGCAAATATCATCCTCTTGCCCCTTGCCAAAATACAAACAGACACATTTAATAATAGTACATGGCACTTATCAAAATTATGACACAGAGAATTGAATGCCATAGCATCTGTGTGGGGGAAAAAATGCTCAGTGGACCTAATCCTCCTTAAATTGAAATATGTATTAAGATCATCTTACAGCCATAAGCCATTATTTTGAGTGTTTTTCAAGGTAGGACACACTTCTACCTCCCCCACCCCCCATGTTTAGATTTGAGTGCATAGGTATGCAGGTGCCCTGGATGGTAATACAGCCCCTTGATGGATATGGGCTGCAAACAGAGAAGCTAATGTAAGGAGATGGCCAGGAGTTGGCCAGTGCCCCAGCTTGGGTAGGAGGAAAGAATCAGGTAAATGTCTTGAAGTCAGGTGCATTCTTTTGTTCAGGATTTTATCCACTATATTGGGGGATAGCATGCATAATTGTATTAATTCTAATCTGTAATCTTCAAAGCAACAAAACGAAATGAATATATTTGTAGAAATACTCATTGATTTTTCCTATTCCCTTTCCTGCTCTTGCCCCCATTCAAGCCTCTGAGAAGTTCTGGGCAGTTTAGACTCTCCTCAGCTGGGGGTATGTGTGGGTGCTGAGAAGGATTGGGAGGTGGAGATCGAGGGAAGTTGCTGGGAGAAGAGAGTTTAGTGAATTCCAAAGAAAGGGTCTCTGCACCTGCTTCCTGAACAGAGTCCTGAGAAGGTGGTAGAAGCCTTGAAAGAGAGGAAGCCATTTGAGATCAGTTTCCCTGTAACTCTCCTAAGGAGGTTGAAAGACCAGAGAGGGAATGTCTGCACAGAGTGCAGGCCTTTAGGGTGTGGACAGCTCTGTGGGTTCCTGCAGCTTCCCATGCCCACCGCAAGCAGAGAATCACATAATGATTGCAGTACCGTCATGTGTAGCGTGGAAGTAGGAGATGGCGTCGGGTGGGTGGGAACGGGGATGTCTCAGCCTTCCTGCAGGGACTGCAACCAAAGACCAGATGCTTCCCTTTCCGAAACTTGGCATGACATTGACCTCCTGGAACTTAGACACAACTCTAGGGCAAGGGTCAGGTCTCCAACCGACAAGAGGTCTTCCTGCTGTCTGGGGAGATCATGCCTTCTAAATAGACATTACATTTTACTAAAGAAGAATAAAGTTTTATTTCTGGCACCCCTGAATTTATTCACTGACATTTATACCCCCTATAACCATTTATTTTTCTCCTTAAAATATGTCTTAAACAATTACTCACTTTTTTCTTTGAACTGTTGACGTTTCATGAGCAGGATTCAGATAAAAATTTACACAATATTCCTAAACCTGCTTGACTCCTTGGGGTTTCCAACTAATTTTCTGGTAACTGTGGAGAGTTTAGAAACTTCAGTCTAAAAATTTGATGTGACACTTGGCAGAAATAAAGCCTTTAGCCAAACCCGCCAGAGCCATCCTTCAAATGACTGGACTCTGCTAAAAACACTGCTGGGCAGGTTGTTGTGGGGCCTGTACATGCTGAGACTCCAGGAATTTACAAAATGTGAAACTGGAAGTTATCAATGAAGTGTAAGCTAAACTCTTACTACTGAAAACAGAACCACCTCCGAAAAAGGCAGAAAATGAGGGGACTCGAACTGTGACTTCCTGGTTCATAGGTCCACACTAATAGAATCTGCCCTAGGCAAAGCTCCCCAGCCCCTTATTTGCTGGAGGCAGGAAGGCAAGGGGGGGGGGGGCAGAGAGTGAGTGAGTGATCAGGTGCTGAGTCCTATAAAACCACCTAAAATTTTATGGCCAGGAAGCTTCTGGATGGCTGGCTTGAGTGGAGAAGCCAAAGATGGGAAAGCCACTTTCTCAAGAGTGCAGATGGAATGCTTTAGAAGCAAAGAAGTAGAGGTCTGTGAACCTGCATTGGCACTTAAGGAGGTGATTAGAAAAAAAAGATGGAAAGAAAGGAAAAACGAGGGTTTCTACCCAGTGTAAGTCTTGCACAGTGACTTGTGACATCCACATAACATAAAATTAACCACTTAAAGCTTACAATTCAGTAGCATTCAGTACATTCACTATGTTGTGCAGCCACTATCTGTATCTTGTTCCAAAATATTGTCATCATTGCCCCAAAAGAAAACCCTGTGCCCATTAAGTGGTTAATTCCCATTCCCCTCTAACTCTAATTCCTGATAACCACCAATCTACTTTTTGTCTATATGGATATGCATTCTTCTGGATATTTATATAAATTAAACCAGATGTGTGACCTTTTGTGTCTGGCTCCTTTTATTTAGTTTAGTATAATGTTTTTGAGGTTCATCCATGTTGTAGCATGTATCAGCAGTTTACTACTTCTGATGGACTACAGGAAAAGTAAAATTTAATCCTATGTATTTACCATGACTTTGGAAAGTGGAGACTTAAGGTCTAGTTCATTTCCCAAGTAGACCTCTTTCTCTGCTGGATTCTTTATCTTCTTTTGAAATGGCATTGGCTGGTTTTGCCTGCCTTGTCTCTGAGCCCCTGGGAACAGCTCCTGATTTGGGGTTTGGCACAGTTTCTCGCTTGACTCAGCCTTTGGAATTCAGGTAATATTGATGCAACATCTTCACTCTGGAGAAAGCACTGACCTCAGGCTGTCCAATAAGGTCTTTCATCCCCTTGGGCACAGCTCAAGATGGACTCATATTCTGTTGCCTGGTTCCCTCTTGGAACTACAGAAATGTGTTTTCTTTCTGTTGGACTTGAAGCTAGAAGGTATAAGCCTGCTAGGTGTTTCCATGTGGAGAGCAAGCTAATGGGGAAAAAAAAAGCAGAGGGGAGCCCGACTGGCGTGGCTCAGTGGTGAGTGTTGACCTCTATGAACCAGGATGTCACGATTTGATTCTCGGTCAGGGCACATGCCTAGGTTGTGGGCTTGATCCCCAGTGGGGGGCATACAGGAGGCACCTGATCAATGATTCTCTCTCATCATTGATGTTTCTCTCTCTCTCTCCCTCTCCCTTCTTCTCTAAAAATCAATAAAAATATATTTAAAAATAAAGAAAGAAAGCAGAGGGGAAAGAAGGTGTAAGAGAGCTGAATCCTAGGGACATTGTTGAGCCATTTTGTCTGCCATGTTTAGTTATAACCTTCCCTCTCCCCCTTTTCTTATGGTGGTTTCAGTTGGATCCCTGTCACTTACAACCTGCTACTGCAAGGCATGAACATGACTACACTTATCCAGTGCTCACGCAATCTGGTTGAGGACATTCTATCCCAATTCTCTGGACAAACCTTAATAATCTTCTTTGAAATGAAGATTCCATATTCGATGTCTTCTCAGCTTGTCTGGGGAGTGTTGTATTCTGTTAACAAGTAGTGGAAAAGTAACATACTTATTTGGAGTTTTGATATTTATCTACCTACCTACCTCTTTATATGTATATCTTTTATTTTGGTGTAAGTTTACATTAAAGGAGGAAAAAATACTAAAGTTTTTTCTCTTTGGTTCCATGACATTTAGATCCTGGATAGAGACACTCTTTTTGGTTCAATAGATTGAAGGATAGAATTTCATTTAATAGAATAGAAAAATGGGGGTCATTTTACCAATAAAAACTTTGAGGAATAACATCCTTTTTATCATCAAAGTCTTTCTGTTGCAAGTTGTCATAAGTACTGAAAACAGAAAAAAAAAAAAAAAGCCAGCTTTCAAAAATGAGGGTGACTTTTTTCCCCTCACTCTTTTTAGAATCTCATCTTTTACACTAATAAAGATGGGAACTTTTCATAGTCCCTTGTGGGGAGCGGCTCTAGGGTCATGCCTCAGGGTGACCTGTGGCAGGGCCACAAACAAGTCCCAGCCTGGAGAGCAGAGCTCTCCTAGTATAATTAAGCCTGACCTTGTAGCCCTCCCTAATTCTTTCCCAAGTAGCTAATGGGCTGTGGGAGGTGCAGCAAGTGTTGCCAAAACAAGAACATTTATATACATCTACCCTTGTTTTAATCAGAATATAAAATAAAGCATTGGCTTGCAGGCTGGGTCTTTTGTGTTCTCATCCAATCACGGGAGATCCACCGAGCCCCAGCTGTATTTTCTTGCCTGTCTTTTCTTCAATCCTTCACTGCCCCTCCTCAGGTTCACCCTTGGCCATGCTGGTGCTGCACAGTCCCTGAAAACATTATTCTTTCCAATGACCCAAGGTTTTCAGATAAACTCCCAACTAAAGTTTGGTAAAAAATGAGAGAAGTTTCCTTTTGTTTTCTCTTTTGCTTTAATGAAAAAGAAGATCAATTATAGAGAAACTAGAGGCCCGGTGCATGAAATTAGTGCACTGGGGTGGGGGTTGTCCCTTAGCCCAGCCTGCAACCTCTCCAATCTGGGACTCCTCGGGGGATGTCCGACTGTCGGTTTAGGCCTGATCCCACTGCCAGTCGGACGTCCCTCTCACAATCCCGGACTGCTGGCTCCCAACTGCTCGCCTGCCTGCCTGCCTGCCTGCCTGCCTGCCTGATTGCCCCTAACTGCATCTGCCTGCCACCTAATCACCCCCTAACCACTCCCCTGCCAGCCTGATCGACGCTTAACTACTCCCCTGATGACCCGATCGCCCCCAACTGCCCTCCCCTGCTCGCCATCTCGTGGCTGTGGGCATCGCCATCTTTGAGGGTGGGGTAGTCAATTAGCATATTCCCTCCTTACTGACTATAGGTGTCACCATCTTTTGCAATGGTGTGAGGGTCAATTAGCATATTCCCTCTTTATTAGATAGGATAGTCCTAAGGGCATATTCTTTTAGTCAAGGAGTTCTCTTTATTGCAGAGATTCACCTCATCTTTAGGTCTTTTGAAAAGAGCACCACAAATGTAATGGCTTCATCAAATGGTATCTTGACATGTAGAACTTAATGAAACAATTTCTTTAAAAATTTAGATTTTGAATGGAACTCCCATTTGACCCTATGATCCCACTTCTAGGAATATATCCCAAGAATCCAGAAACACCAATCAGAAAGGATATGTGCACCCCTATGTTCATAGCAGCACAATTCACCATAGCTAAGATCTGGAAACCGCCTACGTGCCCATCAGTAGGTGAATGGATTAGAAAACTGTGGTACATCTACATGATGGAATACTATGCTGCTGTAAAAAAGAAGGAACTCTTACCATTTGCAACGGCATGGATGAAACTGGAGAGCATTATGCTAAGTGAAATAAGCCAGTCAGTGAAGGAAAAATACCACATGATCTCACTCATTCATGGATAACAAAGACCATTATAAACTTATGAACAATAATAGAAACAGAGGCAGAGCTGCCTCAAACAGATTGTCAAACTGCAGCGGGAAGGCCAGGGAGGGTTGGGGGGCAGGAGGGAGGGGGGTAAGAGATCAACCGAAGGACTTGTATGCATGCATATAAGCATAACCAATGGACATAAGACACTGGGGGGTAGGGGAGGCCAGGGGATTGTCAAGGGCGGGGAAAAAAAAGGACACATATGTAATACCCTTTGTAATACTTTAAGCAATAAAACAATTAAAAAAATTTAGATTTTGTTCCTTAAAAAACCCCCTAAATAACCTAGTTCTATATTGTTATGGTTTGAATTGTGTCCCTCAAGAAGATATGTTGATACCTGAAAACTATATGATCATGTCAACCAATGTCACTCAAATAAATTTAATTTAAAAAAAATACATGTTGAAATCTTAACTCCTACTACTTTAGAATGTGAATGTATTTGGAAATAGGATTATTACAGATATAATTAGTTAAGATAAACTCATTTTGGAGTAGGATAGGCCCCTAATCCAATATGACTGGTGTCCTCATAAGAAGACAGCTATGTGAAGATACACACACACACACACACACACACACACACACACACAGAATACTATGTGACAAGGAAGTTAGCTATAAGCCAAAAAACACCAAAGATTGCTAGCAAACCACCAGAAGCCAGGGAGAGGTAAGAAAGGATTCCTGTGGGTTTCAGGGAGAGTATGGCCCTCTTGACACCTTGCTTTCAGACTTCTGACCTCTAGAACTGTGAGACAACAATTTTTGTTGTTCTAAGTCACTCAGTTTATGGTACGTTGTTATGGCAGTGCTAGGAAAGCAATATATAATTATATTTTTACATAATTATATTGCATATACTATTTTTTACAGTGACATAAAAGAAAGTATACCATAAATAAGATCCCTACCTATATCAATATCAAGAAGCCTCCTGCTCTTTACCACATCTACTGTGAGAATGAAGACCATCTTAAGTAATCAGATGTGAATATCCCGTGCTTGGATGAGCTCCCATTTATGAGAGTTCCACCCTCATGACCTAATCACTTCACAAAGGCCCCAACTCCAAGTACCCCCATATTGAGGATTAGATTTTAATCTATTTGAGAGAGATGCAAACCTTCAGTCTATAGTAACGGGGAAACAGAAAGGACCTATCTACAGTTCGGACTGTCTATAGTCATTCATAGAACATGGTCAAAGGTGAGATACTGGGCTTCTGTTATGGGTGAGATCTATGTATTCTCACTTCCCATAACATCATTATTAGAATGGGTCTCTTATTTAAAACTATAATTTCTTGGGTAAAAAATATATTTGCAGAGTTTGAATGAGGACAGCCGTTGCTTGTTTGGTATTTCAAAACCTTAAATATGAACTAAGTCTTGAAGGAAATGATATTAAATTTGTATCAAATTTAGCTACTTTGATTCAGCTGCTTTGATTCACCCACAACAGTTAAAAGCAAAAATATCAGAAAAACTTTGGTTGGAGTGTATCTCTGAAAAAGGAACAGTGCAGATGGCTGATGAATAAGATCTATGAATTGTCCAGTAGGGAAACAAGATGGCAGATGATTCCTAAGACCAACTTGTGTTATTTTAAAGATGCAATCAAAGCCCTAGCCAGTTTGGCTCAGTGGATAGAGCATCAGCCTGTGAACTGAAGGGCCTGGGTTCAATTCTGATCAAGGGCATGCACCTTGGTTGCAGGCTAGAGCCTGAGCCCTGGTCGGAATGTGTGCAGGAGGTAGTCAATTAATGTCTCCTCACTTCGATGTTTCTCTCTCTCTGTCTCTTGCACTCTCTTCCACTCTCTCTGGAAATGAATGGAAAAATATCCTTGAGTGAAGATTGACAACAATAAAAAAAAAGATGCAATAAAAGTCTGCTATTGATTTGGGACTTCTTAAAAAACCAAACCAAGTGAAACCAAACAAAACAAAAGACAAGAGAGAAAGAGAGTGAAGGCCAGATAAAGAGCTTCACAGATAAGAAAAAGCTAAAGGAGTTCATCACCACCAAACCAGTATTATATGAAATGCTGAAAGGTATCCTTTAAGAAGAGGAGGAAGAAGAAAAAGGTAAAGATACAAATTATGAACAACAAATACATATCTATCAACAAGTGAATCTAAAAATCAAGTGAATAAATAATCTGATGAACAGTATGAACTGGTGATTGTAATAGAATCAGGGGCATAGAAAGGGAATGGACTGACTATTCTTGGGGAGAGGGGGAAAGGGGTGTGGGGGTGAGGGAAGAGATTGGACAATAATCGTGCACCTATGGATGAAGACAGTGGGTGGGGAGTGAGGGCGGAGGGTGGGGTGGGAACTGGGTGGAGGGGAGTTATGGTGGGAAAAAAGAGTAACTAATGTAATAATCTGAACAATAAAGATTTAATTGAAAAAAAAAGAAAATAATAAAATAGATTCAAAGCAAAAAAAAGAGAGAGAGAGAGAGAGAGAGAGATCACTTGGCAATATTATAACCCATGCTCCTTTAGAAAAAAAAAATCTGGCAATTCTATGTTATAAATGTAGAAGACTATAATTATGATAAAACCCAAAGTACCCCAAGAACATGATAGAAGCAGGTGGTGTCCTTCACAACTGCTGTTTTCTTACATTGGGCCCAGCTTCTTAGACCCAAAGGTTCAACTCTTAAGTGAGAACCCTCTTGGCAGGATCTCTGCATTTCCTCCCTCCCTTCCCTTTCCCTCTACTTCCCCGTGTTCCATTTTTAAAAATTATATAAAATCACCAAACAGGGTTTATGAAAACACCAGTGTCCTTTATTTTTAATTATTATTTAATCCTCACTCAAGGATATGTTTTTATTGGTTTTGTTTGCTTGTTTGATTGTTTTAGAGAGAGGCCTGAGCCCTGGTCGGAATGTGTGCAGGAGGTAGCCAATTGATGTGTTTCTCTCACATCGATGTTTCTCTCTCTCTGTCTCTCCCACTCTCTCCCACTCTCTCTGGAAATGAATGGAAAAATAGAGGGAAACATTGATCAGTTGATAAGGTTCCCTACCAGGATTCAAACCTGCAACTTTTTGGCGTACAGTGTGACGTTGCAACACACTGGGGCCTTTAAAAGCACCAATGAGAGAACTGACTTATTTTCAATGTTGTAATTTTTTTCTTCTTCTTCTTCTTCTTCTTTTTTTTTATTGCTTAAAGTATTACAAAGGGTATTACATATGTGTTCTTTTTTTCCCCCGGCCCTTGACAGTCCCCTAGCCTCCCCTATCCCCCAGTGTCTTATGTCCATTGGTTATGCTTATATGCATGCATACAAGTCCTTCGGTTGATCTCTTACCCCCCTCCCTCCTGCCCCCCAACCCTCCCTGGCCTTCCCGCTGCAGTTTGACAATCTGTTTGAGGCAGCTCTGCCTCTGTTTCTATTATTGTTCAAAAGTTTATAATGGTCTCTATTATCCATGAATGAGTGAGACCATGTGGTATTTTTCCTTCATTGACTGGCTTATTTCACTTAGCATAATGCTCTCCAGTTTCAATGTGATAATTCTATTATTTTTTGCCAAACCAGGAATTAATCCCAATATACAAGAATCCAGACTGCTAGTCTCTTAAAGAATATCCCCAATTTATAGCCATGCCTGGGCAGCACCTTGAGAATTACCTTGATAATTGCATAGCGCAGTAGTTCTTAACCCTGGCTACACAGTACAATGACCTGGGAATATTTTGAAGCCTTCTCACTTTAGACCAATTAAATCAGAAGAAATTCTAGGGATAGGGCCTAGGCACCAGTATTTTGTAAAAGATCCTCAGGTAATTTTTTAAAAATGTTTTTATTGACTTCAGAGGGAGAAAGGGAGAGGGAGAGAGAGATAGAAACATTAATGATGAGAGAGAATCATCAATTGGTTGCCTTCTGCACACCCCCTACTGGGGATCGAGCCCACAAGCTGGGCATGTGCCCAGACCAGGAATCAAACCATGACCTCTGGTTCATAGGTGGATGCTCAACCACTGAGCCACACTCATGTGATTTTAACATGTGGCCAAGGTTGAGAACCAGTGGTTTAATGTCATGTGGCATTACTGTTGGAACAGAACACTCTGATAACAAGAAGCAGAGGTGAGCATCCATCTCTGCCTTTCACAGCCCTCTGCTTGTTGTCTGATTGGAGTTATATAAAGCCTAAGTGGAACTAAGACGAAGCCTAGTAATTGTCATGGCAATGACCTAGATTTTCCTATCAAATCCAATCCTATCAGGGTTGGCGATGCAGGAGTGACTCCAGTGAAAATCTAGTTAAAATCTTTCTGCCCCTGTTTAGAATATGCAGCATTAAATTCAACAATTTTCCCATAAAATTTCAAACACTAAAACTTTTTAAAATAGCGTATCTCACCTGAATTTAAAAAAATTGTCATTAATTGTAAAGTGTGCTTGATCACAGAGAATTATCTAGGCAATCAGCATCACATATAGCCTTTAATGCCTCCTGTCTCCTGAATGAGTTCCGCATATTGATCAAAAATTTGCAAATTTCTCTACTTATGCCTCATCACTCTCTTCTTTGAATGAGTCTGAAATAAGTGGAATTTAAAAAATCATACAGCTGGGAGGGACCATTTTATCTAGTCCTCTGCTTTTATAGTTGTATGCCTAATCCACTAAAAGAGCCAGGCTACTGTGATCTTTTGTAAATTCGTGAAAGGTCTAGCAGGAATACTGCAAGATCCTTCTACCTGACTCCCTCCTTCCTGCCCCCTTTTTTCTCCATATTGTTGTTAGAGTAATTGTTCTAAACACATATCCAATCAAGTCACTCTCTTCCTTGCTTCACATTCTTCAGTGGCTCTGAGTTTGCCTCAGGTCTAAATTCAAACTCCTTGGCCTCACCTACGATCATCTGTGAGTTGGTCTGATCTTGTCTCCCTCTGCAGATTATCTATAAGAGCTCCCATTTCTCATTTTAAACTATGCTATTGCCAGGATTCTAAATGGTCTAAATGCAGTTCTCCAGCTGTGTTCTATCTGCCACCTTACATTTGCACATCCTGTTATTTCTTTCTATAGTGCTCCCCCCGCCCCTATGTAAGAAGACCCTTCTTTATTATCCCATTTGGATTATTCATATTAGGTTGTTATGAGCAGGGGAGCCATGAGAAATTGCAGCACAAGGTGTGTACAGTGAGAGAGGACCTACTGAGATTAGGGTGGATGATTGGATGGATGGTATTTACATCCTGAAAGAAAAGTCTTTGTAAAAAAGTTTCAAAGTTCATATAAGACTAAGGTTAAATGGGTTGATAATGGAACTCTCTAGGGTGGTAGTGGTAGTGGTGGTATTTCAGTGTCCATAATGGGAAAGAGAATGGTTTCTTTATCTATCTATCTATCTATCTATCTATCTATCTATCTATCTATCTATCATCTATCTATCTATCTATCTATCTATCTATCTATCATCTATCTATCTGTCATCTATCATCTATCTTTGTTTGGTTGGATCTCAGGGGCAAAAGTTTAAATTAACCACATTCCTCAGTTTATGGCATAATACTACCATTGGTTTATACAAAGATGTTATTTAATTTAGTTATTTTTCTTTATTGAAAATTTTATTCACATCTTTACCCCCACTTTCTTCCTCCCATATAGGGAACTATTCCAATGTATTTAATGTAGATTCTTTTATTTGTATGTATTCTTTGGGAGTACATATATTCAAAATTTACTTTTAGTGATACTGTGTTCAGGACCTCATTCAATCTATATCTTTCTTTTTTCAGTGTGTTTTTAATATACTTGTTATATTAAAGGTCTGTGGTCTTCTAACTGCTAAAGTCACCATACTTCATCCATCCACCTTCTCCTCCCCTGTTCCAGGTAATGAGCACCGAGATAGCCTCCAATTCTGTTTTTATAAACTACATGGAAATATCCACCTGTATGTCCCCTTATAGATGTGTGAGAGACTACCTTTGTGATAGATACTCAGGGATGGGCTCTAGATATGTGCCACCTAATTGGACCAAATGACATCAAGATTCACCAGACTGTGCTACAGAATGTGCATCTGTCTACGTGCTCACCAATAAGCATGATATCCCCACCTCTCCACCAACACTTGGCATGACCCAGCTTTCCAATGTCTGCCAAAATTACAGGAGCAAAGTGATGCCTCAGTATGTTTTTCCTTTTTTAAATAGACTTTATTCATATTTACTAATTTACTTAATTCTCACCTGAGGATATATTTTTAAAGGGAGAGAGAAAAACATTGACGTGTGTGAGAGAGAAACATCGATCAGTTACCTCCCGATTGGGGATTGAACCTCCAACCTAGATATGTGCCTCAACTGGGAATTGAACACACACAGTTTATGAAGTGTAGTAGGCTGAATAATGGCCCCAGCCTCACATGTAGCTTAATGAGAAGACACTAAGACTTTCCTACATAAGCTAGGGACTAAACATGAATCAGTAACACAATTTCTGCTCTTAAATAAAATTATTTTGAACCTGTTATTCATTGTAATTAGATAGGAGAAAGCAATTGGAGGACATAATAATTGGAAATGAAGAGTTAAAACTCTGTTTTCAGATGACACAATGTTACATCTGGAAAATTCAAAAGAATTAATTAAAATGACCTCAAACAATAAAATATTTTAATAATGTAGCAGCTTATAAAATTGGCATTAAAAATCAGTAGCCTTCATAATAGAAACAAAAACAATTATAAAATGTAATGAAGGAGAGGATCCCTTTCATGATATTAAAAAAAGAGTGCCAAGGTAAAACTTGATTAGAAGTATCCAAAGCCTGTATGAGGAAAACACATCTGAAAGTTACAAAAGTCAATTTCAACAAATGAAAAAATATGCCTTGCTCTTGGATAGGAAAACTCAACATATTGAATACCTGTTTTTCCTATTTTAGTTTATAAATTTATTAAAGCCCAATAAGAATCTCATTAGATTCCCCCACCCCTGGAGCTAGACAAGTCTATTATAAAATTTATCTGAAAGAACAAATAAACAAGAATAGCTAAAATACCCCAACAAAAAAGAGCAAATGGGTGAGAGAATGCAGTTACCAAACATTATAACAAACTGTTAACCCTTTATAATTAGGACAATTTGATATTGACACATGATTAGACATACAGACTAATGGAACAAACTAGAAAATTAGGAGATAAAATTGCATATGGAAATTTAGTATATAATAAAGACCGCATCTCAAATCAAAAGGGAAAATACATTTTTTTAAAAAAGTATTTTTAATAATAAAGAAAAGACTGTGGTCACAAAAATATTGGCAAAGTTAGGAAAATATAGCATAATGTTTATTAATAGAACTCAACCGACCAAATTATTAAAACATTGTTCCTTGCTTTATAACTGGATAGGTGTCATAGATGATGGTTCCATTGTATTCACTTTAAACTAGAGCATACATTTTTTATCAATGAAATTGAGATGCTGTGTATCCAGTTTGGGGCTGGTAAATATGTTTAACACACACATATGTATATTATAAATTTTACTGATATAAAGAATGTTTAGCAAGCAATTTACAAATAGTAATGAAATTTACAATTGTAAACCCCATATATTTAATTGATTTTCACAGAATGCTTTCCTTGATTTCTTGCCAAACTCTTACCCATAAGCAATCTGTGGTCACAGTTGGTGAGTGTACTTTCACATGAATGTAGGTAGATATTTTTATTTACATTAATGAATAAGGAAGTGAAATGAGAGACACAATGTTCAATTGTGACTTATTTGTCAATGATGTGAGTTCTTTGCTGAATCAGAGTATAGTTTTTAAATTTTGGAAGATTATTTCTTAAATATTTTTGTGCCATTCACAATGTAGCAACTACAGACACAATGCACTTTTAAGATTAATCTACATTGCTAAAATTTTCTCCTTCATTTTCTTAAATCTAGACCATGAGTTGGCAAACTTTCTGTAAGGGCCAGATAGAAAATATTTTCGGTTTTTTGGGCCATGTGGTACCTATTGGAACTATTAAATTATGCCATTATAGCACAAAAGAAGCCATAGACAATATGCAAACAAATAGGTGTGGCCATGTTCCAATACATTTTTAATTATAAAAACTAGTGACAGGCTCAATTTGGCCTACTGGCCATAGTAATTCCTGTTCAACACAGTCAACAAAACAATACATTAAGCCGTAATTTTAGCATTGCCAGCTTCTATGGTGTAAATACTTCCATCATAGCTAATTTTATGCTATTAGTATATTGTTTAATATCAAATTGAGATGTACAACAGCATGCCATTCTATAGTTTTCCATCATATGGATGCTGTAGAAGTAAATAATCTCAAGACCCTTGATGATAGTAAAATACACTGAGTGGCCAGATTATTTTGACCACCTGACGTTTGTAGGCAAATTAGCTATAATTTCATGCTGAAGTTGCTAGAGGGCCAGACCATTATAAATAAGGAAGCAGGTTGTTTACCACGACAGAAGTGATTTTTTTTCTGAAGATATGGGTAAACAACGCGATTTAACAGCCTTTGAACGTGGGATATTTATATAACCTGAGTGGCCAGATTATTACGACCACCTGACGTTTGTAGGCAAATTAGCCGTACACTGCAGCGTATGGGATATGGAAGCCGAAGGCCTGTTCAAACACCTTTGCTTTCTGCAGTTACCAAGATAAAATGTCTCCAATTCGCACAGGAACACAAGGATTGGACAGTCGAGCATTGGAAAAAAGTCATGTGGTCCGATGAATCACGTTTCCAGTTGCATCATGCAGATGGCAGAGTGAGAATTTGGCAGAAACAGCATGAAAGCATGCACCCCACATGCATGAGTACAACCCTTCAAGCTGGTGGGGGCAGTGTTATGGTTTGGGCATGTTTTCCTGGCATGGTTTGGGCCCTTTAATTCATGTGGAACAACGTCTGAATAGCACAACATACCTAAGTATCATTGCTGATCAAGTTCATCCTATCACGTTGATGGCGTATCCCAATGGAGATGGCTTCTTCCAACAAGACAATGCACCATGCCACAGTGCTTGTATTGTGCAGGAGTGGTTTCAAGAACATGAGGGAGACTTTACCTTGCTTAGGTGGCCCCCACAATCACCAGATCTCAATCCAATTGAGCATTTGTGGGATGAAGTGAAAAAAGCCATCAGGCAGCTGGTTCCACAACCATCAAACCTCACAGAACTGGACAGTGCTATTCATCAGGCATGGTGTCAGATTCCTCGCATCACCTTTCAACATCTCATGGAGTCAATGCCAAGAAGAATCGCCGCAGTTTTGAAGGCAAAAGGTGGCCCAACAAAGTACTGATGGGGTGGTCATAATAATCTGGCCACTCACGTTCAAATATATCCCATGTTCAAAGGCTGTTAAATCGCATTGTTTACCCATATCTTCAGAGAAAAATCACTTCTACTGTCGTGGTAAACAACCTGCTTCCCTATTTATAATGGTCTGGCCCTCTAGCAACTTCAGCGCGAAATTATAGCTAATTTACCTACAAATGTCAGGTGGTCATAATAATCTGGCCACTCAGTGTATATTAAAATAATTATAAGGTGATGAGGTTTGTTTTTAACATGATTTATTTCATTGTAAGTTTATGTAATCTATTTGGTTATAATGGCTTTGCTTAGCAGTCAGCTCACAACATTCCTGAAAACTTAACAATCAGCTCTCTTGAACTGGCATGAGCCAGCATCAGCACACCACTGTGTGTAGCCATAAGGGAACAGAGTAAAATTGGATCTATTATTTATAGTATAGGGCAGAATAAATTCCAAATGGGTCAGAGACATAAATGTAAAAATAAAATGAAACCATATATGTACTAGGAAAAAGGTGGATGAATTCCTATATAACCTGGGCATGAGGAAAACTTTCTGAACCATGGCTTAAATCCAGAAACATGAAGGAAAATGAGATTGTATTAATTTCATAAAACAAACTGAGAATTATTGTTTCTTTTTTGCATTTTCTGGAACAACATATATAACATTGGAATTGTGTACTTGAAAATTAGATAGAGTACATTTTATTTAATTAATTAATTAATTTAAACATTTATTGTTGAAAGTATTATATATGTCCCCTTTTTCCTCCCATTGACCCCTCTAGTCCACCGCCATCCCCCCTCCCACCCCCACCCCAGGCTCTTACCACCCCACTATCTTCATCCATGCGTTATGCATACTAGTATATGCATACAAGGTCTTTGGTTGATGACCTCCCACCCCCCACCCTCTCCCACCTTCCTTCCGAGATTCCACATGATAGAGTCCATTTTAAAAGCATCCAGGTCTAGAGATCTTTGGGATGGAGTTTTGTTTGCCTGGAAGCCCCTTCTTACCTGATCTGGCTTTTAGCACTGCTGCTGCTTTATCCACCTGGAACTTGCGGTTCTTGGCCTGGCAAAGAATGGTGTTCCGGTGTATGGTCTTTGCATATGGGTTTAGCTTCAACGTGATTCTCAGGTGTTTTAGTGTATTCCTCTTCAGGATTATGAGAAGAATCTTCTTGCACCGCAATGTATGGAGGACTCTGGATTCCTGGGCTTTTCAAGATTCTGCTAAGGTCTGTATTAAGCATCTTTTGCAAGGGAAGGTTGTAGTTACCCTTGAGAGAGGCAGCTTTATGCCAAGTGTCATAGGTCATCTAACTTGTGGAAAGCACTTTCAGTCCAAATGCAGACATGGCCCACATGTCCACCAGGAGCAAGTTTCAAAATGGTCATTTGACTTACATTAAGCAGAGTAATTCCAGGGATGTTTTTGAAGGCTTTGATGGTACCATTGTCTTCATTATAGATGATGCAAGGTCCCCTGCTCTAGATATGACGACAGTTTCTCTTTTTGCCTCTGCCAGCTCTCATCCGATGAGAGGCATAGACCTTTTTTATATCATTCCAGGCCTTAAGTTTTTAAGAAGCAAAACCACCTCCTGGTTTTCTTATAGCCTTCAACTTTATCTTCAACCACCAAAGGAAATTTAGGAACTTCCTCAGTATGATGACCTTTAGACATGAGCAGTGCTGGTAAGTCCATGGCAGCCAGGACAGAAGGACAGAGTAGACAGTATATTGCTTCTGTGTTGTGTTCCCTCTGGTGCCAGTGGTACCAGGTTTTGCTTGATATAAACATCTGGCCCCCATAGCATGTATTTTCTTTTCTTTTTTTTTTTTTTAAAAATATATTTTATTGATTTTTCACAGAGAGGAAGGGAGAGGGATAGAGAGCTAGAAACATCGATGAGAGAGAAACATAGATCAGCTGCCCCCTGCACACCCCCTACTGGGGATGTGCCCACAACCAAGGTACATGCCCCTGACCGGAATCGAACCTGGGACCCTTGAGTCCACAGGCCGATGCTCCATCCACTGAGCCAAACCAGTCAGGGCCATAGCATGTATTTTCATGCTGGCCAGAACGATGAGTTCCACCACCTCGAACTCTGGGAACTTGAGCCACAGCTCTGCCAGCACCCCAAGACTCAGCACTGATTTCCTGACCTGTCAGTTCCCTGGCAGTATAGAGCTGTCTATTGTTTTTTCGCAAGTTAGAGTAAACAAAATTCACAATATCTGGTCAAATGGGAGCCTGGAACACAGCAGGCAAAGTGACATTTTTGCCAGATGATTCCCCCTTTTCGGAGTACGCTGATATCAGTGGGCGAGCACAAGCCTTGCTCCTCTCACCCCAGTGGCTCCCACAGGAAAAGACTGGAGTTGTAACTACCAATTGCATTTCTTGTGAGTCTATTTTAAATTCCCTTTTTCTTTTTTTACCAGTTTGGCATTTTATGTTTTCCAGGAATTTATCCACTTTATTTACATTTGTTTTTTAAATCTGTAATTATTCCCTTATCTTTATTTTTTTTATCCCTATTTTATTTACTTTTTTGGCTCTTTTTCTTCTTATGAGACTTATCAGGTTTGTCTTGGTAATATTTCAGAAGCAGAGCTTTTAGTCTTACTAATCTCCTTTACTAAAAAAATATTATATTGTTTCTTTTTTTATTATATCATTTTTCTTCATTGGGTTTGCCTTGATGTTCTATTTTATAACTTATTCAGTTGGATGCTAAGCATATTTCTTTTCAACTTTTATTGTTTCCTGATAAGTATATTTAAAGGTATAAATGCTTTTCTAAATACTGCTTTAGTTATGTCCCATACATTTTGTGTTTTCACATTCATTTAATTCTAGATTTTTTCTTTATTTTGATTATAATTTCATTTTTAAACTATGAGTTATTTAGTAACATAGTATTTTTAAAATAAGGGACATTTAAAAATTTCTGTTACTCATGTCTACTATTATTTTATTATGTTTGGAAGATGTAATCTATAAGATATTGTTCCTGAAAACTTTATTGAGACCTCTGTTAGGCCTAAAAATTTGCATAAGTATGTACATACTCCTAAAATATGTATTTGCTATTTGTTCCATGAACTTTTATAACACACATATCAAAAGATATATATTATATATAGCATGCCATTAGAACATTCCTATCTAAGATCTAAACAATATAAGTAATAGTATAAGCCTACTAATTATACATTTTAGATAGCTGGGTGTTAAAAACTGCAAGTATTTCTCTCTGTATGCTGTCAGTTATTGTAACCTATTATTCACTGCATGCATATGTTGTGATGATTATGTCTTAGCCCTTTATTGTTTTGTTTATCTTTTACCTTAAATTCTTTTTTATCAGCTATTTTGATTGGAATTCCAGATTTCTTTCATGGGTGTTTCTTGTTTGTTTGTTTTTGTTTTTGTTTTTTGGTCTTTTACTCTTTCATTTTCAACCTTTTGAATCTTTTGGTTTTAAGAATGTTTCTCAAAAACAACATATTTTATTTCTTAATACTATCAGAGAGTATTTGTTATTTGTGAGTTAACTTCATTTGCGCTTCTTGTAATTACTATTATATTAGGAATGATTTCTCCTACCATATCTCATTTTTTAAAATATATATTTTTATTGATTTCAGAGAGGAAGGGAGAGGGAGAGAGGGAAACATCAATGATGAGAGAAAATAATTGATTGGCTACCTCCTACACGCCCCACACTGGGGATCGAGCCCACAACCAGGGCATGTGACCTGGAATTGAACTGTGACCTTCTGGTTCATAGGTTGACACTCAACCACTGAGCCACTTTGGCTGGGCCATGCCTCATATTTTTAATTCACTACACTTTATTTTCTGCTAGCTCAAAAATTATTCTATTTCTGTTCACATGTGGCTGCCCTTAAGATACTTACCCATGTCTCACACCTGTCAGAATGGCTATCATCAACAGATCAACAAACAACAAGTGTTGGAGAGGATGTGGAGAAAAAGGAACCCTTCTGCACTGCTGGTGGGAATGCAGACTGGTGCAGCCACTGTGGAGAACAGTATGGAGCTACCTCAGAAGACTAAAAATGGAACTCCCATTTGACCCAGTGATCCCACTACTAGGAATATATCCCAAGAAACCAGAAACGCCAATCAGAAAGGATATATGCACCCCTATGTTCATAGCAGCACAATTCACCATAGCTAAGATTTGGAAACAGCCTAAGTGCCCATCAGCAGATGAGTGGATTAGAAAACTGTGGTACATATACACAATGGAATACTATGCTGCGGTAAAAAAAAAGGAACTCTTGCCTTTTGCAACAGCATGGATGGATCTGGAGAGCATTATGCTAAGTGAAATAAGCCAGTCAGAGAAAGATAAATACCACATGATCTCACTCATTTGTGGATTATAGAGAACAACATAGACTGATGAAAAGGGACAGACTCAAAGACTGAGAAACAGCAATCAGGCTATCAATCCCCAGAAGGAAAGTAGGGGAGGGCGGGGGTAAGGGGAAGAGATCAACCGAAGGACTTGTATACATGTATATAAGCCATACCAATGGACATGGACAACAGGGGGATGGGAGCATGAGTGTGTGTGGGGGGGAGGTTGGGGGTTAATGGGGGGGATGAGGACACATTTGTAATACCTTAACTAATAATAATAAAAAAAAAAAATAACAAAGAGAAAAAAAAAAAAAGATACTTACTCATGTTTACTTATTCCTAATAATTCTTAAATTTATCAATATCTGTATATTTCTCCTAACTAGACAAATAATTTAGTGAACACATATGTATGTGTGTCTATATATATGTTATTGTGCACACACACACACACACACACACACACACACACCCTAATGGTTTTGCTTCTCTGATTGAACTCTGACTATTGTACCCAGATAGAGAAAAATAGAAACAATTAATAGGAGATAAGGAAAATTCCAAACCTAGACACATCAGAACAAAATTAAAAAAAATAAAAGATATGGAAAAAATTTAAAAAATTTTCAGAGATAACAAAGAGACCAACAAATACAATAAGATCACGGGATCTGGCTTACGGCCCATCATAACTGAAAATGTACAGGAGAAGGAATTTGGAGAGCCGTAGTTCAGCCAAATTGACACCAGCACAAACTCACTGCTCACTTGCCAGCACTTTTCCTCCCAGCCTCCATAACTCCCAGCTTTCTTTTGTATTTTCTATCTTTTTACACTTTCCTGTTGACTTCCAGGAGTTTTCATCTGATCTTCAAACTCACTGATTTATGCATCAACTTATTCATCTTGCTATATTTCTTATCTGTTGTTTTATTCATTTCAGTTATTACAAATTTCATACTTAGTACTCAAGTGGGTCCTTTTTTTCTTGTTCTTGCTTCATATTGCTGATATCAGCCCTCACTTCTTAATATATTCATCTTCATTATTTTAATTTCTTGTTCCATCTCCTTCCATAATTCTATTTAGATGGTTTACACTGTTGAATTTGTTGCTTTCTTATATAGTAGTTAAACTTACATGGATTTCTAGTTATTTTGTCCCTCAAACTCCTCTTTCCATGTGTATCAGTTACTATACATGGTTACCAATATAGTATGTTGGAAAATGACTATAGCCCAACCTCCAGTTGATGTAGGTGAATTAAAGCCAGGAAAGAGAGCCTCAAAGGCCAAGAACTGATGGTGATTATTCCAATTGGCCAATTCCACAAATAACTTTCCTAGTGTATACAGCCAAAACAATGTTTTGGTCAACAGAGAACACGTGTGCAATGGCGATCCCATTAGATAACATTGGAGCTAAAAAATTCCTATCACCTAGTGATGTCACAGCACAGCACGTTACTCACATGTTCCCGGCAATCTTGGTGTAAACAAAGCTACTGCACTGCCAGTCATATAAAAGTATGGCTTATACAATTATGTACAGTACATAACACTTAACAATAAATGACTATGTTACTGGTTTATTTACTATACTTTTAATTGTTATTTTAGAGTGTAGTCTTTCTACTTATAAACAAAAGGTTCCTGTAAAACAGTATGCTGTGTTATGTTGGCAGAAGCCTCATATATCTCTTGCGCTTCTTGATTGCATCATTTTCTCTTGTGCTTGATTTCATCTTGTGTTTTTTTTGTACAGTAACATGCTGTACAGTTTGTCGTCTAGGAGCAATGGGCTATACCATATGGTAGGTTATACCACCTAGGTTTGTATAAGCGCACTCAGCGAATCACCTAACAATGCATTTCTCAGAATGTATCCCCATTGTTAAGCAGGGTGTATTTACCCTATGACTGTATTTACCATTTTAAACTGTCCAGAAGAGTCTCTCCATGGATTTGTTCCCCTTACTCGGGAGGTTAGGAGTGGGTGAGTTCAGTGGTGAACATCAAAGGGTAGCTGGCTTGTACACATCCACCCTTTTCATCTCTCCTTGTTGTACCCTCCTGCCCCTTGCCTGTTTCCACAGTGATTGGCAGGCTGTTGATTGTTGGGGAGCGGTGAGAGCAGGACATTACATTGTTCTTTTACTTCTCTTCTCACAGTCACCTGTGGCTGCTGATCTCCCAGGCTGAAGGTTTCTCTCCTTTCCCTCCTACTTCCCACCCCTCACTCATCTCTCATATAATAATTCCCGAGTCTTCAGACTCCCCAGGGACTTCTCATAGTGTTTTATTGCATTTTATTTTTTGTTATTAATTCCTCAAATCCAAGTTTTCCTCTAGTTCTCTAGGGTTAATTTTCAAGAAGGAGCCAGTGGCCAATGTAGTTTGTCATCCTGACAGGATGAGAGAATGGTTTACAGAATGAGAATGTGTACCATAGAAAGGGGAGAATTTGAGACAAATGTATAAGTCTCAAGGAGAGAGGCTACAAAGGATACTTTTTTCCCTCATTTATTTTTTTTATTGTAATTAATGTGTGTGCATATATATATATATATGTGTGTCAGACATATAATGAAAACAGCAGTCTTCACCTCTTCCTACTCCAAAATTCTGCTCAACGCAACAATTTTTGACATTAAAAACACTTTCTTCTGGTGTTTACTTCCACATTCTAATATGCTTATATTACTACTAGAGGCCTGATGCATGAAATTCATGCAAGGGGCTCAGCCCTCGCAGCCCCTTGAAGCCTCGGCCAACCCACACAGCCCCAGCTTTATCTGGAAGGTCGTTCAGCTGTTCGGTATAATTAGCATATAGCTCTTTATTATATACTAGAGGCCTGGTGCACAAAATTTGTGCATGGGGGGTGTCCCTCAGCCCAACCTGCACCCTCTATAATCTGGGACCCCTCAGACATCCCTCTCACAATCCAGGACCGCTGGCTCCTAACTGCTCGCCTGCCTGCCTACCGGATAGCCCCTAACCGCCTCTGCCTGCCTGCCTGATCACCCCTAAATGCCTCTGCCTGCCAGCCTGATCGCCACCTAACCACTCCCCTACCAGCGTGATCACCCCCAACTTCTCTCCCCTGCCGGCCTGATCACCCCCTAACTGCTTGCTTCCCCCTGCGCCGGCCTGATGTTGCCCCTAACTGCTTGCTCCCCCACTGGCCTGATCACCCCTAACTGCTTGCTCTCCTGCTGGCCTGATCACCCCTAACCACCTCTGCTTTAGCCCTTGCCACCATGGCTTTGTTTGGAAGGAAGTAGGATGTCTGGTCGACCCGGTTAAATTAGCATATTACCCTTTTATTAGTATAGATCAGCCGTGGGCAAACTACAGCCCGAGGGCCGGATCTGGCCCGTTTGAAATGAATAAAACTAAAAAAAAAAAAGACCGTACCCTTTTATGTAATGATGTTTACTTTGAATTTATATTAGTTCACACAAACACTGTATCCATGCTTTTGTTCCGGCCCTCCGGTCCAGTCTAAGAACCTATTGTGGCCCTCGAGTCAAAAAGTTTGCCCACCCCTGGTATAGATGGTAGGATTTCTTGATTTTTTTTCAATGTTAGATAGTTTCTTTGGCTTCCTAAAGTGGAAGATGAGAACTTACTGCTTGTAACTGCTGTACTCTTCCTTCCAACTCCAACCTGTCAATGTAGTTACATGACAGCTTTGCTATCAGTACCAAGTGTTTGCACCATCATGCCCAGGCAAATGCTATTCACACCTGAGACATGGAGCCTGCTAAGATTATATGTCCTTATTTATAACCTTTTTTATTTTCTCAGGGCTAATACTTGCCTTTCCTCCTGCAATTGTTCACTGCTCTAAGCGCCTATCATAATTCTCTGGATACTTTCTTTTTTTTCTTTTTTTTTTCTGCAGAGCCCCCACCTTCCTGGTACCTGTGACTTGAAGGACCTGCTTGGAAATTCCTGCCAGAAGAGGGTAGAGGCAGCTGCCAGTCTGCTGGGGGCTGCCTGCCCCTTTAGGGATAAACACCAGGAGCTAATGCTGGGAAAGAGGCTTTTTAAAAAGATGCGACACTTGTACTGTTAGCCCCAGCCCTGGTGTGGATTCCTCAGTGTGGAGTAGAATTCCAGGGGAGGTCCCAGGGGCTGGAGGCTCCTGGGCTTATTTCAGAGGAAGGAGGGAGATGGTGGCCACCACTTTAGTTTCTTGTCCCCATCAGCCTGAGCCAGAGCTGGATCAGGGTGCCCCTTGGGAGAACCTCTGTGTTTCTCCAGCAGACTCACACTGAAGCATGGGCTCCAGGTGGACTTAGGGAGCGTGGTGAGGCCCGGGGGCTCCTGGGAAGACTCAGAATTTTGTGACTTCTAGATTGACAGTCTGCAGATAGCCATGTTGGGGCTTCAGAGGGAGCTGCCTCTTTTACAGGTCATCACTAGGCCCTGAGACTCAGCAAGTCTATCTTGCACCCTCACCTGGCACCTCCCAGCCTTGCCACCTGTCTTGCATTCCTTCTCCCCTCCCCATCACTGCCCAGGCACATGCTGGTCCCCTTGCTTGCTCACCCTGCAAGCTACTTCTCCTCCATTCTTTGGTATAAGCACTGCCTCTGCCTTCCCTCATGGGACCCCCAACACTGAGAAAGCATCTCCAGGGTCTCAGTCATCTGGATACGTTCTTTTTTATTTTTAATCTTTATTGTTTTCCCCCCATTAACCTCTTGCAGCCCACTCCCATCCTCCCCCACCAGGCCCCTACCACCCAACTGCCAT
The DNA here is from genome assembly GCF_014108235.1 of Myotis myotis. NCBI lineage: Eukaryota > Metazoa > Chordata > Mammalia > Chiroptera > Vespertilionidae > Myotis > Myotis myotis. The sequence continues at coordinate 77,563,376 of NW_023416357.1, forward strand.
GTCCATGGGTTATGCATATGTGCATACAAGTTCATTGGTTGATCTCTTCCCACCCACCCTCGCCTCCCCTCCTGCTGAGGTTCAACAGTCTGTTCATATTTCCATGGGTTGATTTTCGATCATCAGTTTACTTGGCTCATTAGATTCACATATGAGTGAGATCATGTGATACTTATCTTTCTCTGACTGGCTTATTTCACTCAGAATAATACTCTCCAGGTCCACTGGATATTTTCAATAAGAGTGAAAGCATCAGTAATGGATCTGATTCTCCCCTTCCCCCGTTCCCAGCCCCTGTGCAAGCCTCATCTTCCTGCTCACACCTAGGGCTGCTTAGACCTTCCCTTCATCATCATCTTGGGAACTTCCTTTGTCTGTCTCCCTGTGTTTGATCCCCTATTATCTAATTTTGTATCTCCTTCTTTCTTGATATATTTCCTGGTTTGGCAAAGAAGCTAGTATGTTTTGGTTGTTTCCTAAGAAAGAGTCCATAAGAGGTAAAAGTTCAAATCTGCATGTAGGGGTCATTTATCATTCAGGCTGCCTCAAATTTTTAAACATCTCCTTCCCATCATTTAAAGTTTCCCACATTATAAATTCTGCATTCTTAACAAAGAACATTTTCCAGTCATTTTTTCAGTTGCTAGATTGCAGACATGTGATTTTTGATTCCACCAGTCAGCTGCATGTGTGCCAGTCAAACCCTGTGTGCAGAGCTGAATTCCTTGGGAAAGAGGTGGGCCTGAGGCTTCCACTTGGCAGGTGCAGATCTGGGTAAGAGAGCACAGCGGGGTGCTGGAGTCCAATGTGTGTCTGAAGCACCTGATGTAGCAATCTCCTGACGATGGCGGAGGCAGAGGCTGGAACTGGCACCTGTGACAGCAGCCTCCCGGCTTATGCCTGAGGCAGCGACTACCTTGGTGGGCAGCTCTGTGCTGTGGTGCTGGGATGTCACTCTCAGAAGCACAGTCTGTTTTCTACCTGCCAGTCTGTGAGCTCTCTACCTCCTAACTGGTCCTTTCAGCTTAAACTGGGATCAGTCTATTTAGGCTGCTATCACAGCATATCACAGACCGGGTGGCATGAAGCCAACAGAAATTTATCTCCCACCATTCTGGAGGCTGGAAATTCGAGACCGGGGTGCCAGCATGCTCAGGTTCTGTGAGGACCCTCTTCCAGATTGCAGACTGCCAACTTCTCACTGTGCCCTCACATGTTGGAAGGGACAAGGGAGCTTTCTTTCTTTTTTCTTGTTCTTTTTAAAAATATATATTTTTATTAATTTCAGGGAGAAAGGAGAGGGAGAGAGAGATAGAAACATCAATGATGAGAATCATTGATCAGCTGCCTCCCTCACACCCTCTGCTGGGAATTGAGCCCACAACCCAGGCATGTGCCCTGACTGGGAATCAAACTATACCTCCTGGTTGTTGCTTAACCACTGAGCCACGCTAGCTGGGCTCTTTTTTCTTTTTAAATACATTTTTATTAATTTCAGAGAGGAAGGGAGAGTGAGAGATAGAAACATCAATGATGAGAGAGAATCATTGATCAGCTGCAACCTAGGCATGTTCCCTGACCAGGAATCGAATTGTGACATCGTGGTTCATAGTTTGATGCTCAACCACTGAGGAACACCTGTCAGGTGAAGGGAGCTTTCTTGAGTCTTCTCTTTTATAAGGGCATTAATCTCATTCATGAGGGCTCCACCCTCATGACCTAACCACCTTTCAAAACCCATACCATCACATTGGGCATTAGGATTTCATATGCATTTATTTTGGGGTTGAGGTGACACAAACATTCAGATCATAGCCACTGACTAGAGAAACTTCTGTATTAGACAAACCTGGCCAACATGCCTTATATGTCTAAAGGTATCTTGATTCTACTGCAAGACATAAGAGTTTGAGAATATAATTCTAATTTGGAAATCATTTTCCTCAAAAATTAGCATTTCTCTTTGTCTTTGGTGTCTGGTGTTGTTGCTGAGAAATCTGAAGCCATTCTTTTTCCTGAGTGTATATGCTGATTTACTTCTATCCAAAGCTTTTTAAAAATCACAAAGTAGCATTTGTTCTTAAATTTTTTATACTTTATATTATTAAATCTACAAATGGTTATATTTTAAAGAGCCAACAGTTCTATCCATTGTCTTATGAAAAATAACTGTTTTCTGATTTTGTCCCCCTCCCACCATTTTCTTATAAGAAGCAACTACGTTCACCACTAGTATATATGAAATAGATAATTAAATGTATTTTTAGTACACATGAAATGGATCCCAAGTAGTGTTTCAAAATTCTCACATTTAGCTGCTATTCATTTTTTTAAAAAATGTATATTTTATTGATTTTTTACAGAGAGGAAGGGAGAGGGATAGAGAGTTAGAAATATCAATGAGAGAGAAACATCGATCAGCTGCCTCCTGCACACCCCCTACTGGGGATGTGCCCGCAACCAAGGTACATGCCCTTGACCGGAATCGAACCTGGGACCCTTCAGTCCGCAGGCCGATGCTCTATCCACTGAGCCAAACCAGTTAGGGCAAGCTGCTATTCATCTTTTCAAGAAAGCATTATACATAAAGTAGAAGACTGCCTTGTACCTAAAATGTGTAGGGGTTAGAGATCCTGTAATAATAGCTGTTGATGAAATTTTCCTCCCCTTTCACTCACTTGATGGTAAGATCTGAGCCTTGATTAGGGTCTGAAAATAGAAGGGGGCTCTATTTCTAAGGGGTGACAAGTAAGAGGTCAGGTGGTTTGGGTCCATGACATTCCTGGTACCAGCATCCAGGATGAGGCTCCTAACATGGGGAAAAGGCCAGGGAATGAATCGAAAGAGCTGCAGTAGGAAGCTAAGGTATTGGAACCCCTCCACAGAACTGGAAGATGCATTATGGCCTGGAGAGGGGTATACTGGCAGAGGCCAGCTCAGCTGATCACTTCAGACACTATTTAAACACCAGCAGAAACAGCAGCATCGGGCAGAGGAAGCCACTCCAGCCTGTCCAGGCTTCAGCTGCAGCTCCATCTGCCTTTGGTGTGCCCACTCATGCTAAATCAACCAGCCTCAGTAACTGCTGTTAATTTCTCCAGCTATAAGGGAGTACATTTGACTCCAAAGTAGCAAAGCAGCGAGATAGGTACAAGCAGAATTCCCTCCTGATATTATTTTTCATCCTGGACTTTCTACATGTATGGAAGGGGCAAGGGAATCCAAGAGGTAAACTGATTTCCTGCTTATATGGACACGAGGGACCCTCCTGGGGCAAAGCTGGCTTTTATTCAAGAAACAATCTGTGAAATAAGACATATCAGTAATACATATTATATTTCACTGATATCATCTCTCTACTTCTCTTGACACTAGCAAATCTGGGGACCTGTTTTTATGGACCAAATACATGTGCCCCATCCCCATATGTTGAAATCCTAACCCCCCAATGTGAAGGCTTTAGGAGGTGGGGCCTTTTGGAGGTGATTAGATCAAGAGGTTAGAACTCCCATGAATGGGATTAGTGCTCTTATAAAAGAGACCTCAGAGAGCTTTTGACCCTTCCACCACGTTAGGACACGGTTAGAAGATGGCCATTTGGCCCTCACTGAGTCTGTCGGCACCTTGATCTTTGACTTCCCAGCCTCCAGAACTATGAGATATAAATGCTTGTTGTTTAAGCCTCCTAGTTTACGATCCTTGTGCTTTAGTATTGTTTTAGCAGTTGAGGATGAGAGGCTGGGGAGGAAGGCGGGCATACTGGGAGGGACTGGACCTAACATGACTTTCTTTATCCAAAGCTCCACCTCAAGTTGCCCCATCAAACCAATGCAGTTCCTACAACTTACAAAGATCAAATTTTGTCCAATTTGCATATTTCTTCTGTGGAGAATTGGACTTTTTATCAAAGGTAAAAAATAAAAAAGTCTAACCGCTTAAAGCAGAACATACGGAGCTCTGATCTTAGTTTCTCTGAACAATAGACACACACACACACACACACACACACACACACACACACACGTCAAATCATAAAACCAAAGCCCCGAACAAAGAGAGACACTTGTTGCATATTTAGATTAGATTCATACACCAGGGTGAATAACACACTTTATTTTATTTTTTAAATCCTTACCCAATGATATGTTTTTCATTGATTTCAGAGAAAGAGGAAGGGGGGGAGGTAGGAGGGGGAAGAGAAAAACATTGATGTGAGAGAGAAACATTGATCAGGAAGCCACTCTAGCCTGTCCAGGCTTCAGCTGAAGCTTCATCTGCCTTCAGTGTGCCCACTTGTGCAATCCAACTGGGAATCAAACTTGCAACCTTTCAGTGCACAGGTGACATTCCAACCCACTGAGCCACACAGGCCAGGGCTAGCACACTTTCAACAAACAATGATGAGCCTGATAGGAAACATGGAACAGTATTGGCCACTAAAGCTTTTCTGGAAATGAAAAGAGGCAAATAGCCTAAACCAGACCCTACATCTGTGACTCTACTAAATTGCCTGTTTGTTCCATCACAGCTGATTTCGAGGTCCTGGAAATCAGTTCCCTGGCTTAATCCAAGGTGAATTGGACCCACGGAATCTTTCAGTCACAGTCAATTCTGCCATGGTGATAGTCACAGGCTTTGTGTCAGCTGCCTTGATTCCTTGGGTGATGTGGGGCTGTAGCTATGGCTGTGACTAATGAAAGACACTTGTTCTTTGTAATTAGGGAGAAAGGACACTGGGGAACAGTTATATATATATTAAATGGAAGGAAATGAACAAACAGATTTCAATAAGATAAGGGCGATTATTTAATTTTGATAGTAGTGTTTATAACTGAGTAAAATCAAATATGAGAGGTTCTAGTCAAGCATTTTTTTTCCAGAAAAAGTAAATCTTTAAAGTAAGCAAAAGTAATCAGAATATATCAACTCAAGAGAGAACAAGATATGGCACTTGGAAAGGAAAGGTAATAACGGCAACAATAATGCTCGGGCTCTGTTATTTTTTGAGGCTGGTTCAATAAAATATAAGGTAACATTAACAATTTCTTGGGAAAAAACCAATCAACTGCTCTTCTCTTTTTATTTATGGCTCTCTGTTCCACATGAATTATTCACGGCTGTGGTTAGTCCCTTGTAGTCAGTGCATCCCCAAAGAACCTGGGGATGCTAAAAGTACAATTTGTAATGTTTTATTTAAGCACAAATGTTAATTAAAGCTTTATTTATAAACAGTCATATTCTTTTTTAATCTAAATACTTCCTCAATTTCAGCTATTGATTCTACTCCATTCAAATCTAGGATTCTTCATATTTTGTAGTCTGGTTATTATGCCATCTTTTTTCAATTCAAAATACCCTATTCACAGAGTGATTTGTTTCACATTGCTTGCTAACCTGTTATCTTTCAATCCTCGGAGGGAGGCTATGTGACGTGTTACACTGAGAGCAAAATCAAGCTTGAGGCAGTGCTTTCTAGGTGTTTCTCTTTACTCAAGCTGGGTATCAGAACCCTAACGTAATGTTCAGCTTGGGTCTATTTGGTCCCAGATATCTGTATGATATAACTTTAACGGAGGGCTTTATAAATATGATATAATAAAATATTTTTTGAGAATAATCAAAACCAAGCCCTGGAATTAAAAATAATGCCCAGCCTTAGCATTAATACAGACAACAGCCCAGCCAGTGTGGCTCAGTGGTTGAGCGTCAGCCTAGGAAACAGGAGGTCATGGTTTGATTCTCAGTCAGGGCACTTGCCTGGGTTTCAGGCTCAGTCCCCAGTGTAGGGTGTGCAGGGGGCAGCTGATCAATGATTCTTTCTCATTATTGATGGTTCTATCTCTCTCTCCCTTTCCCTTCCTCTCTGAAATCAATAAAAATATATTTTAAAAATATATGGACAACAAACTATAAGCTATCGTAAAGTGGAATTTGATCTCATTTTCCAGTTCTTCGTCCACTGCACAAGTGGCTCGGAGTATTTTCTGTTGGGATACCTATTCTCCTGGGTTTCCCTTTTCCTCATCAATAGTTATACTCTTCAATGTCCCAGGCTCTCAATGCTGGGAGGGGCCATGCTGCTATTTTTAGACTGTCCTCCGGTTTTTCATACCTCAGGGTTAAAGCTTGCTTCAATTGTTTCTATAGACTTGCTTGAGTGTGGAATGTTCTGGAAAATACTGTTGTCCTACTTGTGTGCTGGGGAGCAACTCTTCAGTGCCAGTCCCTCCATTCCCTCCTCATCTGAGCACTGTCCTGCACCCACCTTCTCTTTTCTAGCTGTGGCGTAGGCCTCTTGCTGTTGTCTTGAGTAGTGTGGAGGGCTCTGAATGAGTGTCTCCCTCATGGAGGCCAGGTGAAGTAGAGTCCTCCATTAAATAGCACCAAGATATTTCCTACTCAATGCCGATGAACAGCCCCCAAGCAACAGTGGCTTAAGAGATGTGTGCTTCCCATCCACAGTGCATGCAAGGACACCACTTAGACACAAGGGCATGTGTTGCAGGAGTTAGGAAGAAACGCTTATCCCCCCATAACCTGCCAACCTCTCTCCTCCCTCTCTCTTTCCTTCCCATCCTCTCTTCCTCCCTTCCTCTCTTATTCCTTCTAATTACTTTCTAAAGAAGTTTGACTTTGACATCGCCCTGAATGAGGACCTGCGCTCCTGGGCAGACACTGTGGATCAAATCACCCTGCGAAAGTGGGAGGCGACTGGTGCTTCGGGGACACTACAGGAACTACCTGGAGGGCACGTGCCTGCAGTGGCTCCTCAGATAACTAGTAAAAAGGAGGAAGATGCTGTCGTGCGGAGACCCTCCAAAGACATATATGACGCACCATCCCATCTCTGACCTCAAGGTCACCCTGAGGTGCTGGCCCTGGGCTCCCACCCTGCAGCATGACAGGGAGGACTAGACACAGGACACGGAGCTTGTGGAGACCAGGCCTGCAGAGGCTGGGACCTTCCAGACGTGGATGGCAGTGGTGGTGCCTTCTGGAGAGGAGCAGAGATACATATGCCATGTGCAGCATGAGGGGCTGCCCGAGCCCCTGACCCAGAGAAGGGAGCTACCTCCTCAGACCACCTTCCCCACTATAGGCATCTTGGCTGTGCTCATCCTCCTTGGAGCTGTGGTCAATGGAGCTGTGGCGGCTGGAGCTATGATGTGCAGGACGAAGCGCTCAGGTGGAGAAGAAGGGTGCTAAACTCAGGCTGCCGGCAGTGATGTGCCCAGGGCTCTGATGTATTTCTCAGGGCTTCTCCAGCCTGAGGCAGCTGCCTTGTGGGGGCTGAGTGATGCAAGATTTGTTCACGCTCCCACTTTGTGACTCAAGATGATTTAGAATGAAAACAGCAATCATTATAAGAACAAAAAGAAAAACAAGTATTATCTATTGTGTGGTTACTACATGTCAAGCAACGTACATTATATCATTAATCCAGTAATTTTCAACTGTTAACATGCACACAAAATCACCTGGGGGGGTCTCAGGAAAACGGAGATTCTGATTCCGTTGGTCTGAGATGGGACTCAAGAGCCCACCTTTCTAACAAGCTTCCACATGGCATCGGCACTGCTGGTCCAGGACTCCCACTTTGTATAACTTGGGTTTAACCCAGACAGCGACCCCACCTGATGGGTATCATTTATTGTCCATGCTTCACATTTAATAAACTGAAGCTGTGAGGATAAATAAGTTTCCCAAGGTCACAGAACCAGAAGCAGTAGTACTGGGGCTTGGTCTGATTGTCTCATTCCAGAGCCTGCCTCCTTAACCACCACGCTTGACTTCATTCATGTGTAGGTAGCAGTGGTGTCTATGCCATTTGGCTTCTCCTATTAAAACAGCAGAACATAGAACAAACACCATATGTTCCCCGAAGTTCTTAAGTCACATCTCTAGTTAAAGCAGAGACACCTGTGGACTGTTTTATATATTTTTTTATTGTATATCACACCCCTGGTCCTTTCTGCCAGAATGACCCATCCATGCCTGTGGCTTCTCTTACCATGAAAGAAAGTATTAAATTCCAGCTGGTGTTAAACCTAATGCTCAGGCACTCCTGAGCCCTAAAACTCACCCACACTCCTTTAAATCCCGACCTTATTTGGTTTGAACCCACTGCACCAAGTTTACAATTCTTAGTGCAAGTGAGTTCAAGAATTTGGACTCTGGTTCTCTCTTACTTTTTTTTTGTGTCTTAGTCCATGTGACAGATTCAGAGATGCATCACCCAGACCTTCTTTGAAGAAAGAGCTTGTTACTCAGGCTGGAGGAGTAGAGTTAGCTGACACTTCTAGTTCTTAACTCCTTCAGGTCTGCTTCCACTTTGGAGCCCAGGCCACGCTCTTCTCTGGCCCTCAGCCTGACCCTTTCCACTGATGCTGACCCCTCGACAGGCACTTTGTTCAGAGCTCCTCTTTGGGCTGCCAGAGACTTTTTAGGTCGGCATCATGGTTTGATGACTCCCCATACCCAATCTTACTTTCTTCTTTCTTTTCACAAATGTTACTCCCTCGTATAGTAAACCTTTTACATTCCTAATGACATCTCAGTATCTGCTCCCCAGAGGTCTCAAGCAACACCTACTGCTACTCAACTGAGAGCTTCTACTCAGCTAAATCCAAGTTACTGATCCCTCACCTGGTGCCTGGCTAGAACTGGCCTGGTGCTCACTAAACAGCTATGACCAGGCAGGTGCTTAATTATATATGGTCGCTCCATAAACAGGTGCATGTTGAGTAACCATTGTGTATTCATATCTTTATAAGCATAATCACACCTTCAAAATGTCTGAAATAAAGAAGAAATGTGACAAATTTATATACCATGCTTCCCTTTAGCCTTTGGGCCCATGGTAAATTGTTTGTTAGAGTTTAAACTTTAGCTAGCAATTACATACTACATCATAGGATCATTTGGGTGCTGCCTACAAAATTATGGTTTTGTAACATAGTGAGGAAAAACAAATGTCACCAAAATAAGAAGTGACTAGCCATGTCTATAGTGAAAAAATACAGTGACCATGAGTCAGCAACATTGAACTGGCATCCAAAAAGTAAATCATATACTGGATACAAAAAAATAAACACAGGGTAAAAGACTCTGAGGGTTGTTTTGTTTGTTTGTTTGTTTCTTGTTAGTTTATGAATACTACACAGAATTCTGGGTCTTGGTTATAATTTCAAGTAGGGTGACAGGCAGTTGTCAATATGATTTAATGTAATGGGCTCAAAGAGAGTCCCCCCTTCCCTGGCCAAATTCACATATTCCTATGTCGAAGGGTTTGGCGTTTTGAAGAGGGGCAGGAGAGAGAGGGAATGATAATTTCTGAGCATGGCCATTCCCCAGAAGTGCAGGCCTATGTCCACCTGTGGCTGTCAGTGGGGAGGAGATGAAAAGGAGGTCTGGGTACCTTTCAGTCTCTAGAGAGGGAGAAATGACAGAGATGGAGTCAGTGTCAGGAAAGAAGTAAAAGACAAATGAGTTTTAATTACAGCAGACTTTAGTAGCATAAGAAAGTTAAAACCTGTAGAGAGACTAGAAGTAAATTATAAAGTGGAGAGCTGGGCAAATCTATGATATGAGCAGAAAGTTTTGAAAAATGCATTAGTAGGTCAGTAAAGGGAAGTAAACTACTAAAGAAATCATGAGTTATTCTTTAGAAAATGGGCTTTGCTTGATGTAGAAAGGGTAATAGGTTAGATTTAAAGTAGAATTTCTTGTCAACAAACGCTGACATTATAAATTAATAAGGGAGGTTGTGAAATGTACATTTACTGAAGACAACTTTAGTGTGGCCCAGCATGAAGCAGAGAAAATAAGAAATAACTAATTTTGAATCACTTTTAGCCCAACAATTCCCTGATTTATTTTTAAAAATCATATCTTTACTTTTTCTACTTCACCTACAGCCTGATGTGCATGCAGCAAAGATCTGAGTGTGTGGTTTTCTGAATAACGAGCCTAGAAACCCACTAGAGCACACACATGGTGAGGTGACTCTGTCACCCATGGAGCAGCTAAAATGACATCAATAAATCATAAAATATGCCCCAAGAGGGCATTATAAATCATTTAGAGTTGCTATTAATATTTCAGGCATGTTCATCTTTAGCAGCATGTTAAATTTTAGTGTTTGCATTCCATTTTAATTCCACTTGAAAAATGAAATATAAGGCTGTCATAAATGATTTAATTTTTTTGCTAATCATATAAGGATTAAATAAGAAGGGAACTGATTGTTGCTAGCTCCCTTTTGTCTGAAATTTCCGCCTGGCACTTTGGGCACCGGTTCTCTTGGAGTGCGCTCTGGTGATCACCATCGGTCTTCCTTGGTAAGGGCAGAGTGTTGGGATGCCCTTCCTGACAGTCCCCCTCCCTGGCAGTGGAGCTCTCACTTCTCAGGAATGTGACAGTGTGGTGTCTGGTAAGGTGACCAATTCCTACTGGGTTGTCCAGGACTTTCCTGATTTTAGCATTGAAAATGTTGATTTCTAGGAAACACATCAGACTGTGATGGCTGTTTACAGGCTGGTCCCAAATTCAAAAGAGTATTCTTCGGCAGTACTGGTTCCAGGAAAAACTGTGGTGTTCAACACATTATCTTAAGTGCCTTCTTTCTTTACTTCTGTGACGTGCAGCCTCCCCTCCTCCTTTCCCCCCCTCCCCCCCCGCCACTGCTCTTGCCGTCTGTAGTGGCTTTATTTCTCCTCCAGTTGGTCAGGGTATCCTGCTGGACTATCCCATGGAGGTTGTCTACTTCTTTCATATCATCCCAAGTTATTCATAAAAACTACTCTTTACTGAGAATCTATTTGGTGCCCAGCAGTGTGCTAAGTATTTTACATTACAATATCATAGGGCTTTACAAAAGCTTGGTGAGGTTGATATTATTACTCCTCCTCCTGCTTATATGGAAGCTTAAATTGAGACGATTAAGATATTAGGCAAAGATCTCAGAACTGGTCATTGGATGCTATCTTTATTATAAAGCCTATGGGTTTTTCTAATCAGAACTTGATCCCCTTAGGAACTTGCTTGCTAATACTTATGATCTCTGCTAATAGATGCTAATATGTTTGTGATAATTCATACTTCATGAATCAAACTTACTGGCCTTCTTCCTAGACTCCTTCCTTCCTTCCTTCCTTCCTTCCTTCCTTCCTTCCTTCCTTCCTTCCTTCCTTCCTTCCTTCCTTCCTCTCTCTCTCTCCCTCCCTCTGTCCCTCCCTCCCTCCCTCCCTCCTTCCCTCCCTCCCTCCCTTCCTTCCTTCCTTCCTTCTTTCCTTCCTTCCTTTCTCTTTCACTAAGGGCCAATTCAGATGGCTGTCTTCAGGTATCTTCTGGTGTCTCAGAATAGGGCTGCACAGACCAGCAGCTCCACTTTTCCCAGAGTTGGTGAGGAGCAGAGACTGTATCTGCTTAGGACTATTGATTGTGACTGACACAAACGTGACTCCCACTGGACGCAGGAGAAGAGGGTACTTACTGGATCACATAGCTGAAAGTTGTGAGGGCATCTCTGACTTCAGGTGTGGTTGATTCTAACACTAACCAGCTCCATCAGATGTGGTGCATCTCCATCTCTCAATTCTGCACCCCTTTGTGTTGGCACCATTCCAGGAAGCCTTTTCCATCCTGATGATTTCCAGAAGCTTTTGGCTTAGAGCCTGTTGGCTTATCAACTTCAGGAAAGTCCCAGAATTTAATCAATGGGGCTGATTTAAGTCATGCGTCTGTCTCTGAACCAATCACTATAGCCAGGGAGGTGGAATACACCCTTTGCCTAAGCCCTAGTCACACATCTGCACTTGTATTTGAGGATGAGATAAAGTCAGACTCATCTGAACCACATGGAAGTGGGAGGGACATGTCCCATCGAAGGAAAACTGAGGCTTATTACCAGAAATGGGGAAAACGGATTCTGAGCGGGAAATACTAGAAATGAAACTTGAAATAGCTATTTAAATTGAGTTGGTTTTGAAGATGAAATGAAAAAATATAAAAGCATTTTATAAACTAAAAAGTACTGTGCAGTTTTAAGAAATGTTCTCCTCTTATTAATTGATGTACTGCTCCACTCAGAGTTTAGAAATGAAAGGCTTTAAAAGCCTGCACTTTGATTTGATTAGTCGATCATTCAATATGAGGCAATGCAGATGAAACCAGTGCGGCATTACTGGGGAAGAACAGCTCTGGCATAAGGAGACTCATGGAGGGGTCAGGAGAGGAAAGAGGGTCTGAAGAGTCCTGCAGATCAAGAAAGGTCTGTAGTCAACTAAATGTGCTCTTTCCTCTTCAAACCTCAGACTTTATTTAAAAATTAAATATTGATTTTCTTAAACAAATGAAGTCTATATGCCATTTAACATAGGAATAATGTAGTAAGTTCATCACATACGCATCAACTTAAAATAATTGCTACTTAACCACATTTTCCCCCCTTTTGTTTCTTGGAGACAACTTTTATTTTCCCCTTGGTATTTCTGCTGTTCACAAACTTATACAGACCCTCCCATGACTCAGGAAGAGTCTGCTTGGATGTCAGAGTCCAGGAAGGCAGTCTCTCTCCAACTGTATTACCTTCCTGGCATGCCTCAGGAAGAAGGCAAGGTGTTCCCACAAACACTAAATGTACCCAGGGCCTCTTCTGCCTGCTCTACCTGCCCTGAATCTAATTTTTCTCAGAGGAAAAAAAAATCCTTTAGGCCTCTTCTTCAAATCCCATTTATTCATTCTCCTTCACATTAAATGCTCATCTCCACTGAGAGCGTGCCTTAATTAAACCTAGAAACTCTTAGAAATGGGAAAACCTGACTTCCAAAAAGATACATGCAGAAAAGTGCATAAATATATACTTGTAATAATAACTTTTATGGATATTTTATTATAGAAATGTATGTCCATAAATTTTTTTTTAAAAAAAGAGGTAAAAAATATTTTTTTAAAAACCTCCCATACCACCACAATAAACATTGTGGAGCCTAATCTTTCAGTTTATTTGGGGAGGAAAGAGGGCCTGACATTTGCATATTTTTTGAATTTATACAAATGAGATCATGTTAAAACACTCATTTATAATCTGTTCTTTTTTACACATATCAGTATCTGATATTCTTTTCTACAACAGTCTGTTTTATAAAGGATTATGTCTTATTTTTTTTCTACTTAAACATCTACTTTAAAATAGTCTTGAACTATTGACAGAACCTGGCTGGAGAACCTAGCGAGAGGACATGGCAAGAGAATCTGGACAGAACTTGGCTGGAGATCCTGGATAGAACCAGGCGAGAGAACCCAACCATGCTGGTTCCCTGAACACAGTCTCCGTGTCATTCCTTTATCGCCAACTCCGTCCACACCTTTGGGGACCCCTGGACCTGCTGGGGTTGGACCCCAGCACAGAAGTCCCAAACCCATAGGTTTTGGAAAGATATGATAAAGGGGAAGTCTCTAGAGTGATTCTTGAAAATCCTATCATGTTCTGGGTTTTGAGCTGAGCTATATTATAGGGTCTATATAGAACTGTCAAATTACCTGGGCTATCGAGATGAAAGCAGAATTGTGGTGGCCTTACTTGCCTACCTGATATTAAACCAAGAGTATTTCACCAGGGAGACAGCTGACATCTGTCTTCAATAGTGAGAAGTCAGAGCACCCTTTGTATCTAAACTTAAACTTGCATTGCTCAACAAAAGGTGGGGTACAAAATAATATGAATTAGAGAAACCAAGATGGCGGCATAGGTTAACGCCGGAGATTGCTGCCTCGAACAACCACTTCAGAGAACAACTGAAGGATGGAACGGACATCATCCAGAACCACAGGAGGGCTGGCTGAGTGGAAATTCTACAACTGGGAGGAAGGAGAATATCATACCCAGACTCAGAGGAGGCGCAGTGCTGAGGTGAAATACTGAGGTGCGGAGTGCACGCGGAGCGGGCTGGAGGCGGAGGGCGCGGTTGTTGTTTTCAATCGGGAGGGAGTTTCAGACTCTGAGCTCCAGATCCGGGTGAGTCTCTAGGGACCCAGACTCAAACGGGAGAAGCGGGACTGTCTGGCTTTGGTCAGAACTTGCAGGCAGCTTTCTCTCCGAGGTTTGCAGCGGTTGCTGGGACTCTGTGAGGCAGAGCTCCTAGGGACAGAACTGAGAGCAGCCATAACTGCTCGCTCCAGCCCGCCCTATAGATCCCCGGGGACCCGCCCCGTCCAAGCCCTTCGCAGAGCCATTTGCTGGATAGCCTCAGGCAAAGGCTAGATTAGCTCCGCCCTAGAGATCCAGCACAGAAGCTCTCCCACTGCAGACACAGCGGACTCTCATAGCCAGTTAGCCTGGAGGTCAAATCACCCCCGGTATTGCTAACAACAATCAAGACTTAACTACAACAAGATTGCGCACAAAGACCACTAGGGGGTGCACCAAGAAAGCATAACAAAATGCGGAGACAAAGAAGCAGGACAAAACTGTCAATGGAGGATATTGAGTTCAGAACCACACTTTTAAGGTCTCTTAAGAACTGTCTAGAAGCCGTCGATAAATGTCGTGAGAGCCTCAAGAAGTCTAATGAGACCCTCGATGTTATGATAAAGAACCAACTAGAAATTAAGCATACACGGACTGAAACAACGAATACTATACAGACTCCCAACAGCAGACCAGAGGAGCGCAAGAATCAAGGCAAAGATTTGAAATGCGAAGAAGCAAAAAACACCCAACCAGAAAAGCAAAATGAAAAAAGAATCCAAAAATACGAAGATAGTGTAAGGAGCCTCTGGGACAGCTTCAAGTGTACCAACATCAGAATTATAGGGGTGCCAGAAGATGAGAGAGAGCAAGATATTGAAAACCTATTTGAAGAAATAATGACAGAAAACTTCCCCCACCTGGTGAAAGAAATAGATTTACAGGTCCAGGAAGCGCAGAGAACCCCAAACAAAAGGAACCCAAAGAGGACCACACCAAGACACATCATAATTAAAATGCCAAGAGCAAAAGACAAAGAGAGAATCTTAAAAGCAGCAAGAGAAAGAAAGTCAGTTACCTACAAGGGAATACCCATACGACTGTCAGCTGATTTCTCAACAGAAACTTTGCAGGCCAGAAGGGAATGGCAAGAAATATTCAAAGTGATGAATACCAAGAACCTACAACCAAGATTACTTTATCCAGCAAAGCTATCATTCAGAATTGAAGGTCAGATAAAGAGCTTCACAGATAAGGAAAAGCTAAAGGAGTTCATCACCACCAAACCAGTATTATATGAAATGCTGAAAGGTATCCTTTAAGAAGAGGAAGAGGAAGAAAAAGGTAAAGATACAAATTATGAACAACAAACATGCATCTATCAACAAGTGTATCTAAGAATCAAGTGAATAAATAATCTGGTGATCATAATAGAATCAGGGACATAGAAAGGGAATGGACTGACTATTCTTGGGGGGGAAAGGGGTGTGGGAGATGCAGGAAGAGACTGGACAAAAATCGTGCACCTATGGATGAGGACAGTGGGTGGGGAGTGAGGGCGGAGGGTGGGGCGGGAACTGGGAGGAGGGGAGTTATGGGGGGGAAAAAGAGGAACAAATGTAATAATCTGAACAATAAAGATTTAATTAAAAAATAAAATAAAATAAAATAATATGAATAAAAAATAAAATAAAATAGTCTTGAACTATTGAGCAATTGCTAAATACAAATATATAGACATTATTCTTTTTGCATCAATGTATTGCTGCCCCTGCCTAGAGAGATGTTTGTATTTTAATATTGCTTTTCTTTAGACAGTGCCTTAGTGCAGGAAATAAATCTAACAATTGGTCCCATAGGGAGGTTTTAAAACAGAGTTCACTCATTATTTCCATCATGACACATAGTCTGTCCTTCCATTTGCCCGTGAATGACCCCACTCTAAAGAGAAACTTACTCCTTCTTCCCCACTGAGTGTTTGTAGAGGGAAGGGAGAACTCAGACTCAGTATTCATTTTAAATGGCATTAGTTAAAGATCTCCCTGTTTATGCTTGCCATATTGTATCAATGTCAGCTGCACCCTTGAACACATGCGTGACTGGGATACCAGTTAGCTACAATCACAGTTTAAAGTGTGTCCTCTTCTATTTGATTGTCTGTGGCACAAAAGTTTGATTTTGGACAAGGAACAAGGAGACACCCCACTATTAGCATATTTCTGTTACTTGTGTTTGCCTGACATTCCTTGATGAGCAAATATTGTAGTTTTTTGTGTGTGTCAATATCTCCGTAGGGTGAAAAATGGCATTTCACTAGCTACACAGTATCAACCTACTTTAGAATTGAGAAAATATGATATTTAACTTGGGTAAAATAATGCCAGGAAGGGCATTTGGAGGAAGGAAAGTTGCTGACTGGTAAGACTGGAAATGCCAGATGCTGTCTGATTAAAAGTGTGCCAGAAGGCTAGCTTTAAGAACCAGAGAATGAGTCTGAGTGTCCGATCAGAGCAGGGCAATGGAGTAGGAACCAGAGTGTCCTTGGGGAAGAACTTATAGCTGAATATTCCTTCACATGCCAGGCATGTAATTTGCTTCTGGTATCTCATGGGTCACAGAGGCCTTAGCAAAGCAGATCCGAGGTTGGAAGGAGGTGTCAGGAGGCAAACATTAGCAACAGGTCAATTCCCACCGAATAAAAAATGCTGCAGGTGTGCTAATTGCTAATGTCTGGTGTGAATCTCATTTGGGACTAGCAGGTGAAAACCTATGGCAGCAAGCAGTTAAATATGGCTTCCCTAGAGAGTCCAAGCTCAGAACTAAATGTCGATCCCAACATTACCCCTGGCACATCCAGAAAATCATGGAAGGAATGAAGGTAAGTGATGCCAAAGGCATGAAAGCATGAGCAAGCCAAAAACATTTTAAGAATTCTTATTTCAGCTTGACTGTCGTGTTTGGTGGGGAGCAGGAGAAGGTGAGACTAAACAGGCAGATGGGACCCCATGGAAGATCTTGTGTGCTGATAAATTCAAATGTATTCTGTGAGTGATGGGAAAACTTGAAGGGTTAAAGCAGCAGAGGTGTGACAGAATTGACCCTGCTGAGGAGCTAGATTATTCAGGCAGGAATGTGGGGGATAAGAAAACTGGAGAGGATTAATATGGAAAGCAAGGGGGCTCATTATAAGGCCAGGGCAATGCAGGCAAAAATTCAGAGATGTTGGTTGCATCACTACATCAGGGGCAAAACACTTGATACAACCTAAATAGCAACCCATAGAAATGGAGCCATGCAGTCGGGAAAAGGAATAAAGCAGCCCTCTCGACATATTGATATGGAATATTCTCCAAGACATGTTACATGAAAAGAGCCAGGTTCAGAGTAGTATGTATACTCTTCTAAATATTTGAATGACAATAAGGGAAACATAAAAATGAATATGTGTTTGCATATGCATAAAACCTAGTATTAGGATTAGCTTTGAAGAGAACCTGGGATGGAAAGGTGCTTAGGATTTATTGTACAGTCTTTTGTATTGCTTGAATATTTTCCATGTGCAAGAATTACAAATCTTAAAAACTTATTTTAAAGTCTTAGGAAATAGCCCTATATGATAGGATTTTTGGAATGTATTGGTTTCAAGAGCATTTCCCTGAAATCAAATCTCTTAATCTCAGCAACTAGGGTTTCTCATTTAGAGTACAGCAGCTTGAACCATCTAGTTTGTGGTCCAGGTGGGAGGCAGCTTGTAAGGATGAAAGCAAATTGGGATGGTGGGCGTTCTTAGAACTCTTCCCCCGTAACTGAGAATGCTCTGCCATTACATAGAATCCCACCTTCTCTCTTTCTCAGCCACACAAGCCAGGTTTATGGAGATAAGAATAGGTAATCATTTTTAGGTGACATCGTGTTTTGGATGCCAATATTTGATGAATAATACAAATTTTATTTAAAAACAGTTGTTATGACAACTGCAGTGAACACTGGGATTTCATGTTGTTATGGAAAAAGGAGTGCCCTCCCTCCAAGCCCTAAGCTCACCTCCTCAAAGCAAGGTTAGTTCTTTGATGGTTTAAAAATTTTTAACTCCTGGATATAATGTGTAAATATAAAACCAAGCTGAGATCTCACTCCCTGTGGATTATTCATGAGCTTGCCTTTTGTCCAAGAAACTTCAGTTTTCTCATGCTGTTCTAAGGCTTTGAAGAAAAAACAATCCTAGAACTCTGGGGCACAGAAATTTCAGCCTCCTGGAAGCACCCAGAATTGTTTTTTCTCTCCCTCCCCTTTTGAATCCAGGGAAACAAGCCACCTATTCCCCCTTAATGTAGTTTTATTCACACATCATTAAGCTAATTTACCATATGACACACCACTGTGGGCTTAGCAATCATGGCTCCTCTCATTGAAAGAATAAAACAAGTATTCAGAGTCTACTCTAACAAAGGGATTTCGCCCAATTCTGAAAGTACACACCACTAGGGGTTTTGCTAAAATCCCTGATTTTATTGAAGTTCAGATGGGGGTGGTTACAGAGGGCTAGAACGTAAGTAAATTATACATGCAACAAATGAAATGCTAAACTGTAAAGTAGGAGTGTGTGGCCCTTAAGGCTTGGTTGGCTAACATAAGACATTTCTGAGAAATAGTTTTTAACCTGGGGTTTCATCGTTCCTTATTTTACTTTGGAAAGCACATTTGTTGAATGGCTTTTCTCTGTGTTTTGGAACTCCCTGTTTACACATTTACGCTTTTAAAACACATATACACAGGCACAACTTTTGTTTCCCTCAATACATGCTAGAATTTTATTGTATGGTTTTTCTCTAACACAACAAAGAGAGAAGAATCAAAAGTGATTATCCACTAATGTTTGCCACTCAGAGGCAGGATCACACACAGTAATGAGCGCAACACACGGCACAGTTCATTATTGCCCACGGTGAACAGCCACCTGGAAGCTGAGACAGTGGCACGTCCTGATCAGAAAAATAAATGACCAGCTGCAAGGTTAAAAGCTCATCATTCAGGGAGTGTCCTTCATATATTTGAAAGCATCTGGAAAGTAACTGGCATCAGCATTAACTACAAACTCATTTGCAAGGCTTGGCAGCATCTCTCCACTTGACACCTCCCTAATCACTCATCTTGTGGGCCGGGAGTGTGCAGGCTATGCTTGTAAAAAGACAAAGCAAAAACTGAAAACCAGCAGGATTTTACAGAATGGATGCTTGCCAGTGGATGCAGAGATGTGCTGGAGGCACTAGAATATTCAGACGGTCTGTACATGCCCTTTCCCCGCTATTTCAGACCATGCTGTTTTCAACCATCCTTTGGCTTTTTGTTTTAAAGACAATTTTTTTTAGAGCAGTTTAGGCTCACAGCAAAATTGAGAGGAAGGTACAGAGATTCCCCATATACCTCCTGCCTCCTCCGTTATTAACATCCTCTACCAGAGTAGTACATTTGTTATCATTGATGAACTTATATTGACACATCATAATCATTCAAAGTCCATAGTTTACCCTGGTGTTGACTCTTGGTGTTGTATATTCTGTTGGTTTGGACAAATGTATAATAACATGTGTCCACCATTATAGTATCATACAGTGGTTTCACTGCCCTAAAAATCCTCTGTGCTCAGCCTATTCATCCATTCTTCCCCCCTAATCCCTGGCAACCACCAATCTTTTCTTTTATAGTTTCTCTTTATAGCTCCCCTTTTCCAGAATGTCATATAGTTGGCAGATTGGCTTCTTTTGTGTAGTAATATGCATTTAAGTTTCCTCCGTGTCTTTTCATGGTTTGAGAACTCATTTCCTTTTCAGTGCTGAATAGTATTCCATTGCCTGGCTGTACCACAGTTTATCCAGTCACCTACTGAAGGACATCTTGTCTGCTTCCAAGTTTTGGCAATTATAAACAAAGCTGTTATAAGCATCCATGTGCATGTTTTTGTATGGATTTAAGTTTTCAACTTCTTAGGGCAAATACCAAGGAGCATGATTGCCAGATCATATGGTAGGAATATGTTTTGTTTTGCAAGAAACCACCAAACTTTCTTCCAAAGTGGCTACAGCACCTTGCATGCCCACCAGCAAAGAATGAGAATTCCTGTTGTTCTTCATTCTCGCCAGCATTTGCTATTGTCATTGTTCTGAATTTTGATCATTCTAATAGGTGTGTAGTGGTATATCATTGTTGTTTTAACTTGCATTTCCTTGATGACATATAATGTGAGAGGACTTTTTAGCTATTCAAAATGAAAATGAAAATGCAACATGGGTACACCTGCGAATTGACTGCTTTAAAATACTTCATTAAAATGGCAGTACATGATATACCTGATATTCTCCAGATGTTATGTAAAGTAAAAATTATAGGTTTACAGTAAAATCAGATGTATACTTTCAAAATGTCCCTTACAAGGAGGACCTAACCATCAATTGACAATATATTGGAGAAGACCTTCACAGGTATCAGAGAAAAATGCCCTAAAGAAAAATACTGGGAATGTCCTAGGAAGACAGCCAGTTAAGGAGTCCACATTATGTTCTGTTGACTATGTGAGCTCATCAAACTATATTAACCAGCGATTTTCAGCCCTTTTCATCTCATGGCACACATAAAATAATCACTAAAATTCTGCGGCACACCAAAAATATGTTATATTTTTTTGCCTATCTGACAAAAAATGTGTAATTTTGTTTCATTCACACTGGACAGCTATTGTTGTGTTGGCTGCTGTAATTTTTTTTATTTGATAATCTTAGGGAAAAGAGGTCAGTGCCCCTGACTAAATAGGTATTACATGTTTTAAAGATTCTTGAGGCATACCAGTTGAAAATCGCTGATATTAACAATGGATCCTAATATGTTCCCCTATCTAGGTTTTAATGTCAAAAATAGAAGGTGGGACCCCCTTAGCACCTAGCAGTGATCTTTGCATTAAGTCTTATTCAGCAATCCCAGAAGATAATCAGCTCTAATGGTCTCCTGTGCTTCAAATTTATTTGAGACTTAGTTTATATAGGTGCCTTGAACTCATGAACACATGTTGAGTATATTTTAGCAAATTACAAATGGAATTATTAGATGACATGGATGGCTTTATGTGTAAAAAGTGATAACAGAAAACTCACTAACTAGGAGAAATTAATCCATCAAAAGCCTCTATAGATCACAGAATAAGGTTTATATCACCTGGTAAGGGCCCAATGACTTGAAAATAGGTGACAATACTCAGTAACTAAAATAGATCATTGCTGTCAAATTGAATGAGTTGAATGTGTGGCCAAACCAATGCTAGCTTGATATTTTAGAATCAGTTTTTCTAGCTAAATAATATTGACTCCTTTTAAAATAGTCACAGCAGTCCCACAGTAGTCTGAGGTTCTGATCATAGTGTATTCCAGCTAAGAATTTATAAGAGCTGAAGAAAAACCTATTTGCAGTTACGTCAGTACTAGGGAGTCTGCAAAAAAATATTTTATTTTACGTATTTAAATTCCAAGCACAATGTTTCCTCACTTGAACACGCTTTTCACAAGTTCCAAATTAAAACATATAGAAGAAAGATATGAAGCTCAAATATGGACAGTTGAGATACCCTTAGTGTGGAGGAACCCCTTGAAGCTACTTCCATTTAATCCTATCTTACTCTTTCTTTTTGGATTCAGACATTTATCTGTTTGGGTTCAGACATCGTCTGAAGAAGTGGTAACATTCTCAAGTTCATAGAAGAGCAATAGCCTGGGATGAGTCGGAAAGGATAGATGTTCACACCAGGGGAAACTTCAGTTCCTCCTGGCAGTGGGAGCCGCTTATAGGAATGTGTGGCCCATGAGACTGCTTTACTCTGTTTGGATAAAGAGACCTTGCTCCTTGACTTGAAGATACAGAGTTTAACTTTTGATATGGAAACAGGGCAGATGCCTAGGGGAGTGTTGAGGTGACATTGAGGAAGGACACATGCAATTGGTCTTGCTTTGTTGAAGGTCGTTCTAAATGATTTCCTAGCAATTTCCTTAGAGGCTGATCTTCCAACTCATCTCCAATGATGGTAATCTAGCCAAGTCCAGGGGCCCAGACAATGGCTCTCTAGAATTCTAGAAAAGGTAGAAATGAATGAGTGTCATTCAGTCCCGAAAGCCAGGCTTGGCTTGTTCTGTGAGTGCCAGCTGGGCATTAACTCTAGTTCAAGTTCAATGATAACCGTGGCACTAGTAGGTGATCCTGGTAGATGACCTGATATCAAAGGTTCCATTATCAGGCTTGAACCTGATGGCTGAGATTAGAACAAGTCAGTGGAACTACCAGCCCCTTTACATTCTGGATAATAAAACCATGAAACTTACCTCAAGAGAAAAGAAATTGGGACTATAAAGGTTTATTACAAAGCTGTAGGTAATTTGGGGTGACAGAGCTAACCGTGTTAGTAAGGGGAACTAAGATTTTGCTGGTGGTGGAGGGAGAATATGCCTTTTGCCTCTCTAATATAGAGGAGGGCAAATTTTTCTCTCCACAGTGTATTCCTTGAAGTTGACAGTCCTTTGGATTATATCATTTCCCAAGCTCGGTGGTAGGAATGGCCACTTGACCTGCGGGCTCTGACATCAGGCTGACAGAGTTACGAATTAGATAGACTTGGGGAACTGGAGGAGGGTTTCACCCCCCATTAGCCCATGATGATCCCACAGTATCTTTTCCCCATGGATGGTAGCAGGGCTCTAGTTTCTTTGGGGCCTTTTTGCACAGAGGAGATGCCATACAGAGCACAGCACCTGGGCGTGATCCCTGCTTGCCAGCCCCCAAAGGCTGTGACTGCGGTGCTGATAAGCAGAGGCATCTCAACAAGACATGATGAAGAGGCGAGGGCTGGGGTCCAATTCCCTTCTGACGAGGACTTCCCCCATTTACCTTAAATCCGCTGAGGCATGGGGCTCGCCTCATCTCCTCCTTCATGTACACAACCGGGCCACAGTATAATCCTGTTCCCGCTCCCTTTCCTCAAACACAAGTGCTTAAATGACCCGACTTTAATTTTCCTAATAATGCGAGTGTTATATTCCTCTGCTCGGGACCATGTTCTGGGACAGCTGGGGAGAAAGAGTTACTACAAAGGTCTCAGAACAGCACCACTCCTGTAGGAGGCCGAGGGCAGAAAGCACAATCACCCTTGGACTCTGAGTCAATTCTTTTTATTTAAAGTTCCCAGAATATTAAAAAGTGGAAATTTGCCCAAACGGGGTTCTAAATATTGTGGCACATTTTAATTAAAGCAGGCAAATCAATGCTTCTAACACCAGAAAACTTACAAAGACTCTCTGTATAATCTCATTTGGAAAAAAAGGTTAAACGTCTACATTTAGAGTCCCTTGTAAGAGTGAGACCTGAGCTAAATGGCCTGGAGCCCCTTGTGATAAGCTGTGGGGCTGAGCACAGCTCATCTGTGAATACTTAGAAGAGGGAACAATGATAATTGAGAGGTTTGATTGCAAGTAACAATGTCCTGAAAAAGAATATCTTACAACAAAATAGTTTCTAAGGCAATCCAGGGCGAGTGTGGCAGCAACAATGTCAGGAAACTGCACTTGTCCTGCTACAAGGGTTTTATCCTCAAAGGCACCTTGCTGTCCAAGATGGCTGTTTGGGTCTAGCCATTGTATTCCCATTCCAAGCAGCAGGATGGAGGAAGGTGAGAGAAAATATGTAACCCCCTTCCTTATAAGATTTCCTAAACTTAGCGCACAGCACTTCTTTAGTTAGCTCATTGAGAAAAACTAGTTATGTCCTGAGCTGACTGCAAGGAAAGCTGGAAAATAATACTTTAGCGATATATCCTGCTTTTAAAAATTCAGAGTTCGTTTACAAGTCAGTAGGGGGGAGTTAGATTTGGAGAGGCAGCTATCTGCCACAACTAGGTATCCCTCATGTCCCCTTGTCTCATGAGCTTGTGGGTTAAAGTTTGCTTTAATATTTTTTAATGAGTTTATTGAATCAAAAAAGGTCCCATCATTAGATGACTAGGCACTGGCCCTTCTTCATTCCAGTCTCACATTTACCTCCCGTCTCAGGCTGTTTTTTCTCTGTTTTCTTCTCAACCATTGTCTGCTTCTGATCTGATTGCCAGTGTAGAGAAAGGATCTTAGTTCATAAAGCCTATATATTAGAAATGGGATGTTACAATATTCTAAGTCTAGGTAGCCATTCTCTTAAGGAATTCAACTTCTGATTTTTTTTGAGGACCCTGCCCCGGAGATCTTAACTAGTATATACAATTCAACTGACTGCTTTGACAGAAAAGAAACCCACATATTTTCTCTGCCTCACTTGCTTTGATGCTCCCTGTGCTCTGGATGACGTCTGTCTCATGATCTCTGTTTATTCACAGACATCGTCCACACTGTGGTCACACATAGTCATCCAATTCCAGAACTTCGGAGGCTGCCAGCTAGGGCAATGGGGTGATTCATTGTTTCATACAATTGTTTTGGTGGAATATCTGGTTTTCCAGGTAAAAGTTCCCTGTATTTTTTTGTTTGTCTTTACGGATTTTATTTATTTATTTATTTTTATTTCAGAGAGGAAGGAAGAGGGAGAGAGAAAAATAGAAACATCAATGATGGAGAGAGAATCATTGATCAGCTGTCTCCTGCACACCCCCTACTGGGAATTAAGCCCAAAATCCAGGCATGTGCCACAGGAATCGAACTGTGACCTCCTGGTTCATAGGTTGATGCTCAACCACTGGGACACACAGGTGGGGATAGTCTCTACTGATTTTTTAAAAAAATATATTTTATTGATTTTTTTATAGAGAGGAAGGAAGAGGGATACAGAGCTAGAAACATCGATGAGAGAGAAACATTGATCATCTGCCTCCTGCACAGCCCCCACTGAGGATGTGCCCACAGCCAACGTACATGCCCTTGACCAGACTCGAACCTGGGACCCTTCAGTCCGCAGGCCAGCGCTCCATCCACTGAGCCAAACCGGTCAGGGCTCTACTGATTTTAATAGAATCAGTTTAACCACTTTTCGTTCATAGCTCTTTTCATTCCCGGTATGTTTAGAGAGCTGCAGGGATGGGATCAGGAAGAAATAAAGTACTGCATGAGAAGAGTGCAGGGTCAGGGAATAAAGTACTGCCTGAGAAGAGTGCAGAGGGAAGGGAACTGGAACGCTGCATTCTCTTTGGAGGAGAGGGCAGACTGACGGCCCAAGAACACAGGGCACAAATGCCGTGGAGGTGGGAGTGGCTCTCTGGTGGCTAACTGCCTGCACAGCTGCAGAACAGCCAAGACTCCTGCTGAATCTATCGCTCATCTCAGTCACCCACTTGCTCTCCGATGTGATTTATTTAATGAGAGAGAAAGAGCTGGAGTTTTAATTGTGCTTCTGGGAATTTTACAAAAACTTGAGCATGCCTAGGAGATGTTATCTGAATGTTATCTGTCAGTGTGATAGGCCAAAAGAATTGAGAATCATGGAATTAGAAAATTATAGTAATCTTTATTTGGGCTTCATCAGTTTAATCCCTGATTTCTTGTATTTGTGGGGGAGATGTCGTATATTTGAAGCTGACTGAATTAGCATACCCAGGGGCTGCTAATTACTGGAGGTGAGTGTCTAATGGGTGTCAGTAGGCTCTGTCCTTGCCTAATGAAAATATAGAAGGCATGCTAATCAAGTTTTCAGGTAATATTAAGTTGGCAGTGATATCTAATATACTAGATAATAAATTACAGAGAATCAGGATGCAAAAACATCTCAACAGTTGGAGATGATGAAGTGAACTTAACAAGGTAAAGGTTAGTGAGAAATAAATGTGATACCTCTTTGGAGTCCACACTACCAACTTCACATAAACATGTTGAAGGAGACATCCTTAGGTTCATCATATTTAAGCAGGATTTTAGCTGCCATTTATTCTTTTTTAAAAAATATATCTTTATTGATTTCAGAAAGGAAGAGAGAGGGGGAGAGAGAGAGAAACATCAATGATGAGAGAGAATCATTGATTGGCTGCCTCCTGCATACCCCCTACTGGATATTGAGCCTGAAACCCCAGCATGTGCCCTGATTGGGAATTGAACCGTGACCTCTGATTCATAGGTCAACACAACCACTGAACCAAACTGGCTGTGCTGTCATTCATTCTCTCAACGAATATTTTTAAAGCTCCTTCTTTGCTCAGTGCTGGGGATTTGATGATGAACAAGAAAGACATAATATCTTTCCTTTTGGAGACAAATAAGACAAAAGAGGATGACAGGTGCAATGGTTGACTAAAAATAGTATCCTAGGAAATACATAGCTTTAACAGGGAATTCTTGACAAAGTGACTTTAAAACAAAATCTGTAGGATGAGTGAGAGTTGGCTTGCCGAGCAATGGGGAGAGAACGATGTGTTGTGGCCTGAAGGTAAAATGATATAAAACTTGAAGGAATGGGAGGAGATTCATTAAGTCTGTGGTATGAAGGGTGGGGAAAATAATGAGAGATGAAATTGGAGCAGAGTGGGATGGGAAACCATGAAAAAGTTTTAGGCAAGGCAGTGACTTAATTAGATTTTGTTATTGGAAGGTTCCCTGTGGCTTCACTGTAGAGAAGGGAAGAGGCAGGAGGGCACACAACTAGATGCCTGGTGACCTGTTAGGAGGCTCTTGCAGGCATTGAGGCAAAAGATGTTGGTGCTTCCACTAGTGACACTGCAGATGAAAAGAAGTGGGCAGAGATAAAAAATATATATAGAGAGAGAGGAATCAGGGACTTGGTGACGATGTCAATGTGGGGATAAGACAGGATTCATGAGTGACTTTCAGGCTTCTGTCTGGGGGCGACTGAGTGGGCAGTGAAAAATGTTCTGATTTTTGGGCAACAGCAGGAGAGGAGCATATTTGGGAGAGAAGGTGATGTATTCAGTTTTGGACATGTGGAGTTTGAGGCCACTAGGCATTGTCCAAGTGGTAATGTACAGTTGGATATAAACCTAGAACATGAGAGAGAGATTTGGGCTAAAGATACACATTTGAGAACAAATTCAATGAGCTAATGGAACAGTGAATTTGGACTTCGGCCATATTTATGAAGTAAAGAGCCTAGAATAAAGAAGGCATAGTCCTGGATCTGAGTACGAGATGGCACAGGGGCTGAGAGCTCGAGCTTGGGTCAGTCCCGGCTCTGCTCTGCTATGTGAGCCTTAAGATGGTGACTTATGGCTTTGAGTTTCAGTTTCTTCATTATAAATTGGGAATTATAGCCGAAACCGGTTTGGCTCAGTGGATAGAGTGTCAGCCTGCGGACTGAGGGGTCCCAGGTTCGATTCCGGTCAAGGGCATGTACCTGGGTTGCGGGCACATCCCCAGTGGGAGATGTGCAGGAGGTGGCTGATCGATGTTTCTCTCCCATCGATGTTTCTAACTCTCTATCTCTCTCCCTTCCTCTCTGTAAAAAATCAATAAAATATATTTTAATAAATAAATAAATAAATAAATAAATTGGGAATTATAAAACCAGTTACTGCCTTAGTTGGTTTGGCTCAGTAGATAGAGCGTCGGCCTACGGACTGAAGGGTCCAGTCAAGGGCACATGCCTGGGTTGTGGGCTCGATCCCCAGTAGGGGGCGTATAGGAGGCAGCTGATCAATGATTCTCTCTCCTCATTGATGTTTCTCTCTCCCTCTCCCTCTCTCTTCCTCTCTGAAATCAATAAAAATGAATAAATAAATAAATACCAATTACTACGTGGTATTTTTAAAATATGTGTTATTGATTTTTTACAGAGAGGAAGGGAGAGAGATAGAGAGTTAGAAACATCGACCAGCTGCCTCCTGCACACCTCCCACTGGGGATGTGCCCGCAACCCAGGTACATGCCCTTGACCGGAATCAAACCTGGGACCCTTCAGTCCGCAGGCTGACGCTCTATCCACTGAGCCAAACCGGTTTCGGCTCTATGTGGTATTTTTAAAGAATAGAATAAGGTGATGAATATTACATGGATAACAGTGCCTGGCATATGGTAAGTACTCAAGAAATAGTAAGTATTGTGTCATCTCTGTGGTAGCTGTTGTGTTTTCCTCACTGTTTGAGAGAACTCACTTTAAAAGGGATGGGCTCACTGTACCCCTTATTCAGATGAGACCCTGAAATGTGAGGTTGTCACAGGAGGAATGGTTAAAGAGCCCAGGGCTGGAGATACAGGAGGTTTGAAATAGCACTTTCCAAATATACAAAAGATTTCTAGAAGAAAAAGAAGATAGAATTCCCAGTGGGATCCCAGGGGATGGAAATGAGGTGCACTGACAAGAGTTTTAGGGAGACTGAAGTTCAATATCACAGAAAACTTCCCATGGCCAAAGCTCTCTAAAAATACAGTAGTGTTTTTGTCTGTTTGTTTTTTAAAGGAGGGACTTTCCGTCCAGCTGCTGTGGCTCAGTGGTTGAGTGTTTACCTTTGAACCAGGAGGTCATGTTTCGATACCAGGTCAGGGCAGATGCCCAGGTTTTGGGCTCGATCCCCAGTAGGGTGCATGCAGGAGGAAGCCATTTTTATTCTCTCTCATCATTGATGTTTCTATTTCTCTCTCCCTCTCCCTTCCTCTCTGAAATCAATAAAAATATATTTTAAAAAAATAAAGGAGGAACTTTCTCATCTGCAAATTAGAGCTCCTATGATTGCATGGAAGAGCCATACCTGTTGTTGGAGGTGGGCTGGGATGTAGCCATGCTAACTGTAGAGTGATTGCCTAGTTTAAATAGGGTTTTTATTTAGGGCCTGGTATCCTCAGCAAGTTCATTAAAATTTATTAGAACATTCATTCTCACACTTGTTCTCTAACCATAAATAAGAGATTGTTTTCTTTACTGAGTAGGACAGGGGCTGAGTTTTTTTGTTTGTTTGTTTGTTTTTCAGATAAAAACACCTCCCTCACATGGGCCTGCATTCTACAACTGCCCAGCCTTCTTGTCCCAAATGCACCCAGCTCGGTGTCATGGGCAAAGGGCACAGAACTGCCCACAGTGCAGCTGTGAGGTTTTGTTTTTCCACCAGACCCTCTTGCCCTCTGAATGCATCATTATTCTTTCCCAGTTGAGCAGTCTCCTCCCCT
This sequence comes from Myotis myotis, assembly GCF_014108235.1. NCBI lineage: Eukaryota > Metazoa > Chordata > Mammalia > Chiroptera > Vespertilionidae > Myotis > Myotis myotis. Next base: position 77,592,461 of record NW_023416357.1, read on the forward strand.
CCCAGCCCTCCCCCAGGGCACAGCTCCAGGGAAGGCACAATGATCTGCAATAAGTTAGAGGAGGTCAAGTCTTTAAATCTCACCACCTTGGGTTTATTTTCTGGTAGTAAAATGGAAGGAAAATAGAGTGAAACCTCCATGATTTATGGGCCCCCTTCTCTTCCGAGGTTTTTCTAGTCGCATCTTTGTGCTATGCTTGACATTTATGATATAAGGTATTAATATCTGGAAAGAAGAGCTGCTGGTGCTAATTATTCAGACCTGCTCTGACAGTGAACTAGTGAGCAGCACTTATATGTCAGACCCCATCTATTCATTAAGCCTTTAACTTAAAATAGGTGGGGATTCTGAGGCACGGTGAGCTTGCACTGTATAGATTTCACGGAGAGTCTACAGGTTATATTAGTAAATCAGCCATGATAGAACTGCTGAAAAGCAATCCAATAACTGATATATGGAATCCTCAGGAAACTCTTTGACTTTTGCAATGTGCCAGGGACACTAAGATGATGCAAGGGAGGGAAAATGGAGAGGATGGGACTAACTTTTCTTAATTAAGAAAGGAAAATGTTTGCCTCCTCTCCTAGTTCTTCAGGGTGTCAGATGTGCCTTGTTTCTAGTAGCTATTTGTAAAATTAATCATTTTAACAGTCTCAAACAGACTGGGTTTTTACACTTGATAAATATTTGATGTTGAACCTTTGAAATATGCAGTGATGTGACTTTTTTTTTCCTCTCAAGAGTTACTCCCCAGAAGCCAGTGTTAATTTGCAGATGCCAACGCAGGACTAATGGTTTTCTGTCAAAAGATTAATACACATTAAATCAACATAGGACTAAGAACTCGAGACTGTGTAGACTTCTGTCATGAAAGAATCCAGTCTGTGATTCTGCCAGCAATGCTGGCAGTCGTTTCCTCTTGAGGGTTGGTTAGTTAATTGGTCAGGCAGCCTGGTAGACCTACTTATTGCCTACCCAACCGTCAGCCCTCTCTGCTAAATCACTCTTAGAGAATACTGATTATGTACAAGGAGCAACATACTGAGCTCCGGATGATGAGATGGCATTGGCCTAAGCCAATTATGATGAACTACCTGTTTGCCTATGAAGGGTTTAGGGGTGAGAAGGTGACTTAATTCTGGCCAATAAAATGTAAAAGTAGTGAAGGTTGAATGGGTTGGAAGGGGAAGAAAAATTGTTTTTGGAAAAGAAATAAAAGACCATGTGACAGTCCCTTTTGTTTCTGCCAATTTCCTTCCTGATTTGGATGGGGTTATGAGAAAGCTGGTGGCTGGAGCTCAGCAGCCACATTGGGATCATGAGTGGAGAGCACAGTCAAGTGCTTTGGGTGGCAGAACAGAAAGATGGAAAGAGCCTGGGTGACATTATCAAGCCACCAAGCCACTCTGCCCACCTCTGGATCTCTTTTTAAACAAGTAACAACTGTCCTGGTTAAAGCCACTGTTAGTCAAGTTTTCTGCATATTGCTGCCAGAAGTATTCCTAACAATTATAGTCAGTTAAGTTTATAGGCCTGGGACTTGTTCTCACTTTATTTTTTAATTCATAAAATCTTACTTCCATGTAGTAGTAAAAAATGTTGAACAATATATAAAGGCATTAAATAAAAAAAGAATGTCTGTTATCCCAGCTCCTACTATCCTTCTCAGAGAAAACCATTTTTAATTGCTTCTGCTTTTAGGCCTCAATGGTTATGACTATAATTTAAAGTAATTTTCCTCTTCTTCTATTTAAAATGTATTATTTAGACAGTATATGTGCCTCCCCACTCTGAAAGATGAGAAATACATCTTCAACTTTGATCCCCTCACCATCTATACTAATAAAAGGGTAATATGCTAATTAGACTGGACATCTCTGGACATCCATCCAGACGTCCTTCTGGACAAAGCCATGGAGGCAGTTAGGGGCAATCAGGCCAGCAGGGGAGAGTAGTTAGGGATGACCAGACTGGCAGGGGAGGGCAGTTAGGGGTGACCAGGCTGGCAGGGGAGGGCAGGCAGAGGCAGTTAAGGGCAATTAGGCTGGCAGGCAGAGGCAGTTAGGGGCAATCAGGCTGGCAGAGGAGCAGTTAGGAGTGATCAAGCAGGCAGGCAGAGAGGTTAGGGGCAATTAGGCAGGCAGGCAGGCAGAGAAGTTAGGGATGATCAGGCAGGCAGAGAAGTTAGGGATGATCAGGCAGGCAGGCAGGTGAGTGGTTAGGAGCCAGTGGTCCTGGATTGGAGAGGGTGCAGGCCAGGCTGAGGGTCCCCCCTCCCCATGCATGAATTTCATGCGCCGAGCCTCTAGTATTCATTATATTTCCTTTATCATTGTTTATAGCTTTAAATCAATAAATATAACTTTTCATATTTTTACTATATAAATATTAAGTGCAGAATCAAATGAACTGGTTTAATCCCTAGAAAAGGGAATGCAATCCTATATCACCAAACTATTCAAGGGAGTATGTTCTAGGCATTGGATTATCTTTCTTCACACTCAGAGTCTTCAAAATCCTGCCACACTTTAGTTATTCATATTTGTACTTTGGTTTCTTAAACAATGGTGCTTTTTTCTATCCTAAATTGCTAATTGTCTTACTTCTTTCTTGCAGAGAGTGAAAACACAAGCGTTTTCATTATATCACGAAGGTAACAACATCTTAATCGAACTATTTCTTAGAGGATATTCTTTTAGGTGTCTGACTTCCTATTCTAATTAAGCCAGTAATATATTCCTGCAGATCTACGAAAAGACATTGTTTATTGTCTTCTAGCAGTATTGCAGATGAGAAGTTTGATGCCAATTTTATTTCACTTTTTCTGTAACTTTTCCTTGGTTTTTAAAAGCTTTTTCCCCCTTTTTCTTTGGCGTTCAACTCCATAAGAATGGATTGGGGAATGAGCGCCTATATGTTTACTCTGTTCAATATTCAATCTTAAATCTTAGTGTTTTTGTTTTTTTGAATTCTGGAAAAAAAAATTCTATTATTTTAAAAAATTAACACCTACTTCACATACTATAAAATTCATCCTTTTAAAGTAAATGATTAAAATTGTTTTGTATATGAACAAAATTGTACAGCCCTCATTACTGTCTAATTTTAGAACATTTGCATCATCCTCAAAAGAAACTCTGCAACCATTATTAGTCATACCCCATTTCCCTCTTTCTCCAGCCCCTGGAAACCACTAATCTCAATGGCTTTCAATCTCTATTCTGGATATTTTACATAAATGGAAACATTTAATGTATGGCCTTTTGTGTCTGGTATCTTCCACTGGGCATGATGTTTTCAAGATTCATTTATGTTGCGGCATACCCATATCACCAGTACTTCATCCTTTTTTATGGCTGGATAATATTTCATTTATGTATAAACCACATCCACTCATCAACTACTTTTTCTTTAATTATTTTCTCCCATGCATTTTTTTCCAGCTCTCTCCTTCTGGCAGTTTTGTTAGTTGGCTACAGGACTTCGTATATGATCCTCTATTATTTTAACTTTGCTTTCATATCTTTAATTTCTTTCTTTTTTTGTTCAATATTTTAGTAGATTTATTTTATTTTTAGACCTTCTATTACATGTAAATAAATTTTAGTAAATATATTTTTAATTTCCAGAAACCCTTTCTTGATTTCTGATTGTTTTTTTTGTTTGTTTTTGTTTTAGAAGAAGAAGCCTATTTTACATCTCTCTAGGTAGTTATATACACTGTGAATTAAATAAAATAAGGTCCCTCAGAATGTCTGGTGTGTACTTGGTTTATGGATAACTTTTTCCCCTTCTGCTTCTAAATCCTTCAGGCTATTTTAATGCCTCTGCTAAGATGCAACCAGTCTTTCCACTTGCTACTCCTCTGTGCAGTTGGACAGTGGACAACTATCCATTGCTGCAGACCAAGTCAGATGTGAACAACTTTAGCCTTCTTTTCTTTCATGGTTTGTGCTTTTTTTTAAAAAAGTTAAGATTCATTGGGCATAATTTACACTCAGTAAAATTCACTCTTTAAAGGTGTTGAGTGTGATGAGTGTTGATAAGTATATACAGCCATGTCCCTACCACCATAATCAGGATAGAGAAATAGTTCCATCAACCCCCAAAGTTCCTGTAAGTCCCTTCTCAAATCTCTCATCTTGGCTTTAAGTATTAGTGATCAACCCTATAGATTTCTGTCACGGGTTTCCCCTGCTGCTGTGTGGGTCTTGTTCTCTTACAGCATCTTTACCGACCATTAGAGCCCATGGTCTGACTGTGAACTCTGGGTGAAACATGCTGACAGGAAGGTTTTCTGGTAGGGCATGTGGGTGTGGAATAGGAAGGCAGCAGTTCTGCAGCTCAAATTCTATAATCTCTAATTGCTGTAATTCAAGTGGATAGGAATGGGGTGGGAGGAGCTACCTGGACCAGATATTTCATAAACAGCCCTTTATTTAATTACACTAATTACTGCTTTGCATCCTATTTCTTGTTTCTTGCCATCTACACATTTAGGGTCTCCTAGGACTGTGCCATAGAGAATGGCTCCCACCTCTGCTGCAGCCATCTTCCAAATGTGTTCTGGGTCTTTGTTTTCTTTACTCTGGTTTATCCAGTAATATGGTCCCATCCTCTTTCTTGTTGCCAATAAATCTATCAAAATTTGTTTCTCAGTGCATTCTTTCTCCTAGTCACAATGGTGTCACGACTTTATTCATGTCATATTTCTTTATTATAAATGCCATATGATTTTTGGGAGGGACTGGAAGTGAACACTCATGCTTGGTGTGCCATCTTCAATTAATTATTGTTTTATTTTTAGTTACAGTTTATATCCAATATTCTGTATTAGTTTCAAATGTAGAGCATATTGGTTAGATAATCATATACTTTATGGAGTGGTCCCCCCAGTATTTCAAGTACCCACCCAGCCCTATACATATTATGATATTATTGACTGTATTTTTTGGTGTGCCATCTTGAAGTGTAAGTCTTCAAGGGACCAATTCATAAGAATTTACAGTAAATCCAAGAGGTCAGCAAGTAGTAGAATTATTTGGAATATTCTCAGATGAAACCTTTTTTCAGGGAAAAGAAATGTGATCTCCACCTGTGAACTAGCTTCATGACTCACATCACTGTTAGCATATAATTTGGCTCTCTGCATTCAAGTTACTTATTTTTCCCCCTAAATATATTTTTATTGATTTCAGAGAGGAAAGGAGAGAGAGAGAGAAATATCAATGATGAGAGAGAATCATTGATTGGCTGCCTCCTGCATGCTTCCCCTTGGGATCAAGCCCACAACCCAGGCATGTATCCTGACCAGGAATTGAACCGTGACTTCATGGTTCATAAGTCGAAGCTCAACTACCAAGCCACACAGACTGGGCATTCAAGTTACTTATTTATTCTAGACTATAAACTTGTGGCTTCTCATAGGTAGCTTCAGGAGGTGTCCCAAAGACATAGGTATTGATATCTTAGAGAAGTATAGTTTAGTTTTTAGCCATACTGTAAATATGGAGTCATAGTAGTTTATTTCATCAACACACACATTTTTGACATAGATCCAAGCTACAAGTTATTTTTTACTAATGTAGAACTTGAAACAGGGCAACTTGACCTGGGTAATAGCATAGAGAGGTTCAAAAGAGAGTCAAACATTGTCTTAAAATCTACTAGAGTGGATATAAAAATACAAAATATGCAATGCCTCACTTTGCCTCTCACTAATTATTTTAAAGAAATGCATTAGAAAAGGAAAATCAATTTAAAACCCAAACCGGCCCTAGCCAGTTTGGCTCAGTAGATAGAGCTTCAGCCTGTGGACTGAAGGGTCCCGGGTTTGATTCTGGTCAAGGGCACATACGTCGGTTGCAGGCTTCTCCCTGGCCGGGCTCTGGTAGGGGCTCATTGTGTTTCTCTCACATCGGCATTTCTCTCTGTCTTTCCCTCTCTCTTCCACTCACAATAAAAATCAATGGAAAAATATCCTCAGGTGAGGATTTCAAAAACAAAACAAAAAACCCAAACCCAAAACACGGCTTTCTCATTCTAAACCAAAGACTACCACAAAGATATCTTTCATTGTTGGTCTTTCCTTTCTCTTCCTTAAAACTGGGGAGTAGGGGAAGGCTATTAAAATGTTCTCTCTTTGAGTTGCAAAGAAAAAAAGCTACCTGTAGGCAAAAATCTCTAGTGGATGGGTTGCAGTCTCCTCAGCCTGAGCTCTTGCAGTTATAGTCAGGCAATAGGACTATCCATTCCCTTAGGAGGGAGAGGAAGAGAGTGAGGCCATCCCAGCTTTCAAACCTCTCTTGAGAAGTTAGTGCCCAGCAGATCTTGTAGTAGTGAGGGTGTTGAAACCCTCACATTTGATCACCTTTTCTTTCTCTGGGGCTTAGCTGTGGTTTCTTTCCTTCACACTCCATGGAGCACATAGACATACTAAAGGGCCAGAATAGTTACAACGGTACTAGTAGGAGTCTAATCAGTATTTTGAGATGGTGAGAAGTCTCTTTATCAGGGATGCCTTCCTACAGGATAAGTTTGCTCCTGATACATGACTTATACAGGTTGATGATGTTTGGGAAAAGCTTTCTTCTTAGCAGTGGAATCGAGCCCAACTCTGTTCTAAAGGTCAGTCTGGGTTGAACAGGAGGCTTAACCTTCATATGGGTTCAGTTTTCTCACCTGTAAAGAGGGGATTGTAATATATGCCCTCCTTACATGAAGTAACAGATATGCCAGGCTCTTTGTGTCTGCGTTTTGGAAAGCACAAACCTCTCTGCAAATGTAAAACTGTTTACTGATGCTTCTCTTTCCCCTGCTCTAGTTCCCTGCTTGGCCCTGCCCACAAGAACCAGCTGCTCCTGTTTCTTCTGTGACCTGTGGTGGCACCATGGGCAATCATGCACGTAGCTCCTTCAGTTTATGTCAGTACTCAGTCACTCACCAGTTATACCCTCCTGCCTGGGGGGCTGGGCAGCCCTCCAACAGCCACCCTCCTTGGAATTGGTCTGCCTTACTGTCCCACCAAGACCTTGTAAGAGTCAGGGTTATAGGGCCTCCGGGAACAGCACTGAGCTGGAGAGGAAGAAATACTGGGAGACCTGTCAGTATACTCAGGGAGGCACTGGGTGAGTTTGTATGTGAGATACAAGGGTGAGGCTGAGATGAGCTCACATTTAAAGAATTTGAAGAATTGGGTGTAGGAAGAGGATGTAGAACTGGCTGAGGAAAGGTGAAACAAGTGTTAGATGGGTGTGAAAACACCTAATGCTGTGTGATCGAGGAGGAAGCAAGAAGACCAGGATATGTTATCTGTGAACTTCACCTTCCTGGTTTATTTTTAAGTCACTTCCCCCTCTGCTTGTTTGGTATGTATGCATATTTCCCTCCATTGTGTCTTTTCTCCTCTGCCCTTAGTCGGAAGGGGGATGGGAGGAAATGCAGAGGGTACCAGGAGAGAATTGCACTGCCCTCTAGCTGCCATAGTAGCAACTACAGAGATAACCTGAGTTACTGTCCTGACAGCAAGAAACCTTGACAATGCCTTTTTGCCCGATGCTTGGGTAATTGTATTATTTGGGTTTCTTCCAAAAAGAAACAATGGGTGAACAAAGTAAATGAAAAAGAGAGGCATAAATAAATAAATAAATAAATAAATAAATAAATAAATAAATAAACAAACAAACAAACAAACCAAAGAGTATCATTCATCGGTGAATTTTTATGGTGGTGAACATTTTTAGTTTTTGGTAACTAAAAACTTGTGGGCAGAAGAAAAGACCATCAAATCCCTTCTTGTGGTAGACCCGTCTCATTCTCCACCTGTCTAGAAATATGGTCAGCAGCAGCAAAAGGCATATTGGTGGGTTTTGGGCATGATCTCTCTTAGTAGCCTGAAGCATTCCTTCACATTTTTTCTCAGACCCAGTTCTTGAAGCCCCATTCATTGGGGAGAAGATTGGAGCTGGAAGGTGGGGAAAGGCGAATAAGTCAGAGTTAAGCTTGAATGATGAACCCCTGAGTGTTGATAACTTGTAGTCAGAGACTTGGAGCTGACTGCATTGCCCTCCCTTTCATTGCTCATCTTTCAGATACAAAGGCAGAGAGGTAGGTGCAGGGTTGAGTGACTATCACAGGGAGGGACAGAGGTGAAATTCTGTCCTGGGAATTCCTGATCTTGAAGTTAGTTCATCCTCAGAAAAAAGAGAAATCACTAAGTCAAGAGATTTACAGAATGAAGTAAATGAAATAAGAGAAGGAATATGTGGGAGAACGTGTGATTAATTGAGCACTATTATATTCCAGGTGTCTTACATGGTTATATTACTTATCCCTCCCAGCAGCCCCAATGAAGCAAGTCAGTTTTATGATCCCATTTTCCAGATGAGAAGACTGAGGCATAGAGAATCTATTTGCCAACCTCACCTGACTTTGTAAGAGCTTTATGGAGCTCCTAGTCTGTTGTTCCAAAGTTTGTGTTATTCTCCTAAAGGGAAGCAAACGCCAAGCAAAAGGAGAGGCAGGAAAGCATAGTGATTAGAGTATAGAATTCATGCAGAAAAACAAAAGTCAGGATCTGAAGCACCAGGTTGAGGAGACTATGCTGTCGAGGCTCAAACTCCAGTAGAAGGAATTGGTACTGGTAGTGGGAACAACCCTTGAATCATAAACTGGAATGTGAAAAATATTGCTCCGAAACTTCATCCCACCTTTCTGAAAGTAGCTTCAGTCTGTCATTTGGAAGCTCTATCTCACAACCTCAGGGACTTTTGTGGTTCCTTGACAAACAGAGAAACTTGCCCCCAATTTTTGGTTCATGATGGTAGTCCTATTGTCATAGTTGACACAGACCCTTAATGGCAGTGGCTCTGCTTCTGTGGTCTTTTTGGGCTGCGTGAATCTTTCTTCACACGTGAGCCCTATTGCCCAGTACTGCCTCCTTAGATTCACCACACAGCCGTAGACTTTGGAGGCCCTGAATTCCCCCCAGGTCCTCTCAGAAGTGAGGCGTGGGTCTCTGCTGTTTGTGGAAACCACTATACCTTCCTAGTTCAGCCAATCTACATCAGCCTCTGCCTCCCTCCTCCAGCATAATCTACTTCAGGAACTCAGACTCTTGAAGACCATGCAGCAGGCAGGGGTAGTAGGGAGTTTGCTTTCAAGCTTCAACCACAAAGGTTCCTGAAATAAGGCAGCAATTAACCTGGCTGTATGTGAAAGCCGCCATAGATAATATGTAAACAAATGAATGTGGCTGTGTCACTTCAAACTTTTTTTACAAAACCAGGCAGCAGGCCATTTTGGACTTCACATATAGTTTGCTGGCTCCTGGCCCATAGAAAACAATCCCGGCTCCTTGGCTTACATACAGTCTTTTCACCTTTCTAGATTCATCTACCCACTTTTTTTGAGCATTCCTGTCCTCTAGGTATATAGACCTGCTTGCATTTTTTAAGCATGTCACATCCTCCCATGATTCCATGCCATTGCAAATGCCCCCTGAAACTTCATTCTCCATCTTCTTTTTATTTTTTTAAGATTTTTTTTTATTGAGAAAGGAAAGGGAGACACACACACACACACACACACACACACACACACACACGTGCTGCCTCCTGCATGCCCCCTTCTGGGGATGGGGCCCACAATCATGTGCCCTGACCGGGATTGAACCAGCAACCTTTCAGTGCACAGGACCATGCCCAAACAACTGAGCAACACCGCCAGGGCACCTTCTCCATTTTCTTAAACAGACTAACTCCTACTCACCCTTCAAGATAAAACGTACTAATCACTTCCTGTCAGAAGCTTTCTGTGGTCCCTGGTGGCTGAGGTTATGCATCTGTCTTTTCCCAGTCACTCTCAGGAAACTTGTCTATATTGCAATTGGTCATGACATTCCACCATCTTCTCTTCTAGACTGAGTTCCCTTCTCTGCAGCATGTGCTGCTCTCCCCTTGCTATGATTATCTCCTACTCCCAAATTTAGAGAATTTGTTGTAAAGAATAGGAGGAAACAGGAAAAAGTGTGAGTTTCATATTGACTTCCTATTGACCCAAAGAAACTAAGAAAAAAAAAATCCTAGAAATGCCTGAATTCTCTTTAAATTGGAAAACTTGGGTATTCTTCCATCTGTGGAAATAAGTGCTTGTGAGGGAAGTCAATTAAAGGAAGTTTTTATGTTTGTACATCTGGGTTTTGTGACTGTAAAATTTATGCCTGTGATAGAAGTTACTTAACTTTGATAAATGGAAGGAATCAGTTGAAAAATAAAAGACAAAGAAGGAAACATATTATATACGTTTGGGGTATGGGTAGGTAGACTAAGTTGGAGATGTAATAAGTGAAGTCTGGATTTTTAAGCAAGAGGAAGCCTGGAGCAGGCTGTTTAGGAAAATAGGCCCAAGAGTAGTGAAAGGATGAGGATGGGGCAGTAACCTTGAGCCCTGGGTGGGGTTAGATAAGGGGACATGGGCCAACTGTATTGAACATTCCCTCTCCCTCTGCCTATTTGCCCCCCACCCCCCCAGATTCTCCAGGCTCCACTATTTCCATTTTCTCAACATGTTTCTACCCTGCCTTGTCTTCCCCTGAACTAACTGTAACATGGTACCAAAGTAAATATGTTATTATTTAAATTTTATTTTCTTTCCCCTTTTTTAAAGTTTGTTTAGGTCATTTGATTCTCTCAAACAAAATAAAATTGCTAATCAAGTTGCTTTTCACTTTTAGAAATTAAAATATCTTGCTTTATTGCAAGAAAAAATGATTTTTAATATGGTTACACATTTTAGGAAAAACTCATATCATAAAGGTACAAAATGAAGGATTACTCTTTGTTCTATTTGATAACATAATCATTTCACTTAAGGGAAAAATATTTTATTAAAAATTGTGTGATTTTATTAAGCTATGAATGAGTAACAGTGAAAATCCTATGGGGAAAAGAAAGTGTTTATTGCATTAAAGGTATTGAGATAAAATCGGGGAGAACTTCTAGGGCCACTGTGACCATGACCACCACACACAAATATCCTATATAATAAAAGGCTAATATGCAAATCAATCAAAGAGCAGAACGACCGGTCGCTATGATGCACACTAACCACCAGGGGGCAGACGCTCAACACAGGGGCTGCCCCCTGATGGTCAGTGTGCTCCCACAGGGGGAGCACCACTTAGCCAGAAGCCAGACTCCCACCTCCGCAGCAGCGTGAAGGATGTCCAACTGATGGTTTAGGCTCTCTCCCCATGGGCATGAATTTTGTGCACCGGGCCACTAGTATATGTATAAGATGGTGGGTGGAGATATTGTGGATGTTTCCTAATCACAAAAATATCTTTGAAATTTTAAAACCAAGTTACAAAGGTAAAGTTTAAGGAGGGAACCTAAGACTAGACTAGATTCTTGACTAGATCTCTGAGCAGGCCTTTTCCTATTTGAGATTTAGATCTTTTTGTGGGACTGTCAATAGTATACATATATCCACTTATACAACAGACACAGTTCATATATTTATCACTAAATCAACAGAAGGTAATAAAATCCTCAATGGGAAATGACACTGGACACATTTTCATGGTTAAGATTATGGTTTATTATTTGGGAAAAGTTAACATTTGTCATCTGATTGTTAAAATCAAACTTTTCTGCCCGAAGTAGTTCTCATTAGATGATGATGTTAGTGATTTTATGCAAACATGTTGACATTTTCCATATTACATTTCCAGCACGGTCCAAGTGTCAGACAATCCTATATAATAAAAGGGTAATATGCAAATTGTCTCCTTGACTGGGAATTCGACTGGAATTCAACCAAGGGGCGGGGCTGGCCTGCCAACCGCTCCTGCCTCCCCCCAGCCAGCCCCACACCTGATTGGCCCTCCACACCCTGATTGGGGGCGGGGCTGGCCCACCAACTGCCTGTGGCCCCTTCCCCCATCCGGCCGGTCCGATTGGCCCCAATCAGGGTGGGCCAGCAGGACACCACCCATGCACAAATTCATGCACTGAGCCTCTAGTATTTTTAATAAAGACCTAAGGTCTTCCTTTAACCAACACATGTTGCTTAGTGGTCCTTCACTGGAAACACCATCATCACCACACCATTTGGAGCTTGTTTTGTGCCAGACGTTGCATGTGTAGCAACTCAATGCTCATACCAACCATGTAAAATGAGCTCTATGATTACCCATATTGCAGGTGTAGCAGCAGGTACGGAAAGGGTAAGTAAGTTGCCCAAAGTCACACAGATAGTGAGCAGCGGGGCCTGGATGACACCCTGGACAGTCTGGCTCCTGAGGGCTGTGCTTTACCTCCCTCCATGCTTTCCTTCTTCTCAGGATTCTAATTCCCAAGTCCACTGATTTTCTCTAATCGCTGCCGGATATTCCTCTCACGGTCTGTGTCTATTTATGATCTATAGCCACCATTCGTGAATAAAACAGATAAAGCTTTGTCTGTATAAATGACCTGTGTTAATGTTTCTTGGCATTAAGATGGCTCATGGGGGAAATAGAAATTATATTTGCAGTTCTTGTCTGGTTTCCTCAGTAATGGATTATGTCTACAGGATATGAATTCAATCGGTTGAAAACATGAAAGAATCATTATTAATAACCATACAGCTGACTTCATATGACTCCTGATGTGACACATTGAGAAGAACACATCATCACCTATATGATAGCACTGCCAAAATGTCTCACCTGAATGTAATCATGAGGAAGCAGTCATACACACACACACAGAAAAGGACACTGCAAAGTAGCTAGCCTGCCTTCTTCAAAGGCATCTGTGTCATAAACGCGAAAAAGGCCAAGGAGCAGTTTAAGACTGATGGAGACTAAAGAGGCAGGACAAGGAAATGCAATGCATGGTCCTTGTTTGGACTTTGGATCAGGGTTAAAACAGCTATAGAGAACATTGTTGGAACGAAGGGGAAATTTTAAATATGGACTGTATATTAATGTTAAATTTCCTGAGTCTCATAATTGTATAATGGTTGTAAAAAGCAAAGGAGAATGCCTTTACTATTAAGAATTAGATGATATATAAGTATGGGAATATAAGCATAAGTATGGGAATATAAGCATATGTAAGCATATATATACACACAAACATACACACAGAGCAAGTTACCATGTTAACAATTAATGAATCTAGTTGAATGATAAATTGGTGATTATAGCCCAGCTGGCATGGCTCAGTGGTTGAATGTCAGCCTTTTAACCAGGAAGTCATGGTTTGATTCCTGGTCAGGGCACGATCCCCAGTGTGTGTGTGTGTGGGGGGGGGGGGGTGCAGGAGGTAGTCAATTGATGATTCTTATCATTGATGTTTCTATCTCTCTCTCCCTTTTCCTTCCTCTCTGCAATCAATAAAAAATATTTTTTAAAAAATAAATTGTTGCCCTAACCGGTTTGGCTCAGTGGATAGAGCGTCGGCCTGCGGACTGAAGGGTCCCAGGTTCGATTCCAGTCAAGGGCATGTACCTTGGTTGTGGGCACATCCCTAGTAGGGTGTGTGCTGGAGGCAGCTGATTGATGTTTCCCTCTAATCGTTTCTAATTCTCTATCCCTCTCCCTTCCTCTCTGTAAAAATCAATAAAATATATTAAAAAAATAAATAAATTGTTGATTATAGTACTATTCTCACAACTTTTCTAAAGGTTTGAAATGTTCATAATTTTAAAAAAATATAGATATATACAGGAATGGGGAAATGAATGCAGAAATAGACCAAGCAAGATTAGCCTGGAATTGGACATGGTTGAAGCTGGGTGTTTAATACACAGACGTTTATTATATTATTTTGTCTACTTTTTATATGTTTGAAATTTTCTTGATACAAAGTTTAAATAATCCCAGAAAAATTTAGTCAGGTTTCATGGTGCTGATTTTCAATAAATGATGAGGATAAACTGCCATGAAAATACTTTCCCTTTCTGTATCTCGCCCCCATTCCCACTCCTCCCAGCCCAGCTACCATTTCCCTTGCCTGGGTCCTGACCCACACTCCATTTTTATCGATCCTGAAACCAAAGTGATTATTATTTTTTATTTTTAATGAAAAACTGATCTTACCAAGCCTCACTTAAAACCCTTTAAGTTCTGACCAGTATTTTAGGAGGACTCTCACCACTTGCAAGGCCAGCCCTGCCTCACTTGCCACCTCCTTCCCCTGGTTCTGGGCTCACAGCCAGTGTACATCTCTGATTCTCATCCCATCCTTCTCGACATCTGTGGAGAGGCCTGCCCCCTCACTAGAATGCTCTTTCCCCTCTTTAGGGCTTATTCAGTCTTCATATATCACTTCTTTATGACATACTTTTCTGGTCTGTCTGCTGCAGCAGTTCTCAACCTGTGGGTCGTGACCCCTTTGGTGGTCAAATGACCCTTTCACAAGGGTCGCCTAAGCCCATCCTGCAATCAGATATTTACATTACGATTCATAACAGCAACATTACAGTTATGAAGTAGCAACGAAAATAATTTTATGGTTGGGTCACAACATGAGGAACTGAATTTAAAGGGCCAGAAGGTGAGAACCACTGACTTAGGGTAAAGCCCCAGTATGGGCTTCTATGGTACTAGGCACATTTCTCTGGTGACATTTATCCCAATTGGAATTGGAATTCTCTGTGATTACATTAATGCTCTCCTCTCTCACTAGGTTGCAAGCTGTCTGTTTTTGCTTACCATGTGTCTATCCACAGTAGGCTCTTGATATTGATATCAAGATTTTTAAAATATTTTTTACTAAAAATATTTAGAAATTTTGTCTTTATAGAGTTTCACTGTACTTATCTTTAAAAGGATAGATTGTCTCCTGAAATTTAACCTCAGTTCTTTTCTCTTTATTTTCTTAAGTGAGGCTAATTTCAGTTCTTAAGTGGATATGATCCCTTCAGACAATATAGAAACATTACTGTCATGATGCTCCTTGAAAAATTAGTTAAGTCACTTGGCTTGCATTTTCTTTCATAATCGATATGACTTCATGCAAAATGATGTAGCAGTTCACAGCATTCTGTCATTCCCCGTCGAGGAAATACTGTTTTCCAAAATTAAAATTATGAATCAACTCACAGGAGGATGTCATCAAATAAACAAAGAATCATTGCTTATATTACACTGCCAAGTTTTTGATATGTTTAATTCCTCTAAATGCATTTAACTTTAATGAAGAGTAATACAATCTAATAACAACATAAAATGGAATTGTTTATCTTCCAAGTCCTACATTGGGCAGATGTCTTCTCCTTAATACATTGTTTCCAATGCAAAGGTTTTTTTTCTTTTCCCTTCTTCAGATTCGTCTCTCATTTCTATGTATGTGGTTTGGGAAGTGATCTATATGTACATGTTTAATTAAGTCACTCATCAGGCTGTAGTTTTCACAGTTGGAAATGTCTGAGATTTGTTGTTTCAAGTTCTCAAGGCAATGATATTTATATGGCCCAATTAAATTTGGTAATTATTAGTATATTAGTCAAGGTTATTTCAGTTGCAAGTGACATAAAACCAAACTCAAACAGACTTATGCAAAAAGGGCATTTTATTGATACATATAACTGAGACCAAAGGTGGATGCTGGTTTCAGGGGCTCAGATGACCTGAATAGGGGCCTCTCCTCATCTCCTGCTTGCTTTGCTCTGTGCCCGCATCATTGTCAGGTTAGCATTTCCCTTACGCATGGCAAAGGATGTCCACGAAGCAACGTAGTAGGTTATTCATTGATATAGGTGACCTTCGGATATGTACAAATGGGGCAAAGGGCTCCAACTGGGATTTGGAGTCTGCATGGGTGTCTATGTGCACTGCATTTATTTTTTAATATTTTTTGCCTTAAGGAGAGGTTTTGTTATAAGGCCTAGGGAGAGAGACAAGGTGGGGAAGCCTCACTTGGTACTATGTCTCCCACATAACCCAAGGAGGAGTTTTTGAGTTTCTGTGGAAAGCAGTATTTTAATAGAAGGGGAAATCAATGCAGCACAGTTTTGGTGCATTAAGGTGTGACAGCTTTGAAATGCTTCCATGGGGCAACATCCGTGCAAGACGGGACAGCATCTCATAGTGAAGGAATGATGAACCCAAATGCTATAGCTTCATTCCTGAACACCCTCTGGAGACTTTCAGAGTTCCTTGGGTCTCTGGGGTGGACAGGATAATGTGGATTACACTAACAATAGAGTAACCCATTGTTTTGTGGTGGGTGTTTCTAAGTAGTTTTACATGGATAGATTCCGTGAACCCAAAAGGTTTCTTATAGGGAAACATGCAGAAGATGTCAAAGTTGAATCAGAGTAAGTGAATAGAAAGATTAAAAAAAAGGGGGCATTGTGTATTGACAAATATTTCAAGTTGATTACTCAGTAAAACATGTAACTTATGTAGAAAGCCAGTGACATTATCGCAGGCTGTTTTTCATTTATTGCCTAGAAGGAAGTCAGTCATGTTATTGCTCTGTGTGGGCTTTCAAAGATAGAGCCATAGAAGAGCCATCTCAGACATGTTGCAAATAACCGTGCAACACTTAGATTCTTCACATTGAGAACACTCTTCTCATATAACTTATTCTCTGGTTAAAAGCATATAAAAATGTTAAGAAGCATATATAATGTAATTGCAGGGACTTATACATACAAATCAGTCATGTGGTCTGCAAAAGTTAACTGTAAATGGTTATCTAGGTAAAAGTCTCTATTACTTTTATTGGTAGAAACTCAGATTGTAATTAAAACTACTGTCAGCAGAATGCTCATTAAAGTGGATTTAAGATTCCACATGAAAAGTTATTGATTCCACAAAGGATAAACACCACTAAGCCACTAAAATCATCTGAAGTATTAAATTACAGATTTAGTTGCTGTTATATCTTGTTACTCACTTGGTGGTTTACTAAGAAACCTCTGTATAAGGTATGTTTGAAATGAAACAGAGATATCAGCCAATAGTTATTTCTAACAGATATTTAGAAATTAACAATCTTCTGAAAAATGGTGATGGGTTTTGGTCTCTCTTGCCCCAAATTCCTGGCCCTCATAAAAAATATAGCCTACTTCATGTCTATGGGAAGGAAGGATAAGAACGGGGTCAGATGATACATTTTTGGCCAGCAGCATCCAGCCTAAAGCGCCTGACTTAGCCCTATCACATTTCCAGTGTATATTTATGTACTATACCATTTGGTATTATTATAAAAATTTTTATCTGTCCCTGGAGGCAAAATTGAGTTATATATTAAATGGCTAGTTTCTTTGTTTTCTGCTTAGGTATGCATGTAATGTGGTAGCGTAATATATATTCCACACTTGTTTCATTCCTGCCGAGAGATAATATTTTTGCAGCTGACAGAGTAAAGACATCCTGTGCTCCCAGAATAAGAGAACATATTGGCAGGATAAAATACAGATGTTTCCCGTGTTTTTTCTGCCTCATAGTTGTATTCAGCAGAGTTTAATTTTCATAGGCATATTTCTCTGTCCTTGTTTGAGCAGTTGGACACAGAAGTCCACAGTAAATTCAAGATTTTAAAAGGTGGTTTCAAGTAAAGCATTTTAAAATGTTCTTTTAAAATATATTTTTCTTGATTTCAGAGAGGAAGGAAGAGATAAAGAGAGATAGAAACATCAATGATGAGAGAGAATCATTGATCAGCTGCCTCCTGCATGCCCTACTAGGGATTGAGCCTGCAACCTGGGCACATGCCCTGACAGAGAATCAAACTGTGACCTCCTGGTTCATAGGTTGATGCCCAACCACTGAGCCACACCATCCTGGCTAAAAATGGTTTTATTGGTAGGAACATAACTTAAAAACTCACTCCCCACTCTCCCTACAAAAGGCTCTTTTCATTAAAATGTGGGAATCAAAATAACTTTCTTACTTCTCTAGCATGAAGGAACTTGAAGTATATCAAATTTTTCTCTGAAAGAATAATATTTTTCTCAAGTGAAGAACAAATATAAAATTTATCTTGTCACAGTCTAAAAAAAATAAACAGAAAATTCTGACAAAGGTGGTCTCCTAATCACATGTTTGATGTCTTTCTTTTCCCCATTTTAGAAAAAAAAAGATCCATGGAATAGAAAAGGAATATAAAAAGATCATTGTGTATCATCATCAGAAACTTCTCACATATACCTATGAAGCTGAGACGTTTTAGCTGGAAATGGCACAGGTGGGAGTAAACGAAGGGAACACTGACATTTTGGCTGTTCATCCTAAAAAAAAAATGAATTCTTCCTCTTTACAGGTAAGAGAAAAGTTGCCAGATAAAGAATTCAGTAGTTCAAATGAGGGGGATCAAATGTGAGCATTCAGATGAAACAATCTCTAGTAAGACAGTTGTACTATAGAATAAAGGGAAGAACTTGGGGGTAAGAAGCTAATTTTCTTAGATTCAAAGGGATCCTCTATTAATTTTTTTCAAGTGCAGACTTTCACAGAAACGTAAAAATTGAGAAACAAAAAACAGGGCTTGGAAATCAAAAGAAGAGTAACTATGGGGCATTTTACTAAAATGTAGAGCATAAGCTCTAAGTTTTGGGAGTTCAAGAAAAAATCAAGAGGCAGAAAACATTAAAGCAAGAAAAGCAATATTGTTGTTATAGGAGTTCTAGAAGGAGAAAATAGTATAGATGCATGAAAAGCAATAATCAAAGAAACAAAAGAAGACAATGTCTTTGGATTTTTGAAAGATTCAGTCCTTATGTGCAGAAGACTTGCCAAAGACTGGGCAGGTGTAATGACAAGTAATCATGCCCAGGTGGTTTTCCATGTCCTGGGTAGAGAACAAATGCTGGAAGCAACCAACTAGGAAAAAATAAATGTCATCATAGGAAAAAATTTTGAATGGCATTAGGCTACTTATTTCTAACACTAATGTGGGAAAACCTCAGAGAAAATGTTGAGACTTCTGGAGAAAAAGCATAATGTTCCAAGAATTATATACCAAACCAAGCTATTATCTGAATGCAAAGGCAAATGAAAGCCTGGTTCAGATTTGTAACAATTCAGAAATTACACGACTCATGTATGGTTTTTGAAAAAATACTATTTAAAGTAGACTTTCAAATAAAAACTAATCAAAGCAAACAATTTAATAAAGACACATTTTAGAAAAAACAAGAAGTGAGCAATAAAAACTTGGATGTAAGTCTAAAGAATTGTTTGTAATGGTATTATGAAACTAAGTACAATTTATAACAAAGGATTTTCAAAGAAAAAATGTATATTATTAAAAAATGCTCCCTAGAGATGTGGGGTAAGGAGAAAGAGAAAGTAAAGTGTAATGAAGTTTTATGTCAAACAAGGAGGGTCTATATGTGCTACTGAATTCTTGACACTGATAGAGGCTCAATTAAAACTTGTTTGAATAAATTTTAAACAAGACCAATTTAAAATTAGACCTTAGAGAAGAAAGACATGTAAAGGATGTTTATTCCAAAGGATGACAAAGTGTGTGTGTGTGTGTGTGTGTGTGTGTGTGTGTGTGTGTGTGTGTGTGAAAGAGAGAGAGAGAGAGAGAGAGAGAGAGAGAGAGAGAGAGAGAGAGAGGTAGAAAAGTGGGAAGAGACAAGAAAATATAATTAAAAGAATCTATGAAATAAGATGCAAAGAATAAAAAGAAAAATATCTATTTGTTTCTCCTGTTAACTTCTAGGCCATGATGGTGTAACTGCTATTGGACTTACCCTCCCACTATAACCAGAACAGAATGTGTGACTATTTTCAGGCATTGGAAAATAGGCAGTGTGGGACTAGAGTCCTAGCGAGACAGGGCATCCGTGAGGTGAGCACTACATACAGCCTGACCTTATGTCTGAGGGCACTTTCCTGAATGTGGCACAGAGAGATGGAACCCATGTGAAAAATATATATCTTATTGAGCTGAGGAGGCAGGCATAGAAACAAAGGGGATGACAAGGCAGCTGGCATTTGCAGGTTAGAATTCCAGAGAGGAATGAGTTATACAGGAGGAAGGTCTCAAAGGTCTGTGTGGAGATTCTTCTTAACTCTTCAGATAAGAGCTGCTTTGGGCTTTGCATGTGTAGGTTAAGATTCTATAAAACCTCAAGATTCTTCAAGACAGCAGCTGCTGTGGAGCTTAGTAATGAATAGAAATGCAAGAGGTCATGCAGTGCTAAAAGATATCGAATTTTGGGTTCAACCATATGGAAAGACTTCACTGAGCACACCAAGTATTTAGTTATGACCCCAGAAAGGCCACTCTTTAGAAACCAGGAGTAAGACAATATCCTAGGAGTAAGGTCAAAACCAATATAGATTTGCCCAAACAAAGCATAAAACGAAAATGGAAGGAGCAGGTTATGTAGTTGCTAGCCAGATCCAAACATTACACCTTTAAAAGGGAGACAACACAATCCAGATGCTCTATAATATATCATTCATAACGTGCAGCATGCAATAAAGAAATTATATATGCAAAGAAGGAAAATGGAATCTGAAATCAAGATCTTTGAAAAGCAGACAATAGAAATAGATCCTGAAAATGACTCAGATTTTGCAGTTAGGACACAATTTTAAGAATGGTGGTAATAAACATGTTCAAGGATTTAAAGGAAAACATGGACAATGAAAGAATAGGTGGGAAATCTTAAAGAGAAATACAAACTATAATGTATCAATTAAAAATATTAGAAATTGCAATTTCTATCAATGGCTTAAGACAAGATTGAACACTGCAGAATAAAACGTATGAGAACTTGAAAATAGACCAATAGAAAAGTTACAAACTAAAATGTAGAGAGCATACAAATTTATAAAATGAACAGAGCCTCAGCAGCTTATGGAATTATGTATATCAATTTTTACACATATAATTAGTCTCAGAAGGAAAGAAAAAAGAAGAGAATGAGTCAGAACTATTTGAAGAAATAATAACTTAAAATATTCAAAATTTGGTGAAAAAAAAACAATATTCAGATCTAAGAAGCTCACAAAACTCAAGGCAGTATGTCTTTCAAAATATTCTAGAATAGAGGTTTAAAATGCTTTTCAGGTGAATGTAAGTTGATATTAGCTGTGGCACTGAAAGACATGCTAAAGAAAGTTTATTGGACTGAAAAGAACATTTAGAACTGTAGGAAGGGATGAAGATCATTGGAAATGATAAATATGTAGAAAAATGTAAATGAATTTTCTTTAAATTTCCTGAAAAAAAAAATTCGGTTCAAGCAAGCAAAAATAATAACAACATGTTGTAGCATTTCTGATGTATGTAATGGTAAAATGTGACAATAGCATTAACAATTGAATTGGATAAATAGAATTCTGTTGCAAGATTCTTATAGTCTATATGGATGTTATATTAATTAAGGTAGGCTGATACATTAAGGATGTATGCTATAATACTTGGAGTAATCGAGAGAGAGAAAGAGAAAGAGAGAGAGAGAGAGAGAGAGAGAGAGAGAGAGAGAGAGAGAGAGAGAGAGATACGAACAAGACCCAAAGAGGCCTTTAATGGAGTACTGAAAAAGTTTTATTATCCCAAAAAGGCAGAAAAGAACCAACAAAGAAGCAAACATGAGATAGGACAAATGAAAAACAAATTGCACAATGCTTAGAATGAAACCCAACCATATTAATAATTACATTCAGTGTAAATGCACTAATTATTCTAATTAAAATGAGTTTCATAATAAAAGGGTCAATTTATCAAGAGTATACAACAATCGTTAATGGCTATTCATTTAATAACTCTGTTTAATGTAGTTCCTGACACATGTAACTATTATTTTTTTAATATATTTTTATTGATTTCAGAAAGGAAGGGAGAGGGAGAGACAGAGAGTAAAACATCAGTGATGAGAGATAGTAATTGATCAGCTGCCTCCTGCACGCCCCCCCAATGGGGATTGAGCTTGCAAACTGGGCATGTGCCCTGACCGGGAATGGATCCGTGACTTCCTGATCCACAGGTCTACTCTCACCCACTGAGCCACACCAGACGGGCACATGTAACTATCATTAATGCAAGGATACTCAACACAAAGAAAGCCATTAATGTAATTCACTACAAAAATAGATGAAAGGAAGAAAAACTATGGGCAAAAATATATTTGCTAAAATTCAATAATCACTCTTAATTAAAAACAAACAATAAGCTAACAATAGAAGAAAACTTCCTAAAGCTGATAAAGTTTAGCATAAACCAAGCGCAAATATCATATTTGATGTAAAGGATTAGAAGCATCTCTACTTACATTAGAGTTAAGATAAGTTTTCTCCAGACATTGTTGTTATTTAAGCTTATAACGGAGTCTAACTCTAACTAATGAAATAAATGAAAAAAGAATAATATGGTATATAAATATTAAAAAGAAGAGACAGTATAATTATTTTCAAACAAAAGATTGTCTTGAAAATTCAAGAAAAATTATTAGAATCAATAAAGGGTTCAATATGATGGTTAATACAAAATTAGCATAGAAAAATCAATGCTTTCCTATATATTACCAACAATGTATTAAAGAATGAAACAGAGAAAAGGGAATCCATTCTCAACAACAGTACAAACTATAAAATGACTAACAAAAATATAAGATTCATAGGCTGAAAACTTCAAAGCTACAGGGAAAAGATAAAAGAAAATCCATTAAGTATAGATACATAAATAGAATAGAATATATTTTGAAACATTAATCCTTCCCAAGTGAATTTGGAAGTATAATGCAATCCTAATCATTATTTATAAAACTTACAAGCTGATTATATAGGTCAAATAATAGAGATAATAAGTAATCACTTGGGAAATTCTGAGAAGAAAAAAATGGGAGAAATTTTCCTCTTTCAGAAATTTACACACATTTGACAATTATAAAAGTAAAGGCAGAGATATTGATTAATAACATTATATAGAATTTAGAAACAGGAGTATGTACACTGAGATTTAGCATACTAGTTAAAAGTATTGACTCTCAAGCCAGGCCACATAGTAGCTTTGAATTCTTGGGCAAGTTAACTCTCTAGGCCTTAGTTTCCGTGTATGTAAAACAGGGACAATTATGCCACCTATATGCTACGGTTTTGTGAAGGTGCATAAAGCACTTAGAAGGGTGCTTGGAAGCCCAGCCAGCACTGAGCATCAATGGTTGAGCATCGACCTATGAACCAGGAGGTCACAGTTCGATTCCTGGTCAGGGCACATGCTCAGGTTGCAGGCTCAATCCCCAATGTGGGCATGCAGGAGGCAGCCAATCAATGATTCTCTCCCATCATTGATGTTTATATCTCTCTCTTCCTCTCTGAAATCAATAAAAATAATTTTTAAAGTAAGAGTGCTTGGAATATGGTCAGAACTATGTAAGTACTAGCTGCTATTAATGATGAAGATAGTAAACCAATTAGTTGGATGACGAATTACTTCTCAAATGAAGGTGAAGTTTGGTTACCCCAAATCAGAATTATTTATTCAAATTTGGTTATCCAACCAAATATTTTTTTTTTGGTAAGGAATTTTCTTTTTTTTCCTTTTTAATATATTTTTATTGATTTCAGAGAGGAAGGGAGAGGGAGAGAGAGACAGAAACATCAATGATGAGAGAGAATCATTGATTGGCTGCTTGCTGCATGCCCCCTACTGGAAATCGAGCCCACAACCCAGGCATGTGCCCTTGATCAAAATCGAACCTGGGACCTTTCAGTCCTCAGGTTCTGTCCACTGAGCCAAACCAGTTAGGGCCAAAACCAAATATTTTGAATGAAATACAGTTGAGATGATTGGTAGTTCCATTTTGAAAAAATATATAGTTAAACACATACCTTACATCATTCTCAGAGAAGAACACATAAAATTATTAGATGAAAACATAGAAAAAACATACTCATAAGCTTGGGGTGAAGAAAACCTGTCTAAGCAAGATGTGAAAAATTACATCATAAAGGAAAATAGTCACATACTTAAATACATAAAAATTAAAAAGGAAATTTCTGTATGCAAAAAAAATGCATAAAAAACAATACTAATAGATAACCCATAGCCTGGGAAGATATTTGCAGTGTATTAAAAAAGGATTAATATCAATATGAATCAACAAGAAAAGACAAACACTCTGGTAAAAAAAAAATGAGCAATGGATAAGAAAAGCAATTTTTTAAAAAAGAAATACAAATGTTCAATGAATTCTACAAAAATGTACCATCTCAAAAAAATGTACAACTGCATTTGTGATCAGAGAAGTGTAAATTAACATGGCACATTTTTATCAATTTTTACTCATCAGATTAGCAAAAACATAAATTTTTGATTATACCCAGGGTTGGTAAAGATGTGGCCAATGGACACAATGATACTCTTGGGAAGGAAGGTAAGATGACAAAATATTTTTTTGGAGGCTAATTTTTAAGTATCAAGATAAAAACTGCCCCTTTTTGTTGAATTAGCAATTCTATGGTTTTGAATTTATTCTAAAGATTGTTTCATATGCACATGGGTTTACAAAAGGTCTGTGTACAAAAACAATCACAGCAGGAATGTTAATTACAGTGAAATATGGGAAACAGCTAAGCATTCATCATTAGAAGATCAGTTAAATAAATTATAGTAAAGCCATATATTGAATACCACACATTATTAAAAAGTACGAAGTATGTGTGGTTTATATTTGCATAATATATAATGTGGAAACTTTCCAAAGAAAGTGGGAAAAAGTAAATTTCAGGATAGTTCTTCATTTATTATTTTACACACACACACACACACACACACACACACACACACACACTTGCATGTGCATAATCATGTAAATATAGGAGAGCATAGGGAAAATAGGGAAATGAAAGTACTAAACCAGGGGTGGGGAAACTTTGACTCGAGGGCCACAATGGGTTCTTAAACTGGACCGGAGGGCCAGAACAAAAGCATGGATGGAGTGTTTGTGTGAACAAATATAAATTCAAAGTAAACATCATTACATAAAAGGGTACGGTCTTTTTTTTTTAGTTTTATTCATTTCAAACGGGCTGGATCCGGCCCGCAGGCTGTAGTTTGCCCACGGCTGTACTAAACTATAAACCCTGGTTACCTGTGGGGGTGGGTGGGGAAGGTAGTTTTAGTCCACACTTAAGCATAGTTTTAACTTTTTATAATGAAAGCATATTCCACACTTAAGCATCATTTTAACTTTTTATAATGAAAGCATTCTCACACACATCCTATCTAATAAAAGAGAAACATGGTAATTGGCGTACGACCCATACCCTTCCCATTGGCTAATCAGGGCAATATGCAAATTAACTGCCAGCCAAGATGTCAGCCGGCAGCCAGGCAGCTTGAAACTAACATGAGGCTTGCTTGCTTCAGTGACGGAGGACTCCAACGTTCCCCGCCTGCCACTGCAGGCCTCTGAGCTGCAATTCTAAGCAACTATGTAACAAATATAGAAGCTAAACAAAACCCCAGAAACCTGCTTTAGTCCGCCAGGCTTCAGCCAGCAGGATCATAACATTGTAAGCAAAGGCCAGAAACCTACTTTCAGCAGTGGAGGCCTAAGAGCTGGAGCCAAGCCTCAAAGCTAAAGCTGGCCCAGAATAAAAAAGAAAAAAAGAAAAAAAGGAGCGGTTGGGAGCTTCAGTCACCCCCAGCCTGAAAACAGCCCTCAGCCCCTCACCCAGACTGGCCAGGCACCCCAGTGGGGACCCCCACCCTGAAGGGTGTGTGACCAGCTGCAAGCAGCCATCGTCCCCTCACCCAAGCTGGCCAGGCACCCCAGTGGGGACCCCCACCCTGAAGGATGTGTGACCAGCTGCAAACAGCCATCATCCCCTCACCCAGGCTGGCCAGGCACCCCAGTGGGGACCCCCACCCTGATCCAGGACACCCTTCAGGGCAAACCACCCGGCACCCACCAGTGCACTGGGCCTCTACCCTATATAGTAAAAGGGTAATATGCCTCCCAACACCGGGATCAGTGGAGCCCAGAGGCCTCCCGGCACCGGGATCAGCGTGACAGGGGGCAGCGCCCAAACCTCCTGATCGCCCTGCGGCTCTGTGTGTGACAGGGGGCGGGGCCACAACCTCCTGATCAGCCGTTCTCTGTGCCTGATAGGGGGGAGCTCCCCAACCCCCTGATCGCCCTGCGGCTCTGTGTGTGGCAGGGTGCGGCACCCCAACCCCCTGATCGGCCCTGCTCTGTGTGTGACAGAGTGCGGCTCCCCAACCCCCCCCCCCCACCACGGGCCCTGCTCTGTGTGTGAGGGGGTAGAGCCATAACCTCCCCATCGGCACTGCCCTGAGTGTGAGAGTGGTGGCGCCCCAACCCCCTGATGGGCCCTGCTCTGTGCGTGACAGGGTACAGAGCCCCAACCCCCCTGATGGGCCCTGCTCTGTGACAGGGGGTGGCGCCGCAACCTCCCATCGACCCTACCTTGAGTGTGACAGGGGACGGTGCCCCAACCCCCTCAATCGGCCCTACCCTGAGCGTCACAACCTCCCGATCGCCCTGCTCTGTGCATGACAGGGGGTGGTGCCACAACTCCCCAATCGGCCCTGCTCTGAGCCCGACCAGGGGCTGCACCTAGGGATTGGGCCTGCCCTCTGCCACCCGGGAGCAGGCCTAAGCCAGCAGGTCATTATCTCCCGAGGGATTCCAGACTGCGAGAGGGCACAGGCCGGGCTGAGGGACCCCCCTCCCCCCCGAGTGCACAAATTTTTGTGCACCGGGCCTCTAGTCCTATCTAATAAAAGAGAAATATGGTAATTGGCGTATGACCACTACCCTTCCCATTGGCTAATCAGGGCAATATGCAAATTAACTGCCAGCCAAGATGGCGTCCGGCAGCCAGGCAGCTTAAAGTGAACATGAGGCTTGCTTGCTTCAGTGACAGAGGACTCCAACGTTCCCCACCTGCCGCTGCAGGCCTCTGAGCTGCAACTCTAAGCAACTATGTTACAAATATAGAAGCTAAACAAAACCCCAGAAACCTGCTTTAGTCCGTCGGACTTCAGCCAGCAGGATCACAACATTGTTTCAAATATAGAAGGTAAACAAAGGCCAGAAACCTGCTTTCAGCAGTGGAGGCCTAAGAGCTGGAGCCAAGTCTCAAAGCTAAAGCTGGCCCAGAATAAAAGAAAAAGAAAAAAAGGAGCGGTTGGGAGCTTCAGTCACCCGCCAGCCTGAAAACAGCCCTCAGCCCCTCACCCAGACTGGCCAGGCACCCCAGTGAGGACCCCCACCCTGATCCAGGACACCCTTCAAGGGAAACCAGCCAGCCCCAACCCGTGCACCAGGATTCTATCCTATATAGTAAAAGGGTAATATGCCTCCCAGCACCAGGATCAGCGGAGCAGCGAGGCCTCCTGGCACCGGGATCAGTGTGACAAGGGGCAGCGCCCAAACCCCCTGATCACCCTGGGGCTCTGTGTGTGACAGGGGGCGGGGCCACAACCTCCCTATCCGCCCTGCTCTGTTCATGACAGGGGAAGGTGCCCCAACCCCCTGATCAGCCCTGCTCTGTGCCTGATAGGGGGAGCTCCCCAACCCCATGATCGCCCTGCGGCTCTGTGTGTGACAGGGGGCAGTGCCCCAACCCCCTGATCAGCCCTGCTCTGTGTGTGAGGGGGTAGAGACATAACCTCCCCATCGGCCCTGCCCTGAGTGTGAGAGTGGCAGCACCCCAACCCCCTGATCTGCCCTGCTCTGTGTGTGACAGGGGGCGGTGCCCCAACTCCCCTATCAGCCCTACTCTGTGAGTGACAGGGGGGAGCTCCTCAACCCCCTGATGGGCCCTGCTCTGTGCGTGACAGAGTACGGAGCCCCAATCCCCCTGATTGGCTCTGCTCTGTGCGTGACAGGGGGTGGCGCTGCAACCTCCCCATTGACCCTGCCTTGAGTGTGACAGGGGGAGGTACCCCAACCCCCTAATCGGCCCTACCCTGAGCGTGACTGAGGGTGGCATCACAACCTCCAATCTGCCCTGCTCTGTGCATGACAGGGGAAGGCGCTCCAACTCCCCAATCGGCTCTGCTCTGAGCCCGACCAGGGGCTGCACCTAGGGATTGGGCCTGCCCTCTGCCACCCGGGAGCAGGCCTAAGCCAGCAGGTTGTTATCTCCCGAGGGGTCCCAGACTGCGAGAGGGCACAGGCTGGGCTGAGGGACCCCTCCTCCTCCCCGAGTACACAAATTTTTGTGTACCGGGCCTCTAGTCCTATATAATAAAAGGCTAATATGCAAATTGACCAAATGGCTGAACCACCGGTCGCTATGATGCACACTGGCCACCAGAGGACAGACACTCGATGGAAGAGCTGCCCCCTGGTAGTCAGTGCGGGAGCACTGCTCAGCCAGAAGCCGGGCTCAAGGCTGGCAAGTGCAGTTGGTGGTGAGAGCCTCTCCAGCCTCCGTAGCAGTGCTAAGGATACCTGACTGATGGCTTAGGCCCACTCCCCACGTCAGTTGGACATCCCCCGAGGGCTCCTGAACTGCAAGAAGGAGCAGGCCAGGCTGAGGGACCCTCCACCCCCCGAGTGCACAAATTTCGTGTACCAGGCCTCTAGTTTTGTATAATAAAGATCAATAAAACACAACAGAAGAATAATGATTGAAGAATTTAAAGAAGCACCAAGAGGCAGATTATTTTCTTGGCAAGTGCTCATAATTTAATAGCTAATTCATATGACTTTAAAATTGTTACAGAGCAAACACATGAAATGTTTTATTTATTTAAATGGTTAACATAATCCTGAAAACAAGCCAAAGATAACACATAACAGAGTTGTAGTTCATACTCATAAGCACAGATGCAAACATTTAAAATAAAATACTGGGGAATTCAGTTACCAGACCACAATGAAGTAATGCTTATTCCATAAAAGCAACAGTGGTTTACAGTATGATAAATATTAATATTTTTCATAGGTTAAACGAGACAAAGCACCTGTCTAGAGGTGACCTGCCCATCACTGACTATTCATTCAACAAAATTTTATTGAACGAGGCCTTATTTTCAGTTCAGGTATAAAACCAAACACTGATTCATACCACCAGAAATGTACATTGAAGGGAGGAAAATGGACAACTAAACAAATGCTAATGAGAAGTATGAAAAAGTGTTTAGGTAAGGAAAATCCTAGAGATAGAAGAACTAGATAATCATGTTTTTATCTGAAATCAAATAGAAAATCATTTTCATGTTAAGAAAAACTAGGAGTATTTCCATTCAACTTGAGAGCCATATAATTCTCATTCCCATTATTAATTGTATTCAACAAGTTTTAACCAGTACAATAGTGTAGGTAAAAGGTAAAAGAAATGAGTCATACATATTGGAAAGGAAAATTATAACACGCAATTATAATTATACATTTATATGATTGTCTACCTAGAAAACTGAAAACAGTTGAAAAAATATTAGAAAGTAAGTGTTTAGTAGGGTGGCAAGTTGTAACAAAAATATAGGACTTTCTTACATACCTGCAACAGTCTGTGATAATACAGCAGAATGGAAAGAGATGTTACAATAGCAAAAAATAATATAAAAATGTCTTGGCACAAACAACAGAAAATGCACAGAACTACAACAAGAAAATGATAAAGGTCTATCTGAGGATAGAAAAAAGGTCTTGTCCCCATTTCTAGAGAGAAATACTCAAAATTATAAAGATATTAATTCTCCCTAAATTTTTAATCTATAAACTCAATTCAATTATAATGAAAATAATAATGTAGCTTTTGAGAGGGGTCAATCTTTCTTATTTAAATTTTTAATTTTTGTTTTTGCTGAAGTTATACATATTCACTTTATTATTTTAATTTCTTAATTACAGTTGATCTTCAATATTATTTTATATTAGTTTTAAGTACATAGCATAGTGGTTAGACATTTATAAAATTTATGAAGTGATCTCCCTGATAAGTCTAGTATTCACCTAGCACCATATATAGTTATTACAATATTATTAACTATATTTCCTGTGCTGTTCTTTATATTCCTGTGACTATTTTGTAACTACCAATCTGTACTTCTTAATCCCTTCAATTTTTTCACCCAGTCCCCCAACACCCTTCCCACCTGGCAACCATGAGTGAGTCTGGGTTTTTTTTGTTTCTTTTTTTATTTTGTTTTTTTAGATTCCACATATAAGTGAAATCATATGGTATTTGTCTTTCTCTGACTGACTTATTTCACTTAGCATAATAGCCTCTAGGTCAGCGGTTCTCAACCTGTGGGTCGCGACCCCTTTGGCAGTCGAATGACCCTTTCACAGGGGTCGCCTAAGACCATCCTGCATATCAGATATTTACATTATGATTCATAACAGTAGCCACATTACAGTTATGAAGTACAAAGAAAATAATGTTATGGTTGGGTCACAACATGAGGAACTGTTTTTAAAGAGCCAAAAGGTTGAGAACCACTGCTCTAGGTTCATCCATGCTGTCACAAACAGTATGATTTCATTCTTTTTTATGGGCAAGTAATATTCCATTGTATATATGCACTACATTTTTATTCAATTGCCTTTAAAATATAACAAGTTCTGTTAGCTTATAACAACAATCCTCAGCCTTACTCTTTTCAGCTTTTGATTCCTACTCCCAAGTTAACAGTCCAACACTGTGAACAATTTTTACTGGTGTGATGCCGGGGTCCAACCCCAGCAGGTCCAGGGGTCCCCAAAGGTGTGGATGGAGTCGGCGAAGAAGGAAGGACACGGAGACAGTGTTCAGTTGATCAGCAGCCTAGCCAGGATCTCCAGCCAGGATCTCCAGCCAAGGTCTGGTCTGGATCTCCAAAGAGGTTCTGCTGTTTATTGTCTTGTTACATCTGTATTTATACCAGTTGATTTTAATCCTGTCAATTTCTATTACAAAGGTTAGGGCGTTTCTTATCTCCATTCCAGGGAGTAAAGATTATGTAGCTTAAACATGATTGTTTGTAGTTAAAGTGATTAACTACCCGCCTGGCACTTAGTTAAGGAGTTTCTTCCCCTCCCTAACTTCAGGGAGAAATCCCTACCTGGGGAAACAACCTTTCTCGGAGAGGTGACCTTGGTTAAAACACACAGCGCTAAGGGGAGCAAACATATTAAGAACAGTACGCTATATACGCCAGGTCCCTTGAAACATATGCTGTGCAGATGTTTCTATCCTGCAGCGACTGTGTCAAGCAGCAAGAAAGGACCGGCTTCCGGCAGTGTTTATATCCATATTTTCAAAGAAGAGAATTTTTCTTATACTTAAGTTTTCCTTTTTTAATTTTTTGGGAGATTATCAATTCACTTCCTATTGTGGAGATTTAGTTTTCTGACCTACTCCTCAAACCCCAATCAGAACTCCTCCTCCTCATATACAAATCACACACATTTTATTTTCTTCACTCTGACAATATTTTTGGTTCTATCCGTATCCAATGTTAAAATTGGTAATGTCTATGTAAAAAATATTATTATATATGGTGGAGTCTCACAGTGTCCTACAATTTCCTTTCATAGACAACTTGCTTTTCTAGGAGTTAATAATTATCCACTTTTAAATTTGTTTTGTTATTGATACAACTGACAGAAAGAGAGAAGACAAGGGAGTAGAAGGGAAGGGAAGGAAGGGAAGAAAAAGGAAGGAAAGAAAAAAATCCAAAGGGGGGAAAAAACTAACCCCTCAATTTAGCCAAACACCTCAAAAATAATCTAAGAATTTCAGTTTTTTCTTGAAAATATGCATCCTAGACCATCCTTCCACTTCACAATGGACTGGTTACTTGGCCTTGCTGCCTTGCTCGCTCAGGACCTCCCTTCATTGTCATCCTGGGAACATTCGCTTTCCTTTTTCTGAGGTTGGAGCTCTCATTTGCTGGGTTTCATGTCTCTTTTATGGTTTACACTCTTGTTTGTGGGAGCACTTCATCTAGCAGATGTTGGGGAACCTTGCCAGAAGTGGCATAGGGCTATTGCCCCTGCACCATCAGACTCTGAAGAGCACTGCTGTCACCTCTGCCACTCTGCCACCCCCTGGGAAGCCTGCACAGCTATCGCTGCCACCAAGATGGCCAAAAGCCTCTGCGGTCATTTGTGCCTGCCAGTCCAAAACTCCACCTGGCATTGTGTTTTAAAATCAACATTAAACCCTTTTCTTTAAATGCATCTTTACAAACCATGTTTCTAAATGTTAAAAAAATGATAATGTTAAGAAAATGCCTTCATTCCTTCTACACAGGCTGGAATAATTTGTGCTTGGTCAGGTGGTGCCCAAATGAATTCATTCTCATCATGTTTGTGGGCAATACCAACCTATTTTGACAAATCTAGTTTATAATTTTAAGTAACTGTATGCAGTTTTTTACAGCAAACATTTCAACAAACACAGTAACCCATAACACATGGTCTGATTGCAAAGTTGTAAGTCAACATTAGGTAGAAATAGTAAAAATAAACTTTCAATTATTATAAGAAAACTTGGTCCTTAGCAAACAGACTTAGGCAGAAACTCAACTTTTTGGTGACAAGATACAGAGTAAGTCTAGTTTTCACTTAAATTTTTGACAGCAGGTATCACATAATTGCTAACAATTAATTATCCTATATAATAAAAGCCTAATATGCTAAGTGTCTGGTCAACCGGTTGTCCATTCAACCAATCAAAGCATAATATGCTAATGATATGCTAAGACCACTCAACCACTTGCTATGATGTGCACTGATCCACCAGGGGGCAGATAGTCGACTGGTAGGTTAACTTGCTGCTGGGATCTGGCTGATCAGGATTGAGCAAGATGGGCTAGACATGCCCTGGAGCCCTCCCATGGTCCCTCCACCATGGTCCCTCCCTGGCTGGCCAATCTCCCGCATTCCTCCTTGGCCCTGATAGTGCACCAGTGGGGTCCCTTGGCCTGACCTGTGCCCTCTCTCAATCCAGGACTCCTCAGGGGATGTTGGAGAGCCAGTTTCGGCCAGATCCCACAAGCCAGGCCAAGGGACCCCACTGGTGCACGAATTCGTGCACCAGGCCTCTAGTCTATTTATAAAGTTGTAAGAGCTAGCACAAGGAGTAAAGAGACCCATTTTTTCAAATTAATTCAAAAATTGAGATCTGTTTCTACTACCATAGAAACATTTTTTAAAATCAAATGATCAACTAAAGAATATCTTTAGCATAATAGCGCAATAAAAAATAAAATTATTTTATGCAAGTCCACAGGTTTAATTTTTTTTAATAGAAGGATGATAACAGAAATCAGATAGAGATCCATCAATCTGATATTTAACTTTAATTTTTCAATTGTGCTCAGTATTGCTTTGCACAGTGAATTCTCTTCCCTGTGAAATGAAAATGGAAATTTTTTCTTAATCTCAGAATAGAGAGAAAATAACATTTGCGTTAGCTTCAGTGGTCTTTCCTTGGGGAGAGATAATGTTGAGAAAATGAGATGGTTTTAAGGGATTGGGACATAAATGAAGAAGAAATTTAAGAAAATAAAAGTTACATGATTATAAAAGTTGTTTTCAAGCACTGTGCCACTTAAATCCTACAAAATGAATTGGAGGAAAGTTGTAAGTACTTTCATTTTTCAAGTTAGATGAACTTTGAGGTACATTAATACCCCCAGTAACTATTTAAAATGTATTCTTTGCTTCAGATTTGGAACAATGTTATTTTGGACGACATGTAAGTGAAAAGGCACAGGGTTGCTCTGAGTTTTTCCTATCTAATCATATATCCATTTTTTGAATAGGAAGACAATGGTGGTGAGAGTCAGTGAAGGGCGGCTGAAGGGCCACCGTTCTATAGTAAGCTCTCTGATCAGGACTGCACCCCAGAGCCCACTGCAATATAAATTACATTTGTGAGATGAGTTGAGCCTTACTCTGAACAATTCCAGATGAGACTAGGTAGCAGAGGAGGCTGATTGTGACCTCCCATGAAGGCAAAATTGGTAAACATGGGTGGAGTTGAGAATCAAAATAATCAGGCCACCCTGTCACCCACTGGCCAAATAATGAGTTCTGCATAATTGGGATGTACACTTCTAGGGCTGTGATTTCAACAGTCCATAACTTACTTCATTTTTCTATGATCCAACAATCTGTATTTTGATTTCTCATCCTACTTGTTGTTAGAAATTTACCCAGTCAGTTTATCATTCTCACAACATTTGAGGGATGGGGTAGAGGCCCTAAGTGCATCAAGGTGTCACATGGGGAGGCTGCGGCCCCAGGTTATCATTTGTCCTGTGGGGCATCTACTGTGACGTGGGAACTCATCCAGGTTCTGGTTGTCATTACGCTTCTGTCGTGATGTCCACTCGCCTACATCACCTCTGGTTTTGTGTGGTTCTTGCTCCTGTGTCCCCTCATTATGGCTGCAAGGCCCCTCTAGGCCCACCCCCACCCCCTGAGCTAACATTCCCAGGTTTTAGAGGTAACTTTGGGATGATATCTCATGCCACTCTGGGAACGTGGGAAACTGGGGTGCTATCTCACGCCCTCTCTGCATAGATAGGCTGCCACTCCAAGGTGGCTGAGGGCATAAATTAACATGTTTCCAGCTGTAACAGGAAAGTTATCTCAAACTGCCTTAAGGCAAGTTATTAGCTCCTATAAGAAGGTGAGGTGAGCTTCAGGTGTGGGATCCAACAGTTTAAAAGTTTGCAATTAAAGCCGCTCTCTGTCTCTCTGCTCGGCCTTCTGCCTGTGATCTTCATTCTAAAGCTGGCTCCTGTCTAGGTTGTATAATAGCTGCCTGCAGAAATTAGGGCTTTTCTTTCATATCTAATTGGTTTCTCATGCTTCTTTGTTAAGAATGAAGAAGGACATTCTCAGAAGTCTCTGGCAAACTCCTCTTTATCTCTGTTGGCATAACTTTGTCACATGCCTAGATCCGAACCAATTCTTAGCAAGAGGAACAGGACTCCCCTAGACCCAAATCAGGCTGAACCCTGACTCAGGGTGAAATCAATGTCTCTTCGGGTGTTTGGTTATGTGGCGGAGGGGTGAGTACCTCAACTAAACACCGAATTTTTTACGTAGAGAACAAGGAGACTGAATGTGCTCTAGGCAATAATACTCATCAGGATTTAGTTAGGCAAACTAATCACTCCAGGAATTTCAAGCAGAGCGAGATTTACCAGGGAAATTAAGTTTACCAAATCATTGAAAGGGATGAAAGAGAAAAAAGGCAGGGGGGTAAGGTGATGTTAGTCAATGTTCAGGAACACCTGGAAGCTGCTACTGTGCTAGTAGGAGACCACATCTGTCTAGCCCCCAATTCCTCAGAGCCTGTGCTCTAGTGTCCTGCAGGGCCATGCACTTGCTGCAGGGCCATAAGGCTGCCACAGCCAAAGCCAGCGCCAGGGCTCGTCCTTCCCTCTTCCCTTTAATCTTTAAAACAAACAAACAAACAAAAAACAAAAAAAAATTTACTGAGATATAATTTATATACTATGCAACTCAATCATTTAAAGTGTATAATTCACTGGCTTATTATATTCATAAAGTTGTGTTTCCATCACCACAATCAATTTTAGAACATTTTCTTACCCTCAAAAAAAACTCTTTCTCTTTAGAGAATATCCCCAAATCACAATCCCCCTTTCTACCTCCCCCGTCCTAGGAAAACACTAACCTACTTCTTGTCTCAATATATTTGCCTATTCTGGACCTTCCATATAAAGAGAATCTTATAATATGTGATTGGAATCTTTCACTTAGCATAATATTTTCAAGATTCATTCATGCTGTAGCATGTGCCAGTACTTTTTAAAAAAATTGATTGGGGGGAGGGGAGAGAGAGAGAGAGAAATATCGATGTGAGAAACATCTATTGGTTGCCTCTTATACATGCCCCAACTACGGATCAAACCCACAACCTAAGTATGTGCCCTGGCTGGAATTGAACCCACAATCTTTTTTGGTGTATGGGATGACGCTCCAACCAACCGACCAACTGAGCCACACTGGCCAGGGCAGTATTTTGATTTTATTGCTGAATAATTTTCCATTGTATGAAAATACCACATTTTATTTATCCATTCATCAGTTAATGGGCATTTGGGTCGTATCCGCTTTTTGGCTATTATTATTAATGCTGCTATGAACATTCATGCACATTATATATGTTAGGTATATACTTAGGAATTGAATTTCTGGGTAATATAGTAATGCTAAATTTAACCTTTTAAAGAACTGATAAACTCTTTTCTAAAGTGGCTGCATCATTTTACATTCCTACCAGCAGTGAATGAGGGTTCCAATTTCTCCATATTTCTACCAATACTTGTTACTATCTTTTTGTTTATAACTTTCCTAGTGGGTCTGAAGTGCTATCTCATTGTGGTTTTATTTGTTTGTGTGTTTGTTTTGTTAATCCTCACCTAAGGATATTTTTTCCATTGATTTTTAGAGAGAGTGGAAGGGAAGGGGAGAGACAGAGAGAAACATTGATGTGAGAGAGATACATCAATTGATTGCCTCCCACATGCACTCCAGCTGGGATGGGGATCAAGCCTGCAACTGAGGTACATGCCCTTGATCAGAACTGAACCCACAACCTTTCAGTCTGAGGGCTCTACCCACTGAGAAACCAACTAGGGTTCATTGTAGTTTTGATTTGCATTTCCCTAAGGCTAATGATGTTGAGC
Organism: Myotis myotis; assembly: GCF_014108235.1. Lineage (NCBI taxonomy): Eukaryota > Metazoa > Chordata > Mammalia > Chiroptera > Vespertilionidae > Myotis > Myotis myotis. The sequence goes on from NW_023416357.1 coordinate 77,629,060, forward strand.
ATCTTTTGTTCTGCTTAGTGACCATTTGTATATATTTATTGGAGAAATGTCTGTTCAGATCTTTGCCCATTTTTAAATATCGGATAACTTGTCTTTTTAAAAAATTATTATTGACTTATAATAGTTCTTAATATAGTCTATATCCAAGTCCCTTGTCAGATATATGATTTGCAAATATTTTCTCCCATATTGTAATCTGTCTTTTCACTTTTTTGATAATGTCCTTTAGTGCATAAAAGTTTTTATTGTTTAAATAAAGTCTGATTTATCTGGATTTTTTTCTTTTGTTGCCTGTGCTTTTCATGTAATATCTAAGACTACATTGTGAAATCTGAGATCACAGAAATGTATTCCTGTTCTACTAAGATTTTTATAGTTTTTAGTTCAAATATTTAGTTGTAAGCTTCATTTTGATTTAATTTTTGTATATGGTGTGAGTCAGGGGTCCAACTTTTTTATTTTTTCATGAGACTACCTAATTGTTCCAGCATTTCAATTTAGTCTTGTCCAAGTCCTTTTCACTGGGAGGTCCTGAACTGAAACCTGCCTAGCAAGGGAGACTGGGAAATATAGTTTCCAGCCGAAACCGGTTTGGCTCAGTGGATAGAGCGTCGGCCTGTGGACTGAAAGGTCCCAGGTTCGATTCCGGTCAAGGGCATGTACCTGGGTTGCGGGCACATCCCCAGTGGGGGATGTGCAGGAGGCGGCTGGTCGATGTTTCTCTCTCATCGATGTTTCTGACTCTCTATCTCTCTCCCTTCCTCTCTGTAAAAAATCAATAAAATATATTTAAAAAAAAAAAAAAGAAATATAGTTTCCAGACTTCTAGCCCCTGTGATACAAGGGAGAGCTTAGAAGAGTGAAAACCAGACAGTAGCATCCAGCAAACAACTAAAGTAACATTATTCTTCTGTGTGGGTTTGCTGTCTCTTTGGTGTCTAGATAGAAAGCAGGCCACAAATCTTTCATTCAAAGATCCTAAACCTGTCTACAATCATTTTATCACCCTCCAATCTTTCAAGGGGTATGGGATATAGGGTCCACACTCACTTTAAAATATTTATCTCCTTTCTGTTCTTTCTTCTCCCCAGTTCAAAGAATTCTAAAATTGAGTCTATCAAAAACTCTGTCTTATATCTTTGCAGATATTTCTATTTTACATGCTTTTGTTCTCTAGCTCAGTCTCTTTCCTTTCCTCGGTTGGGTCCTCAAACCAAGCTGCCTGGCCTAAGAAGGAGGGCCTTGATAGAGATGGGAAAATTGTGGATTAATTGAAGTTCGTCCTGCCACATATGGTCATGCTGCCAATGGGGTGGAAATAGAGATGAGGTGTGGGTGGTACAAATTCTTATAGTATTTGCTAAAACTAACAATAAGAGCCATGCTAAGATAAAAGTGCAACAACCAAACAATCCTACTGCTTTAAGAAATATAAAATCAACCAAAGAACATGTATGCATATATGCATAAGCCATGGACACAGACAATAGGGTTGTAGAGACCTGGGGTAGGGGATAGGGGTGGGCTTATAAGAGTTCAATGGGAGAAAAAAGGGGACATATATAATACTTTCAACAATAAAGATTTTTTAAAAATAGGACACGCACTAAAAAGATGATTTTGACTCTTAAAAAAAAAGAAATATATGTGGTACTCGGTGTTGCTACCTTTAAAGATATATTGCACTGCTTTTCTTACTTTTGAAACATACAATGAAAAGCTTTTTAAAAGAATGAAAGAAAATCTTAAAGGTACGAGAGGTTATTTTAGTTAGACTATTACACAGTAGGAAGTGGTATTTCTCCTGATAGACTGGGAATATGGTTTCAGGAATGTTATGCAATGCTCCAGAGACTTTGGGGAAAAGAAGAGTCTCAGGGGAAGATGAATAATTAGAGATAAAAAGCTAAAATTAATAGGTAAGCAGGGCATTGATGCCTTTGTTAGAGATTTCCAGTTATGACTATGCTGGCATTAGGGGTAACTTGGCAATGATTTTACAACTGTATTTTATAATAAACCACATAGATTGAACTGTTGAAATATCTTGGAGACTTTAATTTATTCAGCTTAAGAGCTTAGTTGAAGGGAAAAAAATAATGGAAAGTAAGCTATAGGACTGCTTTTCCTGAATTCTAAATTTAGCTCAAACATATTTCTAATCCTCTATTCCAGGGATATTTTCTTGAAAATGCATTTGAATTGTATAATCTGATCACCTTTATTAATGCAGAGACTTAGAGGGCATAAACATGCTAACGTATTTTACTGTGTCAATTTTTAGCCTGTGTAATCCTGTAAATGATTAGCTAATTATATTCTGTCTGAATATCAAGCTACTTAATTTAAATCCAGTGTGATCATAGAAGGCAAGTAATGTTCAGTGCCAATAGAGTAGACTCTATACATTGTTACATTTGAGAAAGCAAAAGAATGCACCATTTGACCAAAGCCTACACAAGATTAAATCCCATTATATTGATGCCAGAAACCAAAAAGGAATAAATTGTGTGAAGAGCAACACAAATGTACAGCCATTAATGGCTCTGTGTGACCCAGAGACAAATATCGTTGCTCCCTAAACGGATTCTCTTATGAAACTAGATGGGGAACATTTCATGGCCAATTGAATGAAATGCCTCTCTCTGTTTAGGTCCAGATGACCTCACATTGCATATGGGCATTAGTGGACAACTTTTTAATAATCAATAGAAGAGGGAAACAGTGTGTGAGCACTCAAGACTATGACATCAATACAGCTCCCAGGGGAAATTAAACAAGGGAACTAGCATATTCAGTGCCTCTCACATGCACATCAGACTATCTCCGTTAGCCCTCATGACAGGCCTAAGAGGAAGGCATCATTATCTCCAGATGTGGGAACTGGATCAGATATAATATATATTAAGGTTAAGTTTGTCTAATTCCAAATTCTTTGCTCTTTTGATTGTCACATTTTGACAGCACTCTTTCAGATACAAAAGACAGAAGACACACAATTTAAATTAGCTTAGGAAAAACAAGGAATTTATGGGCTTGTAAAACTAAAAAGTATAGACATGATCTTTTTCACTCAGCATTGTCTGCTGCAAGCATGGTTGGAAGCAGGGGAGAAGTGGAACTCTTTCTCTGTGTGTCTTGGTCCTACTTTCTCCGTGTTGTATTCACTATCAGGCAGGCTCTCGGGAACCTTTGCTGCAATCTTCCCAGCTTGGATACCATGGAAAAGAGCCCCTCTTTCTTAGTTGGAATAGAAGTGCCAGTATTGAATGTCATTATCCTGACTAAGTCAGTGGTTCTCAACCTGTGGGTCGCGACCCCTTTGGAGGTCGAACAACGCTTTCACAGGGGTCGCCTAAGACCATCGGAAAACACATATATAATTATATATTATTTTTGTGATTAATCACTATGCTTTAATTATGTTCAATTTGTAACAATGAAATTGGGGATCACCACAACATGAGGAACTGTATTAAAGGGTCACGGCATTAGGAAGGTTGAGAACCACTGGTCTAAGTAATCCTAACCACACTCTATAAGGAATCTGAAAGAAAAGTAAATGTGCAGGGCCAGCTATTTCAGAAAAGTGAATCTAGTTCTTAAGCCTTACGAATAAATGTTAAAAATGCAGACATGGACTCCAGAATGACTGGACTATTTTCTGAGATGTTTTTCAGGTGAATCATGGGTATAACCAGGTAGCTATATCATTTGGTGCTGATTCTAAGATTTCTGAAGTAAACAGATGACCTTTACTCCTCTGCTGTTGATAAAGGACTAGATAGTAGGTGATATTGTGACATTAGTGTCAACATTGTTAGGTGTGATAAAGGTATTGTGGTTTTGTAAGAATATATTTCAACTTTTTGGAGATCTGTGTGGAAGCATTTAGAAGTAAAATATCTCAGTATTTTTCATTTACTTAAAAATAATATAAAAATAGAGGGAGGGATGAAGCCACTATAGCACAATGTAAATAACTGTTAAAGCTAGATGTTGGGCACTATTGTTTCTAATTTTGATATATTTTAAAACTTCTAAAATAAAAATATTTTTGAAAAGCTTGTCCTTTTTTTTTTTAATGGTTTGTGACTTTGATGTCACACTTAGAAAGTTTTCTTAAACAAGTTTTAAAAACAGTCACTGAGATGATCTTCTATAATGGATCATTTCTTTTAACACTTAAATCTATTTGAATTTGTTTTGGTGTAATGTACAGATGAAGATTACTTTTATTTTCAGGTAGTTAGATGATAGTAAATACTTGCTGTTTTCTTATCTAAATTCACCTACTTTTTTTTTTCTTTTCTAAAAAGATCCCCAGATTTACATTGAGGGATCCACCTCCCTTTCATTTTCTGGTCATGTGCTTGGGTAGCACAGAAGTGGAACATTACAAGCCTGATACTCTCGGCTAAGAAATAACTAGGGAGAAGCCATAGTCTTTGTTAGCAGTTTGATAGGAAATTTAAAGAATGAGTCTGTTGAGGCATGAGGAGATAAGCTCTGTTAAACAGATAGGAAGAAAATTTAGAGAGTATGTTAGCATAAAATGAAAGTTTAAGCTGTGTGTTCCTTATATGTCTTATATCTCCTGATATCCTAAGAGGAGTGTCAGTCATGGCTCAGACAAGAACATAAAAAGCACTGTCCATGTTTCAGGCAGAGGCTTCAACACGAGGGCTCAGGTGCTTATAGGGCCATCACAGCGGCTGAGGGAGGTGAGGCCAGGGGACAGCCACTCACTTTGAGGTGCACCACCACCCAGAGTTAGAGAGAGCCCCTGTCTGCAGGAAACTCCTATTCATCTCCTGGTACAGTATGGCTCCAAGATAAGTGGAATGGCAGGGCCACAGAAGCCCCTCCAGAAACTCACATTTGGGAGGCCTGTGCTATGCCTTCTACTGCTGCCAAAGAAAGAAGAAAAATGACTTTGGCCTCCCTTCCTGCTACCTTTCAAGGATCACCTGAATTTATCTGTAATTACGATGGACTCTGAAAATGAATCCAGAACTCTGCTGGCTCGGGTGTCAGAGAAACGGAGTTCTCAGGCTCCCCGGCCTTTGCAGTGCAAGGAAGAGATAGAAGGGTGTTCAAAGATGGATGTCATCAGACCAACCCAACAAAAGGGGCAAGGAGCTTTCCTACAATTTTCAAACGTTCATTTCAAAAATTCAAAAGGTTGTTAACTTGAAATGCTCAGAGTAGAAAATGTAGGACCAAAGATTTGTTAGAAAATTTGGTGAAGAAAACAATTTGAAGTTATAAACCATGTTTGGCATAGAGGATTGGTCTCACCCACCAATTGGTAAGAATTAACTTCCTGTGACATCATCTAATCTAGCAGAGCTTCTCATCCAGGAGTCAGCCAGCCCCAGGGATGGCTGGGAGTGGCTGAGCAGGGCCAGGTCACCTGGAGAGGCCTTGCCAAGGGCTCCAATTCCTTTTTAATCTCCGAATGACATACAAACAGGAATAGCCTCTTAATGTATCATGAAAAAGGCTGCGAAGCACTGCATTGTAGTAAAACAATCTTCTGTTGTTTTATTGTGAATTATATTCCTGAATGTGAAGGCTCGAAAGGGAATTAATGCACAAGAAGTGTAAGGAGAGACTCTTTTAGGGCACTAGCTCAAGTGAAGACTTGTGTGAATACATCATGGTCATATAAAGCTGTAAATCTCAGGATATAATGTTAAAATTCCAGAGAGTAATGCTAGGTAAATAACAAAGCAGGCTGATAAAAATTCCCTGGGTTTTCAGAAAAGTTAAAGGCTTGATTAATTCTTTATCTGCTTCGCCTCCTCTCTTTCTTTACTTTTATAGCGAAAGTGAGACAATTATTCTAATCTGAGAGATAAGACTGAATCTACTGAGAGCCATATTTGTGCAACTCTGTGGTTTGGACAAATGTTGAATGAATTAAAGAAATTCATGTTTGGAAGCCTCTGCTCTTAAAATAATTTTCTACTTAGAAAAGATAATTTGCAAGTGTAAAATAAAATATTCTTTACTGAGTTATAAAACTTTTGTTTAAAATATATTCACACTAGGCTGGTGTGGCTCAATGGTTGAGCATCAACCCAGGAATCAAGAGGTTATGGGTTCAATTCCCAGTCAGGGCACATGCCTGGGTAGAGGGCGCGATCCCTAGTGTGGGGCATGCAGGAGACAGCCGATGGATATTGATGTTTCTCTCTCATCAATGTTTCTATCTCTCCCTTTCTTTCCTCTCTCTCTAAATCAATAAAAACATATATATATATATATATATATATATATATATATATATATCCTATATAATCTATTTATATAAAAACCCTGGGTGTAACATCACAACCTAGGCTCGACCAACTGGAAGGAAGTCAGTCCTACAGGGGTTGTCTTGGAAATGGCTGCACCCTCCCTGAGCTGTTTCCTGCGAGGGCGGCGAAGTTTCAGGCAGGAACCCGCTCTCAGAGTGTGGCCACACTGAGTCCTGGGTCCTCTTAGCCACAGCTGCGCCCTCCCCGAGCTGTTTCCAGTAAGGGCAAGGTTTGAGGCAGGAACCGGCCCTCAGAGTGTAAAGGCATATCTTTATAAAGTTCTAATACATGATATTAGAGATCGTGGTAATACTGTTTTACCCACAGCATCTACAGGAATTGCTGCAAATTTACTTCTTGGTGGTAGCACCTTTCATTCCCAATATAAATTATCCATTCCACTAAATGAAACTTCAATTTCTAGACTCGATATAAGCAGTAAAGTTGCTAAAATTATTTAAAAGGCCCAACTTCTCATTATTGATGAATGCATCCATGGCATCCAGTCATGCTATAAATGCCATAGACAGATTACTAAGAGAAATTTGAATGTTGTATTTGGTGGGAAAGTTCTCCTTCTTGGAGGGGATTTTCGACAATGTCTCAGTATTGTACCGCATGCTATGCGATCGGCCATAGTACAAACGAGTTTAAAGTACTGCAATGTTTGGGGATGTTTCAGAAAGTTGTCTTTTACAACAAATATGAGATCAGAGGATTCTGCTTATAGTGGATGGTTAGTAAAGCTTGGATATGGCAAACTTGATAGCAGTTTTCATTTAGGAATGGATATTATTGAAATACCCTGTGAAATGATTTGTAATGGATCTATTGAAGCTACCTTTGGAAATACTATCTCTATAGATAATATTAAAAATATATCTAAACGTGCAATTCTTTGTCCAAAAAAATGAGCATGTTCAAAAATTAAATGAAGAAATTTTGGATATACTCAATGGAGATTTTCACACAGATTTGAGTGATGATTCCATTGATTCCACAGATGATGCTGAAAAGGAAAATTTTCCCATTAAATTTCTTAATAGTATTACTTTTTTGGGAATGCTGTGTCATAAATTAAAATTGAAAGTGGGTGCAATCATCATGCTATTGAGAGATCTTAATAATAAATGGGGTCTTTGTAATGGTACCAGATTTATTATCAAAAGATTGTGACCTAACATTATCGAAGCTGAAGTATTAACAGGATCTGCAGAGGGAGAGGTTGTTCTGATTCCAAGAATTGATTTGTCCCCATCTGATACTGGCCTCCCATTTAAATTGATTCGACGACGTTTTCCCGTGATGCCAGCATTTGTGATGACTATTAATAAATCACAAGGACAAAGTCTAGACAAAGTAGGCATATTCCTACCTGAACCCGTTTTCGCACATGGTCAGTTATATGTTGCTTTCTCTCGAGTTTGAAGAGCATGTGACGTTAAAGGTAAAGTTCTAAATACTTCAGCACAAGGGAAATTAGTCAAGCACTCTGAAAGTGTTTTCACTCTTAATGTGGTATACAGGGAGAGATTAGAATAAGTTTAATCACTTTATCAGTCATTTTTTGCATTACTGTTGTTTTTATATCATGTTTTTGTTGTTTTCATATCATGTTTTTGTCATTTTTATATCATGTCTCTGTTGTTATATCCTTTTGTTACTGTTTATTTATTAATAAATTTATATATTATTTTCATATACATTTTACTAATTTCCTTTCATCTCTCACACTTCTATTATAGAGAAAGGGCAAATACCAATATTAAAATATTTCCGCTAATTAATTCTCTTTTAACGTGCATGAATTTTGTGCACCAGGCTACTAGTCCTATATAATAAAAGGATAATATGCAAATAGACCCAACAGTGGAACAACTGAACAACTGATCACTTTGATGTGTGCTAACCACTAGGGGGCATGTGCGGAACATGACAGGCATCGGGCATGGCGGAATGGTGGAGCAGGTGAACGGAGGTGCCAGACCAGGGGGGGTGCCAGTTGCTGCCATTGGGGTGAGCCTGTGGGGGTTACTGAAAATTCTTTGCTCCTGTGCACTGCGGTCCTGCCCGCTCACACCCGCTGCTGGCGCCAGACCCACTGCAGGCACCTACTGCTGGTGTCTGCCACCAGCCCCAATCACTCGGTGCCGTCAGCAGGTGCAAGCGGCAGCTGCTGGCCCCACTCGCCTCCCAGGGCTTCTCCACCTTCCACTGCTCCTGAGGGGAGATCAGGGCTGGCAGCCGCTTCTCGTACCCGTTGCCGGCGACAGCCCCGCTCGTACCTGCTTCCAGTGTCAGATCCGCTGCTTGCACCCACTGCCAGTGCCTGGCACCACTCGGCGCCATTAGTGGATGCGAGCAGTGGCTGCTGGCCTTGATCGCCCCTGAGGGCTTCTCCACCTCCCTTTGCTCCTGAGGGGTGATCAGGGCAGCAGCTGCCACTTGCACCCACTGATGGCACCAGCCCCACTTGTGCCCACTGCTGGTGCTGGCCCCAATTGCTCCATGCCTTCAGTAGGTGCAAGCAGGGCCAGTACCATCAGTGCGTGGGAGCGGTGGCAGGGGCCACTGCGGGAGGGCCTGGGTGGGGGAGTGGAGGATGGGCTGAGACCTGCCCTGTGCCTACCTCAGCCTCATGGTCCACAGTTCCTTTCAAGGGGCACAAATTCGTGCACTGGGCCCCTAGTATGTACATCTATAAAATCAGGATGATAATACAGTCTAATTAGCATATTATCCTTTTATTATTATATATATATATATATATATATATATATATATATACCCACTATTTCTTGAGAAAGTACTGTTCACAAGAATACCACTTGGTGCTTGAAATATATTAGTAAACAAGATAGACAAAGATCCCTGCCTGACCTTGAAAAGCTGATATTCTAATGGGGGGAAGACAGATATCAAACAATACACATAATGAATATGTAAAGTATATAGGATATTAGAAGATAAAAAGCAATGTTAAAAAAATATGAAAAAGTAGAGAATTTTAAAAGGGATTAGGTTTGCGGGGGCAGCAGGGTGAGTTACCATAGCTGATAGGAATACTCACTGAGTAGGCACATTTGAGTTAGATATAAAAGAGATGGAGTAAGCCACACATTCCACACAGAAGGAAAGGGCCCCATGGAGGAAACATGCCTGGTGTGTTTGAAGAAAAGAAATGACACCAATGTGTCTGGAGTGGAGTGAGCAAGAGGATAGCGGGATATATAAAGAACTACAACTTAAAAACAAAACAGCCCAATTAAAAAAAAATAGGCAAGGACTTGACATTTCTTCAAAGAAGATACACAAATGACCAACATTTGAAAAAGTTCTCAACATCCCTAATCGTTAGGGGAATGCAAATCAAAACTACAATGAGATACCACATCACACCAATTAGGATGGCCACTATAAAAAAAAAAAAGGAAAATAACAAATGTTGGCAGGATATGAAGAAATTGGAACCCTTGTGCTCTGTTGGTAGGAATGTAAAGAAATTGGTGCAGTCACATGGGAAAAAGTATGGTTCTTAGAAAAATTAGAAATAGAATTACCATATGATCTAGCAATTCCACATTTGGGTATTTATCCCCCCAAATTAAAAGCAGGGTCTCTAAGAGGTACTTATTAGCCCATGTTCATAGTAGCATTATTCACAAGATCCGAAAGGTGGAAAGCAAGCCAGTGTCCACCCACAGGTGAATGGTTAACAAAATATGGTTCATACATACAATGCAATATTACTCAGCCTTGAAAAGGAAGGAAATTCTACAATGTGGCTGAACCTTGAGGACATTATGCTAAGTGAAATAAGCTCAACACAAAAAGACAAATATTGTAGCTAGGCCCGTGTGGCTCAGTGGTTGAGCATTGACTATGAACCAGGAGGTCACAGTTCGATTCCTGGTTCCCAGGTTTTGGGCTCAGTCCCCATTATGAGGCATGCAGGAGGCAGTCAATCAATGGTTCTCTCTCATCATTGATGTTTCTATCTCTCTCTCTCCCTTCCTCTCTGACATAAATAAAAATATATTTTCACAAAGACAAATACTTTATAATTCCACCTATGTGAGATACCTAGAGTAGTCACAGTCATAGAGAGAAAGTACAATGGTGGTCGCCAGGGGCTGTAGAAACAGGGATGGGGAATAATTATTTAATGGGTATAGAATTTCAGTTTTGCAGATAGAGTTCTGGCGATGGATGGTGGCTAAACTAGCCAGAAACTCTCAGAAACAGTGTTAGAGTGACAATGAGCTACTTTCCACCCACACTGGCTGTCTACTGGGTCATTATCAACAAGATACAAAAACAGTAACTCTTCCCACCTCAGAAAACCCTCCTTTGATCCTCCGTCTCTTAATAATATGGCCTCATTTTTTCGGTAGCAGTTTAGAGCAAAATTTGAAAGAATTGTAAATACTCTGTGTCACAGACCACTGTTCTTTGCTCTTAGGGGGATGGTATATCAGGCACCTGATCCCATATGGAAGTTTGAAGAACCAAATACGTCCTCTTGTCCCAGCACTGGCAAGAGGGAATGCAAAACCTCAGTTCAGCCAAATGGGTGCTCTCTCCTGTGACTTTGATCTTGAGAGCATGATATGAAGACTAAGGAAGGAAATGGTTCACATTCATTCATCTCAGTGGGGACAGCGTGACCCGGCTGTTTCTGGCCTGAGTGCTCCTCTTTGATTCCTTCTTCCCAGTCCTCTAGAGGGGCTCCTTCTCATTTTCAAGTTTGGTCCCACAGCTTCCCATCTCTTTTGGAGCCGTTCAATGACCTCCCCCAGTTTTGCAGACAGAGTTCTGGTGATGGATTTCATTATGTTGGTCAGTGTTGACTTTTGTTACTTGAAAACAAAATATTGAAGAACATAGGAAGCATTGATATTTCAGACAAAAGGAGAGCACGCATGCCAGAGGCAATGGTTTCTTTTGTGTGTGTGTGTGTGTGTTTTCCTGGCACTCATATCATTGCCATAGTTACTTTTGGTTATCTGCGCCTTTCTTTTCCACACCAGACATGAGAGTCCTTAATATGCAGAATGCTTAGATTTATTCATTCCAAATTGAAATAGATTTATTTATTGTGTCAGATGTTACAATTTTAAAAAAGCAATGTCAGGAAGATAGCAATCTCTTCCCTTCTATCATGGAAAGTGAAGCCTATTTGCCATTGAACCATTTCCAGGGGTGATACCACTCCACAGGTAGTCTTTTACAAGAACATCCTAGATAGGCATGTTGTTGCTTCAAGAGTTTCTCCAAGCATAGTTTTACTCCAGGAAATATACCAGTAGTGCTTTTACAAACTGACAGTCCAGATATATTCAAGAGGCACCACAGTAATTTAGCACTTAAAGAAAATGAAATAGAATAGAACTCAGCTACTCAAGATGCAGTTCGATAGACAGAAACATCCACTTAGGAGTTTGTTAAAATATAGGCACCCCTAACCCCAGATACTGAATCAGAATCACATATTAACAAAATATGTAGCTGTTTAACATGCACATTGAAGTCTGAGAAGCACTAGAACAGAAAATATATGGACATGATGTATAAGTGTGTTGTTCCATGAAACTTGTTGCAATTATATGCATATGAAGATACGGATTTGGCCATGATGAAAAATGTACTTCTTTGGTAAATTTTTTTTACAGTAAAATAAAATTTAGAGAGAGTGATGTATGTAAGATGCCCAATAATGCATCCTCGTCATATCCTCCCTTTCCAACAACAATAATTTTTAAAAAAATATATTTTATTGATTTTTTTACAGAGAGGAAGGGAGAGGGATAGCAAGTTAGAAACATCGATTCAGCTGCTTCCTGCACACTCCCTACTGGGGATGTGCCCGCAACTCAGGTACATGCCCTTGACTGGAATCGAACCTGGGACCCTTGAGTCCGCAGGCCAACGCTCTATCCGCTGAACCAAACCAGTTAGGGCAACAATAATTTGGTATCGATCCACTAACAAAAGTGACTTTGTGAGCGCTGTGGGATCTGGAACAAGATGGCCAAAGGGTCCAGGGGGAGTCTTTTCCACTGGTGAGTCAGGTAGTAGGTGTAAACACCTCAGTCATGGCTTTGGACCCTAAAGTGGCCCACGAGCCAATATAGTCCCTGTGAGTGAGGTCCAAGAGCCCCTGGAGAGCACTGACTTAGTCACACATGGCTGAAAAAGCCTTTGAAAAGTCCAAGAGCTCAGTGGGGAAGTTCCGATACACCATGGAGCAAAAACTGCAACAGGACGCACTGGAGAAGGTAAGAGGAACAGTTTAACTTTATGCGCATCACTGCCCCCTTAAGGTGGCACAGCTCAGTGCCAAGACAGCCCTTTTCCACCTGTGATTCCTCTCTGGGAAATGTAAAAGCATGGAGTGAGCACCTGTTTTCCCAAGCTGTGCAGGATCCTGCCAAGAGGCCCATTTCTCTTTAGCCTCATCCAGAGTACTGAGCTGGGAGCCATATGACTGAGGGGCAGCAAGCGGACAGGAAAACAGCAGCAGATATAGCTCCTACTAACTGTGTCACAGAGTTCACTGGGAGGACCGCCCATCAGTCACAGGTGGTCAATTCTGTGAGCACCAGTCTATATTGTACCGAAGACATGATTGAGAGCACTACAGAGAGGGAGCCATGGGTATAAGAAGCCAATCTTGTTTGCTAAGAGAGAGAATTGCCAGGCTGACTTGACTTCCTTTATTGGAAATATTACCAGACAGGTAAATTGAAGACATGAGAATATATCTGGATTTATGAAGTAATTGAAACAAACCAAAAAAAATCCCATGAAATCCTGTAGCTCAGATGAAGAGAGTGGGCTGAAATGTAATAGAGTTTTATTTACAAGTGGTTGAATGACATTATAGGATGTGAATGGAAAATAAAGTCTTATTAGGATATGCCTTTGATATTTATTTATTTATTTATTTATTTATTTATTTATCCTCACCCAAGGATTTTTTTCCATTGATTTTTCAGAGAGAGTAGAAGAGAGAGGGAAAGACAGCAAGAAACATCGATGTAAGAGAAGCACATCGATTGGTTGCCTCCTGCACGAGCCCCTCCCAGGGCCTGGTCCGGGAGGATCCTGCAACCAAGGTAACTGCCTTTGACCAGAATTGAACCCAGGACCCTTTGGTCTATAGGCCGACGCTCTACCCACTGAGTCAAACCAGCTAGGGCTGCCTTTGACTTTTAGCTGCTTCCACATATTTAGTCAGTATTTGCTTAAAAGCACTGTGGCTTGCTGGTCAAATTTCACACATCTTGACTGTGAGCTAGTTAACTAATACGCTAGGACGAGAATTAGCTCCATCGGGATCTCAACAAGTTCTAAAATGGATCAGATATAGAACAATGGCATTTCGTGGGATTGTGTGACTAGTCCTGTAAGATTACTATGAAAGTCCCGACTAGTATAAATAATATTTTTAAAAGTCAGGCTTAAGAGCAAATGTGAAAAATAATTGTTTTAGTAGGTTATAAATTCTATGTTAACAGAATGGTATAGTTAATAACAACAACAAAGAAGCCCATTTAATCTCACATTATATGAATAGTGTTTATAGTATTTAGAATAAAGGTAGGAAAAGTCTCACACTAATCCAGGCTGTTGAAGCTTCATCTGAAATGTTTTGTGTGATTCATTTCCGTATATCTCCCAGAGTTCTTTGAAGGAAAACAACAGAAACCAAGTCTACCCAATTCGATACAAATAAATTAAAACACACCAAAAATGGGAGGGAATTTGTACAAAAAGTCGCTCCTAAAAATATCGACAAAAAACAACTTTCTTTTGTGGCAATCAAGGAGTAACTAGATTGGACTTATGCTCCTGCCCTAAACAAGCAAAATTTGGACAAAATAGATGAAACAAACTCTTTTTAGATAGAGGGGCGGGGGAAGGGGAGGAGAGTGTCTAACCTGCAACTTACCTATGTGCCCTGACAGGGAATCAAACCCACGACCTTTCAGTGTAAGAGAGGAGCTCCTACCATGAGCCACACCACCCAGATCAATGGCTAATCTCAAGAACACTGTCATAGGGATCAATCAGCTCTAGATTTATTTGTTCTTGGGCCATTCTGACCAAAGTTCACATACCTGGTGGAGAAGGTCCTGGACAGGAAAAAGCCAGAGGATCCTGACTGACCTTCCCATCCGGACTTTACTAGCGGTGGCAGACTTGGTCCCACAAAGAAAAATGTAGGCACTGTTAACCAGAAGAGGAGGCAATGATGCCTATTTTCCAGGGTGACCAAGGAGAAGCATAATTTTTAGTATGAACTATATGCAGGTGCAGTTCGTGACTGGGGACTCATGTGCATTCGCGGTCTCTATCAAGAGAAAGAAGAGCCCTAGCTGGTTTGGCTCATTGGATAGAGCATGGGCCTGTGGACTGAAGGGTCCCAGGTTCGATTCGGGTCAAGGGCAGGTACCTTGGTTGCGGGCATATCCTCAGTGGGGGGAGTGCAGGAGGCAGCTGATCGATGTTTCTCTCTCATCCATGTTTCTAACTCTCTATCCCTCTCCCTTCCTCTCTGTAAAAAATCAATAAAATATACTTTTTTTAAAAAAGAGAAAGAAGAGTTCATATTCATCTAAAGAAGAGAAGCGGTGGTAGGAGGGGATCATTTGGAGTTGGTTTGGAGCGCAAACTTTTTGTTTGGAAGGCGAGGGAGGATAGAATTCAGCTGAACATATGAACGAACTTTCCAGCAATTAGAAGTTCGTATTTGCTTGGGTTGTCCGGAGAAATTCTTTAGTAAGGAAGAAGAAGGTGGACAGAGAAGTAGATTTCAGAATTCGCGTCCGGCCCATCTGCAGATTGAGAAAAGACTTTCCTTGGTTCTCACTTTCTAACATTGGGTCTCCCGGGACGTCCTTGAGGAGTCGGCAGAGGGAGCCATTCCCCAAGAAATCTGCGCGAGGCCTCGCAGATCTTTTCTTGCGGGTCTGGAGAGTTCTCTTTCCTCCCCGCCTTTGAAAAGTAGGCTCCCTCGGTCCCACCCATCCCCCAACTCCTGGCCCCACCTTCCCTACCACTTTGTGGCCGCCTGGCACCCTCGGGCACCGCTAGGTCACCCGTCTCTTCGTCCCACATTTGCAATCCCTTCTTGCCACTGCTGGGGACGGGCCGTCCACTCTGGCTGGTGGCTCGGGTGCTGTCCCCAAGTCCCCCAAATCCTCCTAAAGGGTCTAGAACACCTCCCGGGTTTTGACCCGGAGGCGCTCACTGGATGTGGTCCGGTCTCAGACGCGCATTCTGCCACTCGCTGCAGTGACCCCAAGGTTTGCCAACTTCGTGACCGGACTCCTGGCGGGGGTCACTCTCGGACGGTGGAAGCCTCCCAAGGCAGGGGCGACCTGCGGTCGGGGCGCAGGAGTCGGGCCGACGGATCCCGGCTGGCTGCAGCAGGGACCGTGCGCGGCGCCAAGCGACGCCCCCTCCAGCGGTCCCTGCCCCTGCGGCGGCAGCTGCAGCAGCGGCAACTGCTCGCATCCAGGCCCGGGCTCGGGTTACTCCCCTCCTCCTCCAGCATCTCGGGCCGGACGGGAAAACCTCACTCAAGTTTGCAGCGAGTACTTTCCCCCCGTGCGCAAAACTGCGCTGAGACCGGCCTCCTTTCCCGCGTTTCCACCTTTGGATCTGAACGAAGACTCCCCCGTGTCGCTCTCTCCTGGAACGCTGCTTGGAGGCCAAGAGCTCAGTGTGGGGCAGGTTTTATTTCTCGGCTGGTGTTCCGTGAACACCAGAGGAAGAGGGTTGCATTGCGAATCTCAGGATCTCTGGACCTGGGTAAGAGTTGGGCACACTCAATGCTGGCAGTCGCTGGACTTTGGCAGGACGGTCGATGGTTTCTTAGGGGGAAAGGGGGGGGGCGGAGAAATGGGGAGACAACGTTTTCCTTCGCCAGGATACCCCGGTTCTGCGTGAAGTCTGGGGAGATGGGATCAGCCTAGGTTGTTTACAAGGGTTTATGGTTATTGTTTACATTTGGTCTTGTTACTTGGGGCTTGTAGGAACTTGGAGTATTTTTCATGGGGACACATCCCCATTATGCATTTTATTTTGCATAATTTCTGCCCTTGTATTTATTGCCTTGTCTATTTTGTGATGACGGGTGTAGAGAGACTTGGGAGCAATAAGACAGAATGAAAAGTAGTTTCGCAGGACCTTCCTTTGAGATCAGCTTCCCTTCTCTGGGATCTTGACTTGTTTCCTAACTTTTCTTTCTCCAGTACTTGATATTCAGATGGTGCAGATAGACTTGGGATAATCCCACCTCCCCCATTCTCAGCGTCCTGTGAGGGGTCAGGAGAGCAGGCTGGCTGGCTTACAGGAGAGGGGTCTCTTCCTTGTATGAATACCTGGTTCCTCAAGGAATGTTGGAGTGTGAAGGGGAGGGGGTGGGGGGGGGGGTGATCCTTCAAGCCATAGTTACCATAGAAAGATCTATGTCATGTTGATCTTTTAAATTCCTTCCATCTAGGACTTTTACCCCTGGTTTAGGAAAATGTTTTGTCTTTTTTTTTTTTTCCTTCTGGAAGTTACTAGTAGAATGATCCCACCGAGTAAATGAAGTATAATGATGTTTCTTTAGAAAAATATCCTCACATGAAGATCCAAATTCTTTTTAAAATATATTTGTATTGATTTCAGAGAAGAAGGGAGAAGGAGAGATAGAAACATCAATGATGAGAAAGAATCATTGATCGGCTGCCTCCTGCACTTCCCCCCCTGCCCTAACTGGGAATCGAACTATGACCTCCTGGTTCATAGGTCAGCGCTCAACCACTGAGCCACTCCAGTTGGGCAAGGACCCATGTTCTTTAGAGGAAAATTAAAGATTTGATTAGTCCAAAAGTTTTTAGGTTCCCAAGGCAGAGGAGAATGACATTCCTTCTTGGTTCTCCTTGCCTTTCTCCTTTATATCCTGGGTCTCACTTTCTATAGGGTCTTCTCAACTTACAGATGCTTCATTCCTTATGGATGAAAAGACTGGGACCAGGTCGTATTCTCCAGAAATGCCTTCTTCCTGATGGGACTGCTCCAAGAGGTCAGCTTGCAGGGTAGTTTTTCTCTGGTGCTCTGAGGTCAGAGAGTTGAGTCGATCATGAGCTCTGGGACCAGGTAGCCTGAAGTCATCTCTCAACTCTGCACTTCCCAGTTGTGTGATTTTGGTCATTATTTAACCTCTCTATTCTCATCTATAAAATCAGGATGATAATACAGTGCTTATACCAGAGGGTTGTTAAAAGGATTAAGTGAGTTAATGCGTGTGGTGTGCTAACAAGCTTGGCAGATGATAAGCAAGTAAGCACTAGATATTATTATAATTAGGCTAATATTGGTAACTTGCTGTATTAGGATAATAGAGCTGTTATTAACTGTCATTGTGTTAGCTATTATTTCTCTTTGGATGGCCTTTGAAGGTCGTGCTCTTTTGGGCTTGGCTCCCCCCAGGACATAATGTATTGTCAGATTTACCTCGGACATGATCTTTCTGTTGGGCCCCTTTGGAGGAAAGAAAGTGTATGTGGCAGGGCTGGGATTGTAGTGGAGGGGTCATGGTTGTGTGCCAAAGGGTTATTGGGACAGGCTAGCAGGTGGGACATCTATACTTACTTTACAATCTGTAAACTACACTGCCATAGAAACTCCTTGCATTAATATACTTCCTTTAACCTATTTTTTAAGAGGCCAATCATTTATTCAGTAGTTATTTATAAAGCATCTATTACATGTCAAGCACTGCTCTAGGTCCTATGTTAAGTTCATTAGCTTTATTTTAAAAATGGATGTGCATGAGTATTTACTTTAACCTCCCCCCACCTCATTTCACACATATTAGGGCTTTGTGCAATACTAGCACCCTATAAATTAAATCTAAAATATTTTTAGCTACATTTCTTTTAGTAGCTGTTAAAGTGAAGAGCATGTATCGCTGAAGAATTGAACAAAATAGTCAGTATAAGTTCTAGCAGTGTTCTTCTCCCATCAGCTTCAACATAAACTTGTGTAGGGAGGCAGGAAAAAAGCTGGATAACCTAGCATTCCTTCTGACTCTAAAATCTTTAAATTAGTGGCCTTCATTGATGGTTGTTTTGAAACCTTTTTTAAAACATTTGTTTTGAGTACATAAATATGCCACTTCTATTGTTGCATGTTAATCAAAGTAAGTAATGACACTAACAATTAGTAAAAAAGGAAAAGTATTTAGTTCTGCTTGTATTTCGTCAGCTATTCTTAGACTTTGATGTATATCAAGCATGGAGGAAGCTTGTTTAAAAATAACAGACTGAATTGTGAGAAATTGCTAAAGTTTGACATTTTGACCTACATAAAATGGAAATTTAATATCATTCAACCTAATATAAATCCTAGCCCCCTCTGCTTTGGTTCAGGTGCAGTAAGTCTTGGGTGAAGTGTGAGAAGTCTACAGTTTTACAAAAGTTCCCCAGATGATTCTAATACAAACCCAAGTCACCTGCTTATTTAGCAGCAACAGCTTTACCTTCCTCATGATCGCCTCCTTGGTCTAACAGCATGTTTCTAAAATACAGATCTGATCATGTCATTCCCTCGTTTAAAAATCCATGGCAAATCCCCAGATGGTGACCATCCGTGTCACCCAGGTGCTTATTGAAAATGCAGATTGCAGGGCTGTACCCCAGATGCAAGGGCCAGAAATCTGCATTTAACAGATCCCCTAGTGATTCTGGTGGAGGTGACTGCATATCACATTTGGAGAAACACTGGCTTATAGCAGTGCCGGGAGCTGGTCCATCTTTGCTGTTTCAAAGGACCTGGCATATATGGCATACTGTTCTTAATATGTCTGCTCACCTTCTTGGCACTATGTGTTTTAACCAAGGTCACCTCTCTGAGAAAGGTTGTTTCCCCAGGTAGGGATTTTCCCCTGAAGTTAGGGAGGGAATAAAACTCCTTAACTAAGTGCTAGGCGGGTAATTAATCACTTTAACTACGAACAATCATGCTTAAGCTACATAATCTTTACTCCCTGGAATGGAGATAAGAAACGCCCTAACCTTTGGAATTGAGATTGATAGGATTGGAATCAACTGGTATAAATACAGATGTAACAAGACAACAGGACACAGAACCTAGACACAGAACCTAGACACAGAACCTACACAGAACCTAGAGACAGAAGAACTTCGCTGGAGAGAACATGGCAAAAGATCCTGGACAGAAACTGGCCACAGAACCTAGAGACAGAACCTAGTGAGAGAACCTGGCTGAAGAACCTAGAGACAGAACCTGGCTACAGAACCTGGCTGGAGATCCTGGACAGGACCAGTCTGGAGAACCTAGTGACAGAACCTGACGACAGAACCTGAATGGAGATCCTAGATAGAACCAGGAGAAGAGAACCCAACCATGCTGGTCAACTGAACGCTGCCTCCGTGTCATTCCTTCTTCGCCGACTCCGTCCACACCTTTGGGGACCCCTGGACCTGCTGGGGTGGGACCCCAGCATAGCGGAAGCCTAACTTCTCTAACATGGTACACATGGCCAGGTTTGCACTGTCTTCTCTGTGTTGTTTGTCTGCTTCCCTGTTCTCCAAGCATCTAAGCCCCACTGATCTTGATCTCATTACTTTTCCTTGGAGAATACATTGCCTGCTTTCACTCCTCCCTCACCTAGCTGTGTATGCTGTTCCTTCTGCCAGAAATGTCTTTGCTCCTCTTTTCAGTCTAATCAACTATTTACTACCCATTTATCCTTCAAGATAGAGTTCAAATAAGACATCCCCGTGAAACATTTTCTAATTCACATAAACTTAGAGATGTCTCATATGATTCCTACTCTACTTTGTGGATAGCTTTAATATCCTCCATCATATTGAATCAACTATGTTTGTTGTCTGGAGATTCCTACAACTGGGTGGTGAGATGATCATTTCCCATTTATCCAAATGGCTGGCACATAGTAGTTACATAATGAATACCTAAAAAATGGAAGAGAAGAACGAATGAATGAACACTAGTTGACATTTTCTTAGCACACCAAATGTTTGGGACAGTCACTATGTACAGACTGGGGGCTGTGGAGAAGCCAGTCAAGAATTTACAGTCAGGCTAGACATAGACATAGTCTAGAAAGTGAGCAACCTGGAGTGGAAAACGGCCAGAAAGAATATCCTAAGATGACTTATGAAGCACCAGATGCCACTGAATTAATGTCACATGTTTAACACTATGGCAGCACTATGACCATTGACAAAACCTGAGTTTGTCACACCTTTGGGATGGTTTTGGTTGTGAATGACAGTGCCAGGGCACCGAAATGAAAGTGTCAATGTCAATAAAAATAAACAACTTTTGCCTTGTGCTTTTCAGTTTATAAATACCTTTGTATTTGTTTTTGTATTTGATGGGAAACATGGTGACTTGTTCGGTACTGTTTTTCCTATTTTAGTACAGGATGCATTTCTAGAAATAGGTCCAAAGGTTGATTGTGCAAAAGCCTACATATTATAAAGGATGCTTGCCTGAGAAGGCAAAATTTATTATAAAATTTTAAATTACTCCGTGCCATTAGACACAGCATTCAGTGTTTAATGTTTTAATTTTTTCTTTAAACTCCTATAATTTTGGTTATTTTCTTATCTGAACAACAGTTGACCTGCTCATAGTCAATAAATGTCCGATTCTGACTAAAGATTTGCCATTTTTGGCATGACTAATAACTTCTATCTTTATCTAACTTATATTCAGTTTATGATGCAAAACTTTCTTATAATTAATATTATTTTTTAATTCTTAAATATTTTCATTTTGCATTCATTTTTTTGTAATTAATGGCAATATACAATAATATTTGAACAAATGAACAAAAATATTGCAGGGTAATGACAGAGCTGGTGATGCTGCAAAATGGAACTTTTAGCTCATGGGCAGCTCCACGTAAAATAAACAACATCCAAAAAGTTCACTCATTGACTGACGTATGAGAGTTCCAATGTCATAGGGCAGGAAGTTAACAGAATTAATAAGTGAAGTACAAATGTCTACATTGTTTGGACTTCAAACAAAGCAAAATTAATGTCAGCGATCCCAATTTCTCAAGGATGTGTATCCAGGATTTCATTCTAAAAATTAGCTTAGTTTTAAGAATTAACTAAGATTTATTGGGTTCTGTTGATTTGTCTTCATTTTCAATCCTGTTTCCAAAATGAACTCTTTAAACCTTAATTTAAGCTTGCATCTGGCTGTACTTTTATAAGTTTCTTACCTAGTTTCCTAATGTCTTCATTTATTCATTCTATTTTTCTGAATTTCCCAAGATTTTGTATTTCTCATGTCTCTCTTTTCTTCACAATTTAATATTATTTTTCACTGGGATCATTCTAATGCTTTTTAAAAAATAGTTATTGCAGAGGATTAACTTATAGCGCTTAATAAGAGGATTTCTCATTGTATGAGGACAGAAGTAAGACACAAACCAGTGCTATTTTACTTTATTCAACTTATTTGCAAAACTGCAAGTCTCACGTGAATGTTATTTGATGATTCATACTCTGCACCATTAGCCAGTCTGGGAAGTGTGAATGTCATAATATATCCTGTTATTATCGATGTTAATTTTTAGTGATTTCCTCTATTCATTTCCAGTGATTTATACCCCTAGATAAAGAAACTATGGGGAGCATTTCAACCACCTCAATTTTCTACTCAGAGAGCCATAAATTGTACCCTTCCCCCTTTCTAAGACAAAGAACACAGTATTTCAGTATGGAAAGCCTCATTTGATAGGTACATGTGCAAGATATTAGCATCTGTTAAAAACATCTTATCTTTGGAGCAAGGAGACCCCATTGTAGAGGGTGACTAAGTGCCTTGTCATTAACATCCTGGCTGACCTGGATTCTCTGCACAGATCTGGTTAGTTCTAAAACCTCGCCACAGGTGACCATTCCCGTAATGGATCTTTTAAATGCCTTCTGGTAAAGAATCGTGTTTGTCTTTTTTTTTTGGAAAAAAATTTTTTTGATGGGAAATTGAAAATCAAAACACACAAATTTAACTTGTTCCTCATGGAACAAAATAGAAATAGGAAGATTAATTAGACGCAGGAGATTATTTCTACAATCAAAATGGAAAATTTTAAATATCTACTTTCATTGATATCTTCAGAAGCATGCTTTATTTATTTTTTTTTGGATGAGGAATTGATGGCAAGATGTTCTTTTGTGTTCTTTCAAAAAGTAATTGACTTGAATTTTATTTTTGCTCCAACAGTTATTTATTAGGTGAACAGGGCATATGAATAAATATGATGTGGAATTGCCAAGAAACTTGCCTTAAAAAAAAAGATAAAGAAAATATACCTGACTGTGTAAGGACCAAGTGGGCAGTCCTGAGAGCTATATTCTAGAGAGAGGACTCCATGTGCTCCGAGGTTTCCTGGAAGCCTGGGGCCTTGAAGGAGAGAGGATTTGAGAAGATGGGGGTATTTTATACAGGGGAGTGAGCGCAGCAAACATGTGGCAGCAGGAATTTGCAAGACATTTTCAAGCAATAATGACTAAATCATTCCACAGTAGGGGTGAGTTGACATTGGAGAATCATTTATGACAGCCATGCAGGGGGCTATGGGACTAGATTCTGCCTGTTCCCACAACTCTATGGACATTAAAGGACCCCCTCATATTACACTGTTATTGTTTTATTATATAAGCCAGATGTGGTGTGGGGCACCCAATGGAGGTTCAAGCAAAAACGGAGTGCCCATTCCATGCAAAGGTGTGAAACGAAAAAACATTTCTTTCAGCCACTATGGGGCTTCTTGGGTGTGGGGGTGGAGACAGGGCTTGTGTTTCTGTCAGCAACATCTAGTTCTGTTTTCTTCCTTTTATCTTATTTTTTTTCCATCATTTATCCCCCCATACCTTTCTCCACCTCCACCCACTTCTCTAAGCCCCACAATCACCACACTGTTGTCCATGTAGCACCATCTAGTTCTGAATTCCTATTTTCCTGTAAGAAGTTTAATTTAAAGATGCTCTTGCCACACTATTGTACTGTCTCTTTTAGCACGAAGTGGTCCACCCCACATCTCCTTTACTTCATAAAATATCACCAAGCATGTGCCTCTGAGTGGGTGACTTTTAAGGCTTGGAACTATGGAGGAAATTCATTTCTTAAAACTAAATATTAAACATGCTGGTTTTTAAAGAGCCATCTGTCCATCCCACCCCTGGGAACTTCATTTCTGAAAGAAGTGCTCACCGTCCATCCTCTTCTGAAGGCTCCAGCCTCTGGCAGGTTGCTTCGGCACTCTCCTCTCCCTGCACCTCCCTCTTTATGCTCATCGCGGACCCCACTGTTATTATTATTTAATTTCCTGTCTCAGTCCCCACATTCCTCGGTGCCCTCATCTTCCTCACTTATCTTCTCCCCAGGTGTTTTCCTTGCAATAAGATTTGATTACCATGACATAAAGTATTAGCCCTTTCCGAACTCCTCCCATCTCAGTACACCCCTTGCACAGATAGATGTCCAAATCAGTCCATTAATGAGGACAGAAAAGCTTGAGGCCTCTGTTTAGCCGATGTTTTCAAACTTTAGGGGCCTGAGAGTCGGCAGCAGATACTGGCCCCCCTCTAATAATTTGGATTCAATAGGGGTGCAGTGGAGTCCAGGGGTGTGTATATTTGACATGGTATTCTGATGCAGGTGGTCCACAGATGCACCGTAACTCTTGTTAGGGCTATACTCCATTCAGAAAGACGACTTCTTTTTTAATATTTTAGTGACTTGGTCAGAGTGGATCACAGAGAATAACTGGTCTGTGAAAACCTGTGCCTCTCTGTCTCTGCTTGAAGGGACAATGGCTGTAACACAACGCTGTTCATGTGACAGCCTGAGAAAGGGGCCCATTGTTCAGGGGTTGGCTGATGCTCCATTCTGCTCTGGCCAGCCATCCAACTGAGCTTGGTAGCCCCAAGGAAACAGACACACTTGAATCAGAGAGACAAAGAAAAGAGGTCAAGGCCTTTTAGAGTTAAACCACTTGCAGCAATGAGGTAGGATTTAGGAAGGAAAAAAGTAATTCTGTGGAAGCATCATTAATCTGCTTGTTTGGGAGCTTGAGAAATGGCAGTAAGGGAGCACAAGCCTGTGTGAACTCCCCCAGCTGATCTTTGACCAAGGAAGAATTGTGTTCTACTATGGCCGCCGGCTTATCTTACTGCAGAGTTTTATTATTGATTTTAAAAATGAGAAAGCTCTTCCTCTGTCCATGATAGGCCAAGATACATTTCTCAGCCTCTTTCTCCAGGTTCATCAAAGACAAGTATCGGCTCTGAGAGCCCACCTAAATCAAGGCCGGTGACCTCAGAGAATGATTCTTTGTTCTTGGGTGTAGTCACCATATATACAATGTATTAGTAATTTCCTTTGGAATCTAGATTCAGATATCAGTTTTGAAGCTGAATTTCTTTGTGATTGAAATACAGTTAAACCCATTAGAAAGTTATTGATCTATCTGGACAGTTGTGAGGTTGGGGGACTCCCCAGATGTCATTTAGATACCACTCCTCACCCCCAACTTCTAAACCGGATTCTAGCCCTGGAGAGAAAGGGTTGCAAATTTCCTGTAAAGATCTAATCTGGAGCTCAACAATCAGCTACATTCTGTGTGTCAGAAGAAGATTCAAATTCAAGGTCATAGCCTCTGCGAAGGTCGAAGACTTTTTGCACAGATTGTTCTTTTAGCCTGATTATTCTCTTTATGAAAAAGTATGCCATTCATTCAGCCTTTGCCTCTGGGTTTTTTTTCAAAGAGAAACTTAGTCCCTAGTTTTTGTGGATATTTGTAAGTGGCTTTCAAAAAAAAAAAGAAAAAGTTAGGCACAGAATACAGCCTTGAGTGATGCAGAGTGTAGAGAGCCCTTTCTGGATGTAATGGGCTGCAGAGAGCATCTCTACAGGGTGCAGGCAGCCAGTGCTCATTGCCGTAGGAATCCTTTTGTCTCTGAGATAAGAGTTTTTCTGACGGGGAGCATTAGGCTTAAAGAAGTTTGTATCCAGGAGAAGGCAACATGTGATTAGCTGGAGGTCACTTAGAGCTTCGTGTAATTAAGTCTGCCCTTGCACCTTGATTATAGACTATCATTGTAAATCCATTAAAGAAGAAGCAAGTGGATTGCAGAGAGGCAAGTAGCTTTATTTTCTTCATTTTGTTTCCACTCCACCTTTCTCTTGCTGTTTGTTTATACTTTACTGAGTGGATATTTGGTTTTACCAATGATATACATGCTTTAGAAGTGAAGAGGGGGAAGAGGAGGCAGGTGGCAAAAGGATTGTGTTAAACATACTCCTGATGAGTTAATTTTCGGTTCATTGTCATTAGGCCTATTCATGGGCCCCATTCCTGTGACTTAGAGAGGCCCTCCTTAGTGCTATAAGGGATGAGGACTGTGCTGTCCTTGAAAAAATAGGCAAGTGATATGTTGTCCTTTATTCCCAAATAGCATGTTTAATACTAATGCTCTTTAGGCATAGGATGCTTGCTGGGACTTAGTCTTGTGTCAGAATGAACGCCTGGGAGGCTAACATTGTTCTATTTCATCTGGGTGTGCTCCTGTTGTGAAAATGTATCAAGCTCTTCAATTTTTATTTCTGTTCTTTTGTGGTATGTATTTTATGCTTCAATAAAAAGTTCAAAAACGTTTAAAGCACCATGTTTAATGTAGAATTATAGCTCTCACATTGATGGAAAATGAGAAATTTTGAGAAATTCAACTGTTGCATAATTTGGGGCCTGGCAGGGCTGGGAGGCCTGGAACTTTAAATATCCACAAACTCGCCCTTACTTCATAGCTGGAAGAGCTTTATGTCAGAAAACGTGGACCAGCACTGTAATAGTTGATTGTGTTACTTTTTTAGATAGCAAATTCAGTGCCTAAGAGGTCAACAGTGTTAGCAGAACCCCACTCTTTAGAATCTAAAACAGAACCACTCTTCCAAGTTGGCCAACTAGCAAATCTTATTTCGACTCTACTTTCCTATTCATTGTAATTGGCTCAGAAAAATCAGAAAAAGACTATGGATCATGGATGTTTTTCTGAATTTTTAGATGACATTTCTTCTGAAGTCTAATATTGGAATGCTTTTATTTTTCTCACTCTCATTTTTCTACTGGGACAAAGTGATATGAGGTCTTTGGCTCATCTCTCTCACTCATTTCAGCCATCACTTCCTGAGCTCTAGGAGCAGTACCTGTGAAAGTGGGACAGTCGTATAAGCAAAACAGTGCTTCTGGCATGAGACTGGCTTGTGGTCCCTTTTCTATCTGCAGGACATTGGTCATCATCAGTGTGGGCCATTGTACTACAGAACATCCTAGCTTGCTGTTTGGAGCCAGTAGACTCAAACAGAGAAAATAGGAATTTTGTTTTATTTTGTTTTTCTCCTGAAGGAGAAGTCAGGAAACTTGGCTTTGAAATGGTTATAGCACATCTGTCTGAAGTCTGAGTATCCATTCTGGATACTTCCTTTGGGCATTGATTCACATGAAAAAATGTGATTAAAATAGTGAGCTGATATATGATTTTGTTGGTCTGAGTCTGCTCCTGCCTGGTCTTGTTATTTACTGTATGAAATGGGCCAACCTGGGTCGGGACCCATCTCTACCCCTTAAAGCTTCATGACCTTTAGGAATCTACCTTAGTTCTAAAGCCTCTTTTCATCACCTGTGAAATGATAACAGTATATACTTCAAAGAGTGTTGCATTTAGCATAGTGGTAAGCACATAGTAAGCACTCATAAATATTCGTTATCATTATAACAGCAAATAATGTTAAAATAGTGAAGAATATTAACATGTTTAAGAATAAGTCCTGCTCATGCTTTTTATGAAAGAATCATCCTAGTTCTTAAGATCCTATAATTAAATACAAAAGTTAGAAAGTGTAGTCTCTGATACAAAATATAAGCTATAAAGAATTTAAAATATTCTGTAATACAAAAAAAAAACACAGTTAAAATTACTCACGGGAATGAATGTTTTTTAATGAAGGTAGTATTTTATTTTTAAAAGTTATTTTTCTCAACTGTAGGATAAGGATGAGGCTTCTAGTTAACAAATTTATTCTTCCTTAGTAAGATGTCAACTGAAGGAAAAGTGTTCAAACAAAAACTTGTACACAGAAGTTCATAGCAGCATTATTCACAATAACCCAAATGTGAAAACAACCCAAATGTCCACCAACTGATGACTGGAGACTGGATACACAAAGTGTCATATATCATACGATGGAATATTATTCACCCATAAAAAGGAATGACATATGATACATACTATGACATGTATGAAACTTGAAAGCTTAATGCTAAATGAAGGAAGCCAGACACAAAATGCCACATATTGTGTGATTCCATTTATGTGAAATATCCACTGTAGGCAAATCCACAGAGACAGAAGGTAGTGGTTGCAAGGGACTGAGTTGAGGGGGAATAAGGAGTGACTGTGTCATGGGTTTGGGGCTTCCTTTAGGGGTGCTGAAAATGTTCTTGAACTATATAGTGCAGTGGTTCTCAACCTTCTGGCCCTTTAAATACAGTTCCTCATGTTGTGACCCAACCATAAAATTATTTTCGTTGCTACTTCATAACTGTAATGTTGCTACTGTTATGAATTGTAATGTAAATATCTGATATGCAGGATGGTCTTAGGCGACCCCTGTGAAAGGGTCGTTCGACCGCCAAAGGTGTCGCGACCCACAGGTTGAGAACCGCTGAATAGTGGTAATGGTTGCACAATGTGGGTAAAACGATGAATTTTATGTTATGTGAATTTTACTTCAACTTTTAAAAATCTTTATTTAAAAAAGGGGTTTTGCATTTAGATAAGACTGCATCAGCCAGTTGACCTGTGTTCACAGTGTATCTGCTATGAGCCAAGTCTTTATTGCATGTTAGAGAGAACACTAAAAATGAGAAGGCATGAACCCTGCCCTCGGCACATTGCTAGTGTGTTTGTGAAGACAGGAAAGGATGAGGAAGCAGGTGATAGATTTCAGGTGAATCCATCTCATAACAAGGTGTGATCACTGTGGGTTTGGTGAGAAGACTTCTTAGAAGAAATGGGACTTGAAAAGATAAGTGAACTTCCTGTAATTAGAGAAGAGCGAGAAAGAGTTCCCCAGTGAGTAGAATGCACATGGCGCTGGTAAGGGTGGGCACGGGCAGGAGCAGGCAGAGATGGTCAGAGTGGAATGTTTGTATAAGGAATATTAAGAAATAAGGTTGGAAGTGTAGGCTGAAGCCAAGTTGGAAAATTTTTGAAAGCTGCTTAAATTCACCAAGCAGTGGTTAGCAAAGGATTATCATTGATGACAGGAGTAGAAAATGAAATAATAATGGGAAGACAATATAAGAAGACTATTGCAGTAATTTTACTAAATCTAAAATATAATCTGTTATTTATTTATTCAATAAATATTTATTCAGTGCCTATTCTGTTCCATGTGATTTTCTATGCAAGGGGCAGGGCAGCACCTAAGATAAACAAGGTCCCTGCCCTCTTGTATTCGCATTCTGATACACATTTCGAACATTGGCTGCTTTGTCCAGTGGAAAAATGTGGTTGAAAAGTGAAGCACAGGTGTGCTAGACTGTAGTGATTTAGTGTGGATTCTAGAACCAGACTCTGAATTTGAATCTTGGTTTTCTCCATTGATTACTCAATGTATGACCTTGGCCAGTTACTCTAGACTTCATTTTCTTTATCAATTATGTGGGGATAATAATGGTAGCTCTCTAATAGAGTGGATATGGGAAGTAATTGTGATACTAACTGACAAGGACTTAGAACACTATGTGACATGGTAAATGTTCAGTAAGTTTTATTTATTTGTTTGTATCTGATTAATTTCTACTCAAGGATTTGTCTAGATCACTTCTGTTTTAATTCAGTAAGGCTATTGCAGAATTCTGGTGTGTTGCATCTCAGGTGTATGCTCTCTTTAATATGTCATACTGTTTTGTATATTGAACTTGTTGATTTTTTTTGGCATACAAACTGTTCATAATTCAGGAAAACAGCAGTTTCTCTCTCTGATAAACTACAGTCCTGATATTAGCTGGGCAAAAGCTTCCAGATAATGCATCTTCTAGATGCTGAATCAAGAAGTCTTTAAGCTTTCATCTGAGCAGTACTGTCCATATTAGGAGTCCCGTGGTGAATAATGTGGTTGATGGCACAGACCTTAGCACATCTAGTCTCCCTCTGGAGACACAGTCACCGTTTGAAGTTAATGTCTGTATGTTAGCTCATCACAGGAGCCACAGGCCATCTTCACTCTTGGTGCCTCTGTGTCCATTTCTGTGATTTAGGGTGGAAGAGCCAACCACCTCATCCGGGGGTACATTCTTGACATGTATCTAGAAGGAATCCTTGGAGCTTGTGGGAAGAGACTACATAAACGTTGAGGACCTTTCTACTTCTAGAATAAATTGACTCTAGAAAGTAAGGTCCTTGAGCACATAGGATCTATATTATTTACCTTTCTGTCCTCAAATGGTCCAGCATAGTGCTATGGACTGAATTGTGTCTGTCCCCCCTGCTTCTACCCTCCATTCTATGTTGAAGCCCTACCCCCCAAGTGACCGTATTTGGAGATAGGGCCTGTGAAGGGTGATGAAGGTTAAATGGAGTCAGAAGGGTGGGACCCTGACGCCAGTAGGGCTGGTTCCCTTATTAGAAGAGAAGAGACATCAGAGCTCTCCTTCCATCATGTAGGATGTGGATAGAGGGGACCAGCTGCAAGTCGGGAAGAGAGCTCTCACCAGTAACTGAATTGCCCAGCCCTTGGGTTCCCCAGCCTCCAGAACTGTGAGAAATAAATGTTTGTCATTGAAGTCACCTAGCCTGAGGCATTTGGTTATAGCAGCGTGGGCAGACCAAGACACGTAGACCTTTCCCCCTCTCTTTTAAAAAGTGAAATAGAAACTTAAATATCTGTGGACCTGACTGATTTTGGATTATTCAGAACTATGGGGACATGAGAATAACATGTAAAAGTGAACCTGACCCACAATCCTAATCCTCGCTTAAATGGGCAATCTTTGACCTTGTCTTCCTCCATATATCAATGAGGCCAGGGTAGCATTATTGCTTGATGAAAACTTCCCCAAGACACGATCTTTCCTCTAGGGCAGTGGTTCTCAACCTTCCTAATGCCGTGACCCTTTAATACAGTTCCTCATGTTGTGGTGACCCCCAATTTCATTGTTACAAATTGAACATAATTAAAGCATAGTGATTAATCACAAAAACAATATGTAATTATATATGTGTTTTCCGATGGTCTTAGGTGACCCCTGTGAAAGGGTCATTCGACCCCCAAAGGGGTCGCAACCCACAGGTTGAGAACCGCTGCCCTAGGGGAAGTGCCAATGAGCAGGGCCACAGTCAGTAGCAAGTGAGAACCGTTGTCAGAGGACATGAGGTGAAGGAAGAGGCTGGACAATGTAGACTTGGGCCTTTCAGGTTTGGGACATGACCTTCTAGTTCTTCTTTCTTTGGATGCTGCAGAATCAAAGTGGTGCAAAGGGGTGGGATGTAATGGAGCTCACATCAGCAGACAGTGACCTAGGCCAGGAAAGGTGAGTGTTTCCTGGTAATGAGAAGGCTCCTTCTAAAGAGTGATGACTGTGCCTGTGCACAGCCCAAAGGTTCAGGGACAGGAGGTTCCTCAGCACAGCTGGCCAGATTGGCCTACTTTTATTTTGGTGAAGACCAGCTTGGAGCAAAGGCACTCTTCTTCCGACACTCAAACACAAAAACAGAAAAGCTTATGATGTGGCGCTCCGCCAAACCAGGGCTGGAAAAAGACTCCTTGCCTTTCTTTCAAGGCGGTATGCAAATGATACTTCGTAGCTATGTTTGTGCAGCCACCGGGACCTCCAGAGGGCCTCCCGCAGCCCATCACTGCTCTAGAGTTTAATTTTTATATATCCCCTAAGCTACCCCTTCAGGTCCAGTTTTCACCTCGCAGAGTAATTGTTCTTGGTTGAAGATATTGTATTGTTATGAAGTCCAGAGACCTTCTGAAAGTGGTCCCTTAAGTTTGCTTTTGAATTTCATGTGCTTATGTGTAGCTCTCTCCCTAAGGACGAAATGCTGGTCTTTCTGAACTTGTCCAGCGTTCAGGTGTGGCAGACAGGCACACTGATGGCCTCTCTCTAAGAAGGATTTCTTACAGCTTGACCTAAGGAAACTGCTGTCTAGCCAGAGAATTTGGAAGAGCATTTTCATTTCTTGTCCAGGTTGTGCTATTTGTGAAAACCAGGCCATGTAACAAAGGGCCCAGTGGCATGGTATTCACTCGAGGGCATGTAAGGGAGACCACAATGCTTTCATGGGCTAGTGGCTGGTGTGTCCTCTGTGCTGTCTGTGATGGTGAAGGTGTCAGGCTCCACTGCTGAGAGGGATGGCAACCAAGCCCGGCAGGCCGATTTTCAGAACAAAGTGTCAGTGGGTAAAAAAAAAAGGGCTGAGGAAGCCAGGTGAGTTTTGTCACCAAGTTTTAAGAACAAAAGCAGCTTCCCAATCTCTGTCCAGGAGTTGAACTGATCACAAGTGAAACCCCAGGCAGAGTAAACCCCCTTCAGTGTACATTGGGGAGCACAGTGCAGTTTCTTCCATGGTGAACTCCCTGAGATGCGACGAGGTGACCAGGCCTCTGCTTGGCTCGGGACCTTGTGCCCTCAAAGACAAAGCTGTGTGCACTGGCCGCCTACCCATTCTTTTTGGCCCAGTGGTTCCTGGCAGCTGAGCAGCTAGGGAAAGGTAAGATGCTTGCAGGTGGTCCGTATCAGGCCTCAGAATCATTGTTGAAGGCCCAATGGGGAACCCATGGGAGAGCAAAGAAGTCCAGATGAAGCCAACTTACTTAAGGAGAGATGGATTTGTAGGGAGTTCCACTTCATTGACTTTGTTCAAGGTTTACCTTAAATGTATTTTATGTGAATTGGGGGGATGGTAGGATCACCCACATTTGAAGTTTCAGCATTACTCCCGGGGGCAGCTAGCTGCCCACTTTTAGAACTGCATTGATTTGAAGTAATTTTTTGTTTTCTAATCCTGATGCCAATGAAAAGCATTAACAGTGATGTAAATCTCAAGGCCAGCATCATTAATTCATTATTATTATTAATAGTAATTATTATTATTTTGTGTGAAACCAATAAATGCTTCAGGAGCAGTGATTTTCAACCTTTTTCATTTCATGGCACACATAAACTAATTTCTAAAATTCTGCGGCATACCAAAAAATGTATTTTTTGCCGATCTGAAAAAAAAGGAAAAATTTTGATTCATTCACAGCTGATGGCTATTGTTGTGTTGGCTGTTGTCATTGTTTATAGACATATTTTTATTTTTTAATATATTTTTATTTATTTCAGAGAGAAAGAGAGAGAGGGAGAGAGAGAAACATCAATGATGAGAGAGAATCATTGGTCGGCTGCCTCCTGCATGCCCCACACTGGGAATCGATCCTGCAACCTGTACATGTGCCTTGACTGGGCATCAAACTGTGACCTCCTGGTTAATGCTCATCCACTGAGCCATGCCAGCTAGGCTTGTCATTTTTTTTTTTTTAATTTGACAATCTAAGTGCCCCTTACTAAATAGTCAGGTATTGCATGTTTTAAAAATTCTTGCAGCATCCTAGTTGAAAATCGCTGTTCTAGCTAGAGTGAGGGAGCGTACTTTTCTCCCCAGAGCTCTGTTAGGCAGCCCAGAATAGTAGAAAGATTACTGCTTCTGGAGCCTAAAGTTCTTTCTGGAGCCAAAAGTTCTTGTCTCGAGATCTGCTTCTGCCACAGTTTGATCTTAGGCACCTTAAAAACCCCCAAAAGACTCTTTTGTG
This sequence comes from Myotis myotis, assembly GCF_014108235.1. Classification (NCBI taxonomy): domain Eukaryota; kingdom Metazoa; phylum Chordata; class Mammalia; order Chiroptera; family Vespertilionidae; genus Myotis; species Myotis myotis. Next base: position 77,662,302 of record NW_023416357.1, read on the forward strand.
CATATTTCCTTATTTATGAGACAAAGAGGACACAAGGCCCTTTCCAACCCCATGAACTTAACTAGGAAGCCTCTGGCCCGTGTCTAGGGTGCAGGGTGCAGCTGAGTGGGTGGGTGACAGTGGGGTAGGTGAGGGCAGTGCCCCCACTTTGCCTGAGCTGTTGTCTGGCACGGCCATGGAGCCAGACACCAAATGGAAGAAGCACAACTGAGACATAGACAGCTCGCCTCCCTGCTCCTCGCCGTGGGGACAGCTGTTTTCCTGGGGGCTGTTCCTCGGAGCTGGCTCAAGGATAGGGCAGGGCCTTGCTGGGACTCTTTCCTCTTAAAGCAGGACTCTAGCTGAGTCTCCATGCAGCTAACTTCAGACCAAACCCAAGCCTTTTTTTCTGTCCATGATGGATGCATTTCCTTCCACCCCATTAGGACAGACCTTTGGGACAATATGTAAAAATGAGTTGTTCCCCCTCTCTCTCTTTTTTAAACTTACAAAATACTTTTTAAAAGAAAGAAAATCCTTAGCTTTTTAATTTTTTGTGAAGTCTGAGATCTCCTTCTACACTTCAAGAGACCTTGAAGAGTGTCACGTGCCGTCACAGAGCCCAGTTCAGGAGTGTGGTGTGGAAGCCCCAGTCCCGCCTGGGTAACAGAAGCAGGACTCTAATCCACGCCGCATGCGGTGACCTGAGCAGACCCTGCAGGACAACAGCCTTGCTGTCTCCTCGTGGAGCAGTTGCTCCGAGCGCTGGTCCAGCTGTGGCCTGTTTTGTTGGGAAGTGCATTGTGACTTGATATTTTAATCTTTTTTCTCCTTATAGGTATTTAAATAACAACTGGTCTGTGGGCATACCTGCCAGAAGGGATTGAGGTCTGCATTCTATACAAAAAACCATTGTTTTATGTTATCTTAACTTCATTAGCAATTAGAGGGGCTGGGGGAGAATAAAATTCCTAAACCAGTGGTTCTCAACCTTCCTAATGCCTCGACCCTTTAATACAGTTCCTCATGTTGTGGTGACCCCCAATTTCATTGTTACAAATTGAACATAATTAAAGCATAGTGATTAATCACAAAAACAATATGTAATTATATATGTGTTTTCTGATGGTCTTAGGTGACCCCTGTGAAAGGGTTGTTTGACTCCCCCAAAGGGGTCGCGACCCACAGGTTGAGAACCGCTGTCCTAAACAAAGCTACGTCAAGACCCAGAAAATCCAACCTGAGGAATTTAAAATTGAAATTGAGGAAGTCCATCTAAATCCTCAAATTCCTTAGAACTTCTCTGAGAAAGTAAGGAGCACACAAAAGTTCTGATCGCTAAGTCCATTCATTCCAAGTTAAACAATCAAGTCGGAGTTTTGAATGCAGGCCCATGGTGGTGGAGAGCTGCGTTCTGACGTGCATCATGGCTTCAAAGGGTTGGATGCCCTTTGGTTTCCATTTGCTGAGAGACAGTTAAGTTGCTCTATTTTGGTTTCTGTGTTTGGGTTCTGGAGAAACCATCACCGGCTTTACAGCCTGTAGGAGAGCCGAGAGAGGTGACATTCTGGCCCACTGCCCCACCGAGGAGGCCGGGTTGGGGCTGCCCGGACACAGGAGCACACTGCCATTACATTTGCTGGCATTTGCTTCCTTCCACCCTCAAGTTCTAGCAACTAGATTACAAATCCAGGTGTGATTCCTGGAAGAATGTGTGAATGCTTGTTTTAACCATGCAGATGGGTAATAAAAAGATGCAAACAGAAGTCCCTACATCTTGGGCAGATATCTGTTACTCCTTAGAACTTGGCTTACTTCTAGATATTTGTTTTTTATTGTGGTAAAATATACGTAACGTAAAATTAACCATGGTAACCATTTTTAAATGTGCAGTTCTGTGGCATTAAGTATGATTATATGGTTGTGCAACCATCACAACCAGCCATTTCCAGAACTTTTTTTTTTCTAAAAAAATATGGAACGCTTCACGAATTTGCAAGTCATCCTTGCGCAGGGGCCATGCTAATCTTCTCTGTATCGTTCCAATTTTAGTTTATGTGCTGCAGAAGCGAGCACTCTCCAGAAGTTTGTAATCTCCCCAAACTGAAACTCTGTACCGATTAAACAGCAACCCCCCACTTCTTTTGGACCCAGCCTCAGACAACCATCCCCCCACTTTCTGCCTCTATGAATTTCTCTACTTGAGATAACTCAGAGGATATGTATGTATAATCTATATATAAAAGTCTAAGCGACCGTTAAGACCGGATGACCGTCCAGTAGCTATGACTTGCACTGACCATCAGGAGGCAGATACTCAGTGCAGGAGCTGCCCCCTGGTGGTCAGTGCGCTCCCACAGCCAACCTCCCGCAGTCCCTCCTTCCGGCTGGCCGGCCCCAGTCTGCCCCGATTGCCAGCTAGGGATCGTGCACCAGGCCTCTAGTATACAAGAGTTCTTCTATGACTGGCTTTTTTCACTTAGCATAATGTCTTTAAGGTTGATCCATGTTGTAGCATGTGTCAGAATTTCCTTCCTTTTTAAGGCTGATTAATATTTTATACTAGTGGCCCAGTGCATGAATTTGTGTAAATTGAAAGGAAATTAACTAGAAGAAATATTTTAATATTGCTATTCTCCCTTTCTCTTTAATAGAAGTGTCAACCAAATTCATGATCGACAATGACAGATCGAAACACACGCATGTGATTGGTGCTAGTGAGAGCTTTATATGTATCATGCATGTGCGAGTCAATTTAGCCTTTGATAGATATAGAATAAACTTGCTTAATTAGACCTGCTTTCTGATTTAGCTAAACTTTTTCCAGCCCAGTGAAGCACCCCAACTTCTCTTTCAGGCAATTGTCAGCAACAGTGTAATATTAACACGAAGCAGATTATTATTGTAGATCACGCAGGGAGAACAAAGGATAAAATATTTAACTGCAACAGTGTTTGACTATATTCTGTGCAGTAAGAAAACCTGAAGTCATTTTCAAGGTTCACCATTTCTTACTTCTTTTCAGTCGGGTCAAATTTCTAAGTTTCCATTTTCCAGCTAATGAAAGAAAATAGGATTCTACCGAGTCTCCTATCTACCTACTCCAGGACTTTCGTGAGGGTCAAATGAGATAAGGCACAGGAAAACACTTCACAGATATTTGGTTAAAGTGTAAAATTTTTCCATCTGGCTATAAAGCAAGTCATGTTCCTGGGCTGGAGAAACTCCAAGGAGGCTAGTTGCTAGGGAGAAGAAGCTGGGTGTTGCTACGTGACGTCATTACCTGGTGCCTACAGCCACCGTTTCTGGGTTGGGCTGGGCTATGGGCTGCATTTTGCACCATGAGGTTTTGGCAATGTTGGCTGTGATTTGGTGGGGTGTCGCTCTGGGGTAGTGGCAGGGCCTGTGTCCCACTTGGAGGAAGCCGAGTGTTGCTTTGTGGGCGCCAGGTCCGCGGTGCCGTTTCTCTGTAAATGGCCAGTGCGCATCACAGCAGCTCCTGTGTTGAGGGCTGCCCCCTGGTGGTCAGTGCACATCATAGCAACCGGTTGGATGGACACTCAGCATATTAGCCTTTTATATATATATATAGATGCCATATTTTGTTTATCTAATCATTTATTAATGGACATTTGTAGTATTTCCACTTTAGGGGTATTGTGAAATGCTGTTATAAACATCTGGGTACAAATCTGTTGGAGTCCCTGCTTTCATTCCATTAGAGTATACACCCAGAAGTGGAATTGCTGCATCATATGGTGATTCCCTGTTTATTTACTTATTTATTTTTAAATATATTTTTATTGATTTCAGAGAAGAAGGGAGAGGGAGAGAGAGACAGAAATATCAATGATGAGAATCATTGATCGGCTGCCTCCTGCATGCCCTCTACTGGGGATCAAACCCACAACTGGGGCATGTGCCCTTGATCAGAATCAAACTCGGGACCCTTCAGTCGGCAGGCTGACACTCTATCAACTGAGCCAAATCAGCTAGGGCTGGTGATTCCCTGTTTAATTTTTTGAGGAACCGTTATACTGTTTTTCATAGTAGTAGCATTTTGCATTCCCAACAATACACAGGGTTCCAGCTTCTCCACAACTTCACCGACATTTATTTTCTGCTTTTTGTTTGTTTTGTGTTTTAATAGTAGCCACCTTAATGGATGTGCAGGGGTATCTCATTGTGGTTTTGATTTGCATTTTCCTAATGATTAGTGATGTTGAAAATCTTTTCCTGCACATATTGGCCATTGGTATATTTTCTTTCAAGAGATATCAATTGAAGTTCTTTGCCCATTTTTAAATTAGGCTGTTTGTTTTATTGGTGTTGAGTTGTATGGTTTTTTTGTTTGTTTTGTTTGTTTTTTGTTTTTGTAAGTCTGGATTTTGATCCCTCATCAGATATATAATTTGAAAATATATTCTCCCATTGTGTGGGTTGCCTTTTCACTCTGTTGTTAATGTCCTTTGATACACAAAAATTTTAATTTTTAGGAAGCCCAGCATATCTGTTTTTTTCTTTTGTTGCTTGTCCTTTTGGTGTCATATCTAAGAAATCATTGCCAAATTGCTCTTAGATATTTCACACATAGCTCCTTTCTCTGTAATGCCACAAAACCATTACTAGTGGAAATTTATTTTTGAAGACATTGGGCTCTGAAACGGCTCTTTTTTTACTTATTTGGAGAGTGGCCTTTATATAAGTTCAGAAATGGTTAATTTCACTTTCTGCTGTGCTCTGTTAATTTCATCTTCCTTCTGTCCTCAAGGGATCACAAAGGCTCTTTTGTGGATAATGAAAAAGAGAGAGTGAGGGAATGACTTAGTTTGAAAAGAGCCTCAATCATTTATATCATAGGGGCTGAGGAGAAAGGCCAGATTTAAGAAGTCTGAGGAATGAATGTGAGAGGGCCCTCTAGCAATCACGACTTGCAGGAAGTGTATGACAGATTCCACACCAGACCGTCATTTGTCTGCGAAGGCTGAGATCTGTTTCCTAAAGCCCCCTTTCCCCTGAAGCTGGACAGGCTGTTGAAGAGTGGGTTGGCCCTATGGCGAACCTCTAGTAAACTGAAACTCCATCCCAAGAACAGAAAAGGTGTTCCATGTACACTTCTCCAAGCGCATAGACAATGGCCTTTATAAATGTTCATTCTTTTTTAGGAAACACCAAATATTTTTATTTTTATTTTTAAAATGCTGGTAAAACTTTTTAATAGCTTAGGAAATCCTTTTCTTGCTTGCCAATTTCTCATGCTTGACTCATTATTTCTGGATTATATTCTGTACACAAAACACCACTAATAGCAGCCACACATCTAAACACCATGGACATTGCCTGATACAAGAAAGCAACGGAATAGTACATCATCTATAATAATAAAAGCATGACATGCTAATTAGACCACACAGTCGAAAGACCTTCCAGACGTCATTCCAGACGTCCTTCCGGATGAAGCCATGGTGGCAGGGGCCGAGGCAGAGGCAGTTAGGGGCGATCCGGCAGGCAGGCAAGCAGTTAGGGGCAATCAGGCAGTCAGGCAGAGTGGTAAAGGGTGATTAGGAAGGCAAGCAGAGTGGTTAGGGACAATCCGGCAGGCAGGCAAGTGGTTAGGAGCCAGATGTCCTGGATTGTGAGAGGGATGTCCAAGGGGTCCCGGATTGTGAGAGGGATGTCCAAGGGGTCCCAGATTGCAAGAGGGTGCAGGCTGGGCTGAGGGGACCTGTGCATAAATTTCGTGCACCAGGCCTCTAGTAAATGTATACAACCCCATCCTCAAAGGGCAAATAATGCACAGAGAGAGAATGCTTCAGGACATTGTTCTTTATCTGTGATTGTTCCAGGAGAATGTATTCAGGTATTCATGTTTTACAGTCTTTTCTCATTACTTACATTACAATCATCTGACACAATTTCTGTAGCATTGGGCTATTGTTTAAACAACCAGGGTTAGGTGAGTATTTGTGTGTTTCCCTACCTGGTGTGTATTCAAGATATGAGGTTGCTTGCTGAGGCTGTCCTTGTACATCTGATCTGAAGAGTGGTTTTCTGTGTCAACAATTGTCCCCATGCAATAGCCTGCACAGTAACTTGACTTAGGGGTATGGAGAGCTGTGGGTGTCTGTATTTTTCACTTTAGAAAAGTCGAATGATGGCCTACTTTATGAAGGCAGTCCTCTTCAAATGAGCTGCAGTTTAGTTAGTAGATTCCCCACTTGCCTGCATACCCAGACTTGCAGGAATCCATGAGCAGCTTTACTGGGGACAAGGAACAATGACAATAAGTTTCTCCAGTATGTATGTCACAGAATGAGACACTAAAGCCTAAAGTCCAATTTGGTTCAGAGAGCCCAAGACATCCAAGGAATTAGGTCTCCTGAGAAACTGGCTTCGGGGTTGCATGTTAGCTACTCATTTGAAAGCCATAGAGACCTTAGGAGTTAGGAAATGTTTTTCCTTTGCAGCATCACATCTTAACTGCTCCTAATTTTAATGTCTGCAAGTAGGCATCACCACAGGCCACAGCTCAGCCCCTCCTAGTCTCACCTTGCTTCTTCCTCTCACCTGTTCCCTTTATCATGGGCTGCAGGGAAGCTTGGTGGAGCCCTAGCCAGAGAGAGACACAAAAGGCAGAGCAAGCGGCCCAGGCCCTGCTCCCAGCTTAACTGGCACCAGGAAAAAGTGCCTTCAGCTGGCACGGGGGCTTGTGTGAGCCAAGCTTTGCTTGTTTGCCATGGAAATCCTAGTTGTAACAGAGACCAATGCCATTCAGGCAGCGAGCAGGAAACTGCTTTTATGGGGAGGCTTTTTTGGCACCGTGTCCAACATACACTCCAGTCAATCATGGTAAAGTGCCTAATAACAGATGTGGTAATTAAGCCTGAAGAACTCTGTCTCTATTTTTTCGTTTTTATTGCAGGGAATAACAAAGTGCCTCATTAAACCCCCAATCATGCTAATTTTTGAATTGGGCACACCGATGTCCTCAAAAATGCCATCTCTGCAAGGGCTCTCTTCCTAGGGCCACAGCAGCCCAGGGTGCTGCCAGGGAAAGGTTGGATCAGTTTGGGGGTGGACAGTACTGTTTTTTCTGGGCTGCCATTTTCACTCCAATACAAAGCATATGCAGACTCCTGGGGTCCAATCAGGTTTCTTTAGGTCCCTTGGGGATAAATAAACAGTTTTAGCTTTTACGTGCTTGGGAGACTAGAAAATGCTCCCTGATTCTCTTTGGTTCAAATTATACTGTTTAGAGCAAGAAATTAACTTCTGCTTTCAATCTTGCTAAGGTTTCAGATAGCCTGAAACCATGGTCAATTACCATATTTTAATCTGATAAATTTTCGTGAAAAAAAATTTAATTACATCTGAAAAGGCCTGTCTTTGATTGTGGCAGCTTCTAAGGCAAATGTCTTCATTAAGCGTGTTTTTCCTTCTTTCTTTTTTCTAATGATGAACATGAGTCTGGCTCATCTTTAAAGAAAATGAATCTGAGAATTTAATGACTTGGGGCAGGTAGAGGAAATATATGTCCTCCCTCGTAAGAGAACATGGCTCAAACTTCCCTCGGAGCTCTTCCTGATGGCTCAGAGCTGGTTCTCCGTGACCATGTACTCGGAAAAGAGCCAAGAGCCCATTTCTGACATGTCTCTATGTTGCTATACTATTGGATAGTGTAGATTGTGAATCTGCATGTATATCATAGAGATGATTTTTTGTTTGTTTCTAATCCATTATGGCCATAGGCATAGAGATTGGGACAGACATGTTGAAAAGGCCTTGGATCCCACTTTATAAAATTATTGGTTTATTTCCTTGACTCCTAAATGCATAATTTGGGTTTTTCAGGATATTCCAAGAGAATTTGTAGGTGACTAGATTCTTAAGTTAAGCTCTCTTACTTGGAGCTAGTGAAGCAGATGTTTCATAAAGCATAATCAAGATTTAATTTATTCAATTCTTTAATTAGTAAAGCATAAACTTGACCTGCTCTTCTGGTTAGCCCTGACAAGGAATATGCTGTATTTAATAGTTGTATACACACATACATCATGTAAAGCCATACCATTAATGGTCCTCCATATTTGTTTGCTATCCAATACCTAACATTTGTAATTCATTTTTTACCCCCTTTATGCATTTAAGACAACATTTTATGTCATTGATATCAATCATATTTCTTGCCAAAGATGTAAGTAGGCATGTGAACACTCAGATTTTACCACATTAAAATGTTTTTTAAGAAACAATCTCTATAGACAGCATACATCAAAAAGTGAGACATCCTAGGTACAGTGGGAAAGAACTGTGACAGTTCAAGCAAAGACACTGTTTTCCGGACTATTCAGTTAGGAGAAGAGCAATCTTTTCCTTTAAAGAAGATTCAGATTAGTTTTTGTTTTTTTATATTTTCCTTAATAATAACAAAGATCTTCTGGAATAATACAGTTTATGTTTTAGTTCCAATTTCATTGTTGGGGGAATATTTCTATAAATTCATGACAATGCCTTTATTAGATGAAGTGGCAACTTGGCCAACCAAGAGTGGCTCTGGGCTAACGTGCCACCTCCTGGAGGAAAAGATTACGTCAGGGATCCTTTCTCCAAGTTACTCAGGGTCCCACTGATTCATTGTTTTCCCCAGGTATGGATCCTGTTCTCAGTTATTAGCCTCTCATTTCAAGCCCCTGGACTCATATCAACTGTCTGTGACTCACAGGATATAATCTCCTGACTGCCCTCCAGCCTTAAAGATGATGTGAATGTTGTGTGCTCCATAGCCCCAAGTTTTGATCTAACTCAGTTGACCATTTATTGAGTATCTATTATATTCTCCCAGATGGGAGAGAGGTAGAAATTAGGGAGGAGTGGAGTGTAAGACAAGACAAAGACATGGTCTCTGCTTTCAAGGAGTCTAGTTGAGGAGGTGTGATTAGTTATGTCAAAAGATGACCAGTAGCCCAAGGTAACATATGTGCATCAGATGAAGGATGTGAAAAGTTGGTTCCATCAGAGATTTCTGTGCAGTTTTTAGTGAACAGACTAAAGAATATATTTACTTATGTCCTAGATATGATGTGTTCCCATTCAGAAAATACATTATTGCAGAGAGAGAAATAAGTTGACAGGAAGCTTATGAAATGATTAAAATTTTAAACAATTACTGGGGCTTATATGTTGACCTGGATTCATAGGAGTGAATCATAAACACTATCAAATTAGCAAGGCAGAAAAAATAAAATTCATGTAGGAAACTATTTCTATCCTCCGTAGATTCTTCTATTAAGATAGTCTTTATGCATAGTTTAAATTCATTAGATTTTTATTTTCCCTTTTTAAATTAAATGATTAGAAAGTTAAAAACCTTGAACAAGTGACAGTAATATAGCTTATAGGAATTGCTTCTTCATAAGAAGGACACTAATGTGTTCAATGTGATGGGGTCAACTTAATCTTGAATGGTTTCTGTTACCAGTAGTTTCCAGTATTTATGATAATGTGAAGATATAGCTATTAGAGATTTTGAAATTAAAAAGGAAGAGAATTTATACTAAAGGCAAAAGGGAAATGACATTTTAAAAGAAAAAGAATGGAAGAAGAGAAGAGATTAAAGATAAGGTCATAAATTGCAAAGCCCATGACCATGCAGAATCCAGGACTCATAGCTTTAGTTCAAATACCTTTAGCTTCTTTGGTTCAAATTGCCATAAAGAATTATCAAAATCTGCTTAAAAATAAAGGTGATATTCACCATGAAACCTGTAATTATTTTGATAATAATGTGACAGTTTATTTATTCACTTATTTATTCATAACATTATACTTAGTGCATTTATGCCCACCCGTGCTTTTCTTTTTCTTGCCACATTTGGGTAATGTACATTAAGGGTCCCTGACAGTTATTCTTTTACTTGTGTTTACAATGTGACCTTCATCGAAGACCACCAAAGAACTTAGTTACTTCTCAAAAATTAAACCTTAAACTGTATCTGAATCCCTTTCTTTTTCTTTCTGACGATATTTCAAGAATATATTTTAAATCACTTTATAATATTATCTTTCCCTTTTGTAAACTGTATTTATATTACACTTCATGGACATGTTGAAGCAGGGCAGTTCTTCAGTTGCTGTGGACTGTGATAAACTGCTAATTATTGAGGGTTCATTTTGGGGTTTTTCCAGAATTGTTTTTCTGGTGAGGTTTGCTGAGTTGCGTCTCTTTGCCAGCCCGCACTGGCAGGCCATAGGAATTGTGCTTTCAACCACGAGGACACTATTCTTCCAAAGAGTTCTTAGCACAGCTCTTGAGAATTTGGTTCCATTTCTCTTTTGCTCCTGGTTCCTGTATCTTCCTTTGTGACTTCTGTTGCCTGATTCCCAGCCCATCTTGGACCCTCCCTTTGCAGCTCCCAAATGTATGCTCCTGGTCACCTCACTTTGCCCACAGCTGAGACAAATACCAGGTCAAAGGATCCTGTCCCATGCTTAAGCAGGGCTACTTACTGAGAATAAAGGAATGCCAATGAAAAGAAAGCCTTAGGCTTTTAAATGAAATTACAGAATAACTATTCATTAAGTCCTTGAAAGTATCCATAGATTCTCTTCAGAAACAACATACATTTTTTTCTCTAATTAAAACAATAATTTTATGGCAAAACTTTCATTGTTTTCCTCTACTTATAATCATTAGTATTGCAACCATTTTGTTGCAACTCTGGGATTTTCCTTTACAGTTGTATAGTTTAGAAATTAACTGGGACAATTGTGACCTTTCTTTCCTTTTATATTGGGAAAAATATTTCAAGATCCAGAACAACTGATTTATATAATCTGAGCTTTATTTTTCCTATGGGTCACTCATTCATTCATTCAGTCAATCAGTGGTCAAGAAGTTAAGTGCTCCATATGTGGCAAGAACATGTAGAGAAGAATAGTGTACTGTTCTGACATTAAGGAGTTCACTACTTAGTGGAGAGATGAGTAAGAAAATGGTGAATAAAATAGTGTGTGTAACTACTCTGACAAAATCCACGTCATCTACTCCCAAGGATTATGGGAACAAAGAAGAAGGATGTCAAGACTGGCCTGAGAGCTCTTCTAAAAGGAAGTAACATTTGATTCTCTTTGTTTGTTTATATGTTATCTTCTCCTTTTTTAAATTTTTATTGCATTTATTGGAGTGACATTGGTTAATAAATTATTTAGGTTTCAAGGTACATCATTTGTATATTGCATTGTGTTTTCACCACCTAAAGTCAAGTATCCTTCCATCATTATTTATCTCCCCTTCCCTCTTTTCTTTTTTTGTTTTTTTAATATATTTTATTGGTTTTTTACAGAGAGGAGGGGAGAGGGATAGAGAATTAGAAACATCGATGAGAGAGAAACATCAATTAGCTGCCTCCTGCACACCCCCCACTGGGGATATGCCCACAACCAAGGTACATGCCCTTGACTGGAATCGAACCTGGGACCCTTCAGTCCGCAGGCCGATGCTCCATCCACTGAGCCAAACCGGTTAGGGCTCCTCTTCCCTCTTTTCTACCTCCTCCCATTCCCTTTCCCTCTGGTAATCACCATACTGTTGTCTGTGTCTATGAGTTTTTTTCTTAATCTCTTCACCTATTCACCCAGCTGCCCAACACCCTCCCCTCTGACAGCTGACAGTCTGCTCTCTGTATCTATGAATCTGTTTCTATTTTGTTTGTTTGTTTATTTTGTTTATTAGATTCCACATATAAGTGAAATCATATGGTACTTGTCTTTTACTGACTGGATTATTTCATTTAGCATAATACTCTCCAGGTCCATCCATGCTGTCACAGAAAGTAAGATTTCCTTCTTTTTTTATGCCAAGTAGTATTCCATTGTGTAAATGTACCCACTGGATGGGAGAACATATTCACCAATGATACATCTGATAAGGGCTTAATACCCCAAATTTATAAAGAATATATACAACTCAACACCATAAAAACAACAAACAATCCAATTAAAAAACAGGCAAAGGGCCTGAATAGACACTTCTCCAAAGAGGAGATACAGACGGTCAATAGACATATGAAAATATGCTCAACATCAGAGAAATGAAAATTAAAACCACAATGAGATATCACCTCACACCTGTCAGAATGGTTACCATCAATAAATCAACAAACAAGGGTCTGGAGAAAAAGGAACCTTCTTACAATGTTTGTGGGAATGCAGACTGGTGCAGCCACTGTGGAAAACAGTATGATGTTACCTCAAAAAGTTAAACATGGAATTGTCTTATGACCCAGGGATTTCCACTTATGGGAATATATCTGAACAAACCAGAAACACTAATTTGAAAAAATATATGCACCCCTGTGTTCATTGTAGCATCTATATATATAAAAGGCTAATATGCAAAGTGTCCCCTCGGGAGTTTGACCGGGAGACGGGGACCTCGATTGCTTGCTATGACATGCACTGACCACGGAGTGGTTCAGAAAGAAGGAAGGCCCCAGCCGGTGGCCAGCAGCCAGCTGCTGGGGAAGAGAGGCTCTGGCCGACAGCCAAAGGCCCTGATCAGCCCTGATCACCAGCCAGGCCTGGGGTCTCTACCCATGCACAAATTTCGTGCGCTGGGCCTCTAGTTATATATAATAGCCAAGATTTAGAAGCAACCCAAGTTTCCATCAGTACATGTAGTGTCATTATTTGTCTCTTATTATAGCCTTTGTTTTAAAGTCTCCCTTGTCTGATATAAGTATTGCTACTCCAGCTCTTTTTTCTTCCCATTTGCATGAAATATCTTTTTTCATCCTTTACTTTTAGTCTGTATCTTGCATTTTGAGGTGGGTCTCTTGTAGACAGTACTTATATGTCTTTTGATTGGAGCATTTAAATCATTTACATTTAAAGTGATTATTTTTTTAAAAGTATATTTTATTGATTTTTTACAGAGAGGAAGGGAGAGGGATAGAGAGTTAGAAACATCGGTGAGAGAGAAACATCGATCAGCTGCCTCCTGTACACTCCCTACTGGGGATGTGCCCGCAACCAAGGTACATGCCCTTGACCAGAATCAAACCTGGGACCCTTGAGTCTGAAGGCCAACGCTCTATCCACTGAGCCAAACTGGCTAGGGCTAAAGTGATTATTGATAGGTACATATTGATTGCCATTTTATTCTTTACTAGAGGCCCGGTGCATGGATTCATGCTCATTGAAAAGAAATTAATTAGAAGGTGGGACTGGGCAAGACGGGCCGGACACACCCTGGAGCCAACCCCCCACGGTCCCTTCCCAGCTGGCTGCACCTGGGGTGGCGCTGGGGCTCGAGGGGCATCTGCAGAGTGAGCAGGGTCCTTCCAGCAGGTCCCTCAGCCTGGCCTGTGGGGATCAGGCTGAAATCAGCAGTCCAACATCCCCCGAGGGGTCCCTGTGTGTGAGAGGGCAAAGTTTCTGTCACTTGGCAGCTCCTGCATTGAGCATCTACCCCCTGGTGGTCAGTGTGCGTCATATCGACTGGTTGGTTGCTTAGCCTTTTATTTATATAGACTAGAGGCCCGGTACACAAAAATTTGTGCACTCGGGGGAGAAGGGGGGGTCCTGCAGCCTGGCCTGTGCCCTCTCGCAGTCTGGGACCCCTTGGGAGATAACGCCCTGATGGCTTAGGCCTGCTCCCGGGTGGCAGAGGGCAGGCCCAATCCCTAGGTGCAGCCTCTGGTCGGGCTCAGAGCAGGGCCTATTGGGGAGTTGGGGCGCCGCCCACTGTCATGCACAGAGCAGGGCGGATCGAGAAGTTGCGATGCCACCCTCAGTCACGCTCAGGGTAGGGCCGATTGGGGGGTTGGGGCACCGCCCCCGTCACACTCAAGTCAGGGTCAATGGGGAGGTTGCAGCGCCACCCCCTGTCACGCACAGAGCAGGGCTCATCAGGGGGGTTGGGGCTCCGTACCCTGTCACGCACAGAGCAGGGTTGATCAGGGGGTTGGGGCGCTGTCCCCGTCACTCACAGAGCAGGGCCCATCAGGGGGTTTGGGCTCTGTACCTTGTCACGCACAGAGCAGGGCCCATCAGGGGGGTTGGGGCGTCACCACTGTCACACTCAGGGCAGGGCCGGTGGGGAGGTTATGGCTCTACCCTGTCACACACAGAGCAGGGCCCATGGGGCGGGGCGGTTGGGGTGCCGCACCCAGTCACACACAGAGCTGCAGGGCGATCAGGGGGTTGGGGAGCTCCCCCTATCAGGCACAGAGCAGGGCTGATCAGGAGGTTGGGGCGCCTTCCCCTGTCACGAACAGAGCAGGGTGGATAGGGAGGTTGTGGCCCCGCCCCCTGTCACACACAGAGCCGCAGGGCGATCAGGAGGTTTGGGCGCTACCCCCTGTCACGCTGATCCTGGTGCCGGGAGGCCTCGTGGCTCCGCTGATCCCGGTGCTGGGAGGCATATTACCCTTTTACTATATAGGGTAAAGGCCTGGTGCATGGGTGGGGCTGGCTGGTTTGCCCTGAAGGGTGTCCTGGATCAGGGTGGGGGTCCCTACTGGGGTGCCTAGCCAGCCTGGGTGAGGGGATGATGGCTGTTTTCAGCTGGTCACACACCCAACAGAGTGGGGGTCCCCACTGGGGTGCCTGGCCAGCCTAGATGAGGGGATGATGGCTGTTTGCAGCTGGTCACACACCCTTCAGTGTGGGGGTCCCCACTGGGGTGCCTGGCCAGCCTGGATGAGGGGATGATGGCTGTTTGCAGCTGGTCACACACCCTTCAGTGTGGGGGTTCCCACTGCGGTGCCTGGCCAGTCTGGGTGAGGAGCTGAGGGCTGTTTTCAGGCTGGGACTGAAGCTCCCAACTGCTCCTTTTTTTCTTTTTCTTTTTTTTATTTTTTTATTCTGGGCCAGCTTTAGCTCTGAGGCTGCTGAAAGCAGGTATCTGGTTTGTTTGGGTTCTATAATCGAAACAATGTATAACTCCAGCTCTGAGATCCCGGCTCGCTGAAAGCAGGTTTCTGGGGTTTTGTTTAGCTTCTATATTTCTTACAATGTTTCAAACTGCAGGCTCAGAGGCCTGCAAGGCAGGCGGGGAACGTTGGTTTCCTCCGTCACTGAAGCAAGCAAGCCTCATGTTAGTTTCAAGCTGCCTGGCTGCCGGCCGCCATCTTGGCTGGCAGTTAATTTGCATATAGCCCTGATTAGCCAATGGGAAGGGTAGCGGTCATACACTAATTACCATGTTTCTCTTTTATTAGATAAGACTAGAGGCCTGGTACATGGAAATTCATACACTCAGTGGGGTCCCTCAGCCAGACCTGCACCTTCTCACAGTCTGGGACCCCTCAGGGGATGTCTGACCGACAGCTTAGGCCCGGGCCTAAGCTGTCGGTCAGACATCCCTCTGGCAGTTGGGAGCCCTCGGGGAGTGTCCGACTAATGGCTTAGGCCCCATGGGGAGTGGGCCTAAGCCGTTAGTTAGACTGCCTTAGCGCTTGTGTGGAAGCGGGAGAGGCTCCTGCCACCACTGCTGTGCTGGCCAGCCATAAGCCGGCTTCTGGCTGAGCATCACTCCCCCTGTGGAAGCATCATAGCGACCAGGCATTCCGCTGTTAGGGTCAATTTGCATATTACCCTTTTATTATATAGGATAACTATATTTCTCTATTTTTTCTTCTTGTCTCTGCCTCCTCCTCCTCCTCCCTCTCCTCCACCCTCCCACCTTTCTTCTTCTTCTAGAAGGCCCTGTAACATTTTTTTTTTTTTGGTACTCTGGGTATTTTCTGCTACCTTGTCTTCCAAATTGCTGATTCAATACTTGGCTTCATCTAACCTACTGTTTATTCCTTCTGGTGTATTTCTTCATTTCAGGTATAGGGGGGATATGTAGTGATGGAAGGAGACTTGACTTGAGGTGGTGAACATACCACAATACAATATATAGATGATGTATTAGAATTGTACACCTGAAACCTATATATTTTGATTAACCAATGTTACCCTAATAAATTCAATTTAAAAAAATGTACTATAAGCAAAACCTATTTATCTTTTCCACAAGAAGTTAAACTAAAGGACTTAGCTACTATTGCAATAGTTAGACTGAGGAATAAAATTAAGTTAATCATAAATGACAGGGGTATATATTTCTCAATTCTTTGTTTCATATTCTAATGTTACAAAAAATGTAAAAAACTTGACTTTTTTAGGAATATCTAACCAAAAATTGACCATTTCCTCATTCCTGATAGATGGTTTTGCTAAAATATAAAAGTGATAAACAATTTAAAATGATGGGACCATAATAAGTAGGTACAGTTGGCATCATTGGCTGAAATGAACTTAAATGTACTTTGGAAAGCAGATAAAAATGCCAAATGATATGTTTTTTTTAAAAAAATTGTAAAATCATCCTAGGATATACAACACTTATAAATACATGAGGTGAAAGATGACAATTGTTGCAACAATTTTTTTCCACTGGGAGGTTCACGTCAGCCTGAAAAATAATGAAAAATAAATTTAAAACAAAACAAAACACTTCCAATAAGCAAATCAAGCATAAGTGGCTGAGAATAAGAGATAATTACTGCAGTGCCCATGAAAGTTGTAAAACTATGCCCTATTTCAAACTAACAAGTGAAAGTCATCCTGAGAACTTCTGAAAAAAACAAAAAACAAAACGGAGAAGTATTTTAAAGCACATAAGGAATGCACAACTGCCTTATGATACATGAAAATTATTATTCTTGAAAATACTTGAAATATATTTTTGAAATATATATATTTTTTCAGCAGAATTTTATTTTTCTAATTCACCAATTCTAAATCTTGCTGGAGAAGTCTTACCAGACCCAAATCTTTTTCTTTTTTAAATGAGTGTTTTTTCTTAAACTCTTTGTTCAAGTTCACATCCTCACTATACTTTTTATTTTCTAAATTCCTTCCTTCATTCATTTGCCCTCCTCTCTGCCAGGTGCTGTTCTAGGTACCAAGGATACCACAGAGAACTAAAAATGCACCATTGCACTGCAGAAATTGGGGTTGTCCATTTATGTTTAAACTCTTTCGCCACAGCCATTAACTAAAGTTTTACGAAGTCTGTGTCTAATCTACTCCTTTGATTAACAGATTGAGTAGACATAACTTACTGTGAGCCCCTTCCTCTTTGGAATGAAAAGGCGCATTCATAAGTTGCCTTATTAAAATATTGGCCATTTCCTCAATATTTTAGTGTTAAACTTTTATAAGAGCCCTAGGGCCTATAATTGTATATTTGCACTCCATGTAGACTGGCATCAGCCCCAGGAAACAAATGTAAGTTCATCATTATTATCTTTGTATGTAGCAATTCATAATATTGTGCATGACCAACTCACAGGATCTTGAATTTTGGCCCAATATTAGCCTAAACAGAAGCTATTAATGAAATAGCTTTGTGACCTGGTGCATGCACTTAATTCCTCTGGACCAGAGCATCATCATCTGTAAAATTAGAGTATTGGCCCAGCTTCCCGCTAAAGGCTATGTTCACACAAAAGTCAATGAGTCTTAGGAATTCTGAAGGTTTATAAGAAAGGCAAGTGGAAAACGCAGCTCTCATTGTAAGTTCGCCTGACAATATATCTGCTTTCCTGGTTGATATTCCTGAAAGGGAAATAAAGCAGAGAGAGAATAAGTGACTTGTCAGTGATCAAAGTTTAACACTGAGTCAGACTACAATGTACCTCAGTCTCTATTTCTTTCCTTCCCCATGGCATCCAGGTCCTGTATTTCCCTAAAAATGGCAAAGAAGGATAAGTAAGAGTATGCAGAGAAATAAGAAGAGAGAATTATGAATAGTGTGAATGAAGGAAGTAGTATGGAGAATGGCTCTTCATTTTCCTATCAATATGAGATTGTTCTCGGACTGTTACTCAGGGTCAGACAGGGTCACTTCTTGAATACAAGGTCTGTCTAGAATAGATACTCACAGGAAGTGGTATTGCTACTTCAGCATGTGGCATTTTATCTACCAAAACAAAGGCCTATTTTAAGAGTCATAAAGTTGGGGTTTGGGTTGTGGCTTCTTATATTTGCATCTATATGTGATTGGTGAGGAAGCGGAGGTGGAAGGGAAGGCTGCCCAGGAATTTTCTCCTGAATGTCCTGGCCAAATGCAACTTTGAATAATTACCTTCTTCTGCCTACTTATACTTCCTCAGCAGTTTCCTCACATTTTGCTTCAAATCTTCAAAGATTTTGACCATGTGGGCTTAAAACCATAAGGATAAAAGTGTCCAGACTCTTTTGTGGCAATGCCCGCTGCAGGAGATGTCTGTGGTCACTCCGCATCCTGGTCTGGATTAGTGGTTCAGAGTTGAGTAACCCTGGGAAGAATGGCAGCTGAATCTTGATGTCATTGATTATTTGAAACATCTGTACAGTCTAAATGTGGAAATACCTTATGTACCCTCTAATTCAGAGTCTCAGTTTGACCAGGAAATAGTTTAGTCACTTGGAGAATCTAACTTTTAATGAATTTGCATTTCAAGAAGCATTTATTGGTTCAACATAGAGATGGAAAATTTTTAGAAAGACTCTGGCTGTTTTACCTGATGGAGAAGTGATCAGATTGGAGTTAAGATACCTGATTCTGGGTGCTAGCTTTCAACTACCCATGTACTATCTCTGTGATCATAGTCAAGTCATCATAACTTGGGACTTGAATTATTTCATCTATAAAATGAAAGATTTTGATTGGATCCCGTAGTGCCTTAAACTGTAACTTTCTGTTCTATATTTTCAGCACAAAAGCCTGTGGAACCCAGGACATATGTAGTGTTGGAAGCCAAATGAATTATAGAAACCTAAATTATAATATCTACTTTGAAGCATTAAAAAATAGAGGAATGTTTTGTGTGTGTGTGTGTGTGTGTGTGTGTGTGTGTGTGTGTGTGTGTGTGTGTTTTAATAGAATCTGGATAGATGCAATTGACAGGAAATTTTTCTAAAATCTTGGTTCCCTGGAAGTTCTTTTCCTCATCGGGTCTTTGTTCACCTGTGTTTTTGTCTCTAAGAAATGGCCTTTGAGAAAAAGGATGGCTTGACTTGGATTGCTCAGCTGTGTCCTAATACAGTGGGGCCTTGACTTACGAGTTTAATTCGTTCCGTGACAGAGCTCATAACTCAAATTACTCGTATATCAAATCACTGTGACGTTCGCTGCGCCAACTAGCGGTGGGATATCTGAAGCTGGCTCGTAACCCAAATTTTTTTGAGCTTGCAACTCAAAGCAAAAAATCGGCCGAGAGGGGGCTCGTATCTCAAAAAAACTTGTTAGTTGGGACACTCGCAAGTCAAGGCCCCACTGTAGTGAGTATCTCAGGAATTGAGGGTTACATAATGACTCAGAGTTAGGAGAGCTGGGGACATGTAGGTGTCCCCGGTCATGCCAGTGGTGGGGCATGTCATCCTTCCTACTAAAGCAGCATACACCATGGATAAGCACCATGGATAAGAACCTTCCCTAGAGAGGGCCACGTGAATACCTAGGCTTCCCATTACTGTTCCACTCCCATGTGGGAGGAAAGACCCAAGATTCTGATGACACTCAAGCATCCTGCTGCGTGTCAAAGAATTACATTTTTCCCTCTTTCCTTTTATTACAATTTGACTTTTTCTTTCTAAAGGAAATTGCCTTCTTTTGTCATTTATTCTGTAGCAATTAGATTTTTTTCCCCCCTGTTTGTGTCAGGGGATTGGTTAAACCTAAAATGTTCACCTTCTGTAATCAGTATTGTTGGTTGAAAGAAAAAAGAAGTCAGTAAGCCCCCCTTTCTTCCTGGGCTGGTCAAGTTCTATTTTCTCACTCATTTTTCCCAAACCTGTTCACTCTTGGACTACCTGACGGCCCATGAAGTGTTTGGACATTTTACCTTAACCATGTTATTCAACACCATTCCTGACCTGGGTCTAACATTCCTCTCCCACTCATTTCTCTATTGTGTGTTTCAGACAATCTTGCCCATTTGCCTTTCTCTCTGGGCCATTGTTCTCGCTTGCCTTTGCTTTTACTGCTTCTTCTGGATGCAACCTTCCCTATTTTATCTACTCAGCAAAATCTCAATAATGCCATCTTTTGTGTCCACGCATCAGTTGAAAATACTTTCTGAATACTTATTTTGTAACCTTCTTTAGACCCTAATCACTTGTGAAATTACCTTGTCATTATCATTCACATGACACTACTTTCATATTAGATTGTCAACTCTTTGAGGGCAAAGATGGTCTTCACCAGTGTTTGGTGATTGAAAGAATAAATGCATGTTCTACAACAAAGGCACTGAAAATTTTCTATGTAAAATAGTGTGAAAATAATTACATTACTAGGACAGTTGATAAAAAATGACGTAGACCTGTACATTAGATAGCAGTAATGTTAAATTTCCTCATTTAGATAATTGTATTAGATTATATAGGTAAATATCCTTATTCTTAGAAAATGTATATTGAAGTATTTAGAGGTATAGGGGCATGATTTGTACAAATTACACTTAAGTGGTTAAAATATGTGTGTGTGTGTGTATACACATATATATACATATATATCCTATATAATAAAAGCATAATATGCAAATTGACTGAATGGCAGAACCACTGGTTGGCAGGAGGTGGGGCTGGTGAGCAGGTGGTGGCAGGCCAGCCAAGGTGCATGCCAGCAGGCAGAGGGAGGGGACAGCAATGGGGGGAACAGCGGCAACCAGCAGTGGCAGAGGGGTGATCAAAGGGGTGGGGCCAGCCACTCACCATCCCCAGATCAGCCTGCTGGGGTTGCCTCCAGCAGAGGGAGGCCACTGGCGATGGTGGCGGGATGATTCGGGCAGGGCCAGCCGCTCACCGTTCCCTGTGGAGAGTAGGCCTAAGCCGTCAGTCAGATATCCCCTGAGGGCTCCTGGACTGCGAGAGGGCGGAGGCTGGACTGAGGGACCCCCCCAGTGCACAAATTTTTGTGCACTGGGCCTCTAGCATGTGTGTGTGTGTGTGTGTGTGTGTGTGTGTGTATACACACACACATATATATACACACACACACACATATATATATATATATATATATATATATATATATATATATACTGCATATATATGTGTATGTAGATAGAGAGTGACAAAGTAAATGTGGCAAAATATTAGCAACTGGTGAGTCTGGGTGAAGGGCATTCTTTGTTCTATTTTTGTAGCTCTCAAAGAAATTTGAAAATATTTCAAAATAAAAATTAAAAAATAGAATTCAATTTCATATACCATCTAATCAGAAATAATCATAGCAAACTAGTTCAACTGCAGGAAAATAAAACGAACACTTATTTGCAGGTGAAAAGGTAACGTGGAGAGAAGTCTAGAATGCACTTATTCACTGTTTTATACGTGAGCCAGCACAAAGCACATGATGAACTCTCCAGGTCACTGTGAGGCAGGTCAATTCTTCAGGGCAGTACAGTGCTGAAGGCTTAAGGATAAATGGTAGGATAATCTGGGCCAGTGCTTTGTATGGAAAAACAGCAGGTGCACCTCAAAACACAAGCATTGCCAGGGCCATGCCTTGAGGAACAATATAACGAATTGGAATTAGAAGGTGTGGGGTCTTGCCAGGAGTTCTCATGTAGGGAAAAGATTTCAGATTCACTGCAGGTGGTTCCTTCTGTATGCTACTGCCACTGACGATGCAGCAAAATAGTGGGCATTATTGAGAGCTATGTTGCAAGTCAAACAAAACATTTTGGATATCAACATATTGAAATACAGGGTTCTATTGCTGTGTAACAAATTACCTCAAAGCTTAGTGGCTTAAAACACCAACCGTCACCTCACAGTTTCTGTGGTTCAGGAATTTGGGAGAAGCTTAGCTGGTGGTTCTGGCTCAGGTTCTCATGAGGTTGTAGTCACTGTGTCAGCAGAGGCCATGGTCACCTTAAGGCTTGACAGAGGCTGGAAGATCCACTCACCTGGCTGTTGGCATGAGGTCTCAGTTCCTCTCTATGCGGATCTCTTCATTGGGCTGCTTTAGTTCTAATGACACGCCGGGAAGCTGGCTTCCCGCAGAATGGTGACCTGAGAAACAAGATGGAAAGTGCACTGCCTTTGGTGACCTAGATTCAGAAGTATACTCTGTCATTTTTGCCATATCCAATTGGTTGTAC
This sequence comes from Myotis myotis, assembly GCF_014108235.1. Taxonomy (NCBI): domain Eukaryota; kingdom Metazoa; phylum Chordata; class Mammalia; order Chiroptera; family Vespertilionidae; genus Myotis; species Myotis myotis. Next base: position 77,684,426 of record NW_023416357.1, read on the forward strand.
AAATACTCTATTCATTGTGAAACAGGCTCACATAAGGCAGAAATCATTAAAAACTGGCATCTGGCTATCACAATAGGGTATAATTAGGGCTGCCAATGCATAGTTGTCGAAAACAGGAAAGAAAGAGTAAATTTTATAAAAGGGCTTCTTTTTTTCTTTTTTTTTCTTTCTTTCTCTCCCTTTCTTTCTTTCTTTCTTTCTTTCTTTCTTTCTTTCTTTCTTTCTTTCTTTCTTTCTTTTCTGGACAGGCCAAAAAAAATTAGGACTCTTCAGGTTGAGAAGAATGGGTATGTTATTGAGGAATATTCAATTTTAAGAAGTTTAGGAAAAGAAATATGATTTTATCCACCAAATTCTGGAGTAAGAAGTAGTGTTTGAAGTTTCTTTTTCTATTAAAAAGAGAGGTGTATTGTCTTCCCAGTAGGAGAGAGAATAAACCGAGAAAACAGAAGTGGGATTCAGAATGGTTTAAACCCCAAATAGCTGTCTCTAATATCAGCCATATTTTCTATTATGTCCCTCAGCCTTGCCAATTTTTTTCTTTTATTGGCATATACTCATATACTTCCCATTCCTTAGGCTACTACCCTGGAATAGGCAGTTTCACCCCACACCTGAATGCTCTAACTTCCACCCACTTTCTTTGCCCCCAGTCTCTGTCCTCTCCATTGGATTCTGCACACCTTCTCTGTGTTAATCTCCAAAATACCTCTTCCATAAAGAAATGCACCCTTCTCCAAAACTAAAGTGCATTTCACTGCAGACAAAATAATCATCTGACCTTCTTCGTCTGGTGCTCAAAACCCCTGCTCACCCAGTCTACCTCCCTTTCTAGCACCACTTCTCAAGATTCCTTGAGAGCTCCTGCTCTCCACCCTTGAGACTTGGCTCACACCTTTCCCTTTGCATTATGGCCCATGGTTTTCATTTACCCAAATCCTTCCTATTGTCCAGAGGTGAGGCTGAGGGCAGATTGCAGACACTGAAGTCATCAGCCAGACTCCCTGAATTCTCTGCTCTGTGTTCATTGTCTGATTGCAGGTGAAACACTGATCTTAGGGGATGAGATTGCATGTGTAAGGTGAGAAGGCTGAAGTAGGCACTCAGTGACTTCTAGTTCTTTTTCTTTTGGGAGCTCTGTTCAAGTTTGACCTCTTTCTTGATCCTTTGCTACTCACACTGATTTTTTTTCCTCCTCTTAAAACTCTAGCAGTTTATTTCCACATTGACTCATTTGAAAAATAATCATATTTTATTTATAATTTTCCATCCTAGTAAATGTGAAACTATCAAGGGCAGCAACACTTAAGTTAGAATAGTCCTCAGAGTTGCTTGCATGATAGATCATTAGTGAGATATGTTTGTGGATTTTTTTCCACATATTGTGGATGATGGGTTCATAGGGATGTAGAATATTTCCCAAAGCTGATGACAAGTGGGAGCCATGATCTCCCCCAGATAGGGTGGCTGGTTAAGTTGATGAAGCTGTACCTCTGTGTTCCCACAGCGTTCTCTGGCCTCCGTCGTGGCTGCATCATGCTGTATTGAAATGGTCCCTTTGTGACCATTCTCCACGTGGGGTGATGAGCTCCCTTGGGGCATCTCAGTGCCTGGCATCCCCAGGGTTGTGCTCAATTTTTGTTTGATGTGAAGTGCCAGAACTATTACTACACACTCACTTCATGCTAATATTTAGAGATTTTTTTTTGGTTGTTTATGAAACCATTATCAATTTATAAAACAGGGCTGAGAATTTTTTTTTTAATGTCAATAGCTACAATCATTTAACTTATATTCTTAGCAGCTTACAAGGTATACTGTGGGACTGCCCTTGTAACATGACTTAATTTTTCTTAGAGGAATATCTTTGTTGCGGTATTTAATGTCAGCATCATGACATGAGCCCTTCCCTCTCCCCTGAGACAAAAAGTATGTATCACACTTGTATTGCTTCAAATGAATGGTTATGCTTGGGAAAAATAATACGCTATAGAATAACTAGCTTTGGATGGTGAAAATAGAAATCATGACAGTGCCTTAGGGTTTCTTCTTATCAGCAAGTAGTATTTACAGGGAAGTCCTCATCTGGGATTATCGCAGGGCAACAAGCAAGCATTACTCTTTTGACATATTTAATACTCTATTAATATTGTTATTTAATACTCTATTCATAGGCTCAAAGACACAGGAAGAACATAGCACATTATCTAATCCCCCACCCGGGCAGCCTTTCAGGTTAAAGCTAGTACATCCTTTATAGATAACCTGGGGTGGGGTGGCGGGGGGGAGGGGGGGGAGGCGGGGGTTGCAGGGTGGATTGTGGAAATGTAGCTATTCTTAATCAAGAAATTCATTTCCATTTAGAGAACTGTGAGAGAACTTTAGAGAAATGAGCTTGAGAAAAAACTGGATAAGGGCACCCAAGTTATTTCTCTGTGCCCTTAATGATTCTAGGAAGGAAATCGATTTTAGAGTCAGAAAGAATTGTCTGGAATCATTTATCCCTCTGTTGTTGCAAAAATAAATCAGCTAGTCAACGCCCCACTATTTATTTCTCCCTAACACACTGATAGAGAAACTACTCCCTGTCATCAGAGGCCAGACTCATGCATTGTAAGGATTTTATTCATCCTGATTATTTACCGTGTGTTTTTGTGGTAGGTAAGCAAAGCCTGCCTTCCTAGGCAGCAAGAGTTAACTTCTGCCTGCTGTGTTTCCTCTTTCTAATAGGAGCACTTTAGCAATGCTAATCAGTTATACTGATTTTCTGTTTTGATTTTTCCATAATAATTAAGTGAATGATATGGAATGCAATCAAGTTTGGCGGTAGGGGGTTCATGCAAATGACTCTTTATTTTTTTACATTTTAAATTTTGTCAAATGGAACCTTGAGAAAAGTTATTTGAAGACTGAAGACTGGCTGGATGGCTGAAGTAGCTTCCCACCTAATTTAGGGTTTTGAATATTTTCAAAATGTCCATTTTAATAAAGCACATTGACACAGTGTCACCTTTTTTAAAAATTAAAATAATGCTATTTTTTAAAGATGGTATTTTGTTTTCAGTTGTGCTGCGAAATGGAAGATTATAGTGTAAGATAAGATGACAGCTTAAAAGAGAGAAATGAGGAAGAAAAATGTATTAACTTTCTTCCTTCAGGGTTGACATAAAGGAAAAAGGTACCCACATGGAAACCTATGGAACCTATAGAACAAATAAACTAGGGAAAGAATATGTAGGACATTCCCCCCAAAATGTATACACACTTTAACAACTGATAACTCAATTTTCATTCCTTTTTTAGGTTTAACTGATTTGAAATAATGGGTGAAGCCAGACTAAGCTTTGAACAAAGAAAATTTATCCCAAAGTGCCACTAGACTTTATTTTTGTTATGCCCAGATTTCAAGATCCCCAGTAGACCACACCAGGGAGCCAGCGAGTCCGATGCAAAAGCAAAGAGTCTTATTATCACAGACCCAGGTCTGGCTCCCAGCCTCCATCAATGCAACGGCGAGATGAGAGAGACCACCCGTGAGATAAAATGGGGTTTTAATAGGGGGTGGAGTGAGTGGAGAGGAGATGACTGTGGGCCCTGCCTATTGGCTAGGTGCAAGTCGGGTCTTGTTATACAGGATGTGGTCATCTCCATGGCGCGCAGGTCCTCTGATTGTCATTGGTTAGTTTAAAAAGATTCCGGGCGTGGCCAGCAGAGGCCTGGGCTTCAGGGAAGAAGGTACTTTCCTGAGCACATGGCTGCTGCCCCAACATGGAGGATACGGGGCAAGATGGAGGGCATAGCCCTCGCCCTTTCAATTCTGTATGGGGATACATACAAGATAAAGTTTAGGATACAAAAGCGGTACCTAAAACTTGTGCAACAAGTCTAGGGTGCACAAATACCTAACAAAATGATTCTTGATGTTTGCAATTCCATTGCTTTGCTTTATCAGCAGTGCCTGGGCCAGAATGATCATCAGTTTGAAAACAGGCATTGACAAGAAAATGATTCAGTTCTATAGATTCTTTTAAATTTTGAAAATGAACTTAACGTTCATAAACATTTTATAATCATTCAAAGCGTGTATACATTTGGGGGGCCACCCTGCATCTTATTTGGATTGTCTGTCATTGCCTTTATTAAACTATACAGAACAAAAGGATCATCCATGTTTCTGAACATAGTGAAATGTTGCATTTCTATAGTTCTTTACAGCTCATTGGTATATTTATGAATTGTCTTCTCCTCCCACCATATATATATATATATATACAACCTTTTTTTCACCTTTGGAACATAGTTTACTGACCATTTCTGAAGCCTCCATGTGCACCCTGGAGGGCCTGTGGTCAACTTAGTCCATAGTCAACCCATGTCCACCGACACCAAGCTAATGGGAGGTGGATCTATTTGAAGCAGTGGTTCCCAACCTTGGCTGCACATTAGAATCGCCTGGGAATCTTTTTAAAATCCTGATTTCGGGGCCTCATCCTCCGGAAATTCTGTTTCTTTGTTATGGGGGTGGGGCCACAACCTCATAACAAAGAAACAGAATTTCCGGAGGATGAGGCCGGGAAATCAGGATTTTAAAGATTCCCAGGCGATTCTAATGTGCAGCCAAGGTTGAGAACCACTGATTTGAAGGGTCCAGGCTAGGCCCCAGACTGAGCAACTGCAGCTCGAAGCGCACACAGGTGCTGCGGGTAGGTTGGTGGGAGGCGGGGCCCCGCCCAGGGCTTCACGTGCAGCGCTCCAGTGCGTGGCGGTCCACTGGCTGCGTTTACACAGCACAAGCCACAGGGAGCCGGAGCGCAGCATTGGGTGCCACTCCTGTTTGCAGACAATGACTTCTTCGCAGGAGCCTAGAAACGTGCGAGGCTGGTGGCCACCGGAATTTTTGCCCCCGAAGTGGGTGACCTCTCCGTGGCCACAGTACACACCCACGTGGGCCCGCACCGACATCCGGTAGCTACAGCAGCTTGAACAGGAAGAGGTCTCCAGGCTCGGGGTCGCTGTCCTCCAATTCCAGGGCCTCGCAGTGCTGAGCCAGGAAAGCCTCGGAGGGGAAGGATTTAACGGTACTGATGCCCCAGTCTAGGCCTGGGTTGAGCTGAAGTCCTGAGAAGACAGGACAAGCTGCAGACTTCTGCTCCAGGGACCTGGCATGCGAAGCTCATTCAGTGTCAGAGGAAGCATTATCCCGCTGACACCTTTTTGGATTTCTAACCTCTAGACCTCCAGTCCGCTGTCCCTACTTTCGACCCCCATGGGTCTATAGGCGCCTCAGAGTGAGCCCCACCCGTCTCTTCCCGAAGTACCTCCATGCATCCCTATGCAGACATTTGAATTATTTTCGCAACAGGTTTTTGTGAATTTGCATGATTCCAGCCTCTTAGTCTAGCAATTCCTTTTGCATTTGACATTTCATACTTTAATAGAAATTGTTCTAGAATTCAGTTAATCTTCTCATTTTAATTTGGAAAATACTTTGGGAATAAAGTACCAAATGGAGCATGAATACATTTTTTAAATGTACTGATAGTTTCCTTTTCATGAACGCAGCCCGCAGCTTTGCAATGCAGTTTGATTTTTTTGTATGCCGAATTTCGAAAGCTACGAGGTGGCTAAATTCTGCTTTTTTTTCCCCCTCCTGCCATCCCCTAAGAGAAGTAAAAACCTTCAGAAAGCCATGCATCAAGTGCAACACAAGAAGGACTACCAAAAAGATTCATGCTGAAATCTTTACGTTAAAGGAAAACACACCAGTTGTTCTTTTTTATTTTGGGGCAATTTGATTCATTGCTTGCAGCAATTTCTAACTTTACAGACTAAACATTTCTAATTGGGAAATGGATGGCTTGAATCTGAGATGGTGATTCAGGATATAAACTTTTCAACTAGGTGTAATTATTTTTGAGTAGTTGGCAGATTACTGCTGACCAGCCCTTGTTTTGCCTTTGAGGAAAGAATGAAAATTAATATACACATTTCACACTTCATTGAAATGAAATACTTAGCCTGACATAGCTAAGGCCATGAGACAGATATTTGCCATGCTTATTTGTTCACATCAAGTGTATTAAAGGTTTACTTATTTTGATGGATGAGGAAACCAATAGCAGTAAATTTATGTGTTTTCAACTGGGGAAATGAGGCAATAAAAATACCTACTTCTTAGGTAAGTAACTGTGAGGATTAAATGGGAAAATCACATAAAAGGTTCAGCAGTGCATCTGGCTCGCAGTAATCAGTCAGGAAATGTTAGCTCTTGTTGTTTATTGTCATCGTTACTTTTTATTCATTCCTATTCAGTGGAATAGCTTTCGTTATATAATGTTAGGCTTCAGATTTTACAACTTCCTGATGGTTAGCCTGTGAGATATGTCAATAATTTGAATCAATTTATAAGCCGTATTTTGCTTTAAATGCTTTAAATGTTGGAATTATTTCATGAGGACTGAAATCCCCTTTTAAAAGTTCATAACCTCTCCCAGTGGCTTGCGCCATCTTTTAATTATTCTACAAATTAATGATATAGTTTTTCTTTTTTCCAATCAAACATTTTCTTTGGTTTTAATCTTTGGGGCCTGGGGGTTAGATATAGATAACTTGTCATAATGTACCTGATGTACTTGTCCTTATAAACAGTCCTGTTTTTGAATAATTTAATACTTCTTCATTTGATCTATTCCCTTTGAATTTGAAGGATAAACTGTTTCTTAACGTTAGGTTTTTGTTGATATTGTTGTTTATGTGTTTGTTTTAAGATAATTTTTTTAAATCACAAAGTTATTATTCAATACACTTGGGTCCCAAGTACTAAAAACTGGTAACTTCATGGTGTGGAAAGTTAGTATAACATCTCAAAATGCCAGCCCTCACCCGGAAAATAACTGCATGGGTCATATAATCTGGCCTGTTGTTGCTAGTTTCACTAGTTTACCAATAGACAGGTTAATTTTAATTAATTATTTACTTAGTTTAATTAGTTATTGCTTATTTTAAATTGGTAAATGGACCAGCGATTTCTATTTCAAGTCTATCTGCGTAATGATTATATAAAACTAGAGGCACAGAATTTGTGCACGGGTAGGGTCTCTAGGCCTGGCCGGCAATCAGGGCCGATCTGTGGGGGGACTGGCAGGGCGATCAGGGCCCCTTCCCCACCCCCCCCAGCTGGAACCCGCCTTGGCTAGCCTGGGGCCTTTGGCTGGGGGCAGCTCCTGCATTTAGCATCTGCCCCCTGGTGGTCAGTGCGTGTCATAACGACCAGTCATTCCACCAGTCGTTCTGCTGTTTGGTTGATTTGCATATTAGGCTTTTATTATATAGGATAATTTTACATAGTATAACAAACTTTTCCTTCTTACTAAATGCTGAGTCCCTGGAGGTGAGAGATGGTATCATTTCCACGCACATACCATTACAATGTTACACCCTGGAGCTGACCTCACACATAGTAAGCATTCAATAAATGCCTGTGGGTGACTTCATTTGAATATCTCATAGGAACCTCAAATGACATATTTAAAACTGAACTTAAGGTTTATCCTCCAGAGGGGGAGGGCTTCTGTGCTTCCCATCTCAGTGAGGGCCCACCTCCCCACAAGGGGCTATACCAGAAGTCCCTTCTCTCTCTCTTACTCTCACATTCAGTCACCAAGTCCTGTGGGTTCTACTTCCTAAAAATGTCCCAGTTCCCTGCAACTCCAATGTTGTTTCCTTCGTTCACCCCAAGTCATGTCTTACCTGATCTCCCTCTAAGAGTCTCCTCCTTCAGGTCACTCTCCCCTGCAGCCAGAATGATCTATCTGGTGTCACTGCACCCTGTCCGAGGTCTCCCTTATCCTTGGATGAAGTTCACAAATTTTGCAGTGGCCTGTATAACTCATGATATGCCCGCTGTCTCTTTTTCCCACTGAATTGAGTTGAGCCTCCTAAGTGCCCGGCCCTCCCTCATCTTCAGTTTCCTCTGCTTGGAATGTTCTCCTCCCTCTCCTATCCCTTTTGCTGCCCTGTTTTACAAATGCACCATGTTGCTATTTGTTTTTCTATTGTGGTCTCTTCCTCTCAGTAATACCAGGTTCATTTTCTCTAACACTGACTTCCAAACAGTTTTACGCTATTTTTTGCACACCTATGTAGAAATAGCTGGTTTACAGAAATAGCTGTCAAATAACTAGTTTTGTTTCTATGCAGCAGGTAGGGAAACTGAAGCACTAAATATACAAAATATATGTCATAATTACTAAATTACAAGTATCTTAAAGGGCAGGGACAGGAACTAGATCTGTGCTTTACGTCCAGTTTTGCACAGTGCCTGGGATAGAGTATTCAGTGCACATTGAATGAATCTCAGTTTGAGCCTAAGGTGCTTCTCTCTTGAGTCAATGAAGCTTCTGTTTCATAATTTATGCTCTGGGACCAATGAGGCCAGATTCCACTGTGAGCCTTCTTCTTCCAGAAGGGAAATATGCCTGATGAGAGAGCCTGGAAGCCCGTGTTGCTTTGAGTTGTTCTGGTAGATTCCTTTAATGTTAGTTGGCATGGATGAGAAGGGCTTTTGTTGTGGTGGCAATTAATGATGATTTGCACATTATAGTAATTTACAAAACAGTGGCCACCCTGCACCACATAAGAAACACCTCTCTCTCCTGGACCATGAAATCTGATGGCCCATTTATTTGAATACATGATTGTTATGCATGTTTCAGCCCTGGTGACAACTGGTCCCAAATGGCTGCTGTTCTGAAAGGAATTCTGTTTGGGTCATTCTAATGCATCTCTAATTTGGATTTTTTTTTCCTTCTAGGGTGTTCATCAGAAAAAATGGTTATTTCTTTGAACACATACCTGGGATTTCTCTGTTTATTATTATGCCACTGGATAAAGACAGCATCACCTCTCAATCTTGAAGACCCTAATGTGTGTAGCCACTGGGAAAGGTAATAGCTCTGAAAGTAATCTTAGAAATAATTTCTGATACATTTCTTTATATACTGTCATCCTCAGTCTGATATATAAAGTTAGAATTTGACAAGAGATTGTAAAGTTACTTTTGTGTAAAAATCATTAGTTGTAGCTAATAAATCAGAAAGTATTATTCATCTTGGTCTTATAGAATATATATAATGTGAAAAAAAACCTCGATATATTGATTCTTACACAGGTGCGATTATAAGATTGTAAGAGTCAGGGAAAACGTTACATTAATCGTTCAATTAAAATGAACTCCCTAAGATCATGTCCCTGCTCTGACTTTATTTACAATAAGTTGGGGGAGTTGGACTTCTGTATGGGAACCAATGAATGAGCAGTGGAAGACAGTGTATAATAATGTACTTGAAATGTATGGCAAAAAAAAAATTGTGCTATAGGTGGCCTAAAAGGGAGACATACTTTCTGGGGACACTGGTAAAGCTACCTGGAGGTGGTGTTACCTAAGATGTTTCTGAAGAGCTGACATGAGTGGGTGGCAGTGATTGGGAGGGGTTCTAGGAATGGAAGGTGGCCTGACGCCAGTGCCATGCAGACCTCTAGGGGCTGTGCCCAGCAAGATTATGGTCAGTACATCCCTGCTGGCATGGCTCAGTCATTGAGCATCGAGCTCACGGTTTGATTCCCAGTCAGGGTGCATGCCCTGCATGCCCGGGTTGCAGGCTCGATCCACAGTGGGGGACATGCATGAGGCAGCTGATCAATGATGCTCTCTCATCATTGATGTTTCTATCTCTCCCTCTCTTTCCTCTTTGAAATAAATAAACATATATTTAAAAAATAAAAAAATATATTTTAAAAAGGCTCGAGTCATTACAGTTCTGGAGGAGGACAAGACTGAATAGATTATATGAGAGCAGATGATGTCGTGTCCAGATCTGGGCAATGTGCAGTAGGAAATACAGAGGAAGTACAAAACAATTGGCTGTTCTCGGGGATCTTATGGTCCCTTTCGGAACACAAAATTAGCACAAGCCATGTGAAAGTGCAGTACAATCATATGCAGTCTCCTGAGCTCTGATGTGCTACTTGCATGGCTAAGAAAGATTCTTTATCCAGAAATAACATTGCAAATGCAAGTTTTTCAGACAAACAGGAGGTGTCAAGTACTAGAGAGTAATATGTGTTTTATTATCTGTAAGTGCATTGACATAAGCTTTTTGGTCTCCTTTTTGCTGTCACCATTAGCACCGTGATTACTCCCCCACAGAGCACACACTCTAATCACCCACTGACTGGTAGGATGCACAAAGCACAGAGCCTGTCCAGCGTAGCAGCTCTGCTTTTCTAGGGCACACTGGCTCCTCACTCACAGCATTATTTTTCAGTGAGGGCTCGTTCCCACCTCCATTGGCAGTATTGCAATCAAGATAACAAAAATATATTTCCCTTATCTATCAATAGAGCTATATATCACTATGAAACTTTAAGCTGTAGAGGAAATATGTATATGTAATAAAGTTCTTTTGTTTGTGATATTAACTATATCATACAGAATGTAAGAGGAGGGACCTGTGTATCATCTTTATAATCGTTACAGCCCGTTTCATAAAACATTTCACTAACAAAGTATATAATATTTATTAAAGTAATAAAAATACATCTCAAATTTAGAAAAGGGAGAGTCCACTTGTGGTTGAACTTCTTGGAGGATAATAGCTTTGGAATGGGAGGAAGAACAAAGTTGTAAGATACCATGAAATAAAAATCATCAGGTCTTGGTAAAACATTGACTATAGGATGTGAAGGAAGCAGAAAAGGCTGAGGTTTCGAACCTGCTGTGTAGGAGTGGCGGTGTCATTGCACATGTGGAAAGATAAAAGGAAGAGAGCTGACTTGAGAGGGAAGGGACTCACGTGGTTTGCTCTGTTGTGTTCATAAGATCAATTTGAAATATGGGCCTGGAAGTGTGTGGGAATGTGGGTGTGGGAGCATGATGAAATGTGAACAGACGAGTGCTCCAAGGGAAAGACTATCAAGAGAAAAGAATCCAAGACTTCAAATAGCCCAGCACCCACTCAAATGTACACATTTTGTCCTGATTCCTTGCTCAGTATCTGACCAAATTTGCCAACACTAACTTGCATTGTTTTATTCACCACAGATGATCCCAAGTGTCTAAAACACTGCCTTCAATTAATAATTGTCGAAGGAGCTTTCACCTTCTGATGGGAGATGACTAATAATGAACATCAATTGGGAGGGAGGAGAGAGAGAGGCAGAAAGACAAGGGGCACATTCATTTTTAAATGCAATATACTTCCACTGTTGCACAAGTAATTAGAATAACCGCTAACATGGTCACTAATGGATCGGGAAGTTGAGCATGAAAAAATTGGGAAATGATGGCGATTTTTTCCTGACTCTCTTTTTTCTATATTAAATGAACTGCTAGAAAGACGGATTGACAGCTATAATCTTCTTATTGATAGATATCCTGTTACAAAGCTAGTAATGATTCTTTGAAGAAAGGAAAAGGAAAGTGGAATTACTTTGAGAAGCATGGAGAATGGAGGATAAATTAAAATGATCAAGTAAAGGTGCAGGTGACAGGTTCTTGTATATTTTCAAAAACTAAAATGGGCTTGAATGGAAAAGGGGAGAGGATGATTAGATAGAAACAAAAGTCTTAGTAGTAGGGCTGAAGAGGACTCATTGCGGGCTTTCCTTACACTAACACCCACCTGTACCCGATGGTTCGGAGCCGTGGAATCACCTGGAGGCTTGCTTCTCCGAGTGTGGTCTGCAGAGTTGCAGCCTGAGCATCACCTTGGAGCTTGTGGGAAATGTGGGGTCTCGAGCCCCACCCCAGACCTAGAAATGATTTATTTTCAAATAAAAGTATGCCTAATTTTAATGCAGCAATGCTGATTCTCAGAAGTTGTACTTAAAATGAAATTAAGAAAAATTAAATAATTTAAAACACACAAGGAGTATATGTTATCAAAGGAATTCTGCACAGCATCCTTTTGGAACATGAGTAATTCCAAGAATCACCTGTTCCTTCTCCCCATCCTCTCTTTCTGTTCTGTGAGTCTAAGTTCTTCCCTCTATTGGGGTTGCTCCTAAGGAAGGCACAAATGAAGAGAAGCTGTTCTTTGCCCAATGAACCCGTTGGGGGTGGAACACAGAACTGGTAGTAATTGAAGCAGCAATCCAAAACAAGTAGAGATAAGAAATGATGATTATTATCATATCTGATTTCAGTAACAAGATAACTTAAGCAGATAAAATGTAATTAACCACTTTGGAATGTGTCCAAGTGGTGATGGTTTATTTCCCCCGAGTTCTTTCACCTTAAAGTAAATCTTGCTGGGGTTTCTCCCCGGATAATACTTAATAGGTTAAAATCACAGAGATGATATGTTTTCAGTGTGTTGAGAAGGTTAAACAAACAAGCAGGAGATAAAGGCTTTTGCATCTGGATGCTTAAAATAGTGCAGGATTGAGATCAGATTCCGTTCATACCACAATTTGCCCCTCACTCTCTGCTTTACAAGCTTTAGATGTTCTAGTGACATTTGAAAGGAGACAGAGGGGCAGGAAGTGTCTGGGGGTCGAGATGTTAGTGCTCAGTCTAAAATACCCACTAGCACTGGGAGCTCATTTGTGATGAAAACGAGATTGGACTAGATCAACAATCTTCAACCTTTTCATCTCATGGCACATAAACTAATTACTAAAATTCTGCAGCACACCAAAAGATACATCTTTTGCTGATACAAAAAAAAAAAAGGTATAATTTTGATTCATTCACACCAGTGGCTATTGTTGTATTGGCTGTTGTCATTGTTTTACTTGACAGTCTAAGTAGCGGTTCTCAACCTGTGGGTCACAAACAATGAAAATACATCCTGCATATCAGATATTTACATTACAATTCATAACAGTAGCAAAATTACAGTTATGAAGGAGCAACGAAAGTAATTTTACAGTTGGGGGTTACCACAACATGAGGAACTGTATTAAAGGGTTGGGCATTAGGAAGGTTGAGAATTATTGGAAGGGAAAAGAGGTCAGTGCCCCTGACTAAGTAGTCAGGTATTACATGTTTTAAACATTCTTGCAGCTCACCACTTGAAAATAGCTGGACTAGACCAGTGATGGCGAACCTATGACACGTGTGTCAGAGGTGACACGTGAACTCATTTTTTTTGGTTGATTTTTCTTTGTTAAATGGCATTTAAATATATAAAATACATATCAAAAATATAAATCTTTGTTTTACTATGGTTGCAAATATCAAAAATTTTCTATATGTGACACGGCACCAGAGTTAAGTTAGGGTTTTTCAAAATGCTGACACGCCGAGCTCAAAAGGTTCGCCATCACTGGACTAGACCATCCTACTCTGCGACTTTTAGGGCAGCTGCTCCTGAATGTGAAAGTGTGGACTGTTAGCAGAGGTGCTGTTGAAGTTCCAACAGCAGCCTAGGTATTGGCCAGAGAAGCAGTGATAAAGACCGGAGGAGGCGGGCCAGTGATCAGGGACATTTCCCTTCATGGTACCAGGACACAGCTTCCAGAAAGTGGCCCCTGGAAAAGTGACAACTTGGTTGAATAACAGTAGATGGGTATTGAGTACATTTGGTGTAGGCACTTAGGCAGTATTTGGCAGTCAGAATTTGAAGACTATTTACTGACATGGAAAATCCTTATGACATATGCACACACACATACTCTTAAGTTTAAAAAATAGGTTCAAACTCAGGTGCATAGCATGACTATAAGAATATGAACAGAAAATACACTAAACTAAAACTAGAAACCCCTAGAGACAAGAGAAGTACAGTAAAATGCTATTGATTGTGATGGAAGAGTTATGGAATTCTTTCCTCTCTCTTTCTTAAAACTTATTTTCCAAATTTTGTAGTGTGACTATAATACTATTAAAAAAGAAAAAAGAAAGATTGTGTAGAAAAGAAAAAAATGTATATTAAAAAACAACAACAGAAGGGACAATAAATTTGGGTCAACAAAATTTAAAATCCTTCTTCTGTAAACTTAAGTGGGAGCCTCAGTTTCTGGCCAAATTGTAATTCATATTCAGTTAGTTATGAATTGAGTGTGAGCCTCTGAATAACTTTAATGCAAAGAATCAAGATCAAAGGGAAATACTCAAGTGAATTTTATAGTCCTTTTTACCCCAAACTGCCTACATGTCTCCATTAAAGCTGTATCCCATTATTTTTAGTATTTACAGACTGGACTTTCCTGAGGGCTCTTTGAGACCAGGAATTGCATAGAATTGGCTCAATAAGTATTTATTGAATTGGAATCCTAAAAGGCTTGATTTCCCTTTTATAGAGAAGAGCTTTTTTATATCCTCAAACCAGAGAGGCATCCTGCGGACGTATATTATTGGAGAGCAGCAAGTGGCAAGAAGAGGAAATTCCTGTACTTGCACATTTCCTCTGGTGTAAGCACTCTTCTAGGCCACTAGACATTAGTGGAAATATTTTTCATGTTTGCTTGTGGCATCAGTTCTCCAGGCCACATCAAATGGGAGGTATTTGGCCAGGATTGTTTGTTGACGTTTGCTCGAAGGCATTCAGACCTTAACAACATACCATGCCCTTGGAAATTTTAGGAAAACTGCATCAGGTCTAGTTCCAGCAAACTAATTTAGCTAAGCTAAATAGCTAAATAAATACGGTAGAGCCCAATAGAATGATCCCCCCACCCCCCACCCCCAACTGGCATTAATTTAGAGTGGTTTCTTTTTTATTACTGCAGCACCCATGGAAAGCTGCTCTGCTTTGCCCACGGACAATGTAGCACTGCACCTGTACAACAGCCCATACAGGGGGCGTTCACTCACTTTGCTCCTCACTTGCAGTGGAATGGAGAAACAATGCAGCAGGCCTCAAAATTTAGCTATTTACAAGCAGCTGGATAGGAAGGACAAAAAGCTGGCAAGAAGTCTCAGAGTCTGCATCTATCTGAACCTCAGGACACTGCTAGGGGTCTGAAGAAAATATCAATAGCTTAATGTGAAATTTCATTCTAAGAACATTTATAGTTTAACGGAGGTCTCTTGCTTTACCCAAAAGGAGTTACATTGCAGATGTAGGTCACTGCACACTGTAATCTCCTCCGAACCTGTTCTTGAAGGTAACATCAGGTGTCATCAACTTGAGTAAAAGGAAATAGTCATCTAAAATGTGTTAGAAGCTCAGAATGCCATGTGGGAAGGGATCTTCAGGCCATGCCTGCCGGGGTCCAACCCCAGCAGGTCCAGGGGTTCCCAAAGGCGTAGTCCGAGTCGGCGAAGAAGGAATGACACAGAGACAGCGTTCAGTTGATCAGCAGCCTAGCCAGGATCTCTAGCCAGGATCTCCAGCCAAGTTCTGGTCTGGATCTCCAGCGAAGTTCTGCTTAGGATCTCCAGCCAGGTTCTGTGTCCATGTTCTCTTGCTAGGTTCTCCAGGTTCTCCAGCCAGGTTCTGTAGCCATGTTCCCTCGCTAGGTTCTCCAGCCAGGTTCTGTCCAGGTTCTCCAGCCAGGTTCAGTTACCAGGTTCTAGTCAGGTTCTCTTGCCAATTTCTGTAGTCAGGTCCAGTCCAGGATCTTTTGCCATGTTCTCTCACTAGGTTCTGTCTCTAGGTTCTGAGGCCAGTTTCTGTCCAGGATCTTTTGCCATGTTCTCTCCAGCGAAGTTCTTCTGTCTCTAGAGAATGTTCTGTGTAGGTTCTGTGCTTCCTGGTTCTGTCTTCTTCTTCCTGTGTAGGTTCTGTCTTCTTAGTTCTGTGTTCTAAGCTCTGTATTCTAAGTTCTGAGTCTTGCTGTCTTATTACATCTGTATTTATACCAGTTGATTCAATCCTATCAATCTCTATTACAAAGGTTAGGGCGTTTATTATCTCCATTCCAGGGAGTAAAGATTATGTAGCTTAAGCATGATTGTTCATAGTTAAAGTGATTAATTACCCGCCTGGCACTTAGTTAAGAGGTTTTATTCCCTCCCTAACTTCAGGGGAAAATCCCTACCTGGGGAAACACCCTTTCTCAGAGACCTTGGTTAAAACACATAGTGCCAAGAAGGTGAGCAAACATATTAAGAACAGTATGCCATATATGCCAGGTCCCTTGAAACAGCAAGCATGGACCGGCTCCCGGCACATGCCTGACCTCATGGTTTTAAGATGTGAACATCAAAACCCAGGGAAGTGGGGTTATTTGCTGAAGGCCACCCAGTTTCCCAGTGTCAGATTGGAACCATCACACTGGCTTCTCATCCAGTGAGCTGTTCATAGGCCTATGGCAGCTGCCAAAGATTTGAGGAGGAACCCTAAATTTGCCTAGAAATCAAGTTGCAATGTCCCAAAGAATGAACACAAAGTATGAATAGTATGATTATTTCATGGGTGTCTATTGAAAGCCTAAGTACATAGAAACTGACAGACCAGCTGGGGAAAGAAAGGCCACTGTTGGTGGGGCCTGCACCACACAGCTTTTCAAACTAGGAGGTTCTGCTCTATATCTAATCTAAATTTTTTGTGCTGAAATTTTGACCTTGTTTTTTCTGTATCTTCTCCAGTTGATAGTATCTTTTAATGAACTTGGGCGATTGAGTTCGTGATTTCAGCTCATTTTGTTTGTTAGTGTGAACTAAAGATTGTAGTGGAAATCTTTAAGAGAATGTTAAAAGAAAATAAACTGTATGGAAAGGAGGATTCTTTAGATTTTCCTGTAGGCAGGAATTCAAAGCTCCTTTAAAATGAAGTATGGGACTGAACACTGGAAGTTCTTCATATTTCATGGGTGTTTTCCATCCACATTCTTAGGCCCATAGGACTGCATGCTTTTCCTTTAATTGGAAGTTGTTAGTGAAAATGTATTGGAAAACAGGCTGCCTAAATAGCAACAGTTCTGGATGATTATTTTAGGCTAATTGTCTCAGCCATATTTTTACTGGTTTTAGAGACTTCTTTGTAGTTTTTATTTAGAGGCTGTATATATTCTTCCACTGTCTGAGAAGTGGGGCAGGCACACAGAAGCAAATTATTCCAAGTTTCAATCCAGGAAATATGCTCTTCCTGATATTCCAGAGTCAATAGCAAAATGTACTGTTATAAATACCCAAACTGTCTCTTTGCCGATTACCTTTATTATCTACATGCAGACTTCGATTGAAAACTTTTATTGTGAAAGGTTTTGGTTATCCCTGGACCTGTGGGGTGAGGGGATGGAATGAAACACAGAAAAAAATATGGTGATATATTTTTAAATTTAGGAATATAAGAATTTATAGTGAATACTAAAAGAGACTTTCTTTTGAAATTTATAGCATGAAGTCTTGTCTTTTAAATATATTTTTAATTTTGGTTCTGGTTCAAATAAAAACCTGTAAAAACATGGAGAATCTAAGTCAGTATGGAATTGCGAATGGAGCTAATTTAGCCTATGGTTGCATGTTTGTTTGGTTTTTTACATAGTACATAATTAATGTAAGAAAGAGAACTATTGATTCTTTATGTTTCCTCTTCTCTTCAGCTACTCAGTAACTGTGCAAGAGTCGTACCCACATCCCTTTGACCAAATTTACTACACCAGCTGCACTGACATTCTGAACTGGTTTAAGTGTACACGGCACAGGTAATGAAAGCTTGGATATATTTGCGAGTTTGGCTAACTGGGAAGGAATTTGATAACAGTCATTAAATACTTTGCTTTTAATACCTTTATTCTATTTAATAACTCTTTGTATGGAAGTATAAATTATTTATTTCTAATCAAATATCAGGTCAAAAGAGGTAACAGTGTGCTTTTTCCCTCTATGTAGAATCAGTTATCGGACAGCCTATCGACATGGGGAGAAAACTATGTATAGGCGCAAATCACAGTGTTGTCCTGGATTTTATGAAAGCAGGGAAATGTGTGTCCGTAAGTAAGACTTTCACTTCTATGAGGTTTGCTTATTTTCCCAGTGCTGGCTTGCCGCTGTTCATGGCAGCAGAGATGGAGGCCTGGGGAGATAGGGCACTGTGACTCATTCCCTTTCACTTTCGGCTGCTGCTTCCTTGGTCTGTGTAAGGAGGGAAACATTTACTCTGTCCCTCTGTCCTATTAGATATCTCCAAATGAATGTCCCTCAAGAAGAAAATAGATGCTATAGATCAGGGGTCCTCAAACTTTTTAAACAGGGGGCCAGTTCACTGTCCCTCAGACCGTTGGAGGGCCGGACTATAGTTTAAAAAAAACTATGAATAAATTCCTATGCACACTGCACATATCTTATTTTGAAGTAAAAAAACAAAACGGGAACAAATACAATATTTGTATTTGCATGTGGCCCGCGGGCCGTAGTTTGAGGACCCCTGCTATAGATAGATGCTTCAAGGCCAGATACAGTAATGTTAATCACCGTTTTCAGTACATGTCTCTTTGGAAATGGGTCAAGGAGTTATTAGATTTAGGTCACAGAAGAGAACAGAGACAAAACTTTCCCACAGCAGCTGACCAGGGTCCTGAGTCAACTTCTGAGAGGCCAACATGTTTTTTGCTGGTGAAGAGAATGATGAGGTTTATTAAAAGTAGAGGAGCTTTCACAGTAAGAAGTGACTATAAGCCTGGGTCACAAAGTAGATCTTTTTTTATCATCATTTTCTCTCTTCCCTCCCCTCCCCATCTCACCAATTCATTCTGAGATGTCTTGAGAGAAGTTTGTTATTTGATGATACACTTTAGAAAATCCTAGACTATGACACGACATGCAGTTTACAGTTGAGGTTTCTTACCATTGTGCATAGGACATGCAGAAGAGAGATTTTAAAAACAATTTTATTCAAATATTTTGGGTCACCACACAGCTGGAGGGCACCTTTGCTTTCTGAGCTGAGACACTGGTGTTGAGTAGCAGAGAGAGAGAGAAGGTTCTGCTCTAATCTGAAGGCACTAGGAATGATCAGACACATCTGGACTTAAGAATCTGCAGTGCCGGGTGATAGTACCACTCAGCTGGGTGACCTCAGATAAGCCACTAATACCTCTCTGAGGCTCCTTTGAAAGAGAAGGCAGCAGGAAAAAAGGAAAACAAATATGATATGTACTGACTTCATAAAAGATGCCATAGCATGAATCTACAGGAGCTGAGCAGGGCTGTTCAGAATAGCACATGGACAACACTCATTCATAGAGTTGCCAGGAACTGAAGACAACTCAATGGCATGTAATACACACACACACGCACACACACACACACACACACACACACACACACACACACAGCTTGGATCAGTGTATGTGTTCTCTTCCTTCCAACCCCTGGATTTTATTCAAAGCCAACACTATATAGGATAATAAATGTTCATTGAAAAAAGTTAGAAAATGTAACTAAACAAAAAGAAGAAAATAAAAGCACATTGTGAATGCCTTTCCTGGTCAATAAATGTACTTCTGTAACATATTGTAAATGTCAGTGTTATTGCATTGTAAATATTTATTTAACCAACTTCAACTATTGGATATGTGTGATTTCTAAGTTTTACCTGTTATGAACTGACTTGCTCTAGAAGACATTATTGTAGTTAAGTCTTCGTTCATATCTTTAATTAATAGGTAAGGATAAATTCCTAGAAGTCAGAGGTATTTGGTATGTTTTCAATTTATACTCCCACCAGCAGTATATGAGAATGCTTTTTTGTTTATACCTTGTGCCATTTTTCTTTTTTGCTAATTTTCTTCTTAATTTGCATGCCTTTGATTAAAAATGCTGCTGAATAATGAAACATTTTAGAGAATAAGCATGAGCTGATATCTCTGGTCCAGGCTGATAGGACTTTTCAAAGGACAGCACTGAGTGCACACAGAGTGGATAGTGGAGAGGCCTGGCTGGCCCCGCTGGCCATCCTCAGAGGCTTTGGGGTGACATTATGTTGGTACCAAGACTGATGTCAAGGAGCTTACCACATGTTTGCCTCTAGAACAGTGGTTCTCAACCTTCTGGCCCTTTAAATACAGTTCCTCATGTTGTGACCCAACCATAAAATTATTTTCGTTGCTACTTCATAACTGTAATGTTGCTACTGTTATGAATCATAATGTAAATATCTGATATGCAGGATGGTCTTAGGCGACCCCTGTGAAAGGGTCATTCGACCACCAAAGGGGTCACGACCCACAGGTTGAGAACTGCTGCTCTAGAAGACTTATGATTTCAGGTCTTACATTCAGGTTGTTAATCCATTTTGAGTTGATTTTTGTGTATGGTGTAAGATAGAGATCAAGTTTTATTTTATGAATGTGACTGTCCAGTTTTCCCAACACTGTTTATTGGAGATCATATATGCATGGATTTATTTCTGGGCTCTGTATTCTGTTCCATTGATCTATGTGTCTGCTTTTATGCTAGTATCATTCTGCTTTGATTGCCATAGCTTTGTAATATAGTTTGAAATCAGGAAGTGTGATGCCGTCATCTTTGTTCTTTCTCAAGACTGCTTTGGTTATTAGTGTTCATTTATGGGTCACACAAATTTTAGGATTGTGTGTTCTATTTCTGTGAAAAATGCCATTGGAATTTTAATGGATTGCATTGAATCTGAATATAGCTTTGGGTAGTATGGAAATTTATACAATATTAGTTCTTCCAATTCAGATCATGGAATATTTTTTCATTTATTTGTGTCTTCTTCCATTTCTTTCATTAGTGTCTTAATAGTTTTCAGGGTACAGATGTTTCACCTCCTTGGTTCATTTATTTTTAGGTATTTTATTCTTTTTGATGCAGTTGTAAATGAAATCTTTCTTAATTTCTCTTTCTGTTTTTTTTATTAGTGTTAATAATTAATTATTGACTTACTGAAGTTATAAATCCAAAACCTCATTGTTTCTAAAGCTAAATTTAGCTTACAGTTGTTTCATTTATTGGTCTAACAAATTCTAAAAACACATTAAGGGGCCTTTGACTAATGTTTTACAAGTATAAACACCATCAAGTTTTAAAAATGGAATTTGTATATTTAATAAATTTAATTTTTATCTAATCCAGCTTCCAGGCTGGCAAATTGTCCTATTTACTTAAGTACTTTTTGTAAATATAATAAGTTCAACTTGTTGATAACGTGAAATCTTAAGTTATTTTAAATGTTGTAATATTCTATTTTAAGATTTCAACTTTAAAATAACATTTCTAATCAATTATTGCATTACACATTGAAAAAGTGAAATTAGAAGACTGCTCTCTTATTCTAATAGGCCATATATTCTTTTAAATATTACAAATATATTTTAAAATCTAAAATTATAAACACTATATATTTTGATTCTCTTACACATTTCTATGTTAAAATTAAAATATTCACAAGACTAAAAGATGATTAACTTCTAAGCCAATAATTTTGGCATATCATGTTTTTTGGTTCACTTTTTTCCCCTTTTCTATTGAATTTATTGGGTGACACAGGTTAACAAAATTATACAGGTTTCATGTGCACAATTCCACAGCATATCACCTGTACACTGTATTGTATGTTCACCACCCCAAGTCAAGTCTCCTTCCATCACCATTTATCCCCCCTATACCCTCCACTACCTTCCTCCACCTCCCCCTCTCCTTGGCAATCACCACACTAAATTTTTGTGGTCTCTTCTGTTTGTGAAGTTATTTATTCATTTATTTTTAGATTATAGTAAAAAATACATAACATCAAATTTACTATCTTAATCATTAAAACTTTTTTAAATTATTAATTTGATTGAGAGAGAGAGAGAGAGAGAAAGAGAGAGAGAGAGAGTGAGAAAGATTGATTTGTTGTTCCACTTATTTATGCATTCATTGGCTGCTCCTTGTATGTGCCCTGACTGAGATTAAACCTGCAACCTTAGGGTATCGAAATGATGCTCTAACTGACTGAGCTACCCAGCCAGGGCCCATCTTAATAATTTTTTAGTGGTATTAAGTATATTCACATTGTTGTGCAATAGAGCTCTAGAACTTTTTCGTCTTTCAAAACTGAAAGCCCCCCTACCTTCCCTGTAGCCATTTACTTCTACTTTCTGTTTTGAGGATTTGACTACTTCAGCTATTGCATATTGCAGTTTTGACTACTGTAGAAATCATATGGTATTTGTCCTTTAATGACAAACTTAGTATAATATCCTCAACAACCTCATCCATGTTGCAGCATTTTGACAGGACTTCTTTTTTAGGGCTACATAATATTTCTTTGTATTTTCTGAAGTTTTTTAAATGCCAGAAAACACGGTCCTTGATTACTACCTCGATGGAACATACTGTGACCATTGTCTGTCTTAGACGCTGTATCTTCTATCACTGAGATTTAAGACATTATTTCCCAGTGCCATTTGTGTTTTCCTTTCAGTGACAGGAACAGGCTGGGGGATGAAGTGAGACTGATTAGTTTCTCAGAGAGCCACAGAAATGCTGATTAGAAACAACAGGTGGCAGTGGAGAGAGAAACTGGCTGATTTCAGGGCTGGTAAAGGAGACAGTTTGAGACTGGGACTTGAATAACACATGTCAGGGAGAGTCAGCAGAAGGCCCAGGCTCTTTGAAGCCCGTTACACTCACCAACATCATGGGGATTCATTCTCTCCTCACCCCAGAGTTCCACAGGTCTCCTTTCCTAAGAGTTCAACTGTTTTCAACTCTAGTGGTGGCCTGGAGCCAGGGCAACCTCCTGTCTTTTTCCACAACCCCCTACCATGAGCTCTGAGGAGAGAGGAACAGTCTCCGGTCCGGTGGCAGCCAGAGGAGCTGTAGGCAGTCTGAACTGAAACATGAATGCTCTGGTCCATGGGAAGGAGTTGAGACCCACTCTCATGATCTCCACAACAATATTCAATCTTTTTCAGCTCATGGCACAAAGGAACTAATTACTAAAATTCTGTGGCACATCAAAAAATATGTTTTTTTGCCGGTATGACCAAAAAAATAGGTATAATTTTGATTCATTCACACCAGATGGCTATTGTTGTGTTGGCTGTTGTCATTTTTTGTTTGACACTCTAAGGCAGTGGTTCTCAACCTTCTGGCCCTTTAAATACAGTTCCTCATGTTGTGACCCAACCATAAAATTATTTTCGTTGCTACTTCATAACTGTAATGTTGCTACTGTTATGAATCATAATGTAAATATGTGATATGCAGGATGGTCTTAGGCGACCCCTGTGAAAGGGTCGTTCGACCGCTAAAGGGGTCGCGACCCACAGGCTGAGAACCGCTGCTCTAAGGGAAAAGAGGTCAGTGCCCCTGACTACATAGTCAGGTATTGCACAGCTTAAAAATTCTTGCAGCACATCAGTGTGCCGTGGAACACCATTTGAAAATCACAGCTGTAAATTATGTAGCAAATGTGCATTGGAGGCTGCCCTGGGCGCCTAGCCATTATTTACAACCTTAGAATTCTAGAAAATGTGTTTGGAGATACACAAAACTGACTTCCAAACACATCTTTGGAACCCACCCTATTAGCAAGTGGAGATTGCCTATAGGTTTGGTTTCATGGGCCTAGGAAAAGCTCACAGGAAAAGCAGCAGCAGAGTGGAAAGTGGCAACTCTCCCTCTGTGGGAAGGATTGGTTGATCCCAAGACAGGGCTGACCATACATTCTCACTCCAATGTCCTTGGCTTCACCTGGGCTGATCGGAGAGAAGTAAATCATTTTAAGCCGGGCTGCTTGCAGCAGAATCATGAATGGACAAAAAGCATGGCCAGGGGTCCCTTCTCCAGTCCTACTTCCATCTTCTGCCCAGATGCCGCCCTCTCCCGCTGGGTGCTACTGCAAAGGAAGGGAACATTCTGACAAATGTTTCCTTTGTGGTAGACAACTCCTAGTCTATGTTTGTTTGATGCAAGAGGTCAAATACTAACTTCAAATTAATGCTGGAATGGGGGCATTGCAGGCAGCGTGGCTTGCAAGGAAGACACAGGAGAGGTTTGGGGGCTGGGTCACCCGCTCAATTGCCTTGGAGGCCAGCTCTGAGGAGAAGATCAGTTCCCATGGATGTGCCCTGCACGTCTTTGGCACTCGTTAAGAGAACTTGGGAACCGTAAATAAGAAGCCTTAACTCCCACACACGGAACTGTATATGATTTCCTGTTCTTAGCAGAGATGAGTGTGACAATTGATTACCATGCAGTGAATGAATATTCACAGCTGATTTTTAGCTTGGCCAACTTTATGAAAAACTGAATTGGCTATAGGCAAATAAGGGGCTAGAACTGTGGTTGGTGTTTACATAAAAAATAATTCCGGCAGATAAACTTTACTCATGCTTGAATATCATGCTCAGTAAGCAATGGGGTTTAAACCCAAATTGTGGGTTAAAGGCTTAGAGACATCTGCAGCTCTTACCCAGGACTATTTTTCTTCCAGGAGACACATCTACCACACAGGTAGCACTTTAGGGGGCCACATTAGGCTATTTGCCATATGACCCATACATTTCCCCCATTTCTTCTTTTTGTTTTGGAATATTATTGGACCAAAGGTAACAAGCAGTTTCCCTTTGGGGAGAGAGGGTACCTTCTCTTGGAAGTGACTACCTGGAACATTGTGTTTAGAAGGGTTCTGAGGCCATGTCTGTGCTGAGAGAACAGAGCGACTCATTAGTGATCCCTGTCTTGGTCTTGGTACAGCCTGAGTGCTCACATTGCCATCCCTGTATTAGACTCGGTCTGGCATCCTATGGCATTTTGGACCTTTGAGTCATGGAGGTATCAGCTGAGGTTCCCAAGTCATGCACCTGGCCCACAGCCTCCTGCTACACGTAGCTTCTCCCTTTAACTGGGGGTCCTATGTGCTGTTCCTGCTCTGGTCCCCAGGAAAATGAGCTTCCTCTTTGTGAACTGGAATATTTGCTAAGCTACCCCAGGATTATTTTGTCAGGAATTTTGTTTGGGAATGCAAGAAGATATTCAACAGCCACATTTGTCTCAGCGTCAGCCATAGGAGGGTCTGATAGGAAGGATATTTCAGACGTGTGCAAATTGGTCAAAATGGGCTAGGCTTTTGGGAAGAGCTGGGCAGCAGATACTTGTTTCTCTGACTTGAGGTCATGGAAGGATACCTTTACTTCTTTATTTAGGCATCATGTCATTTTGGTCTTTGGCTGCTAAAAAGTTGGGGGCAGATGTTTCAGGATGAAAAGAGCTAGAGTGCCGACAGGATGCCACGTATGGGGCTGTGAAGATTCAGCATTTGGGGAGCGCTGTGTTGGCAAGCCGGGCTCTGGGGGACGGTGAGAGTTTAGGAGAGGAGGACCACCTCTCTGAAGTTGAAGGCAACCTGAGCACTCTGCTCTGGGTGTGTTTGAGTCTCACAGGCTTGTTTAATAATGAAGTTGTGACCTTGTTAAATATTTTCAAACAACCTTAGGTGTAGACCCTTTTACGCAGCCCCTTTTGAGTGCAGCTAAAAGTGAGACAATCCTTTTAGGCTAGCCAAAGAGCCATGAACTGACAGCGATCAGATGGTATGTTCCTAAGTGTATGTACCCTTGATGCCCTTTCTGCCAGTGGCAGTGGATTTTTCCATGTTTCCATGGGACCCTCTATTCTGTTACTATGGAGCCCGACATGGTTCAGAGGAACCTACCAGTAAATACTGGGAAAGGCCCTTTGTCTACACACTGCACCAGCAGAAATTTCAATTTCCCCCACACATCTATTGGAACCTAAACTTCTGCTTCCCAATTTTAGTCATTGGTCTCTGCTAGCAAGGAAGATAGGACACTGAAAACAATGCAGAAAACCTCTGTTGCCTCACTGATGGCCAATGTCTGCTCATTGTTAGGATTTTATAAATAGAAACCATGAAGTTAATAATAATTAAAAACACTATAAATTCAAGATAGCCTCAGTATAAACAGACAGAAATCATGACTCAGTCTAAACAAATGGAAATCACATCTGCTACTCTTTTTTGCTTAAGGAAGCCTGACTTTAGGTTCCCTTTGAGAGAGGGCTGAGGGAAACAATGAAAATTCTTGCCTTATCTCTAGAAAATGAGTTTCTGCAACTGCAGTCTTTGCAGGGCAGATAGCATTTTTACAGGCCTAATAATTTATGCAGTCTCCTTATAGAGATAGATAATAGCTAATATAAAAGCTCAGAACTGAGAAGCAATTTTTATTGCACAATGGTTCAAATCCCTTTAGAGCAAAGTCATTTAAAATTATGGCAAAAACACATTTTGATCTAAGTGACCAACCACAAAACATTCACATGACCAGGTGGTGACAGAACTTGTTTTTTTAGTTTGGGATAGCACAACTGTACGAACTTTTACAGATAATGCAGCATAAAACTTGTACATCCCTCTGGGCCACACACAGAGATACTAATGGGAGAGGACGACCCGTGGACTCATAGAAGCAAAACTGCATGGACACTATTCTTTCCTTAAGCTTCAGTGGTATCTCAAGGTCTAAGTGTGCATTGTTTGTTTGCTTTCTTGAAAGATATCAGCTAGAGCTCTAAGAGAACCACCACAGAGCCTTCTCTGTTAAGGTCACAGGAGGCATCATGATCTGAAGGAGGGCCTCCCAGGCCAGCTGGGCACATTGGAGGGCCAGAGCCTGTTATGGCAAGTCTAAAGATATGGCACTTGTTTAAGATGAAAAATAACTCAGTTAATTTATTGTATTTAGCATGTAATTGAGGGACAGAAAATGAAATGTGCCACCTCAAATGAAATCTATCTGTTGATACAGAGAGAATAGGTTTCTAGAAACTTGGGCCTGGTAGTTGCATGCCCCTGTTGTGAGCCACTGAATAATTGTCCTGCAGAATTTATCCAGTAAGACTGGGAAATGCCTTCTTCTGGATCCCCTTTAAGGTAGTCTGTTAAAGGCTCTGAGCATGCTTGGAGTAGAGGCATGACTCAAAGTTATTTGACCATGGAGTTTCCTAATCCCTCCCTACCCCCCATTCCTTCCCCCCAAGAACATGATGGAACTAATAGTCTTTAGAGTCTACTTATTTGAAAAACAATGCTTTGAGGGATTTACTTTGCTTTTATATAACTTTAGACGGCAATTATAAATATTTAACTTTATCAGAGACTCTTTGGATCATTAATTTTGTTGTTTTTTAAAATATATTTCTTTTTTATTGATTTCAGAGAGGAAGGGAGAAGGAGAGAGAGAGATAGAAACATCAATGATGAGAGAGAATCATTGATTGGCTGCCTCCTGCACGCCCCCCACTGGGGATCGAGCCCGCAACCCAGGCATGTGCCTTTGGCCAGAATCGAACCTGGGACCCCTCAGTCCTCAGGCTGACGCTCTATCCACTGAGCCAAGCCGGCTAGGGCTATTGTTGTTGTTTTTAGTTTTATTGAGATATAACTGACATATACCGTTGGATAAGTTTAATGTGTACAGTGGTACAATGTGATGATTTGATACACTAATATATTACAAAACGATTACCATTACTGCAATAGGGTTAGTGACACTTCAATCACCTGACATAATTACCATTTCCTTTTTGTGGTGAGAACATTTAAGATCAACTCTCCTATCAACTTCAAGTATATAATATAGCATTATTAAGTTGCCATGCTATATATTAGATTTCCCAGAACTAATTCATCTTATAACTGGAACTTTGTACCCTTTGACAAACATTCCCCATTTGCCTCCTCCCAACCCCTAGCCTTGGTAACCACCATTCCACCCTCTATTTCTATGAGTTCAGTTTTTTGAGATTCCACATGTTAAGTGATATCATATAGTATTCGTTTTTCTCTAACTCATTGCACTTAGGCTAATGACCCCAGGGCCATCGATATTGTCACAAATGGCAGGACTTTCTTCTTTTTTATGGGTGAATAATATTCCATTCTATATATAGTATTGTGTTTACATCAACATCAAGACAAAACACTCCCCCAGCAAAAAGGCTCAGATGATGGTTAGCATTTTTTAGAAATAAAGTATTTTTAATTAAGGTGTACACATTGTTTTATTAAGACACAAAACTATTGCACCCTTAATAGTGTAAACGTAACTTTTTTATGCACTGGGAGACCAAAAAGTTCACATGCCTTGCTTTATTGCAGTGGTCTGGAACTGAATCCGCAGTATCTCCTTGGTATGCCTGCATACCACATTTTCTTTATCCACTCATTGGGCAAAGGACATTTAGGTTGTTTCCATATCTTGGCTATTACTACTACTGCTACAATGGACATGGGAGTACAGATCCTAATTTCTTTTCCTTTGGATATATACCCAGAAGTAGAATTGCTGGTACTTCTATTTTTAATCTTCTGAGACGTTGCCATACTGTTTTCCATAGTGGTTGTATCAACTACATTTCCTTGTACCAACAGTGCACAAGGGTTCCCTTTTCTCTACATCCTCGCCAACACTTGTTATCTCTTGATAGCTATTCGGAGAGGTGTGATATGATAACACCTTATGGTTTTAATTTGTATTTCTCTGATGACTAGTAATATCAAGAACCTTTACATGTATCTGTTGGCCATATGTATGTTTTTTAAATATCTATTCAG
The DNA here is from genome assembly GCF_014108235.1 of Myotis myotis. Classification (NCBI taxonomy): domain Eukaryota; kingdom Metazoa; phylum Chordata; class Mammalia; order Chiroptera; family Vespertilionidae; genus Myotis; species Myotis myotis. Next base: position 77,712,910 of record NW_023416357.1, read on the forward strand.
GTCTTTTGCCCATTTTAGTTTTTTTTTGTGCTGATGAGGTATATGAGCTTTTTATATATTTTGGATGGATGATTTGAAATATTTTCTCCCATTCAGCAGGTTGACATTTTTTTGTTGATAGTTTCTTTTGTTGTTAGTTTGATGTCCCACTTTTTTTTTTTTTTCTTTTGCTGCTTGTGATTTTGGTGTTGTATAAAAAAATTCACTGTGAAGTTTAATGTCAATGAGTTTTCCCCCTATGTTTTCTTCTAAAAGTTTTATGTTTTTAGGTTTTATATCTTTAATCCATTTTGAGTTAATTTTTGTGACTAATATAAGATAGGTGTCCAATTTCATCCTTCTGCATGTGATCATTTTGTTTTCCATTACCATTTATTGAAGAGACTATCCTTTCTCTATTGAGTATTCTTAGTGCTTTCATCAAATTTTAGTTGAGCATATATTTGAGGGTTTATTTCTGGGCTCTTGATTTTGTTCCATTGGCCTATGCGTCTATTTTTATGCCAATGTCATACAGCTATGATAGCTATGTAATATAGTGTGAAATCAGGAAATGTGATGCCTCCAGGTTTGTTCTTCTTTCTCAAGATCGCTTTGGCTATTTGGGGTCTTTTGTAGTTTCATACAAATTTTAGGATTGTTTGCTGTGTTTCTTGAAAATGCCAATGGCATTTTGATAGGAATTACATTGAAGCTATCGATGACTTTGGGTAGTGTGGACCTTTTAATAATATTAATACTCTGATCCATGAACATGGGATATCTTTTTATTTTGTTTGAAAACTTATAAGCTCTATGAACTTAGATATCCAAATCTCCCCCAAGATTTGGAAAGTTATCCCCCATTACTTCTTTAAATAAACTTTCTGCTCCCTTATTCCTCTCTTTTCCTTCAGGGATTCCCAATAATTCGCAATTGCTTCTTTTGATGTTATCCCATAGATTATGTAGGCTTTCTTCAGTCTTTTTAAAAAAAATTTATTATTGAAAGTATTACATATGTCTCTCTCCCCCCCCCCCCATTGAATTCTCCTAGCCTGTCCCCACTCACTACCCCAGGCCTTCACCACCCTATTGTCTGTATCCATGGGTTATGCATATATGCATACAAATTCCTTGGTTGATCTCTTTTTCACTTTTTCTCATTCTTTTTTTTTTTTTTTTTCATTGCTCTCCCTTAACTGGATAGTATGGAAATATCTTCTACTTCACAGTTTCTTTTCTTTCTTGATCCATTCTTATGTTGATGCTTTCTATTGCACTTTTTATTTCATTCATTATTATATTCTTTAAATCCAGAATTTCTATTTGGTCCTTTCTTTATGATTTCTATTTCTTGTTAAACTTCTCATTTTGTTTATCCATTGTTTTCCCAATCTTGTTGAGTGTTTTTCAGTGTTTTCTTTTAACTCATTTAGGTTCCTTTAAATAGCTATTTTGAATTCTTAGACAGGTAAATTATAGATCTGCATGTCCTTGAGGTCGGTTACTGGTGCATATTGTATCTCTTCAGTGGTGTCATGTTTCCTTGTTATTTAATATTCCTTGAAGTCTTGCATTGTGTGTTCATGTCACCACCTTCAGTCTTTACTGAAATTGGAAGGTAAATACCTCTATCAGATCTGCTAGGGATTCTGAGGCTTTCTCAGACCTATTGATAAGCCTGCTCCATGCTTTATGCTCCCTCTTGTGGCAGAATTCTTAAACTTGTATACCTTCTCTGAATCCTGCAACACACCAGGCCAGGTGTTGACAGCCTCCCTTTTGCTTTCCCATGGGTGAAGCTAAAGCTGAAGTTTGTGGTCTCTTCCTGGCCCACAGATATGAGCCAGCTTTCTGCAGGACATCTGCTGAAGCTCACTCTCACCACTGTTGGGAGTGTGGACAGAGAGCTGGATAGAGTGGGGGTTTCTGTGGGTAAGGTGCACGGAGCATTGGGAGTATACATGGGCCATTTGGAGGGGTGTCCATGAGCCAGGCATCTCCAGTGGCTCACGGTGAGCTTCTTGATGGCCTCTGCAACACAGGGAGTAGGATCCACATTCCTTTAATGTCCTGAGAGATCCCATCTGCTGCTTTCCTCTTCCCTTTCCCCTGTCATGCAGCTCACAACTCCCTACTCTGGATGTGGTAAGATAGAAATGGACCTCTTTGAAAGAGGCCAACACAGCTGGAAGAGCTGTGCTCTCACTCACATGCTCTCACTTGCCCCTGGGAGAGAAATCACAGATCCAGAAGGCATTGAGCTGTGCCGCCCTGGGGAGGGCTGCTGTGGGTAAAGCCTAACTGCTCCTCTTACCCTCTGCAGTGTGTCCACATTGTGTTTTCTTTCGCCAGTGATGTGCGGGAGCTTCTCTGCTGGGAACTGGGACTTCCAGAAAGGCTTTTTCATCCATGGGTGATTGTCTTAAAACAGTGTTCTTAAGGGGCTCCTGGGCCATGGCCAAAGGGACTGTAGACCACTTACGACCACCTAGGGGTCCGCAGCTGAGGCCTGTGTGATGCACATGGGTGGGCAAGACTCCTCTGGCCCCCTTGGCATGTGGTGGTGGGTCCCACAGCTCCCACAAAGGCACTTCTGTCCCTGAGGGACGCTGAATGGTTGGTGTTGAAGGGGGTTACCAGGATGGATGTCTTTTTCAGGCATGTTGCTGATGTCACTCTTCTTTACTTTCTTCTAAGAACATGTCTGTTTCCACAATCAAGACAGGGAAATTTTTAGTTGAGTTATGACAGGATATAGCAGACACTTGCTTCCCTTCACCATGGCATAGGTGATGTACCCATTTACGAGCTTCACCAGTGGGGTTCAGCATTGGCTGGGCTTCTCTTCCAAGTGTGGAACTCTTATTAACAGAGATATTTCATGGCAAGCAGTTGTTCACCAAAAGTGAGCATGCTTATGAAACATCTCAATATGAAATTTAAAACTGCTGTATAAATGACAGATTTATACACTTGACAAAGGGGTAAAAACTAAAATTAAGAAAAAGGGCAGTAATGTTTAAAATGCAACCTGTTAAAGATCTTAAAAGCTTTATCCTGAACATTTTAGGAGCTTCACTGATGTTTTTAATAAAGCAGGCCACTAGTCTGTCCCCACGATGGCAGAGTAGTGGGCTGGACGGTTTGATGTATAATCATATTTTGTTTGGTCCACATAGTGTTTTACATCAAAAACATTTTTAACATAAAACTTAGATTTTCATTTTTCCTGGGGGGGGGGGGAACCAGGTGATTGGTAACACTGGCTTGACATTCTTTTTATTTTAAGTACCTTTTTTTATTTTTCAATTACAGTTGATGTACAATATTTTATTAGCTTCAGTTGTATAAGCTAGTGATTAGATAATTATGTAACTGATGAAGTGGTCACTCCGACAAATCTAGTACCCATCTGACATCTGACACTAGGCACAGTTATTACAGTATTACTGACCGTATTCCCTATGCTGTAGTTTACATCTTCATGATTATTCTGTAACTACTAATTTGTACTTCACCTTTTCACTCACTCTGCAACCTCCCTCCATCTGGCAGTCGTCAAAATGTTCTCTGAACCTGAGTCTGTTTCTGTTCTGCTTGTTTGTTTATTTTGTTTTTAGATACCATACATAAGTGAAATCATCTGGCATCTGTCTTTCTCTGTCTGACTTCCTTCACTTAGCACAATGCCCTCTAGGTCTATTCAGATTGTTGCAGATGGCAAGATTTCATTCTTTTTTTTTTTTTTTTTTTTTATGACTGAGTCATATTCCGTTTTATATATGCACCACATCTTCTTTATCCATTCATCTATTGATGGACACTTAGTTTGCTTCCATATATTGGCTATTATAAATAATGCTGCAATGAACATATGGATGTATAATAGGTCTTTTCAATTTGATGTTTCAGGTTTCTTCAGATAAATACTCAGAAGTGGAATTGCTGGGTCCTTTTTTTGTCTCTTGTTATAGCCTTTGTTTTAAAGTCTATTTTGTCTGGTATGAGCATTGCTAGTGTAACTTTTTTTCTTGGTATCAATTTTCATGAAATACCTTTTTCCATCCCTTTGTTTACAGTCTGTGCGTGCCTTTTCATCTGAAGTGAGTTTCTTGTAGGCAACATATGTAAGGGTCTAGTTTTGTTATCCATTCAACCACCATATGTCTTTTGCTTGGAGCATTTAATCTATTTGCATTTAAAATTATTATTGATAGATATGTACTTATTGCCATTTTATTATTCATAGTTTTATCTTTTTTCTTCTTCTTCTTAAAGAAGACCCTTTAACATTTCTTGCAACACTGGTTTGGGGGTGATGAACCCTTTTAGCTTTTCCTTGTCTGGGAAGTTCTTTATTGATCCTTTGATTCTAAATGATAGATTTACTGGGTAGAATAATCTTGGTTGTAGTTACTTGCTTTTTATCACTTTGAATATTTCTTGCCAATCCTTTCTGCCTGCAGAGTTTCTGTTGAGAAATAAGCTGACAGTCTACTGGGAGCACCCTTGTAGGTAACTAACTGCTTTTCTCTTGTGGTTTTTAAGATTCTCTCTTGTCTTTAATCTTTGGCATTTTAATTATGGTGTCTTTTGAAATGGGCCTCTTTGGGTTCATGGCTTGGCATTTTTTAAAAATATACTTTTATTGATTTCAGAGAGGAAGGAAGAGAGAGAGAGAGAGAGAGAGAGAGAGAGAGAGAGAGAGAGAGAGAGACATCAATGATGAGAGAGAATCTTTGATTGGCTGCCTCCTGCACACCCCCCTACTGAGGATTGAGCCTGCAACCAGGCATGTGCTCTGACCAGGAATCAAACTGTGACCTCCTGGTTCATAAGTCAACACTCAACCACTGACCCACACTAGCCCAGCCATGGCTTGACATTTTTATGTGGCAATAGACAGAAGATAATAAAAAGGAGCCTCTCTTTTATTTATTTATTTTTAGTTGAGATATACATGACAGATTATGTTAGTTCAGGTATATAACATAATGATTCAATATATGTGTATATTACAATATGATTACCACAGTTAGTTTTGTTAACATGTCACCATACATAGTTACAAAATTTTGTGTGATGAGAACTTTTAAGATATACTCTCTTAGAAACTTTTAAATATACAATACAGTATTATTAACTACTTAGAGGCCCAGTGCATGAAATTCATGCACAGTGGGGTCCCTAAGTTTGGCTGGCAATCGAGGCCGATCAGGTTCCCCGCCTCCCTACCTCCCCGCCTCCCCACCTCCTCCTTCCCTCGCCACCCACATCTGCCTCCACCCACCCCCAGTTTCCAGTCCCAGCCCAGGGCCTGGTCAGCTAGGGGAGGGGTAGGGGGAGGGCCCTGGGAGGTTGGCTGGCAGGCCCCATCAGCGATCGGGGCCTACGGGCAGGGGGGCAGCTCCTGCATTGAGTGTCTGCCCCCTGGTGGTCAGTGCATGTCATAGTGACTGGTTGTTCCAATTGTTCTGGTCATTCAGGTTGTTCCAGTCGTTCCACATAATGGTTGCTTAGGCTTTTATATATAGACTAGAGGCCCGGTGCATGAAATTTGTGCACTTGGGGGGGTTGTCCCCCAGCCTAGACTGTGCCCTCTCACAGTGCGGAAGCCCCCGATCGATCGCCTCAAAGAGGTAGGCCCTGCTCAACCATCCGGGGCTCCTCAATGGATTTCCCCAAAGAGATAGGCTGGTGCCAGGGGTCCAGCCTCCATGGCGGGCACGCAGGGCCATGGGAAGCCTGGGGGAAGCTGTGCGGAGCAGCCGCTGAGGCCCCGCCCCCATGGCACACGTACGGGGCCATGGGAAGCCTGCCTCCACTGTGCACACAGCCATCTTGTGATGGCATGGGGGCATCACGCATGAGGGCGTGACAGCTACTTAGCCTTTTATTAGTAAGGATAGTCATCATGCTTTACATTACCTCCTCATGACATTATTTTATTTATTTATTTATTTAAATCCTCATCTGAGGATATTTTTCAACTGACTTTTAGAGAGAGTGGAAGAGAAAGGGAAAGACAGAGAGAAACATCAATATGAGAGAAACACATTGATTGGTTGTCTCCTGCAGCACCCTGACCAGGGCCCAGGCTGGGAAGGAGCCTGCAACTGAGGTATGTGCCCTTGACTGGAATCGAATCCATTATCCTTCAGTCTGCAGACCAACGCTCTATCCATTGAGCCAAACTTGCTAGGGCCTCATGACATTATTTTATAACTGGAAGTTTATACCCTTTGACCCCCTGGATCTATACCTTTTAGATGAACAAGTGCTCTATGAGTTTTCCCTGACCTGCTTACTCATCTTTTTGATGCCACCTGGCTCCTGGAGGCATCTGAGTTTATGTTCCTTGGTTTTCTGAGGCGTGTTCTAGTAGCAAAGGTCCTGGTGCTTTCTCTCAGACCCTTAATTCTGCCCCTTTTGAAGAAATTCTACCGCTTAATTTACGCACTGGCTTAGGGCCTTGACACTGAAATGCAAATGTCTTTGACTAGGGAAAAGCATAGCTGTTATTATTAGTCATTGACCCTTGAGTATGAGAATTCCATTTATTCTCAAGCTAATGTAGACAGGAAAGGAGAATAGAAAGAACATAAGGGCACCAGAATCCAAAAGGAAATAAATGTCTGGGGGATCACCCCTGAGGAGGGAGGAGGGAGGAGGGAGGAGGACACTGAATGGAAAAACTGGTAACCTCAATGGTTGCCACTACCCTCTTAACTTCCCCTGGGGGTGGCCTCTGTTATTAACGTGTGATTCTAATGCATTGGGTAAGCAGAAGCAAAGTATCTGGAAACAAGTGTCAGCAAGATGAAATAGGGCAGACTGAGGGAAATGCCATGTGGTGGAAAACATGCTGTGGGAAGGGGTATCTGTGAAAGAATTCCATGGCTCTGTAGAGAGTGGTTGGACCAAGATGAAGGCCATTCTAAAAACAGAGATTCTGGTGTGGCACTTCCCGTAGTCACCATTCTCTCCCCACAGACATAAACATAACAGGACCAAGGGAAGTGATTTATCCCAAATGAAGGTCCCTTCCCTCTGATTTCTTCTCCAAAGTGTATGCTGATGATTTTGAAATCTTTTCCAAATTGAATCAGTTTGCATTTGTATCATCAGCTATAGGCTAAGTTGCTAGGAATTTGTGCTTAGAAAAGTGGGAGTTTATCCCAGTGTCTGTTAATTTTTTGAAAGTATGGTCCATTAGGATCGTATTCCTTATTACTTAAATCTGATTTAACCTAAAGAGACAACAATGCGAGAGTCGTGGCCAAAATAGATAATGCCTGTATATGTGTGGAATTAAGCTAAAAACCTTTTCCATTTTCCATTAAATGAATAGGATTATGTGCTCCACAGATGGTATTTCAATCCTTTGTGTGGGATCCATTACAATAGTCTATTTCAACACAAACTTTTTTTTTCTGTGTAAGTCATTCACTTTGTAGAGGAAAAGCTTAGTAGAACATTGCATTGTGAGTTTTAGTATTAGCAGTTCCTCAGATATTTTTGGGAAGTTCTCAAGCCAATACCTTCATAAGCATTTGGAGAGCCCATCCATCAATGACCACAGACTCTTACTGAACTTGCAAAGTATGTATAGTATTTTAGTGTTAAGCTCAGATTTTTGTAAAAATAAAATAAATCTGCCCTGTTTTGTATATAGAGAGTTTTCTTTGTCCCTCCCTGGAATTTCTTCTCACAGTCTAGTTGTATGCATCTTGAACAGGGATCTAACCCACAACCCATGTATGTGCCCTGACCAGGAATTGAACCCATGATCCTTCGGTGCATGGGACAATGTTCTAACCAACTGAGCCACACTGGTCATGGCTCTAGTTTTTGTTTTTTTTTAACAGCTTTACTGAGGTAACAAAGACATAAAATAACTAGAGAAATTAAGTATATAATTTGATAGGTATGGCAAGTATACAGTCATGAAACTATCACCTCAGTTATGAAGTTAACTATTCATAGCATACAAACATTTTTTCATACCCCTTTGTAATTCCTCCCATCCACCCCTACTTGCCCCTCACTTTCTGCAGGTAACCACTGATTTGCTTTCTGTCACTCTAGATCAGTTTGTATTTTCTAGGGCTTTATATAAATGGAATTATACAGTATGTTACTGTTTTTTATGTCTGATCTCTTTCACTCAGAATAGTCATTTTGAGATTCATCCATTTTGTCTGGATTATCATTTCAAATAAAGCTGCTCTGACAATTCCTATACAAGTCTTTGTATGAATGTATATTTTTATTTCTCTTGTATAATACCTAGGAATGGTGTGGCTGAATCAATTGGTACTTCAAAGATGCTTTACTTGAAATAGCCAAACTGGAAACCATCTAAATGTCCATGAACATTTTTTAAAAACTGCCAAACTTTCCCAAAGTGGTGTCAATTTTAAAATCTCATTAGAAATGTATGAGAGTTGCACTTATTTCAGATCCTTGCCAACACTTGATACAGTTTTTTTAAATTTGTCATTTGAATATATACATATAGTTTTAATTTGAGCTGTTCTAGTGACTAATGACATTGAGCAACTTTCCATGAGCTCATTTGCCATTAGTACATCTTCTTTGGTGATATGTCCAAATCTTTTGCCATTTGTTTATTTGTAATTGTGAGCTCTTTGTTTTTTATTTTGTACTAGAGGTCCTTGCACAAATTCGTGCACTGGTGGGGTCCCTCGGCCTGGCCTGTGGGGATTGGGCTGAAACTGGCTCTCCCACATCCCCTGAGGGGTCCCAGATTGCAAGAGGGTGGTTCTTGGGTGATGCACCCTGGAATCGGGCTCCCTCCTCTCTGGTTCCAGGTGCATCACCCAAGAACCGCAGCTGCCAAGTCAACGCAGCGCTGCAGCTCCTGCATTGGGCGCCTGCCCCCAGTGGTCAGTGCACATCATAGCTACCAGTCAGATGGTCTAATCATCAGCCGGTCAGATGGTCACTTAGGCTTTTATATATATAGATTCTTTATAAGTTCTGGATACAAATTCTTTATTAGATAATATTTTTGAAAGTATTTCTTCCAATCTGTGTCTTATCTTTTTATTCTCTTAATGGTGTTTTTTAAAGAGCAGAAGTTTTTAATTTTGATGGACAAATTTTAATTTTTTTTCTTTTGCAATTGTGTTTTGGTGCTATAACTATGAAATCTTTGCCCAACTCAACATCACAAAGATTTTATCCTACGTTTTCTTCTAGAGTTTTTATACTTTGTAGGTTTTACATTTATGACTATGATTCATTTTGAGTTAATTTTTGTATATGGTGTGATATTATATATGCATGTTTATTTGCATATGGATATCCAGTTTCTCTAGCATTGCTGAAAAGACTGTTTTTCTTCACTGAATTGCTTTTGTGCCTCTGTCAAAAGATAATTGTCCATATAGGTATAGATTTATTTCTGAACTCTATTTTCTCTATTTTATTCTATTGATCTATTTGTCTACATTTATACCAACATCACCCTTTCTTGATTACTGTAGCTTTATAAGTCTTTAACTCAAGTAGCATTAGTCTTCCAACTTGTTTTTCTTTTTCAAGGTTATTTTGGCTATTATAGGTACTTTGCTTTTACATATGAATTTTAAATTCTGCTTGTCAATATCTACTAAAACAGCTGGCAGGGTTCTGATTGGTAAGTGTGCAATCTATCAATCGACTTGGGGGAGAATTGGTATCTTAATAATATTGAGTCATCTGACTCATAAACAAGGCCTGTCTCTCCAGTCTAGAGTGAATGTGTATACATATTCTGCTGTTGTTGGATGCAGTTTTCTGTAAACGTTAAGTAGGTTAAATTGATTGGTAGTTTTGTTTCATTCTTTCATTTCTCTCAGCAGTTGTTAGTTCTTTGGTATAGCACTTTCACCTTTTGGTCATATTTATCCCTATGTATTTCATATTTTTGATGCTATTGTAAATGACATTTAAATTTTCAATTTCTAATTGTTCACTGCCAGTATATAGAGCTATACTTAAATTTTGTATATTGGTTTTTATCTGCAACCTTCTTAAACTCTCATTATTTTAGTAGGTTTTTTTTTGTAGGTTCCATCAGATTTTTTACATACATACATATATTTACATAATCTGTAAATAAAGGCAGTTTTACTTCTTAATTCCAAATCTGGATTTTAAAATTTTTTTCTTGCTTTATTACACTTGTTACAACCTCCAGTACAATACCGAATAGAAATGATGAGTAGACATCCTTGTCTTGTTCCTAATTTTAGTGGGAAAGCATTCATTCTTTTACTATTGAGTATAATATTAGTAGTAGGTTTCTCATATTTGCCCTTTATCAGGGTGGGGGAACTCCTTTTTGGTTCTGTTTTGTAGAGAATTTTAATTAGGAATAAATATTGGATTTTGCCAAATGCTTTTTCTGAGGCATTTGTTGAAATAATATCTTATTATGGATTTTTTTTTTTAATTTAGGAACTGACTCACCTGAAATATCTCCCAAAGAGGCAGTGTATTAGGAATTATGTTTGGCTGCAATAAATAAATATTTGAGAAATGGAAACATAAATACATAGGGTTTATTATTTCTATGTAATGAGAAATCTGGAAGTGGGTGCTCTCTTTCAGGAGACCCACCTTGATCTTACTCAAGTTGGAATTAATTGCTTCCTTCCATAGCTCCCACATTATTTATTCATCTGTGCAAGGAATTCAGAGTAAAGGTCTCTGTGATTCTCTGGGCCCTTCCCTCAGAGTTGCCTGATGGTGTGTGCAGATTCAGCATTTTGTTCACACATCAGGCATCAGGAAGGAGAGTAAAGGGGAATTGCACTTACTGTTCCCATACACTATTCTCCACATGGACACTTCAATCCAGAGTGAGAGCTGGAAAATGTCGTTTCTTACTGGTCACATTATTCTCTGTGGTGAAAGTGGCATTCTATTAGTAAGGATTGGTATATAATTTGGTATATTATTAGCAATGTCTACCAAAGACACTGCTAGTAATTACTCTTAGTACTTGTCCTTAAGAGTCATGAAAGCCCTATTAGGAATGGAGGGAAAGGAATTTTAGATATGGATGTTTTTTCATTACATTTACTAAGTGCAAATGTGTGGGCTCCCAGTGTTCTCTTGCTCCCCATGACTGATCACCATTTAGGTAGGCTCTGCATATGAACCCTGGTGGCTGTGAGGCAAGAGCCCCTGACCCCAAGCAGTGGGTTATGCAACTTTGGGATGGAATGGAAGGAAAATGGGGTATGAGCCAGCTGCTATTGGCCACTCTTTCCTGCAATTTTATTACAAAGGTGTCCACTTTCAGTTATTCTCTCTTTCAGTCGACCCACCTTGGTCTTACTCAAGTTGGAATTAATTGCTTCCTTCCATAGTTCCAACATTATATTTTATGACAGCTTTATATAATTCATATACATACAAGTCAACCATTTAAAGTGTACAGTTCAGTGGTTTTTTTCATATATTCAAAGTTGTGCAACCATCACACAATTTTAGAATATTTCATCACCTCAAAAAAAGAAAAAAATCTCTGTATCCATTAGCCACAACCCCACATTCACTCCTAATCCCTCCCAGCCCTCCATAACCACAAATACACTTCCTCTGTTTATAGATTTAACTATATGAACATTTCATATAAATGGAATTATTAAATGTGCTTTCATAGTATTTTGCTCATACCTCTGTTATTTCCCCTGCATTCTGGTCTGTGCTTATTGGATTTAAGGGACCTCTGTGTGACTTTCTCTGCAGACTAGGAGTTCCTGATCTGTTGTCTTTGGATCCACAGTAGCAATGTGTCTGCTACATCACTAAATATTAAACACAGTAGAGTGTATAATTTGGAAATATGGGCACAAAATTATTCCTGTCAGTACTTCAACATTGTAGTAACAATTAGATTTTGTAAAGACTCTGCATATAGTTAGCTTCTAACAAAAATATTTAGTGAACGAAGTTTACTCGTACCTTGGAAGTTAACTCTCTGCTTTCTCTCTCTTCCTCATTTGAATCTTCTAACTTCTGACTCCTAACCATCTAATACATCTGCCCTAGTTTCTTGCCCAGCACAACCGCTACCATCTTTTTCACCCCTGTCTCTCCCCGCTCCCATAAAACACATCATAAGTTTTGTTCCTGTGGAGTCAGGCACCAGGGCTTAGTCCTGCTTCTGCCTCTCACACCAGCTGTATCGATTGGGAACATCATTCCATTTCTCAAGTTTCAGTTTCCTTGTCTGAAAAATGTGGGAATGATGTTCAGTAAAGGCACCTTTAACTCTCCCTGTGTTCCTCAATGCCAACGCAGAATAAATGAGCAAAAACAAGATTTGTGACTTATTCATAAGACCATGATAAAAGGAACTTATGAGGAAAGCTGGGTTAGCTGGAAGGTTTGTGTTTTATTGGACAGTTATTTTCAAAGGATACTTTGATGATGGAAACATTTTTTAAGTTAAAGCAATTGATTATATTATATCCTTTAGGATGACAGTAGGTACTGTGTTTAAAGATATAATTGGTTTATAGAGGAGTCTTTGCCCACTCTTACTCTCACCTTTTTGCCACACCCTACGTGTACATCCAAAGGGAAATGGATGTGGCAGAAGAGAAAATTTTTGAGTATAGTTGGTGGTTTTCAGTACTAAAGCCAAATATTTGCTCTTGAAAGCAATGAGGTCCATGGCACTGGTAATGAGATTTAAATGGATTTAGGAACTAAGACTGAAACAGGAGCATAATTAGAAAAGATTCCAGGGTCATCATGTCAGTTCTCACCTGTTCATCAGGCAGACAGGCTGTCCACAGCTTTCACTTAAAAAATGTGGCATGTTCTTCTCATCAGTGTGTCTTGATTTTCAGTTCTTGAGGGAAAGGAAGCCTTGGTCACCCCTTGCAACTCGATGTGTCTGCAGCAGTGTGATTATTGTGGGTCCAGAGATTCAGCTTACATCTGATCTCTTAAAAAACTCCTGAAAACTCAGAGTATGATACTTAATGATTTTCTTAAGGAGAGATGTGAGAAATAAATTATATAGGCCATATCATCTTTGCTAGCTTTTCCTGGTTTAAATGAACCTTTTCCAAATAAGAAGGACATGAACAAGAAATAAAAATGACTGTTGCCATTAATGCCCAAGCCACACTTTATGATGAGTCTTTTGCTTCTGTCCTTGAAATGTGAGCTATTGGACATTTGCTAAGGGGGACCTCTGTTCCCTTTCTCTTTTCTAGTTCACTGTGGATTTTCTACAGGACAAATTCACAGATTTAACATACCGTGGCTTCTTATGTGGAGTTTAGTCATAGAAGTTCAGCACCCAGAGTAGGAGGCATTTAAAGCTGAAAGAAGAAAGATGAGGCTGATCTCCTAGAGGGGAGAGTCTGTGTTTGTCACCACCTATGCCACAGTTAGTGTTCCTACAACTTGGGGAGTTGGATATCAGAGAACACAGAGAGTTCTACTGTTTACTCTGTTCTCCTCTGTTAGCTCCCCTTGCTCCTGCTGCTCTTAAAGGTGCTAGTGAAGGCTATTGCTAGATGTGGAGAACCCAGAGCTGGTGGGATAGGGGCCTGGGGCCGAGATGGCACTGTGTGAGAGTCTAATGCTGTGTGTAGATTCTGTAGCAGGGAAGTAGAATCCTTTCCTTTTAGAATCCCTACCAACAATATTTCTCATGACTTCGATCATTAGTTGACTTTAGGCTTCAATACTCAGGGATAATTCCATTGGCTTTAAGTTTTAATTAAGAAAGAAAATCATTAGGAAAGCAACTTCCCCCTTCCAATTCCTAACTTACAGACAAATTTGTTTTCTGCTATTGATTCACATTTTGCTTTAGACTTTGACCAAATGTGAGTTTGTTAGTTCAAGAGTTTCATAAAAAATAGTCTACCGTTTAAAGTTACCCTCCTAGAGTTTTTTCTTCTACTATAATTGAACTTCTTGATGATAATTTCATAAAACACAAAATTTGTACCATCAGGAATCAAACATGAGAACATTCATACGATTATTCAGCCATCTGAAAGCATTCTGAAGCACATGCAGTTCTGATGCGTGACCCTCTGTGCACAGGTTTAACATATGCATTTCTTTACCCATCTTAATATTGGAGAACAGATGCTAGACCTGCTTGTTCAATCTTACTTTTCTTCCTACTTGATCCAGAGGGTACAGTGGAAATCATTTGGGGTCACACCGGGCTTTGGGGTCTCCACACAACTAAATTAAAACCAGGGTTTATTATGCAGCCTCTATGATAGCTATGTATATTGAAGAAGTAGTTTGTGGGAAGAGAAAGATGAGTAGTAAAAGAATGTTAAAGGAAGATAAGAAGTGAAAAAATGAAAGGATAAAGAGCAACAAACTGAGACCTGCCCACAGAACACCCCCAAATTCTCCTCTCATAGCCACTCCCTCCCAGGTAGATATGAAATACCAGGTTGCTCTTATGTAATCCAGTGTCTTAATTTCAAATTTTCAAATGGTGAAATTGATTCTTTCGTCAAATGAAATCTTATATGGATGCCCAAAATATAAAAACAAAGTAAAGTAGTAGGTTTTTAAATTCAATTTAATTCAATTTATTTAAACTAAAAAAATTAATTTACCCATTTCTCCTATCCCCCAATCCTTGTGTCTTGCAATGACCAATTTCTTTCCTGTATCCATGAGCTTGGATTTTATTTTAAAATTACACATATAGGAGTTATCATAAGGTATTTCTCTTTCAATGCCTCACTTATTTCACTTAGCATAATGCCCTTGTGATCATCTATGTTATTGCAAATGACAAGATTTTATTCTTTTTTGTGGCTGAATAATAGTTCCTTGTGTATATACACCACACTTTCTTTACTTATTGATCCATCCATGAAAACTTAACTTGCTTCCATATCTTGGCTATTGTAAGTAATGCTGCAATGAACATAGTGGTGCATATTTATTTTTGAATGAGTTCTCGTTTTCTTCAGGTAAATACCCAGATGTGGAGTTGTGGATCGTATGGTAGTCATGTTTTTAGTTGTTTAGGAGCTTCCATACTGCTTTCCATAGTGGTTGCACCAATTGACATCCCCACCAATTGTCTCTGAGGGTTTCCTTTTCTTCATATCCTCTCCAACACTTGTTATTTTTTGTCTTTTTTATAATAGCCATTCTAATACCTGTGAAGTCTCGATCTATATTCCTCTGATTCATAATGTCAAGCATCTTTTCATGTACCTGTTGGCCATCTGTATGTTCTAAAATAGTGTTTTATTAACATAAATGTCTACCTTAACATTTATAACATTTCCTTAGCATTAAAGTGATTGGTGAGAGCAAGACTCTTTTAAATAAATGCAAGAATTTGAAATTCGAGGACATGAGTGACACTTTTTTTTTTATCAACTACTATGTCCAATTTTTGTGTTTTCTTTTAAATACAGTGTATCAGAAAATGCTTGTTTCATGTTAAAGGCAAATAGCATCTGAAGTTTTAAAACTTCTCTAGCCATACAAACAGAATTTTAAATTGTTTTAGTACTTTAAAGGAGGAGAAATTGGTAAATTTGGGTCTGAGAGCTGATCACTATACGTTGCGAGCAGAGATGTCGCCAATACGTAAGACGAGTGAGCACTTTCACATGTACCTGTCTACAGTGGGTGTCAGCACTCTCTGTAAGTGAGACTGTCGGGTGTGTGCATTCTACCATGTAACAGTGTGATACAATGCCCATTTGCAATCCAAGACACTGGATGCAATGACATGTCCTGTATGGTTAGACGTGAGCCTCCTGTGGCATTAAATTAATCTTTTCCTACTCCAGTTATGGTAGTTTTCTGGCTTGTTTGCGCATGTCTACATCTGAAAGAAAGACTAGGACAGAGCTATGACCTTACAAATGAACAGTACATCTACAGTATCAAACACATGCATGGACTTAGCAGGAGACACTGAGCCCTGAGGCTGGCACATGCTGACTTAACCTGGTAGGATGTCAGCACATTGTTGGGGCAGAGTACACATTTCAGGCAGATTTCACTTTTAATTACAATTAAATATGTAATTGTCTGAAAAAATGGTGAAGTTCCTAAGCATCTCCTTCCAACTCTATGTCAGAATTTCTACTCTGGGCCAACATCCCCAGCTCACCTGGCCTGGCACCCCTCACCAAATTGCCTGGGAGCTCAAAAAATATTCTGGTGATGTAAGTAAGCCTCCATTTCCTGAAATTTATGGTCAATTTATTCTGTTGTGGTGTCCTCTACCTGATGGTCTTTTTGTAATAAATTTATATTTTTATTAGAATATTTCCAGATAATTCTCAGAATAAAATCTTAACACCTTGGTTTGTTTTTCAAGGTCTTTCTCTGTCACTGTCCAAAGCTATTGCTCCAAACCATGCATCCAAACAGACCTCATTTTCATTTGTTTTTCTTTCCACATTTTGCTTTTGCTGTCTCTTCTCCTATAATGTTATTCCTTGATGTCTAAATCTTTTTGATAAAAAACATAAAAGTGGCCGAAACCAGTTTGGCTCAGTGGATAGAGCGTCGGCCTGCGGACTGAAGGGTCCCGGGTTCGATTCTGGTCAAGGGCATGTACCTGGGTTGTGGGCACATCCCCAAGTAGGAGATGTGCAAGAGGCAGCTGATCGATGTTTCTCTCTCATCGATGTTTCTGACTCTCTATCTCTCTCCCTTCCTCTCTGTAAAAAAAAAAAATCAATAAAATATAAAAAAAAAAACAAAACAAAAACATAAAAGTGATTATCATTTTCATTTTTGTTGCAGCAATATAGATAATATATATGTACACACACACACACACACACACACATCCAGTATATAAATCACATAAAATATTTAATGACATGGAAAGATTTTTCCATTATATTAAGTGGAAAGGCAAATTGAAAAATATTATGATTCTGTTTTTCTTTTCTTTGAGGAGAAAAATATATAGGAAAAAAATTCCTGAAAGTTTACACCTACACAAAAATATTACTAGTTGGTGGAACTGGAGATGAAGTTTGTTTTGCTTATTGGTATTTTATATTTGGATAGTAGACCTGTTTTGTTCTTGTAATAAGACATGAATTAAAACATATCCCTAAAGCATGTGGTACCTTATCTCATCCTTACATAGAATTTTGGAGTATCTTAACCCCAAACTCTTCCAAATTGTTCTCATTATTACTCGTATATCTGGGTATTTAAAAATATTTAATCAATGTGAGTGGCACTAAGGTTGAAGGTAATGCTCATTAATGTTCAGCACAGAATAATATTTTTGAGAGCCCTTTCTGTCATCCCACTGAACTTGGCTTTGGAAATCACCAGACTACCCATCCACTCATGTCTGCAATGATCCCCCTTACCTACAGGAGTTGGGGCAGAGCTAAGATAGTTGCTAATGAAAGAGGAATTTAGATTTACTGTGTCCTAAGCCCTGGGTGACATTTTTCGAATATTCTCCTCCAATAGGAAAAGGGCATGTAGTTCTCCTGTGTTGCAGTTTTGAATAACGTGTGCACAGAGGGGTTAACTATTGTTTCTGGTGAAGGTAACAGGGAAACATCTGTCTGCTCAGTCACCCTGGAGCCCTAATATCTTGCTTTGTGATTTGCCTCTGCATTCACAGCCACATACTCATCTCCCCAAACAAAGAGGATATATTTGGTTGTCACTGATCATTTTTTTAAACTGGATTAGGCAGTTTCCCTTGAAACTTCTTTCCTAATGTAGCATGAAGTAGAGTTAAATAGCAAAAATGAAGGAATTTATTTGGAGCTATCAAAATAGGAAGGGGAATTGTTTGGTTCCACCGCAGACTGCAAGAGGGCTGAGGCATGGATTGAAGGAAATTATCAAGCGTGCATGTTGTTTTTAAGTGATACTTGAGACCAGGATGGGAAACAGCTGTGTTGTTGGGGGGTTTTTCTCGTGCCAACGTTCCTCATTTGATTGATTTTTCTCTCCGACAGCCCACTGTGCAGATAAATGTGTCCATGGTCGCTGCATTGCTCCAAACACCTGTCAGTGTGAGCCTGGCTGGGGGGGCACCAACTGCTCCAGTGGTGAGTGCCCACCTGCTGTTGTCTGTCTTGGGATGTTTGTGCTGGAAGGGCCCCTTGTCTGCAGATTCCCCTGAGCCTTGGGTTTCCCGTTTCACCCCTATGCAGAGTGTAGTGCGGATTCCCGACCCAACCCATTAATAGAGTTTCCTTTAAATCTGTGCAAGTTATTAGATCCAGAGCTGTTAACTGAGTACAAAGAAAGGTACTTGGAAGGAAGAAGATTTCAATAATCTGATGCTGATGATTCCGTAAATACCAGTGCATTTGCCAGAGTAGGGCAGTCGTGGTGACATAGCTATTGTAGTCTAACTTCTGTTTCCACTTGTTGATTTATCTATGATATTTGCTTGGTGATTAAAATTGACTACTTTCTGGTCTTAACTCAGAAGAAGTAGAATGGATATTTTCAATGCTTAACCGATTTTTCTCTGCATTTTGAGATGCAAATAATGAACACTTGCTTGAGATAACATTGGGGAGAAATATTGGTAATAAATAAAAATTCATGAACAGAATATAGTATGTCATCTGTCTCACGTTAAAATTACAGTTCTAAAATAACACTATTTGAACTATAAGCAGATTGCATTTAAAATCTCATATTCTTTATTATGAGTATTAAATGATGGAATGTCATGTAGTGCAGTTGCTTTTCTAAATTTCACAGTTAAAACTTAAAAGTTTTCTGGCTAATTTGTTGCTGTGTGTGTAATTGTGTATACTTCCTGTTCCTTCATACTTCTTTTTTTTACGTTTATCTTTTACTCTAGACAGTATTACAGATGTCCCCTATTTCCCCACATCCCACCCTCCACTAGCCCCTGTCCCAGCCCAGGCTTTCGCCACACTATTCGCCTTGAAAAATGTGAGAGGGACTCAGAGAGCAACTAAATTGTCAAGAACGGACCATCATATTTAGAGAAAGGAAATACTAGTTTTAAAAATTAGCAGGCTCTCATGGCAGCACAAATGTGTCCTCATTGCTACAAAACAGTTTTCTGAAACTAGTCCAAACGGACTTCCAGCTGTCTAGGTAAGCCGGGTTTAGGAATTTTTACTTGCTCACATTTGGGATGGGGAGATGACTGTTTATCTTGTTAGAACTACTTGTTTCAGTTTTGTGGTCTCTTGGCTGCCCCTTGTGCTGTCTGTGCACAGAACATTCTGTGTGAAAGAGCCTTTTCATTGTATCTTAAGCAGCAGCGGGGGTGAGGGGGAGGGGGGGGAGAAGAGACAGAGAGAGAGAGAGAGAGAGAGAGAGAGAGAGAGAGAGAGAGAGAGAGAGAGTTTCTGCCCCTGATGGGCTTCCAGTCCCAGTGCATAACTGTTCTGCAGGGTTTTGTTGTGCTTCTGTTCGAGATCAGGAGAAGAGTAGGCATTCTGTTCACATGCCGTTGAGGCAAAATGTTTGGGATGTGGGAGTTGGCTCATGTCCATTTTTCTGGCCGACTGACCTCAAATGCGATGTGGCTTTCATGAACTTTTCCAGCTTAAAAATCAGTTGTGCCTACACATTTTGAGGAAAAATAACATTATTCTATAAACTAGTGGGCAAGAGAAGAGAGGATGTATTCGTCATTTGAAAAGCGAGGTTTGTTGCTAATTCCAGGGCAAGAATGCTGTGGAATAATTTCAGCTGTATTTATACTCTGTCTCCCAAGGACTGCAGCCTGTGTCAAGCTAAGAGATCAGACTAAGAGTGTGTAAACAAAACAAAAGCCTACATGGGTTTCAGATTCTTGAGAACTGGTTCAGACCTCTTGGAATATAAGATAGTGTTTTATTTTGCAGGTTAGGCCTTCTTGAAAATAAACTGCTTCATTTTGGAGTTGACTCCCTTTTGAAGAAAGCCCCTAGAATACTCAGAACACATGTTCTTTCAATCCTGGAAGGTGATATTGACTCAACTTTTATTTATTCTCTACAACTCATGTTTTGGTTTATCTATAATGATCAAAGGCATAAGTAAACATGGACTGTTATTTGACATCTTCAAAGATGTTTGGAGAAAAGCATTTCTGACACCTTTTCTAAGCACATAAGAAAATGCTATTCTGAGCTGGAGCACTGGGTCTTGTTACCTCGATTTTGTCTGTGGCAGTTACTCCACTGTCACTAATTAGGAGTTGTATAATTTACTTATTACTCTTGGCCAGATAATTTTTGCAGTAAAATGCATGCACTAGTAATCTATCTAGTAACAGAGTTAAAATAGTCTAATTTTCAAAGATTTTATTTCTGTGTCGCCTCTTCTCTGGTTATTCTTACATATATATTTGGTGATATATAGTAGAACCATAAAATGATTGCTTTGACAATTAGAGCAGTTCCTTGTATCAATCAGGAGACAGAAACCTCAATACTTATTTTTTCACTAAAGCTTTTAGTTTGGAACCATTTTAAATTTATAGAAAATTTGCAAAGATAGGAAGGAGAGTTCCCAAATGCCTGCATCCAGTTTTCCCCCTTGTTAATGTCTGACCATTAGTTTGTCAAACTGAGAAACTGATATTAGTACATCACTGTTAAATAAACGCCAGACTTTATTTGGATTTCATCAGTTTTTCTGTTGATGTCTCTTTCTGTTCCAGATCCAAATCCAGGGCACCACACTGCCTTTCATTGTCCTGTCTTCCCTGACTCCTGATGTGTGACAGTTTCTCAGTTATTGTTTTTCCTAACCTCGGTAGCCTTGAAAAGCACTGGCCAGGTATCCTGTAGAATGCCCCTCAGTCAGTGTTTGGTGTTTTTCTCATGGTGGGGTTATGGGATTTGAAAGGAATACCACGGAGTTGACGTGCCCTTCTCTTCACATCATATCAGGGGTTTCATGACATTCATATGACATCACTGGTGATAGCATCACTTGGTTACCCTTCATCGCTTGCTGATGTGTAGTGTTTGTCAGGTTTCTCCACATAAAGTCACTATTTTTCGCTCTCCCTAATTGGTTCTTTAAAAAGCAAGTCACTAAGTCTAGCCTTCCCTTAAGGGTGAAAGGCAGGAATTAAGCTTTAGTCTTCGAGGGGTGAGTGTCTACCTATGTTATTTGGAGCTCTTTTTGAGGAAGATTTGTCTTTCCCCTATTCATTCAATCACTTATTTATATCAGTATGGGCTCATATACAATTATATTGATATTTTGGGTTATACACCAACAGTACGTTATTTTTTTGCTCAAGTTGTTCCAGCTTTAGAGATTGGGTGTTCCTTTGGGTGGCTCTGTGTCCTGTTGACATGCCCCCTGCATTCTGTTTGTTTCTGCTGGTTTGTTTTGAGCACTTCCTTACTTTCTGGTGCTACAGGATACTCCAAGCTTATTTTGTGTTTTTTCCTGCCTCAGTCCTAGAACGAGCCATTGGAAAATGGTATTTAGAAACGAAAATCGGTGTGCTGGGAATGCTCATTACTACTGGGACACATAGTAACTTTAACAAGGAGAGTTTATTAAGAAGGATTATGAACTACCACAGGGGATTGGAGTAATGAGGGATCGGCTATTAAGAAGTAAATAGCACTCAAGACAATGCAAGGGCAGCTGACATAAGAAGCAGCCTCTACTCTTAGGGCTGAGATAAAGTGCCCCAAAGGAAGCCCCACCGGAGTGCGATCCAGACCTCGTTAGAGAAGGCACGTCCACAGCTCACTGAATGGCAGAGAGGCTGCCGGAGTACTGTTCTTGCAGAACTTGCTGGAAATCTGCCCTCCAGGACACTTGGAAAAGCTTTGGATAGAGAAGTGTCTGCTATCAAAGCCCCAGGGGTACCCAGGGACAGTTGCTGGCTCATGGGTTCTGCTAGCCAGTGTGTTGCAGGAGCTGGATGCTAACAAGCTGCCTGTGCTGTAGGACCTAGCGCTGGGCTGCAGAAGCTGCCCCTTTTGCAGAAACGGTGCTCAGTGAAAGCTGCCACACCGTCAGATGCTGCAGAAGTCAGTCCCACTGTGCTTCCAGGGCAGGCCCTGGGGGCTGGAGAAGCCACATGCACTTCAGGAATCAGTTGAGGTAGCACACTGGAACACCGAGGATAGCTTTCCTCCTGGAATGTCTCTCCTGTGCCCTCTAAAGAAAATGCTTCACACTCAGCTAGCTGGAAAAGGAAGAATATCTAAAGGGCCCAGATCCATTTTTGTAGAGCCCGCAATGAAGGAAAAGTTCAGTACTGAGAGGCAATAAAGTGATAGCCATTGCAATCCATGCCTTTGGTTACTCAGCTCCTCTATGTACACTTCTATACATATTTTATCTAGATACTAAAGTTAATGTCCAACAACTTGTTTATAAAATAAAATAAAAATGAAAAGAGAGGGAAAAGAAAATAACATCTACAAATGAATGTATTCATATAACAAGCCAATAGAAACTATTAAAAACTGCAGCAGGCCCCTGTTCTGTAACTAGTCACAAGGCTGTCATTGTATATGCACCTCCCTTCTCCATTCAGCATTGTGTGCCCACCCTTTCTCAGCCCAGAGCCCACCTGCTTGGGGCTCCTTACATGGTGGAGTGATTTCAGCCCCCATTCCTGAATGACCTGAATTCTCAGTTGTCTTACCTTTAAATAAATTATTGATGGTTTCTGTAACCTTTCTTAGTGGGCATGGAATTGCTAAGAGGTGCCCCATATCAGAGTTTCTTGGTTTCATGTAGCAACCCAATTTCCTCTTGAAAATCAGGATCAATCATTACATCCAGAAGAGTAAGTACTTTATTTACAGTAAGAGGATAAAATGACCAGGTGGCCGTAAATTGGTAACTGTCACCCAGAACTATCTCTCTGTATTTTCCCCCCTCAAATATTCAGGAGATTAAGGGACTAACAGATACCTTTATATGTACAGGTTCACAAAGGCATCCCTTGGAAATTTAATCCGCTCACTTTGTCAGTGGAGGGCAGGGTTCCTATATGTGATATATAGTCAGAATTCCTGGTCTCAGTGTATTCTCTGTGTAAAAAACCAGGTGTGTCAGAGAACTGTACAGAGTTTGTTCCCCCCGGAGTGAAATCAAGATTTATTTGACTAGACTCGGACATATTGCTTCTTTTTAAATTTGATGAAATGATTTTTTTTAAAAAGCACACACATATTTTACTTTTATTGGCATCCTAATGTATACCCTAGCCTATATGACATTAATCTATCTTACCTCCATCTCTCTTCGCTCCTCTCTTTCCTGTTCTCTCTCTCTCTCTGTTACCCCTTTCCCTCATCAATCTCTCTGTTCCATCGTCAGTCCTCTATTCCTATTCCTCCCTCACTGGATGACAAACAACTCCTGGAGGGCAGGGGCTGTGTGTTATTAATCTCTTCAGGCTCCATTGTGCCCGGTATGTGGTTGGAGCACAGTAAATGTTTGTTCCATTTAATTAGATTAAATGAACCGTATGATTCTCTATGATTCTGAGAAGGTCATTTGTGTATTCATGAGTGATTACTGTGTGCAAGGAACTGTGTTGGATGCTGGGGATAAGGAAACAAATGTGGGACGAAGCTCATGCTTGGAGAAAGGTAGACAGCAGCGTGAATGTCTCATTGTGAGGAAGAAAACAGCCTCAGTCGTGGCGGTGGATTGAGGAAGCCTAAGTGAAGTTGGGCAAGGTAGTGTGAGGTTTTCTGGGTGCACTAGGGCAAGAAGGACCTCGTGTATTGCTGTGGGTGAGGGGGAAGGAAAAGAAGCTGATACAGACTCCTCTTCTAGAAAGTTAGCTGAGAAGCCAACGAGGAGGAGCAAAGGAGGAGTTAGTGAAAGGCAATGAAGGCTCACAGGAAGCTTTGTGTTTGTTTATGTTTATGGTTTTCGGTGAAAAAGGTTTAGAGGCTGAGCGGAAGGTGAAAGAGAAGGGAGGGAAGCTGGAGATTCAGTTGAGAGAGAAAACCATTTAATTGAAGGAACAAGGCTCCTTAGGAGACAGTTGGGGGGTGGGATGGGATCCCAGGAACTGATTGGCAGGAAGAAGTACTTCCCATTCCCAACAGAATGAGCGGGAAACAGTGTCGGTCAGGGATGTCCATAGATTTCTAGTGTCAGAGGTACGAGTGGGTGAGGGAGTCCATATTTGGTGACCTTTCTTCATTCTCTTGGTAAACTTGGAGGCGAGATCATCTGCTGATACTAAGGGGAGCAGAAGTTGGGTCACATTGATAATGCCAATGACTGTTCTCTTTCATTGAGCACTTAAAATGTGCCAAGCATCAGTAAAAGGGCTTTATAGGAATGACATTTAATGCTCACAACAGACAATGAAATGGTTACAATTCTTGCTCCTATTTTATGGATGAGTGAATGGTGGTGCGGAAAAATTAAATGACTTGCCTAAGTTGATACACTTAGTAAACAATGGAGGCAGACTCACATCTCACTGAGAGCCATTAACTTCAACCACAAGGGTATGGTGCCTCCTGAAGTTGGAAAGGAGGTTTGGTGAAAGTGACAAGGGGCATTGAGAGAAATGAGAGCAGGAGGCTGGTGTTGAAAACACCAGGCAAATATTAAAATAAAAATTCTGAGAGATGCTGAAGGCACACTAACATTAGAGATGGGGAATTCCAAAGGACACCATTTTGGTTGGCCTCGTTTGTAATTTTTAATTTCCTCATTTGTAATATTAAGAACGTTGGGCCAGATTATATTTACAACCCCTTTCAAGTCTGTGTTTCTATGAGTGATTGACTCCAATAGCTACATACATGCAATCCCCACAACCTTTCTTAGTGTTGGAAACCCTTTAAAGCTTTTGTATGAGTTACAATAATACATTTGTTCTCCCAATCTATATACTCCTACTTATGATTTTCTAAACGTCTATAAAGAAATTTATTTCTCCTCTGGCTGTAGGGCACATTCAAAACTCCTGGGAAAGTACTAAACCAGCCAGCAGCCAGCAGCCAGCAAGTAGTTCTCAAATGCTTGTTCCCCAGGCTTTTGACATTAGGACCAAATAGAGGCAAAAGTGGAAATTGAGTTTGGCTTAGAAAATCAAAACTAGAGTTGTATCGTCATCAATAGCATTTCTGGTTAAATGTACTCTGAAGTAGTGGAAACATGCCTAGGAGGCAAGACTAGCTCACACACTTTTCAGGTACCACATTAGGAACACTGATAACCTTTTATAAAAATAAAGAAGGCACTCCGCAAAGCACTAAGGAGTAAGACTTTGCCTGCAGGATATTCGAATTGGGGAGTCCATTTGAAGGCTGTTATAGGCCAGAAATCATAGGCACAAAAGCTGACTTATTCCCCAGCAAGATTTGTTGTAAAGGACTATTGACTGGGCACAATAGTCTGATCGATATTGTCTGGGAGAGAAGGCACTCAGAGCCCAGTCCTGGAGGCAGGTCATTAACATGCCCATCTCTCTGTCAGAATTACTTTAGAAATCAGGTTGATGGAGCAGCAAGAATAAGAGTAGATCATTGGGCTTCAGGGGCACGGGGGCAGGGCATTGATGATGGGTGGGAAGGATTGAGTTCACAATGGTTGAGCAGAACTGCCCGAAAGCAGTTTCACTGACAGATTGCCCAAATATTTTGATAGAGGTTACAAACAGAAACTGCTGATTTTGCCTTCCAAAGGAGCCTAAAATCTGGGCTGTGCTTAGTTACTCTCTGGATGGACAGAGCGCCTCCTCCCCGCCTTCCTCCAACCCCCAGATTGGAATTGAATGGCAGCAGTCTTAGCTGCTCTCCTCTCTGAGCTGTTTCTGAGCCTCACTTCCCTCATGCTTCAAATAAGGGTGAGAGTACCTACTTCCTTTTCTTCTGAGGATTAAATGACACAATACCCGTTCAGTGCTCAGCGCTGTGCCTGGCAGCATAATAATGGCGAAATAAATGGTACTTTCACTTTCTTATGTGACACAGGGGGCTACCACCAGACTTCTTCACAGCAGTCTGGTCTTTAGACTGAACAGTGGATGGGGTAGCTCTTTGTGGCCATCTCATTTCGTCCTGCAGGCGACACCCTTCATTAGCAGAAGCCTTTCTGCCCATAGTCACTTGCCAGGAGGCTTCCCAAGAAACCCTAGTGAAGGTTTTACTTTGTTTTTTTTTTTGTTGTTGTTGTTTGTGTGTGTGTGTGTGTGTGTGTGTGTGTGTGATTTCCAACATCTGACCATGGATGTCCATCCTTTCCAGATGAATTCGGGTTTACATTGCTTCTGGCACAGTAAGAGCACTGTGGACATTTATGTTCCTATGCTAGTTAGTTCACTTGCAATGGGTGTGAAGACAAGGATGGGCTGGCATGTTATTTAACCCTACTCCACATCATCTATCAATTTTTTTGTTATTATGTTGTTGTTTTGTGTAATATCCCTTGACATCAATTTATCAGAAAATCTTGGTTCAACCTCAAAATATGACCAAATCTAACCTTTTCTCATTGTCATTAACATGCCCATCTCTGTCAGAATTAGTTTAGAAATCAGGTTAATGGAGCTGCCACCCAAATCCAAGCCACCATCCTCTTCTTAATTAGAGGCTAAATCGGTTTATATTAAGACTTATATCCTTCCCTGTGTTCTCACAGACAGCAACTTAAAATATCTACTATGTTTTGATTAATTTGGAAGCTCTAGATATTCTATCTTTTTTAGTAACTAAATATATTTATTTAAAGTAATTTTTTATTTTTCAATTACACTTAATGTACAGTATTATATTAGTTTCAGGTGTATAACCCAGTGAATAGGTATTTATATAACTTACAAAATGATCACCTCAATAAATTTAGTACCCATCTGGCACCATACATAGTTATTACAGTATTTTTGACTATATTACATATGCTGTAGTTTATATCCTCATAACTATTCTGTAACTACCAATGTGTACTTCTTATTCCCTTTACCTTTATCACCCATCCCACCTCTACCCCCCTCCAATCTGGAAACTATCAAAATGCTCTGTGTCTATGAGACTGTTTCTGTTCTACTTGTTTGTTTTGGTTTTTATATTCCACATAGAAGTGAAACCATATGGTATTTGTCTTCCTCTGTCTGACTTGTTTCACTCAGCACAATATCCTCTAAGTCCATTCATGTTTTGCAGATGGCATTATTTCTTTCATTTTTATGTCTGACTCATATTCCATTGTATATATGCACCATTTCTTTATTCACTCATCTGTTGATGGACACTTAGGTTGCTTTCATTTCTTGGCTATTGTAAATAATGCTGCAATGAACATGTGGCTATATATGTTTTTTGATTTAGTGTTTCGGGTTTCTTCAGGTAAGTACCCAGAAGTGGAATTGCTCTTATAATTGGTTATCACAGTTGTCTCCTTGCTGCAGCATCTACTTGGGCCCCACTGAAGTCAGTTCTCCCTAGTGAGACCAGGTGACCTGTAAGTGTATATTGTATAATGCACACTTATTATACCTTATAAATTCCAATGGGTTAAATCTGAAAAGAAAGAAACATCAATTGAGCTATGAGTTGTTAAAGTGTGTATACATTTTTGGGGCCTGTGTATAAGCAACGTATTTGGAGAAGTTAAGAAATGATCAGATGTCTTCCTTAAACCAGCGGTCGCCAACTTTTTGGACCTCATGGACCACCGGTTGGCGACCGCTGCGGTCTAGAGAAAGGGCCTTAAGGTAGCTCAGGCTCCTGTGACTTCAGGATTCACCTCGGCTAGTATCTTGTAGGCTCATTATCTTTGGTGACTTAGCAGAAGTTCCCTTCCTTGCCCACTAATTGGAAGCTGCCCTGAAACTAGATGCCAGGAGAGATGAACCAGATGTAGTTTCCATGAACATTGAGGAAGATGTAGATGTGGGAGCTCCTCAGACTCAAGAGAGGAAAGGTCGTAGTATAAGCATCAAGATTCTAACTCACATGGGGTATGACTCCTGAAATAGTGGCCCCAGGACTATGAGAGGTTTTGAAAGTCAGCCCTGATTTGAGTGGAGAATGCTTAACAATTTCTCATCAAAACTTGCATATATTACTTTTCAAGGTGCACATTTTGTATGACAATATGGAACTCAGCTGTTAATTTGTACCCAAATGATGTGGAAACTAAGAAATAAGGCAAATAAATTCAAACTACAAGTTATTTCAAATCACATATCAACCATTTTCTCACAGCAATAATGTGCTTCCTGGTTGTTCTGCTTAGAGTGAAATAATGATACCATGTATATTAAGTGATCCTGTAGCCTCACTTGTTACCCCACCTGTAAAATGGAGTAGATTAATAGCCGATTTTAGTAGAGATACATACATCTCCTTTATGAGGTTATGTTGTTAATTGGCTGAAATTAAGTCCTCTGGTTTATTTTATAATTAAATTCATTTGAAATATGATGTTGGAGGAGAGCTCTATGAATACCATGGACTGCCAGAATGATGAACAAGTGGCTTCTAGAGCAAATTAAGCCAGAAACATCACTGGAGGCAAATGGACAAAACTGAAGCTGTCCTACAGGGCACATCATGAGAACGTAGGGGTTTTGTTTTTTTTGGAAAAAAACAATAATGCTGGGAAAAATCGAAGGCATCAGGAAAAGAGGAAAACCAAATAGTGTTGGGTTGACTCTATAACAGAAACTTCAGCCATGAGTCTGCAGGAGCTGAGCAGGGCTGTTAAGGACAGGACATTGGGGACCTCACTCATTCATAGGAGTCAGAGGTGACGCAACGGCACATAACACACACATATCTTTTATGATCATATCTGGTTTCTTATTGCTTGTGATTGTCAAAGCATTTTTTAAAATACTAGTAAACTTCTTCAATGCAAATAATAAAAACACAACTAACCACAGTTTTTCCTTTTTGGTCAAAATTCCCCTCCCCCAACCCCATATACATACACACTTTTAAATCATTTTACCAAACTAGTATTATATGAAATGTTAAAGGGTCTTCTTGAAGAAGAAGAGGAAAAAAGATAAAAAACATGAACAAGAAAATGGCAATAAATACATATCTATCAACAGTTGAAACTAAAAAACAAAAAGAGCAGGGAAAGAACTGAGAACCAGGCAGAAGGAGACAGAGGAGACTTTAACTTGATCTGCAATGTTTTATTTCTTGCATTAAATGTTGAAGCAGATGTGATGGGATGTTCACAATAGTTAATTCTAGGTTGTGGATTCATGGGCCTTTGTTATAGTGTTACTTATAGTCTTCTATAGTTAAAAAAAAATTTTTTTCTCAAAGAAATGATAATAAATTTTTCAGACCATCCAATTAGCATTGAGGGTTTGAGGGCTGGTTTTCTTACTATGAGATTTTAAAAAAAACATTTAAGACCTCTGCCCTCTGGCCTCTCACATCCAGAGTGAAGATACTAAGTACTTTGCCAGTGGTGGTCCTGAGTGCTTATCCTTCAGTGCTCACCTCATGCCCCATCTCCTCTGGGTGCCGTCCCTCCTCTGCCCAATGGTACAATGTGCCTAGGTCCTCTGGGTTCCTTGAGCATCCTACACACAGCAACACTTACTAGTACATAATCATTTGTGATAAACCTCACTGTGGGCCAGTCTCTTCTAGTAGATAAAGAAATCTTAGCCATAGAACATGTCTTAGGCAGGAGCAAGTAGTAAGTGCTCAACAAACAGAACTTAGTAGCCATAGGAGATACTTAACACATTTGTAATGAAAGAATAAATGAGCAAAGAACAAAAATATGGCAAGATTTTCTACAGTAAGACATCCTGTGGTGGCCCCTGAGGTTGTTATTATTCTTTTGACTTTAGTGAACAAATGTAATCCCCTCAAATCCCTTACTCAATTCCAGCCTACAGTGTGTGTCCTTAAGGTTTCCCTACATTGCGAACAGGTTCATCAGTGTGTTCTCATAGAGCAGCCGTGGGCAAACTACGGCCCACGGGCCGGATCCGAAATGAATAAAACTAAAAAAAAAAAAAAAAAAAAAGACCGTACCCTTTTATGTATGTAATGACTAGGGGCCCGGTGCACGAAATTCGTGCACTGGGTGTGTGGGGGGGGGGGGGGGAGTGTCCCTCAGCCCAGCCTGCCCCCTCTCACATACTGGGAGCCCTCAGGCGTTGACCCCCATCACCCTCCATTCGCAGGATCGGCCCCTTGCCCAGGCCCAACGCCTCTGACAGAGGTGTCAGGCCTGGGCAGGGGACCCTCATTTCCCCCCATCACTGGTTCTGCCCCCAGCCCAGGCCTGACGCCTCTGGCCCAGGCGTCAGGCCTGGGCAGGGGACCCCCAGACCCCTCCGATTACTGGCTCTGCCCCTTGCCCAGGCCTGATGCCTCAGCCAGAGGCGTAGACCCCCATCACCCTCCGATTACCAATCACCGGATCGGCCCCTTGACCAGGCCTGAGGCCTCCGGCAGAGGTGTCAGGCCTGGGCAGGGGATCCCCAGCTCCCCGCGGTTGCAGCCTCCACCCCTGCCCAGGCCTAACGCCTCTGGCCGAGGTGTTAGGCCTGGGCAGGGGACCCCCCAGCTCCCCGCGGTTGCAGGCTCCCCCCCTGCCCAGGCCTAACGCCTCTGGCCTAGGCGTCCAGCCCAGGCAGTGGGGACCCGCAGTGGCAGCGGGGGGTGCCGTGATCACGCGGACTACGCCCCTGCCCCTGCAGGACACCTCCAGCTGAGGCGTCCAGCTCGGGCAGCGGGGACCCGCAGCTGCAGCGGCCCCGTGATCGTGGGCTCCGCTTTAGGCCCAGGCAAGGGACCCCTAGCTCCCGGGACTGCCAGCTTCGACCGTGCCCAGCTCCCATCGCTGGCTCCACCCCTACTTCCTGCTATCACTGGCCAGGGCAGCAAAGGCGCCTGATTCTCCGATCATGGCTGGGGGGCAGGGCAAAGGCAGCCCCAGGGCCGCCTTTGCCCTGCCCCTCACCTCTTAGCTCCCCCCTGGGTTTCCGATCACTGTCAGTGGCAGGGGGCTTCTTCCTGCTTTCCCTTTCGCCTCCCTGCATTGTGCCTACATATGCAAATTAGCCGCCATCTTTGTTGGCAGTTAACTGCCATCTCAGTTGGCAGTTAATTTGCATATAGCCCTGATTAGCCAATGAAAAGGGTAGTGCCATACGCCAATTACCATTTTCCTCTTTTATTAGTGTAAATGTTTACTTTGAACTTATATTAGTTCACACAAACACTCCATCCATGCTTTTGTTCCGGCCCTCCGGTCCAGTTTAAGAACCCATTGTGGCCCTCGAGTCAAAAAGTTTGCCCTCCCCTATCATAGAGAGACATCAACATCTGTAGTTAGATACACCGAAGAATAAATATTTCACGCCCCCTTTGCTGGTTCATAATTTGAGAGAAACACACACTGAAATTATAACATGACAGTGTTTCTTTGAAAATCTATGTAGCAAACATTTTTTAAAAGAAGGAAAAAGGTCCTCCCTCAGCACTGAATGATATTCATATAAACAGCCCTGGTGGTGTCCACAGCGATGCTGGCACCGTGTCAGCTCTCCAGTGGGGCGATTTGACATGTGAGGGACATGGGGCTTTGGTGCTTTCAGAGGATCTGGAAAATACATTTTTATTGTTCTTCTTCATGGATGGAGAGGCTTTCCAGAGTTGTTTTATTTTTAAAGCATTGATGTTTTGAATGAGGATCTTTTCTTCTATAGTAACAAAGGGAATGACACAGCACAGCCTTGTTAGCCTGAAGCACGGGGAACAAAATCACAGGAGATAAAAGCCACTGGGGGACTAAGGCTTAGGAAGAAAGGGTGTGTGTTTCAGAAAGAACTGTTTTTCTGCCCTCTGAGACAACAGAATATTATTTCGGCCTCTTCTAAAAGACATACTCTGTAGAGATACTTTCTTAAAAGCAACTTGTTTGTGCTTTGCCTGTATGTTAGAATACAAAGGGTTGAATTTCCTTCCTTAGTAATTTCTCTCATAGTTACAAACTTTCCTCTTTAAAGTCAATGGAGAACATCATGGCAAAATTCCATGTAAAAATATATTTTCAAATTAATATAGCTAACTGATATATTCTAATAGATACTTGACATTTATACGTTAAGAGGACTTGCAGTCTTAGTTACTTCAAAGAGCAACCCTGGTGAGGGTAGTTATGCATTATCAGCTGGCATCACTTTCCCTATGATAAACTTGAGTTCCAAGATTCAGTACATTATCCTGCGTATCTGGTAGAGAAGTATTCACAAGGTTCCTGAACCTCATATAATTCTACAATATTGTTATTTTAGATCCCAGAGGCTTTAAATGAAGACCCTCCCACACACACACACAAACCATACACACCCAGAAATCAAACTCCAAAACAAAAAGCAATGAATGAAAACTGAATTGCTCATTCATCTAGTTTGTTTAGGCCTAACACAAGTACACAGAATTAGGCACCTTCGTTGTTCTCTATAATTCAGAATCAATTGCTTTTAAAACGCATCTGATATTTCAAAATGTGTCTCAAGACCGCTCTGTGATCTTAGTGGGCATAGATTACCTGAGGAAAAGTTAAGTCATTGGGATTGGTGCATACAAATATGGCCAGATGCTCCAGATTTTATTAATGACAATCAATTTTTTTTTCATGCTAAGGAAGGATGAGTACAATTGTCTGTTTGTAAGTTTTTACTTTCCCATATTTGGGCCTCATGGCCTATCCCTCTGAACACATTAATTTTTCAGCAAGTGGGAAATTTCTAAATCCTGTTTTGAACTGGCAACTAAGAATACAATGTAAAATGCAGGGTTTCATTGTACACCCGAGCCTTTTCCAGTTGGCCTTATAAAAACAGATGAAAAGGGTGATACCAGGGTTTGTTTTTACTACATGGAACTACTGGAAAATTTGTTTTTGAAATTCGCATAGTGAGAACCAAGTTGTCTTTTTGGGCATGAATGATTCATGCAAGACAAACAAATAATACAAACCAAGGACAGGCCTGCTACTCCTGCTTCATATACACTGGAGGATGTTTTTCTTGAGTGTCCTTCCTGAGATGTTCCAATGTGCCAACCATGGAATAAAATCTCTGCTGCTATTAGGTCTGTGCCGGGTCACACATAAGAAGTACTTTTTTGTAATTAGTATGTTCTACCATCTCCATTTTTACAAAAGAAAACGAAGTGTAACAAAGGTCGGGGACTGGCTCCAGGTCCCATGGCTATGAAGTGGGGTGGCCTGGTTGGAGTCCCGTCTGTCTGATGCTAGATCACTGTTCTTCGCATTGAGCCAGTTGCTGATCAGTGAATTTTGTAACAAGGTGAACCTAAGGGTAAACATGACTCCATCACTCCTTTCTCAATGAGAAAATTATTTCATCCTTTCCCTTCCTTTTTTATTTTATTTTTTTGATGGAGTCCTTTGAATGAAACAATGTATTAGCATGCCCTCGTTCCTTCTCAGTTTGGCATTTCTGTTGATCTCTAATTGTGCTCCTTTTCTTATTCTTCGTTTACACAAAGACAAGAGATGTACTAAGCTGTCTCCCTTTTGTTCAAAGATTTCCCCCCAGGCCTTGTTTTTGTTAATACCATTTGTGGCTGTGGACATGTTGGGGCATTCCTTATCAAAACCATTCTGATAAGCCGGCTACCACCACTCTGAAGATGGGGATGTCGTTTGGGCAAACAAGTGTTGTTTCTCAAACACATGTGAGACTTTTGTCCTGGAATGACCCCCTTTGGAAACCAGGCAGAAGCAGTGAATGTGCACTGATGTGGGTTTGTCATTGATGAGCATCATTCGCTGGGGATGGTCTGCATGGTGGGGGAAGATCCTGGCCCTGGAGGCCTTGAGAGGTTGGGGCTTATCTCTTGCTTCTGCCCCTTCAGCACTGAGTGACTTTGAGAAAATTATCATGAGTCCATTTTGCACATGAAATGTTGGAATAATTGTACCTGGTAACATTGAGTGTTCTTGTGAAGTTTAAATAAAATAGCTGCATAAAGCTACACACGATTGAAACTCTTCTCTTCCCCCCGCCCCCCATCCTTTGCACAGAACATTAGACTGAGGATTTGAAGTGGGTTGGGAGAGGAAAATGTGCCTAGAATTGTTACAATGGTTGTACAGGCTTCTCTGCTTGTGAAAGCTATAGTGATGTACATTTGACTTCATTCATTCACCAGATACTAGTGTATCTTGAGTGCCAGCCGTTCCCAGTGATAAGTGGGCCTAGCTTTCAGGTCTGTGGACTCTGAAAGCTAATGACATCAATACTTTTACCACCGCAAGTTTATTGGCATTTCTGTTTGCATAGAATCGTTATCAACTCACAGAGCTCTTCGGATCTGAGCATCTCCTTAATTTTCTTTTCTTTTTGAGAAATGCCCTCTGTTCTTACTACTGAGGTAATTTCCTACCTCCGGTGCCCCTCAATATTGAGTCACTGGCTGAACCCCTAGGCTTGCTCATGAAAGGCCTTATCGTGTGTTGCTCTGCCTGAATGGATCATATTAGACGAAAAACATAATTATGGGATATGTTTAACCAAAATCTATAATTTCACTACTTCAGGAGCAGCATAGTCTCCTGAAAAGTGCTTGAACTTTGGTTTTCAGGAAGTCTTAGACTTGAATATTGATGCCACCATTTATTGGTTGGGTGTTTATGGACATTTTACCGAAATGTTCTCATCCGAAATATGTTCAATGTGCTAAATGTGATCATGATTGCTAAATGCGATCCTGACACCCACCTTGTTGGAATTGCTGTGAAGACTGGAAAGAGGTGTCTAAAGCATGGAGCACAGGACCTGGTGCAAGATAAATGCTCAGCAGATCAAACCGTTTGAAACCTAATGTTTTGCTTGCTCTTCTCATGTGCCAAAAGGAGACATGTAGAAAATGTAGAACATCTAGTTAATCCAAAGGAATAAAAGAAAAATCATATATGCTCTTAAGATCCAGAAATACCCAGTGGTACCATTTAACAGTGGAGCTTTTCCGTATCTGTCTATCTCTGTCCCTATCTTCCTCATATCCCTCTTCTCCTTCCTTCCCCAGATATTAGATACAAACATTATAATTGCAGATATTTGGCCATTTTTCCCCTAAATTAATGACAGTTTAATCTGGTTCATTTTAATATATTGCTCAAATAGAATCATGTGGAGCATACTGTTTTTAATGTACTTTTTATAATTATAATATTGCTAACATCTTTCAAATTCATTAAATATTCTTCTGTAAAACCACTTTTAATTGATGCATATTATTCCATTATATAACTTTACCAAAAATAATAGTCTTCTATTACTAGAAAATTGGCTGGTTTTTAGTTTTTTTGTTATTATAAAAGGCATTGAGATAAGCATCCTTATAGCTTTGGAGGGAGTAAAATGTAGAATACAGGCTGTATGAGCCAGCAGGTCATGGTTCAATTCCTGGTCAGGGCACATGCCAGGGTTGCCGGGGTTGAGCCACAGCTAAAGCTGTGCAGAAGGCAGCCAATCGGTGAAGTTTCTCTCTCATTGGTATGTCTATCTCTCTATCCTCTTCCTTCCTCTCTAAATATCAATAAAAACATATTTTAAAAAACAACAACAAAAAGAGTGCTGGTTCTCACAAAAAGGGAAAGGTTATCATCATCACTGTATCAGCCTCATCTTTACCATTACCTTGCTTTATGCCTCAGGTTGCGTAGTCTTGTGTTTGATATCCCTGAAATCAGAATGCATCTAACCATATTGTCAGCCAGGGGCTGTCATGACATGGTAGTACGAAACCTTCTGTTGATAACTGCTAAGATCGAGAAAGGATGTCAGTGTGTCTAAATGCCTATGAAATTCAGACTTATTCGAGAGATATGAAGAGATATAAGTGGATGTCATAGAATTTATATAATGCTCTTTTAGAGAGCATCTCAGATTGGGTCTCAGAAATGTACCTGAAGGCCTGAGGTATCTGGGCTGGGCTTGGAAGACTGGGGAGGACAGATGGAGGGAGAGGACATGTTTAATATCTTTACGTATTTTTTATACTTCCTTATTGTTGCATGTGGTTAAGAGAGATGATAATGGCCATGATGCAATAGCGTAGAAGCCCAAGAAGGCGTTCATAGACATTTGCAATTTAAAGGCCTTTTGGCAGTTGTGTGTATCATACTCTCTGAATGTAATACCTCCTGCAGCCTCCCTCCCTTGTTAGTGCCCCCTCTTTGTAGGTACAAATCCTCACCCTTTACCTAAATATGGCACACTCTGCTTTTACATCTAAGCTTAGACATTGTTTTAGCTGGGAAGCCTTTCCCAACTCACCAACGCTGGTTAAGTGTCATTTCCGTGGTTTCAGTTGCCCCTTGTCCATATTCTTACCTGACTGCTTATCCCAGGCTGTCTTACTGCCTAGTAACTTGATGCCATTACCACTAATCTGTAAGGTTGTAGAAGCAGGCGCTCTTTCGTTCTCCTATCAACTCTAGGCCTAGTACCATGGCTGGCACACGACAGGTACTCAAGAGTTATCAACTGAGTGAATTTCAGCACCCAGCCCACGGATGCAGCCTGTGGTGACTGTGCCATAGGGCTGCAGGGTGAGAGGAACCAGTGCTCTACAAGGTGTCGCTAAGGGTTGTAGTGGGGACTGTAGTATAAAATTCCTTTTATTTCCAAGTTATTATGAGAGCTTAATAGAGCGAGCTGTCCGTGCTCACGTCTGAGACCCTTATGAAGCGTCTCCTGACACATCTGCAGGAGTCTGGGCACAGCACATCCGACAGCCCACTTCTAGCTGTTAGCACAGTAAGAGCTGAAAATGAGTCCTCGCTCTCTTACTTGCATTTGGGTTTTTTTCAATTTAATCTGAATCAAAATCTTGTTCATTCACCTTTTGCTTTTATGATATTCGAGCTACTTCAATGTTAACTACATTTTCTTAAGTGGTCAGTGACCAACCCAGTCACTTTTTCTTGAGAAGCAAAACACTTCCCCTTTGAGATCAGAGTGAGATGTTAAGTAAAATGAATCAGATGATTTGAGTTCAGATTCTTTCAATTCTGCCTTTCCAGGCACAGTACTTGAACTCAGGATAATTGGTTAAGCTTGGTGCCAAACATAAGGAAGCCATTCTGCCTATTGTCCAGGAACCAGGGAAGAAACCTGGCTTTTGTGCGATGAACCGTGTCACTCACTGGGATCCGTTGAAAAATGGATGCGTTGACGTGGTTAAATATGACAAATGAAGAAAGGAAGGAAGTCACGGTGATGCCTTAATTCAAGCCAGGCTTCTGTGTCCCACTCTTCCACTTTTTGACTGTTTGTCTGTAAACTTCTGTATGTGGATTTCCCCCCAGCATAGCCCCTGTTGGTGACCCATATATGAGGGGCCTTTTAGGGAAACACACCCCCCATGTATCATGGGCCTTTTAGGAAAATACAGCCCGAGGGGAGAAGCTGTCACTTCAAAGCATACCACAGTGCTTAGATAGAGCCAGGAAATTAACCATGTCTGCATGATAATATTCCTTTAAAAGCCTGAAACCCTTTCTTTGATGCTGCTAGTTATCAATCCCTGCTATATACTTGCTTCTATCATGAGATATATTTAGGCTTTTCATTTTTGTTTTTGAATTGAATCCCAAGAAAATAGAACTGGTCTCTCTCTGCCTGGCTGTTCTGCTGGGAGAGAAGCAGTTGAATGGGATGTGGAAATGGGTCAGAGGAGAGGAGAGACCAGCTCTGACCCCTGCACCTTCTTCCTGCCACTCACCTGTTGTTGTCAAACATTCTGTAAAACACATGGGCTCGGCCCACGCTTACACAGTGTCACAGTGGGGAACCAGCACTCTAACTCATCATGATTTTTTTCATACCTTTGACATCATCTTGGTGCCATTATGAAGGTAATTTTGTTAGCTAAAATTATTTTTTTGTGTCAATCAATTAATCCTCTATTATACATAAGGGGAGAAAGTAGGTATTTAGTATATGACGCTCCTGGAAGTTGAGAGGCTATGGGAACTTGGAGAGGGTTTAGCAAAGAAAATGAGTGAAATTGAATAAACTTTAAAAAAATAAGTAAAAGTATTGAGACTATAGTATCTAGTCTAGCAAGAGCAAGATCAAGGATGTATTCATATTCCAGGGATAAGATCACTTATAATATAGAGAACAGTGGTGAATGGACTGTACTGTAAGGAGAACAGGAGAAAAAGGGATCAAATTACAGGATAGCAGATTTGTCTTACGTGGAATGAAGATTTTTTCCTTACTCTTAACATCGATGGGCCAGGGAACACATTATAAAGGACTATGGAATTCATTTTAGTGGGCCTTAAAAACAGGATAGATTCTCCCTGGGATCACTGAAAGGATGTAAAGGAACATACAGGTAATTAAAAAAAAAAAATCCTAGATTGAAAGAGTTAGAATTGAAAAAAAAATTTCTTTATCCTTATCCATAAGCAATAAAAGAAACAATTCATATGAATAACAATTAGGCTTAAATCTCATCTTGGAAAGACCACCTAATCTTATTTTCTGAAAGAACATTGTGAGTTCTTAGGTAATTGCTTTCTTGATCTGCTTTAGGCTCAAGAATTCTCTCTCATTGTTTTTAATTGTGTTAAAGTATGTTTACTAAAGTACTAATGAGACCAAAGCCATACTGATTAAAAACAGAATTATTCAATTCAACCTTTTGAGAGTATGGAATGAAAGGTAGGTTCTCATATTGGAAGATGAATCCTGTATGTCTAATTTGTTGTTTGCCATGTGCCTAATTTTTGTTTGTTTTCTTCCTCAATAGTTCATTTCAGGCCTGTTGAAGTTATAACATTTTTATGAAATGACACTTTTTTCCCCCCATAAAAGCAATTTATCCTAAGAGCTCTAGGCAGGGTGCATCTTCCCTTGTGATTTTTATAGCATCTACTTAATAAATAAATGCACGACTGGCTAGGCAGTGCATATGAAGAGTAGGTTTTGCTTATCATCACCCTTTATAATTTTTAGACTGTTTGGGGTTGAGGTTTTTTTCCCTTCCCCGCTCCCCTTTTCCTGCTCATTGACTTGAATTACAGCTGCTCTTCCTTTTCTTTGCAACTGTACTTTAAATCTATCTTTCAAAAGTTGTTTTCTGCCTTTGGCTTACCTGGTTTCATGTGCCTATTTATTTCGTTATTTGCTGTCGATTTTCTGTTTCATTGTTGTCTTATTTTTAATATAAGTCAATGAATTTAAACATTTTAGTCAAAAATTTTCCTGCCTTTTCTGCTTATGTCCCAGCCACACAGATTTTGATAGATACTTTGAAAACAGATCAGCTTGGAGAGAACTCAGCTCAGACCCAGAGCAGGGCCAGTCCACTCCTCCACTCCACCTGTGGGTCCCCTCTTGGTCTTCATGATCACACACTGAGGTCAGGCCCCTCACTGACCTGACCTCCTGCCATTCCTCTCGCCCGGCACTCCTGCCTCTCACTGTCAGCTCCTTCCTGCCCTTTCCTTACACCGTAGCCAGTGACCTTACTAGGAGACATATCCGCAGTGTTCCTCATTGCTTAAAATCCTTCACTACCACTTCCTTGTCCAAAAGATGCAATCCAACTTCTTAGTGTGCATAAACGCCCTGTATGAGCCGACCATTCCCACCTGCCTGGCCAGCCTCGTCTCCACCTCCTCCCCCCCCCCCCCCCGCCCTCCCCCCCGCTCACCCCCCTCCCCCCGCTCACCCCCTCCCCCAGCCAACCACTCTCACACCAAACTCCACACTCGGGGGCAGGGAACAGGCTGAGCAAGGCATGGAGCTGGAACATGGAGCTGAGCTTCAGCAGTGGAGTGATGGGAAGTGGCGCACCTAGTGCTGAGCATCGGTGTGTGAGGCATCGCGCTGGGTGGGTGCTGGGGCCCTGCCGCCCAGCTAAGGAATGGCGGTGGAGGGGTCAGTAAGCCGTTTTCTCTGAGAGAGGAAAGCTGGTTCTGAAGAGGTTGCCATTACCCTCCCCACACTCTCATGCCCTCGTGTTTCTCTCCCCCACCTCAGCCTGCGATGGCGATCACTGGGGGCCGCACTGCAGCAGCCGGTGCCAGTGCAAAAACAGGGCCCTGTGCAACCCCATCACCGGGGCCTGCCACTGCGCCGCGGGCTTCCGGGGCTGGCGCTGCGAGGAGCGCTGTGAGCAGGGCACCTACGGGAACGACTGTCACCAGCGATGCCAGTGCCAGAACGGAGCCACCTGCGACCACGCCACAGGAGAGTGCCGCTGCCCACCCGGGTACACCGGAGCCTTGTAAGTGACAGACCGCTGGGCTGCGTGCAGAGCTCACCCCTCCCTGCACTCATGCTGCCGCTGCCATCTTATTCCTGTGCTTCTGTTTCTGTTGCTGCCTGAAGAGTCACTGAGAGGGCAGGCGTCCAGGCACAGAGGTGGGATCAGCAGTGATGGCCACGAGGTGATCCTGCTGTCTGACCCTTGAGCACCAGAGCCCAGCAGAGTCTCAGGGCCAGCTTCCGTGCTTTGCTCTGGGCAGGACGAAGATAGAGCGGGCCAGGATGTTGGGCTGGATGGCCAGTTGGGGGTTGCTGGGGCAGAGTTGACGTTCCGCTTTGATTCTCCCACAGTCACATTCCTTTTACACCACTGGTGCTAATGGTCCACGTTTTCCTGTTCCGTGTGGCAAATTAATTAGCTGGATAAAACTGGATGGGTTCAGTGCCTTAGAAAAGAGGAACGGGAGAAGTTGTTAGAAATAGCCCACGATAAAAGGAGAACTGGGTTCATTAATGCCCACAGGTACGTATGTTGCTTTGTGAATATAAGTCTGTGTATCACGTCTGTATAGGATAATTAACTGCTTCCGGAGAACAACGAAGCAACTACTTAGCCTCCACTTTCTTTTGTGGGAAGGACATTCTTCGCTTTGTACAGATGGTCCCCCCCAACTTAGCAATGCTCCAGCTTAACGATTTTTCAGATTTAGGCTGGTGTGAAGGAGACACATTCAGTAGAAACCACACTGTGAATATCTTGAATTTTGATCTTCTCTGGGACTGCTGATAGGCTGTGATAGTCCCTGGTGACGCTGGGCAGTGGCGCTGAGCCACAGCTCCCCGATCACGAGGGTAGCCTCTGGTGCTCTAGAGCATGTTCATTGTGTTAGGTGATTTGGCCCAACTGAAGGCTAATGGAAGTGTTCTGAGCACATGCAAGGTAGGCTGCGCAAGCGATAATGTCCCGTAGGTTAGGTATATTAACTGCATTTTGAAGCTATGTTTTCAATTCACGATGGGTTTATTGGGATGTAATCTCATTGTAAGTTGAGGAGCATCTGTGATAGCAAACAGAGTAAGAGGCAGAGTTTGCCCCCCCCAAAAAAAGTAGGAGATGGAAAAATCTTGTTCCCTTACTGAGAAAATTATAGTTGTAAATCATAGAACTAGAACTTGGGGGAAAATGGGGCTGATTAGGTAAATATTTCCCGCTGACAGTATTGGGGCTATAAAGTAGAGCTAGAGAAAAAGTGCATTAGCCTAGAAAGCCCTAATTTTCAGAAGAATGAATGACCATCCCAAATGATTTAATTGTTAATATTGCTTCTATGGGTTTTTATTAAGGCCGCAATTGAATAGGGCTTTGGAAACTTGGAGCAGTTTCACCAGAGAGAAAAAATGACAGAGGCTTAGAGAAGAAGGTTGGTTCACACAATATGGCACAGGAGGTTAAAGGCATGGAAACCGGTCCATCTGAAGGAGAGGGTGCTGAGAATTGTTTATGAAAAATATGTGCACAGAGTGGAGATGTGCAAACATTTCAATCTCCTTCAAGGTTAGAACAAATGCACAAACAAAAGTAGATTTCCAGTGTAGCATGTGGGCTTTATGAAAGTTACATGGAAAGTTCCTGACACCAGGAGTGCTTTGCCAACCCGAGTCGTTCTTGGCGCGCTCAGAGAGGACAGAGTCTCCTCACATTGAATTGGTTTCATCAGACAGTACCCTAAAACAAAAGGAAGGACCAGGTGGCCCCTCAAAGACCCTTCCAGCCAATATGATCAACGCTCTCAGTGTTAATGAAACGAACAATGTTGAACAGAGAAAGCTGGTCTATTTTAGGACTCTGGGTGCTGTTGTGTCTGTGAACCTAAGGGTCGTGTGGTGGGATAAATAATGGTACCCTTTGTCACCCATTAACCCCTCAGCTGTGAGGATCTTTGTCCCCCTGGCAAGCATGGTCCACAGTGTGAGCAGAGGTGCCCCTGCCAGAATGGAGGAGTGTGTCATCACGTCACTGGGGAATGCGCCTGTCCTCCTGGCTGGCTGGTAAGCTCCCTTCCTCCCTCCAAAAGTCACCTGCTTCAGGACACTCAGGTGAAAACGCACGTGGAGGACTTCAGCACAAAATAAAGTTACACTCACGGTTAAAGATTCCAAAACTGGAGATACCCGACCACTTCAAGCTGGAATGCTTCAGTCCAGAGACGGCAGAGGGTGATTCAATCCTGAACTTGAAGTGCAGTAAGGGCCCTC
This sequence comes from Myotis myotis, assembly GCF_014108235.1. NCBI lineage: Eukaryota > Metazoa > Chordata > Mammalia > Chiroptera > Vespertilionidae > Myotis > Myotis myotis. The sequence continues at coordinate 77,755,364 of NW_023416357.1, forward strand.
GTGGAAAAGATAGTAGGCCATCTGTCCTGCATTTCCCCTCAGGATATAAGAGGGAAACATCTCATCTTACATATGGCAGCCAGAGCTGTTAAACACTGTACGTACTTAAATAATCATTTTCATAACTATGTTCTGTTGATCACTATTGTCCTTTGAGACTGTTATTTTCAACAGAATAAGTGTTATATGAAAACGTTATCTGATCATATCAATCTGGAGATACTTTCAGGGAAACCAAATTTCCCAAGTGTTGCAGAACTCTTTAGAGCAGTGATGGCGAACCTATGACACGCGTGTCAGAGGTGACATGCGAACTCATTTTCTTGGTTGATTTTTCTTTGTTAAATGGCATTTAAATATATAAAATAAATATCAAAAATATAAATCTTTGTTTTACTATGATTGCAAATATCAAAAAATTTCTATATGTGACACGGCACCAAAGTTAAGTTAGGGTTTTTCAAAATGCTGACACGCCGAGCTCAAAAGGTTCGCCGTCACTGCTTTAGAGCCTTTAGCATCATAATCCAAGAGGAAGCTATAACCTACCACAATTGCCATACTTTGACCATGATACTCTTTCTTTATGTGGCATCACACAATCTTAATGTGATGTGCGATGCACAATGTCAAAACAGGTTTATTAGATTTCTCTGAAATGAGGAAATAACATTGGTTCTTATTCCTCTGAGTTGGTTTGTGCATAAGTCTGCTGGAAGGCAGAAGAGTGAATGACCAATGTCTGCTTCCTTTATTAGCAAACAAAAAAATAAAAGAGTAATTTATTTCATGATCATTTTCTATCTCCATAAGGGTGGGAAGCTGTCTTGTATAGTGAAGTGACTTCTTAATTGCCAAATCCATTCTCATTCCACTCTTCTATTCTCATTAGCTTCACTTCTCCAAAGCTTTTGACACTGCTTCTCATCCACTTCCCTTTGTTAATCTCTTTTTCCTCCATTTCCCTGATAACCCTCTCTCCTACCTCTCACTAAAGATCTCCTTTCCTAATCCTTCTCCTCATACAGATCACTTTATTGTATTATTCTCTAGGTTTCAGTCTTGTCCTTCTTCTCTGTTCTTGGTATAAGTCTCTGAAAATCTCATCTAGACCCATGGCTTTGACAATCATATACTGATTTTCCCAAATCTTAACTTGCCTAGACACGTGTCTGTCACTATCCTGTTAGACACACCAACCCAGATTACTATGTATGAAGCCACCGTCTGTCTAGGGCAGTGATGGCGAACCTTTTGAGCTCGGCGTGTCAGCATTTTGAAAAACCCTAACTTAACTCTGGTGCCGTGTCACATATAGAAATTTTTTGATATTTGCAACCATAGTAAAAAAAAGATTTATATTTTTGATATTTATTTTATATATTTAAATGCCATTTAACAAAGAAAAATCAATCAAAAAAATGAGTTCCCGTGTCACCTCTGACATGCGTGTCATAGGTTCGCCATCACTGGTCTAGTTGATGCCCAAGCTGGAGGCCTAGGAGCCAGACATGGGATGGAATTGGTTTGGTATTACCCGTGTTGTAGGCATGGAGCAAAGGAGAACTGGAGTCTAGATCCCAGGAAAGTCATGGGAAGTAAGGGAGAGGTCAAGATGTTCAGACCACTGGGACAAGTGGAAACCAAATACCAGACCCAAGGTGAGAGTTAGAAATGGTAAACAAGCAAGACAAAGTCTGATTCTGGAGGCAGAGCCTGGAGAAGTTCCATGAAGCGGTAAAGTGAGAGTGAGGGGCCTTTTATTGGGCACTGATGATAAGGTGGACAAGGGATCATGGAAGGAGCACTGAGGTGGTTCAAGCAGGCCCATCAAAGTCAATATTAATAAAACCAAATTTGTACACCCAAGCCTTTCTTAAGCCTACTCCTCTTCTACTTTAAGAAAAAAAAAAATCTTAGTTAAAACCAATATTTCTCTTAGTGGCCTAAGGTAGAAATGTTGAATCATCTGTGAATTATCTTTGACTCTTTCTCTTCTTTTACTTCTTATATCTAGCCTTTTGTCAATGCTGGTCATTGCTTTGTCCTTGGTAGGGGAAGGATTTTGCTGGAGAGAACTATGTGTTTTTTTAATGAGAAGCTGTAGATTTTATACTCTTGGGACTTTTGTTAGACATCAAATGTAGAGTTGCTTCATCTGAGATTGAAGCTTTCTTCTTGGTTGGGGTGGACATGATGCGGTATAGTGGTAACCACAGGCTTTGACTGTGAGTCCTGCCGAGTAGGTGGCAGGTGGCCGTCTCCATCAGCCCAGTGGAGCCTCCTCTACACTCTGGGCCCCCTACCTGGTTTTGTATGGAATGCTTCAGGTCATCTTTCTCTGTGTGTAGTTGAGCTTCCATCTTATAATTCTTTTTTAACATTTTATTTGTGCTATCATCCTAGGTGCCTTTCAAAGATGAATATACCTTCCTATTACACACACACACACATACACACACATATATATGTCAACCAGAATTAATGTCCTACTTAAAGCTGTTTGCCCACATTAATCCTTACTCATAAACAACATTTCAACAGCATTTCTGAAGCTTATGTGGGATTGTTACAAGCTGAGTAGTTAGACTAAGTCCCTGAGAGAGTAGAATTGTCACCAGAACCCCTGCTTCCCACAGATTGATCCTTTGTGTATTATTCCTTCAGTCATGTTTATACGTTGTGCTCATGGAGGGATTAGAGTTATTTTTACATCTGTCCCCCTCACCACATTGTCAGTTAATAAGGGTTGTGACCTTATCTTTGATTCTCAGAGTTCAAGTGCTGTGCCTGGCACATGGTGATTCCCAGTTAGGCATTGATTTGAATAATCTCTCAAAGGCTTTTTTGGTTCCAAGAGTCTGTGGAAGAACTTTCTCTGTTTGTAGGTAGATAGAAACCACCAGAGGAGACTTAATTAGCACACCAACTGCCTTTGTGGGTAGCCAAGAGTTAGAGGAAATGTATTTTTTTATGCTCTCCAGAATAAACATTTACAAAACCATCTGGTGCTCACTAGCCTCCAATTTCAGAGTGCCCACAGTCTGCCTTTTTTTTTTTTTTTTTTTTTTTTGGAGAGAGAGAGAAGGAAAACAAAACAACAGCTTCCAACAGTTTAAAACATTTTAAAAATTCCTGTAATTTGCAATATGTTGTTTGCTCCAACAAAATCCCAATAAACAGATAAGCTATAAGGCCAAGTGAAGTAGAAAATAGTAGAGTATTTCCTAGATTTATTGGTACAGTATCTTATTCTTTTCCACATAGAATAGGAATAAATATGACAAGATGGACAGCCTCTAGGGTGAGGACACATGTCCAAGTTACTCTTGATTTTTCTTACCAGGAAACAAGGTTTCCTATTGATCTTGGCCCAGTAATGTTTGTTGAACCTGCTGAAAATAAAAGTGTTTTTCTTCTGAAATAAAATGTCTAGGTTCACATATTTTTAAGGTGATGTTATTGTTAATTCAGGTACACAAACTTTCAGTCTTATGTTATGCTACGTTACAAGAAAGAAAGCCAATGATAATGTGTATTTTCTCCAGAACATATGGTAAAGCACTTGGATATTTCATTTGCACCAGATGTTGCTGTTTATGTAATGGATGCTCAATAAGTATTGTTGACTTATTGTACTTGTAAGACACAAGGAAGAACACTTAGAAGGATTTATAAATTCCATAGATTACCATAATAACTTGATGTGACTCTATCTTAAGCTTTAGTTTTGTAATATGGGTGGCTATTTCTTCAGAATTCTATTCTGCCACCTTTGAATGTGTCTTGAGATTCAGGCTTGCTGAGTAAATAAGTCAGTTTAAATTTTCTAACATTTTTTAAGATGAATCTGTGTTCTAAAATCCCCTAAATTTCTTGCAGCTCTGTTCCCATATCCCTCCTTCCCTTTCTGTTTCCCCTCTTTCCTCCCTCCGTCCTCCTTTGGCCCTTCCCTGGCTGGAGGCCCATCTAATTTCCCAAGTCTCTTTGAATGCAGGGCACAGTGTGTGGTCAGCCTTGCCCCGAGGGTCGCTTTGGAAAGAACTGTTCACAAGAATGTCAGTGCCATAATGGAGGGTCGTGTGATGCCGCCACAGGACAATGTCATTGCAGTCCAGGATACACGGGGGAACGGTAAGGGACAGTCTTGTATTTGTTTGTAATGGTGTGAGAGGAGAAAGCGTCCAGCGAACGCCTCCATTACCATGTGTCTGTGACTGTTCTATAATATTCCAGAGCACCTACCAGGTATCAGAGGGTTTGACACATTCTTTCCCAGCTCAGTGCATAGGAACTGAATCATAGATGGCGATGGGGAATTGAAGAAACAGAGAAAGCATTAGAAATAAAAATATCAGCCATTCATAACTTATGAAGAATATGTCATTCTAAACAGATGAGTGCTTAGGACAGCCACTTTAAGCAAAAAACTTTTTACCTTGTAAACAATTTTGGATAGGTTTATTTTTAAATGGGATGTGTACTTAGGTATATTTAAAAAATATGTTGGATGTAATGTTACCTCCAATGATTCAGAATTGTATTAAGAATATCAGTCATTTTCCTGTGCTCCAGTGACAGAGTAAGATGCAATGGGACTTATAGGGCTCCCTGGTCCCACATCGTATCCTGGAAAACAAGGTAATCAAGCTCATTGGATATTTATGTAAAATCAGAGAAAAGAGACTTGAGAAGCAAAAGAGTATAATGCCTGAAAACAAAGATTTTGGAAACTGTGTCCTCATCTATAATGTTCAAATAATAATTATACGTTCCTCTAGGATTATTATAAGAGTTAAACAAGGACATTGAAGCATTTAGAACTGTACTGAAACATGAATATTAACTATTATTATAATTGAGTGATTTCTATGAACTGTATAAATCCTAGTGATTTCAATTTGAGTAATGTTAGGACTGTACTAATATTACCTATCTTTTTTTTTAATCCTCACCTGAGCATATGCTTATTGATTTTAGAGAGGGGAGAAAGAAGAGAGAGGTAGAGAGAGAAACATCAGTGTGAAAGAGAAATATCAATTTGTTGCCTTCTGTATGTGCCCTGACCCGGAATCAAACCTGCAACCTTTTGGTATACGAGAGGATACTACAGCTAACTTAGCCACACCAGCCAGGGCTAGCTATCATTATTTTTTGATGGTTTCTGTGAATTAAGAATTCTTTCAACCTCCTTCCTTAATTTTTTTTCTTTTTAAAAGCCTGATCTAATTTTATGACTTTTAATAAAATACTGTAGGGTGTTTTCCCCCCAGTTAGACTCTCTAATTCCTTGTTAAATGTATTACTAAGTGTTTTGTAATTTTTGAAAAATTCAATTCCAGTTTCTAATTGGGCATTTTTGGATAAAGGAAAACTTACTTTTGAATACAGGATGGGGCAAAAGTAGATTTATAGATGTGAGTACATGAAATGCAGAGTTTATTCTTATATTATTATTTATTATTTTCCATACAAACAACTGTAAACCTGCATTTACCGCACCCTATATTTACTTCTACCAATCTTTTTCATTAACTCTGTTATTTTTAGCAAATGCTAAAATTTTTTTTATCATCTACAGATAAAGATAAGTCAGTCTCTTCTTTTCAATATATAATGACTATTTCATTTTCTTGAGTTATTGCATTAATTAAAACCTTTAAATCAGTGTTGACAAAAAGAGGTAAAAATGGGAATTCCCCTTTTGTTCCTAATTTTATTGGCAATGACTTCAGTATAGTTTCATGTTTGTCATTGGTTCTTAGAAAACTCTTCCATCCTCAAGTGGGCTTTTTAATCCCTATTTTTCTTAGGAACTTTGTTAGTAGTATATGTTTAATTTCATGAAGGGCTTTTCCATATTTTGTTAACATAACTAATGCAATTTTTTCTTTAATGGTTTGATTCTATGACTTGCTGACACCTTTAGTGCCTGGTTTGTATGACATGTAATTAGGCTACTTGGTACATTTTTGTGACCTGCATCCTGAGTTGTGATTGTATTTTGAAGAGAGGAGGTTGCTAGATGAGTTCTGGATCCATGTGTCACTAACGTCTTATTATAGAAAGATGAGTCCGGAAAGGAGAGGTACAGGACCAAGCAGAATCCTAAATACAAGTTTGTGCAGTATTTTAGTGCACTAAACATTTAAATGTAATTGTTTTTTGCCCTCTAGGGATTCAAGTCTTAAATCCGAGGCAACACAAAACAACAAACATATAAGGCAGGCTTATATTCATCTTATTTGGGATATAAGGAAAGGGAATGGCAGCTCATTTTCAGTTGAATTTTAGACTTGAAGCAAGGAAGGTGAAGAGCCAGAGAAAGAGAAGGAAAATGAAGAGGGGACTTGCTTCTTGAGTTGTTGTTCTTGTAATTATTATTATTATTATTATTATTATTATTATTATTATTATTTATGAACTGATGGCGTGACCTCTGTTTTCAATTAGTCTATAGCCATCTGGTTTCTAGAGTTCACACACACACACACACACACACACACACACACACACACAGTGAGGACAAGCACATTTGTCATATGAAAGGAAAATAATGTGTGGCTATGGGGCAGTTTGTGGCAGGAGGTGTAAGGAAAGGGCATAGGGTCTCTTGCTATTTCCCCTGTGCTGAGCAGTCAGCAGTAACTTGATGACTGAGGTTAGGCCAGAGGCTGCCTGGAGGAGCAGGTACCACCACATGCGTTGCCAGCCAAGCATTAGCAGGATGTGGGAGCAGCTTTCCCATCCAGAGGGCAAACAGGAAAACAAAACAGGCACCTTGGGGCAGGCAGAGCTGCCCCTGTAATAGGCTTGGGTGTGTGTGGAGAGATTGAGGATATTATCATAAGGGAAATGTACAGTGTCACAGCCAAGCAAGAGTAAGGAGAAGTTGGTTTCTAGATCTTCCCAAAAATTCTTCTAAAGGGGTTAAAAGAGTGTTTTTAATGCTAACGGTTGTCTGGGAATCTCTGAGGCCTTCGATGGCCTCGCTGGGGTCTGTGCACATCATGGGTGCTCCCTAACGTCAGCTGGACGGACAGATTTGTGGATCAATTTTGGACTCTGTTCAGATGCAAACTAAGACTGTCCTGCCACGCCTATGTCCATACTGCCCTCGAAGCAAAGAAGAATGTGTGAGAAAGGAGGTCAGAAATTATAAACAGAAATTGGGGGGATGCGGCTTGCTCTTCCGCAGAGGAACCCTGTCCTCTACCTGGAGCTGTGGGAAGCGGGCTCTTTCGCAGCGCTTTGTATATGTTCTCCCGAGAAGTTTGAAAGGCAGGAGCCTGATTCATCCATCCAGGCTTAGTGAGGAATGTGATTCTTTCACTGTATCATTGTTTGGCCCAGTTATTCCAGTCACTCTGGGAGGGACATGCTCAAAAGGACAGGAAGACAAGGAAGCTGCCACCCCTTCTCTGCCAACTCACTTTCTTTTCCACAAGTTCACAGTGAGATGCAATATCATTTTCGAAATGGTATTAATCCTGTGACCCTCATTGGTTTGGGAATTGATATCACGCTGTATTAGTTTATCTCTGTTTATTGCTTATCTATTTTTCCTAATTCCAGGGAGTTATTCAAAATCTTAAAAATATATGTAGAAACTCTAAATATTCATTTTTCTACTGTGGCCAATATTTATTGCTCTATTTTTATCCACCTCTCTGTCATCTCTCCTAAGAAAATGTATTTCCAGTTTTCCTGATTCCTAAGATAGCTTTTCTTGTTCCACTTGGTACCACAAAAGCAACAGTAGGGGCATTAAATTAGCTGGGAAATGATGCTACTTTTTCATAAAGGGGTCAAAAAAGGGAGATAAGAATGCTTGCGAAAGACTTTTACATTCAGCCAATCAGAAACGTAGAAGCTACTTCATGATCGTGTTTATTTTCAAGATGGAAAATGTCTACTTCTAGACATTTGAAAGATGGAAATGGGCATAACTATTATTAATAGGATTTTCATACAAATGCAGTGTTGACAGAAAAGAAGTGGGAATATGAACCAAGCTTTACATCCTGGCTACTTTAGGAAGTAAAATTCAAATGGCTTTTTGCCATTTATAACACAAACTAATAGTATATTTAATTATAGGTTAGAAAGATAAATATGGCCAGGACCAGCTATTATGAATACTGTTTTCCCAGAGAAAAGGAAGTCTCTGCCAAGACGTGATAAAATATACACTCTGCTTCCCTGTCATTTGGTAGCTGACGCGTTTCCAGGCCTCCGATCTCTACCCGGTCCACCCACTTGAAGAGCTGTGCTTTCTCCTAAGTTACAATCATGCAGCCCAGCGCTTAGCATTCGGGTTTATTTTCAAATCCATACAAGAGGGAGAAACCCTTTTACATCTCTTTTTCTTTTTGGTACTAACTTGCAACGAAACCTGGACAGACAGGTTGCAAAGTTGTCATACTAGAATTTAGCAGAGCCATGATGGGGCTAAATTATAGGATCTCAGTATTTCTTTCTCTGAAGTTTACATCTTTAAGAAATAAACTAAGTGATGTCACTTATTAAAGCTTCTTACTAGTTAAAAATAGAATACCTTTTAAAAATGCTCTGGTTTAACAATAGGTTAACGCATGTGGAACGTAAAGCACATGTCTGATTTTTTGCTAAATGCTAGTGCAATTACTCGGGAATTTACCAAATAATTTGTTGAGCAGTTGATTCGAAGACTTTGCCCGTTAACACACACACCTAAAGATGTCTAGAGTCTGTGAAACCCAGTTTGCAAGAGGCTCTTTTCCTTGTCTCTATCACATTAATATATGCAAGAGCCAGAGTTAACCAGAAAAGTATCAAAGGATTCTCAAGATTTATCCTTTACATTTAAATAGAATTCCTGCCCAGCCCTGGTATTGTTAGTAACCACACCCTATCATTAAACATATGCAGTCCTGTGGGAAACGTTGGCTTTTCAGCCACTTTGCTGTTGCTTTTCAGTATGCTTCAATGTGTTTTGCACTTGCTGCTCGCATTATACCCATCTGAACAGTGCAGTGCTGACCTACATTTTAGACTCTGGGTCTGGCACGGCATGGGAAGCGGCTGCTGAGACTCCCAGTGCTACCCGGCTTGTGGCGAGCGCTTGGCTAGATGAGCCTCCATCTCCCTTTCCCTTGGCTAAAAGCACTCCTTCTGCTGCAGAGAGCTCCATCCAGTCACCTTGCCCGGTCGGTCGAAAGGAGGCTTGGCTGGCCAGGAACTGGTCCTGCTCTCTCTGGAGCAATGAGTGTTCTCTTCGCTATCACAATTCCCTCCAACAACTTCGCTTCCTCCTGATCCAGCTTCCCAGAGCATGTCCTTCCTCTGGGACTGAGCTCTAATGTTATTTTTTTCAAAAGGTCAGTGAAGAAATTTTTAAAAAATATTTTTTTATTGATTTCAAAGAGGAAGGGAGAGGGGGAGAGAGAAACATCAATGATGAGAGAGAATCATTGATCGGTTGCCTCCTGTACACCCCCTACTGGGCATGTGCCCTGCCTGGGGATCGAACCGTGACCTCTAGTTCATAGGTGGAAGCTCCACCACTTAGCCTCTCAGGCCAAACAATAAAGTGAACTTTTGAGGTCTGATATTTTTTCCTTGCCATTTGGCAGCCCTTCTCCCCAACAGAAGACAATAACTTGTTCAATAAATATTTTGCGTTAGGGATCTCCACGCCTTCCTACAACCTGCCCGCTCTGCTCCTAGGGTAGAGTCGAGAACATCTGATTTCAGTACCTCACACCTCCCAGATCTAAAGAGGACTTTGTTTATTAGTTACATAGCTTTAATTGCATGGCTGAGATTAAAAATTAATGTCAATGTGAACGCCAACAGAATTAAAATTTAGTTTAGAATCTGCTGCAGTTTTCTTTTGGGGACCAGGAAACATGTGTTTTATTTCCTGATTACAGACTGGGACTAACATTTGGACAGTTTCTTTTCTCCCTTTCCTGGTATCTACTAGAATGTCCTATGTCCCTTTGGCAAGACTATGTATAAATCATGCTTCATGTCCCAAGTTCATTATTTTGTTTACGTTATTTCTTTGATCAGTTCATATTGCTGTTACTAATGCTTGTAGTCAGAGTAATTCACTTAATGCTCTTCATACCTGTAAAGGGGTAACCACTCAATAAATACCAAGTCCAAAAAGTAATTTCAATTTATACATAACAAGGTCTGTCTGAATCGACTGTTTCACAAGGTACTAACCAGTCTACCTTCGCTTCCGCCTTCCTCCTGGCAGGTGCCAGGACCAGTGCCCTGTGGGCAGATACGGAGTGCACTGTGCGGAGACCTGCCAGTGTGTCAACGGGGGGAAATGCTACCACGTGAGTGGCTCCTGCCTCTGTGAAGCGGGCTTTTCTGGCGAACACTGCGAGGCACGCCTGTGTCCTGACGGGCTCTACGGCATCAGATGTGACAAGCGCTGCCCCTGCCACCTGGACAACACTCATAGGTGAGGGCCCGTTGCCCCTGGAAGGACATGGCCACCATTTGAAAGGAGAGATTGGCAGAGAGATTCCCACCCCAAGACCGTTCCTGCCTCTGAGTTGTCCTGGGCAAGGAACCACTGAGTGAATGGAAGACTTTTGTGCTTGGTGGGAGGTGGTCTACATCAGAAGTGCTAACACCGTCAGATGGTTGTGGGTGGATAGCAAATCCTATTCTGTACTAATGGTGACTAGCAAAAATTAAACTTGCTGAGGTTAATGGAACGTTTCCCGGAGAGAGGGATTCTGTGACATTCCCTGAGCAGCAAAGATGCAGTGAGAGATATGGGTTAAGCCAGTTTAGTATGTAAAAGTCTCACAAAGTGATTCTCACGGTAACATCTTTTGCTTGGCAGAAAGAACATCTGTGTAGAGAGGAAGTGTATCTGTGGACGTTTTTGTGAAAGTGCTCCACATGTGGCTGTCACATGTGAAATATGTTTTCAGAATTGATTACCCTGACATAGAAACTCACAGGGGTCTCTTAGCTCAAAAATCTCTCGAAGAATTTAAGAACAGGAAACCATGATCCCACCCACCCCACTGTACCTTGTCTACCCCTGAAAATATCTTTCCACCCCCCTGACTTCCTCTTCCTTCCCCAAGGACCAGATACATATCACTTAGAATTCTGGGTTTCATTTGTAAACTGCTGGGAAAGTTGAGTTTGACCAAAATGTTGTGCATTATACAGCAGCTCAGACGTTACAAGAATTACTTTATTTGCATTCAGCACAGCTGTTCTTTCATTTATGTTTCTAAAAGATAGCTCGTGGCCACATCAGATCTCAAATGCACAAAAATTAAAAGTAAACACAAGCCTGTGGTTGGTCTCTTTTTTAAACCATTGTTTGGAATTTTAAAAAATGGACTTTTGCATTGTATGCATGTTGTGTGTGTGTGTGTGTGTGTGTGTGTGTGTGTGTGCGCGCGTGCGCGTGCGCAAGTGCGTGCACACATACCCACATGCTGGCATACATTTCAATGGGGCACATCAAAGAAGTACATTCTTAAGATCTCAAGCAATGTTGTGAGCTACTTTAGTCAACTTTTGGTTTTCTTTATTGGAAAATCCTGCCACTATTTACATGACAAGGCTAAACAAACATTGGGGAGTAAAAATAAATAATCTCTACAGGATTTTGTTTGTTTTTAACCTTTCCAATATTTAAGGGGCTGGCAGAATTTAGGGACAAGTCATGAGTTTGGCTACCTTTCCTGCAGAAAGCTTGTCCCAGCAAAGGTAAGCCACATGTAGTGACAGTTAAGAGTGTTTTAATGCCAGTGTGCCATTTCATTGTGTGTAGACACAGCCTGAAATCAAATAGATTACTAAACCTATACAAAGGAGCTCCGCTAGGAGAAGAATTGGAAGAGCAGATAAAATGTTGGTTTTATTGTTGGGGACCATGTTAGCAGTGGCAAGTGCAATTGGACAGTTAATAGGTAGTATTTGCATTTCACTTATATTTGCATGTAAGCTACAGCAGGGTATGCCTACATATCATTTTTTCACATGGATTCAGCAAATTTTTTGTTTTGCTTTTTGGAACTTTCTGGGTGTGTTTTTTTCCTAAATATTTTTGATCTGCGCTTGATTGCATCCTGAATGCAAAACCATGGAAAAGGAGGACCAATTGTACATGAAATTATTTGACAATCACAGATCAAAAGAACACAAAAACCTGTCTAATAAAACATAACAATCAGAAGTTTAAAAAACAAATGGCCTGTGAAGTGCTTTCCAAATAATAAAAGCTACTTTTAAAAATTAGTTTTTACAGATTTCTAGTAAAACCATTTGAATGTTGATTATATAACTGTATCATGCTGAATTCACAAGTGGAGCCAGGCGTCTGATTTTTGTATCTTGAGCTTCTATGTAAAATTCCTGGAAACATATGGTTCCTTTGAACTAAAAGCCATAGAATATTTTTATCATTTGAAAGTCAAGCTTGTTCATTTTACCATTTAATCACGCAAGTAGAGCTTTCTATTACATAATTTATTATGTATATTTTAAAACCTTTCATTATAATTAATGAGTTAACTAATACAATGCAAACTATTAGTTTAGCTTGCCTATTGGTAAATTTGGAGTTATAAGGACATACATATTGACATATATTGCAGTCGTACTAGTATATTTGGGTAGGGGTTTGTATCAGCATTCGCTGCATTAAAAATAAAATCCTATCCCAAATTTACTGATATAAAACAATTATTTATAAGCTGGTGACTTTTTTTTTTTGGCATGACTATTTGTGCTGGGCTCAGCTTAGTGGTTCTTTTGTTGGTCTCCCTATGTTCAGTTGGCAGATCAACTAGAGCCTGATTGGGCTAGAATTCTTCACTTACATAGCTAACATTTGATGGGTGAGAGGGGTGGCTGACCCTATGTCTCCAGCATCTATCAGGTTAGCCTGGGCTTCTCTATATGGTGACAAGCAGCAAGACACAGCCGCAAGCTCCAATGTGCAAACATTTTGCAAACATTTGGTTACTGCATGTTTGCTAATATTCCTTTAGACAAAGCAGGTCACACAACCAAGTCCAGATTCAGTACATTCTACCTCTTGATGGGCAGAGTTGTAGCCATTTTTATTTTGCCGTTTATCATATGGTTCAAATGAATTTAAATATATTCATTCATGATACTAGCATTTAAAATTACAGTACTGTTATAGAGCCTAAAGACAGTCACTGTGGCCTGGACTTTTCAACTGAAAACTAACTTCAATGGTGGGAATGCTTTTGACCTCTTGGTAACAACACCAATTGATAAAAATAAAATGATAAATGATTATATGTGAAAATAAAACTTGAGATTTAGTAAGATTCCACATGAGATATTTATATTAGCTCTTCTTAATGAAGACATTTAATAGCTGTGGGCAATCAGGATGTGCCTATTTGCAATTGCCACCTGATTATATTTGAACATTAATAACATCTAAGGAAATGAATAAAAGGAAACTCTAGAACTCATTCTATTTTAGCCAATATTGTATTGGGCTTATAATAATTTAACTCTTAAATTGAAAATTTTACTAGAAGATGGGTATCTAGTTATATATGTGTATAAAATGATAGGTGTTCCTATATGTGTATAATCCTATTTTCACATACACAAAGCAAGCTGTTCTATAGACAGAGACCAGATAGGAGTTTACCACCCTTCAGCCTTGAATCGGCTGCTCTCACATCAACACGTAAATCTGTCTCATTACCAATTAAGCTGCCAGCACAAGAACACATCAAATGCCTGCCAAGTGCTCTGGCTTCCTATACCTAATTACAAATTGCAGAATACTAATTTGGGTGTCAATCAATCCAAGAACCAGTGCGCTGCACTAATACTCACTGGGGGGCATTGAATATCAATTTCTCTGTCTGCCTCTAGCTTAGTTCAATTTCCTGTCCCCAAATTACCTGTTTTGTTTAACATTTATATCTATACCATGAAATTTATTTTTTCCTTTTAATGTAAAGTAATATTTTCCACGAGAAGATATCCTTTTTTATAGTATGGTTAGATAAGGTAAACTACTTTAACCAATCCATTTCCCAAACTATTTATTTTCCTCTTCTCAGATGTAGGACCTTACTGAACTAAATTTAAGTTGTCCCTGCTTTTTGCACAACACAGGCTTTTATTGGTCCTGCTAACAATTGATCTATGCTATATCCTAAGTAATAGCAATTCTTTTTTCATATCTAGCTTTCTTAGTGGACTGCTATCAAAGTTCCTTTTTCTTTGGTATAAAAACAAATAACTAAAGTGGGTTTGAGTTTGATTCTGCCACTACCTGTATGAGACTTTGAATGAAGTATTTACTCTTTCTAGGTCCCTGTTCCCTCATTTATAAAATGGGATTACACCTAATACTTAGGATGATTGTAAGGATTAAATGAAATAATGCACATGGGTTGCTAAGCATGGTGTGAGCACACATCGGTGGAGTCCGCGCTGGCTGCCTGTCTGTGCATTCACTTACAGTATCATCATTAATGTCACATTGAGTCCCTCTAAGCCATGACTTTGACGTTTTAAAAACTTATTGTAGGGGAAATCTTGCCTTTCTATTCCAATATAGAGATTACAATTGAACATTGCCGATGACTCAGAGATTAGAGAGAAGCAGATTCGTTTGGGAACCCAAGGTCCCTGAGTCAGACCCTACTACACAGAAACAGTGACATTTTCACTTAATCATTATATATTGTGGGCCTTCTGTGCACCAGGGACAAGTAACAAAACACACCTGCCCTCATGGAGCTCAAAGTGTAGAGGGGAAGGAAGACATTGAAAGATTGTAAAAAATAAACCCAAGATTATAGACTGTGATGAGTAGATGAGGAGAAAGAGCAGGATGCTATGAAAGAGAATGACAGGAGAGACCTGTTTTAAATGAGAGTTGTCAGAAAATGTCCCTGTAAGGAAGATATACTATTTAAGCTTGGACTGGGCGGGGAAGATGGAGAGAGCTAGGCCGAGTGGGAAACAGCATTCTAGGCATATGGAATATAGCCCATGTGAGGCCTTTGAGTTGAAAAATCTCAACGCTTTTTCCCCCACACACCCTAAAATCCATTACAACTGAGCATAGTAATCGAAATGAAAGAAGAGGTTGGGAAGTAGGCGATGGCCAGATGATGAGGGCCTAAGGGCTATATGTAGGGTGACCCTGTATCTGGTGTCTCAAGGACCATCTGGTTTAGGCTTGTTGTCCTAATGTCAGTAACTGCCTTTTTCACTCTAAAAATGACCTGGTGTTAACAATTAAGGCCTGTGACAGATGCCTAGGCCTTTGCTTGTGGGAATTTAGTTGTAATGGGGCCTAAAAGTATAACTAAATAAATTTATGAAAATGAGAGCAAACTGTCCCACTACAAGGGTGTGGCTGAGACCCTCACTTGACAGATGAGGACGTCAGGCCCAGAGAAGTTGTGTGCTTTCCCTTCGTTTACCCAGGTAGTGGGACAGCTGGAATTCCTCCCTCCGTCTTCATCCATCCCAAAGAATCATTCTTTCCAAGAGTAGAAGATCTATGAACAGTCCTCCAAGAGAGGTCCTTTAGCAAATGTCTGGATGCCACAGTGGATTTTGTTATTGACCCTACGTAAGGGGAGGGTTTTCTCTCTGGAGAGGACGCCCATCTTTAACAGTCTTCCATTGTGAGCAGAGCTAGTTCCATTGTTAAGATTTTCCTTGCTGAGAGGCACATGTGTTTCGAGTGTCACAGAGTGCCCTATTGTGTCCAGCTCAGAAAGGCGTGTATCCTAGCACAGCTGATGTATCCATTTGCTGTGGGGCGACAGCTGGCTGCTTGGCCCATCAGTGTGGCTGCTGTTACAGGTAGAGACAGCTGCACCACCACCACCAGGTATGGGGAGCTTAGAGAAGAAACAGGCTGAAAAGATTGCAACTTTTGGAGTTCCTCGGACATCACCCCTGGTTAACTGATAAGGTATCATTCCTTGGATGGAGTCCTTTAGATCTTTTCATCGTGTTAACCTTTTATTGAATCAGTGCTTTTGATTTATGAAAATTAAAATGAGTTCCAGACCAAAGGACACAGTAGAGGTAGTCATCCTCCTAGAGCATGATGCTGATCCCATGCAACATTTCTGTAGGCCCCACCAGGTAGAGCTGATGAATTAAATCACACCAAGCCTGAGAAGGAAGTGTACATTATTGTATGTGGAATTGCCCACATGATGAGTGATCACGACTAAAGTAGCGTTTGCATGGGCCTTGGGTGTCACGTTTCCCTGAAAGTGACTTGCTCCTCTTCTCCGTGCTCTCAGCTGTCACCCCATGTCTGGAGAGTGTGCCTGTAAGCCAGGCTGGTCAGGCCTCTACTGTAACGAGACATGCTCTCCTGGATTCTATGGGGAAGCTTGCCAGCAGATCTGCAGCTGCCAGAACGGGGCTGACTGTGACAGTGTGACTGGAAAGTGCACCTGTGCCCCGGGATTCAAAGTAAGTGGCTCGGCTCTGGAGGAGGGAGGCAAGGGTGTGATGTGGCTCATATCAGTACCATGATTTATGTGACCTTTTCTGAAGTACAGTGAACATGCTAAAATCAATCCCATCATTAACAAGATAAAGCATGAAAACTAGTAAGGAGCGACACAAGGAATTGCCTTAGAATGATGACTGGGAAAGCCGGTAAAACTATAAATGTGGCATCAATAGTTAATTAATTAATATATGTCATGAAGTATGCTGTATTGTAATTATTCCTTACGTAATTATTTTACTGTTGTATAGGCAGTATAAAGTTTAGTTTTCCAAGTAGGATATGTATTGTTGTCAACAGTTTTTATCTTAATTCCATGTATTTCCATGTGATGGTTAGTAGTACATAAGTTTTTTGGTCCCTTTGGGAATCTAGAACTTACAAAAATGCCTATGCATGCCGATAAAGCAGAATTTTGCCTACTTGCTAAGGTTTCTTAGCTACGGATCAGGAATCTTTTAAAGGAAAATGGGTTGTTTTTGAATTATTTCTCCCATTTTAAAGAGAACATTAAACTCTGAAGGATGTTGATGATTATTCCAGAGCATTTCATGCAGAACAAGAGAATCATAAACTCTCTGAGCTGAGAGGACTTTACAGGGTTTTCTAACCTATGACATAGTCCTTTGGTTGAGCCCTTGAATCTGCCTTGTCTTAAAGCGTTCTTTCTGTGGTTTTTGTTGTTGTTGTTGTTTGGTATGTTTTTTTGTTTTGTTTTGTTTTGTTTTGTTTTTTTGGTTAATCCTCACCTGAGGATGTTTTTCCATTGATTTTTAGGGAGAGTGGGAGAGAGAGGGAAAGACAGAGAGAAACATCACTGTGAGAGAAACACATCGATTGGTTGGTTGCCTCCTACACGAGCCCTGACCAGGGCCCAGGCCAAGGAGGAGCCTGTACGTGCCCTTGACCAGAATCAAACCCTGGACTCTTCTGTCCACAGGCCGATGCTCTCTCCACTGAGCCAACCCAGCTAGGGCAGTCCCTTCTGTTTTAAAAGGAGGTCACCTCCAGTCACCTCTGGTAACCAACGTCTAGGTTTAAGGCTCGCCGTCAGATAACAAATTGAATCATGTGGGCTGTTGCTTTGCTGCACCCACTAATCATATTATATATTTATCATACAAGGAAGTCTAGGAAGCATTGCGATTTAATGTATAGCTCATATTTATGTTTATTTGTTGACAGTAATTTTACAGCTGCAGTTTATTGTGATATAGCTTCTTGTCTGAGCAAGGACAAAAGGTTTTATATTTGCTACCAAGGAAACTAATGAAGGCAGCAGGCTTTTGGGGATGTTATTCAACACTGTATCATAAACATGGGCCAGCTAGCATTGTCCTTGAATCTCTAAATTTGTATGGTGGTGACATTATAGCAACTTTGTAATATACAATGTGTTAAAATTGGCGCAGGAGTATAATTAGTATCACCAAGATATATTTTTGTTTATTTGCGCTGGCCTTATTTCAGTGGGTAGAGTTGCATGCATTTTCCTGTTTGCGCCTGTCTAGGGAACTGACTGCTCTGCGCCATGCCCTCTGGGAACCTACGGGGTCAACTGTTCCTCTCTCTGTGGCTGTAAGAACGATGCTGTCTGCTCTCCTGTGGACGGCTCGTGTACTTGCAAGGCAGGTAAGTGGGTGAAAGAGTCTGTTTTCTGATCCTGGTCCTTTTATCTCCTAAAGTCACAGCAATGAAACCTTAACGAGGGTTCTAGGTCCAGCTGTGCCAAAATTCAGTGCCTGATCTCAACAAGCCCTTCAGACGGATTCTCCTGCTTTCGTGATTGGCGGGGGTAGGCTCACCGATGATCTCTGAAGAGTCAGGGAAGAGGCTCAGGCATAGGAGATGATCTCAGCTCCAAAACTCTGTGAGTCTCTGCACTTTGGAGATGACTAAGCCGAGCAGACATGTGTCCATGCGCCTAAGTTTACTGACCTGGAGTCATGACGAGAAATGCAGCCAAGCACCGATTTCACGTGAGGGCCAGCACGTGTGTGTTCAGAGTTCCTGCAGCAGTTAGGACCCTAGGTACTCAGTGCTCATGGTTAAGGGGGTCCTGCATTAAAGACAAGGTGGTTCTTTCAAATGCAAACCTTCCTTTCCCCTCCCATGTAAGTATTTCACCTTTCTAACCGGAACAAAACTCGGCATCACTCTGCATTCAAGCGGCCCTCACTCCATGTCTCCTCCCCCCTTAGCCCAGGAGCGCTTCTCATGTTGGCCTCTGTGTGACGGATCACACACCCATGTGGCTGTTCGGGGGCTTTTGTCCTTTTCTGTGCCGGGGCTGGGACACTGCTGTGCATCTCTAAGACGCTTCTAAAGGGAACGTGGCTGGGAACGGCTTGGCAGGACTCCCTGCTGCCTTTGTTTCCTCACGTGCTCTGGCCTTCTTGTCATGGCAGGCTGGCACGGGGTGGACTGCTCCATCCGCTGTCCCAGTGGCACCTGGGGCTTTGGCTGTAACTTGACGTGCCAGTGCCTCAACGGCGGAGCCTGCAACACCCTGGATGGGACGTGCACGTGCGCACCTGGATGGCGCGGGTTGAAATGTGAACTTCCCTGCCAGGTACGACCAGCCAGTACCCCCGCTGGGAACGCCTGGGAGCCCATGCCAGAGGGTTAGCCTCTTTTTGCAGTTTTTGGGGTTTTTTTTTAAGTATCTGAGTGCAAACCAAATCTTAGTAACTATTATGTATTTGAACTTAGAACGGATATAGGAGCAGAAAAGGGGTAGACATGAAATTGATTAGCTTTATAAGAATCATTTTCTTCTTTTCCTTCATCTCAGGTTCTCCTAATCGCCACCCCTCCTCCAGCCCCCACATCCCCGTCTATTTTTGTTGTTGTTGTTGTTGTTCTTACACACCCACCTCTTCCTGGCAGCCAATCAGTAGCATTTGCCCAACATTCAGTGTATGCCTGTCAACTCTCCAAATACTGTGTTTCCATTGTAATGGGAACCCTCCAGCATTTGGGGAGGAAAGTGGCAGAGAACTGCAGGGGGTGGTGATGGTGTCACAGAAATGCTCATTGAGGTGGTAAAAGAAGGTTTGGAAATGGCCATTTTTTAATGAAAATAGTTCTGGAGTCACAAGAATCCCCAAAGGTTTCCCTAGTTCAACACTTGACCAGCTTTGGAGATATATACATCACTGGACGTCCCCCTCTGTGTCGGTCACCACAGACGGACAGAGGGTGCAAGTTGTGGTTTATGATAAGATAAAAATATTATTTTAATTAATTGGCATATTTAAGTACATCTGCATATATGCATATCAGCATCTTGATTTCACCATTCATATGTACCAACCGTATGTCAGACATAAACTAAGGTCTGAGGGACTTTAAAACGCTGACCTCCTGGAGCCCGTATTTTGGGGGCCAAGAAGGCATGGAAAGAGGTGTTTATAATGCATGTAGCTGAGAGGTGTTGGGACTGTGGCCCCTTTCTCTCCCGTTGTCTTTTTTCCCTGTCCTCATTGCTGTCTCCCATGCAGGACGGCACGTATGGGCTGAACTGTGCAGAGCGCTGTGACTGCAGCCACGCAGACGGCTGCCACCCCACCACGGGCCACTGCCGCTGCCTCCCCGGATGGTCAGGTGAGAGCCCAGGAAATGGGAAATGTGCCAATTTATGCCCAGCACTACCCCTTGCTATTTCAAAGACACACACACAGGTCAACTGTACAGAAAGAATGAAAATAGAGTTGTCTCCAGTAAGCTGACACATTTTTTCCCAAGAAACATTACTATTAGGCCTAATGAACCTGTTATCCAGAAAGGACTTTTTGTTGAACTGGACAGGGCAGTTCTCCTGAGCCTGCATGGAAGGTCCAGCGGTCAGAATTCAGGTGGCCAGAGGGGAGAAGTGTGAATTGCTTTGAAGCGTTTAGCAAGACCTCTGTGGTATTTTGGAGCATTGAGGAAAGAATGATTAAAATAAACCATGAGAATGTAATTGAGCTCACCTTACCGAGATAGAAATATTAAATATTAACATGGTCAATATGCAAATGTTGAAATATTCATTACTAGAATTTGAAAGTTTTAAAATGTAGTTTTTCTTATAATAATATTTGTCATAAAAATTCATAATATGGTTGAATACCAATTTTCTAACCAAATTTCTCCTTATTTATATGGCTTCATGGTTTCAGCCAGGAAGTTTAACAGACTAACAGGGGTCTTAAAAGAAGAGTGGTTTTCCCTCATGATGTACAGACGTGGAAGATGGCACTAAATACCCAAACAAATTGTTCTTTTTTATACACCAATTCAAGCCTATCCTAAAAAACAAAATAAGCAAACTTTTAAGTACATTTTAAGAAACAGTATGACTGGCAACGCAATAGAACAGTTATTAAACATTGGGATGAATGAACTGAGCAATTGATGACCATTCTGCTGAAAGTAAAATAAAACGTTGATTGCTGATTTGCCAATTTAAAGTGAAACCTTGTACTAAGGACTGGGCTAGAGGTAGATAAATGAACCAGAACTTCTTTTTAAAATTAACTTCCCTTTGAAGCCATTTGTGTTTGAGTGTGTATTTATATATATACATATATTATATTTGTATCTAAATAAATCTGTATATAAATTTAGAGAAGAGAGGGAATTTGTAAGAGAACTGTTTCCATATTGATGCTTCAGTATCCTCCAAAACATTTTCAACTTTTCCTCTAAAAAAAAATTGGTAGTAACAAGCTAAATACCCTCTTTAGTGGTGGTATGGATCTTTCAGAAGAGAATTTTGTTCCTCCATACTAGAGATGTCACATTGAGGAAGTTATGGAGTCAGGGTGGTCTTACTTTTAAGCAAAAATGCATCCAAAGAAGATTCTAGAGAAGTAATAAGTAATACTTTCTGAGTTCTTACTGCAGGCTTGCAACTCTATGAGGTAGGAAATATTATTTTCTCCTTTTTACAGATGAGGAAGCTGAGGCAAAGACACGTTAAGTGACTGAACTAAGGTCCCAGAGTCAATAAATGTGAGAGACAGGTTTTGCAAATGCTCCCCACTATGTACCCAACGCGTTTAACTATTGCACCCACCTGCCATCACACTTATTCCAGGAGGTGCTGGAGGACAGGGCACTTACTCTGAGATTTATTATCACTCTGGATGAAGATCCAGCTCTCTCTCTCTCTCTCTCTCTCTCTCTCTCTCTCTCTTTCCATACACACACACACACACACACACACACACACACACACACACGTAGGATGTCCCAAAAAATGTATGCACACTTTAACAACTGATAGCCCAATTTTGAAAATGAAATATATTTTAATAAACACTGCCTTTATAATTATTCAAAGTGTGTGTATACATATATAATAGCTTTATCGAGATATAATCATATGCCATAGAATTCACCTATTTAAAGTGTACAATTCAATGGTTTTTAGTGTATTTAAAGAATTGTACACCACAATCCATTTTAGAAGATTTTCATCACCTCCAAAACTTAGTGCTCATTAGCATTAATTCCCTATTTACCCCCAGTCCTTTCTACTGCCCCCTTTCCCTAGGCAACCACTAATCTACTTCCTGTCTCTGTAGTCTTGCCTGTTTTGATATTGTTTGGACTCGTACAATACATGGTCTTTTGTGACTGGTTTCCTTCACTTAACATTTATTTGCAAGTTTCCTCTCTATTGGAGCATATGTCAACACTTCATTTATTTTGACTGCCAAATAATATTTCATTTCATGGGCAGACCACGTTTTATGTATCCACTCATCATGGATAGATTTTTGAGTTGTTTTCACTTTTTGGCTATTTTTAATAATGCTTCAATGAATATATATATATATATATATATATATATATATATATATATATATATATATATTGCTAGAGGCCCGGTACACAAAATTCATGCACTCGGGGGTGGGTGGGTAGGCCCCTCAGCCCAGCCTGTGCCCTCTCACAGTCCACGAGCCCTTGAGGGATGTCTGACTGATGATGGCTCAGGCCTGTTCCCCAGGGAGCAAGCCTAAGCTGTTAGTCAGACAGCCTTAGTGCTGTGGTAGAGGTGGGAGAGGCTCCTGCCACTGCCGCTTCGCTTGCCAACTGTGAGCCCGCCTTCTGGCTGAGTGATGCTCCCCCTGTGGGAGCACACTGACCACTAGGGGAAGCTCCTGCATTGAGTGTCTTCCCCCTGGTGGTCAGTGCGCGTCATAGCAACTGGTTGTTCTACCATTCGGTCTATTTGCATGTTAGCCTTTTATTATATAGGATATATTTAGAAGTGGAATTGCTGAGTCATAGGGCAATTCTAACCTTTTTAAGAATTAAAAAGAATTGCTAAACTGTTTTTCAAAGTGGCTGCATAATTTTACATTCCTACCAGCAATGTATGAGGGTTCCAATTTTTCCATATCCACACTATCACTTTTTATTATAGCCATTCTTATTGGTAGGAAATAGTATATCATTGTTTTTTATTTGCATTTCCCCGATGAGTAATGACGTTTAATATATTTTCATGTGCTTATTGGCCATCTGTATATCTTTTTTGTTGAAATAGCTATGCAAATTTTTATTTGCTTTTTATTGGGATATTTGTCTTTTTATTATTGAGTTGTAATAGTTCTTCATATATCCTAGATGTATGTCCCTTATCAGATATATAACTTGCAAATATTTTCTCTCATTCTGTGATTTATTTTGTTCACTTTTTGATAGTGCCTGTTGCAGCAGAAAAGTTTTTATTTTGATGAAGCCCAGTTTGTCTATTTTTTCCTTTTTTTTTTTTTTTTTGCTTATGTTTTTGTCATCAAATCTAAGAAACCACTGACTAATCCAAGGTCACAAAGATTTATGCCTCTATATTCTTCTAAGAATTTTATAGTTTTAGCTTTTACACTTTATCTTTACATCTAGGTCTTTGATCCATTTTCAGTTCATTTTCTATATATGGCATGAGATAAATGTTCAACTTCATTCTTTTGCATGTGATTATCAGCACCATTTGTTGAAAAGACTATTCTTTTCTCCATTTAATTGTCTTGACATCCTTGTCAAAGATCAATTGACCATGAATGTGGGAGGCCTTATTTCTGAACTCTCACTTCTTTTCCATTGATATACACTGAGTGGCCAGATTATTATGACCACCCCATCAGTACAATGAAGAGAATTAGTTATGCAAATAATAATAATAATAAAACCTTGAGAGTATTTGCTTAGGAAGTTTTCAATATTCAGTATTTTTGGAAGTGTCAATGAAGTACTGATGGGGTGATCATAATAGTCTGGCCGGTGATAATAATCTGGCCACTCAGTGTATATATATGTATATATGTATCTCTTATGCCAGTACCATATTGTTTTGATTATTTTAGCTTGGTAGAAAGCTTCAAAATTGGGAAGTGTGAGTTCTCCAACTTTAGTCTTCTTTTCCAAGATTGTTTTCACTATTCTGGGTCCCTTAAATTTCCATATAAATTTTAGGATCAGCATGTCAATTCCTGCAGAGAATTAAGGCAGAAATTTAATGAGGATTGAAACTATAGATCAATGTGGGGAGTGTTGCCAACTTAACAACATTGAGTCTTCAGATCCTTGAACACAGGGTGTCATCAGCAGCCTCTTCAGTGGTGTCTTTCAGTCCTTTGGAATTTGTCGAGAGCTTCTTTGGCTTCTGACGGGTAAACTGAAAAGAACCGTCATGTACTTGATTTCTAGTGTCTGAGAGCTACCGTGGGAAACAGACCATGGCTGGTATAATGGACTCTATTTTCTATTAATAGGAGCCACCCACAGACACAAGGACTCCATGGCCCTCTAGTTCCTCCTTGACTTGCAAAAGCTAAGATTACCCAGACTTCACAATATGACGTTCCACCTTCTCATAGTTTCTGTTTGGCTCTCAGTTACTAAATGTTAAAACTACATTATTTCAGGGATTAAAGCAGATTTTTGTGACTTCAATAGGCTTCTTGAAGCTCTCGGATGGAATGACCAGCACTAAGTTCTCAATGATCACAGTGAAACGAAGGAGCATTTTTAACCCCCAGCAAATTCAAAAATTCCCCTACAGAGAGGCCATATCATTTGTTTTGGACAAAACTCCACCCAGTCTCATGAATATAGAGGAAATGTGAGGTGTTCACTGCTCAAGTATCCACCTGCTTTGATGATTTAGAACCAGCCTGTGAAAGGCATACTCTCGCGTACATGAGCAAATCAGGAGCGAGGGTTTGGCCTGAAGCCAGTCAGAAAATGTGTTCGTTGCATTCCACAGTCTGGGTCATGGGGTAAGACAAATTATCCCATCTGGCCTTAGACCTCTGGGCTCCTGAGGGAATGCAATGGCTTTGTCACACAACGTAATCTGTAATCCTCTGTCCGCCTGTGACTGGTCTGCTTCTCCGAAGGGAGGAAGCTCTATCACGTGTCGCCCACCATTCCTTTGCTTCATGGTCCCAGTGACTTGTTTATCCGGGACTTCTGTGTGAGCATCAGGTCTGCAAGTATCGAAGGCTGCTGTGAAATGTCTTTTAGAGAGGTCATCCCCACACTCACAGAACACACACGGAATAAGCAAGTGTATGTCGAGGAAAGAGAGTTCCTGAAGTTCCAGACAGCACCCTACACTTGGACCAAGAATTGGCTTTTTATTTTTTTTTCCTAAAAGAAAAGTAAAAGAAGTGTAGCCTCTGTTATTTACAGGGAACATCATTACATTGCGAACATTGGATGGGCTCCTGGCTTTTCATCGCAAACTTGTTTTAAGTAAGACCTTTTAAAGGACCTTTTCCAACACAAAAGAAGGTCTGCTGTCCATTCAAGCACCAGTTTCAGGGTTAAATCAATAGCATCGGCTCAGGGAAGCAAATGTTTCTTTTCCTCTCCTCCCGTTGCTACAGGTGAAGTGTTGAGACCTGCCGGGCAGGGTAGCGGTGGATGGGATGACAGTGAGGCTTTTGTGAAGGAATCAGTGAAATCTAACGTGGGGACTTGCGCTCATCTCCTGACCAAGTCAGCAAGACGGCCTAGAGACACCAGCAGGGCTCGGCCACTGGCTGCAGGAGAGGCTGCCAGGCCTCTGAGTTTGGAGCTAGAGATAGGGGTTAGAAGAATTGTACCCCAAATTACCAAGAAATGGATACACCTAACTTGAGGAAGTCATGTGCTAACCAGATATGCCAAGGAATTCAGCTTGCTTTCTTACCAGGGGGCTCACCCACCACTCCTCATCACTTCACCCTCTTTTCTAATGTTTGACTGTCCTTTTATCTTAAAGGAACCAGAACTCTTATTTATTTCTGCTATAATTGATAGTTCTATTTTACAGTCATAAAAAAGTATTCATAGTGTACTACCATATAGATTAACCAAAATATGCATGCACTTCTAGTATATGTGGTCATTTAAAAACCTTAATTTATTGACATTTTTAGCCAGTGGACTACCTTATCAAAAAGGGGAAGATTGCAGTAAAAAAGGAAAAAAAGTGGAGGGGGGAAATGAAACACCTTTTCCTCATTTTGAAAAGCCAGTCTCATCTTATAGCCGTGTGTGTGATAGCTGTGTCTTGCTACTCTTGTTCTTGAAGGGGAGCATTTCTGTGACAGAAGCTGTATAACCAGTTGCAAAAGGCTATAGGACGCGTTCATACCAGAAAAAAAGTAATATGCTAAATGGATAGGAAAGAGATTAGGATGCCAAATAGCCCCTAGGAGTCATGGGAAAGAGAAGGGGACCAGCAGGACATGGTATGATGGAAAGAAGGGGAAGGAGAGGAGGGAGAGAGGTGAAGCGCTCATCCAAGCCCTGCCAGGAAGGGGAACATTGGGCGGAGAAAACCTGGAGGCAAGTTCATGAGATATTGTGGCTTCTCTACTCTGCTCATCAAGCAGAACTAGGCGTGCAGGGGTCCCAGCCCCTCTCAGAAGGGCACTGCCCTTTCCAAGCTTCCCCAAACACAGCAAGTGTGACCAGCTGAGTAAGTGAACGGCTCCTTCAGGTACTCGTCTGTCCTAAACTGACCTCTCATGCAGCTGAGAGATGCCTGAATGGTTATAATAAGGGGAGGTCTACCTTTCCTTGGCCAGTGACATGTAAGTGCAAATTCAAGTGCAAATGAGCTTTAATGAACGTGCATGCACCCAATCAGCCACAAGTGCAAATGACATGCTATCTGACTCTTTATGGTTTTGAAGGGTGCAGAGGAGAGTGTGTATGCAGGAACATCAGTCTGTCTATCTACATGTCTTGGGGGGAGGGAGTCATGTAAAAGCAGAATGTGGGGTCTCTGAAGGGAAGGTGGATGAAGGGACTCGCCTTCCTGAAAGAAAGGCTGCAGAAAAAGCCCAAGTTCCCTGATCTCCCAACCTGCTTCGCAGTCTGTTCTCCACTTTTATCTGGGTCCAACCTAAGGCAGGCCATGCTTTCTGGTGTTTATGTCTTATAGCTGCAAATGCACACCTCGCTGATTTATAGGACTTATCAGTATTTTTTTTTCAAAGCAGATTATTTTTTAATGGATCTTTACAATTCGCAGTATCCAAATAAACTTGACAAATTTAATAACCAGTCATTGAGTGTTCCCACAGTGCTTAGGTGCTGGGAACATGAAGATAAGTAGCACCAGCTCCTGGCCTGCTCCGTTCTCTCGGGCAGACACTGCGGGGGCAGAGGAGGGCACACCAGTGAATAACCTCTTACACTACAGTGTGCTGTCACTTCACTGGCCAGAGGGTTACAAAAGCAGAAAAGTGCAATGACTAAATACTGTAATCCCTTTCTCCTATAACCACCAAGACCAATTATTATGAACACATCTCTCTCGTGGCTCTAATATATGTTTAACAACTTATTGCTCAGGAACAAGACATCAAATTGAAATCATTTCATTCATTCACTTACGCCCCAAATATTTCAATACTGGCATAAAGAATATAAACAATTAAGCAAGACAAGGAGTTTGGGGGTTATCTCGGAGAGGGGGAAATAACGACATCCCAGATGATTCATTCATTTGCCGCATTCATGGAATCATGAATGCCTGGTGAATGCTGATTTCCCATTGAGGCTGCTGGCCTAGGCATCAGGCATTAAAGGCACGGACATTTCTTTAGAGCTGCTTAGCTGAAGTTTATCGCGATCATTCAGCCATTGCCTAGCAACTTGTGAAGGCCATGAAAGAGCTCTTTGTCCAGAGGCCTGGCAAAAACAGTCCCTCTCACATCTCCTTATCAGCGTCAGAACATTTATCAGGAAAAAAGGCTTCCATTGAGCCAGAGATTCCTGCACATTTAAAGATACCCCCGAGTTTAGGAAGTTGTTTCCTGACGTAGCTCATATGAGAGCTTTTATCTGGACTTTGGGAAACATTCCACAGAATTTCCTCAAGGTGTCCCATAATTCTTCTATTGCTTTATAATCTGGGCCAAGCACTAAAACACACAGACCTGAGCTCATGAAAGTCTATCCGCTCCAAAAGAAGCAAGGCAGACACTTCCACCCCCTATGCAGGGAAGGGTCACCATGTGAGGTGCACAAAATGTGACTATGCCGGGCTTCCCGGCTTCACCCCACTTCTCATCACTTCTTCGGGGAAGGAAAGAATGACACGGTTGCTCCTTCCAGTTGGAAAATGGTCCTGAATATCACCCCGAAAAGGGACAGGGCTTATGCATTCATTCAGCAAATATTTGACACCTCGCATGTGCTAGGCACTGTAGTGAACAGAACCAGGCGCCGTCTCTCCTTCGTGGAGCCAGAACTCATCAGTGACCCTGGGTGAGTGTGGGGAGGGGGCTGCAGCCTTCATCTGCATCCTCTCCTACATTTCTCTGGAATTCATCTTCCCCTGCATCCCAACTACCATTAATTTAGTTAAAGACCTTGTCATTTTTATCTTTTTTTTTTAACCTAGAAAATCCCAAACAGCCACCTGACAGGTCTTCCTTCTCTCAGGCTCATCTTCAAAACAGCTTCTGCCCTCCTACAAACACATGTTCAATTATGCACATCTGCTGAATTATCCATTTGGTCCCTGTTAGCACTCTTACTAAACTAAAGGGGTTTGTTCTCCCATGTGCCTCAGAGCCCAATCAAATGCAAAAAGGAGTTTGCAGCAAAGAAAATAAAGGTTTATTATTTAAAGAAATGGTGTCAAACTGAAACCATTGCTCTAAGACAGCCGTGGGCAAACTACGGCCCGTGGGCCGGGAATAAAACTAAAAAAAAAAGAGACCGTACCCTTTTATATAATGATGTTTACTTTGAATTTATATTAGTTCACACAAACACTCCATCCATGCTTTTGTTCCGGCCCTCCCGGTCCAGTTTAAGAACCCATTGTGGCCCTCCAGTCAAAAAGTTTGCCCACCCCTACTCTAAAACCTAGTTCCCCGAGGCTTCCAGGGGATGCTTGTATAAGGGACAGTCATTAATCATGGCAGAGGTAAGGTCATGGTCTCTACTGATGGGTCAGCTCTAGGGTAGGGGTTGCTGACCATTGCCTCTGGTCCTGATGTCAGCCATGGTGTCGCTCTGTCTGGTTTCACACCGGTGTGGTTGGTGGGGCCATCCTGCTTTTCTAGATCTGGACCTGAAACACAACTGAGGCCTAGATGTTATCTTTAGTTTAACTAAAACTTTGTGTCTGTGGTCAACAGACTGGAGGCTTTGTTCCTAAGACTAGTTGATGGGGTCAGAACCTCATTGTCCTGAGGGCTTTATGATTAAGGGAGTGGTCGTGCAAGTCAGGGTGCTGGATGAGGCCAGTTTGAATCAAAAGGAAAGAAAGGAGAAAATATCACATTAAAGAAATGAAGTGTCTGTGTGGTTACAGCACCAGGAGGAAGCTCACACTCCACAGTGCGGCATTCTTGGCTCTTCTACATGAACATGCCTGGCTGCCCTGAGGACTCTCCCACTCTCAGCCCCATTTTCCCTGTCCCCAACGTGCCATTCCCAAGGAGAAGACACACACTTCTTTGGGCTTCTGAGCCTTGCATCCAACTTTTATTTAGTTTGGAACCTCCTCTGCCTTCATAAGCTACCTGCTCCGACCGCGATCCCCTAGCAGGGTTGGGTGTGCCTGTTCTGGGCCCATTCTCACTCTAGAGTTAGAGGTCTTTCTCAGAGAACCTATCACCAGCAAGCCAGCAGCTGTCAGACCCCATGAATGTTTACTGAGTTGAATTTTCTCTTCTGTCTTTGACAAGCAAGGAAATAAAACAATGTCTTATAGGACTCTAGCGAAGTTGGCAAAGACTAGGATGAGATCAGTGGAAATAATTCATGAATAAAATACACACACACACACACAGCCAAAAAAAAATGGTTAAAGCAAACTTACAGTTTCCTATCCTGGAAAAAGGTTCATGCTATGCCTGGCATAGAGGTCATGTCAGTAGCACTTACCCTGGCATCCCCTCTGTAAGTCTCATTGCCTGAAATTTCACACTTAGAGATTTATTTCTTAGGCTCTTAACATGTATATTTCTTAAAATATCAATATTCTCTAGAAAAGGTAATACCTCAGCAATAATAAATGTATCTTATCCTTTCCTGACTATAAGATGGAGGGAAAGATACAAGAGGCCTGAAGGGGAGGAATAGCAATAGGAGAAAATATCAGAAAAAGAAGATAGCTTCACACTTTTCCCTGATTGAGATATACGGTATATTTGTCTTCAAACAGGTTAGGCATTAATATCTGCAAAGTGATGACTCACTTTTACTATGATAGAGAAAAAAACATTGAATTCTTAAGGGGAGTTGGTAATAGAATTGTTATAAGTTACTTTAAAGGAAAGACTTCATTGCGGTCATAAAAGTTATTTAAAAGTAAGCTTGGTTCTGTTGAAATTTGTGTATAGTGTGTATATGATCGGAGACAGAGATTTGATCGATGATCTCTAGAATTCCCTGAGATGGTCTGGAAATGAAATGATGGGTAAATCATGTGAAATGAGCTTATCTTTGCAATGGATCTCCTTGCTGTATCGAGGGCCTTGTTATGTATATGAAAATTACCTCGATAAAGTTGATTTTGACTGATGGTTGTGCTAATCAGCTGAACAAACCTGTTAGGGAAGAGGAATCAAATATGAAATAAAAGATCACTTATTCACATTTGTCAACCTGCCCACGAGTCATTTATCTTAAGGGCTCTGATTGAGAATGTGCTAAGTCATATGTAAATCATGATAATCTATAATGGTAAAAGTCAGCATAGACTTTTGGATATAAATTGCACTCCATTCCATCTTAACTGCATTGATTAATGTGAAGGAGAGATTGGCAAGCATCTGATAAACTATATCACTATAAATAGCTAAATCTATTTCCCCACGTTCCCACTCCACCAAAAAAAAAAAAAAAAATGCCAAAAATCAGGATGAATTTTCAGGATGATTTTGAGGTTGACAAAGTAATTACTCAGCTTTGACTTCTCCAGAATCCCAACTGGGGTTTGCCTGGGTGGCTCCCGATTAAAATGGCCAGGGTGTCGGAATCTCTATGAAGCAGGCGTCCCTAATTCAGCGGCTGATACACGGGAGTCCTGTTCACAGTCAGAGCTCAGGAACTGAACTTGAACAGAGTGAAGCCTTAGCAGATTACTTTTCTTGGCACTTCCTTCAGATGCACAAAGAAAAGTTTAGGTTTGCAGCCCCCTCGGAAGTGATTTCCTCCTCTGTGCATTTGATGCTTCTGCCTTGTATAGACATGAGTCACAGCACCAGACAAGATTCTATGGCCGGTGAATCACATTGGGAATGTGGAGTTTGCAATTCCATTTCAGCTTTTCAAAACAGATTTGATTTTTAAAAAAAAAAAAAATCATATAATTGTAAACTCCAAAAAAAATCACAGTAGGCCAAAATTTCATATCTTATGCTATGGGGAACTCTTAGACCCTAATCAACTTATACCAGGACTAATCTCCTTTCCTCAGCCAGCAGTCCAAGCTAAAATAATAGTCTATTGTTGCTTCAAGCCAGACACAGTGAGGTCTGTGTGCTTTCATGCCTACTCTACCATGTGGGAGACTTTCTGAAGGAAAAATCAGTCAAAAGTGAAAAATGTGCTTCAGCAGAAATGGCTGTGTACCAATTAGCAGTGTTCACGTTCTGGTTTGGGGCTGCGTCTGTTTTAAGGTTTGGGCCACGGTAACTTTTCTCCTAATCAATCGAGAAGCAAAACCTGCAATACCAACATTGCCTTCTCAGCTTCCTTGGTGCTGGGGGAGAGGGGGGGTTGCTCTGTAATCCCTGAGTGTGTGCGTGCTTGTCCGTATTGTGTTTTCTCTTGGTTGAAGGCCAGCCGTCACCAGTTCTCTACTAATTACAACTCATTCTCATTGCCTGTCAGGGCGAAGAGCATTTGAGTTGTGAAGAATTCAGACATACAAGAATGGAGCCCCTGTCTTATTTCAAATACAAACTTACAAAAGACACTTCCATTTAATTCCAATAAAACCAGGGTTTATATTTTATTTTCGCAGCTTGGGTTTTTCTTTATGTTCCCTCTCGGCATTTTGTTCATTCATGACTGACTCTAAAGTTTCAGTATTTCCAGAGTGCGAGTTAAACACCTAAATAGTTTCATAAGAATCGTTAACTTAGACAACAGCTATAAATAACATCGATTGTGATATTCCCACCTATAGCTGCTCAAAGTCAGATTAAATTTTTAAAGTGGCATTTGGTGGCACAGATTTCTGTGCTGTGTAGTGTAGCATCGACATAGTTTAAGATTGTGTGGGTTTGTGTGTGTGTTAATTCTCACCTGAGGGTATTTCTTTATTGATTTTTTTAGAGTGGAAGGGAGGGAGAGAGGTAAAGAGAAACATTAATGTGTGTCTCTCACATTGATCGGTTGCCTCCCCACATGTGCCCGACCAGGGGCAGGGATCCAGCTTGCATCCGAGGTAGGTGCCCTTGACCATAATCAAACCCAGAACCCTTCAGTCTGAGGACCAATGCTCTATCCACTGAGCCAAACCAGCTAGGGCGAAGATTGTGTTTATTTGATTGCTCCGGGGAATGGGTTTTCTTTATGTAAAACAATATAAACCACCTTTATTTCTCCTTATCTTTTTACACTTTGTCCATTTCTCTGTAAAAATAAAAAATGGAGGGGGAGGAAGGAAATCACCCAGAGCTAAATGAGGCAATCGCTTTGATAAATGTTGCCTTTAACAGAGCCTTTGGGCTTCCCTTTGTTCTCTCCTCCTGAAGAGGAAAGTCAGTCTAACCAAGGGGTTTTATTCCTTCCCTTTATGACTGTAGGAAGCAGTCCTGGGATTATTTTAACCTTAGGGTGATACATGATCACGCAGTATATGATGGCATATTGATGTGTGTAAGTGGATTTTAAACCTTACGCCATCTCCACTCGCTGTTTGCTGGGATAACAACTCAGCTTTGATACCAAGACCTTGGTCCTTGTGCCTGACTCAGCCTCCCAGAGGCACCCGCCTGCCCTGCCTCTCACTCAGCCCTGCCCGTGTGTGTTGTCCCAGGTGTCCACTGTGACAGCGTGTGTGCGGAGGGACGCTGGGGTCCCAACTGCTCCCTGCCCTGCTACTGTAAAAACGGGGCTTCGTGCTCCCCGGACGACGGCATCTGCGAGTGCGCGCCAGGGTTCCGAGGCACCACTTGCCAGAGAAGTAAGTGTTCCCTCAGGCGGCAGTCTGTCCTCCTCAGGGCACCGAGTGAGGGTTATTATCTCTGTCCTCCTCTCAGCGAGTAGGGACATCTGTGGCAGTTGAAGGTAGAAGGAAATGTAATGGGCAACCCTGTCCTTTGCAGAGCCGGCCTTCATAGCACATCCCCGGCTTTTATTCCTTCCAACCTTCCAGGACTGACCTAACAGATGGGGCTTTCGCCATTTTTTCCCCAGTAATGATTTCATTGCCTCATTGGCATCACCATCGGGATCTGTTTCTTGATCCTGCCTTAAATCTTGCAAATGGTGTTCCAGAAATCCATTGACCTGTAAATATTTTATTAGGCAATTTGGCATTGGCCTTATTTCAATTACTAGAAGTCAACATCAGCCAAACCTTGCGGCAAATCATGCATCCTGCTAGTAGTCTGAAAGTTAGTACTATGGGGGACATAGAATTGCCGAGTTTAAAATGGGGGCTGTTGACATTGGTCAGTTGAAAACTTAAGTTAGGAAATGACCCATAAGATTTTACTAAATCTTCTTGTAAATGTTTTCAAGAAAGGAATATAGGACTAACTATAAGGTACATTATTCTAATTTTTAAATTACTTTGTTTTATTGAGAGTTCTATGCAGTTGTCCTACATTTAAATCCCAAATAATGTCTTGGGAAGAACCTAATTATGTAGTGTTTTGCTTACTCACTTTTCAGCCACAATCATTAAGCTGGACCATGGAGAGGAGGAAACATCTTTTAATTCTGACTATCGGTCTATTTATTGCCAGCCATGACTAAGTGAAGGGTCAACACATGGCTCGAGAGTATTTATTTTGGCCTTCTTAGAATTTAGAATTTTATTTCCTTCTTTCATTTATTTATTAAAGCCTTTAGCTCTATGCCAAACCTCAAGCTAATTGGAGCCATAAATGGGAAAATAAAGGGGACGAAGTCATTTGCCTGTCCTCGGGCAATTCAGAATTTAGTGTCTTTTTTTTTCATTATAAAAGAATACCCTGTTTCTTTGATGGTTGTTATTTTATACTTGGAAAATTCTCAGTATGATTAAAAAATGTTTTACTCAAAACTTGAACTAGATCTCGATGTGGAATAGGAAAGAAAACTATTTCAGGAAAGGTAACTGTCGATTTCCATTCTTGTTTCAGTCTGTTCCCCTGGTTTCTATGGGCATCGCTGTAGCCAGACGTGCCCGCAGTGTGTGCACAGCAGTGGGCCCTGCCACCACATCACCGGCCTGTGTGACTGCTTGCCTGGCTTTACAGGAGCCCTCTGCAATGAAGGTAAGGCGCAGTTTGGGAGAGACAACTGGTGATGAGCAAGCCCGTGTGGTCTGTCCTCAGGCTCCCAGGGACCTGTCTGCAGCTACTAGCTCTCGAGGCCTCCAGGGGGCTGTGTTTGCAGCTTCTGCAGATATGACGTTGAGCTTTGGAAGAGTTGGCTTGCCACTCCAGCAAAGCCTCTTTATTCTCTGAGCGGTGCTACACTTCAGCTTTAATTGCAAACAGCCTCCCATGAAAAAATCAGTCTGAGGAAGGATTTTGCCTTCTTGAGCGAAAAGTTATGAAATCATATTTCTAGAAATGTGCTGGTGTCTCCTGGTTCGTGATGCCTTAATGAGGGTGTGTGGCTTAATGTGTTTGTAAAAACAAGCCCATTCAGGATGAAGGATGATGTTAGGTGGAGGCAGCTACTAAATGGGCAACTGGGCGGAGGACCTTTAAAGTTCCCTCCTGTCCCAAGAGCCCAGGGTTTTTGTGAGATGAGATGTAATGATGAGTTACTGATCTATAACTTGTTCACAGTGTGTCCCAGTGGCAGATTTGGGAAAAACTGTGCGGGAATTTGTACCTGCACCAACAATGGGACCTGCAACCCCATTGACAGATCTTGTCAGTGTTACCCGGGATGGATCGGCAGTGACTGCTCTCAGCGTAAGTCTCGTCTGAGAAGTACTGATCAACCATTTTTATTTGTTTGTTTTCAAACTCTTTAGGGTTGAAGTATGAGTGGTTATCTAATCAAGCAAACTATATTAATAATTATAAGATACATTATTTTAAAGTTTAAATGACTTTGTTTTTGCCATTAAGAGCTCCGTGCAATGGTCCTATATTTAAATCTAAATAATGTCTTAAAAGAAACCTAAATAAATAGCATTTTTTTGCTTATTTACTTTTCAGTGATTCTTCATCTGTAAAATGGGGGTCGTGTAATCAGAAAATCTACGCTAAGATTCACTCCAGACCTCAAGTGGGAGATATTATTTTTCCCTTGCTCTTGGGGGATAAACATGTGGGAGACTTTTTTATGGGAGACTTCCTTCATTTTTAAAAATTACTTCAGATTTATTTGTCTTTTGGGCCATATTTCCTACTGGATAGCCATATAGAAATTATAGGCGGTCCTCCTTTGAAGGAGTTATGTTCTTTAAGCGTTGGTATGAATAAAAACATTGTTTGACTGGGTTTTTTGGTAAATCAAATCATTTTACCCCATCACCTTACATTGCAATTTCAGAGATACTTTATCTGAGGTTCTGATGGCCCTTCAATGAGCAATGACCCCTAAGATTTAGGTTTTTTTTAATATATTTTATTGTTTTTTACAGAGAGGAGGGGAGAGGGATAGAGCCTTAGAAACATCGCTGAGAGAGAAACATTGATCAGCTGCCTCTTGCACGCCCCCTACTGGGGATGTGCCCGCAACCACGGTACATGCCCTTGACTGGAATCAAACCTGAGACCCTTGAGTCCTCAGGCCAATGCTCTATCCGCTGAGCCAAACCGGTTAGGGCTAGTTTTGTTTTTTCAACTCTAAGAGTTTAAAAATCTATTTTAGATTGAATCTAAGATAACTGAAGATTTAGTTTTATTATTATCTGCTCTTTCTAAGTAAGAGGTTTTACAAGTAAACCAATTCTTACATGCAACGGGGCACCATAACATTTAAAACAAGCCTCTTGTGACATCTCTGGAACAGGCTGACAAGTGCCAGCTTCTGAGATCAAAGACAAAAATTACATGGCCCTGGTCCCAAACCTCTCTCAAGTCACATCATTTTTCTATCTGATCTCTGCTCAGCAGCCTCTCCTCAGAGGGCCCCCTCTTAAAGAAGCAGCTCCGTCATTCCCATCCCCTTAACCTGTTTAATTTTTTTCATAGTTCTTATCACCGCTGGTTTTGGGTTGGCTGGTTGGTTTGCCTGCCTTCCCCACTAAAAGAAGCTTCTGGAGGATAGCCTTTCTCGTTCTCTGCTATCACCTTCGTTCCCCAAACAGTGCTGGGCACAGAGGTGCTCAGTGTACATGATAAATAATGAAATCTGTGACCTTGAGGTGATTCCCGCTCTGCTCTGCAGTCTGTGAATGAATTCCTGGCAGTGGTGCTGGTTGCTGTCACCGTCAGCATTGCCATCTGGGTCTTATGTGTGGAGCAGTGTGCTTCCTCAGTCCTGGTGCACACTGCTAACCTCTCGTGTGCAAGGAGCTGTGTGTGTGGAGGGGGCTTGGGGAGCGGGTGTTGGAACCTCCTCTGCTGGGCTGGCCTCGGATCTCACAGAGCTCTCCACGCCTGCTGTGCTTTCAGCTTGTCCACCCGCCCACTGGGGCCCGAACTGCATCCACACGTGCAACTGCCACAACGGGGCCTTCTGCAGCGCCTACGACGGGGAATGCAAGTGCACTCCCGGCTGGACGGGGCTCTACTGCACGCAGCGTAAGCGGCCAGCCTCCCGAACCCAAGGGGAGCCCCACCAGGAGGACACAGCCTTTCCCTGTGCGCCCACAAGCTCTCCTGGCAATCGAGGGCTTGGTCTACCCACCGACCTCTAGACATCTAACTCTCTACATGGTTAAGAGCTGCCACATCCCAGGGTTTCTGTCTGTGTCATATCAGGGCCATGAGGGGGAGCAGTGCTTGCTATATGTAGATGTGGTGGGGGGCAGTGTCTTTCTCCTCTTTAAACACCCTATTTATGTGGCTTCAACTCCCTTTCATGCATTCTACATGAACGTGGTTAGAGTAGGTGACAGTGATTAGAAAGGGAGTGAAGGCGACAAGCCTCCGCCTGCCGTGCTCTGTGCTCTTGGAGGTCCAGTCCATGGCTCTCGAGCTTGAGCGAGCTTCCCAACCACCCGCTGGCTCAGTCAGCTGGCCCCGCTCCCAGCGTGTCTGATCCGGGAGGGCTGGGCTGGCACCAGAGAACTCACATTTCTAACAACTTTCCAGATGGTGATGCCAGTCTGGGGTCGTGCTTTAAGAATCACTGGTCCATTTTTCCATTTTGTGTCCCATAGTGTGCTGACCATTTCTTCTTCTATAAGGTCATTAGCGTCATAGGTTATAATGTGCAAAGTACTCCCCATCTTGGCACTGTTGGGGGAAAAAAGACTAGTCTCTACCCTCTTGCCTTTCATTGAATGAAGGAGAAAAGACAAGAAGGCACGTATCATGATTATCATTAATACTCGTATATAATTTTAAATTGCAGAAGTGAGCAGATGAGAGATGAGTCAGAGATTAAGCAACATTTGTTTAATTCTAATTAGAAAACATAAAAAATAGGCTGAACAAGCCTTTTGGAACTTTCTAGAAAGGGGTATAGACCTTGAGCCATGATTTGAAAGGGAGAATTGTCAAGGAGGAAGGTTGTCCCAGGCATATTCTGCCGAGATTGTATATGTACATAGAAAGGTTTTTGAGCTCCTTAGGGAAAACACCTTGCAAGTTATTTATAATTCCAAAACCAGGACCTGCTTCAGGCAGAGGAGCTTTTAAGTGGATGTATCACAGTGCAGTGGGAAGAGCAACAGGGTCTAGGCAGACCTCCCTGCGTTTTGCATCGT
Source organism: Myotis myotis (assembly GCF_014108235.1). NCBI lineage: Eukaryota > Metazoa > Chordata > Mammalia > Chiroptera > Vespertilionidae > Myotis > Myotis myotis. The sequence continues at coordinate 77,793,400 of NW_023416357.1, forward strand.
CACCCGCCATCCTGCCATTTGCTGGCTGTGTGCACTCAGGGCTCGGTTCCCACATGCAGGGTGGGATTTTCCATCCCTGTGTTTCTGGGCTTCTGTCAGGAGTCGGTGAGGAGGCATGAAAAGAGCTGGCACAGGCTGGGTGCTAAATGAGTACAATGGCCACGGGGGTGCTGTCTCTGCATTCCAGTATCTGGGTCTGCCTCTGCGTCCTGAAAGCTGAGGCTTCATTAAAACTTCCCTGTAAAAAAGGGGGAAATAAAAGGCACATGTGATGCTTGGAACCAGCCGTGGAACCAGCTGGTGTTGAAGCTTTCTTGACTCACAGAGCCCTGAAACTCTTGCCGGTCAGCGGCCGGCCCATTGAATCCAGTAGGGCTGTGCAAGAGTCCGGATGGTCTGGGCCTTGAAAATTGTGCCGCGGTGGGAAGGCGAATTGCTTTGTTATAAAGCACCTGCAAAGTGCAGGGATGTTTCAGTTCATCATTTTACCACGTATCTTCAGTGAAGGAGATCATATTATCTAAGTGAGTAACACGTACGGCGGACAGGTATCAGAGTTGGAGACATTCTGTACCAGAAGTAAAAGCATTCAGGTCGTTTTTAGATAAAGTACCCACCCACTTCAGTCCACGGAATTGGAGTCCAGGATGCTTGTAGTTAAGTGAAAGAATGAAAGGAAATGCCCAGACCTCGGCAGGGTTGAGGATGCCTTCTTCGAAGACACCCGCCGTGCCTCCAGGGTACCAGTACTGGTTCACCTGCCAGGTGTGGAAGTGCTCTGCCTCCTGCATGTGAACTCCAGCCTCCTCACAAGAACCCCTTCTTGGGACGTCAAAGAAGGCTTTGTGACAAGCCGACACACGTATCACTGTCTTTACTCGCTCTCTAGTGGCTCACCGTCTTTAAAATGTTGGAGGCAAGAGCTGTGCTTCTCCTCGACAGCCTCTTGACTCCTGCTGTCCTTCCTCCTCGCACAGGCTGCCCCCTGGGGTTTTACGGGAAAGACTGTGCGCTGATATGCCAGTGCCAAAACGGAGCCGACTGCGACCACATCTCCGGGCAGTGCACCTGCCGCACCGGGTTCATGGGGAAGCACTGCGAGCAGAGTGAGTACGAGAACACCACATCTCTAGGCGGTCTGTCCCCCCACAGTCACTTTTCCTAGATGCCTGAAGATATTTTAAGTTTTTTCAGCTGGTGGCTGGTCACCAGCACGGTTGACTGCTCTTCAAAGACCTGGCCACCTTGGGATCTTTGCTGTCTTTTTCCTCAAAATTCTTCTTCTGAGTAACTCCTCATTGCTCTGGGTGGAGGGGGTGTGGCTCCAAGACTGAAGACAAAATTCAAGTTTTCCATCTGTTCATCCTGGCTCCCTCTTCCACTCTTTCTTATTTTTGGAACGTGGATGCTCAGAGCTTTAAAAGAGCCAGTCAAGCTTTCTTTATGGCAAAGACAGAGCCCAGGTCTCTCGCTGAAGGAGACTGCATTCAGTGGGCCAGGCTGGGTGTGCAGGAGGCAGAGGGGCTGGGTGCCCAGGGCCAGCCCACTATGGGTGAGCGAACAAGCCTGTGCAAACATGGCCACCCTTCTGACAACCTCGTTTAGAAAGGTTTTATACTGTTTCTACTAACAACTTCTCATCTTTGCCTTAACAGCCTTCAAGACAACATATTGCCTTAAAATTTTGTTCTAAAAATCTCATCCTGGGAGAATATGCTCTGTTGGAATTACCCACTCTTGGTTTTCCATTTCTGCCCCACCAGCTCTGCATCTCCTCACGAGGTTATGGGAACATTTAGTCTCATTTCGGATTAGTTTACTATTCTTTTCCTCTGGGACTTTCAGTATTTACGAGGAGTAAATAAATACTTAGAGCTGTATGGGGCTCACTTAACAATGGTAATGGCAGGAAAAGGAGCAGGAGATTTCCTGCTCACCAGAGGGCGCAGTCCTGGGAAGGATGAAGCGAAGATGACAGGCCTCCAGGGCCACATGGCCTAGAAAGACTGATCAGCATAGGAGGATTTGGCAATAAAGCGTTGCCCGCCACCAACCCACCAGCACCTCACAGCACCACTGGACAGCCCAGTAAAATGTGTTAACCTTAGAATATTTGTGCATATACTCCTGCCTAGCAAATATAACAAGAGTGATGTCCAAGAAGCAGCCTGGACAGAGAGGCCCGATTTTAGTTTTGCTCTGCTAGTTCACTTAATCATGAAACAGATACTGAGTCACAGAGCTACCTGCACACCCCTTGGTATATACAAATATTGTGCACATTTGTGCAAATGTCTAAACATATGTGCACATACATATAGGGGTGAGTCAAAGTAGGTTTACAGTTGTGAGTACGGGAATCACAGTTTATTCTTGTATTATTATTTATTAATTAGAGGCCCGGTGCATGAAATTCATGCAGGGGGGTGGGGAGGGGGGTGTCCCTCTGCCCTGCCTGCAGCCTCTCTAATCTGAGATCCCTCTCACAATCCAGGACTGCTGACTCCCAACTGCTCGCCTGCCTGCCTTCCTGATTGCCCCTAACCGCTTCTGCCTGCCAACCTGATCACCCCCTAACCACTCCCCTGCCAGCCCAATTGCCCCTAACTGCCCTCCCCTGCCAGCCTGGTCACCCCCAACTGCCCTCCCCTGAAGGCCTGGTTGACCCCAACTGCCTTCCCCTGCAGGCCTGGTCCCCCCCAACTGCCCTCCCCTACAGGCCTGTGTCCCCCCCAACTGTCCTCCCCTGCTGGCCTGATTACTCCTAACTGCCCTCCCCTGCTGGCCTGATCGCCCACAACTGCCCTCCCCTGCTGGCCATCTTGTGGTGGCCATCTTGTGTGTTGGACTGATGGTCAATTTGCATATTACCTCTTTATTATATAGGATTATTGTATTATTTTCCATATGAACAACTGTAAGCCTATTTTTGCCCACCCCTGTATCTGTATAGAAACCGGAATAAGCTCTAAACTGACTTAAGCTTGAGTGGCAGACTGTAACCACTCTTATTAAATAAAAGCCTCTTAAGTGCTTCCATGATTATTCTGAATGACAAATTTGTAAACAGAAACCCTGAGCTGGACAGAGAACTCTGATAATAGTAGCACATTGCCCCCTGCTGATCTCTCTACAAAAGAATCACTATTTTGTCATGATGATTTTTAGATTTAACATGCCTATGCTAAGCTTTGAAATTCATGCCCAAACTTAGTAAGTCTACATCATAAAAAACCCACTATTTCAGTCTTTCAGCCTTCGACCTGCAAATCCAAATTTTGAGCCATTCTTTGGTAAGTGAAGTTCTTACCTAGAAAATTAACAAAACTTGCCCCCCTCCTTCTTCCCCTTCTGCTAGCTAATCCGAGTCAGAATATGCTATTGGGAGGATCCCTGGGCCTGTAGTAAGGTATACTTGTACTCAAGAGAGCATCTCTAGTTTATACTCCTCAGTCTGGTCCCCTTCCATCCCATAGCTTTGTCTGGTGGAGTCATCTCAGATTGTCCTTTGTCAGTTCCATTGGAATTCCGCAGGCTCTGTGCCTACTCATCCAGGGAGGTGGGTACATAGAAGCTGAAAGTGTCAGGAGCTGTGATGAGGGGCTCAGTCTCCAGCCCTGTGTCTCCTGGCCTGTGAATCGCACCATGAATGCTGGCCACCTTTGGGTGGTACAAGTCTGCCTGAACAGGGATCCCTGAGAGGGGTGGCCTCGAGACACTCAGGGTCATACAGTAAGAGACAGCCTTGCCCCAGATTCCCAAGGCTGAATGGGACTTTCACTTCCTTCTCAGAGTGCCCTGCAGGGACATATGGCTACGGCTGTCGCCAGATATGTGACTGTCTGAACAACTCCACCTGCGACCACATCACTGGGACCTGTTACTGCAGCCCAGGATGGAAGGGGGCACGGTGTGATCAAGGTAAGGATTCTAGTAAATAACAACCACCACCTCGTATCGTGTGACCACCATCCACCCGACATGAAGTGTTTCGGCTTGTGTTCTCTGATGTAATCCTCACCATGACGCTGCAAGGCACAGCTGGTCATTCATGTAGCTGCCAGGTGGATGCCTTATTGTTGCTGTCCTACAGATGAAAAAACTGAAGCTCAGAGAGGCTGAGTAATCTGCCCAAGGTCATGCAGCTACTATAGAACATGTCAGGGCTTTGATGTCAGATTTCCAAAGCTCATGAACTTTCCATTGCACCTACAATGTTTTTTAGTCTTACTGAGGCATGATTAACCTATAAAAAGCAATAAATACATACAGTATATGTACAGTAACACAGAGTATACAATTTGATAAAAATCTGACATGCATACACCCCATGAAACCATTACCACAATAAAGAGAATGACTATATCCATCACTTCCAAAACTTTCATCATGTCCCTCCTTTCCAGCACTACTCCCGAGGCCCCATCTACTTTCTGTCTCTATAGATTTGTGCAGTTTTTAGAATTTCATATAAATGGAATCATACTGTACACTTTTTGTCTAATTTTGTTTACTCGGCATAAGTATTTTAAAACTAAACCATGTTGTGGTGTATGTCAGTGGTTCAATTGTTTTTACGGCAGAGTAGTATTCTGTTGCATGGAATACACCATCATTTCCTTGCCCATTCACCTGTTGATGGACTTTTGGATTGTTCCCAGTTTGGGGCTATTACAGATAAAGCTTCTGTGTACAATAGTGTGTCAAGTTTTTTATAGGGACATATACTTCCGTTTCTCATGAGTAAATTAGTATGAGTGGGGTGTGATTGGCTCATGTGGTAGGCATATGTTTAGCTTGTTAAGAAACTCTTGCCCGTGGTTTTTAACTAAGGTTTATTTCATACTCCTCTGGGGGTATTGTATACGTTGTCCCACTTGGCCAATCTGACTCTGGGATGAATGGGCCTTTGAGAAAGTGCTCCTTACGGTTCTGAAGCATGGCCTCCAGAGAGTTCCTACTGCACGCGGTGCCCTTCAGTAGGTAAATATTATAATACACTCGTGGGTGTAAAGGCTTTAGAATTCATACAGTATCATAGGTGAAATCATCTTGCACTGTAGATTATGTAGGTACTCAGTTCATTTCTTTCTGACAATAACGTTTGCATGCTCGTGATTTATGTCTGACTGTCCTGGTGATAGGATGTTACGTTCCACAATCACACGATTATTACAGATGCGCTGTAATCGCACTGCACTGGTCCTTGGCGCTCTGTGTTCCGGGGCAGACTGTCTCATCAGAAGGTCTGGCATTTAGACTCATAAAATCACGGGGACATTAGAGCTGGAAGCACCTTCAGGGAGGCCAGTTTCCTCATTTTCAGATGACGAAACTGCAGCGGAAGAGCTTAGGGAAAGCAGAATATCAAGGTCAAGTGTTTCAGATGCCAGTTCCTTGACCCTTTAGTGTCTGTACCTTTAGTGTCTTCACTTGATGAAACAAGAGGAAGGATTGTGGAAAACTGAGTTTTGAATTATGAGTAAGGTTTAGGGTGATGTTATTACTGGGACAGACCTTTCTGTCACAGAAAATAACTGCACAGAGCAGTATTTTCTGAAGTAAAAGCCCATTGAAATCAGGATAAGGCAGGTCCTGATCTTGGACTAGGTTTAAAATGGAGTTATTCTGGCTTGGAAGGAAAATTACTGTTAAAAATGCTAAAGATAGACATAAAATTAAGTTAGTTGAGACATTTAGGAGCTAGCCCTTCATAACCTTAATACCGTATAATAAATAAAGCACAATAAAAAAATTAAATCAAGTGCCACTCCCAATTAATTGCCAAAGTGTTTAAACTGAAATAGGCGAGAAGCTCCCAAATCCTACTGTTGAATCTTGGGGTTCAGGAACTCCTGCCTTTTTTCAAGGTTTACAGCTGCCTTTCTCTGGGCACAGACCAGCCAACAACATCTAAAAATGAGGAACATTTGTTTCCAAATTAACATCTTAGGAGCTAAAAATATCCCGATCTTAGCACAGCGGGAGATGTTTGTAAGTAGAGTTCAAGCATTTACGCAGCACATTGTCCTCCTTATTTGTGTCTCCTTTTCTGCTTTTTCTAGCCGGTGTCATAATAGTTGGGAACCTGAACAGCTTAAGCAGAACCAGCACGGCTCTTCCCGCTGACTCCTACCAGATCGGGGCCATCGCCGGCATCATCATCCTCGTCCTGGTTGTCCTCTTCCTCCTGGCCTTGTTCATTATCTACAGACACAAGCAGAAGGGAAAGGAGTCGAGCATGCCAGCCGTGACCTACACCCCCGCTATGAGGGTCATGAATGGAGACTACGCCATTTCCGGTGAGACTGGAGTCCTTAGAGGCCTTGTACTCTTTGAAAAGTTCGGTTTTCTTACCTGGTTCTTTGAAACTGGGTTTTGGGTATGCTGCCCATTGTTCCTGTCAGGTAGACTTGAGGAAATGTTATATTTGGAAAAGGTTCATTGTTCGAGACGTGTTCTGTATGTCAACAGTAGTAATATCATTACTGTTGTCTTCTAGGTCAGTGGTCGGCAAACTCATTAGTCAACAGAGCCAAATATCAACAGTACAACGATTGAAATTTCTTTTGAGAGCCAAATTTTTTAAACTTAAACTATATAGGTAGGTACATTGTTATTAACTTAATTAGGGTACTCCTAAGGCTTAGGAAGAACCACACTCAAGGGGCCAAAAAGCCGCATGTGGATCGCGAGCCGCAGTTTGCCGACCACGGTTCTAGGTGGTTGCTTTAGACTTCGGGAATTTCAACCCGGGAAAAGCTTTACTGGGTAATGAGTCCCAAGGTTTTGCCCTCTGTGGGGACAGGGATGGGAGAGGCGGGTGACTGTAACTTCACCAAGGCCTGGAGCAGGCCAGGGACCAGGGACCAGGGCCAGGTCTGCTGTCTCTCGCCTTGAATTGTTCCTGCAGTTCCTTCCAGCCCGTCCCCGAGCCCATACAAATCATTAACTGCACAGCAACCAAGTTACAGAAGAAACAGTTTTTCAGTTTTAGCAAGAACCAGGGTATTTCCTTAAGAAAACTCTTAAATCTTCCTTTCGGTCACAAGTCCTCATAAAAGTAAATTTTTAGGTGACACGCTCAGTCATCAGAAGTAACCACTTAAACAGAGGAATTTGGAAACTTAAAATATTTATTAATTGGAAGGCAATTGCTGAAGGATTTTGGAAGTGTCACATGATTGTAAATACACTGATTGTGGGAAAATGCATAAAGTAGCTGTACAGAATATTGTAGTACAGAATGTTGTAGTCAAGGACTCAAGTGTTTTATAAAAGAAGAAAATGACAGCAGAAATAACTTCAAAGCAGTGCCTTCCCAGCCATATCTGTGGATATTTTCACACTTTTCAAGGAGGCTGGTAAGAAGTCAAATTCCTGCTGCTTCTAGAAGCTTCACTGAGCATACTGGGCAGGAGGGTATTCCGCCCAGTTTGCAAAATGGAAGCAGCCCAAATACATGTTCTCATTACATAGCTTGCTTCCCTTTTTTCCACCCAGGGTCAGGGGAGCCTGCCATCTTCACTGTCTCCTCCTTCTCTTGCAGAAACCCTTCCTCACGGCAACGGTGGAAATGCTAACAGCCATTACTTCACCAACCCCAGTTACCACACGCTCACGCAGTGTGCCGCGTCCCCTCGGGTCAACAACAGGGACAGGATGACCATCGCCAAGGTGAGAGGCAGTGGCCCAGGTCGGTGAGGGTAGGCAGGGGAGGGAGAAAGGAACAAGCAGGTATCGAGGGCTGCTGTTTGCCATGCTGTTCTAGGCAAACATATATCTATTGTCTCATTTATCCCTCCAGACAGCCCTGTAAGTGTTCATCCCCCTAAACAACCCAGAGTAATGGGGATTTTGAGTCACTTCCACACACAGCTCCCCAGCTAGTGGGTGAGGCAGCTGCGATGTGAGTCAAGGTCTTTCTGTCTCTACAGTTTATACTGTTTCCATTGCTTCTCTTTGGAAAAATGTTTCTAATATTGGGTGAGGTTTTAAAATAACGTCTCATAGCAGAATACAGCAGACTCATTTCTGGGTAAAATTGCCAAGTTTGTCTTTTCTGATCACCTGTCTCCTACTGCCCTTTCCTGGCCACTTGTACTTTCATAACAACAACAACAACAACAATAATATGTATGTATTTAGGTCAAACCACACGAAATTGCATTTTTGTAGGTCAGAGGGATCAAATAGAAACAATGTGCCAAGCATTTCTAATTATTTTACAGATAGCAGCTCATTTAATCTTTACGCCAACCCTATGAATCAAGAGTAGATATTTTTCCCAATTGGTAGAGAGGTTGAAGAGCCAGGGCTGCCTAGAACCTAGAGCTGCTTCCTGTAGGACTCCCCAGCTCCCTTCTACATGCACTGAAATCCCAAACATGCCTCCCTTCCAGTGGTTCCCAAATTATATTTCCAGTCTCCGTTGTCTAATTCCAGCTCTTCTTAAAAGACAACCAAGCTAATAAAATTAATTCAGTTGCAATTAAGTTAATGCAGCTGGATTTTAATTATAGTGCCTCGTAGTTAAATGGCACTTCACATTCTCCAGAGACTTTCATATTCATCATTCCATTTGTTCTCATTCACATTCAGGGAGGGAGGCAGAGTAGATGATCTTATTCTCATATTTATAGCTCGGAAAACTGCCGAGAGTCACTGTGACTCTTACAAGATCATACAGGATTGGATGGGAGAGCTCTGGCCAGGAATTTGGTTTTTTCAGTGTAAAGTTCCATGTATGTAAACCCCAATAAGGCCTAATTGGTACAGAGTAACAACATGAAATCAAGAAGCTGAGGCCGTGGGGAAGGGGGGACAGTTGGGGCCAAGGGTCATACACTCCTGCTGCCTCGGTGTCCCGCCAGGTCAGACACGGTCACCTCTGCCCCTCCGCCCGGCCTCATTCAAGGACCAGCCCTTGGTACATGCCGTGGACTTGCTCCCCCAGACCAGTAACATTGTGCGGTACCACATTATATTCTCTTTTGACGTCATTTGTTGTTTTTATTTTTAATAGTCGAAAAACAATCAGCTGTTTGTGAACCTGAAGAATGTGAATCCTGGGAAGAGAGGCCCAGTGGTGGACTGCACGGGCACACTGCCCGCGGACTGGAAGCACGGCGGCTACCTCAACGAGCTCGGTGATTCTCCCGACTCCCGTCCCCAACGAGCACCTTCACCTTTTAGTCACCTCAGATAGTCAGAGGTTTATGTCTGTGCCAAAGTGAAAGACAGACTCATCGACTGCTACCTCACCCCCTGCGGGGGCTTAGGACTGTCCCAAGTGCCTTATTCATTCAGCATTATTTGAGTTTCTGCTGTGTGCCAGGAATGATCACGTGAGATAAGGGTCTCTGCCTGCTGGTAGCTTACGTTCCAACTCTTTCTATAGTAACTCACTTAATTCTCCTGGGCGCTGTAATAGGCAGGAACTATTATAGGCAGCAGCATCTCCATGTTACAGTTAAGAAGCTGAGTCTTAAAAAGGTTAAGTAACTTGTGCAAAGTCAAACCCTACTAAGTGATAAAACTGGGAGTTAAACCTAATCGCTGGGTACCAGGCTGTGGGCTCCTCTTTGTTCCCCTGGGAGGTGAGGAAACGGAGCTATCAATAGGAATATCATAAATCAGTGGTTCTCAAGTGTTTTGGAGTCGGGACCCTTTCACACACTCTCCAAAGTTATCAATGGCCCCAAAGAATTTCTGTTGATATGGGTTATATCCACTGATATTTACCATATTATAAATTAAACAAGAATACTTAAAATAGTTATTTATTAACTTATCATAATGATCTCATTTCATAACATAAGATGCATTTTATGGAAAATTACTACATTTCCCCCCACAAATAGCGAGAAGAGTGTCACTCTTTCACACTTTTGTCAATCTCTTTAACGTCTGGCCTAGTGAAGGACAGCTGGATTCTCGTTCTGCTGCTGCATTCAGGCAGCAGTGACCTCACATTGGTATAGCTCCTGGAAACCTCCACTACAGACTTGAGAGAGGAGGAGAGTGAAAAGGGCAAACAGTGTGGCTGTATTATTATAAGAAAAGCTTTGACCACATGGCCCTCCTGCAAAGGCGGTGAGGACCCTGGACCGCACATAAAGAGCGGCCGTGGTGCCCATGGAGTAGGTGGTGCCGCTTCCAAGCACAAGGAGGAGCTTGATGATATAGTAACTAATGTGTGTGGCACCTTATGGCCATCAAACCCTTTCATGTGTATTTATTCGCTGGTAAGGTTGCCACGAAGCACAGTTAAATTTGAATTTCAAATAAGCAGCAAATATTTTTAATATAAATATATCCCAAATATATAGGGCAATGGGACATACCTATACTAAAAACTACTTGTTGTTTCTCTGAAATCCAATTTAACTGGCCTTCCTATGTTTTTATTTGCTAAATCTGACACCCCTACTGGATGGGCCCTTCCTGAATACTGTTTGATTGAGAAGGGGAAACTGGGAAGCACGGAGAAGTCAATCTCCTGTCCAAGATGCCATGGGAAGAAGGCGGTAAAGCTAGTCTCACAGTTGGGCTCTGACTGCGCCCCCTCCGATCTTTCTGTGAACACCATGTATGCTCAGTCACCTGAGCCAGATGGAGGAACCAATCCCTGTGGGCTCTAAAGTCCCCTCTTTCCTCAGAAATGCAAATGTTTAAAAAGCAAAATGAGTATAAATTCTTAGTTTTTATCTGCATTCTACACCAATGTTATCTAGGAGATGTGTATTTCTACACATGCACAGTAAAATGATAAGATATTCTTACAGTATACTTATTTATAACACACTTATTGGTGAGTTTATTTAACATTGGGGAGGTTTTTAAGAAGTCTAAATTACATGAAAGAAGCACCTGACTTGATATTCAGTAAAATGCCACCAAGTCCTCCTGAGGGAAAAGTCCTCTTGTTCCACGTTTCCTAATGTCATTTGTTCTGGCTCCAGAACACACAGTCATTGCAATGGTCACAAATAAACCTCTGCTTTCTGTCTCAGTGAGAGCCAAGGCACATAAAAGTTTCATTGGAAATTCTGGATCTTCTTGGTTTGTTCCATTCCAAGAATAATTTTGCATCCCATGCACTTTTAAGGTTGTTGCACAGAAAAGTCTTCTCTTATGCACAGAGTGAGGCACATTGTCGATGATGAAGTGTGTAGGTGTTTCAGTGATGGGAACGTTGTGGTGAGGTTGTCTGAAAGAGCCTTGAACTTGACACAAAGAGCCCTGAGATCAATTCCTGGTTCTTTTCTATGACACTGGGTCAAGCACCCTCTCAAGATTGATTTGTTCATTTGCAAAATAGGGATAATGATCGTGTTCTGGCTCACCATATGAATTAGATTAAACTGAGTGCATTTGAAAGCATCTGTCCAAGGATGGGGACATATGGGAGTTTATGGGGAAACCTACCTGCTCCCTTGTTAAAACAGTACCCTGGCCCAGCCAGTGTGGCTCACTGGTTGAGTATCAACCCATGAACCAGGTGGCCATGGTTCGATTCTTGGTGCAGGCTTAATCCCCAGTGGAGGGTGTGCAGGAGGCAGTTGATCAATGATCTCTCTCATCATTGATGTCTCTCTCTTTCCCACTCCCTTTCTCTCTGAAATTAAAAAAAAAAAAAAACATATGTAAAACACACACACACACACACACACACACACACACACACACACGCAAATGCACCCTGATTTTCCAAGGTGCTGAAGAGAGAATCTGGCAGGGGTATTTGGTCTCACAGCCCCGACTCTTGTTCCCTAATTTACTATGCACCCCATACTGCTCTTTTTAACCCCTTGGGGGAGGCTCACTACAAGCTAAAGCCAAAATGTTAATTTAACAAGACTTTTGTACAGTTTGGAAATGGCTAAGGGAATTGGGCAAATAGTAAGATAGAGCTCCTTGATAAGGAGCTCTCAGAGGCACAGCCCCGTCCATCTTCCTGGGGTCCCTATACAAAGTCTGGGAGTCCTCAAGACCACCCTCGGGATAAAAAATTTGCTGGAGAGATTCACAGAACTCACTGAAAGCTATTATACTCATGGTCACAGTTTATCACAACAAAAGGATACAGAATAAAATCACCCAAGGTAAGAGATATGGGACAGAGTCCAGGAAAGTTCAAAGCATGAAACTTCCTGTTCTCCTTTCCCAATGGAATCATGGAAAGTGCTAACCTTTCCTGGTGACAGTGTGTGGCAATACACATGAAATATTGCCAAGCAGGGAACTAACCTCAGCCTTGGTGTCCAGCGTTTTCATGGGGGCTTGGTCATGTAGACTTAGTTCACTACCCATGTGGTTGACCTTTAGTCTCCAGCCCACCTGAAGGTTACATTGATACCAGGTGGCCCAACCTTCCTCCCATAAATTACTTTGTTAGACTACCCCGTGTAGCCATAGGCCCTCATGTAAACAAAAACACTCTTACTGGGCAGGAATTCCAAGGACTCAGAGATTACCTCCTAGGAACCAAGGGCAAAGGCCAGACGTCTCTTTGGTAAGGTTGATTCTTCGCTACACAGCCTTTTGTCCTGCCTTCTGGCTTACGGCGGTGCCTTTCCCACCAGCTGGGAGCTTGGCTAGATTTCACAACCCAGACCAAAAAAGTGTGCCTGAGAGAGGAAGACATTCCCATATCCTGTCCCACCAGGACTGATATTAGATCCGCCTTCTCCTCTTAAGGGATTCTCCTTCTTTCTCCACAACCGTGTGTCCCCATAGGACATTACCATCAGAACTTGAGTTTAATGTCACTGAGAGAAACACATGCACAGTAGTAGTGGGCCATTTCTTGCCCATTCTCATACTTACTTAAATGTTCATCACAAATCATTACTTACTCTCTGTTTTTAACCTAAGTCCATAGTTTTCCTTTCAAAGGTAATTAAAAAGGCTTTGGAATGCTTACAGATAGACTGAAGCTGAGACACAGTAAGTGTTACAGTAACTGAAACACCATTCATTTACATGGTGCTTCGGATTTTACCAGGCCTACTTCACTTAATGAGCACCACCACCCTGTAAGGCTTGGAAGGTAGGTTTTGTTTTCCTCATTTTAGAGATAAGAAAATTGACAGAGAGCCCAATTGACATGGCTCAGTGGTTGAGCTTCGACCTATGAACCAGGAGATCACGGTTCAATTCCCGGTCAGGGCACATGCCCGGGTTGAGGGCTCAATACCCAGTAGGGAACATGCAATCAATCAATGATTCTCTCTCATCATTGATGTTTCTCTCTCTCTCTCCTCCCTTCCTCTCTGAATTCAATAAAAATATATTTTTTAAAAAAGAAAATTCTCAGAGAGTTGAACATCTTTCCCAAAGTCATGTGGCTAACAAGTGATGAAATTTAAGACCTTCATCTCAGTTCTAGTTGTGGTCTTGTCCTTTCCACTGTGCAACCTTGAATAAAGTGGACTGATATGTCCGTGCCTCAGGGGCTACCCTGTATCAATCCGCTTTTCCCAGGTCACTGTGAATGAGCAGGAGAATGATCAGGATGACACATGTGTATTTTCAATTCTAAATGCTGGGGTAGCCAGCATGGGAGACCTGGAGTAAAGGCGTGAAAAGCAGCAGCCTTGGTGGTCCACAGTGGGAAGGCAGTGGGTGCCCAGCCATCTTCCTCCGTGACCTTGACATAGTAGATGAGCTTTCTCTTGCTTTCAGTTCTCACTGGGTATTTTCTTTCTTCCTTTATCACAGGTGCTTTTGGACTGGACAGAAGCTATATGGGAAAATCCTTAAAAGGTATGGTGTGGATTTGAGGAAGAAATACATTTATCAAAATCATAATTTAAAAAACACATCTCAGAGACTGAAATAATTTGCTACATGGTCAAGAGTGTCAGTGTAGGAAAAATGTAGACTTACTGTGGTTATTCCAGCAAACACACAAACACGTTTGACGGACATCAAGACAATGACCACGGATGGGTCAGTTAGAGCAGAAGTCGGGGGATGCAGGTTTCACTCTGCTGGGGAAACACTTATATTTCCTTAAAAGAGGTGTGGCTTATGGGGGGAGGAAAGGAAAAAGCAGGGAAAATAGGAAGAGATCAGTGTGGTTACGTGTTCATTGAGGCCTGCTCTTCAGGAAGAATTTGAGTAATAACTTCAGATGCCCAGTACTGAGGTTTTATAAGAAATCCACGCAGCACAAATGCTTTCTTCACCGTGATAATAGAACCTTCTTGTGCTCCTGGGTCCATCAGCAAATGGTTTCTCAATTGAAGCCTTTGAGAATTTGGAGACTCTTAGTAAAATACAATGGAATTCTTTTCGTTTGAGTGTGATAATCAAAATGAAATCAAATCCATGATGTTTGTATTGGTATTCACCTTAGTAATTTTATAGCAAATTCTCTCCAAAATAAGTGAACAACATTTAGTATTATTTTTAGTGTATATAATTCAGAAAACTAGCTAGAAAGAAAAACTGCCCAGCCCTGGCCAGTGTGGCTCAGCTGGTTGGAGCATCATCCCATACCCAACAGGTGGCGTGTTCAAGTCTTGTTAGGGCACATACCCAGGTTCTAGGTTTGACCCCTGGTCAGGGTATGTGTGGGAGGCAACTGATTGATGTTTCTCTCTCACAGCAATCTCTCTCTCTCTCTCTCTCTCTCTGAATAATAATAAAATTTTTAAAAATTGTCTAAGTAAATTATCACCAAGAAAAAAAATAACATTCTTCAGTACACCTGAAACCATAATAAAAATAATATTGAATGTAAACTGTAATTGCAAAATAAAATTTTAAAAATAACGTTCCTATAATATCATTTGCTTTTCCCCGCTATTTCTCTTTACAGACTTGGGAAAGAATTCTGAATATAATTCAAGTAACTGCTCCCTAAGCAGTTCTGAAAACCCATATGCCACTATTAAAGACCCACCTGTACTTATCCCTAAAAACTCGGAGTGTGGCTATGTGGAGATGAAGTCACCAGCACGGAGAGATTCCCCCTACGCAGAGATCAATAACTCAACTTCGGCCAACAAGAATGTCTATGAAGTTGGTGAGTTCTCCTAACCAAGAAAGAACCTGGTATGGGAATTTAAAAAACAAAACTTTCAAAGTCTTTGAGGATACAACAGCATTTCATACAAACCTTATTAAAAATGGCCCATATTTTAAGTGTAAGCTGTGTTTACAGTGATCATATTAATTGATGTCAAATAATTTATTCAGGGAAACACCATTTAGAAAATTTAAAGGAAGTTTTCCTTATCTCCCACCTGGTTATCCATCTTTTGTTTTGTAGCCATAGTGAATATTTTAGCCTGCATGTGGAATAGCATATGTATCATATTAGCTAATATGTCAACTTAGCCAGAACAAATGGTTTCACTAGATTAAACAGGTGGTTCCAATTCCTGGTTGCATTCATTATATTAATATAATATAATGCTTTTAGCAGGATTAAAACATTTTACTTCTAAATTTGTCTAATATATCAGTAAGAGTCTAAACTGTGAGTCTGGTACAAATTAATAAGAATTCAATTTAAAATTAGAGGTACTTTGATTGCCTCTTGCAAGTGCAATTTGGGGAAAGTTAAAACATATCAGAGCTATCATTAGCTAGATAATAGGGCTATATAATTTAATTTTTCTTACTCTCTGTCTCTGTATCAGTATTTATGATTGAAACTTTAACAAATTCTCTACTACTTGTAAATGAAGTGACTAATTTAACTCTAGTCGCTAGTAATTCATTTTATGCTGTAGACATGTCACTGAAGATATATAACTATTTTTAAAGTATTAAAACAGCTTTTTAAAATGGAAGGCATAGTGAACTAAATTGTTATAGAAAGGTCAGTAACAAGTCCCCTTTGCTCTGTCCCATAAGCTTACCACCGTAAGATTGGAACTCAACGCATGTTTCCATGAATCGAGTTAACTTCTAAGGACCTCAGTCTTCTCATCTGTAGAGTAAGGGGTTTGCACTAGATTACTTCCCAGGTTTTTCAGACAATGATTCATATCCAGGGTTTCTGTATATTCCCTTGATATCTTGACCCCAATGATACAGTCATCCTTTTGTTCCGAGCACCATTTGTGGGCATCAGTGGGTCTCCCAACCACAGAGTAACCACCTCTGTGATTATAAAAGGATCATTTGTTTTTAAAAATAATATTTTCTTATTTGACATTTGCAAGAAATTCCATTTTCAATTTATTAATTTTTTTATTGCCAATAAATTAACGTGTCCCTGGTTGTCACAGAACCTACAGTGAGTGTTGTCCAAGGAATATTCAGCAATAATGGGCATCTGACCCAGGATCCGTACGACCTTCCAAAGAACAGTCACATCCCTTGCCATTATGACCTGCTGCCAGTCCGAGACAGTTCACCCTCCCCCACGCGAGAGGACGGAGGCAGCAGCAGCAGCAGCAGTGAATGACACCAAAGGACCTTCGGTAGCCACTGGAACCCTTTCCAGAACTGCAGTTTGGTTCTTCTCCATCCTCACGTTGCCACCTTATGGGAATGTTAATCTACTTGGTAGGCAATTGCTGGGCGTAACCCAGAAAGCTCAAAGCTGAGGCTGACGGACGGTAGGTCCCTGGGTACGGGTGGCTGGGCAGGAGATACCATGTGATTTTCCATTCTTGTTAGTTTTAGAACTGCAACCCTGAAGCATGACTTCCTGTAAAATCTTGGCTATGAGCATGAACTTGCAGAACTCCTTCAGCGATGTGGGCTGCAGTGGACATTGGTATGATTGTTTGAAAAACTAAAGTTTAAAGATTTTTTTTCTCATTCGCATTGTAGACCTGTACCTAGGATTGTGCAGTTTGCCATAAAATTTAGTGTGAATCACTAAATATGTAGAAGAAAAGGGGCATATTATTGAGTCCTGATTATTTGGGTGTGTGTGGTTTGTTTTTTTGCAGTTGGACTCAGAATTGTAGGGGTAACATGAACCCAGGAGAAAACATTCTGTGAAGTGGCATAACTGGATAGACTGAATAAAACCCTAGCAGAAGTAGAAAATTTAAATATGAGAACTTTAGACTTTTTTAAGAATGAAGAAATGTACACTTAGAATTATTTTAGACACACTAGAGTTATTACAGGAGCCAATATGTACTAGGCAGAGGCGATTTTTCTCCCTGTTTGACCCACAGCCCACTTTACATCCATGACGTTATTCTGATCACTGTCCCCATCATACACATTTACCACTTGAGATCCATAACATATCAGTAATTATTTCATAAATATGGAAATGGAATAGTTTTATTTTTAAAAGACTGGATTGAATGAGTGTATAATGAATGATTGGAAAAGGTTGTAAATTTTAAGTGTACAAAGACACTTAAGTTTTATAAACCATTAGTAATACATGCTGTAATATAGAATTAGCAAAAAGTTTTTATTAATTTTCCCTAGAAGTGACTGAAATGTTTTTGTGCGTATTTGAGGAAAGGGCACTTTTCTTTTATTAATTGTTGATTTAGAGAAACTATGCTTAAGCTGGTCTTTTGCATTGCTAATATGACATGTATCCCATTTTTCTTTAATTTGTATTTTCATTTTTAAGTTGTATATTCTACATTTTGTAGTGTTTGAATTGTTAATGAAAAAATATTATATGTCTGTTGTTTCTTGTATTGTTGCCACTTATCTTTTTGCTTGATAAAAATGCATTGTTCTTTTTTTCTTTCAGAGGGAGGAGATAGAAATATATAAATCAAATATATTAAAAATTGGTCATTACTAAAATAGTACAAAACCATAGGTGACTGACTTATAATTGAAATAGACAAGGTTTTCAATATTCTGAAATGGAGTTCCTTTGGTCTGTGGGTTCTGAGTCTTGGTTAAACCAGGGGGGCTATTGTTCCTGAGTGCATGCCACAAACTGCTCTGATTAACACCTTCACTAGGGTGATCGTATAATTGATCATCCAAACTGGGACACTTTTGAGAGTAAATGCAGACATTATCGATGATTATCCTGCAATGGGCTTCAATCTGGACTGCTCCAGGCAAACCAGAACAGATGCTCATCCAGTGCATACTGACCATGCAATAACATTCTCACCCCCAAATGCCAGTGTAATGCCAGAAAGCTAGTTTCTCTTTCTTGGACCTACGTGAGCAAGCCGAAGGGCTGGAAGGCTGAAAGCGGAAGCAGCTTCACAAGAGAACACAGTGGTCTTCAATCTTAAAGACACCCTGTGTGGTGTCCTGTCTCAGGGAGTCAATTAACAAATATATATTGTACACTTGTTCTGCCAGTAGTACCCATGTGGCATTGCCCCCGCCAGTCACTGAGTTGGGATATCCAGTGACTTCATGTCATACACCTGCACCTGCGATGGCGGTTTGGTCAGATGGATGATAGAACAAACATACTTAGAGCATTTACTCCTTTGGTGGCTCTTCCTTTTAGGGAACCCCAAAGTTAGTTCAAGGAAATGTGGGCTTGCCTGGAATACACCTTAGAAAGAATTGATTTATTCCCACAGTTAACCACTGCCTGACTCTTGCTCGATGATAGTGAGTAGGCACCTATTGGAGGCGCTTGTTAGTCAATAGCCATAAAGAGTCCTTATTGGTAAGAAAAAAGTGACATTTCCTCCTCCCCCCCTTTCTTTTTTTAAGGATCATCTCTTCAAATTTCCATGGTAAGTTTGAGTTTTCCCATTACTCCCTGAAGATAAGTAAAAGAAAAAAAAATACCTATTTCTTTTCTCATTCCGCTATAGGAAGAGGGGAGGGGAGGGTATACTGACGCTAAAACTCATTCACATATGCATGCCACACAATTATCACATTGGTAATAAAAAAGGGTTCCTAGATTTCCCTGACCATTGATTTTATCATAGGCATGTTCTTGTGGTGTTAATCTTAGCTGCTTATTTTGAATTTGTGCACTTCTCAATTTAAAACCATGATACATTTTAGAAGTTTCATATGTTCTGTGTACTGCAATCACAGAAGTAAAAAGTCTAGGACTTCCAAGAACCAAATTTGTAAATATAAACTCAAAACGAATACTGTTACATTTTGTTAGTATACAAAGCGCTTCAGTTTGGCCTCGTCATTTAGAGTTAGCAGTCCTTGTCGTCACATTCAATGTGCAGCTGTAACCGATAGAAAGATTGACTCTGGGTAATGCCACAGAGTGCCCTAGAATTCTTAAATTCGTTGCTGAGAGTCTACCTCCCTCCCCATTGTTTTCTTTGGTGTCTTCAATTGAATCTAAACAATAAAGACTTCTCCAGGCCTTGTTTTCGTTTGTTGCGAGGACACCTGGAAGCAGACATCCTGGTCTTCCCAAGGCACGCCCAGCACTGACGTGGAGACCAAGGCCCGTGGTGGGCCCTCCCCACAGAAGTGGAGCTAAGGTTAAATTTTGTAAAATAATGAATTTTCTATCTCTGGGTAACGTCTTTATTATTCAAAATAAGTATTTAAGAGGTATTTTGGTCTTCAAGGCTTTATGTCATGGAAGTGTACATAGATATGCAAGTGTGAATCACATGGTGTGGCTGGGTAATTGTTTATTAATTAAAGATGTTTACTGCCCTTTAAGGTCCTCTTCCAATTAGTATCCGAACACTGGGTCTGCTTATTCCAATTTAGTATTTAGTCCAGGCTTCATTATGATGTAAGCAAATAGCAATATAATTTTTTAAAGGAAAAAAATGAGACTATATTAAGTTTTCTTGATTTTAGTAAACAAAACAAAAGAATGCTTTCAATGTTAAAATATCTCTTCTCCAAAGATGATAAACTTTCATCAGCATTAGCCTCCATCGCCATTTATATCATCAAAATGTGTTATAGATGAATGCAATAAACTTTCTAATACAAAAACTATAAAGTTGTGTTTATTTCTATGTTTCATTCCATTACTAATTAAAGAGAAGAAAAAAACTTACGATCTTACTGGAAAAATTAATATTTTTTCATGTGTGGACTCATAGCACTTCATATATACACTAGAGGCCCAGTGCACGATCTGGGCCGGGGAGAGATGTGGGAGATTGGCCATCAGGGGAGGGACCGTGGGAGAGACCGCAGGAGGGCTCTAGGGCCCAGCCCATATTGCTCAGTACCAATCTGCCGGACCCCAGCAACAATCTAACCTACCAGTCAGAGTGTCTGTCCCCTGGTGGTCAGTGCAGTCATAGCGAGTGGTTGAGCGGTCTTAGCATATCATTAGCATATTACGCTTTGATTGGTTGAACTGAATGGACAACTGGACACATAGTATATTAGGCTTTTATTATATAGGATTTAAAAAACAGGTATACTTTATAATATTTAATTGCTCATGTATCTGCTTTCCCTTCAGAATTCTTGTTCTTAAAGGACAGAGGATCATATTTGGATCCCTGGAACCCAAGTCAGTGACTGATAGGTCTTCTGGAAATAGCTTTAGGTTATCTTATATGGATTTGCTTTTTAAATCTCAGTAGCCTATTAACATTTTCTTTTATGATTAAAACATTTCTGAAACACTCACTTTATCACATCAAATATGAATAAAACATTTCTTCTCTTAATATCTGTTTATTTACTGAGGGCCTGAGTGCCAAGCACAGTAGGGGATATTCAGGAATTACCTTAACTTTTCAAGATGTGATAATGGCTGAGTAGTTACTTATTTTTTTAAAGCTACTCATCAGGGGTTATTTAGGTGGGAAACAACTTGCTTTGGAAGTATGGCATTATCCCGGCCCAGCCCTCCCGCACCGTGGACGCCTCTCCCGCTCGCCAGGCCCTCGAAAGCACCCTGCACATGGAGGCGTGGGCAGTGCTTGCCGCTGCCCTTCTGCTCTGCCCACCTAGCACCGCGGCCTGAGGACTCTCAGCCCCGCCCCGCCCTCATTACCCAAGGTGCCCCGAGCGCTCATTTGCATGTCCCCGACAGGTGACACCCGCAGCTCAATCGCAGCAGCCTAGCTATCACCGCGACCAACACGTGAGCCTCGGGAGGGGATCCCGTGACATCAAATTCCCCTCACCGTTCCGAAGTCACGGCCAAAGGACGTGACCCAGTCACCATAAACTAAAAGTAGTGAGATCCCCTGGCCTTTAAATACCTGGCAGGCGGAACTAGCGTCGTTCTTTTTTTGGTAGCACATATAATAAAATTGGAAGCATACGGAGAGGATTAGCATGGCCCCTGCGAAAGGATGACAGGCAAATTCGTGAAGTGTCCCGTATTTTGCACCGCGGTCTCGTGGGCTGGGAAAAGGTATGAGTCAAAGCACACTGTGTGGCACTCAACGAAATCGTGACTTTTGCGCAAAAAAGATATCCGTGTAAGGCACTCTGTGAACTGAAAGCAATGCTCAGGTCTTTGCAGTGGGGTATTTGTGCTGATATGTTACCTTGCGTTTCCTTCATAAGCCTCAGACTTTATGAAGTGGATTGATCTATGGTTTGTCTCGCCAATGACACAAACTCTGGAGGCCAACGTAGGTTGGTAGTTGTCCTCTACAATGTAAGAATAACAACAATCCCAATGTTGTTCGGTGAATTCTTATCAAATCATTTCTGAATTATTGAGTTACTAAATGATTGCTAAAATCATGAATGCTTACTAAAAGAAGTAAGCAACATCAGTGCTCATTTGTTGTGTCTAGTTGGACGTTGTTCAGCCGCGTTGGACCTGAATCCTACGCCCTGTCTCAGACTGCGGGCTGTGCAAAGGCTGAGGCTGCTGTCAAGGGGTGATTACAGCGGGTGAGAGCAATGCTGGCCGGTGCTCCTGGACCTCAGAGTTTCAGGACAATTGGAAACTGGCTGGAAGCAGCAGGCCCATTTGGATCTGCTTTCACAAGTATTCCTGAGGCCGGTTTTGTGGGCCTGTTTACACTGACCTTAAAGGAGCTCTCAGAAATGCCGGTTTGCCTAAAACGGACGGATTCTGTGATGGAAAATTTGATCAGAAAGTTTATTGCCCAAACAAGGACTCAGAAGCAAGTACGTACCAGGATCATTTGGTAATTAAAATCTATCTTGGTGGCCATGAAGATGGCAGAAGGCGGCTGAGGTACGCTAGCCCCTCAAAGAGGCAAAGACTAGGTGTGAGTCCCGGAAGGCCCAGAGCAGGGTGCCAAAAATATGGAATGCTTCACGAATTTGCGTGTCATCCTTGCGCAGGGGCCATGCTAATCTTCTCTGTATCGTTCCAATTTTAGTATATGTGCTGCCGAAGCGAGCACGCTACTGCTGCCGCCCGCCAGGTATTTAAGGCCGGGCGATCTCACTACTTTTAGCTTACGGTGACTGGGTCGCGTCCTTTAGCGGTGACCTCGGAACGGTGAGGGGAATTTAATACCACGGGATCCCTTCCCGAGGCTCACGTGTTGGTCGCGGTGATAGCTAGGCTGCTCCGACTGAGCTGCGGAGGTCACCTGTCCCAAGGGACATGCAAATGAGCGCCCGGGGCACCTTGGGTAATGAGCGCGAGGCGGGGCTGAGAGTCGTCAGGCGGTGGCGCTGGGTGGGCGGAGCAGGCGGGCAGCGGCGAGCACCTCCCACGCCTCCGCGCGCGGCGTTTTCGAGGGCCCAGCGAGCGGGAGAGGCTCGGTCCTGGAGGCGTCCGCGGTGCGGGAGGGCTGGGCCAGGACAATGCCGTACTTCCAAAGCAAGTTGTTTCCCACTCAAATATCCTCTCATGAATATCTGAAAAATAGAAGTACTTACTCAGCCATTATCACACCTTGAAAAGTTAAGGTAATTCCTGAATGTCACCTAATATTCACTGTACGTGCAAATTTCTTTGTTTCAAAGATGCCTTTTATTGTTGTTTTGCCGAGGATCCAAGCGAGGTCCCGTTTACCGCATTGTACGTGGTTACTTCGTCCTTTGGGTGTCTCATTCTCCCAGGGCACCCTCCCCATCGCTCTGCCTGCCCTAGTGGGGAAGCTGGATGTTGGCCCCGTGGGGCGTCACAGTTCTTGCATTTGGCCCACTTCTTACTGATAATGTCTCTCCCTCCATCTTACATGTTCCTCGGGAAGTCATAGGTCTAAGTGCCCAGCGAGAGCCTGGGTGAGTGTTGTGGGCCTGGCCTGCGGTTCATTGCTGCGGCGCGTCCCAGCGTGACCTGGCGATGTCCGGCTGAACCGGGGGTTCAGGGGAGGTCCCCCGCTGACCCCTCCGCTACAAATAAGCTTCTCCTAAGTGTTTCACCGAATGAGTTTAGAATGCACGCTGGACGGGGCCGCTAGAACTGGTTGACTTTTAACCCTTGGCTCCTGTGCTTTAACGATGCAAACTACAGGCACCTGGTGTCCGAGTTCTGTGCCAGGAGGAAGAAAACGGAGAAAACAGACCCGGAAAGGAAATGAGGGAAGAGTGCTGATGCGGTTTGAGTCTCTGGATCTTGCGTCCCAGTCCACAGTTTGGTTACAGGAGCTAACGTCTGTCTCCTTCCTGCTGCAGTGGTTCTCGTCCTTCCTAATGCCCGGACCTTGTAATACAGTTCCTCCTGTTGTGGTGACCCCCCCCCCACCCCCCAATTTCATTGTTACAAATTGAACATAATTAAAGCATAGTGATGAATCACAAAACAATACGTAATTAAATATGTGTTTGCCGATGGTCTTAGGCGACCCCCAAAGGGGTCGCGACCCACAGGTTGAAAACCGCTGTAAGAGGTTCTTCTGCAGCCTCTTCATGTTGGCCCTGAGTGCTGGCTCTCCACCCACCCCTCTCACCAGGGCTACCCTTCAGCTGCATTTATTTGTGTCGAATCAAGCTGGGTGGGTAAGAAAATAGCTCCACCTACCCTCATCTCCGAATGTAGGCTGGTGTTTCTTTTCTGGGTATTCTCTGAATGTTTTCTTGTCCGGCTATGCATTTATTGAAAGCCCCATCTAGGACAATGTGCTAGAGGCATTAAGATTTAACATCTTGGATTTCCTTATTCTGTTCTCTCCTTGCTATTGCACAGCTGTCTTTTCCTCCTGTTTCTTCTTTCCCCCAATCTGCACATCCCCCATGTACGTTGCATACTTCACTAACTGAACACATACATTTACCCAGCTCACTGTATGCCTGTCACTAAGCTCACGTCTTCCCCACCATACACTTGCATCGTTAAAACACTATTGACTTCTGCTAAACTAAACAATATTTAGGATTACGTATTTGCACTTTGACAAAAACAATTCTTGGTCTTATCACTGCTTAATTATATGTGAACCTCCAGTCGTTTTTTAGAGGGAGCTAGTGTATGAATTCATTTGGAAGTCACATGCAAAAATTATGTTAGTTGCCTTTCAGTTAATCTTTTGTATTCTGAGTTAAGCTTTTTTATATTCTGGAACATTTGGACTCTATACCAATAAATGTTGTCATAATAATTCCTAGATGGGGCTTTCAATAAATGCATAGCCCGGCAAGACAACATTCAGAAAATACCCAAGGAACATGTAAGATAGAGAAGTTAAATGACATTATCAGTAAGAAATGGGCCAAATGCAAGAACTGTGACGCCCCACGGGGCAAATACAGTGGGGCCTTGACTTATGAGTGTCCGACTAACGAGTTTTTCGAGATAAGAGCCGTCTCTAGGCTGACTTTCTGCTTTGAGTTGCGAGCTAAAATTCGGGCTTCGAGCCAGCTTCAGATACCCCACCACTGGTTGGCACAGCGAACGTCACAGTGAACGCCACAACATCAGCCCAGCATCACGTGTCTCACTCATTCACTTTAATGATTTGACATACGAGTAATTTGAGTTATGAGCTCCATCACGGAACGAATTAAACTCGTAAGTCAAGGCCCCACTGTATATTGTAGGACCAGAGGACGTTTCCTGGAACTGAAAGTAATGATTTGCCAATTAAACTCTGTGGGCTGCTCTAAGGTGGCACTCTAGTTCTCTTACTAAAATCCATGGCCTCGTCTTTGCCTTAGTTTCAGCTTGGTGATCCCAGTGGCCTGTGGGTCAGTGTTTAACCTCCAGCTGTCTGAAAAATAATTCAAGGCACTGATCTGTATGTAGCACTTTCTCATTTCCATGAGTAAGTCCTCCCACCAGGGCCCAGGTGAAGCTACAACAAGACATCACTGGATGGTTAGGGAGGGATGCTCAGTAGCACACCATTATATGGTTTCTTCACAACATAGACACGATAACTGTAAATACCATCAAGGACATAACTAATAGTAAAAGGTAGTAAAATAATTAAAATTGGTGAATTTTAAGCACAACTTTTTAAATTATACCTTACTGAATTGTAAACATAAATACTTTAATTTTAATAATGACTGTGCTGGCTCACAGAATTCCTGAAGTTTTCACAGTTGGCTTTCAACAAGCCCATATGAGGTGCTTCAGCACCTCCCTGTGTTTGTGTAACCCTGATTTCCGGTTGTCCAAGCAGGGACCATGATCTCAAGCCACTGACATTAATTCACAGAAGGGGCTCGCAGTGTATTTCCTCCTGCCTTTTAGTTTTACATCCAGAGAAACTTGGCCCATTAGGTTTATACATTCACGTGAGCATTTATTTACTGAAAATACTGTGAGCTGTGTCTTCTCAAATGTATACATTTCTGATGGACTCATTTTACCAGAAAACGGTGATAGGAACTAGATTATTTCTTTCTTAAAAGATCCTCAGACTAATTTGGCCTTGAAGGAGTGCTCCTTCTTAGTGGCTTTCCCGAGAAGCATTGAATTACAGTGGTTCTCAACCGTCCTAATGCCGCAACCCTTTAATACAGTTCCTCATGTTGTGGTGACCCCCAACCATAAAATTATGTTCGTTGCTACTTCATAACTGTAATTTTGCTACTGTTATGAATCATAATGTAAATATCTGATATGCAGGATGTATTTTCATTGTTACAAATTGAACATAATTAAAGCATAGTGATGAATCACAAAAACAATATGTAATTATATATGTGTTTTCCTATGGTCTTAAACAACCCCTGTGAAAGGGTCGTTCGACCCCCAGAGGGGTCGTGACCCACAGATTGAGAACCGCTGAATTAGAAAATGACTTCACTCAAGGGTCCTGGCTCCTTATGCTATATAAATTCTTAGCATGACGATTTATTTAGGAGTTACCATTCAGAAAAAAATACACTTATGCACAAAGCTATTTAATGATGCCATTGCTTATCACTATACACAGAGTTCCTTAACTTTGTAATAGAACCCACTTGAGACTTTTCCCAGGATGAATGCCCAACTAACAGAGACCATTAAAAATTGATGACCATGTTATAAGAACTGGATTGACTGTTTTCTTCATAGGGCACTGGTTTGAAAAAGACTCACTTTAATATTTCTGTTCACTAAATAGCTGGGAATTGATAAAAAGCAAGTGCTTGAATTATAGCTATAATTTTTTTTAAGTCCTGAATATTTTTTTGTATTGCAGGTAGATTTTATTTCTGGCAGAAAGTAAACTGCCATTGAATCACTAGACAAAGATAATTTTAAAACACTGGAATGGAAGGCAGGTGTTTTCTTACTTGTCTGAGATGTTAAAAGAAAGCCCTGACAGCTTAAGTTCAAGGGTTGGTTTCCAGAAAGAATGTATTTAAAAAGTGGAGAAAATAAAGGAAAAAAAAACTAGGAAAAAATATGCAGAGGCTCAAAATATTGCTATTTTCCTTTGTAGAGAAAAGTATAAGATGATTGCCAATGAATACCCTTAAACTTGGAGTGAGAAACCATGTGGCCATATTAATGAGGAGAAAATTCCTTTTAGTTATTAAAAGAGTGTCATTTTCCTTAGAAGGAGAACTGATTCTTCCATGAGCTCAGCACCTGACATGTAAAATGGGTTTCCATTAAGTGATCTTAATTGAATAAACAAATATAAGAACATTACATACTTCGTTAAGTGCTTTAGAAACTTTAAAAGCAAGTCAGTGTTAATTTAGTTGAATAGTAAAAAGCCACAGTGCCATTAAACAAAACCTTTAAGCATAATCTGTTAAAACATTATCATGTAAGCCTATATACTACAGAATACAAGACGCATTTCCTGTTCTAAAGGCAGACTGACTTAAATGATGCAGGCCAGGACAGCCTCCCTTAGACTAACCTCATCGCCGCCCAAGGTGATGACTTGAAGGAAAACATGTTCTTGGGTGCTCGCATCCTGAATTATTCACTTTAAAAAAACTGGACTCCCTACTTTATAGTCAGAGCTCTTATATTGTTAGAAATCAGTTCAGAGGCAAAGGACAAACACGTTCTCCAAGGAAAACCTCAGAGGAATCGGGGGAAACCAGCAACTGCTCTGAGAAGCAGTGGCCCTTTATCTAACGACAGAGCTGGCTGGTGTGATCAGCCAGAACCCAAATCCTCTGGTCGCAGCAGATTTCTTCCTGACATTTTTGCTCACAGCTGCTCTCAGTGTCTTGTTACTTCACACATGCAGAAGTGGAGCGTGTTGCATGTACACAGCCATTACCGTGTTGATTAGAACAGAAGTCTGACAGCATTCCTAAGTAGGACTTAAAGACAAATGTTGATTTGCTTTCTCTCTGCTCCTCTATGGAGGACCATTTCACCCCTCTCTGAACTCCTTCCCCACTGTCCTCACATCCAGACCACACCATCTCTTCCTTTATCATGCAAAGAAGATTTTGCTACTGTATTTAAAGAATTCTGATCTCATTTTATGGTTAGTCACAGCCATTATTTAAGTCTCCATATTTATTTATTTTACCTCCTCTCTATGTACCTTACCGCAGCGGTTCTAAACCTGTGGGTTGCAACCCCTTTGGCGGTCGAACGACCCTTTCACAGGGGTCGCCTAAGACCATCCTGCATATCAGATATTTACATTACGATTCATAACAGTAGCAACATTACAGTTATGAAGTAGCAACGAAAATAATTTTATGGTTGGGTCACAACATGAGGAACTGTATTTAAAGGGCCAGAAGGTTGAGAACCACTGCCTTACTGTCTTCATTATCATTTTTTCAGAGCTATAGATGAGGCTTTTATCGTGACTACTGCAAATTCTTTCTAGGATTGAGAGAAATATACTTGAAATGATATTCAAATTGATACCATTTGAGAATGAGAGAATGAACGAAGCTGCTATCAACTAGGTGCTTTGCATGGGCAAACGTTTTCAGCTCACTTGGGTAAAAGCCAAGGAGCGCAACTGCCGGATCAATATGGCAAGCATGTTTAGTTTTGTAAGAAACTGCCAGATTGTCTCTGGTGTGGCGGTGCCATGTCACATTGTCACCAACAATGAGTGAAAGCTCCTGTTGTTCCGCATCCTCGTCAGCATTTGGTGTTGTCATTGTTCCAGATTTTGGCCATTCTGATAGGTGTGTAGTGGTATCTCATCATTCGAATTTGAATTTCTGTAATGACATCTGACGTGAAGCGTTATTTCATATGCTTCTTTGCCATCTGTGTGTCCTTTTTGATGAGGTGTCTGTTAAGATCTTTGGTTCATTTTTTAATCACTTGTTTATTTTCTTGTTCAGCCTTAAAAAGTCTTTGTATATTTTGGATAACAGTCCTTTATCAGATGTCTTTTGGAAATCTTCTCTCCCTGTCCGTGCTTATCCTCAGTCTCTTGACAGTGTCTTTCGCAGAGCAGAAGTTTTTAGTGAACCTCACCTTATTATTTTTTTCACAGCTTGTACCTTGATGATGTATCTAAAAGTCATCATCATATCCAAAACCACCTACTTTTTCCCTGTGTTACATTCTAGAAGTTTTATAGTTTTGCATTTTACATTGAGGTCTGTGGTTCATTTTGAGTTAATTTTTGTGAAGGTTTTTGAGTTAATTTTTGTGAAGGTTTTTGTCTAGATTCCTTTTTTTTTTTTTCGCATGTGGATATCCAGTTGTTGCAGCATCATTTGTTGAAAATACAATCTTAGCTCCATTATATTGTCTTTGCTCTTTTGTTGAAGTTCAGTTAACTGTATTTATGTGGGTCATTTCTGGGCTCTCTGTTCTGTCCCATTGACCTATTTGTACTCTTTCACCAACTAGCTTCGTTTCATCTGTGGCTGAGTGACATTTATGTGGAGAAAATTTTCAGTCATTATTGGTTAAATATTATTTCCCTTCCTGGCTTTCTTTTTTCCTTCTGCTATTCCCATTGTGTATATGTCAGACCTTTTGTAGTAGTCCCAGAGATCTTAGAAATTGTTTTTTTTTCCTGTCTTCTTTCTCTTTGCTTTTTAATTTGAGAAGTTTCTGTTGTGCTATCCTCATGCTCAGAGATGCTTCCCTCAGCTGTGTCCAGTCTGAGCCCATCAAGTGCAATCTTCACTTGTTACAATGTTTTTTGATCTCTAGCATTTCTTTTTTATTCTTCCTTAGAACTTCCATGTGTGCTTACATTACCCACCTGTTCTTGCATATTGTCTACTTTACTACTAAATCCTTTAGCATATTAATCATAGCTCCGCAAAATTCCTGGTTTGATAATTTCAACATTTGTGTTATATCTGACTTTGGTCTAACGCTTGCTCAGTCTCTTCGAACTTTCTTTTTGCCTTTTACTATGACTTACAACTTTTTAAAATGTTTATTTATTGATTTGCGAGAGAGAAAGAGAAACATCAATTTGTTGTTGTATTTATTCATGCATTCATTGGTTGATTCTTGTACGTGTCCAGACCAGGGATCGAACCACAACCTCGGCATATTGGACTATGCTCTAACCATAGAGCACCCAAGACCTATATGCCTTACAATTTTTCGTTGAAAGGTGAACATAATAGGGAAAAGAAACTAGGGTGAGCAGGACCTGCTGTAATGGTGGGGGGAGTGGAAGTGATCCCCCGTCCTGTGCCCCATTGCTATTAGTCTCCCAGAGCCTGTCCCCGGGTTAGGAGCTCACAGGTGATCCTCATTCCCCCCCTGTCCTGTCAGGTGGGACAGGCGGGAGGGGCCGGAGACGGTATTTCCCTTCCCCCAGGGCTGGGGCTCGGTCAGCAGTTTCACCTGAGGTCGGGCTTGTTAAGAGCTGAGTGCTCACCCTGCTGTTTCAAACGGCTCCTTTCCCCTCTCCCACCAGGAGCACCAGGGCGTTTTCTCCACTGTTCTCTGGGAGAGCCTGCTCTGAGTTCTTGGCGGGGAACTTACAGGAGCATGGGCACCCCTGAGGACTGGGTCCCCCGAGTTTCTCTACTCTCAAAGGCGGGTTCATCCCGAGCCTCTGGGCCTCAGGCAACTCCCTGGTTCACAGCAGTTCGGGCCCCCTGCCGCCGGCTCCTACCCTCGCCTCTGCTCGGTGAGTTGTGACTCTCCATTCACTTGTCAGTCTCTCGCATTTGGGGGTAGTGGTGGTGCTGTGACCTCCCTTCTCTGACGGAGCTGAGCTAAGACAAGTTATTGGCGCTTTGGTTTGTCCAGCTTTTTAGTGGTTGCAAAGTGGCGTGGCGACCTCTAAGCTCTTTACTAGTACATGTGGGACTGGAAAAAGGAAGCCTGAGATATCATTTTTATGTCAAGGAAATGAATACACCCTAACTTATGAGTGTGTAATTGCGGTGCAGAAGAAATGCTGAATTCTTTCTTCTGGAATATGCAAAAGGCCCTTAGTCATTGGTTCAAAACTACACTTAGAAGGGCCTACTGTGTATTACTAGAACTTTTCAGTGATTAACATTTCAGCTGTTTTCTTTTAATAATAGAAGAAATATGCACTTTGAAAGTTTCATTTTTATCATTTCATGTAATGGCATATATTTGGTGAGGTGTGGAATATTGTACATTAGAAAATTATTCTTATCTTTTGGGAGTTTCTAGTCTAATTTAAATTCTCTGCCTTTTATGTAGAAAAGCCAAGAGAAAAGGTTTTAATGCCTTTTTCCTCAGCACCTTCTAGTCTTAAAATCCATTACGAGTTCTAAAATGTTAAAATGCAGCTGTGCGTCTCTTCTAAAAGTAAGGGTCACAGTATTTATTAAAATAAGGATAAGAAGCTATGTTTTCACTGCCTGAGCCAGACTATTGCTTATTCTCTTGAAAGAGTGTAAAATTCACTGAAACTGCCCAATTCTACACTTTTTTCCTCTGCTTTTCTCATCCAAACGTATGAAATAATGGCTGAATCCTTTCCTGTCAGGACACCTCTAGGTAATAAATCACTTTCTGCTTGAAGCGACAAGTGATTTCATTTATCTCTGATCAAGGAATCCAAATAGTTGCATAAATTGGTAAGACAAACCCAAGAAAAACAGGGATTGACTATCACTGTAAACCTTTTCATTTCTTTGCAATTATTTTCAGATATTTTGTTCATTGGTCTCGTTACTTTTCAATACTTGCTATCATTTGTGCTTCTGCTATCAGATAATGTTTTGCCCAGATTCCAAATCAGATGTGATCAATCCAAAGTTTTTTTTAACACATTGCGTACCGCATAGAAATCTCTAAGACATACGCCAGGGACCGCACGTTTTGGGGCAAACTGCACGTTATTTAAATCATCATAATGCACTTTAGGTGTTGTTTTTCAATAATTATAACATTTTTATTTACAAAAACAATTAAACAATTAAAGTTCCTAGTACTTTTTTAACGTATGGTACTGCGTAAAACATTTTCCTCTATGAAGAGGGACCAAACAAAATGTACATAAGTATCTAGATTCGCTCCTTTTTCCATGGGCGTGAGAAACGAGAACACTCGTGAGCAGTCCTTAACAGATGGCGCGCGAGACACGAGAACACTCCTGAGCGGCACGAAATGTGTTAAGGTATCATCATGACTTAAATGAAAATGGAGGATGGCCATTCATCACTTTTGAGAGCTGAAGGTTTTTTTCACAGTCCTTCAGCATGTCCATGAGATGGAGCTAGGCTTTCTCACGACTAATCCGCATCCAGATCCTCCATTGATGAAGGAATGTTGCGAAGAGCAGGGACAATTAGTGTGGTCAAATGGGGGAGCCCAGAGAGGATGCATTTTTATTTTGATCATCCCAGGCAATGAGCTCAAAAAGAAAAAACAAATAGTTTGAGCTTCTTAAGAAGTGTAACAACTTCTTGTTTAGAAAAGTACAATTAATTCTAATGTGTGTGGGAGCTGCCTGAATGCATACCACTGGAGGGCAGGTGAAGTGGCCACATTCAGGGATGCCATCCTAAAGTCACTGTAGGAAAAAATGAATGTTAAATAAAAGTTGGAATTAAAGTTTTTGAATAGAATATAAATATTATAAACCACAACAACACAGAAGTAGCAAAGTGACTAACAAAAACAGATTGGTGGAATGACAGGAAAAAGGTGAGACATAATGAACTTAAGTATATTGATTGACACATTTTTCACAGTATGGGAATTTTAAAAAGGTATTATCTCCACATGATAGCTCAAGGAAGATATCCTATTTAATAAAGGCCTGTTTGTTCGACCATTTGACCAGTTACTGTGATGTGCCCTGACCACCAGGGGCCAGACGCTCCAACCTGTAGATTAGCTTGCTGCTGGGGTCCGGCCAATCGGGACTGGGTGATATGGCCTGGACACGCCCTGGAGCCCTCCCACAGTCTCTCCCTGGCCCCGATCGTGCACTGGTGGGGTCCCTTGGCCTGGCCTGCACCCTCTCACAATCCAGGACCCCTCGGGGGATGTTGGCTACTGGTTTCAGCCCAATCCCCACAGGCCAGGCTGAGGGACCCCACCGGTGCATGAATCTGTGCACCAGGCCTCTAGTATTATACTATGTTAGTTAAAGAAATAACTATAAAAATAAATAATAAGCAAAAAATCAGATGGTACAGTAGGGAGAATGCCCCATCTCAGTGAGAGGGGATAGTAAATTAATTATTCATTTTTGTAGTGGAAAGCTAATGGATGCTGCAAAAGGCAATAAATCAAGGAATAAGGATTTAAGTGAATTATATCAAGTAGTAAAAGCTACAATTCACTGGAAGAAAAAGAAAATTTCCAAGTTTTTAGAAGGAAAACATAGATAAACAAATGTAAATAAAACACATTCAATAGAGCAAAAGATTAAAATATAAAGAAATATTAAAAAATAGAAGGCATAAAACAAAATGGCAGAAAAGGATAGAAGATACATATCATATACTAATATAAATAGTATAAAATATTTGTTAAATAAAAGATTTTAGGACAGATAAAAAATAAAATCCAACTGTATTGAATATACAAAATGCACATTGACCAAAACAAGTGACTCCCAAATGTTACAAGTGATGAGATGAGTAAAATATACCAGGGAAATATTACAAGAAATCAGGAATTTTGATGTTAATATCAGACTATGCTTAATTCAGGGTAGAAAGCATTAATTAAAATAAGAAAGGCAATTTGTATCAATCATTGCTTCAATAAACTATCAAAGCAAATATACCATCAGAGTTCATAAACCCAAATGCTAAGAAACAGAAGACACGAAGGGGAGAAACACAATAATCGTGGAGACTTTAAGTTTTCCAGTCAGTTCATGACAGATAAAAAAGACAAACAGATAAGGATAGAAGGGACCTAAGGAATGTAATGAATAAAAAGATACATTGAACTCTATACTTTAAAAGCACAGAACACACCTTAAATTCTGCCCTGTAATAATTTATGAAACTGTTCACAATTATGCTACAAAATACATACATTCAAGCATATAAACATATGAACTGAATGCCTATGCCCCCGAAATTCATATAGTGAACCTCTAATCCCCAATGTGATGATATTTGGAGCCGGGGATCTTTGGGAGGTAATCAGATCATGAGAGTGGAGCCTCATGAATACACGTAGTGCCCTTACAAAAAGAGACACAAGAGATATCATCTTTCTCTCCTCCGCGTGAAGATACAGCAAGAAGATGGCCATCTGCAAATCAGGAAGAGGGCTCTCACCAGCAACCTAATGAGCTGTCACCTTGATTTCGAACTTCCCAGCCTCCAGAACCGTTTGTGTGGTTTAAGCCACCCATCCTATGGTACTTCTGTTACAGCAGCCCGAGCTGATTAAGACATATTTTTAAATGCTCTGATTATCCATAATTTCTAAAAACACAAATGTAGACAAGATGCCATGTTTCATTTAGCAGATTAGAAAAGGTCACTGTGTTTAGTGGTACAGCATGGTCAAAGACACGGGAAAAGAGAGTAGCGTACACTGTTGACGGAAGTCAAATCTAGTGACCCACTTTTAAGAATTCTATTTCAGAAATTTAACACACAGTTACACGCAGGTATGTGCTCAAAGACATGTCATGCTGTTACTCGGAAGAGGGTGATCACAGGCTCATGTGAAAAACTGTAAAAATGCTGTTAAAGGAAAATAAAGAATGCTCAGAAAATGTTTTGTAACATGCCATTGTGGGGGAGGGAGAACCTTTCCTCCACCCTCAAGACATGAGACAGATGAGCAAGAGAAAGTAACCAAATTCAATTACACACATATGCATGGGAGCCCCACATACATGAGAGAATCAGGGACAGAAGGGAAACTAACGTATGTATGACGTGCTGAGCTGTGGATATGGTGAGGCACCTGGAGAGCATTTCAGGGAGAGCACATGTTCCGTGATTAGTATAGGTAGGTGAAAAGTCATGTCTGGTGATAACTCTCATTATGGGCTGTACCCTAATTTAAGTGTTTCTAGATAGCTACGGGGGAGGGGACTGTAGTTTTTCTTGAGCCAAAGGGCCTTGGTTGCTTTTAGCTCAAATAATCTGCACCCGTGAGACACATCTTGGAGTGGCTCATTCTGAACCCCTACACCGTCATGTTACATACATTTGCATGTGCACATAGAACTTCTTGAAGGACATGCACTCACAAACCAATGGTGGTTGCTTCTGGTGAGAAGATAGTCATTGTGGAGCAAAAAGGAAAGTTGTTTTTCCTTAAATACACCACTGCACAGATTTGTGATGTGTAAATATTAGGCTTACACGTTTTTTAAAAGAGTAGAAAATAATGAATGAGAGAGACATCATATGTGCCCCTAGGGAGCCTGCCAGCTAATGGAGGAGGCATATAGATAAAAATTACAACGCAGGGCGAGAAATGGTCAACTGGATTTGTGCAGCCGGAGCCTGGAGGACGTGCCTAACTGCAGGAGCGATTTTCTTGTAAAAGTAAGAGAAAGTGCTGCCTGATGGCACCTCCCCCACTTCTTCTTATGCTGTGAGCATCCCAAGTTTTTGGGAAAATAGGCCTCATTTACCAAATATGGAATTCTGTTGTACCCATGAACAAAAGGAGCAGAAACCCAAGAGGAATCGTTTCTAAAAAGAATACTCCACTCTCACTGCGGGGAGGAATTGTTCTTCAGTGCCGTCTCCTCTGATTATTTCTCCCAGTCTCTCCTTTTATCTCTAGACATCTTTCAGGCAGGGTTGAGACGCATGTTCACAGTTTGCTGCTATCAATAAGTAACGTAAAATATGTCCCGTGAGTGGTCACAGGCTGTGTTCATATTTTAAGTGAATTCTCCCATCCGGAGTGATGGCCTGGCCCAGTGGCTCTGTGGCACTGGCTCTGCCTGCCGGTGACACAATGGTGACGGTGCCATGGCCGGCAAGCGCAAGGCCCTTTGCACAGTGTGACGTGCCTCCCTGCTTTGTGCACATCCAGGGACTTCGATGATGTGACCCATTGTTGGAAACAAGGGGCCACTTCATCTTGGCATGGACAAAAGGGGTGAATTACTGAAAAGCTCGAAGGAGTTAAGTTTCTCACAATAAATAAATAGGCCCGGACGCGTCGGCAGCAGTATAACCCTTTAGAATCACATTGATCTCTGGGTTTCTGTTCATTGTCTGCTGGAGTTCAGAACTCCATGCTTCTAAAAGAAAACAAAAATGGAATGTTTAGATGTGTGAAACAATAGTTTACTCTGTGGGTGAAAGGACTGTGTTTGTAGGCCCCCATGCGACAGATTTCCCTTGAGAGTTTCAGAAATCTCACACTGAACTTTGATTCTTTGAATTCTAAATTGTACTTCCACTCCAAAGTTACTGCACTTCTGCAACATCATAAAAAGACAGTTTATTGGTTCTTATGTCTCTGCATGTCTCATTGCTCTGTTTTTCCCCTTGCTAAGAAATTTTTGAAAATGAATTTATTTTCTATATTTAGAGTTTATCTCAAATTAAGGAAAATAATTCAATTAGTTAATATAGTCAAAGTTAATAGAGAGAAATATCCAACTATCTGTTCAGTGATTTCTCCCATGACCTCTTTACGCTTTCTGTTTGGTAAAAGTGGTTGCCTCTGCTGCTCTTGGACCAAAGGAAATTTATACAAAGTCTGACTATTACTTAACAGCCAGTTTGCAACAGAAGCCAAAGCAAAAAGGGAAGTAAAGTAAAAAGGGATTTACAAATCTTTTGATGAAGAGCAGAATTATGTCATCATTACATTCTACATTTCCAAAAAGATTTTTCACTCAAATAGAAGATTATAAAAATGACAAACACAACTTAGAATTATTAATTATTCTATGTGCTAATGTTTTCATTGATCTTTTATGTTACTATCTCTAATATTAGAAAGCTTCCATTTCAATATGAAGCTACAGCTCTTTCTGTATTTTATAACAGATAGAGTTTAGATGATGTTAAAAAAAAACAAGTTATTGTAACATTATTTGATCATCATTTCAAATACCTATTAAAAGCACATATTTACAGTACAAAGAATGTGTTAAATAAACATAAACTTTAACTTCCATCACATTACAAATTTAGTTTAATACAATAATAGAACAGGTTCTTGCATTTTAACCCCTCTCTGTATAAAAATGATTTTACACTGATGTTGAGAGGGTTTGATGGTGCTGATTTTCCTCTGGGTTGTATACTTTGTGAAGTCTCTGCAATCAATTAGTGATTCAGATCGGCTTCCCCTTGCCAAGCTATGTGCTGATTCCTTTGGTGATGGACTGTTGTCTTCATAAAATGAAAAATCACTTTAATATTGACGTCAGTAAGACACACTGAGACAAACTGGCCCCCTAATGATAACATCATGCTCTTCAAAGTCAAATAGAAATGAATTTCAGATCATCTTCTGTTTGCAATTATCGGCACTACTGTTGGTGCCAGTGTTAAGAACTGAAGACATTTCCCCTAAATGCATCAAAGGTCATTTGAGGGTTGACATCAAGATTTTTGCCAAGTTTCTTTCATTTCTGGTTCTACCCAACCATTAATCAATGCTCTCTGACAAATATTTAGCTGAAGTTCAGTTTCCCATCTTCTTATAAGAACTCTGTTCAGTTGCATATTCCCAGTACTTACCCCAGTGCCTGGCCAGTAGTAGATCTTTATCTTTGTAGCTACTAGCATACATGCCAGATGTTGTTCCAAGTTCTACGTGTACTAACTCATTTAATCCTCTGAACAAGGAGTATTAATGGTAAGAACCATTATTCTCCCCATTTTACAGGTAACAAAGCGAGAGGTTAAATTACTTGTCCAAGGTCATATACCTAGAAACTGGAGGAGCCAACCTTGAAACTAAGGGAGTCTGTCTCCAGGTCCTGTGTACTTAACCACTATGATTTACCTCCTCAAGCAACACTGATTTCACAGAATGGACTGATTTCACTAAATACTTTCATGGATTCCAGAACCAAAATGGTGAAAGGGGATGAGGAAATGTACTTGGCCGATGACATCTGATAACTCAGCAGATGTGGCAGCTAGATTATGTTCTCACAAATCTAATTTATTTTGTGCTACTATAAATTAAATACCAAGGGAAAGTTTCTTGTATATGTGGTGAAATACTATCTTATATAATAAAAACCCAGTGACCGTTACAGTGGAATGACCAGAACAGCTGGTTGCTATGACACACACTGACCACCAGGGGGCAGACACCCTGGTGGTCAATGCATTCCCATAGCTGGAGCTCCATTCAGCCAGAAGCCGGGCTCATGGCTGGTAAGCACAGCAGCAGTGGAGGAGCTTCTTCCGCCTCCGCAGCAGCACTAAGGAGCGGCGAGCCAAGCAGTAAGGAGCCTGCAGGCGGGTGGTTAGGAGCGAGCAGGCAGACAGTTAGGAGCAAGGGGTCCCAGATTGAGAGAGGGCACAGGCCAGGCTGAAGGACCCATCCCCTGCATAAATTTCGTGCATTGGGCCTCTAGTCCATTTAGAATTTCTCTTAGAACATCATATACAATTTAGATTTGCTATTTTCAGCATTTTAAGTTTCTTTCTCTTTAAAGGAAAGATTCATTGTAATTAACATTCAAGTCACTTCCTCTTCAAGTATTCTTCACTGCATTTGCATGAAATCATAAAGGCACGACCTTTCACATGTTTTTCATTGATTCAACAAACATTGGAATAGGATATAAAAATATCTCAGATTTGTATAACTCACTGAAATTAATAAGGCTCTTCTAAGTACACAGTTTTTACTTTATCCCCCTACAATCCTGGGTGTAATAATTCATTTATGGACAATTCAAGTGGAAAGGAGTTAAGGCACTCAACAGGTAAGTAACACTTAAGTAGTTTTTTGCCTATACTGTGTGTAGATAGATAATACAGTGCTTGGCTGTAGATACATGTTTTTTTCCTCAAAATTCTAAGCAAGCCAATAGCTGTGCTGAAAGAGGGCTGTGCTGTGCCATGAGGCAGATATTAAATGATGTTCTGAGAAGGGAGTGAATGTTCCTGGCTGATGGAGTAGGGTATGGAAAGAAAGACCCAGAAAAACATCTCCCAAGCGAGGTCTTAAAGGATGACTTGCAAAAAGATGCAGAAGACTATTTCCGATAGAAGGAATAATCAGAGTAGGTAAGACTTATCTGGTTTCCAAAACATGTTAGACTCAGCTAACATGGAATCTTTCCTACTACAAATACCTGAAGATTCTGGAAGAAGAGATAAGAAAAAATGATGTAGATACCTGGCTGATGTTGCAAGAGAAAAAAGAAAAAAAGAAGTGGGAGGGAAAATCCTTCTGATATCAGAAAGAAAAAAAAAGTCCTTTGAAACCTAGAACAGTAGAAGTAGAGACTAATATGTTGTGATCAGCAGGTGGGATATTAAGCCCACAATTAAGTCTTATAGTCCTAGAAGCTAAAGACTTAATTTCCACAAAAGTTAAAGCTTTTGCTCCTCATGAAAATATGAGCTGGAACCATAAAGCTAGGAAAGGATACTTACTCCATGAAAAAAAGCTAAAAAACAAACAAACTATATATTCTGGACCATTGATGCTAAAGAGTATCCAGAGCAATGCACAGGAAAAAAATATCCAATAAAAGTGTACAATTCATTTGGTAAAATAATCAAGATTCAAATTTGCCATAAAAATCACTCAGAGGCTACTGATAGCCCTAGAGTACCAGATAGTATAAAAACCAACAGTCCTCTGGAGTGCCACTTCCACAAGCCAGGCCACATAGGATTATCAAGATAAAATAATTTCTACTAAAGATGAGCTTACAACAAACATTATAAAACATAAAAAGAAATGATACACTGTGGGTGACAATCACAAAACACAGTGAACAGAGGAGTAACACCTCCAAGAACGCCAGATAATAAAGCAATCTGAATGTGAAAACAAAAACAATCATGCTTATCCTATCTAATAAAAGAGAAACATGGTAATTAGCGCACGACCGCTACCCTTCCCATTGGCTAATCAGGGCGATATGCAAATTAACTGCCAGCCAGGTAGCTGGAAGCTAACATGAGGCTTGCTTGCTTCAGTGACGGAGGACTCCAACATTCCCCACCTGCCGCTGCCGGCCTCTGAGCTTGCAGTTTAAGAAACATTGTAACAAATATAGAAGCTAAACAAAACTCCAGAAACCAGCTTTCAGCCGGCCAGGATCTCAGAGCTGGAGTTGATACAGTGTCTTGATTATAGAACCTAAACAAACTAGATACCTGCTTTCAGCAGCAGAGGCCTCAGAGCTGGAGCCAGAGCTAAAGCTGGCCCAGAATAAAAAAAAAAAAAGAAAAAAAGAAGCAGTTGGGAGCTTCAGTCACCCACCAGC
Organism: Myotis myotis; assembly: GCF_014108235.1. Taxonomy (NCBI): domain Eukaryota; kingdom Metazoa; phylum Chordata; class Mammalia; order Chiroptera; family Vespertilionidae; genus Myotis; species Myotis myotis. Next base: position 77,833,365 of record NW_023416357.1, read on the forward strand.
CTGAAAACAGCCCTCAGCCCCTCACCCAGGCTTGCCAGGCACCCCAGTGGGGACCCCTCCCCCCAAAGGGTGTGTGACCAGCTGCAAACAGCCATCATCCCCTCACCCAGGCTGGCCAGGCACCCAAGCGGGACCCCCACCCTGATCCAGGACACCCTTCAGGGCAAACCAGCCGGCCCTCACCCATGCACCAGGCCAATATCCTATATAGTAAAAGGGTAATATGCCTCCCAGCACCAGGATCAGCAGAGCCGCGAGGCCTCCTGGCACCGGGATCAGCATGACAGGGGGCAGTGCCCAAACCTCTGATTGCCCTGTGGCTCTGTGTGTGACAGGGGGCGGGGCCACAACCCCCTGATCGGCCCTGCTCTGTGTGTGACAGGGTGCGGCGCCCCAACCCCCCGCCCCCACGGGCCCTGCTCTGTGTGTGACGGGGTAGAGCCATAACTTCCCCATAGGCCCTGCCCTGAGTGTGAGAGTGGTGGCACCCGAACCCCCTGATTGGCCCTGCTCTGTGGGTGATAGAGGGTGGCGCCCCAACCCCCTGATCCACCCTACTCTGTGAGTGACAGTGGGAGCTCCTCAACCCCCTCATGGGCCCTGCTCTGTGCGTGACAGGGGGGAGCTCGCCAACCCCCTGATGGGCCCTGCTCTGTGCGTGACAGGGGGGAGCTCCCCAGCCCCCTGATTGACCCTGCTCTGTGCGTGACGGGGTACAGAGCCCCAACCCCACTGATGGGCCCTGCTCTGTGAGTGACAGGGGGAAATGCCCCAACCCCCTGATTGGCCCTGCTCTGTGCATGACAGGGGGCGGTGCCCCAACCCCCCAATCGGCCCTACCCTGAGTGTGATTGAGGGTGGCATCGCAACCTCCCGATCCGCCCTGTTCTGTGCATGACAGGGGGTGATGCCCCAACTCCCCAATCGGCCCTGCTCTGAGCCCGACCAGGGGCTGCACCTAGGGATTGGGCCTGCCCTCTGCCACCCGGGAGCAGGCCTAAGCCAACAGGTCGTTATCTCCCGAGGGGTTCCAGACTGCGAGAGGGCACAGGCCTGGCTGAGGGACCCCCCCCTCCCCCCGAGTGCACAAATTTTTGTGCACCGGGCCTCTAGTCCTATATAATAAAAGCCTAATATGCAAATTGACCAAATGTCAGAACGACAGGCCACTATGACATGCACTAACCACTAGGGGGCAGATGCTCCCCCAGCCCGCAGTCCTCAGGCCAGCCAAGGTGGGTGCCAGCGGGAGCCCCCCGGTTGCCCCGCAGATTGGCCCTGATTGCCGGCCAGGCCTAGGGACCCTACCTGTGCACAAATTTCGTGCACCGGGCCTCTAGTATTAAATAGAGCAGTGGTTCTGAACCTGTGGGTTGCCAACCTGTGGGTCGCGACCCCTTTGGGGATCGAACGACCCTTTCACAGGGGTCGTCTAAGACCATCGGAAAACACATATATAATTACATATTGTTTTTGTGATTAATCACTATGCTTTAATTATGTTCAATTTGTAACAATGAAAATACATCCTGCATATCAGATATTTACATTACAATTCATAACAGTAGCAAAATTACAGTTATGAAGTAGCAACGAACATAATTTTATGGTTGGGGGTCACCACAACATGAGGAACTGTATTAAAGGGTCGCGGCATTAGGAAGGTTGAGAACCACTGAAATAGAGGAATAAAAGAAGGGGCCGAATCCATGAGGAAAATCAAGACAATACAAACGAACAAGCAGATCTGAGAAAGAATAAAATGACATTTCTGTGTAGTCATTGAAACTGTTAGGGTTAAACAGCAGCTTCTACATGATAGAATAAGGAGTCGTTTTCAGCCATGAAACTGTGTCCCTTAGATCTGCTTTGAGGACTAAAATTGATGGATGGGCCTAGGTGCTTTGCTCCAAATCTACCCATGTTCATGCTTAGGCCATGCTTCCAACAGCCCGGTCCAGCCAAGGCTGAGTGTTCTAAGGCAGACCCAGTCCTGTGATACTCAGAACTCTTCCAATGACTGACTTTCTCCCAAGGCTTTCCATTGGCTGCGCTGGACTTTCTTGGACAGTTCAAGACACTGCCTACCCAACACTCCTTCCACCCTGGCCTCCTCCACAGGAGTCAGACCTACTTCAGACTCCCACCTCCTCCAGCTTCCTCCCTTTTTTCTTCACCATCATTGTGCTCAATAACTCTCTTGCAATCTAACCTCATCTTGATGGCTGCTTCTCAAGGCACCCAAACAAATGCAGAACAAGATCTGAAGAATAGATCTGAGAAAAATGATCCAGAATGCACACCTATGATTTACACTATCTTCATCTAAAAGTGAAGGCAGCCCTGGCCGGGCAGCTCAGTTGGTTAGAGCATCCTCCCGATATGCCAAGCTTGTGGGGTTCAACCCTGGTCAGGGCATATACAAGAATTAACCAACGAATACTTAAGTAAGTGGAACAACAAGTTAATGTTTCTCTCTCTCTCAAATAAATAAATATAAATAAATTGTATTAAAAACGTTAGCAGTTATTATAAAAATTACAGTGGGGGAAAAATGAAAGCATTTTAATTTTTAAAAAAGGAGGAACAAAACAGTTGACTCATAGACCCTTGCTAATGTAGTTCAGAAATAAGAGCACTGAGCCCAAAATAAAGGAACTGGTCCTAGAATCAATCGTGATAAACATATTTTAAAATGAGAATTAAATATAGAACAACTACAAAATGATTATTTTTTAACAACCCAAGATACTAGGTTATAATAACATGGAAGATGGGAGACTACATAGAGTTAAATCATTCTATGGGCTTTCTATTATTCAAAAAAGGGGAGGTAAATTTGAATAAATGTACCCATTTTTAAGTCAAGTAGGCATAAAAAGTAAAGGGTAGTATTTCTTATAAACATACCAGATTGGACACATGTGTTTATCACCCCTTATTGCCCAAATCCAATTAAATTAGCAGTAAACAAATAAGAAAAAATAAGCTCACAAGGAAAAATAGAACAGTAGAGGGGTCTGGGTTGGTGGTTCAGTGGTTAGAGCATCGGCCCGTGCACCCAAGGGAGGCAACCAATTGATGTATCTCTCTCATATCCATATTTCCCTCCCTCCTTTCTCTCTCCCTCCCTCCCCCCCCACCTCCTTCCTTCTTTCTCTTCCACTCTCTCTAAACACCAATGGAAAAAATAGTCTCAGGTGAGGATTAACAACAACAAACAGTAAGGAGGATGACAGCAGACAGCATGTTTTAAAAAATGGCAACATGAAATGTGTGAACTAGAAACTGTCTTGGAGCAGAGAAGAATGTAGTGCGAGAGCCTTTAGTGAGCGAGCCAATAACAAGCCATCTGGCAGATATGTTCTCCTCTACCTTGGGTTCCTTTCATTTTGATGGTGTCTTCTTTGGCTGGGCAGGTTTTTCATTTGATGTAGTCCCATTTGTTTATTTTTTTTTCCTTTGTTTCTCTTGCCCTAGGAGATGTATTGGTGAAAATTGTGCTACATGAGATGTTTGAGATTTTGCTGACTATGTTTTCTTTTAGGACTTTTATGGTTTCACAACTTACATTTAACTCTTTTATCCATTTTGAGTTTATTCTTATGTTTAGTGTAAGTTGCTGATCTAGTTTCTTTTTTCTTTCTTTCTTTCTTTTTTTTTTTTTTTTTTTTTTTGCACATACCTGTACAATTTTTCCAGCACCATTTATTGAAGAGACTGTCTTTCCTCCATTGTATGTTCTTGCCTCCTTTGTCAAATATTAATTGACCATAACGTTGTGGATCAATTTCTGGGGTCTCTGTTCTGTTCCATTGATCTATATGCCTGTTCTTATGCCAGTACCAGGCTGTTTGGATTACAATGGCTTTGTAGTATAGTTTGATATCTGATATTGGGATCCCTCCACTTTTGCCCTTCTTTCTCAAGATTGCTGAGACTATTCAGGGTCTTTTTTGGTTCCATATAAATTTTTGGAATATTTGCTCTAGATCTGTAAAATATGCCATTGGTATTTAAATAGGGATTGTGTTGCATCTATAGATTGTTTTGGGCAGTATGGACATTTTAATTGTGTTAATTCTACCAATCCATGAACATGGTATATTCTACCACTTGTTTGTAACTTCCTCTATTTCTTTTTTCAACATCCTATAGTTTTCCTAGTACAGGTCATTTACCCCCTTGGTTAAATTTATTCCAAGGTATCTTAAGTTTTTGTTGCAATGGTAAATGGGATTTTTTTTTTCTTAGTTTCTCTTTCTTTTTTTTCCTCTCATCACACCAAAAAATAGAAAGTTTATTCTCTGATGAAACTGACCAAGAGTTCTAGTGAGATGGATGCTGGATATGACTGAGAGCAGAGGCGAGGTGCTAAACTACAAGGAGGGAGTTAAGTTCTACCAGCTCATGTCTCAGCCTCTGCCTCTGCCTCTGCCTCTGGGCTCTTGGCATGCTGAAAGCCAGGCTGATACGCCCAGATAGCAGCCACAGAGCCTCTTTTTTGATGAAGCTGACCAGCTCAAGAGAACAAAATAGTACTTAAAATGTAATTGACAATCTTGGACTAGTGTGTATGTGAGTGTATGTATAATATACGGATATAGGCATAGGTATGGATAAAGATCTAGTTTTGCATCTTTATATATGATTTGTTAACTGTTCAACTGGCTATTGTAAAGTGCAAGGAGAAACTAGCAAATCTTTCAACTTCTAAGGACTTTGCTCCTGAGTGTAATCTTGACAATTCAGCTCTTCCAGCCGCTGTTAGGTAATAGAAACCTATTCCAGTCCAATATATGTGTTGAATTTTAGGAGTTAAATTAGGAGTTATATATGTGGCGCATTGTTATGAAGCTTTGCTTTGTATGCCACACCAAATTCTGGCTCTGTCTTTAAAGAGACACTTCTGTGAATTTTTTAGAGACCCCGTTATTATTGGAATTTTATATTCCCAGCTTGGCCACTAGCTTCTAACATCTGCCTTTCTGTTGAAGTCCCCCAACCCTCCTAAGTCATGCTCTTGGGGGCATCTCCCTCCCAATCATGCATACAATCTTGAGAAAACTATGCATCCGCATTTGCCCTAACGGACTCTGAAAGCACAGCCCACTTCTGGGAGACCACTTTAGCCAGGATTTTACCTTTAGAATATTTAGTCGTGCGTCAGGTACCAAGTATTGTGCCCCCCAAATTCTAGGGCGCACTGTCTAGCTCTCTAATTGGTTCTTTTGAAATGTGCTCCTTGATTAAAATAAGAACAGCATTAGCACCACATCTGGATGGAGAGGAGAAACACCATTGTTCTCCAACTCTCTCTCTGAAGAAACATTTCCTTCCTGACCTCTTCATCATCACATAACCAATTCCCTAGGCTGATCTCATACAACCTTGGAGTGAGTGAGGACATAGGGTTGTAAAACCCGTCTCTCATTCTCTTAGAATGCTAGCAGAGGTGCGCAGTGACACGCTATGCGCCTTCTGCTGAAACACCGAGACAACAAAAAATCACATTTCACATCTTGTTTCGCACACACTGACACCACCCTACACGTACAATTTAAACCCATAAAAGGAAAAAGACACAATGCAAGTCTCCACACATATTGAAGAATTAACACGATACAGGCCATGTTCTTTTAAATTTTATCTTGCAATAAAATTAGAAATCAACAAAAAATAAAATCTTCATGTACTGGAAAATTTAAAACACAGTTCTAAGTGAGTCATGGGTCAAAGATTAATAATGAAATTAGAAAATAATTACAGCGCAGCTGGCATGGCTCAGTGGTTGATCATCGACCTATCATCCAGGAGGTCATGGTTCGATTCCTGGTCAGGGCACATGCCTGGGTTGCAGGCTCGATCCCCATTGTTGGGCATGCAGTAGGCAGCAGAACAATGATTCTCTTTCATCACTGATGTTTCTATCTCTTTCTCCCTTTCCCTTCCTCTCTAAAATTAATACAAATATATATTTTTAAAATATTTTAATAAAAGAAAATAGTTAAACACAATTACAAAGAAAACCCCTATGTATCAAAATGTGTGCATCTAAAATATAATTTAAAGGGAAGTTTAAATCTTTCTTTTTACAGTTTATTTTATTTTATTTTTTAAATTTTGTTTTATTGCTTAAAGTATTACAAAGAATATTATATATGTCTCCTTTTTTTCCCTTCTTGACAATCCCCCGGCCTCCCCTATACCCTAGTGTCTTATGTCCATTGGTTATGCTTATATGCATGTATACAAGTCCTTCGGTTGATCTCTTACTCCCCCCCCCCCTGTTGCCCCCCAACCCTCCCCGGCCTTCCCGATGTAGTTTGATAGTCTGTTTGAGGCAGCTCTGCCTCTGTATCTATTTTTGTTCATCAGTTTATAATGGTCTTTATTATCCATGAGTGAGTGAGATCATGTGGTATTTTTCTTTCATTGACTGGCTTATTTCACTTAGCATAATGCTCTCCAGTTCCATCCATGCTGTTGCAAATGGTAAGAATTCCTTCTTTTTACAGCAGCGTAGTATTCCATCGTGTAGATGTACCACAGTTTTCTAATCCATTCATCTGCTGATGGGCACTTAGGCTGTTTCCAGATCTTCACTATGGTAAATTGTGCTGCTATGAACATAGGGATGCATATATCCTTTCTGATTGATGTTTCTGGTTTCTTGGAATATATTCCTAGAAGTGGGATCACTGGGTCAAATGGGAGTTCCATTTTTAACTTTTTGAGGAAACTCCATACTGTCTTCCATAAAATTTAAATCTTTATACTAGGAAAAAAATTACCTGTTTAGAGTAAAAATGTTAACCTTTACTAAATGTCAGTAGGATGTTGCTTATAGATTTTTTTTTTGATGATGAAAAATATATTTATTTTTTTAATGTATACATGTACACTGATAGTCTGACAGAAAACTTTATGGCCAGGACCGGTTTGGCTCAGTGGATAGAGTGTCGGCCTGAGGACTGAAAGGTCCCAGGTTTGATTCCGGTCAAGGGCATGTACCTTGGTTGCGGGCACATCTCCAGTGGGGGGTGTGCAGGAGGCAGCTGATCGATGTTTCTCTCTCATTGATGTTTCTAACTCTCTATCTCTCTCCTTTCCTCTCTGTAAAAAATCAACAAAATATATTTTTTTAAAAAAAGAAAGCTTTATGACTCCGTTTGATATTATCAGTGGGACTTTTGCTGCTGCATCACTGATGACAGAGATTTTACATCAGGTTTATATTTCGTGACCTTCAGTGGTATGCACGAGCTACTGCTTTCATCCGTCAGGCTACTCCTATTATGATATTTAACAAAATTCATCACTGAGAACAAAGATTTACAAGCGTGTATGGAAGAAAACATGGAGAGTAACACTATTGCAAAGTTTTTTAAACAGAAAAAATTTTCTGGAATTGCATTCCAAGTCCTCAATAGTTCATTTTCGACACTATTGAAATTGCTCTTCCCCTCTCTCACCAATCCATGCCTATGGTCTTTAAGATAACTTGTTATGTAAAATTATTTATCTAAGATGCACCTACACTGAATGTATCTGAAAAATAAAAAGTCGATATTAAGAAAAAATTGTAAATGGAAGATTATAAGAGAGGGTTTCACGTGCCAGCAAAAGTTACTGGCGTGCCATGTTTGGCACGCATGCCAGGGGTTGCCCACCCCTGGCCCAGAGCAAACAGAATGTGGGCAGTGGGGAGAAAGTATGAGAGCTGTGCACATGGCTGGTAGCACATTTTCCAAGAAGATTCCCCTAAACAAAGGGAGGTGGAGTAAACTAGAAAAGTCTTAGCCAAAAAAAAAAAAGAAAAGAAAAAGGTAAGATCTCAGCCAATATTTTAAATGTCCCAATAGGAGACAATTCATTATTTTTAAATTTTAGTGTTTGAGCATCTCTAGAGTAATTTCTTATCCTTTGTATAGCTAAAAGGAAAACAAATTATTCTCTTAAGTACTATTTGTTGATATAATATTTTACTATTATTAACAATAAAAATGCCTTAAAAGAAATTTATTTTCTTTAACCAGGTAGATATATGCAGGCAAATTTCCTGCATTTCAGTTGATCTTAAAAAAAAAAAAAAAAAAAAAATCAAGGAAAATTCAAGGTCTTAAAGCAATACAATCAAGTTCTGAAAACTTAGAAAGAGAAAAAATTTAAGCCTTGAGCTCCCTCTATTGGCCCAAAGAAAGAATTCCCAGAAACAATAAGACAACTTCAGTTAGGTAATAAATCCCACACAAATATGTTAAAAATTCTCGAAATTATTCAGATTGCTGTTTTACTTTAAGTGGAGCATTCGTAGTGATAAAGAGCTGACGTATTCCTGAATGTTGCCGTGGTAATAGCCTATTCTTTTCACTTACTTACTGATAAGGGTATTTGCTCGCCCCCTAGTGGGTATTTGCCAAAATGAAACAAAGATACTTTCAAACCAAGAGATTAAGTTATTACATTCTTAGAATTTATTTTTATGTAATTAAAAAATGTTTTTCAGTTACAGTGGTCATGCAATATTATGTTAGTTCCAGGTGTATAACATTTTCTTTTGTTAGTCCTCACCCGATAATATTTTTTCCATTGTTTTTTTAGAGAGAGTGGAAGGGAGGGGGAGAGACAGAGGAACATCGATGTGAGAGAGACACATGTATCAGTTGCCTCGTGCATGCAACTAAGATGTATACCCTTGACAGAATTGAACCCGGGACCCTTCAGTCTTCAGGCCAATGCTCTATCCACTGAGGCAGACCGCTAGGGCTCAGGTGTACAACATATTGATTAGACATTTAAATAGCTTGCAAAGTGATCACCCCAATAATTTAGTACCCATTGGCCATATGACACCATGCAGATTGAATATTCCCTAAACTGTACTTCACATCCCCATGGCTATTTTTAAAACTGGCAATTTGTATTTCTTAATCTGTTTGCCTCTTCACCCATCCTCCACCCCCCACCCCTCTGACAACCATCAGTTTGTTCCCTGTATCTATGTGTTTCAGTTGTGTATATTTTGTTTTTTAGATTCCACATGTAAGTGAAATCATTTGGTAATCGTCTTTCTCTGTCTAACTTATTTCACTTAACATAATACCCTCTAGGTCCATCCATGCTGTTGTAAATGGTAACATTTTTTTATGGCTAATATTCCACTGCATATATATATATACCACATTTTTTTTATTCACTCATCTATCAATGGACACTTCCATATCTTGGCTGCTGTAAATAATACTGCATTAACATAGGAGTACGTATATCTTTTCAAATTTGAATTTTGGATTTCTTCAGATAAAACCCAGAAGTGGAATTGCTGGGCTATATGGTAGTAATATTTCTAATTTTTTGAGAAACTTCAATACTGTTTTCCATAGTGACTATACCAATTTACCCACCAACAGTGCACAAGGGTTCCCTTTTCTCCATATCCTTGCCAACATTTGTTGATTTACTAATGATAGCCATTCTGACAGGTGTGAGGCAATATCTCATTGTGGTTTTGATTAGCATTTCCCTGATGATTAGTGATAATGAGTATCTCTTTATATGTCTACTAGAGGCCTGGTGCATGGGATTCATGCACTGGTGTGGGGCGTGGCCTGCAGGGATGGGCCCACTATGGGAGTGCTGCTCATCTCCCTTACATCTGGGTCAGCGCCTGTGGACCCACCCTCTGAGCAGATGCTTCCACTGCAGTAGCAGCTGTTCATCCCGGTCAGCCGAGGAGTGCTCAACTGGGGGAGTGCACTGACCACCAGGGGGCAGCCCCTGCATTGGTTGACTGGTGGTTCTGTGCCATGACCTTCGCTGCGGGGTTCAGGATCTGAAGGAGGAGCCGACACACAAATGAAAATGCTATACAAGAAATATGAATTTAGAAGACATTGGGGGTCGGGGGTGTCTCTTTCATGAAGAGCACACTGACCTCTGGCTGATCCACTTTTTATTTACTTGAATACACATTTGCCCTTTAGCAACGCATACAGGCATATCAAAGGTAAATTTTGGTAAATGGTAAAGGGATTGTCAGGTTAGGGAATTGCCTTGAGCCACCACTATCTCAACACTCAGTGCTTAGCATCAGCCCTGCTAACGCCTAAGGTCCATCAGCCTTCCGGGTTCCTTGTTGTACTGACAGTATTGGCAAGTGGTGGCTTCCCACAGTTCTGGTCGTTCTGTCATTCAGTTGCTGGGCTTTTATAATATAGGATTGGCCATCTGTATATACTTTTTGGAGAAATGTCTATTCAGATTCTCTGCCCATTTTTACTTTATTTTTAAAATATGTTTTTATTGATTTCAGAGAGGAGGGGACAGGTAGAGAAAGATAGAAACATCGATGTGAGGGAGAATCATTGATTGGCTACCTCCTGCATGCTCCCACTGGGGATCAAGCCCGCAACCCGGGCATGTGCCCTAAACAGGAATCAAACCATGACCTCCTGGTTCATGGGTTTATGCTCAACCACTGAGCCACATCAGCAGGGCCCTCTGCCCATTTTTTATTGAATTGTTTTTTTGTGTGTGCTAAGTTGTATGAGTTCCTTATGTATCTTTGGCGAATATCTTCTCTCATTAGTAGCTGGTCTCTTTGTTTTGTTGATGGTTTTCTTTGCTATGCAAAAATGTTTTAGTTTAATATAATTTCATTTGTTGGTTGGTGTGTTTTTTTTGTTCCCTTGGCTGAGAAGATATATCCAACAAAAATGCTAAGAGTGATATCAAAGTGTTTACTGCCTGTGTTTTATTCTATGAGTTTTATGGTTTAACTAGAGGCCCGGTGCACAAAAATTTGTGCACTGGGGGGGGGGGGGGGTCCCTCAGCCCAGCCTGTGCCCTCTTGCAATCTGGGACCCCTCAGAGGATGACCACCTGCTGACTTAGGCCTGCTCCCCGGGGGATTGGGTCTAAGCTGGCAATCAGACATCCCTCTGGCAGCCCGGCAACCCTCGGGGGATGTCCACTTGCCAGCGGGGAGCAGGCCTAAGCTGCAGTCTGACATCCTTAGTGCTGCTGAGGAGGCAGGAGAGGCTCCCACCACCACCGCTGTACTGGCAGCCATCAGCCTGGCTTGTGGCTGAGCAGAGCTCCCCCTGTGGGAGCGCACTGACCACCAGGGGGCAGCTCCTGTATTGAGCGTCTGCCCCCTGGTGGTCAGTGTGTGTCATAGTGACCAGTCATTCCCAGTCTTTCTGCTGTTAGGGTTAATTTGCATATTACCCTTTTATTATATAGGATAGAGGCCTGGTGCATGGGTGGGGGCCAGCTGGTTTGCCCTGAATGGTGTCCCGGATCAGGGTGGGGGTCCCGCTGGAGTGCCTGGCCAGCCTGGGTGAGGGGCTGATGGGTATTTGCAGGCTGGTCAAACCCCCTTCAGGTGGGGGTCCCCACTGGGGTGCCTTGCCAGTCTGGGTGAGGGACAGGGGGCTGTTTTCAGGCTGGCCAAGCCCCCCTGGTGATGGAAGCTCCCAGCCTTTCCTTTTTTTCTTTTTTTTTATTCTGGGATTTATTTACCTTCTATAATTGAAACTTTGTTGCCTTCAGTGGAGCTCAGAGCCAGCTGGGAAGCTTGGCTTCCTCCATCACTGGAGCAACCAAGCCTCCTGCTCACTCCAGCTCTGTGGCTGCTGGCCGCCATCTTGGTTGGGTTAATTTGCATATGGTCGCTCTGATTGGCTGGTGGGCGTGGCTTAAGGCATAGCGAAGGTATGGTCAATTTGCATGTTTATCTTTTATTAGATTAGATTCTTAGAATTTAGACAGAACCAGATGAAAATGTAACAAACCTACTTATGACAAGAGGAAAATGTCTTCTCAATGTGTATATATTGACAAATACTTATTATTAAACAACACTTATGTTTCTAAATTCTTTTAGATTGTTTATTTACTTGCATACATTTTATTAACAAATGAGTTTAATTTTTCAATAAAAACCTAGTTGAACTGAACAGCACCATCAGTCAACTGAATCTAATGGACATTTACAGAACACTTCAACAACAGCAGAATACACATTTTTTTCTCAAGTTCAGCTGGAACATTTACCAAGATAGACCATATTGTGGACCATGAAACACAACTTAACAAATTTAAAGGAATACAAATCATAAAACGTATACTCTCAGATCACAGTGAAATGAAAATAGAAATCAATAGCAAAAAGAAAGCTGGAAAATCCCCAATGCTTGAGATTATTCAACACACTTCTATGTAACACATGGGCCAAAGAAATCTTGAGATAATTTAAAATATTTTTAACTAAATGAACATAATAAAAATCAGAACAGAAATCAATGAAACCAAAAGCTGGTTCTTTGAAAAGATCAATAAAATTATAAACTTCTACCAAGGCCAACTAAGAATTAAAGAGAGAGACACAAATTACTAATATCAGAAATAAAATAGACCATCACCACAACCTCATAAATATTAAAAGGATGATAAAGGAATATTAGGAACAATTATATGCCCACAATCTTGATAACCCAGATGAATGGAACAATTCTTTGAAAGACACAAATGACATCTTCAAATGTAACTCCTAAATTCAAGAATGAGAAAACAATCTGATTAAATATTTGCACAAAGATTGGAACAGACATATCACCAAAGATATACAGATAGAAAATAAGCATATAAAAAGATGTTTACCATCGTATGTCCTTAGGGAATTGCAAATCAAAAGTAGAGTGGAAGATGCAAGCAATGATCTAACAAGGAGACCAACCTTTGGCATTGCAAAGAAGCAAAGCCACATTACCTCTTCATCTTCAAGTACAATACTGAGCTTTGCAGCAAGAAGCAACCTCTCTTTTTTGGATCGTAGGAGACAAAACCCCATGTTCAGACATGAACTTTGCTGCACTGAACCCCCTCCACAGGACCACTTTACAAACTCCACAGAGCACTCCATTTTAATAGCTATTCTCAAAATAAAAGTCTATTTTACTTTGCTTCTCTGACTTTAATTGAAAAGCACTGCTTTCCCACAATGCCTCCTTGTTCTTCTTTCCCCAGACTTCTGAAACTATAAGATCTCAGAATTTCCCCCAGCCGCTAATTTTTGCATTTGTTTTCCTCAGATTGTCTGCTGCAGGAACTTGGTTTCTGGCTTGTTCTAGACGCTGATTTTGCCTCTTAGCTTAGATGTAAGGGTTTCAGTTTGGAGATACAGACTGGAAGACGAGGAAGGCTCTTGGGAACCATATTGAGCCAATAAATCAAGTAACACTGGTGTCTGATTTAAACATATAAAGGTAGGAACTACCAAAAATATATAATCAACTACAATGAATTGGTAGCAGTTAGGAAAGGCCATGAGCATACACTAGTTTCATCATTATCACTGTATGGAGTCAATAGATGCTATATAGAGGATCAAATATATTTCATAAAGTAACAGTTATAAGGTTAATCATTAGAATAAAAACATAAACTCTCTAGATTACCAGACAACGCACACACACACAAAACATTATAGATAATGTAATGAAAGATTATAGAAAATAGAAAACTGTAACAGAAAACATAATATGAAATACATTAGATGAAAACTAAAAATACATGTCATGTAGATAAAGTAAGTTGATAATGCCTCAGTGGAAGAAAAAAAATCATCTCAAAGTGAATCACAAAGCAAAATTTAATTATATTTTCAAATTCAAGAGATACAGCTAAGATAAAATAACTCATAAAAATTAAAGGATGAGTAAATGTGTGTCAGACAAATGTGAAGTAAATGATAAAGGGTATAATCCACTCTGATGATCTCATCATTATGGATACCTATGAATCAAATAACCTTGTATCTACATAATTAAAGCAAAAATTACAGGAAACACAAGGGAAAATAAGATACATTAGTTACAGAATATTTTAATTCTATATCTCAGTTCATGGCATAGCAAGTAAATAAGAAATATTTGTCAGTGGAATACATAAATAATGTAAGTAATAGGTATATTTGCTTTGCATAACTTGACAATCATTTAATGTACCCATAAAACATTGGAGTTAACTGGCCATATTTTAGGACACAAATAAAACCTTACTCAAGTTAAGAAATTTATATTATAAAAATAAATAAATGTAAATATTGTAATGATGGGTAAAGAAAAGCAAATCAATTCATTTGCTATTGGCAACAAGCCAATTCAGTAAGGAGACTGGTTATAAAATTAATATAGTGAAATAATCTTCCTATATATAAACAATAATAAAATGCAATAGAAGAAAAGACTATTGACAATGGCAAGAAAAAATAAAATACCTAAGAAAAACTTATGAATAAATATTTAAGGTCTATATTTTCAAATAATTAAATGCCATAAGGGCACATGAAAAGTTTTGGATAAAAAGATATTGCATAATAAACATGTCAGTTCTCTAATGCAATCTATTTATATAATAGGACCTCAGTAAAAACGCCAGCTGAGTTCTATTTTAAAATTGAACAAATGATTATAAAGATCTAATAAATTTGCCTCTCTGCATGGCAAATCACACATACACATACATACACAAAATCAAAATCCAAATTACAAAGAAGGCAAAGTATTTGCAATATGTATTACACATATAGGTGTCATTTATTTTTTAAAAATATATTTTTATTGATTTCAGAGAGGGAGGGAGAGAGAGAGATATAGAAACATCAATGATGAGAGAGAATCATCTGCCTTTTACATTCCCCCCATTGGGGATCGAACTGCAGCTCAGGCATATGCCCTGACTTGGAATCAAACCAGTGACCTGGTTCCTGGGTTGACACTCAACCACTGAGTCACACCCAGCCAGGTTCTCATTTTTTATTGTATAAAGACTTCATGTAGACTGTTTAAAAATCAATAATGTAATTTAAGATAGAGATCACATCCAAACAAATACAAACATATGGACTCACACTAAGTAAGTTTATGGCTTTTACATAAAATGCTCAATCTTCATAACATAAATGCAAAGATATATTTTCTACCTGTAAGTCAACAAAGATTCAAATATTTGGTAAGAAACTGTATTTGGAAAGGAAATAGAGAAGCAGGCCTTACACGTCACTGCTGAGAGTATAAATTGATAACATCCTCATTGAGAGCAATTTTGCATTATCTATTAAAATCCCAAAGACATCCCATTTGATCAA
The DNA here is from genome assembly GCF_014108235.1 of Myotis myotis. Taxonomy (NCBI): domain Eukaryota; kingdom Metazoa; phylum Chordata; class Mammalia; order Chiroptera; family Vespertilionidae; genus Myotis; species Myotis myotis. The sequence continues at coordinate 77,848,519 of NW_023416357.1, forward strand.
GTAACTCTACTTTAGTCTACAGATATGCTTGTTCGTGTGTAAAATGGCATCTAAGTAAAATCAATATAGCATTGCTGTGGGTATTAGCAAAAGGTTGGAATGAACTAAATTTTCAGGAATTAGTAAAAGTTAAAGAAATTATTGGCAATCCAGTGCATTCAGTGGAAGCACATGTAGGTCTTTTTAAATGCAGTGGCATAAATATAGTGATATGGTTGAGCTCCAGTGTGTGTGTGTGTGTGTGTGTGTGTGTGTGTGTGTGTGTGTGTGTGTTGCATGCATGCAGTATTTTACACATGCACCAAGCACTAAGCTATAATATAGTATATCTGGTGTATTTCCAGTTGTGCAAAAAACACATGAAAAGAACCTGTATATATACTTGTGAGATGCAGAGCCGTAGTTGTCTCTGAGGAGGGGGACAGGCTTATGAGAGAAGTTGTCACTACACACTTTTCTATACCTTTGAGTTGTGTACAAGTCCACATATTACCTTTGAAAAAAACATAAAATCAAACTTTTGAAAAGTACAGCATCTGAAATAAAAGTCTGAATGTATGTTCGCTAAGCAAGAGCGGGCTGTGCTTATGGACTCCAGGCTCTGAGAAGAGGAAACTGCCGGCTCTGTGGGCCACAGCTCCTCTGTGTGGCTGCTACCAGCTTGGCTGGATTTCCTCACCTCTCACTTGGAATCCTTCCTAAGGGCCCACCTGCTTCCACTCCTGCCTCTAAGGTGCTTTTCCGCGGAGCTTTACCCTGGTCCACAAGGCCACAGACAGCTTAGCAAATTTGGGGTCTTGGTGAATATGGTTGGCGAGGGAGGGAGAGCTGTCAAATACTTTTTCTGATTACTGGATAAAAGTGATAATATTAATGAATTTGAAAAGGCAACATAGGAAACTAGTTTTGTGGAAAGGTGATGGTTTTATCTCTTACCTGATTGAAACTGAGAAGATGGCGAGCTTTCTAGGTTGTTAGAAACTGGAACTCAAGCTTTGGAGAAGGATTAGAGCGAGTCATACAGAACTGAGGGTCTAAGGGTAGATTCTTTCTCTTGTCTGTAAGTAGGGAAGGTACAGTGGCATTGGCAGTCTTTAAAAACAATATGCCACGAGTTTAAACCCTTTCCATCTAATGTAGCGGGCGGAGGGGGCATGCAGAAAGATGGCGGCAGTGGGGGCAATGGTGGGTGGTAAGCAGTGACTCTTGTGGGCCAGAAGGTGAAGATTTGTCGGCTACAAGCTAGTTCCTGCCTTTGTGAATAGGAGGAATGTGAGATGAGTCCCAGTGTTGGCTCTCATAGTGTGTCTGGGGACAGCAGGAATAAAATCTGACAGACAGTAGTTAAACCCTTGTTAAATGACTCCAGGGCATGATCTCCATGTGAAATAGGCAATGCTCAAATAGGGAGACAGGAAAACTAAAAGTAAATTCTGTCAGACAGAAGTGGTCAGGAAGGAGTAGGAGAAGAGGTTAGTTCAGCATCATGGATTCAGGGGAGGAAAGTCTCAGAAGGGGACAGCCTGCTCCATAGAAGCAATGGCGCGTGAACAGACCCACTCGCAGATCCATTCCCTGGTCGCCAGCGGCAGTTCCTCCCACCCCAATAGCTGCATTAAAGGGAAACGTGTTTTACACACAGCTCTGTGTGGTTATGACGCATGGTTTGTGTTCCCCCCTATCATTTTGTGTGAACTTGTCAAAAGACCCCAAATTTTCTTTCTTGGATTTTTGTGCTTTGGGTGCAATAGCTTTCCTCTTGACTGCGATCGTTTGTTCGGGCGGGAATTCATTTGTGTTATTTCTGGTCCATGGCTTCTAGCACAGTGCGTCGGTCAATAAACATTGGTTGGGTGAATATCTCAAAATGTTTACAGGTGTTGTCACATGTAGAAAATTAAGCCACAGGCAATGCATATGCCTATGCAAACTATGTAAGGAATCTTAACTTCCATTTCAGATCTCATTTCTGAGGCCCATTCAAAGGGACTCACTAAGTAAAATACATTTGATGAATAGCAAGGCAATGAAGAACCAAATTGTCTCTGCAAAAAATATTTTTGATTTGATGGAATTGAAATTATGAGCTGTTTGAAAAGAATGACAAGAGCACTCTGCAGCATTGGCATGCTGACCCCCAATCCAGTCGTTTACTTATTCATTCACTTAAACGTCGATTGAGTGCCTACTAAGCACTTGGAACTAATACCGGGGATGCAGTGGTGAACAAAACAGTTGTCCTTGAGCTCATGGACATTTATATGCACAGTGTGCGATGAACAGTAAACAAATAGATATATGGTAATGTTCAGAAGTGCTAAGTGTTATGAAGAAACATTTAAAAAATATTTTTAAAAAGAAACATAAAGCAGGGTGTTTAGGGAAGGACTCTGGGAGTGAAGTGACACGAGGAAGCAAATCAGTGTTCAGGAAGAGGGAGCAAGTACACAGGGTCCAAAGTGCGAGTGGGCGGGGTGCACCTGAGAAACAGCCTGGAGGCCAGCATGGTGGAGGGAGGAAGTGGGGGGGAGGGAAATAAGGGCAGGGAGGTTCCAGGGGGAGGGTTTTGTGCACCTTAGGCCACGGGAAAGCTCTGTGAGAAAGTATGTTAGAGGCAGGAGTGCAAGCAGGTGGGCCCTTAGGAAGCTAGTGAGCCCTTAGGAAGCTAGTGAAGACTTCCAAGTGAGAGATGATAAAGTCAGGGCCAAGATGATAACAGTAGAGCAGGGAGGGTGGGGTCAAATACTAACGATTTGCTAAAGGATTGGAGATGGAGGGTCAGAGAAAGTAAGGAGTCGAGGACATCTCAAAGGTTGTTGTTTTTTTTTTTAAATGAACTTTACTTTTTAGAAGTTTTTTATTCACATTCACAGAAAACTCAAGAAGATAGTAGAGTCCTCATATCTCATACCCAGTTGCCTCTCTTATTAACATCTTATATTCACAATGGTACATTTCCTACAGTTAATAAACCAATATTGCTATATAATTATTAACTAAAGTCCATATTTTAATTCAGAACTCTGACCCATAATATATAGCAACCTGCCTTGGAACCCAAACAGCAACCTCTGTAGCAATCAGCCCCCAAAAGCCAGGACTTAATTAATAGCTGACAGTTTTCATATGCTGCTCCCCCGACCCCCGTTCCAATTTAGGTTCAACTGTAGAAGGCCAAATATGCACCCCCAAGCAATCACATAGGGTGCCCAGTTCTAGTCGGCCCTGCCCACAGCCTCTAATCAGGCACACCTGAAACCTCTTCATTTCCCACTAGAAAGCTTTCCACTCCTCTGCCAGCCTTGGAGTCTCTGCCAAATGCAGTGATGGTGGCTGACTCCCTTGCAGGCCCTGACTAAAGAGCCTTTCCTCATTCTCATGTGGGCGGTCTTTATTTCCACACCACATGACTAGTTGTCAGGTCACCTTCAGCTCCCATTGGCCGAGACAGTTTCTCAGGCCTTCGTTTTGACAGCTTTGAGGAATACTGGTCAGATATGCTGTAGATTGCTCCATTTCCATGATTACATCTGCGGAAGACCACAGAGGTCAAGTGCCATCTTCATCACATCATCTCAAGGGCAGATTCTGTCAACATGACTCATCACTGTTGATGTCAACTTTGATCCAAGGTGTTTTTTACCTGAGCAACTGGAAAAGCAGAGCTGCCTTTTACTTAATGGAAACAGTGAAAGTAGGGCACATTGTTTTGTGTGTGTTTTTGAAACATCAAGAGTTTTAATTAGCTCCCTAATCAGACACCAAAGTAAAGCTATTGAATGGCTGTGGAGTTTAGGAGAGAAGTATGGTTGGACATATAAATGTGGAAATCACTAGGATAGATGTGTAAAGTCATGGACCGGGGTGGGGGTGGGGGTGGGAGGGGGGAGGAGATTACTAGAAGCCTGGGAAAGAGATGCAAGGATTATGTGTGGGACATATATACAAGAATGTTTACTACAAATAAGAATAGTTTTGCTTCTTCGTTCTATGTAAAACTTTTATCTCTTTTTACATTGTTATAGGTTTACATGAAATGCCTCTAATATCTCGTAATTAGGTATTCTATTTGCTATGTTATTTCATAGATGTCCTTTATCGGGTTAAAGATTCCCTCTATTTCTAATTTACCAAGAGTTTTCAAAATAAGATTTGAACTTTAACAGATGCTGTTTCCCTTATCCATTGATTGGTATTATCAAATTTGAAACATATTAAATCATGAGCAAATTTTTCTGAAATTTGGGGGGCGGGGGGCGGGGCGGGAAACCTACTTAATCACCATGAATATCATCGTAATCCTCATCAACTCCTCAATTCCATTTTCTGACATTTTACCTAGGACTTTTCACCTATGTTGATAACTACTTATCAGCTTCTTGTCTTGTCTTGTTAGGAAGCTAACCGTGATTAACATCCACTACAGAAACCACTTAGCTCTTCTTCAGTTGTCAGGGGAGGAAAAGGAAGCTCCAATACAGTGATCCCAGGGTTGCATTGTTAATTAGCGGCAGTAGTACTAGATTTCTAATCTGGTGTGTTGCCCACCTTACCCTAATGACCTGCGCAGAAGTAGTTCTATGAGACAAGTGGGAGGGACACCAGATGGCTATTTACATGCAATTAGGCTGATATGTGATTATGTGAATTGGACCCATTCATCCCTTAGGCTGTCTTCCCAACATTTTACTTCTGAGCCTTAGAGAAATGCTGAATTGCCAAAAGAATGTGTTGAGGGCCGCTGGCAAAACACTCGGGCATCTTTAAATATGTTGGCTGAAACTCAGAGCAAAGGCAGAGCCATGCCCTGGGGGCGGACCTGGTCAACAGACCAGGATGCCACTTAGTTTGACCTTCCCACCCAGCGTTAAGGGGGTGGATCTCATGATATCGCCAGGAACTCAAGGCCCACCCAGATGTGATGTAACTTTCCTGTTATTCGAGTATTTAATAAATCTGCTTGCGGTGCTGGCTCTCTGTGTCTGTCCCTCCATCAGAGGGCAGACGCCACACTCGGCCCAAGCTTTTATTCTATTTTTGTGTCTGTCTTTTCATTTTTCTCTAATCCCAAAAGCGCCTCCAACTTAATAGAACTGGTTCACGTCTCTCTCTCTCCCTCCATGCTGGATGTGGAGAAGGGAGGCCCCCGACATAGAATGAATACAACTTTGAACATTACTTGAAAATAGAGGTGCATGTAAAAATAATTGTATTGTTTCCTTTTCTAAACTATGATGTAAAATTCATAGGGAAATTCTGTGAATTCAAAAACTTGAGGAACACTTTGACAGGTATAAATATTTAGGAGTTCTGATACATTGGGAGGCTATTGGTTGAAGTTATGCATACTTTTAACTTTGTAAAAACACAAAAGTCTAGAAAAAATTTAGAATCCTTTATAATATTTTATTGCATATTAACAGTATTTCCTTGGCTGCAGAACTAATTTTAGTTGCATGATTCCTTATTCAAAGTAAAATTTCAAAATTTCCAAAAGAAACATATTTGTTCTGTCTTCTACAGGTTATTTTTATTTTTAGTAAAACCATCTGTAGGAGGGAAAAGGCTGATTATGAGGACTTTTTGCAATGTCTGTACTACACATGAGTCTTCTTAGAAATTCAAGTCAATTTAAAAATATTCAAAATACTTAAGAATTTGAATGTCATGGGATTCAAAACACAAAGTATTGTCTGGCTGGTGTGGCTCAGTGGATTGAACATCATCCCATGGACCAAGAAGTCCAAGATTCGATTCCTGGTCAGGGCACATGCCTGAGTTTCAGGCTCAATCCCCAGTAGGTGGTGTGTAGGAGATAATTCATGTTTCTATCTCTCTCGAAGCTCTCCCTTCTTTTCTATCTAAAAGTCAATAAAAACATATTTTAAAAACCAAAATATTGCCGTAACTGGTTTGGCTCAGTGGATAGAACGTCAGCCTGCGGACTGAAAGGTCCCAGGTTCGATTCCGGTCAAGGGCATGTACCTTGGTTGTGGGCACATCTCCAGTGGGGAGTGTGCAGGAGGCAGCTGATCGATGTTTCTCTCTCATCAATGTTTCTAATGCTCTATCTCTCTCTCTCTTCCTCTCTGTAAAAAATCAATAAAATATATTTTAAAAAAAATATTATCAAGGAACTTATAAACAAACTACAGGCCCGATGCACGAAATTCATGCAAGGGACTCGGCCCTCACAGCCCCCGCTTCGTCTGCAAAGTTGTCCGGATGGACATTCTGCTGTTTGTTCTAATTAGCATATTAGCTCTTTATTATAGAAGATAAATAGGAAGTATAGATATGTACAACCAACAAACCTGCAATGGGAAAGGTTTTAAGGTGGAAGAAACTTTGATCTGGCCCTTGAAAAAGGAGGAGTACCTACTAGCAGAAAGGGAAAGGACTGAGAGGAGCACAGGCACATGGTTTCAGCCTTGCAGCTGGTGCCTAGGGGGTGTGGAGGAAGATGCAGGAAGAGGAGAAGAGTCTAGAAAGTAAGGGTAAGTTGAGTTTTTTAAAGATTTTACCATGTAGGCAATAAGGAGCCATCGAATGTTTTCATAAATATTTTAGAAAGATGTTAGTCTTTAAAGCAAATTGAAATTTACTCTGGTAATAACTATTATGTGTGTGCAGGCTAGAGGCAGGGGTTGACATTTTCACACTATAACTCACAAGTGCAAAAAGAAGTTCTTAATGTCTCTGTAACTTAAGATTTTATTGTCCAAACTGGAACACTTTTGAGAATAAAAGGTGGGTACTTTTAATAATTATGCTGGGCCTAGCAGACATGGCTCAGTGATTGAGCATTGACCTATGAACCAGGAGATCACAGTTCAATTCCTGGTCAGGGCACATACTCCGGTTGCAGGCTCGATCCCCAGTGTGGGGTGTGCAGGAGTAGGCCAATCAGTGACTCTCTCTCATCATTGATGTTTCTATCTCTTTCTTCCTCTCTCGTCCTCTCTGAAATCAATAAAAATATATTTTAAAAAAATAATAATTATGCTGGGTCAACAGCCCTAAATTGGAAGTGTCCTGTGCAGATTAGGAGGTAGAGTCATCTATTTATAATTAAAGTAAATTTTCTTTAATTGAAAACAAACAAGCAAATAAAATCTTGATTCAGAAATTACAACTTGGACTCACCTAAATAAAAGTCTTTTTGGCTTATACCAGTCATGGCCAGATGAATATTAAGATAACTCAAAAGTCAAAAAATAAGAGCTAACACCTACATGAAGAATACTATGTTGGGCACTGCTGCAAGCATTTCCCATATATTAAGTCATTTAATTCTCAAGTAAAAAACATGAGGTACCTAGGGGTATAAGTTCTCATTTTATAAGTGAAGAAATCAAGACACAATGAGTTTAAATGACATGCCCAAGGTTAGCAGGTGCTAGAGCCATAATTCAAATGCAGGTTGTCTGGTACCAATATCTATGTCCTAATCCTTACTACATTGCCTCTCAGATGAAGTCACAGCTTGGTGGCTCCTAAATTTGTATTCTACTGAGCCACAATGGCCCCAGATAAACAATGAGCAATTCTTTAATACAAGTATGTCCCATGTAATATTTGGGACAACCCTCCGCCCCCTTCCTAGTTGCTAAATGAACTTAAAATAACCTCATTGCATGGGTTGGGTGTAGGGATGGGCCCTGATTTCTACTTGGCTACACACATCTGCTGGAGTGTCCCTTATGGTTGTAGAACTCACTGACTGTTCTTTTAGCAGAGCCGTCATTTCTCAAACCAGATTCAGCTTTGCCTCTACTCCTGGTTACACTGCAGATGCTCAAAATCTCAGTCCTGTTCCTCTCCACCTGAAAATACATGCTTCACTGTTAACATGAATATTAGAAAGCGTATGGATTATTTAGGAATACAGTGGGGCCTTGACTTACGAGTTTAATTCGTTCCGTGACGGAGCTCGTAACTCAAATTACTCGTATGTCAAATCAAAAAGTGAACGAGTGAGACACGTGATGCTGGGCTGATGTTGTGGCGTTCACTGTGACGTTCGCTGCGCCAACTAGCGGTGGGGTATCTGAAGCTGGCTCGTAACCCGAATTTTAGCTCGCAACTCAAAGCAAAAAATCGGCCGAGAGACGGTTCGGATCTCGAAAAACTCGTTAGTCGGGACACTCGTAAGTCAAGGCCCCACTGTATTTAAGAATAAATCTGTTAACTCTGAAATGAGCTAGAAAAACCCCTCCACTCGAGTGGGAAATAGTGTGCCTGTGTGCAGTAACAGCAAAATCCCACTATCATACTGTCTCCCTCGTTATAGCTCAAAAATGAACTCTATTATGTATCAGAAGCTTCCTATAAGGAAAAGTGTGATAAGTTCTGTTAGCAACAACTAAAAAAAAGAAAGCATTCTTTGTTCCTTGTTCAAAATTTAATTTTTCCATTGATGCCCTTTATTGCCTTCCATCTAACACATTTTCTTACCTTGCAACTCCAAAAGCAGACGAGAAGTCGGGGTACAGCTACAGGATTCTGAGTTCCCACTCTAGGTTTACACAGAATTTTCAGAGTCTTAGTTTCCTTTGGAATAATGTTAGAAAAAATGATTTCTAATATTGGAATAGTAATAATAATACCTGCCACATAAAATTCTTTTGAAATTTTGAGAAATGGTGAATAAAACATAAACTATTATAAATGGAATTCAAGGTTAACAGCCTTAAAAAACCATCATTTTATTTGGTTGATTCTGGTCTCTCATGCCCCATTTGGTGGGTAGAATAGTCCGTACCCCCTCCCCCAAAAGATATATCCACCTGGAACTTGTGAATGTGACCTTATTTGGAAATGGGGTTTAGCTCCGCCAGGATCTTGAGATCATTTGGATTTCGGATTGGCCCTAAATGCAATGACAGGTATTCTTATGAGAGAAAGGCAGAGGGAGATATAAGACACAAGACACAGGGGTGAGGGTCAGGTGAAGACAGAGGCAACAGTTAGAGTTATGGTGGCACAAGCCAAGGATCTACCAGAAACTAGAATTGGCAAGGAAGGATTCTCTCTAGAGCCTTCAGATCGGCCCTCCTGACCCTTGATTTTGGACTTCTGGCCCCTAAATCTATGAGAATACATTTCCGTTTTTTGGGGGTTTTTTTTTAAGCCATAGAGTTATGGTATTCTTTTAGGCAGTGTTAGGAAACTAATACAGTCCACATCCCACCCATCAGTAAATCATCAACTCAACCTTCAAAATATGTCCCAGACCATGCACCCCCTCCTCCTGCCCCGGCAGCTACTCCAAGCCACCATCATCTCTTTGCTGGCTATCATGCTTTAATCCTCGCACCTCTTCAAGTCATACAGCAATGAGAGTGTGATTTGAAAAAGAAGTCAAATCTTGTCAGTCCTCTGCTTAAAACCTTCCACCTACTTTTCATTTCTCTCAGAATATAACTCAAAGACCTTGTCATGGCCCATAAGGCTGGATCTGATCTGGCTGTGCTCTCTCTGTGACCTCATTTCTCACCATTTTCTCACTCCCAGTTTCCTTACTGTTCTGCAAATATGTCAAGCGCTCTCCCTCAGGGCTTTGCATGTTCTGTTCTTTCTGTCCAAATAACCTCAGGCCGGCTTCTTTGCAGGCCTGCTCAAATCCCACTTCCTCAGAGAAGCCGTTCACATTCATCTTATACAAAGTGGCTTACCCCATTACTGTATATCACACCATCTTCAAAGTGCTCATCACAAACAGTATTTGCTTTGCTTATTTTCCTGTTCTTAGCCCCTCCTTCTCTCTCTTATGAGAATGAAACTGTTATGGCAGAAATCAGGTCGGCGGGAAGCGACAAACCCTACGCGCTCAGGGATTCAGGAAAGGACTGTTTATTCCAATACTGCCGGCAGCATGGGAGAGCGGCAGGTCATCCACAAAAATCTGCTCTGCTGCCCCCGTAAGCCAGCTGCTTATATAGGGTAGAACAAAGATTACACAGGGAAATTGGACTATAGGCATTGGGAAGTGGGGGGCTGCGGTGGGCCTCCATTGTGTGTTAATCTTTCCATGAGAATGGACTGCACTCCAAGGTTGACTCCCAGGTTTCGAGGGTGTACAATTCCCAGCCAGGTCAGAATGTCCTTTCTTTAACCAACACAAGGCCGTCATGGTTAACAGACCACGATCAATATTTCCCACAACCATAGTTAGTCCCCAGTATTCCTTTCTTGCCACTAACAAAATCTCCCTAAGTGTCAGGACCTGTCTATCTTGTTCATTGCTGCATTTCTGGTACCCAATGCTCAGCATACTGCAGCCACTAGTAAATATTTGTTGAATGAAGAAACCAATAGACCTTTACGTTATTAAGGGTGTTAACCAAAGAGGATGGAGATGGTAATATTTTCAGCACCTCCCCAAACAGCACTTTCTGGAGAGTAACCTAAATAGCCACCTACACACATTCTCAGTGGATAGGATAAGCGTCACCACCAAGGGAACAATCCATGGTAGTTGCAAAGTGAGATCTGAAGGCAGGGCATAGTTAAATAGTATTAACTTTTCTGTGAAGTATTTCAGAATGCTTAAAACTGTCAAGTCCAAGAGATAAATTAATGTTAAATCTATGAATGGATTCCTGATGGAATTTGGGAACCACAGAAACAATTTTCCATGTGTTTAACACTGGGCAATTTAAAAAGTGCTTTCACATGCCTTATTTTATTAGATTCATAGCTGCCTGAGAAATGGCAGATAATATTATTCCCATTTTACAAATCGGTGTGTAGCGACTGAGTGACCTGTGCAAGGCACAAAACTGCACAACTGGCAGTAGGGTGGTCCCAGACCCAACCAGGACTTCTGACTTCCAATTCCTTATTTTCTCTATTGTACTCCAGTCATCAATTTATTTAATGTCCTACATTATTGAGCATCGACTGTTTTTGGTACTGTTTTAAGTGGAATTTATGAGGTTAAAAAAGGATTGGCAAGAAAGGATTCTCTCACAGTGGTTCTCAACCTTCTGGCCCTTTAAATACAGTTCCTCATGTTGTGACCCAACCATAAAATTATTTTTGTTGCTACTTCATAACTGTAATGTTGCTATTGTTATGAATTGTAATGTAAATATTTGATATGCAGGATGGTCTTAGGCGACCCCTGTGAAAGGGTCCTTCGACCGCCAAAGGGGTCGTGACCCACAGGTGAGAACCGCTGGGTCTAGAGCCTTCAGATTGGCCCTCCTGACTCTTGACTTTGCACTTCTGTTGATAATCTTTGTCTTTAGTTTTCATTTAAAAAAAAAAAAGTAATGCATGTACTTGGGAGGAAAAATCAGTACAGTAGATGCTACCTGTCCCCACCCCACTCTCTCCTGACGCAACTGCTGTTATCTGGAAATCTTTGAAACTACATGGGGTAAGTTCCCTGTTTCGACCCTTCCTGGAGGTGGGGACTGAGCTCGATGACCTTGGCTGGCTCATCCCCATCCCTCTGGGGGCCGCGGCACAGGACACTGCTGGTGGTAAGGGTGGGGTTGCGCAGGGGATAGGAGGACAGTTCGGCTGGAGAAGGCTCTGGAGTAAGGCAGCGCCAAGCCGGGCTGGCAGAACCTTCGGACCCAGGTCCTCAGACAGGTTTACAGCGGGCCGGGGGCGGGGTTCCCGGCGAGTGGGACGGGGCGGGGCCGGGGGCCGGTGGGCGGGGCCGGGGCCGGTGGGCGGGGCCGGGGCCGGTGGGCGGGGCCGGGCGGCATGCCGACGTGGCAGGCGCAGGGGCGTGCGCCTCCGTGGCCATCTTGGAGGCGGGGACGCGCGGTGCGATTCCTCTGTGCCGCCTTCTCCTGGTCTCCGAGCTGTAGTCTTAACTCCCTGAGTTCCCGGTTCCCCACTTTCCGGCTGCCACGCAGACACTCCTCGGGCCCCCAGGTGAGCGTCAGCCTGGGAGCAACGCGGGTGCATGCGGGCGGCGGCAGCCCCGGGGGAGGGCGCCGGCGGGCGTTGTTGTCCCTGCGCGGTGGGCGGGCTGCCGGCCACCGGGAGGCTGGGGTCTTCCCGGAGCCCTGCGGCCTTTCCTCCCCGGCGCGGGCTGTGGAGCCCGCCGGGTGCAGTCCGGGCGCCGGTGCGCTTCGCCGGGCGAGCTGCGGTGCTGCCGTGGGTGCGTCTCGGGGGTCTCGTTCCGGCGCTTCGCCCTCGTCCAGGTGCCGAGGCTGGCGCCCCTGGCCTTTGGGCTCCACCTTCCTGCGCTCGGGCGCCGGGGGAGACACCGGCGGGCGCCCGCTGACCTTAGCCCAGCCCTGCGGGGCCTGGAGACGTGGCAGAGCCTGTGGGGAGGCCGCTGCCTCCCATTAGCAGGATTTCAGCTGCTCCCGCCTTGGCTGGGTCAACACACCGGACCGGCAGTGGGAAGGAAGTAGCTTATTTTCCCGTAGGTTCCCGGGTCAGCGCCTCACCGCTCCAGGGGCTTTTGTACTCTGCCCTTTGTTAGCTCCCGGGACCTCCTGCAGGCAACGTTGCAGGGGAGCCTGTATCCCAAATTGGCAGAGTTTATATCCAAGAGAGTTTTTGTCATTCAAAGTAGTCTTCAGAGACGCCATGTACATTTCTGTGAAACGGCACATTTGGGCATTCCAGGCTTCCTAAATGTCAGCCACTGTTTAATTCAGTGAACATTGATGGAAGTTTATTTGGGGATCAGAGCTGAGAGTGCAAAGACGGAAAACCCACACCCAGCTTTTGCACCTGTAATACATCAACAGTAATTGCTTTTACGGTTATCAAAGCTCCATTATTCCATTGATTTTTTTTTGTATCCTTATAAGTAGCCATCCACTTTAACGCTGATACATAAATATTCCTTTTTGTGCCCAGGCTTGAGCACTAAAACCTTTAACCACTCTGACACTTCACTGTTATTTTAAAATATATACATTTTATTGATTTTTTACAGCGAGGAAGGGAGAGGGATGGAGAGTTAGAAACATCGATGAGAGAGAAACCTCGACCAGCTGCCTCCTGCACACTCCCTACTGGGGATGTGCCCACAACCAAGGTACATGCCCTTGACCAGAATCGAACTTGGGACCCTTGAGTCTGCAGGCTGACGCTCTATCCACTGAGCCAAACTGGTTAGGGCTTCACTGTTATTTTACCACGATAGCTTTTCTTGAGTAGTAGAAGGTCTTACATTTATGTATACAAAATTTGCCCAATATTGTCATTAAGGTGATTCTCAAAGAGTAAAGCTTTTTTAAGGCTGAAATAAATGGCCTAATTATTCCATACTACGGATTGTATTCATTGGGCAAGTTCTTTTGCCAACACATTTGTTAATGTTGGGGATGAGGGTCATCTTTAAGTCTGACTTCCACTAGCCATTGTAAGGATTTGGTAGTGTCTGTAGTAGGACATGAATGACCAATAGAAAAATGGGAAGATGAAGAAGAGATAGCTTTTGGAAGAGATCATGCATATTTGCCTCCCACTCCTCAGTCCAATCCAGACAGACTTCTACCCCATTCCTTCCAAGGAAATAGCTCTCACTACATCATCTCCAGTTTAACAAATCCATTGAAGTTTTAGATGCCATGCTCTTTGATCCTGCAGATTTTAATACTGTTGCCTGTCTCTACCTTGGAACACACTGGCTGTTTGGACACCACAGTCTTCCTGGTTTTCTTCCTATCTTTCTGGTCATCTCTTGTTCTTCTCTGTATACTTGTCTTCTGCCTGGCTCTTCTTCAATGACTGGTTGGCTCGTATTCTCTTTTCACTTGGTATTCTCTTAGTCATCTCAGAACATGACTTTGGAGACTAGGTAAAATAAAGGAACCCACGCTTGCGTGGTTTCTAAGCTACAAACCAAGTCATTGTCTTTCCTTGGATGTTTCAAGGGACTTAAATTCAGCATGCCCAATGTAAACACTACTTTACCCTAACCCCGGAAAGATATCAAGCAAATACCTCTTCCATTGCTCCCTATGTTAATGATACCCATCTCTGTCCAGTTGTGCAAGTCAAGTGTCTCACCATCATTGACCCATATCCAGTCTGTCACCACCTAAACATTCCTTAAATCCACTCTTCTCTAGCTCCACTATCACCACTTTAGTATAGGCCAAAGTTTTTTTTTCTTTTTTTAAAATATATTTTATTTATTTTTCATAGAGCAGAAGGGAGAGGGATAGAGAGTTAGAAACATCAATGAGAGAAGAACATCGATCAGCTGCCTCCTGCACACCTCCTGCCGGGGATGTGCCCTCAACCACGGTACATGCTCTTGGCCAGAATCGAACCTGGGACCTTTCAGTCTGCAGGCCGACGCTCTATCCACTGAGCCAAACTGCCTAGGGCAGGGGTGGGCAAACTTTTTGACTCGAGGGCCACAATGGGTTCTTAAACTGGACCGGAGGGCTGGAACAAAAGCATGGATGGAGTGTTTGTGTGAACTAATATAAATTCAAAGTAAACATCGTTACATAAAAGGGTACGGTCTTTTTTTTTTTTTTAGTTTTATTCATTTCAAACGGGCCGGATACGGGCCGTAGTTTGCCCACGGCTGGGTTAGGGCGAGGCCAAAGTTTTTCAACCTTGGCATTACTACTTGGGGCCAAGTAATTTTTTCTTGCAGGGGCTGCCCTGTGTGTGGTAGGATTTTTAGCAGTACCCCAGCCTTTATCTACTAGATTCCAGTAGTACCTTTCTAGTTCTGACAACCAAAAGTGTCAGAAGCACTTTCTTCCCCATCTCCCTAGGTATCTAGGGTGTTATTACTTCCTACTTGAACTACTTCTGTATCCTTCTTAATGGTCTCTCTGCATTTACTCTGACTGTCCTGTGGCCCAGTTTGCATACTGTCATCAAAAAGAATCTTCTCAGCACAAATATGAATTGTCAAACTCTGGAATCAGTCTAAATGTTTTTCAGGAGATAAATGGATAAAACTAGTACATCTATAAAATGGAGCACTATTCAGCAGTAAAAAAAGAACTAACTATTGATACACCCAGCAACTTGATGGGTTTCAAGGGCATTATGTTGAGTGAAAAAAAGCCAGTCTCAAAAGGTTATATGCTGCGTGCGATTCTATTGATGTAACATTTACAAAATGAGAAAACATTAGAGAAAGTTTTTTGCCAGGACTTATGGTTGGTGGAAGCATGTGACAGGATGTGACCAAGGGGTTTCCTGGGGGTGACAGAATAGTTCTGTATCCTGATTGTGATGGTGGTTATGATGCAACTTCATCTAACTATACTCACACATGCGCACAAATATAAAAACAGGTGAAATCCAAATAAGGTCTATGGTTTGATTTACTAGTATTGTACCAATGCTAATTTCCTAGATTTTATCATTGTACTAGATTATATAAGACTAGAGGTCCAGTGCACGAAATTCGTGCACTCGGGGCAGGGGTCTCTCAGGATGTTGGACATCCTTAGTGCGGAGGTGGGAGAGGCTCCCACCACTGCCACTGTGCTTGCTAGTCATGAGCCCATCTCAGGGCTTCTGGCTGAGTGGAACTCCCCCTGTGAGAGTGCACTGACTACCAGGGGGAAGCTCCTGTGTTAAGCTTCTGCCCCCTGATGGTCAGTGTGCATCATAGCAATCGGTCATTCCACCATTTGGTTGATTTGCATATTAGCCTTTTATTATAGGATGCTATTATTGGGAGGAGCTGGGTTAAGGGTACTCATGAGCTCTGTTCTATTTTTGCATCTTCTTGTGAATTTAAAATTTCTTCAAAATGTTAAAGCAAAAGACGACAATGTCACATCCAGCTTAAATGCCCTATAGTGATTTTTTGTCCTTAATAAAATTCCTGCCCAGATGGTGTGGCTCAGCGAGGAGATCACAGTTTGATTCCCAGTCAGGACACATGCCGGGATTGCGGGCTCAATCGCCAGTAGGGAGCATGCAGGACACAGCTGGTCGATGGATGTTCCTCTCTCATCGATGTTTCTATCTATCCCTCTCCCTCTAGAAATCAATTTAAAAAAAAACATTTTTAACAAAATGAAACACTTACTAATTAATTCTTTAAAATATTAAGAAAAACAACCCAATTCCTTGACCTGCTTATAAGGCTCAACACGGCCTGAGCCTTATAATAGGCCTGAGCCTATGTCTCCAGTCCTCATTCTTTTCTGTTTTGTGCCACATGGGATTTCTTAATGTGTCTTGTTTCCTCTACCTTGTCAGGGCCTTTATACTTCCTATACATTCACTTTTTTTGTCTTAATTAAATTCTGCACATTCTTCAGAACCTTGGGGGACCCTTTCCTGACCTTCAGGTCAAAATCATTCCTGTCATACAAAACTGTCTCACACCCAGAGCACATACCTCAGGCTAAATTCTTTGTACATTGGTATTACTCTTTGATTATCTCCTGGACTGTAAGAATCCTGTTTGTGCATCCATTGTTTTTCCAGAGGCACCACTACAATGCTTCGCAAGTAGTCAACCTTCACTGAAGGATAAATGAGGAAAAACATAAAAAAACAAATTTGGTGTATTTAGAAGTTTTGAATTTATGCTGGAGACAGGCTTGAAATTTTGTAATTTATAAAGGATTTTTCCATATTTTGTCATCATTATCGTCTGTTAGGATTCTGGTATCTAGTGGCATTTTTGCTATAGTTAACTTTTCTAAAACTCTGACATATCGTTTAGCCATTAATGTGAGGAAAACCGAGAATTGAGCATATTTTATTATTTTTCAGTGTTAATGGGAGTAGCCCACATACAATGCTTTATTGGGAGAGAAGAAGTGTTTCAAAAATACTGATTTTTATTTTAAATGTAATAGTGACTGGAACCCAGATATAAATCTAAAAATGCATCGCCCTAGCTGGTTTGACTCAGTGGATAGAGTGTCGGCCTGCAGACTGAAGGGTCCCGGGTTCGATGTCGGCACATGCCTGGGTTGCCAGCTCTATCCCCAATGTGGGGTGTGCAGGAGGCAGCTGATCAGTGATTCTCTCCCATCATTGATGTTTCTCTTTCCATTTCCCTCTCCCTCTCTGAAATCAATAAAAAAAATATTTAAAATAAATAAAATAAAATGCATGCGTGTGACAGAAAGTAAATTAGTAATTTACTGTTTGAAATTATTGGATGAGTAATTATAGTTAACATAAAATCATAATGATTAATTATATAGTTAACATAAAATTATTTCCCAGTAATAAGTATGTCACAGATTGCCTATTTAACATTCTTCCAGACTGTTTTTTTTTTAGGAATTTTGACAGACCCTTCATCTGGAAATAAGTGGCATTGTAAACATAAAGACATCTGTCTCTTAATGATTATTTTGTTTTTGGTATATTTCTTTATTATTTTTTATCATCTTTGTTGTTGAAAGTATTACAGATAAATCAACAAACAACACGTGCTGGCAAGGATGTGGAGAACGGAACCCTAGTACACTGTTGATGGGAATGCAGACTAGTACAACTAGGGGAAAACAGTGTGGAATTTCCTCAAAAAATTAAAAATGGAATTGCTGTTTGACCCAGTGATCCCACTTCTAGGAATATATCCTAAGAAGCCTGAAACACCCATCCGAAAGATTATTCTTTAAAATTATTCCCTAACTATACAAGCTTTAAAAATATGCTTTGACTACTGTGTAATACTTATTACATTTTTATAATTTTACAGTATATCATAATTGAAGAAAAATGATGGAAGAGAGTGGAATAGAGACAACACCTCCTGGAACTCCTCCACCAAATTCTGCAGCAGGACTGGCTGCTGCTGCTGCTGCTTCTGCTGCTGCTACGGCTGCTTCTGCCGCGATGTGTTCCACCCCCGTTCCTTTAGGTACATGGAGTTGTCTAGCATATGATGTTTTTTTTTGTTTGTTTTTTGGTTTTTTTTTTGGTATAGCAAAGATGGAGTTTTATTCAAGAACAAGTACAGACTCCCACGTGGGGAGAGGGCAAGAGTCCCACAGAATGGACTCCCACATAGGGAGGGGGATAAGGGTCCCCACATATAGTGTGTTTTAAGGATAGTGAAGAGACTTCTCTTTTCTGTGTCAATTTAAAAAATGCATATATTAAAACTTATTTTAAGTGTTTTTGGGAGTTGGAAGTCATATTTGTTGTATATTTTAAATTATACATTTTTTAAATCATGGGATGTGGTCTGTTATATTTAAACATTTTGCAAGAAGAAAGTCATGAAAACTAAGTGAAAGTGTTTCCAATTTTGTCTTTTTTTTTTTCTCTTCCCCTTTTCCTAGCTGCAACCAGTTCTTTTTCTTCTCCAAATGTATCTTCTGTGCAGTCCCTGCCACCACACGCATCCTCTACCCCGCAGCCATCCCTTCCTCCTGTGAGGCCTTCAGCATCATTGCCTTTTGTGCCTCCTTCACCAGTTCCTTCTGCTCCACCACTTGTTACTGCTGTACCACCTCCTGTGTCTCCACCAACTGCTGCTGCCTTTAGTAATCCTCCTTTATCCCCCTTCCCAACTTCAACTTCTGCCCCAAGTACTCTTCCATCTGCGCCCCCTTCGGGTCCTCCCACATCAGGATTTTCTGTCGGGTCAGCGTATGACATTACAAGGGGACATGCAGGAAGAGCTCCCCAGACACCCCTGATGCCGTCATTTTCTGCACCTCCAGTAACGGGTAATCCTTTCTTACTCATACTTTGAAATAAGTGGTTATAGCTAATGTTTTGTTTTTCAAATAATGTTTTGTTTTTCAAATAATAATAAGATATAATTTGCATACCATATAATTCTCACATTTAAAGGGTGTAATTCATTAGTTAATGTATTTACAGAATTATGCAACCGTGACCACAATTTTAGAACCTTTTAATCACTCCAAAAAGAAACTGCATAACTATTTGCAGTCACTCCCTACTTCCTCCCAAATCCTCACAGCCCTAGGCAACCACTAATCTACTTTCTGTCTCTGAATTTGCCTATTTTGGACATTTTATGTAAATGGAATCTTACTATATGCAGCCTTTTGTAACTGGCTTTTTCAGTTGGCATATTTTCAAGGTTCATCCATGTAGCATATGTCAATACTTCATTCCTTTTTATGGCTGGGTAATATGCCATTGAATGGATATACCATATTTTGTTTATTTAATTCATTGGTGGTGGTTTCTACTTTTTTGGCTATTATGAATACCTCTTCCATGAACATTTGTGTACAAGTTTTTGTGTGGACATATTTTCATTTATCTTGGATATGTACGTAGGCATGGAATTGCTGACTTTAAAAGCCACCAGACTGTTTTCCAAAGCAACTCTCTTACCAGCCATGTATAGGGGTTCCAGTTCTCTGCATTAATGTTTTAAACTCATTTCTTGGACTTTCAGAGTTTCCTATTCTCATGTTTTTGCTATTTAAATTATTAAAATAAAGCTGATGTAACTTAGTATATGATTTTTATATGTTGTAAAACTTAGTAGTACATGATTAGTATATGGACTGTCAGACAAAACTGCAAAATTTTGCCCTAATATTTTGTGCACTTATTGAGAAACATCAAGATTAAATTTGAGAATTTTTTAAAACTTTACTTAAAAAATTATCAGGACTGAATAGTCCAGGGAGCAGTTTTATTTAGCCTGGTAAAAATTTAAAACCAAATAAAAGCTTCTGTGTGCTATAAATTGGTGGTATTGGATCATTTCCTTTTCTAGGTCAGCTATACCTTCTATTGGCCTCTCTGGAATGGTTGTTAGAAACCAATATTAAAACTTCATCCTTGTTATTTTCTGCCTACCATTTCTTATTTTAGGAAAGGAAACAACTTTGCTGTAATTTTTATTATCCAACTTTGCATATCAACCTTTACAAATAAATTTTTTTGTAGAGTAAAAGTATTATACCCATGTTTATGTGTATGTGAATTTTCTTTTTGAGTTTAAATAGGGTATAGAGCAGTGATGGCGAACCTATGACATGTGTGTCAGAGGTGGCACGCGAACTCATTTTTTTGGTTGATTTTTCTTTGTTAAATGGCATTTAAATATATAAAATAAATATCAAAAATATAAATCTTTGTTTTGCTATGGTTGCAAATATCAAAAACTTTCTATATGTGACACGGCACCGGAGTTAAGTTAGGGTTTTTCAAAATGCTGACACGCCGAGCTCAAAAGGTTCACCGTCACTGGTATAGAGAGTATGCGTACTAATTGTTATATGCTTTTATGTGATGGGCTTGGGTGCTTACACCAGTGATTATTATGCACTAAACAGATTAGAACTATAGCTGACCACATCCAAGTGCTAAATAGAGTAAATGTGAAGTAATTTTTTTTCCTTGTTAATCCTCACCTGAGGATATTTTTTCCATTGCTTTTCCTAGAGAGTGGAAGGGAGGGAGGGGGAGAGAGTGAGAGAGAGAAACATGGATGTGAGAGAGACACATTAGCTGGTTGCCCTCCCATATGCCCCTAACTAAGAGTGGTGAGTGAACCTGAAACCCAGGTATGTGCCTTTGGCCAGGAATCCAACCTGTGATCCTTCTGTGCACGGGGTGGCACTCTAACCACTGAGCAACACTGCCCAGAGCATGAAGTACTTTTTGCTTGTTATTTTATTTGTACATTTTCAGGACAATTGGTGTAAGCCTATGAAAAAAAGAAATTTATTTTTTGGAATTTTATTTCATTTGTATTTTATAAAATAGTTTTAGGTGATTCTTTGAGTTCATAACTTAATCTTGAAATGCCTGGGTATACAGATACATTATTTAAGCTGTTTTAAATTGCTCATCTCATATATTGTATCTTCTTTTTATAGGAAATCGTTTATGGAATAAATTACATATATTAAACATTTTTGCCATTAACTAGGTATTTTGCCAGCCCCCATTACTCAGCAAGCCAGTTTGACACCTCTGGCCCCGGGGATTGAAACCACCTCAGCCATTACTTTTCCAGAGGAACAAGAAGATCCTAGAATTGTTAGAGATCAGGATGAAGCATCTGCGAGTGGACTCTGGGGTTTTATCAAGGTGAGCTTATTTACTTTAAAAACCATGCTTTTATGAAACTAATAGGCATTCATTAGAGAGAATTTTGAAAATATAAAATGGTGTAAGGGAAAAAATGATTTTTATTCTCTTTACCAGTTTTCTATAGTTTCAGTCTTTTGTTTGTGCACATCTATGTGGATGTTAATCTCTTTAAATAAAAATCAAATTGGGGTAGTGCATGTGGAGATGTCTTTTGTTTGTCTTTACCTACGGTATATCAGGAATATCTTCCTAGCCATAGCATATCTTCAGAAACTTTTTCTTTCTGGCTGCTTTGCCCTACATGCCATTGCATATATTTCCCATATTTTATTTTGCTAATGTGATTTGGCATTTTCTAATTGGAATTCTTATCAATAAAACTATGATTAGTGCTCTTATATGCAGATCTTTGTGTTCATCTGTTTCATCAGGATTAATTCCCAATGTATGTGCAAGTGAACACTTTAAAAATTACTGATAGAGGGATAAGAGATCAACCAAAGGACTTGTATGCATGCATATAAGCATAACCAATGGACACAAGACACTGGGGGGTAGGGGAGGCCGGGGGAAGGTCAAGGGGGGGGAAAAAAGGAGACATATGTACCACTCTTTGTAATATTTTAAGCAATAAAACAAAATTTAAAAAAAATTACTGATACATATTGTTGTCCAAGAAGGTTATTCCAAAATAGACTGTTAAAGCATTTTTCACTTTGCTAGCAATGATTATCTTAAAGTACAATATTTTCTAATTTGAAAGGCTAAAAAATACCTTGTTTTAATTTGCATTTCTTTGTTACTGAATTTGAACTTTTTTTTCAGATTTATTTACAATTTAGTTTTCTTTTGTGAAATCTCTATGTTCTTTGCTCAGTTTTGAATTGGGATGACTTTCTTAATGAACTCATAAGATCTGATATTGTAGTAAGAATATGCTTTTTGTCACAAAAGTTTCTAAATTTTCAGGACTCATTTCTATCAGTCTTCTTTCTTTTCAATTTTTTTCATGATAAAAATGACTTCCAATATTAATATATGATAAATGTTTTTCTTTGGTTTCTTAATTATTTTTTTATACTTGCCAATTTAACGTAGCTATACCTACTTTATTATATGAGGTAGAAGTCCATTTTAATTTTCTTTCAACCACTTAATCGACTATTCCAACATAATATCTCAGAGATTTGATATGTCACCTTTATCTCAGTTACTGAATTGTTGGTTAGTATCAGCTTCTGGGCTCTGCATTCTATTCCACTGCTCTGCCTGTCCTTGCAATAGTTCTACACTATTTTAGTTTTTGTAACTATTAATATTCATTGAAAGCCTATTCTGTGCTGAAGTGGGGACGGCGGAGTGTTTGTTGATGAGTAAGCGAGGCAGTTTCAGGTCTCTGCATCCATAAAGATACATCAGTATTTGGTTATGTATAAGTTTGCTGATTTCTCTGTTCTTTAAAAATTTTCTTTACTATTTTTTCCATTTATTTTTCTTGGTGAAATTTGGAATCGCTCCATGAGTACCCCCCATAATCCCCCACCAATATTCTGCTGGTGGCTTGGCTGCAGTTTAGTTGTATTTAAACATTTTTAGGTATTAGTATGTGGTTGACTGACTTACCGCATTTTTCATGTTTCATGAAGATGGCGTTTTTCTAAGCTGTTATTTTTTCATATCTCTCTCTGCTTTTTGAAGGCTTTCTTTATATAAGGACTATCACTTTTCTTGTGAAAAGCATATCATTATGTCAGTTATCAGTTGAATACCCAGTTTTGCTCTCCAGGTTTTATGACTAACTTCTGATGTTCAGCATAAGGTTGGTTGACAATCTTAAATGTCAGTGTTAATGAACTCATTGTTTTTTCTGAATCACCTTAGTTTAATGGTAGGTTGGAAGAGGTGGAATCATGGTTGTTAGCCAAATGCCATCTTGAGTCATTGCTCTCTCAAGAATCTTTTACCACGGGAGAAGGGTAGCACAGGAAGGAGGTACTCAGACCTGGCTCCTTATTTCTAATATGTGGTTTTAAGAATCAGATGGGTGCAAGGCCTATTGAGAGATCACTTTGTAAGTTATATAAAGATCTGTTCACTATGCTGTAGATCTGAAACTAATGTAATATTGAATGTTAATTCTAATTGGAAAAAAACACACAATCCAGAGACCTGGCTTAAAAGTGAGAATTTGGGTATGAACAAAACAAGAAATAGGAATTAGGACAAAGAAGAAACTCTGGTAAAACATAGCAGAATATTTTATATTAAGGTAACAGGTAGCTGCTTTGGGGAATAGATAAGAAGAATGTTTTCACTATTTTTATTTTTTTATTAGGGAACAAAGTATGGGTCTGTGGAGACATCTGATTACAATCTTTATTTGGGACCTTGATGGACAAGTTTTGCCTAGTCTTTTAGATAAATAAGTGAAATAACATATACATAGAAATTAAGTAAATATATATGCATGCACACATATGTAGATACAATATACATATGTCCCAGACCAGTGCTACTAAAAATGTGGTCTGCAGTTTGTTGTGGGTTTGTGATAGATAAGAGAAATTGAGAGTAAGCATTTTGAAATTTAATAGCAATTTAACATTGTTATAACCTTGTGTTTCTTATATTTTATAAAAGTACAGTTCTGTGATGCATTGGAAACCTAAAAAATAATTTATTTCATTATTGGGTGATCATTGTTTTCTTTGCTTAGAATGGGTATTTATATGTTAATTTGTTTTATGCAGGGTGTAGCTGGGAATCCTATGGTGAAATCTGTGCTTGATAAAACAAAACATTCTGTAGAAAGCATGATTACAACGCTGGACCCTGGCATGGCTCCATATATCAGTATGTACTTAAGATAGACTAGCATCTGCCATGTATTTTAAAAGTATGTGCTAATGTTAGCCATTAATTAGAAATCCACAGGTCTTAAAATTGGTAGAAATCCTCTTAATAGTCTTATATCGATTGCCAAATCTTAGTCTTGGTATTTTTAATTCATCTTTTCTTAATCACCATTAAATGCATTTTGAAAACTCCTCAGAATAAACTTTGGAGGAGTAAAAACAGTATGAATTACTAGTATGCATACTTACTGAATTAAAGTGTAAATGTGGCTAGTCACTTGCTTTATATGACTTTTACTTTATTCACTGTTAATTGAAGTGATGCTTTGTTTATATTTGATTTTGACATTTCTTCAGTTATCTATTTTAAATAAGTATATTTATGTTTAACTCAGTAATAATATTTTTAGAGGAAGTTAATCTATTAATAATACTGTAGATTACTGTAATTACTTGTTGTGAAAGCTGTTTTATCCATTTTTGAATCTTCATTACCAAGAATCCTCCAGACAGTTGACATAGACATGCAGTCTGCCCTTTAATTTTTAATGTACGTATCCAGTATGTGAAAAAATATAATCGTTTAGCAATATCAGTGACCAGTTATTAGTAATTCTGTTTAAGGTAATTTACAAGCCAAAGCTGTGTACCAGGTATCTGAATATAGGTTTTTAATGGCAATAAAAAGTCAATAGTTGTTTTTTTTAAAAAATATATTTTATTGATTTTCTACAGAGAGGAAGGGAGAGGGATAGAGAGTTAGAAACATCGATCAGCTGCCCCCTGCACACCCCCCACTGGGGATGTGCCCGCAACCAAGGCACATGCCCCTGACCGGAATCGAACCCGGGACCCTTCAGTCCCCAGGCCGACACTCTATCCACTGAGCCAAACTGGTTAGGGCAAAAAGTCAATAGTTTTAATGAGTTTTGAATAAGTTGGTAGCTTACTATGTAGTAAATGTCAAAGGACAAGATCTAACAATGCTAAGTACCATTTGTTAAATGCTTGCTCTGCCAGGCCCTGATTGTACCAAGAGCTCTGCAATATAGGTATTATTTTCCTCAAGTTTTAGATGAGGAACCTGGGTTCAGAGAGATTTAAGTTATCCTCGGTCATACAGCTTGGTGGAACTAGATTAAACCCATATGCAATTTTTGACAACTAACCACTTTGCTTCCCTTGAATCAGGAATTAAATCAGCTTAATTATTTTTGGAGTTTATACCTGCTAAAGGACTTAGAAATCAGGCCCTATCATGCATATTGATTTTACGTATTCATAATAATCAAGTTTGACAATGAACATATCATGATAATCTCCGTAAGCTCCTATTTTGAATGAGCAAAAGTATTTTTGGAGCTCTTGCTCTTTTAATGGGTACTGTATTAGACTGTGAAAGCCATTATTTTATGTATTCTTAGAGCAAGTCCTGTGAGGTGATAGGTACTTTTCTATAAAACAAGTTCAGTGACTTCCACAAAATAATGACGCTAGAAAATGATAGTTAGGACTATAATCCAAGACCATTTCTCAAGCCAGTAGTCTGCATGACATCAAGACAAAGTAACAAAAAAACCCCAAGGATGGAGGAAGAGATACAAAGTGAAGTTTATATTATTAGATAACGTAACATGTAATCTTAATCAGCTTTAAAAAGTAATACTGAGTGTGGAAAAGCAGACACTGTCTTGACAGCAAAAGCAAGACCATTCTTATCTAATAAAACAAAGTGAAACGATATTTTTACTCAGATATTCTTGAAATCATTTGATTTAAAAATTTTAAATGCATCATAAAGGCACAAGAGCTATTAGAAATGCTCTAATATATTTTAACACAGTTTAACTTTCTACATTCTTTTAATTAGTTCTCCCTTTGCTATGAAAGGCCACGCTAAGTGAAAGCTTAGTGGAGTAGTACTCAGCTAGAGTCAAGAGAAGTCTCATATGGAAGAAAAAAAACAAGAAAAAAGTATGTTTCCTCTTCTCTCCTATGTGAGCTATTGCTTTTAGGTCTTAGTAATGTCTGATAAAAAAAAAGGGGGGGATCCATAATAAAAAAAACTCAGATACTTAGAAAATATTTTCAACTGTTCCAAAAGATATTTATTAGGAAAACCATAGCATCGTTTCTGGGGCAAAATATTTTACAATACAGATGGCTTTCTTGAGAAATCTCTCTTACTAGAGATAGCCTAATGCCAGTAGCAAAGTATGCTGTGCTGAGAACCAGGCCTTTGAATTCAGTGTATCACGAAATGTTAGCTCAAGATCTTAAAAGTAATTAGGCACATTTGATTAAATTACTCTAAATAGTACACAGGCTTTTAAAATAATTGCAATATCAAAATTTTTAAATTCATATTGCTTTTAGCCTTTTTAAATTTCAGGTTTTATAAAAGTTGGCATTTCATTTTTTTTAATATATACTTGCATTATTTGTATTAGGTCAGTAATAGATGTAAATATCCATTTATTTGTGGTATGTTTTTTTTCAGTGATGGGGATGTATAATAAAACTTCATCTCCCATATTTTAAACTATTTTCTAGATAAAAAGCATATTTCATGGTAGTCCTTTTTTAGTGCAGAACTTCTCTGCAAGTCTTTGACAGGTTACATCAGTAATAGTCATTTTCTATAAATAGTGTCCCAAATATGTGACTTATATTTCACAAGTCAGATATTTAATTCCTATGATTGCTGAAGGATTGGCAACTGTGGCATCCATGTGGTGTTAGAATTTTGTGTATGACAGATATGTCTCTAGTAATTAACAGTAGAAAAACCATTTTGATTTACAGCCTTTAAAATGCAATAAATGTGTCTATCTAAAATTTAATCAGAAAATGAAACTTGGCTAAATTAGTAGAGCAATATAATAGAAAATCTGTTTTCATAGTGGCCCTAACATCATTTCTCAAATAGATATCTATGGAACAGGAGCTATTATTAGATGCTAAAAAAGTGTTCCATGAACAGATTAAGCATGGAAGTACTGGGTTTTAGTCATGATTTTTAATTGTTGGATTTCTCAGAATCTTTATGCTAATGTACCTTATAAATTTCCAAGAAAGAAATATGGCGTGCAGCATCTCCCTAGCTGTTTGACTGTGTCACGCTGTCATCAGGGAGAGCTACTAATATGTTCTGGAACAGTAGTTCATAGAATACAGAACAGTATGGTGCTGTATTTGTGGCAGATATGATAATCAGAACCATTAGAAGGTATGTGCCATCTTCTGTTTGCAAATAGATTCCCTTAGATAATGCATTAGTTCTCATTTTTAAAACTAAGGAAAATTTGGTAGTTCTGGGCTAAGCTCTTGTTGGAATAAAATGCCTATCTTGCATTGTTCTGTGAGCTTAGTAATATGCAAATGAAATGTCAACTTATGGTAGTAATTGTGAGAATTTGATTATTTTAATTTGGAATTGAAATTTTCTGCTGTTGTTTGTAGAATCTGGAGGTGAACTGGATATTGTCGTGACCTCAAATAAAGAAGTAAAAGTTGCTGCTGTCCGAGATGCCTTCCAGGAGGTCTTTGGCTTAGCTGTGGTTATGGGGGAAGCTGTTCAGTCCAATATTGCCCCACAACCAGTGGGCTATGCAGCTGGATTAAAAGTAAGTAATAGAAGGAAGACCTTCTGGGTATAGAAACTGGCAGTAATCTCTTCATAATTCTGGTAATAATCCTGTGGTCTGTATGGAGCTAAGTGGTTTTTACATAATGAAATGATCAGCTTGGTTTTAATTGGACAACTCTGTAGTGTTATGAAGATATAGTGGACTTTTAAAGAAACCTAAGATGGGTTTTTAATTGGGGGAGTAAACATGCAGAGAGCACAAAAAGAAAATGAGTCCTAAAAGAGATATTCTTAACCCAGTGTTAACATTCAAATCAATTACTAAAGAGATAATAACCCTCAAATCCCATAAGCTTTTTATTACTATCACTATTAATAATACTTTACACTTAATGAGTATGTATTTCTTCAGGGTTAGGAGCCTCTAATTACAGCATTTTTGCCAACCAATTAATAAATAACTTTGTTTTATGTCTGCTATGTTTAAATACACCGTAATGTATATATTTTATTCATTAACATTAAACTCTCATAGTTAACAGCGCTAAATTCATAACTCTTAGTGTAAGTCCTTAGAGTACAGGGTAAGCTCTAGGGTCTTTGGGTATCTTACTTTAGTACTGAGATAATTCAATGTGGCCTCTATACCACCTAATTTTTGATCCCCTGTACTTTTAGAAAATAAAGGTAAAACCCCATTCTCAGGATATTGGTAGGGAATGATATTAAAATTTCTATAATTATGACTCCAAAGGATGCCACATTTAATTAATGTGGTCAGAGGATAAGAGAGGTGAATATAACTCCCTCTTCATTTTCTCGTCTGGATTCCGTAAACAAAAAAAAAAGAATTAGACTTGTCTGCCTAGCTCATTTCTATATCTCTAGTAGGTGCTAATTAATTTCAGTGAAATATTTTATGACCCTTACGAAGTATAAAGTCCAGTGCTGTAGGATACGAAGAAATGAACAGTTTCTGTTCCCTGGAAGTATAAAATCTAGGAATATTTTGTTATAGTGTATAGCTGAGATATCACCTTCAAAGAGTTAGGGGTGAGTCTCTAAACATACCCCTAATCCATTAATAGTTTTTACTGAATTAACATTTATTTCAACTTTATAATTAAAATTCAGCCATAACTACCTCTTGGGAGGAGTGAATTAGGTAAATTGATGATATCCAGTATAAAGAACTAAGTTTATCTTATTCATTACATTTTTCCCCAAAAAATTACTTAGATTCTGAACATTAGCGATACAGGCCCTCAGAAGCTCTTTCTTTTGTTCAGTTTTTCATGTAGTTGAGTTCTTACTACAGGCCTATTAGGTTAGACACTGTGCTATATACTAGAGATATAAGAGTTAAGAGTAAGCAAAAATACACAGTCTTGATTTAATGTAAGTATCTTTTCATCCTTCATCTTTATAAGTTAATATCTTTACTCATTCTCATCTAGTTTTCATTTTTCTGTTCTTTATTTCAGTTATCTCCGAAATAAATTTCAGTTGTCTCTAGAAGTATCTTAGCTTTCTCAGTTTTCACTTGAATAGGAATTGATCCCTTAATCTCATTCACTATTAAGCTCTGCTGTCTAAAATAAAAATAGGTATTTAACTATGGCTAATTTTATTTAGAAATAACTTATCTTGCTTTTTGAACACATTACTCATGATCACTGTTTATGAAGTGATTCAGATAAAAATAGTAAACAGCAACCTTGTTTTCATTAGTCCAGTTTTTAGTTTTCTGTAAAAAGATTATTTAATTCATGATCTTGATTTATCTGCATAGTGTTTCTAGCCCCTCAATTTTGTTTCATTAATGGTGATAATATTCCTGAATAAAACTTAAAACTGTCACCTTAAAGTTATCTTTAAAGAGAATCAGAAGAATAAACATTTACTATTGATATGATTGCCTACTTAGAAAATTTGTGAGAATCAACTAAAAATCTGGGATGGGCCTTAATCGGTTTGGCTCAGTGGATAGAGCGTCGGCCTGCAGACTGAAGGGTCCCGGGTTCGATTCCGGTCAAGGGCATGTACCTTGGTTGCAGGCACAACCCTGGTGGGGAGTGTGCAGGAGGCAGCTGATCAATGTTTCTCTCTCATCAATGTTTCTAATTCTCTCTCCCTCTCCCTCTCCCTTCCTCTCCGTAAAAAATCAATAAAATATATTTAAAAAAAAAAATAAAATCTGGGATGGATAAAAAATTTTTATTCAGTAGGAGGGCTCCTTGCCAGGTTAACATTAAAAAACACAGTTTTCTTATATTAGTAATAACCATTTAGAACACAGAATATATAAATAATTCATTTTACAGTAGCAACCAAAACAATAACGCAAATTGGAATAATTTGGAAGGCATACTCCAAACCGAGTACTGAGAGGAACATGATTGTACTTTTTCACCTTTTGTCTTCTGTATTGTGTGAATGAGTAGATGTGTGTGTGTATAAATGTATGCATGTATTGCTTGTATAATCATAAATTAGTATATTTAGTAATGAATAATTTGAAATGGTTTCTAATCTACCCTGTTATTCAGGGTGCCCAGGAACGGATAGATACCTTGCGTCGAACTGGAGTGATCCATGAGAAACAGATTGCTGTGTCAGTAGAAAACTTTATTGCAGAATTGCTTCCTGACAAGTAAGAGGCTTTTTTTTTTTTTTTTCCTTGTAATGAGAACTCTTAACACATTGCATACCGCATAGAAATCTCTAAGACATACGCCAGGGACCGCGTGTTTTTGGGCAAACTGCACGTTATTTAAATCATAACTACAGATCATAATGCACTTTAGGTGTTGTTTTTCAATAATTATAACATTTTTACTTACAAAAACAAACAATTAAACAATTAATGTTCCTAGTACTTTTTTAACGTATGGTACTGCGTAGAACATTTTCCTCTATGAAGAGGGACCAAACAAAATTTACATAAGTATCTAGATTCGCTCCTTTTTCCATGGGTGGCACCAACTCTTC
Organism: Myotis myotis; assembly: GCF_014108235.1. NCBI lineage: Eukaryota > Metazoa > Chordata > Mammalia > Chiroptera > Vespertilionidae > Myotis > Myotis myotis. The sequence goes on from NW_023416357.1 coordinate 77,878,924, forward strand.
AGGCTCTCGTAGGAAATTTTTTCTTTCCACTCGCTGGAATACACGTAGGTTCATGCTGCTTCGTATCACCTGACAATCTTTTGGGTGTACAAAGGCACGTGGGGCCATGTGTTCGGAACGTAGGTTCAAGCTTACAACCACAGCCGTTGGCTATGATTGTGCTGGGAGGGCCCTGCCCTCCAGCTGGGACTTGCACGTGGCAATGAGAGGACCCTGTCCTTTCATTAGCCCGAGGCTTGAACCTGGCCAAAACACTGTAACTGCGCCCCACAGTGGACAAGACAGTGTGTTGACATCTAAGGTCCATAACAGATGGCGCGCGAAACACGAGAACACTCCTGAGCAGTACGAAATGTGTTAAGATCTTTCTTAGTAGCTTTTAAATATACAATACAGTATTATTCATTGTAGTCACCACGTTGTACATTATATTCCCATGACTTATTTTATAACTTGAAGTTTGTACCTTTTGATCCCCTTCACCCAGCCTCTGGCAAGCACCAATCTGCTCGTTATATGTCGTGTTCTGTGTTTTAAATTTGTTTTTAGATTCCATATATGTCAAATTATACAATATTTGTCTTTCTCTTAGTTCCCTTAGCATAGTGCTCTCAGTGTCTATGTGCCTTGTCATAATGGCAAGATGTCCCTTTTTATGGCTGAATTATATTCCAGTGTCTGTGTACACATTTTCTTTATCCATTCATCCTTCAGTGGACACTTACATTGCTTCCATACCTGGACTCTTTTAAATAATGTTGCAGTGAACATAGGGGTACGTATATCTTTTAGTGTTTTATAAATACTCTGAAATAGATTGCTGGATCATATGATACTATTTTTCATTTTTTGGGACACCTACATACTGTTTTCCATAGTGGCTGTACCAATTTACATTCCTACCAACAGTTTGTAAGTGTTCCACCTTTTTGATAATAGCCATTTCAACAGGTGTGAGATGATACTACATATGGTTTGGGTTTGCATTTTCTGGATGATTAGTGATGATAGAGCATCTCGTGGTTTTGATTCTGGTTAATGAAAATGCTGGTGGTGGTACAGTTGACTTCACTTAAGTCAACTTACAAGTGTCTTTTAATGGAAAAAGTTTTCATTGTGAAGGATTTATCAGGAATGAGGAAAGGATTTGTTATTCCCTCTGAGCTTATTTTTTAATTTACTAATAAGTTTTCCAGTTGGCTATATAAAAAAAATTTTCCTTATTTTTTCAAGTGACAAAAATATTATGCATGACAAACTATTTGAACTTGATCAGTAGAGATTGCCGTTTTTCTTTCTCCCTGGGGCAGGGAGTGAGGTGAAGTTGAAAGATTAGTAGGAAGAAGAGGGGGAGGAGAACTGAAAGTTTCCTCAGCCAACAGCGCTAATAGTGAAAGAAACGGAAGCGGTTTGGTGGGTATGATAGGTGTTGCAGTTTTAGATTTATTGAGCTGAAAGGGATATCTGGGTGGACATGTTTAGGAGCATGATAGTATTTTAGAGAACAAAGATGTCCTTGGAGTTCTTCTAACGTGTATCACTAGCACCACAGTGAATACACAAGAACTTTCCATGATAAGTCATTTTCAGTTATTTTTTTTTATTATTCCTCCTCTTGGAATTAAGCCAAGGGAATTTTATATATTTTTATGGGTTGTTTTCTTGAAAATTGATTAGAAAAACATTTCCTTTTTGAAATCCGTTAATATTTTATCAAAATGATATTACATATACCTTTTATTTAGCACATAACTTGAAACTCATATTCTGTTGCAGATGGTTTGATATTGGCTGTTTGATAGTGGAAGATCCTGTCCATGGCATTCACCTAGAAACATTTACACAAGCTACACCAGTGCCTTTGGAATTCGTACAACAGGTTAGTTTTTTCCATTTTCATTATGCTCCAGGGAAGCTTTCAATATTCTTTCAAAATAAAAATGTGGGCAGATTTTTTGTTGGAAATAGCCTCCTAGCTTTTTTTCCTTCTGTTTTAGTACCTCCTTACTTTTGTTTTCCAACTGTCTTTAAAAAGGTAATATAGTTAATCACTATTTTCCTCACCCTAAGATGAAAAGAGATTTACCTCTTCTGGTTTTATGTTCACCTTTCCTTTATTTTCCCTTTGTCTTGATCTTCCTCTTTGGTGGTAAGTAGGAACCTTAGTGAAAGCCATATGTCTTTACCTATTCACATTGTTTCTATACTGAGGCATAAATGTTTAATGATTCTGATTCTTTCTACATTTTTGTTACTTTTTTTTTCTTGAACAAAATGGAATATAAGTGCTTATTTACATTGGAATCTTCGTACTTGTAAATGGCATTTTTGTTGACTTTTTTTACAATAAATTTTATTGATTTTTTACAGAGAGGGATAGAGAGTTAGAAACATTGATAAGAGAGAAACATCGATCAGCTGCCTCCTGCACACTCCCCACTGGGTATGTGCCTGCAACCAAGGTACATGCCCTTGACCGGAATCGAACCTGGGCCCCTTGATTCCGTAAGCCGATGCTCTATCCACTGAGCCAAACTGGTTAGGGCAGTTGACTTTTTTCTATCACATTTGTACTCATGCACATTGTCATCTCAAAACTTTATTGGATTCTCTCCCAAGAAAATACATGTATGCACTCACATATAAATTGGGCAGATGTGTGCTTAGAATCCCTGAAAGCAACTTGTGGCTCTCTAGGTTTACAGCTTAGATGGGGACTAAGAATTGATGCTTGGAATTTTGAAGTTATTGAACCTTTTATTTATACCGTAATTTATTTTCAGAAGTACAAGAAAGCATTTTTGTAGATGTTTACAAGATTGTAAGCAAATATTATGCCTATTGTTATACCAATAAATTAGAAAAATTGGACAAAATGGTCGATTTAGTAATTAGGTTGAACCATATGGAATTGCTGTCTAAAAAAGTCAAATATTGGCAGTTTCATATGATTCAACCTTAATCACCTCAATGAAGCTTTCCAAAGTCATCTCATTAACCTAATACATCTTTATAGCTCTTAACACTTAGGAAATTACAAGAGTTTTGGGAGCTCTGCCAAAAATTGGGATGAAGACTAACTATGTATTTCTTATAGTGAAACAGTCAAACGATACAGGCACATTAAGCTCCCATTCAGTTATTAATAACTTCTAGTCTTTCATATATGAAAATGTCTCCCAGAGTGGGGCCACTCAGGTTTGCAGGTTTCTATTTGATCTATTCAGGTTCCCAAAGCAAAGGCGATGCCAGCAATATAGGGCTTCCCCCTTGCAGGCACCTGGTACAAGCATGCCTCATAGATAGTGCAGGTTAGGTTTCAGACCACCACAATGTTTTCTGGTGCATATAAAAGTAATGTTTACACAATACTGTAGTCTAATAAGTGCAATAATATCAGTATGTCTATAAAAAACAGTGCACATACCTTAATTTAAAAGTGCTCACCGCCAAAACCGGTTTGTCTCAGTGGATAGAGCGTCGGCCTGCAGACTAAAAGGTCCCGGGTTCGATTCCGATCAAGGGCATGTACCTGGGTTGCGGGCACATCCCCAGTAGGAGGTGTGCAGGAGGCAGCTGATCAATGTTTCTAACTCTCTTTCTCTCTCCCTTCCTCTCTGTAAAAAAATCAATAAAATATATTTTAAAAATAATAAAAATAAAAGTGCTCACCATTATCTGAGCCTGTTGGAAAAATGGTGCCGATAGACTTGCTTGATGCAGGATTGCCACAGACCTTAAATTTGTAAAAAAACAAACGATATCTGTAAAGCAGGAAGTGAAGTGAAATAAAACAAGGCATGCATGTATAATGAAGCTAAGAGACAGTATCATCTCTTGCATTGAGCCTTTTGAGTTGTTAATGTAATATTCGATTTCCCTCATTACATAAACCATTTATTCATTCTCTTACCCATAGCAACTATTTTTCCTTCTCTCCGTTTATACCCAAACTTTTCTACCTTTGGAAAGGACATTAGGTTTGGCCACTGTGCTGGTCCATAGAGCAGGCAGCAATCCAAGTCTAGCAAGTGTATTTCCCTCAGCCCATATGGGCATCCTTTTAACAGGCTAGGTTCCCATTGCCCTCCTGCCTGACCATAGGGCCAGGCCACTGCCTGTAAATCAGTAAAAACTGAAACATAGGGGATTTTACCACTGTTCAATTTTTCCATCACTATTAGGAAAACAGCATGCACTTCAGCGCACCCTGCTGATTTGTTTTCACTTTAAGTCAGAGTGGTGGCTTTCCAAATGGGATGTTGTCCATTCACCTTGGAACTGCCATTTGTAAACCAAGGAATCTTTCACTTGAGAGCTGTTCAGAGGGCACTGTCCATGCAGCAGTTGGTTCCAGCAGCTCCTCGGGTGTCTCCAGAATTGGTCCCACAAGCAAAGAGACTCCCTGCTTGCATCTCCTCCTCGCATTCCCACGGCAGCATGATCCTGTGTAAACCACTTGCATAATATTGTAGGGGAATAGAACTATGAAAGCTCATTGTTCCGGTCACTGCCATCTCTTTAGGGCATTTCTTCAGCAGCAGCAGCAGTGTTCAGTCCTTCAGTCAAGAATGTCTAATAACAAGGTAGCAAATGCCCTGCAATTGGAAATTCTCTGATCCAAAGTCCCAGTAGTCATTGCTGGGAGGCACTCACAGGTTTTTGCCCCTACCATCACTCCAGCTTCTATCCTACGCTGTGTGGGCTGAGGCAGTTGTACTGATTCCCATATAGCATGTCTGATTCCCATATAACTGCTTGAAGGGCAGATGTACATGCCTCTGTTTTACAATACTAGGTAGACGAAACATTCCCCAGTGAAGTACAGTGTCCATCCCCAAAGTAGTCAGGAAAGGAAACACAGTGACTTCATGTAAAGCCCATTCACATACACCAATTCAGCTACAAACTTGCATGGTAATTCCATCAGCTCTTATGCTTCTAACTGTAGTCTCTGTTAGGACTTTATCAACAGGGTTTGGTTTTATAATACTAGGTAAGGAAAGTGTTCTCTAGCAGCCATAATATCTGTTCCCATAAAGCATCCAGGTAGAGGGACACAACTTATTTACGTATACCTGCTTAAACATTGAGCTTTCATAATTGTATCAACCTTTACATTTATATTATTTCAATCTATTATAGCACTCGTCAGGGGAGTCTTGGAAACCTCTTCACCCCATGACCATTTTATTCACTATTGTGACAAAAGGCTCTGCAGTGATAAATATTAGAAACTTTGTCATTATAAGGGTGCCTCAGGGGTCAGCAAAAAAGTAGCCTGCAGCCAAATCTGGCATACCTGCCTGTTTTTGTAAAATTTTATTGGAACACACTCCTGCCCATTTATTTACATGTTGTTATGGCTGCTTTTGTACTGCAGTAGAATTGACTAGTTACAGTGGAAACCATCCCGCCCACAAAGCTTAGACTGCTTACTGTCTGGCCCTTTTCAGAAAAAGTTTGCTGACCATTGCAGGAGGATAATTTTTATTTTATTTTTAGGAATACATATTGGGGGAAAAACATACAATGCTCAAAGAACAAAGCATCAAAACTGTATAAACTAATATCAAAACTTAGGATATATTGCCAAGTAAAAATAAACTTCATCTAGTATGATCCATATGTTTACATATGCACACATGTACACTTTAACATTATATATATTAATAGAAAACAAAACGCAACAAGCTGTTACGTGGTTAATTCTGAAGAGTGATACTGAAAGAGTGTCATTTGCTTTTTACTTTGCCTTTTTTCTATTGTCATTGTTTACTTTTTTTTTTGTCATGAGCTTCAAATCTAAGATACCAAAGCATGTGCCTTCCTTTTATTCCTGCTATTCAGCTCTCTCTGTTCCTTTTTTATCTGTCCTAAGAGTTTAATTCTGTGCTTCCTTACTGTTGGAATTTGAATGATGTAATGATGCTATCCTGGACTGCATATTATTTTATAGGTATTAACTTATTCACATGAAAATAAAGTTTCTGGGGGTACTCTACAAATTAATTGAACTATCCTTTTCTGAATGGATTAAAGCCTAATATGCATGCAGTTTCCTTCTTTCTGGTAGGAACTTCATAACTGTAAAGAGATACGATATTTCTACTTTAGTACTAATTTTATTATGAACCTGAAGTGACACCGAATGTAGAAGTAGAGCTTAGGCCCTCTGACACTGAGCTGTTAGATATAGTCATTAGACTTAAGACCTTGATTATATTTTAAACAAATTAGCTGTGTGCAATATCGTGTTGATTCTTTCATAGCTTTGGAACTTCATACAGTTGGCAGCATTAGCTGTTTCTCAGGTTCTATCATCAGTATTAAGAGCAACCTGAGAGACTTTGAAATGTCACTTACAGCTATTTCCAATGATTTTTAAATTGTATTATAAATAATATACATTTCATTTTTCTATAGGCTCAAAGTCTAACTCCCCAGGACTACAACCTGAGGTGGTCAGGCCTCTTGGTGACAGTAGGCGAAGTCCTGGAAAAGAGTTTAGCAAATGTCAGCCGGACTGATTGGCACCTGGCTTTCACTGGCATGTCACGTCGACAGATGATCTACAGTGCAGCCAAAGCAATAGCGGGCATGTATAAACAGCGCCTGCCCCCCAGGACCGTGTGAGAAACCTACCTAGATCCTGAGACATCCCCACCTTGAGCTTGGTGGTGAAGAAGACATTTACTTTCTGAACTTGGATAGCGTCAGTGATCCAGGAGTTTTGGTAATTTTCCTGTAGGCTGCAGTTTTTCTTTCCCTTTAAGAAGCCATGGTGTCATGTCAGCAAATGAAAGGAAACAGATCGTTTTTATGATCATTTAATTACCTGTACTATAGTTCTCAAATATATAACTATTTTTATAGGACAATTTGATACCAGATTTAGAGTACAAATTCATGTGTTAAGAAATGTAACTTGATATGTACTTGATTATTTTGTTTTTCATAACATGGTTAATGACATACTCGTTGAATATTCTTTAAAAGCATTGTTTCTTTTAATTCAAGATTAATCTCTGTCATTCTTTGAAGGTTTTTTTGTGTGTGCACATGATCTCAGGTCTGATACTGAGCGTCTGCTCAACAATTTACCCTAAAACACCTACCTGTAGAGAGATGGTGCACATTTTGTTTGCATAGTTTTAACATGGGCCAAAACAACAGAATGGATCATTTTCTCTTTGGTTATCATGTACACACATAGTGTGAATAATTCTATATTTTTCTTTTTAAATAACTTCTGGCATCTTACAGATTTATACTCTGATCATTAGGGTAATACATTTTACTTTTTGACTGTTATGTGACAACTAAATGGCAAATGATTTGAGTATTTTTTAAATCAGAAGCATTTATTTTCTTAATACTGCTATTCAGTATTTCCTAGTAAATTCTGACAACAGCCATTATTTCTGATTCCATTCATATTTTTCCATTATAATGGAGAAATTTTGGGAGGGAATTACTTTGTTGTTAATGGGATTGTATGCTTCTTAATTAAGGTTACTTCTAAGTTTGCCTGAAACACTACTTTTCCAACTTGCTACATTCTGCCTTTACTTTTAATGGAACTTTTCAAAGAAACTTTTATATGCAATCTGGTTTATTTAGTCCATTATGTTGGTACTTAGTGAAAGTTTCTTTTTCTCCCAAATATATTTACCGTTTTTGTGTTTTATATAAATCAAAATTAAATAGTTTGTCTTACACTTTTAAACTCTATATATGCAATTTTAAATAACACTTGAGGTAGTTTCTTATATAAATGTAATTTATTTACTCTTCTATGCAGTTTTTAGAGATAAAAGAATTAGCACAATCTTATAAAGGGTGTTAAAGCTCTTATCCTGCACTGTCATTACACGTAAGGTTTGCTTTGTATTTTTGCAGTTTTTTACCTGGGGCTGAATGAATAAGTATTCAGTGAAATTCAAGCTGTCATTCAAAGTAATGAGAGAAAAGAGATGAAACCAGTTGTGGCATAATAGGGACAGAATACTTTTTTCCTCTGTTTTCTCCATCTTTCATGAATAAGAGAAGCCTTTCTCTACCATTTGTATTTGTCCTTTATTTTCAAAAGATCCCTTTTCTAATAGTATTTTATCATGGCATGGCCTGATGACTAATTATGATTATGGATAAAGGAAAGTATTCCTACTTAAAATACTTTCGCTACTTCCCTTCTATTACTGGGAAATTTTACAGATCCTAAAAGTAACTCATTACCTCTCTCACACCACAGCAGCGTTAGCAAGGCAGTCTGCTAGTGTTGGTGTTTTGGTGCTCACCATCGATTTAAGACCATGGTCCTTTTACCCACCATCCAACTTCCCTCTGTTCTTTCCTCTTTCTGCTCATCTCCTTCCAACTCCCACACTAGCATTTCTTAGATTCGGACTGGGAGCTGTTGGCTTTTTTCCTCCCTCAAGCTTCTTAGGAAAGAAAACTTGTCTTCCACACAGTCCTTCACTGCTATTGTTTTGGTCGAGTTTGTGATTTATTTATTTTTCCTGAAGTGCTCCAGTAACTACTTACTGAATTTTATAAGCTTATACATGTCTTCGTTTTAATTAGTGTGAAAGAGAACAGGTAAAAATGCAGGAAGAGTAATTTAACATCAACCTCAGTTGACAGAGGTACTCAGATTATTCAATTCAAGATCTTCCTGTTACTAAGTTTGTCCAGCAACCCTGGACCTAGAACTGTGCCACAGACTTATGGAGTTGGAAAGCTTTAGGCAATACTAGTGGTTTTCTCTTCTGATCTCTTATCATTATTACTTCCCCACTCTTTGGTCCTCTTTCTCTCAAGGAGTAATGAAGAAATTGAGATGAATGAATTTATACAAAATGGTAGCAGAAAGTAAGCAGATAAGAGTACAGATGAACATGTATTATGTACATCTATTAAAAATTATGCAAATTAGTGACATACTCAGGGTCAACTAAATTACTTTAATACGTTGTTGGATTTATTTTATTCCTTGGCTAGAAAAAATTCTTAACAGGAATTTATGTTCTGTGAAGCCAAACTTCCTATGTTCTAGAATAGTGGTTCTCAACCTTCCTAATGCCGCAACCCTTTAATACAGTTCCTCATGTTGTGACCCCCAACCATAAAATTATTTTTGTTGCTACTTCATAACTGTAATTTTGCTACTGTTATGAATTGTAATGTAAATATCTGACATGCTATATGTGTTTTCCGATGGTCGCGACCTACAGGTTGAGAACCGCTGTTCTAGAAGATATTGAGTTATGCGTAAATTATTAAGAAACTTAGATTTTTACTCCCAGAATATGGTTTTTAAGGTACTATGCAGGATGATGTATTGGGTTATATCAATTTTGTAAGTATGTAAATATGACAAATAAATAATACCTCTACTTATTTCCCAGAAGTGTACAGTGATTTTTTAAAATGCTTATGCATATTAATATTAGAAGGGCCCATATTCCCTTTTTTGTCTAAACTGGCAACTGGCTACCAAGAATTCCTATCGAAAAGCAACTTCAAGCACCATCTTTCAACATTCAGATATATCAGAGTTGTTAACTTTACGTTCACAGAACTCAGAATATTTAGGAAGAAGATGAACTGGAGATAGAGTTAATAGGCCTGTGTTCATGAAAAGACCTGCATTTAATTTATCCTTGACCTTCACTTCATAGGTGTCATCTTTAAAAGAAAAAAAAAAGTTTTATTTGTTACTGTATTTGTCATTTGGAGCCTAGAAGGAGAGATTATTGTTTTGGTTTGGCACAGGAAGAGGTATTGTAAAAGACACTGCAATATTGATTTGGGGGTTTTGTTTGTTTGCCAACAAAACAATATTGCTGTCAACAGACTAGAAAACACCAGTTGAAGGCCCAGGAAAGGCCCTTTTATAGTTACATCTTTTTTCAGTATTAACTAGAGAAGAAAAAAGTTTTGGAAAGACAAAATTGGCAAGGCCATATGAAGGAGGTCTTTTAAATTGTCAAGAATTTAAAGCAGTAAGAAAGGAAAAAGGAACTTATGAGTTCCTTTGTTGGTTACTCATTGGAGTAGGAACTTAATGTTTTACCTCTAAAACATTAAGTTTCTTATCCAGTATCATCACAACTGAATTATAGAGATGTAAGTCCAGTGGTGTGTGATTTACTCTATACCAGTGATTTGGCACAAGAATTTTAAAAACTTGCAATACCTGACTATTCAGGGACACTGACCTTTTCCCGTGGATTGTCAAATAAACACACAGCAATCAAAATTATACCTATTTTTGTAGCCAGATCAGCAAAAATACAACATTTTTTGGTGTGCCGCAGAATTTTAGTAATGTAGTAGTATATATGTGAGATGAAAAGGGTTGAAAATCGCTACCCTAAACCATTCTCTTCTAAAACATCCTAAGTATTTGCTTTAGGAAGTTAGGGGTGCATTGTTAATCTTATGACTGTTGAATTCAACTTAATCACATAATAGCAGGAAGACTTAGCTCTAGTATACTTTTAATTTTGTAATATACTAGAGGCCTGGTGCACGAAAATCATGCACTCCTGGGGGAGGTCCCTCAGCCCACCCAGCCTGTGCCCTAGCAGTCTGGGAGCCCTCAGGGGATATCCAACTGACGGCTTAAGCCCGCTCCCCAGGTCAGACATCCTTAGTGCTGCCGCTGAGGCGGGGTAGGCTCCTGCCACTGCTGCTGCACTCGCCTGGCTTCTGGCTGAGCAGCGCTTCCCCTGTGGGAGCGCACTGACCGCCAGGAGGTAGCTCCTGCATTGAGCGTCTGCCCCCTGGTGGTCAGTGCATGTCATAGCGACCGGTCATTCCACTGTTAGGTCGATTTGCATATTAGCCTTTTAGTATATAGGATTTTTGAAGGAAAACTTATTTTTATCCCCTATTTTTTTTGTTTTTAAAAGTGGTGTTTTTGACTTTGCTAATAATGAGAATACATCTGTGATATTTGAATATTCTTCCAAATTTGGGAAACCATAAACTAACTAGGTTTACTTTTGAGTATAATTTTTAGGATTAAAGCCAGAAATGTTCTAATTGTTAAACTACTCTTCAAACAAGGTACTTTTAAAATAATACCTTTTAAAATATTTTGAGAACCACTGTTAGAATATGCTGACTCATTCTGCATGTCCTAAGATATTTTAAGAGAATGATGTCACCAAGATGGTGACAGGTTGTTCCTGACACTGTTCCCCCTCACAGGAAGAGCTAACAGCTATTCAATGACAAGACACCACTGAGAGAATCCTAGAACATGGGGGTGAGGCTGAAGCACCTTCCTGCATCAAAAACCAAGGCAGACTGATTTTCAAGGCTAAGAGGAAGGACTATATGTTGACCACATTGCCCTTCCCCAGGCCAGAAGAGTACTATGCCAAGAAGTGACCCCCTGGACCTATAGTTTCCTTCAGTGGGAAAGAGCTCAGGGTGGACATCCAGCTCTCTCAGAGTTGGGGGTCTCTTAGAAGCCCCCATTTCAGTTTTGCTTCCTGGAGATTGGAGAGAAGTCTGCAGAACTTAACCACTGGGAACCTGTAACAGAGGAGTGGGGATGGACTTACAACCACCAGCATTCGGATCTTGGCATACTGAGTTCCTACCCGTAGCACCTAAGTAGTTATCCAAACCAGTGTCTTTGCTCATCTGCAAAACCAAGCTGGTGGCACAGTCTGACCAAGAAACTTGGCTGGGTGCAGATATGCCTGAATTGGATCCCCAGATGAATAGCCTAACCTGCTCTCATCTAGGCAGGGGAGCTGAGTCATAGTCCAGCTCACGGCTGAGTGTAACTCCTGGCTCCATCTGAACAGAAAAGCAGGCAAGAGTACCTGTTCAATGCTTGAACAGAGTACAGAATGCACAGTTGATTATGCACAGAACAAAGCCAGTGCTGGGTATGGGATGTTACCCCCTCCTCCCAGTCAGGGGAGATAATTCACTTCTCACCATAAAGTCTGGTCTGATTGGGAAAACCTGGGAGGAGGCTGCTTGGAGCTGGCCCTCCCCTCAGGGGAGCTGAGAATATCCCCACTCCCCATGCAGTGAAGCTTCCAGGCCTGTCCAACCAGAAAGTCTGGCGGGACACCTGGAAGGCTAAGTAGCCCATCAACACTTGAGCAGAGAGTCCAGCACGCAGAGCTGACCGCGCAGAGCAAAGCCAGGAAGCCTGTTTGGCCAGGAACGAGGCATGCGTCAGCTTGGGTCCAGGCCATAAACAAAGTCTTTCTGGCTTTGGAGTTGGTTCTCTCAATGCCTGGTCAGGGAAACTAATTTGTAACCTCACTCATTGCTGAATACAGTTTTCAGCCCACCCAACCAGGGAACTTAACCAGAGCACAGGGGAAACTGTGAAGTCCATCCAACAGCCCTACTTACAGAACTTGAACAGAGAGCATAGCCATAGCCAGTGGCTTTCCCCATTTGCGGAGCAAAACTGATGGCCTTGTCTGGCCAGGGAATGTAATGCATATCCTTGCCTGATCAAGTCCCCAGTCAACAAGCTGTGCATGCTTTGGGCCCCATTCTACTGCTCCACCAGGGCATGGAGGCTAATTTATAGCCCCTTCTACTGAGTATAGAAGCCAGTCCCGAATGTCTAGTAAGCCTAACCAGATAACCTAGGCAACTGGTGGAACACATCCTACCACCTCACTTGGGCAGAGAATCAATCCAATAGTCTTATCTAAGTGTTTTCAGACTGGCATCTCTGCCCCACTCAGCTTAGAGCTCAAGGAGTGGGCTCTCTCATAAATAGACTCTGATAACACTCTCTACTACCCCCAAGAGCATTACCAGTAGACACACCCAGAAACCCTCAACTGAGCTTCCTGGTAAAGAACTATCTCTGCCAAAGCAAACGTCTAAAGACTGGAAGAAGAAATTACTCAAATGCACACATACCAAAGTAAGGAACTAAGAATCACAAACAATCAGGTAACATGACACCATCAAAGGAAACTAATAGAGCTTCACTAACTGACCCTAAAGAAATGGAAATCCATGAACTGGAAGACGAAATTTCAGAATAATTTTCTTTAGTGAACTACAAGAACATAGACAACTAAATGAATTAGGAAAACAATGATGAACAAAAGTTTAACTACGTAACAGAAACTCAAAAAAGGAAAAACCCAAACATAATCCCTAGAGTTGAAATATGCAGTGACTGAATTGAAAATTCAATAGCGAGTTTCAAAAGCAGACTTGACAATGTGGAATAATCTAACCTATAATAGAGGATTTTGGAATTATCCAGTCAGAGGACCAAAAAGAGAAAAAGAAAGAAGGCTATAGAAATAATGGGACACTGTCAAAAGAAACAATACCTGCATTGTGGAAATTCCAGAAGGAGAAGAAAGAGAAAGGGACAGAAAGTATATTTAAAGCATAGGCCTGGTGCATGAAATTCATGTATGGGTGGGGTCCCTAGGCCTGGCTGGCAATCAGGGCTGATCAGGTTCCCCGCCTCCTCCCATCCTCCTTCCCTCACCGCCTGCGTCCACTGCCACGCACCCCCGGTTCCCTGTCCCAGCCTGGGGCCTGGCTGGGGGGAGGGATGAGGGGAGGAACCCAGGAGGTTGGCTGTCAGCCCCAAGGAGGGAGCCAGCCCTCGGCCCCCCTGGGAAGGGCTGCATCTGCCACCAACCACACCCAGTTCCCCATCCCAGCCCTGGGGCCTGGCCCTGACAGGGCGATCAGGGCCTTCCGGCCAGAGGGAGGGACCGGGAGGTTGGTTGGCAGGCCCCATCGGTCATCGGGGCCTGCAGGCTGGGAGAAGCACCTGTGTTGAGCGTCTCTGCCCCCTGGTGGTCAGTGTGCATTATAGCAACCAGTCGTTCCATCATAACTGTTGCTTAGGCTTTTATATATATACATGTTTGGCCCTTAATAAAAAATAACCAGCTATTATAGGAAAAGAAGTTTTTCCCAGAAACCAAGAAAAAAGAACTGGTAATAGAAACTAGCCCACAGGACCTCAAAAGATGGACTATCAAATATGATCTTTAAAATAAATCAATATTTCCAAAAATTAAGACAAAATGGAGAACTTTAGCAAAGAATGGAAACTACAAAAATAATTAAATGAAATTCTATTTTTCAGTTCTAGAATTTTCAAGTCAATAGGCGAGGTTAGTAGAGTAGGCACAGGTGAGGAAAGAATTAGTGAAGGAGCAGATAATTGAAGGAAAACATCTAAAGTTCAGAGTCAAAGTAACAGAAATGGGGAAGAGACATGGGACACAGTAAAAATGTCCTTCTAAAGTCAGGTTTACATTTGATATTTTTAAATATTTTCAATGAGAAGAAATAAAATATCCATTAAACAATCATGCTGTGTGGTACAGAAGGAATTTGGCATATGGGGCTAGACTTGAGTTCTTTTATTAAAAAATGCTTACTTTTAAAATTACAGTCTCACAGTAAAGGGGATACAGAATTTGGCAGTAGCATATCCTAAGCATATCATACTACCACTGTAATATCCAAAGGCAAAGAGAAAATCTGAATTGTAGCTAGAGAAAAAAGGGTTTTCACTTGCCTTAAAAGAAGCAATAAGACTGCCAATTGGCTTATTAATGTAAACAATAGAAGCCAGAAGATATTGGTATGTTATCTTAAAAGCGCTGAAAGAAATGTCAAACTAGAATTCTATATCCATGGAAAGCATTCTTCAAAAATGAATGTAAGATAAAGACATTTAAAAAAAAAGAATGCTTGTCACCAGGAGATCCATAATAAAAAAGGACATTATAAAAGGGTCTCTTCAAGGTAAGGATGAAGAATAATCACAGAAGGAAGCTCATAAACACAGAAAGAAATAGAGAACAATAGAAAAGAATAAGTCATATGTAAATGGAAATGAATATTGATGCTATAAATAAAATTAATAATGTATAATGGTATTTTAAATATATGTAGAATTTTAAAAGAAAAGGAAAGGAAAGTACATGTGGTGGTAGAAGGATGTCAATCCAGTTAAAGTTCCCCAAAGTCAACGAATCTAATGATGGTCTTTTTATAAATGAGACAAGGATGCGGGGAAGAGGGGTGTTTTTAACCCTTATTTCACACCATTCACACATACACACAAAATGACTCCACGATTATTAATGTAAAATGTGAAAGTTAAACAATTATAAAACTTAGACTTCAACATAGATTGTCCTCAAGAACTTGGGTAAAGGAAAGATTTAAAAAAAGGACACACATTGTCCTTGACTAACCCTAAAGGAAGAGAGGGATAAGCATCTGTCTTGTGTTACAATTTAAACTTTTCTTCATTGGAAGATAGCATTCAGGGAATGAAGAGACAAGTGGGAGATATCTGCAACCTGGACTGCCTAGGGAATATAAAGAACTTCTAAAAATCAGTTAAGAAATAAAGATCAATGGAGCCGAAACCGGTTTGGCTCAGTGGATAGAGCGTCAGCCTGCGGACTGAAAGGTCCCGGGTTCGATACCGGTCAAGGGCATGTACCTGGGTTGCGGGCACATCCCCAGTAGGAGATGTGCAGGAGGCAGCTGATCGATGTTTCTCTCTCATCGATGTTTCTAACTCTCTCTCTCCCTTCCTCTCTGTAAAAAATCAATAAAATATATTAAAAAAAAAAAAAAAAAAAAGATCAATGGAAAAATAGGCCGGAGACTTCGTACCTCTCAAAGGAAGATATCCAAATGGCAAATACAAGAAAAGTTGCTCAACTTTATTATCTTTAATATCAGAGAAAAGCACATTAAAACCACAATAAAATTAAAAAGACTTAATATCAAGTATTTGCAAGGATGTGTAGAGCAAGTAAAAACTATATATATATATATATATCTCAATGGTGGGGGGGGTAACTTGTTACAATTACTTGGAACACATTTTGGCAATACCTACTATAGTTGAACAGTTGCATACATTATGACCCAGCATTTCCACTCCTATGTATATTTTCAACCGAAATACTATGTGTACCAAGATAATTGTAAAAAATGTTCACAGCTGCATTATTCAATTAAAGTAAAAACAAACAAAAAAACCACTAGAAATAGCCCAATAGTTCAGGGACAGAAGAAAGGTGAATAAATTGGGGTATATGCAGTCAACTGCAATATAAATGAACATACATTGCTATAAATAACACAAATGAGTTTCACAAGTATAATGTTGAAAAAAAAGTCAGGAACTAATACATATTGTATGGTTCTATTTATATAAAATTTAACAACAGACAAAACTCTTTATGGTGTTAGAATTTAGGCTACCATTGGGGATAAGGTAAAGGACTGATTTCAAGGAGGCCTATCAGGTGATTTGTGGGTGGCCTGTTTGTTGATCAGAGCAATGTATGATATCTACATGTTGGGATGATTTGCTAATTCGTTTGTCATTTGTGTAGTTTTCTGCCGGGAGCCGGTCCATCCTTGCTGTTTCAAGGGACCTGGCATATATGGCATATTGTTCTTAATATGTTTGCTCACCTTCTTGGCACTATGTGTTTTAACCAAGGTCTCTGAGAAAGGTTGTTTCCCCAGGTAGGGATTTTTCCCTGAAGTTAGGGAGGGAATAAAACCTCTTAACTAGTGCCAGGTGGGTAATTAATCACTTTAACTACGAACAATCATGCTTAAGCTACATAATCTTTACTCCCTGGAATGGAGATAAGAAACGCCCTAACCTTTGTAATAGAGATTGATAGGATTGAATCAACTGGTATAAATACAGATGTAATAAGACAGCAAGAGACAGAACTTAGAATACAGAGCTTAGAACACAGAACTCAGAAGACAGAACCTACAGACAGAACTTAGAAGACAGAACTTAGAAGACAGAACCAAGAGAACAGAACCAAGAGAGACAGAACCTAGGCACAGAACCTACACAGAACGTTCTCTAGAGACAGAAGAACTTCGCTGGAGAGAACATGGCAAAAGATCCTGGACAGAAACTGGCCTCAGAACCTAGAGACAGAACCTAGCGAGAGAACATGGCAAAAGATCCTGGACTGAACCTGACTACAGAAATTGGCAAGAGAACCTGACTAGAACCTGGTGACTGAACCTGGCTGGAGAACCTGGAGAACCTGGCTGGAGAACCTAGCAAGAGAATATGGACACAGACCCTGGCTGGAGATCCTAAGCAGAACTTCGCTGGAGATCCAGACCAGAACTTGGCTGGAGATCCTGGCTAGAGATCCTGGCTAGGCTGCTGATCAACTGAACGCTGTCTCTGTGTCATTCCTTCTTCGCCGACTCCATCCACACCTTTGGGGACCCCTGGACCTGCTGGGGTTGGACCCTGGCATATGGCGCCCGAACAGGGACCCCTAGGTAAGCGCCCCGCACTCGGGACGGATAGGACTCCACCGTAGGAAGAGGGTGGATAGTCTTCGCTGACTCCGTCCACACTTTTGGGAACCCCTGGAACAGGATTCCCCTAGGTAAGCCCCCACCCCCCATTGAGAACCCCCACACTCGGGACGGATAGGACTCCACCAGGGTACTCAGATCCCCCTATAGAGGATAAGTAGGGTAAGAAGGTGGATAGTACAGAACTTAGATTGAGAAGATGTGCCATACTGAGTCCAAAGAAAGAAGACTCTGTATTGATCTTTAGATTAAGAAGATGTGCCATACTGAGTCTAAAGAAATAAGACTCTGTATTGATCTTTTAACACATATGCTTGCTAGCAGAGGAATTAAGGTTACTCCCAGTCAGAACGTTTTATACAAGAAGTATGTCCATGCTTTTCTGAGGAAGGAAAGGTAAATGTAATGGCATGGGAGAAGGTAGGCCCAAGGAGCCTTATCCTTAACCCCACTGCAGCCTTTCCACCCTGGGAAAGTGCAGGATTGGCAAGCTCTCCCTAGGATGATAGATCAGGACTCAGGTAATAGCGGAAAGTGCCAATCCTACTCTTAAAATGGATACAAGAGAGCATTTGGGATTTTTCTTTTTAATGCCCGCTTTTAAAAAATAAAAAAGGGGGAATTTGCCGGGAGCCGGTCCATGCTTGCTGTTTCAAGGGACCTGGCATATATGGCATACTGTTCTTAATATGTTTGCTCACCTTCTTGGCACTATGTGTTTTAACCAAGGTCTCTGAGAAAGGTTGTTTCCCCAGGTAGGGATTTTCCCCTGAAGTTAGGGAGGGAATAAAACCTCTTAACTAAGTGCCAGGTGGGTAATTAATCACTTTAACTACGAACAATCATGCTTAAGCTACATAATCTTTACTCCCTGGAATGGAGATAAGAAACGCCCTAACCTTTGAAATAGAGATTGATAGGATTGGAATCAACTGGTATAAATACAGATGTAATAAGACAGCAAGAGACAGAACTTAGAATACAGAGCTTAGAACACAGAACTCAGAAGACAGAACCTACAGACAGAACTTAGAAGACAGAACTTAGAAGACAGAACCAAGAGAACAGAACCAAGAGAGACAGAACCTAGGCACAGAACCTACACAGAACGTTCTCTAGAGACAGAAGAACTTCGCTGGAGAGAACATGGCAAAAGATCCTGGACAGAAACTGGCCTCAGAACCTAGAGACAGAACCTAGCGAGAGAACATGGCAAAAGATCCTGGACTGAACCTGACTATAGAAATTGGCAAGAGAACCTGACTAGAACCTGGTGACTGAACCTGGCTGGAGAACCTAGCAAGAGAATATGGACACAGACCCTGGCTGGAGATCCTAAGCAGAACTTCGCTGGAGATCCAGGCTAGAGATCCTGGCTAGGCTGCTGATCAACTGAACGCTGTCTCTGTGTCATTCCTTCTTCGCCGACTCCATCCACACCTTTGGGGACCCCTGGACCTGCTGGGGTTGGACCCCGGCAGTTTTCTATATGTATATGTCAGTAACAATTTTTAACATGATGTGGCAAAATAAACAGATATCCTATATTCATATTACAGTGAAGAGATTCTTCACTTTATTTTTTCCTTGGTAAAGATTGACTAACTTTTCACAATCAAGAAAAAACGTTTACAATGGTAAGTACACAAATCCTACAGATTCTGCGGCATTCAGAAAAAAAAAAAAAGAGGAAAATATTTATAGCAATGAACTGGGCAGTGTAGAGAACAGAAGTTCCCCCTTATCCATGGCTTTGCTTTCCATGGTTTCAATTACCAGAGGTTAACTGTGGTCTGAAAGTATTAAATGGAAAATTCCAGAAGTAAACAATTCATAAGATTTGAATTGCACGTGATTCTGAGTAAAGTGATGAAATCCCGTGCTGTTCTGCCCTGCCCCATCTGGGATATGAATTATTCCTTTGTTCAGCATCTCCACACTATATAAAATCACACCCCCCCCCCCCCCGCCACTAGTCACTTTATAGCCATCTCAGTCATCAAATTGACTGTCACACTATCTCAGTGCTTGTGTTCAAGTAACCCTTGTTTTACTTAATGGCTCCCAAACACAAGAGTGGTGATGCTGGCAATTTGGCTACACCAAAGAGAAGAAATAAATGCTTCCATTAAGTGAAAACAGTATGTATGTATGTATGTATGTATAGTGAAAAACAGTTTATGTAGGATTTGGTCCTTTCTGTGGTTTTAGGCATCTACTGGGGATCTTGGGATGTAACTCCTGCAGATAATTCCAACCTCTATTAGTTCCAAAACATCTTAGGCAGTAAGTAAAATAGTAAATATTATGTATTGTACTAGAGGCCGGGTGCACGAAATTCATGAGGGTGGGGGGTCCCTCAACCTGGATTGTGAGAGGGTGCAGGCCAGGCCAAGGGACCCTACCAGTGCAGGATCGGGGCCAGGGAGGGACGCAGGAGGTTAGCCAGTCGGGGAGGGGCTGCGGGAGGGCTCCAGGGCGTGTCTGGCCTGTCTTGCTCAGTCCCGCTGGACCCCAGTAGCACGCTGACCTACCGATCGGAGCATCTGCCCCCTGGTGGTTAGTGCACATCATAGCAAGTGGTTGAGCGGCCTTAGCATATTACGCTTTGATTGGTTGAAGGGCCAATGGGGTGACTGGACACTTAACATATTAGGCTTTTATTACATAGGATAACTTGGCCTAACCATATGCATATGGAATCAGCTCTAAAGCTAAGGGATACCTGGGAGTCATGTAACATTCATCAGGAAGCTATTTTCTGCAATCATATTGGTGTCCTTGGGTATTTCAAAAACAGCTGGCAGAATTAGTTTTACATGTCGAACTGGTGTAGTAGAGTACCTAATGAGTGCCAGGTAAAACATGCCATTTCTCACAGCATTTTTGTGTGCAACTGGCCTTGGGTAACATGGCACTATTTCTAGTAGACCAGGGTGCATTCTATCAGGCAACTAGACTTGAAAATTAGATACATGTAAGTACATGGCTGTAAAACCATTTAGAGTGTTTATGGCATTAATGATACTTACCTCTTCCAATTTCCCAAGTATTACCTAAATCTTTCATATTTTTACATAAAATATGTAATTAAGATGAAAAAAAGAAATTATTGTAAAACTTTTCTTTAAATTTACTCTGTTTTCTGACAGCATTCAAACTCAATTTCCTTTGAAGAACAGTTATCAGAAAATTTCTATGTTGTGTCCTATGGGACACATTAACAAAGATAGTGAGGAGGTAGTAATTTTAACAGAGGAGGTAGTAATTTTAAGCCATTTTAACAGAATTTTAGTGTAATAATTAGTCTAGTTTTAGTCCTTAGCTCTACCAACAAAATTAAATACCTTAAATTGGGCATACTCGATTCTTAAGAAATAGTTCAAGGGTCAAATTAATAAAATGCATTAAAATTTTTCATAGGGATATCTACAGGATAAAATTGATTCTGAATATAAAAAGTAAATAACCATTCTGGTTTATACTACTTTAGACCAAAACTTTTAAATATACCCAGATTCTTCTGATGAATAAGCTAAGTATAAATATGTCACTGATCATATATAAAAATGTTAGTGACTCCCTGGCTTGAGTGTGTATATAACTATTTTAGCCATTCATCTATTGTTTCCAACGACTCTGACTCTGGAGACTCCAGGGAGATACAGGGCAAGATCAGCCACTGCTCTGCTTGGGGCTCCCCAGGATGAGCTACAAAGCAGTCTGCAGATGGGTGCTCCTTGTGGAGGCCAAGCAGTGAACTGAAGCTGATTGCCACTAGTGCTGTGCCTGAGGCCACTTAGCAAGAGGTACAGGACTCCCTGAGGCCAGAGACTGCTTGTTTAGGGTTTGTGAACCTTTGAGAGATTTTAGGACAGGTCATTTGTATTGAACAGCCACTGGAAATGGCTTGGGTGGGCCTGCAAGTTGGATGGGACAAGGTCTCAGGAAATCACTAGGGCGGTGTGAACAGTTGCCTGGTTAATGGAGACTCAGATATGGTGCCATACGCCAGTTCTATGGTGGGGCGGGAGGGGAGGGGAGGGTTCAGCAAAGGAACAATGGCCTTTGCCAGTGCTTCAGTCTGGGAGAAAGCTGCCCCTCCAGGGCTTGCTCTGATGCCAGACAATTTAGTTTCTCCCTGTACGTCCCTGGCACCTTTCCAGCTGCTGCCCCAGCACTGAAACACAGAGCAAGTGAATCTGAATTAGTCTGTGCAAGGGTCTTTTAAAAGGAATGCCTGGGACCCCAGCAGGCCCCTGTCTCACTCAGCCACAGTCCCTGCTGATTTTCACAACCAGAAGTGATGGGGCCTTCTCTATCCAGCACTGGAATCCAGGTCTGGAGCGTGTGGGGGGACTTGGGACCTGGGACTGGGACCCCTCATTCCTCAGGGGGTCTTCTGAAACTGAGATAACCCTCCCAATTTTAACCACCATACATGGGAGTGGAACCAGCCTATTACATGTCCCTCCTATTAGTCTCTATGTGACTACTTTATTTCCTTAGTTATAGGACTTCAGCTGGATTTCAGGTAATTCTGAATGATGGTTGTCCTGTTATTTGGTTGTAATTTTGATGTGGTTGTGGGAAGATGCCTATTCCACTACCTTGACAGGAAGCTCCCATTTTATAAACTCGAGTTGTAAGTGCATTATGCACCACCATTACCATTTACAGAATCTAATTTTTACTATATATTACCAGTAAATTTCAGACTACTTTGTTTTTGTAATGTTAATTAGCATCCATTCACTTTCACTCAAAGAACTTCTTTAGCATTTTTCACAAGGCAGGTCTCCCTCAGCATTTGTTTGTTCAGGAAAGTCTGTCCTTCATTTCTGAATAACGGCTTTTCTGGGTATAGATTCTTGGTTGAGTTTTTCTCTCAATATTTTGAATGTATCATCTGATCCTATCCTGGCCTGAAACATTTCTGTGTAGAAAACATCGATAGTCTCATGGAGATTCCCTTGTAACTTTTCTCTTGCTGCTTTCAAAATTTCTTATTCCTTAACATTTCACAGTTTAATGGTAATATGTCCCGATATATTCCTACCTGGGACATATTATCAATCTATTTGGGATCCTTTGGGTATCATGGATTTCCATTTCTTTCCTCAGGTGGGGAAAGTTTTCAGCCATGATTGCTTTAAATATACATAAAAAAACACCTTTATTGTTTAACCTTTATTGTTTAAAGTATTACAGATGTCTCATTTTTTTCCCCATTGACCCTTTCTAGCCCACAACTGCCCCCCACCCCAGACCTTCACCACACTATTGTCTGTGCCCGTGGGTTACTTCGTGCAAGTTCTTTGGTTAATCTCTTCCCACCCACCCAACACCCCTGCCTTCCCTCTGAGATTTAACAGTCTGTTTTATGCTTCTATGCTTTGTAGAAATCTGTGAAATTCTAAGTAACTTCATTTACAATATAAAGTATCAGAACAAGTAGAGCTGTAAAGAAAATAGGTCTTGTATACAGTCGGGTCATACCTCCTCAGCCTGCACACCTCTCCGGTTCTCACTTGTCAGTTGGGGAGAAAAAGCTACTTTTAGTAGCTCTGATTGTAGATGGTGATGGTGGCATTTGCTCTGGGGCAGCCACTCTTTAGAGTACAGATTAAACTTCATGACCATGTTGTGGTGACTGCCCATTATTCCACAATCCACCTGCCCCAGGTGGTTCTGTTTAATTAGTATTATTTATTTATCAATTTAATAACTACTACTAATAACCAAAAGGTTTCTGTGTGTTAGGCCTTACTAGATGAATAGTTCCAAATTCTTATTGCATCCCTGCAAAATAAGTTAAAATACTTGTTTCACATATTTTAAAAAATGTTATACCACTAGAACATAATCCCTTTGAGCATTAGCACCGTAGTTGCTATATGTACTCAGTGTCTGGTACAATTATAAACACTCAAATTTAAAAATTTTAAATTAAGCATTTTTTTTTAAATAAAAGAACTCAAGTTTAGCCCCGTATGCCGAATTCTTTCTGTACCAGACAGCACGACTGTTTAATGGATATTTTATTTCTTCTCATTGAAAATACTTAAAAATATCAAATGTAAGCCTGACTTTATAAGGATAGTAAATCACTTATTTAATTATGTAGGAAGAAGTTTAAATTAAAATAAAGACAATACTGGCCAAGACAGCTATTAAACTTCTAAAAGGAAGCTACTGAAAGTTGAATATTGAACTACTGAGAATTAAACAGCTGAAATGAGCTATTAAAGAATGGAAGAGCTCTAGGTTAGAAACTCTGAATTTGAAACTTGTGCTCACCAGTTGACAGCAGAGTAATTTTAAGCATTTTTTCCCATATATTTGAGCCTCACTTTCTTCATCAGTAAAATAAAAGTTGTGATACCAAAGGCAGAAGACTGTCATGAGAAATACATGAAGTGATACATATTCCTATGAGACTATTAATTTTGAATATCTATCCACACCGATTCTGATTCTGATGTTTAAAAATGAGAATTTTTCATAAAGTGTAACCCGTTAAACCTGCCACCTACTTAAGATTATCTGTCCTAATGCTGGAATTGTTTTGGACTTACTAGGAGACATGCCAATCGCCTCTATGGGTCCTTCTGAAGGGATTTTTCAAGGATGGTTTTGATTGACCTAACCGGTTTGGCTCAGTGGATAGAGCATCGGCCTGCAGACTGAAAGGTCCCAGGTTCAATTCCGGCCAAGGGCATGTACCTTGGTTGAGGGCACATCCCCAGTAGGAGGTGTGCAGGAGGCAGCTGATCGATGTTTCTCTCTCATTGATGTTTCTAACTCTCTATCTCTCTCACTTCCTCTCTGTAAAAAAATCAATAAAATATATTTAAAAAAAAGGATGGTTTTGATTACACAGGCATTCCTATTACAATTCACCATATATATACATAGTCCTGAAGACCTTTGACTTCTGTACAATTGTGTGCTGGAAATAACAGAAGTTATGGAAAAAGATTGGGTTAGAACTGATTGTTCAAAACCTATGTAACTTTGAAATATAACAAAATCAGTAACAACCCGAACTACAACATTAATACAATTTAAAAACATGTTCATTCTTAATACATTAATAAAACAAGACAACTGTAGCTTAATTTTTAAAAATGGGGTTCCAGACTTCTGGTGAAGATGGGGGAGTAAATGCTCTGCTTGCCTCCTCCCATAACCACATCAGAATTACAACTAAATTATAGAACAATCATTATTAAGAATCACCGGAAGGCTAGCTGAACAGAATTCCTATAATTAAGGATTTAAAGGAGAAACCACGATGAAACTGGTAGGAGGGGCAGAAACATGGAACAGACAGGTCCCAACCCAGTGTGGTGAGTAAGAATTGGGAGGGACAGCTATGGAGGTTCCCCCTGCCCAAGGAGAGATGGGGAGTCCACATAACTTCTAGCTGTGAAAACCAGTGGGAGTTGTGTCTGAGTGAGACAGAGGGATGCTGAAGTCCCAAGCATTCCCCCTGAGGGACTACACACACAGGGACATGCACAACCTCACTTGCTCTGGGTCCAGTATTGAGGCAGCCACTTGAAAAGCACCAGGGAGATACAGGGAGGGATTGAATTGACTACATTAGGGCAAGGGCTGGAGGGGCAAGGGTCAGTGCAACTCTCTCTAAGGTCAAAAGCACTGGCAGGCACCACTTTTCCTTATTGTCCCTTTATTCCCCAAACCAGCTGGCAGGTATGGGCATTAACCTGGCTAACACTGTTTGCCCCCCCCACCCCTCATGATTCCCTGAGCTGCCACCTGACCCAGCTCATATGTACAGCCTGAGCCACTTCCAGCAGCTTTTCCATACATGTGGCTCGCCTTGGCCCATGCTGAGGACTTTCCTAAAATCTCTCAAAAATCCAAACCCTAAACTGGCCTGGCCTGGCCTCAGCATGCCCTGTACCTCTTGCTAAGTGGCTCCAAGTGTGGCACGAGAGGCTACCAGTCTCAACTTGCATTGTAACTCCCATCAGGTGGCCCCAAACTCGGCATAAGCTTCAGCCAGTGTTGGCTTGGAATGTAGCTTCAACTAAGTGGCCACAAGTCCAGCACAAGTAATGGCTGGACTCAGCTCACATCATGCTGCCCACTGAAGGGGCCCCAGCCTGGCACTATTGGCAGCTGGCCTCGGTTCACAGTGGAGCCTCTCCCAAGTACCTCTAATCCCAGCACGAGAGGCAACCAACTATAGATCACTTTGTAGCTCCAACGAGATGGCCCAGAGCCAGACGTAAATGTTGGCTGACCTTGGCCTGCAGTAGAGCCCCTCCGCAGAGGCTCCATGCTAACACCTGCTTCAGGTCACACGAGAGCACCACCCAAGCGGTTTCCCAAACAAAACACCCAAAGGGTGGCCTTGGCTGGCGCCAGAACCTTGTTAAAGTGACTCCTCCCATCCCATGGGTTAGCCCCTGCATAACCATGTCAGCTATAGTCATAACCAGCCCTTACAGCCAATCATCCTGAGGGTTAACCTCACCCACTTATGTGCCACCTAAAATCAAAGCTTAACTACAACAGGAGGGCACACACAACCCCCACAAGGGACACCCCTGGAGCACTTGGATCAGGTGAACAGGGACACTGCTACTGGCCCCACGGGATACCTACTACATAAGAGCACTCTGCCAAGACTTGGAGATGTAGCAGATCTACCTAATATAGGGTGTCCCCAAAACTGTATACATGCTTTGAATAATTATTAATTGCAATGTTTCTTTCTTTTCAGGTTTAATCCATTGGAATAA
Organism: Myotis myotis; assembly: GCF_014108235.1. Classification (NCBI taxonomy): domain Eukaryota; kingdom Metazoa; phylum Chordata; class Mammalia; order Chiroptera; family Vespertilionidae; genus Myotis; species Myotis myotis. The sequence goes on from NW_023416357.1 coordinate 77,905,074, forward strand.
ATAATTATTCAAATTGTACATACATTTTTGGGGGACACCCTGTACATAGAAACAATCACAAGCAGCTATAATGAAGAGACAATGAAACATTTCTCAAATGAAAGAACAAAACTCCAGGAGAAGTACTAAACTAAATGGAGACAAGCAATCTACCAGATGGAGTGTTCAAAACACTGGTTTCAAGGATGCTCAGTGAACTTAGGGGAAGAATAAATGAACTCAGTAGGAACTGCAAAAAAGACACCATAAAATGAACCAGTCAGAAATGAAGAATGCAATAACTGATATGAAGACTACATTATAGAGCAGTGGTTCTCAACCTTTTGGCCCTTTAAATACAGTTCCTCATGTTGTGACCCAACCATAAAATTATTTTCGTTGCTACTTCATAACTGTAATGTTGCTACTGTTATGAATCATAATGTAAATATTTGATATGCAGGATGGTTTTAGCCGACCCCTGTGAAAGGGTCGTTTGACGGCCAAAGGGGTCGCAATCCACAGGTTGAGAACCGCTGTTATAGAGGAATCAACAGCAGATAGTGATTTGGAAGACAAGGTAGGGAAAACACCCAATTGGAAGAATTTTTAAAAAGAAGAATTTTTAAAATGAGGATAGTTTAGGGACATCTGGGACACTGTCAAGCATGCCAACATTCACTTTATAGGTGTATCAGAAGGAAAATAGAGAGAACAAGGGATAGAAAATCAATTTGAAGAAACAATGACTGAAAACTTTCCTAATCTGGCAAAGGAAATAGGCATACAAATTCAGGAAGCACAGACAGTCCCAAACAAGAAAAACCCAAAGAGACCCACTCCCAGACACATCATAATTAAATTGCCAAAGGTTAAAGACAAGGAGAGAATAATAAAAGTAACAAGGGAAAAGCAGTTAGTTATGTACAAAGGAGTTCCCAAAAGACTGTCAGTTGATTTCTCAACAGAAACTTTGCAGGCCAGAAGAGATTGACATGAAATATTCAAAGTGATGAAAAGCAAAGACCTACAGCCAAGATTACTCTGCCCAGCAAAACTATCATTTAGAATCAAAGGAAAGATAAAAGAGTTCCTAGACAAGAAAAAGCTAAAGAAGTTTATCACCACTAAACCAGTATTACAAGAAATGTTAAAGGGACTTCTTTAAGTAGAAAAGATCCAAAATATAAATAAGAAAATATAGGAAAGAAAAAATGCTAAGTGATAAAGGCAAACACTTAGTAAAAATGGTGGATTAATCAACAACAAAGCTAGTACTAAGGGTAAAAAGCAAAAGTAGGAAGATGATGTTTACGCTTAGAAGAACACTGAAAAACACACAAACACATGGAAGCTAAATAATATGCTACTAAACAATTAGTAGGTCAAAAATGAGATCAAAGAAGAAATCAATATACCTTGAAACAAATGAAAATAGAATAATCTACAATCTATAGGACACAGACAAAACAGTAATAAGAGGAAAATTTGTAACAATGTAAGCTTACCCCAAGTAACAAGAAAAATCTCAAATAAACAGTCCAACCTTATACCTAAATGAACTAAAAAAAGTCCAAGGTGAGTAGAAGGAAGAAAATAATAAAGGTTAGAGTGGAAATATATAAAATAGAGTCTAAAAAAAACAATACAAAAGATAAATGAAATCAAGAGCTGGCTCTTTGAAAAGGTAAACAAAACTGATAAACCTTTAGCCAATCAAGAAAAAAAGATAGGGCCCCCAAAAATAAAATCAGAAATGCAAAAGGAGAAGTGACAACAGACAGCACAGAAATAAACAGGATTATAAGAAAATATTGTGAATAATTATATGCTAACCAATTAGACAACCTGGAAAAAATATATATTTCTGGAAACATATCATCTTACAAGCCTTGATCAGGAAAAAAACAACAAAAAATCTGAACAGACTGATAACTGAAATTGAGTCATTAATAAAAAAACACAACAACTCCCAACAACAAGCCCTGGACCAGACAGCTTCACAGGTGAGTGTTACCAAATATTCAAAGAAAATTAATTAATATCTATCCTTCCCAAACTATTCCAAAAAAATGTAAGAGGAAAGCTCCCACTCACTTTACAAGAATTACCCTGATACCAAAACCAGACAAAGACACTATAAGAAAGAAAATTACAGGCCGATGTCCTTGATGAATATGCAAAAATCCTCAATAAAATATTAGCAAACTGAATCAAGTAATACATTAAAAAGATCATACACCATGATCAAGTGGGATTTATTCCCTGAATACAAGGTTGGTTAATATCCACAAATCAGTTAATGTGGCACAACACAAACAAGATGAAGGCTAAAAATCATGTACTCATATAAATGGATGCAGAAAAAGCAAATGGCAATATTAACATCCATTTATGATAAAAACTCTCAGCAAAGTGGGGACAGAGGTAACAAACATACTTCAACATAATAAAGACCATATATGACAAACACACAGCTAACATCATATTCGATGGTGAAAAGCTGAAAACCTTTTCTTTAATGTCAGGAACAAGACAAGGATGGCCACTTTCATCACTTAATCAACATACTATTGGAAGTCCTAGCCACATCAATCATACAAGAAAAGAAATAAAAGGCATATGAATTGGAAAGGAAGAAATAAAACTGTCATGATTTGCTGATGACATGATAATATACAGAGAACCTTAAAGATTCCACCAAAAAATTATACCTAATAAATGAATTCAGCAAAGCAAGATACAAAATTAATATTCAGAAATTGGCTGCATTTTCATACACCAGTAATGAACTATCAGAAAGAGAAAATTTTTAAAATCCAATTTTAAATTGCATCAAAAAATAATAAATTACTTAGGATTAAATGTAACCAAGTAGGTAAATGACCTATACTCAGAAAACTGTAAGGCACTGAAAAAAGTAATTGAAGAAGGTACAAATAGATGGAAGGATATACCATGCTCATGGATAGAAAGAATTAACATTATTAAAATGCCCATAGTACTCAAAACAATCTACAGATGAAATGCAATCCCTATCAAAATATCAATGGCATTTTCACAAGACTGGAATAAATAATCCAAAAAAGAATATGAAACCGCAAAAGACTCTGAAGAGTCAAGGCATCTTAAGAAAGAACAATATACATAGAGGCATTATGCTACCTGATATCAAATAATAGTATAAGGTTACAGTAATCAAAACAGCAAGGTACTGGCATAAAAACAGACACATAGATCAATGGAACAGAATAGAGAGCAGACACATAGGTCAACTGAACAGAAAGAGAGCCCAGGAAAAAAAAAAAGAAAGAAAAGAAAAGAAAAGAAGCAATCCATGCTTCTATGGTCAATTAATCTATGACAAAGGAGGCAAGAATGTACATTGAGGTAAAGACATTCTCTTCAATAAATGGTGTTGAAAAAAACTGGACAGACATGCAAAAGAATAAAACTGGATCATTTTCTTACACTATATAGAAAAATAAACTCAAAATGGATTAAAGATTTAAATGTAATACCTGAAACTATAAAAATCCTAGAAAATAGGCAATAAACTTTGACATTGCTCTTAGCAATACTTTTTTTGGATGTCTCCTCTAGCAAGGGAAGCAAAAGAAAAATTATAAATTGGACTCCATCAAACTGAAAAGTTTCTGCACAGCAAAGGAAACTATCAACCCAATGAAATAACAACTTACTAAATGGGAGAAAATATTCACCAGTGATACATTTGATAAGAGTTTAAAATAAGAAATATATAAGACACTCATACAAAAAGATTTAAAAAAGAAACTCATACAACTTAACACCAAAAAACCAAATAATATGATTAAAAAATGACCAGAGAACAGACATTTTCCAAAGAGGTGACCAACAGGCAGATGAAAAGATGCTCAACATCACTAATCAACAGGGAAATGTAAATTAAAACCACAATGAGATATTACCTCACATCTGTCAAAATGACTATCATCAATAAGTCAACAAAAAACAAGTGTTGTCAAGGATGTGAAGAAAAGGGAACCCTTGTGCACTACTGGTGCAGCCACTATTGAAAACAGTAAGTAAGGTTTCCCCCAAAATTAAAAATATAACTACCATATACTTAGAAATTCCACTTCTGGGTTTTTATCTACAGAAATCCAAAATACTAATTCCACAAGATATATACATCCCTATGGTCACTGCAGCATTATTTGCAATAGCCAATATATGGAAGCAACTTAAGTGTCCCTCACTAGATGAACAGATAAAAGAAGTGGTACATATATCCAATGAAATATTAGCCATATAAAAGAATGAAATCTTGACATTTGCAACAACATAGATGAACCTAGAGGGTATTATGCTAAATGAAAAAAGTCAGACAGAGAAAAATAAATACCATATGATTTCACTTATACGTGGAATCTGAAAAAGAAAAAAAAAAAAAACAAGCAAAACAGAAACACACTCATTGATAAAAAGAACAAACTGATGGCTTCCATATGGGAGGGGCATTGGGGGCTGGGCAAAATGTTGAAGGAATTAAGAAGTACAAATTTCCAGTTATAAAAACAGTCATAGGGATGTAAAACACAACAGAGGGAATACAGTAAGTAATACTGCAATAACTACGTACGGTACCAGTGGTGCTAGGCTTATCTGGGTGATCACTTCATGAGTTATATCAATGTCTAATCACTATGTTGTATACCTGAAACTAATACAATATTATATGTCAAGTATAATTGAAAAAAATGTTCTAGTTCAGACTGTCAAACTTCAGTGGGAAGGCAGGGGAGGGGTGGGAGGTGGGGGTAAGACATTAACCAAAGGACTTGTATGCATGCATATAAGCATAACCAATGGACACAGACACTAGGTGGTGGGGTGGGGTGAGGGCATGTGCCAGGGCGTGAGGGTGGCCGGGGGGAGGTCAATGGGGGAAAAGGGAGACATATGTACTACTATAAACAATAAAATAAAACTTGGAAAAAGAAAAGATGTTGACATAGATCCTGAACTGACCTCTCAGAGACACACCAAAGTACAGCTACATTGGAGCAATTTCCCCTGGGAGACAAAGAAAAAGCTAGCTGAATGACACCTATAAATGGGCAAATGAAAACCCCACAAAACCCCACATTGAGGCTGGTAGGAGAGGCTGAGACAATCTCACATTTAATCTCATCCCCTGTGCCATGACCCAAAATTGGGAGAGAATTCACAACCTCAAGCTTCTCCCTGAGAAATGAAAAATTGGAACCTCATAACTGGCACCCCAACTTTTAAGACCCATGATGAGAGAAGAGCTCCCCAAACTTATGGCTTTGAAAGCCAACAGGGCTTGCGCCCATGAGACCCACAATGTTATGTTACAAACTGAGAAACAGTTCTTTTTTTTTTTTTTGGTTAATCCTCACCCAAGGATATTTTTTCCATGGATTTTTAAGAGAGAGTGGAAGGGGGAGATGGGTTGGGGGTAGAGGGGTGGAGACAGGGAGGGGGGAAGGAAAGAGAGAGAGGGGGGGAGGGGGGAGGGGGGGAGAGGGGGAGAGGGGGAGAGAGGGAGAGAGAGAGAGAGAGAGATGGGTTGCCTCCCATGTGCCCTGACTGGGGCTGGGATCAAACCTGCAACCCAGGTTTGTGCCCTTGGCCGGGAATCAAACCCAAGACTTTGGTGCTGGACCGACATTCTAACCACTGAGAAACATGGGCCAGGGCGAGAAACAGTTCTTACAGGGTTCACATGAACTAACCCACCCCAGCACCCAGTGCAGAGGCAGCTGACTGTGTCTGTCACTTCTTAGATGACCTATTATTCTCTTTTATCTTCCTATTACGGGGCTGTTTCATCCAGTCTTTTCCCCAGAGTATAAAGATGAATTTCCTTCTGCCTTTGCAGAGCTGGTATGTCCAGGATAAATCCCAACACTTTGTCATATATTAGGACCTGATGTAATAGCTTAAAAGTCTTCCCCTAACTTTAATCCTTATCACTACTTTATTTCACAAGAAAACAGCGGGTGGAATAAAATTCCCAACGTTTCTAACAAACATCACTAATTAGATTCTTAAGTCTCTTCTGCAACATAAAAACTGAAGGTTTAAAGCTGAAGCACCAATTAACAGAGCTTGTCATGGAAAGAACACTTACAGGGCAAAACTTAATACCCCGTTTTTAGATTTGCGTAATGGTTTGTTGGCAAGCTGGGTCTTTTTCCCCTGCTTCTTTGCCTATGTTAAATGCTTTCAGAGGGTGTGGGCAAGTATTCTTGTCAGCAGGGCCTTGGCAAGTAATGTCTCTTTCCTGAACCCCCTGTGCTCAGCCTGAAGACAGTGAGGCAGCCAGCCACCCAGGCGATGGTTTATGAATCTGATGCTGTGAGGAGGGCAGTAAATTAGGGGGAGCTGGAGTCTGTCTCTTTCAGAACACCCCACTTTGGGAATGTGAAATGTGTGTTGCCAGCGGGAGTTTCTGAGACAAGATGATGAAGTAGAGGTCTGAGTATATGATTTTATTATTTTTTCAGCTGAGTTGGCCCCAGGGATATACAGAAGGTGAGAGGGGGAAAAAATGATGAAATTGCCTAGTAGTAAAAACACACCTCCCCCTGCTTCTTAGTATGAAACTAAGGAATGGTAGACGAACATTTCCATGAAGTAATAATTGCCCCTTGAATAAGCTTCCATTTGTTTAAAAAAATCATTATTCTCTGCCAAATGCAAGTGAAAATGTACATGGAGTCAGGGTGGAAAGTACAGATATATTCAGCATGAGATCAGAGAGACCATTAACTAGATTTTCTGAGTTTCCACTGCTGCTCCAGGAAGATCAAATCCTCTCAATCACATCCATATGTACATTACTTGTCCAATGGATATAGAAAAATCTCCCTGCTGAGGTCTCCTAGGCACGTTACATACACTCCCTAACTCAGTGTTCACTTTGCATAGAAGGTACTATCATCCCCATCTTACAGTGAAAGGCGGGCTCCGAAAGGTTAATTACTTGTGTAAGGGCACACAGCCTGTGAGAGGTGGCAGGAAGACTCAAACCATGTCCCACCAGATGCTGAGATGCATGCTCTTTTTATTTTGACTGCTGAGCTATAGATAAAATGAAGCTGTCTTTCGAAATTGTACAAAACCCTTTCTTTTTCTTTCCTTTTCTTTCTGTGTATGTGTACTGACTGCTACAGGCCAGGCAACTTCGGGACACATGAGAAGAATGAGCCCGATTATGCTTAGTGAAACAAGTCAGAGAAAGACAAATAACATATGATCTCACTTATATGTGGAATCTTAAAAAAGAAACAAACCTTAAAAACAGAGCTCACAGATACAGAGAACAGATTGGTGGTTGCCAGAGGCAGGAAATGGGGGTGAGAGAAATGAGTGAAGGTGGTCAAAAGGTATAAACTTCCAGCTATAAAATAAGTCACGGAGATGTAATGTGCAGCATGGTGACTGTAGTTCACGATCCTGTATCATATATGTGAAAGAAGCTAAAAGGGTAGATCTTAAAGTTCTCACCACAAGAAAAACAACAACAACTACATATAGTGATGAATGTTAACTAGACTTATTGTGGAGATTATTTTGCAATCTATACAACTATCATTCTGTTGTATACTGGAAACGAATGTTGCATGTCAATATCTCAATATGAATTTTAAAGCATGTTCAGTTATACTGCTCTAGTTTTAGCAAATTTTTGTGCATAGTATTTTTGTGTATAGTGTTGTATAGCATTAATACAGAAAATAATTTTTAAATTAAAAAAAAGAATAAGCCTGGAGTTTTGCTCTGGTGGAGGGCAAAGTGGAGACAATGCATAAGCAAATGATAGCAAGACTCCTCTGACCAGCATTGCTGCTGAAGCAGATGGTGTGGGACCATGGGTGGGAGCCATTAGGATGCTGGGAATGCTTCCTAGAAAAGACGACATTTGCATGTGAGGAAGGATGGCCAGGGCTCTGCAACCTTCCATACAGAGGGCAAAGCACAGGTGAGACAGGAAGATGAGAGTGTGGGGAACAGGAGGAGAGGCTGAAGAAGTGGGCTGGGGTCACTTCATGTTATTATCGTTTTCCATAAGATCACCAGATCATAAAGTGCTTTTTAGAAAAACAGCTTGTAACAGCGTGAAAGATGAATTAGCAGGGGGGAGTGAACCCAACTTGGAAGATATAAAGACATTCTCAATGGGAAAGGATCAAGGCGGGGGTTAAGGCAGCAGATGAATGGAAGACGTCCCATAGCTAAGTGATGATGCCAGCTCAGCAAAGATGGTCCTGCAGGCCAAGGAGCCGTTTTGATCGGAAGAAAGGCTTTGGACACTGGGTGTGTGTATAGGAGTCCTAGGTGGAGATCTGCTGGATTGAAGGAGTTTCAGCTCACAAGAGGGCCCTATTCTATCCATTCTGGCTAGAGACTGTGAAACGGTTGTGTTCTGCCTCATTATTCCAGTGTCTCTCTGGGCCAAGAGGAATCGTGCCATTTTTTGGAGCATATCTGAATTATCTGAGGCAGACCAGAAAAACTCAGTTCCCACACAAGGGAGGTTCCCAGAGATACCTGGCCAACAAGTGTCCTCATTTATGGGAGAAACGTGAAACCTCCCAGACATTTAAAACCCTTATTTTATAAGCCCAACGATGTCTGCTGGGACTTGCCTTATGATTTACAAAGGAACCCAAGGCACCTTCTTCCCTTCCAGCTTCTCTGTGTTCTCTTCCCTCCTTGTAAATCTGGCATAGGATAAACTAGAAAGAGTGGAATTCTTTAGCTTTAAAATGGAACAATACATGGCTAGCTAGAGACTTCCCCCATCACTAGAGGGCACCAGCTGCACATAAAATGTCTAGGTGTCAACTTCATAAACAGTCCTCAAATACAGCAAAGGTCATATGGAAATTGCTTGTAATAAGATAGCTTTCCCACTACTCCGTTCACAGTAACTCCATTTCTGCACCCGAATAACAGGAACCTGGGAACTTTGACTTTATACTGTTTTCAGAATTTTCTTTAAATTCCGAAAACTAGTAATTTGGAGCTAAAAAGAACAGTTCTGTGTTTTTTTAAAATAAAAATTACATAACTACCTTGTCTTTGCTATGTGATGTGTAAAACCTTCGATGAATTTTGCACATAGTTTTATTTTAGATCCTGCAAAAAGAAAAAAAAGGTTGGTATGGGCATAATGTCTGCCCGGATGGCACAGCTGCCAGATAAAAATTCACTACTTCACGTGTGCGGTATAGGTGTCTATACAACCCAGATGTTAACATCTACAGGAAGTTTAGAAAGAAAACCTGTTCGGACATTTGCTTTTTTGTGACCCTGCATGGAAAGGCCCAGAAACAAAGTGTCACGAAGAAGCTGTCAACAGTCCAGTTTCCACCAGCTCTGCCTCAGGGAGCTGACCCCCTGTGCCAAGGCCCAGCTGGAACTTATACAAGCAAAAGTGGGCTCATTGTTTTCCCTAACCCACAGTCCTGTGCTTTGGGGCTGGGGAAAGGGGAGGAAAAGGAGGAGAGAACAACTATTTGATTCTGTTGAGCGCTGACAGGTACTCTGTACCGAATAGAATTACAGGGAGCTGCCTGCCCCAGCATCAGGGCAGCTATAATTAGCACCTGCGAGAGGACACAGACTTCAGGCCGTGGGAGTGCAGTAGGGGCTCCGCGAGTACATTAGTTGCTGTGCATTAGTTTCTGAGTAACGTCAGGAAGGATCTTCAATCACAGTGTGCTGTGTGCTCTACACTCTAAAAATGGAAATTCAACCACCAGCTCACCGGCCTGCATGAGACTAGATGGATAAGCGTAGCAAACCCAGGAGAAAGCAATTAGCTCAAATAAAAGGGAAAAGAAGGTTCACAAAGTGTGAGCTTTTCTTGCCCTTGGAATGTGTGCATTTTCTCCAGCGCTGGGGCCGGTGGGTTGAGGGCGCTCCCAGTGGGAGGGCAGGGCCCGGGGAGGATAGGTTTACATCACATATTGAGAAGCCACTGAGTGTCTGCCACTGGGCTAGGCTTTATAGGAAGAAGAATATTTATTCTAGCTTAACAGAGGAAGACATAGGCTACACTGCTGTTAAAAACGTGCCCAAGATGAGACTACTTCTCATAAGAGGTAACGGGATAATACATAACAGCCGCCACTGACCACGCACGGCCGCTGTACCAAGCTCTAGCTTCCTCTCTGATCCTGTAACACCGCCAGGCAGATAGCAGACCCATTTTGCAGATTAGAAACCCGAGGCTGGGAGAGGTTAAATCACTTACCCAAGTGCATCGCCTCCCCGGAACCTCTCAGGCCTGTCGTCACTCTACAGGCATTCTCTGCCGCACCGCGTCCCAGAGGAGCTGTTCTGTCTAGAATTAGGAAAAAGAAAAAGAAAATGCCTTTAACTAATTCATATGCACACCATGGAAAAACCGCTACAACCAGGTCGCCAAGACGCGCATCTCCCAGTGTCAGGCAGAGCAAGGACTGCGCTTCTAGGCACATTTAGGACATATTTCGTGCTGTGTCTTCCTTGGAGATTCCTCACCTCACCTTACGATGTCCTGGAAAAGAGAGGACACCTGCTCCATCGAGGACAGTTTGCACGAACAGCCTCAGTGACGGGACCTCCGCCTCAGCCGCCGCATCCCTGAAATGAGTTGCTCCACGCAAAAGCGGCGAGAGCAGGTTCTATATAAGCAGGGAGCCGACTGCGGCCACGATTTCCACCTGGACACGCGGCTCTCCGAGCGCCGAGCATGCGCACTGGCGGCTGCGTTAAGGGGCGGGGGTGGGGGTTGGGGGGCAGCCTTCCCGAGCCCTCTGGGCACAGGCGGGAGTCTGGTTGGGGAGAGATGGATTTTACAGTCTGCACTCCTCTTAACCTTTCTGCGCCTCAGTTTCCTATCTTATGAGGATAAGCTAGTCCGTTTCTTTGATTTTTGTGAACCAGTAGCTCAGCAGGTGCGAGTTACTATCCACAGAAGGTCAAGGGAGAGCACCTGCGGAGCGCGAGGGCCTGCACCCGCCCGGGAGAAATGAATTTCCCCACGTGCATCTCTCCCTCCTCCTCCTCTTTTTACCATTTTGGTAAAAAGTGAAACATTTGCACTGTAAAGTTTATTTGGGCAAAGCGTATTTGAAAGTTAAACTGCTGGTTCTTTCTAGGGAGAAAGTATGATGAAGCAAGAGGAAGGAATCGCCTGGTAGGAAGAACCTGGGGAAGAGCGGATGGAATCTGGGAAAGAACGCCAAACCCCTTAGGAAGAGCGCGTCTGCGAAGCGAGGCCGGATCCCGGGGGTTGCAAGGGCACAGGGCTGCCTGGGAAGGTGTGCAGGGAGCATGGGCCACGCATGTCCAGGTTAAAACCGGCGCAGCTAAGGGACACTATTCCTTTCCCAAGATTCCACATAATTCTTTAAATAAATCCAACCTGTTTTCATTCAAGCAACTGTCTCATTCCATCGATGTTTAATCTGAAAGAAAAATAAATATCCCTCTGGGAAAACACAGAGCAATTACGGGCCCCTTCCTCCCTTCCTCAGTCCGGGTTTCCTGCCTCCGCTCCTGGCCCCAGCGAGATGGAGGGTTGAGACCTGCAGCCAGGGGAGCGGAGTTGGACAGTGGGTGAGGGCAGGAAGAGGCAGGGGAAGGTCAGAGAGTGGGATGCAGAGGATGGAGAGGCTGCTTGTCCAGGCTGCTTAATTAGGCGCATCTTATTCCAGAGGCTAATTAAGTCCTGCAAGGAGAGAAACAGAGCGCACAACCAACCAATAAAACTGGGCATACAAATTACAGAATGAAAAGAAAGGGCATGTATTTGTGTGTGTGTGTGTGTGCTTGTGCGTGTGTGTGCACTTTATATCAAAAACAAATGTATGCTCTGCAAGTCACAGAGGTGGGGCAGCTTTTTAGATGTAACTATATTAAGCCATCCAGAGGACTTGGACTTCTCAAAACATGGCACTTCATACATTGCCGTTGTTACTTTAAAAAATCCATCTTGGTTAAGCATGAGTTCACTGGAAGCATGGCAGGATTTTTCTGATGAAGCTAAACAACTCCTGGAAAACACTTGTCATCAAAGTAGGACTCAATAAATGTTAGCATCTTTCCATTTCCCTTCCTTTCATAAAAAAAGGGATAAAAACAATAGCAAAGCACGTAGGAAAGAGAAGAAATAGGAAAAGACAGGAAAAACAAGAAAGAAGGAAGGAAGCTAAAGGAAAAAAAAGGAACAAAACTTTCCCCAGAGAAGATGCCAGCTAAAACATGGAAGAAATTTGTGCATTTAAATATTAATGATATTTATAGATATTTCGGGGAGTTTTCCATAGTGCATTCTCTGTGTAAAATCCTGCAGTATAGGTGGCTCTTTAAAAACAAAATTAGACTTTACAGACAATTTACTATATAACACCAAATGCATATCTTAAAGAGATATGACCACCAATTAGATTGTATATGTCCTCCTATGCTTGTTTCTTATCTATGAGTCTCTGTTTTAAATATATATGTATAGTAGTTGTGAACTGTACCTTTAAAAAAGTAACCTTTAGCCCTTCCTCACCTGTGAGCATCCTTCCATACCTGAAGGGTGGCGGGTTCTATTCACAGTCAGGGCACATACCTAGATTGCAGGTTCAGTCCCTGGTTGGTGCACATATGGGATCGATGTTTCTCTCTCTCTTTTTCCTCTCATCTCTTCCTACAAAAACCAATGAAAATGTATCCTCAAGTGAGGATTAAAAGAAAAAAAAAGGTAACCTTTGAAATCAGGCTGAGGTCATCTTGTTGACCTTGGTTGGACCACGCGATTCTCATGAAGTCCCAAGGCGTGAATAGATCTCTTTGTGTGCTTAGCCCTCATCCCAACCAAGCCAGCCTGGGTTTTGTTTGGGCATGTCTAGGAGTGTGCCATAGACAAGTAGGTTTTGATTTACAGATACACAAAAGGAGATATGATTTCCTCTCCAGGAAAATGGCACGATGGCTAACGTGCTTTAATTTATACACGTGGGGCTCTTTTAGAACTAAGTTGAGGCGTGGTCAGAGTGGGTCCTTTGGCAAGAGGCATTGCTCGAAAATGCTTGTTGATTGGCAAGTCAACCTGGAAAAACATCAAGACAAAGAGGTAGCAGGGGAAGACCGGGACAGAAGAGGGTAGAACTCTACACATCTCACTGTCACGGTTTCACACATTTCACATGCATCCACATTTGTTTCTCCCTCTGGATCTGGTTTTCTTTGTTTTACTTATGTCCTGATGTTCAGTCACGGGTGGTCCTTTTTCCTGGGAACATCAACTGCTCTATTTTTCTGACATGTGCTTTCTGTGGGATAAGGTTTCTAGAATAAATGAGGTTGATTTGGTCCCGTCAGCTTGTGTCTGTTTTCCAGTTGTGTACATGGTTCCTTTTCAGCATGTAAGCAAAATCTAACTTAACTCTCTCCAAAGCTCCACCACATTTACAGGGGCCGCAGAACAATGACTTGTTGGTTGCATGAACTTCAGTAACTTTAGCAAAGAGACAAACAGGCGGTGCCCTCTGGAGGAGGCCACTCTGTCAGTGTGATGATGGTATGAAAGAGGTCAAGGTGCCTCCGCTCCCAGGCCGGCCGGCTCTGCACAGAGAAAAACGGTCCCAGGGCCACAGGTTGAGCCCCTCCTAGAGAAATGCCTGTGTTGCACAGAGGGGCATGGAGGAAAACGTCCTCTGCAGCCTCGGGAGCCCTCTTCTTTGCGTTTGTCCTTTGTTCTGGCACCACCCGGAGAGACAAAGAATGCCTCTGTCCTTTGTTTGCTTGGCCGCTGCTTTGTGGAGCTTTCTGCTCCCTTTCCGATCCTGCCTCCATTTAGACGGTTCCTGTGACCGGAAGGTGATAAAAGAAACACATTTCAAATAGTAGAAACAAGTGTCCAGGAAGGATCTTGCCGTGGGGCTAAAACAAATGAAAACGCCAGGCCTTTAGTGTCTCCGTCTGGCTCTGGAACAGCTGAGGGAGACACCTCGGTGAGGCTCCGAGCAGCTGTGGGCAGGCGCAGCGGCCTTGGCTGTGCAACCATGCTCCCCAGAGGCCAGCACGGGCGGCAAGGAGACAGTTCCAGGGCAGCTGCTCTGTCCACAGTTTAGACAACTCTTGCTTCTCTTTGTCCCCTGTCAATTTTTCTCCCTCTCCTTTTTCTTACATTGTCTCTCACCTTCCCCCTTTACCTCTCTTTGCCATTTTTTACTCTCTGCTCAAAACTCTAGCTTCTCACCTTCCACCCACCCAGCAAACCCCCTCAGTCCCCAGCTCTAGAGTGTGCCCTGTCTGAAGATCATGGCGATGATGATAGGATCATGGCCACCAGTTATTGAGGGCATCTCACATGCTTTTAATCTCACTGCCGCATTTCAGCAGCCTCTAGGGTGGCGTGCTAATGAGGACGGGCCGTTGCTGCAATAAGCAGCCCCAGACTGCAGCGGGACTGTTTCCTGCTCCATGTGGGGTCTGGAGCACGGGCTCCTGGAGGCTCACCTTGAAGCAGTGAGCGTAGGGTTGCAAGCCCCTTTGGTCATTGTCTCAACCATCAGGGGAGAGTGCTGGAGGATTGCAGGGATGTTTGGGGGCCAGGCCTCTGAGTAGCATCCCACCACTTCCCCACTTGCTATTGGCCACAACCTGACATGTGGTCCCTCCTCGCTGCAGGGAACCAGGAAGTACAGCCTAAAGACAAAATTCTTCCACACGTGGGTGCTGTCATCCTCTCCACATAGGGAGTGGAAGCTCATAAATTCAGAGTCATCAGCTCATAAATTCAGAGTCATCAGCTAGTGCATGGTAGAACCAGATTCCAACCTGGTAAATCTCTAGAACTATACTCTTAACCTGTGTTCTGTTTTCTCGGTCTACCAAAAAAAAAAAAAAAGGAGCTTATTTCTTCTTTAATACTAACACTTTACCTTTTACAAAACTTTCCTACCCTGCTTATCACACTGTGCTGCACCTGTTGTAACAGGCTGTGGATGCCCAGGGAGAAGGAAGCCTCACTCTCATGTCTGCACCAGCAGCAGGTAGCACAGTGCCTGGACACAGTGGGGCTCAACAAAAGTTTGACGAGTGAAGGATAACTGTGGTTAGTGTGGGGGTTCACCCAAGGGCACCCGACTTACTTCACAGTTGTATTGCTTCACCAAACAACTTTTCTAGATGACAGTCAAGGTGTCTACATTATTGCAAACCCCCCGCTCCCCCACCTTTTAAATTGAGTCCATCCAAAGTCCTTTTCAATGGCCTACAGAGTCTGAGGTGATGCTCACTGCTCCCTCCCTGACCTTGTCGTCTTCTCTCATTTTCTCCCTACTTCAGGGAGCTTTAGCTACACGGGTTTCCTTTGTAATCCTCTGACACACTTAGCATGATCCTACTCTGGGCCTTGACATCTATTATTCCCTTTGCCTGAAACTCCCCTTCCCCAACCCCCCAAAATTGCTTCATGGCTAGTTTCTTTATCACTTGGAGATCTTTACTAAGATGTCCCCTAGTCCATGAGACTGTCTCTGATCAACTTACAGAAAAAACCATACCCATGTCTGGCAAATCCTCTGCACTCTCCTGCTTTACTTTTCCCGTTATCTGTCATTCAATGTATTTTATTTGTTTACTTTTCCTCATCTATATCCCTAGTAATGGGAAGAATATCGGCCCCCACAAATGTCCACGGTCTAATCCCTGAAATCTATGAACATGTTAGGTTACATGGCAAAGGGAAGTTAAGATTACAGATGGCATTAAGGTTGCTAGTCATCAAGGTTGATGACCATGAAATGAGGAGATTATCCTCGATTATCTAGGTGGGCCCATATAATCAGAAGGGTTCTTCATGGCCGGCCAATGTGTCTCTGGTTAAACATCGACCTATGAGCCAGGAGGTCATGTTCAATTCCTGGTCGGGGCACATGCCTGGGTTGTGGGCTCAATCCCCAGTATGGGGCGTGAAGGAGGCAGCTGATCATGAGTCTCCCTCATCACTGATGTTTCTATCTCTTTTTCCCGTCCTCTCTGAAATCAATAAAGACTATATATATATATATATATATATGATAGAGGAAGGCAGAAAATAAGAGCAAGTGATTCAATGTGAGAATGACTCAATCCCCCATTGCTGGGTTGGGAGATGGAAAGGAGCCATGAGCCAAGAACTGGGGGCAGCTCCTAGAAGCTCGAAAAGGTGAGGAACTCTTCCCTAGGTACTCTGGAAGAAACGTAGCCTGGTGACGTCTGGATTTTAGTTCAGTGAGACCCATGTCAGACTTCTGCTTTACACAACTGTAAGGTAAAGTATCTGTGTTGTTTAAGCTACTACATTGGTGGTAATTTGTTACAGTAGCCAGAGAACTGAACTCAAAACCTGATCAAAACCGATGCCCAGTGGGACTGCCTATATGGAATTTGGGACCTGCCTAGTACTGACATTTGGCCAGTGCAGGAACGAAGTACAAGGTGAAGATCATTTTATCATAAACTCTCCGGTGGTAACAAGAAGTCAGTGAGATTCTATGGGCCCAAGGTGTGTCTGAGGGTGTCTGTGAGAGGAGGAACCCTGAGAGACCTCACAGGCAAAGTCCCTATCTTTGGGGTAAATAATAAGAGTAAGGCCTTTACAATTTCTGTGCTCACAATTCAGAGCCTCTAGGTCTAGGAGGACTTGGACAAGATTCTCAGACACTGCCTGAGTGCCCCGCACCATGCCTGGCTGCTCAAGACAAGAGAGAAAACAGTGGCCACAGCATCCTGAAGCTTCATGTTCAGGGCTGACTGAGGCATGAAAGAAATCTGACAAGAAGTGACTTACGAAGCCAGTGCAAGTGCCTCTTCTGTTCTTACTAAGAGTCCTTCCCAGCCAGAGTCAGACCTTTGAGGGATTATAGATTGATGGGTGAATTTGTTGTTTTTATTATGTAAAAATAACCAAAGAGCCAGAAGCAATATAACCAAAATACTAGAGAGTGTTATGAATAAAATAGGAATAATAGATACTTGAAAGATAATGTCCCCAAGCACTTTAGAAATGACAAAAGTGTCCTGAATTATTTTAGATGAATGGCTCTGAATTCATTTGGAATGGGCTTTGGCTGTTAAATTTCCTTTTCTGAGTAAGTCAGCAAAAGTTTTAACTAAATATAAAACACAAAGTGAACAGCAAGAGCATCCACCAGAAAGTTTCATTGATGAATTTAATACAGCTATCATCCTGCTGTGTGAGCAGATGATTTGGGTTTGCACATGACAAGAAACCCGACTCAACTCGGCTTAAACAATTATGGGAATTTACCAGCTTATAAAACCATAAAATCCCGAGGTAGGGCAGGCTTCCGCAAAGTTTATTCAAAAGTTTACAGTATCACCAGGACTGTGCTCTTGTCCCCTGCAGTTGCCTCAACGCGATTGTCCAGTTTGTCGGTGGGCAGAAATCACTGGCTGGGAAATTCAGGGCTGACCATAGTAGAGCAGCGGTCACAAAACAAGGCCTATGGGTGAAGTTCGGCCAGTTTCCCAATTTTGTAAATCAAGTTGCACTGGAACAGAGCCAAGCCCGTGCGCTTGCATATTGCTACGGCTGCTTGCACACTACAGTGGCGGAGTTGAGTATTACCACAGAGACCTTACGTCATGCAAAGCTGAAAAGATTTACCATCGGGCCCTTGACAGAAGGCCCCTGGTGCAGAGTAATAGGGAATAACTCTTTGAGGTGACACTCAGCCCAGAGCTGTTCTCTTCTCACCAATAGCAGTGGATCCATTCTCGCTATTTCTTTTCTTTCTTTTTCCCACCAAAGCACAGACAGAAGATTTTTCTCAGTCAAGCACAGCGAGCGGTTTTCAAAAGTCCTCAGTCAGACTTCCTATGTTCGAGGATTTACATGGATCGTCACAATAGCTAATGCAACAGCAATGGCTTTGTTAGAGAGAGAGAATCATTGAGGACTGCCCTGTAAATGAATACTAACAGCACTCACTGGAGGCCAGATTCTGTATGAGCACTCTACATACATTAACCTCTCACAAAATCCTATGAAGTGTGTTCTATAATTGTTCCTATTTTTATGGCTGAGGCACCGAGAGTTTAAGAAATGTCCCCAGTTTACATGACTGGTAAGTGGTCCAGCTGTTGCTGAAAGCCAGGCTGTGGGACTCCAGAGTCCACAGTGTTAATCAGCACACGAGGCCGCCTCTCTGAATGGGAATTCAAACTGAGCAAATGTGGAAAGAGGCTTAGAATGATCTGAGGTTTGCGATGTGGTCTAGCACTGAACATAAGAAGTGTGAGACATGCAACGACAACAACAAAAAACAGCAGGCCTTCCAAAAGAAGAGAAGACCCGGCCTGCACACCACCAGACCAGGAAACAAAACACAGAGGAAGTCAGAACAAAAAATAAACACGTCCTTTCGCCTCCCCTTGCGAAAGGCTCAAGCAAGATCCTGCCGAAGGAGGCTTTGGAAGGGAACGCCTGAACCACACCAGTGTCAGCCAGTGAGCAACTCAGTCGTAGAAACAACATATACTTACCCGCTCAGGGAGGTTCCCGTGCAAACATGAGACTTGGAGAAATGCTAGAGTGAGGAAACCAGCTCGCTTAACCCCGCATTTACTGAATTTATCTGGCCACTGAACATTCTTCGTGGCTATGTATGATATCTGTAAATATGTCAAAGAACAAACTTTTGATCCATTTGTTATATAACTTAACTGCATTGCTAAATGCTTAGTAACGTGGTTTACTCCATAGCTCATAATGTGGGGCCTGTGTGAGGTGGTGGTGGTGCCAGCCAACATGGTGTGCTCAGTAGTCACTGCAGTGATGCCCAATGGGAGCCCTGATGTCCAACAGAGGGGAGAGGAGCAGGAGAAGGGCACAAGTGGGGGTCAGGTGGTGCTCACTAGTCTTACTCCTGATGAGCCATTTCAGTCACTTTTCATTCTCAAGGGCAGAGCCTCCAATGCCATCGTCCCATCATGTGATCCTTTCTCATGCTACCAAACATGGAGATTGTCTCCTGCTCTAAGGTCTAGTCTAAGTCAATAACTTATAAAAAGAAATACTTCTGGCCCTGGCTGGTTGTTTAGTGGTTAGGGCATCGGCCCGAGGACTGAAGGCAACCAATGTCTCACATCGATATTTCTCCCCCCACCACACACACTTCTCTCCCTTCCACTCTGTCTGAAAATCAATGGAAAAAAATATCCTTGGGTGAAGATTAAGAAGAAAAAAAAAAGAAATACTTCTGCTTATCACAAGTCTTAAAATAATGTGCGTCTGTAATGAAGTTGTTTGAAGGGGGGTTGCATCCTTTTTTTAAATTCTCACCCAAGGATTTTTTACTGATTTTTTTTTTTTTCGAGAGAAAAACATCAATTGCCTATGAACACACCCCCACTTGGGATTGAACCTACAACCTAGGTATGTGCTCTGACCAGGAATCAAACCTGCAACCTTTTGTTGTACAGGATGACACTCCAACTAATGGAGCTACCCAGCCAGGGCTGCCTTGAAAACACTTCAGCTCCGTGAAGCTCACACTGCTCAAATCTCTCCCAACAGTCTCTCTCCATCTCCAGGGCCTGCTGGCCTTCTCTTCATCGCTCTTCATTCTCTGGCTTGCTTCCTCCTCTCCCTGTTGTTCCTGGAAGTTTCCTTGTCAGGGAGCTCAACTTTTTCCTTCCTTCCTTCCTTCCTTCCTTCCTTCCTTCCTTCCTTCCTTCCTTCCTTCCTTCCTTCCTTCCTTTCTCTCTTTTTTCCTTTTCCTTTTTCTTTCTTCCTTCTTTCCTTCCTTTTTCTTTCCTTCCTTCCTCCCTTATTTCCTTTCTTTCATGTAAATAATGAAGTATTTTTAAGTTTTTTCTTTAATTTACTTGCTACCCTATCCATGAGACAAAGGGTAGGAAACTGAGCACTTCAGCTAGAGAATCTTGCTTAGAAAGCTGAGGAGCACAGAACTCTTTATATATAAAAAGCTAATATGCTAAGTGTCTGACCATCTGGGTAATGATGTCACGTAGCAACGCCCAGCTTCCTCTCCCTAGCAACTAGCCTCTTTGCAGTTTCTTCATCCTAGGAACACGACTTGCTTTACAGCCAGGTGCAAACACTTCACACTTTAACCAAATGTCTGTGAAGCGTTTTCTGGTGCCCCATCTCATTTGATCCTCACAGAAGTCCTGGAGTAGGTAGATAGGAAACTTTGTGGAATCCTATTTTCTTTTCATTAGCCAGAAAACGGAGATTTAGAAAGCTTAGAAACTTGACCTGACTGAAAAGAAGTAAGAAATGGTGGGCCTTGAAAATGACTTCAGGTTTTCTCACTGCACAGAATATAGTCAAGCACTGCTGCAGTTAAATATTTTACCCTTTGTTCTCCCTGTGTAATCTACAATAGTAATCTGCATTGTATTGATATTTACTGCTGTGTTGCTGACAATCACCTGAAAGAGAAGTTGGGGTGCTTCACTGGGCTGGAAAAAGTTTAGTTACATCAGAAAGCAGGTCTAATTAAGCAAGTTTATTCTATATCTATAAAAGGCTAAATTGACTTGTGCATGCGCAATACATATAAAATTCTCGCTGGCTCCAATCGCAAGCATGTGTTTCCACCTGTCATTGTCGATGGTGAATTTGGTTGACACTTCTATTATAGAGAAAGGGTGAATAGCAATATTAAAATATTTCTTCTAATTTCTTTTCAATGTGAACGAATTCATGCACCAGGCCACTAGTAGTAAATAACTGTTTTCATATTATACCTGCCACAGAAACAGGTGGGGATAACCCAATATTATTAAGGCTGAAACTCCTTAATCCTGATTATCTACAGATTAACTCCAGGCAAAGTGACCTCTGGAAACAAGAAAGCTGATTGCTGCTGGTAAATAAACTGACTCTAAACTCTAGCAGGTGCCTAGAGAACACTCTGACTTCGAGTTAGTTGACTCCTTTGCTGATGTTTCCTGCCACTTAGAAACAAGTTTTTGGATACACTGATTTATAAGATGAAAAGGCTTGCACCAGGCAATGTCTGCCTGATTGCCCCTAACTGACCCTGCCTGTGGGCCTGACCGCCTCTAACTGCCCCCCCCTGGCTGCCTGATAGGCCCTAACTGCTCCTGCTGGCCTGGTCACTCCTAACTGCCCTCCCCTGCCAGCCTGATCGCCCCTAACTGCCTCTGCCTTGGCCCCTGCCACCGTAGCTTTGTCCAGAAGGATGTCCGGATGGATGTCTGGAAGATGTCTGGTCTAATTAGCATATTACCCTTTTGTTAGTATAGATGTTTAAGGATCAGGAACCAACTAATGGGAAGGAATCAATTGTACATGAAAATTACTCTCAGATACCAGAGAGATTAGGCTAAGGACATCTATATATATGTAAAAGACTAAGCGACGGAACAACCAAATGACTGAATGTTCGCTATAATGCACACTGACCACCAGGGGGCAGACGATCATTGCAGGAGCTGCCCCCTAGTGGTCAGTGTGCTCCCACAGCAGGAGTGCCGCTCAGCTGGCCGACCAGTCCCTGCAGCTCACCAGCCTGGCGGCAGCCACTCACTCCCTCAGTAGTCCTGTGGTCCAATCTCCGGAGAATGGGCCAGGGCACCAAGGGACCAGAGCCGCAGGATGATCCTGACAGCGCCGCAAGCCTCCTGGAAGTCGGTCTCGGGCAGAGGGGCTGCTTCCCCTCCCTAGACGCTCCGCAAGGAAGAAATGATATAACGGTGGCTGCCAGGTGGCTCCCACCAACCAGTGAGAACATCAGCAGGATGGATCCAGATCCTAGGCTGGCAAGGGCATCCCACTCCCCGCCTGGAGGGCCGATCAAGTCCTGGCCCCCTCCCCAACCCCCCTTGGGATGGTCATCAGACACAGGGCTTATAGCTGGGGGTGCAAGCCTCTCCTGATCAGGACTGACAGGGTGCGAGCCTGTGGCAGATGCAGGAGGGCTGAATGAGTGGGAGCAGCAGGCAGGAGCTGCAGGCAGCCAATCCACTCAGGCCACAGCGAGGGACCCCACCTGTACATGAGTTGGTGCATTGGGCCTCTAGTATATTATAATTGAAAGTCAATAACAGTGACCTGGAAGGAGATGGCCCCTTCCTACTTTTACCAATAATGTGAATTTATGGAAAAGGCACATATATAAGGGTATTAATGTTCTTTTGCAGTTAGAGTAAATTTTAAATTACCTAGGGCAACTCTGAGACTCTAGGATAGAGACCAAGGCCTGGAGCAGTGGAGTCACTTGTTCAAGGCCCCTCTGGTCAGTGGTTGGGGCTTCTTTTGTTGGGTGTCTAACATATGCCAGATGATATTCTAGGTCTCAGATTAGCAGCCACAAAGTCAAGGTCCCCGTCCTCTTGGGATTTAAATATCAGTGGGGGAGGCAGATAAACACGGGAACCAATAACAAATGAAGAACATCATTGAAAGTGTTGGATTCCTTGATAGGAGGAATGTGATGGAGAGATGAAGGAAGGTTCTGAAGCGAGAACATGGGTGTGAAGCCTCAGTGGTGAGAAGTACCAGTCAATCCTGTAAAGTTGGTGTAAGTCTGAATGTGTGAGCACCACGAACTCCAACCTACCTCCGGAGAAAATGCCTAAATCTCAGAGGGAAGGCGAGGGTGGGTGGGTGGGTGGGAAGAGATTAACCAAAGAATTTATATGCATATATGCATAACCCATGGATACAGACAGCAGTGTGGTAAAGGCCTGGGGCAAGGAGCAGGGGTGGGGGGAAGCTAGAAGGGGATTAATGGGGGAAAAGGCGACATCTGTATTACTTTCAACAATAAAGATAAATAAATACAAAAAAAGAAAATGCCTATGACTTCTTGGTCAGTTCAATGGAGGTTCTGTCACCTCCTTGGAATGTTTTCAGAAAGAGAAGTAAAGCAGAATGATAAGATGTAAATATGATAGCCTTTCAGAATGATGAGACAAGCATCATGCAGCAAAAGGTAGAATAGGCAGCACGTTGTGCTAAGGCCTTTAGAAAGAATTTTATGCAGCATCCACTCCCTGCCCTGGCGGAGCTTACAGCCTCAGGAGCAGCTTCTCCCTCACAAAGGCAACCTCCCTAAGGAATGTGGACCATCGCTGAGATCCCTCCATCCAGGGAGAAGTGAGAGAGGCAGCTAATTTGGCTTAAACAGGATGCTAGACAGGGATCCTGTCCTCTTCTAAACAGTGCTTTTAGCTCTGGTCTCTGTGGCTTTGGCTTTATATCAGTGATTCCCAAAGTGGGCGCTACCGCCCCCTGGTGGGCGCTGCAGCGATCCAGGGGGGCGGTGATGGCCACAGGTGCATTTGTTTTAACTTTTTTTGTATTACCTTTCTATTCTGAGTTCAATAAATAGTTTCATAATTTCAAACTTCAATGTTTCTAATTTACACCTTTCTTTACTATATTTTACGAAAAAGGTAGAAACATTAATACATATATCTTCCTGTTTAATTGCTATTAAAATTTAAAAAAAAAATAATTTCCAGGGGGCGCTGAGTAATATTTTTTTCTGGAAAGGGGGCGATAGGCCAAATAAGTTTGGGAACCATTGCTTTATATCTTATCTACACACACACACACTGGTGTTTAACTGTATTACCCAGTAAAAAAAAAAGAGTCATTGTGTATATTCACAATATTGACTAACGCTGCTATTAATCACTGAAAATAAATGAGAAGAGCCAATGAACAAATGCCAACATGCAAAGCATTTTTTTCTTTTTAAAGATAAAACTTGGCTAAATATATTGGTATTGAATGCAGAAAATTCAAGCTACAACTTGATCATTATTCTTTAGCCTGTGATTACTTAAGGAGACACTATGAGATGCGTTAATAGGTATTTAGTATTGATAATAATAGGAAAAACACATTTTGTTGAAAATATTATCTCCATGCCTCTTTTCAGAGAAAATTTCTCCCAGATTATATGTGCTTCACATTATCAATGAAGAGAGAAAAATAAAAGCCTTAGGTAGTCATATTTAAAGTTTGGGAAGGCTAGACTAGAAGGAGATTTAAAAAAACAAACATATTTGTATTGATTTCAGAGAGAGGAAGAGAGAGGGAGAGAGGGATGGAGACATCAGTGATGAGAGTGAATCATGCATCAGCTATCTCCTGCACGCCTTTTACTGGGGATCAAACCCGAAACCCGGGCATTGAACTGTGACCTCCCGGTTCAT
This sequence comes from Myotis myotis, assembly GCF_014108235.1. Classification (NCBI taxonomy): domain Eukaryota; kingdom Metazoa; phylum Chordata; class Mammalia; order Chiroptera; family Vespertilionidae; genus Myotis; species Myotis myotis. The sequence continues at coordinate 77,929,284 of NW_023416357.1, forward strand.
AGGTCAACACTCAACCACTTAGCCACACTGGCTGGGCCGGATTTTTTTACAATTTAATTTAATTTTTTCCATCATCTCTTATTCCCTTTATGCCCTCTACCACCTCCACCCCAGCAGGTTTAATGGAGATCTTGGGATTCTTTAAGACATTTCTAAATGATCTTTAAAATGATTATAAATAGTTTCCAGTCCCATTGTGATAACATTCTGAAAATTGTTAAGAGTGATGGGGTAACGGTAAAAAAATCTAGAGCAGTTACATAGCTTAGAAAAATGTGAAAAATCCATGTGGCCTAATCGTCCCCTGGGAAGTGGGGGTTTGTACCCATCATGACATGTGAGTCAGAGCACATGTGCTGTTTGTTACTCTAGAGCTTGGCAACACCAGGAGTTTTGATTGCTGCAAGGCACAGAGTTCCCAGAAGGCGTCTGTGGTGGAAGGAAAGGGTGCGAATGTTCAAGTGCACCCTTACCGGAGTGTAGGAGAACTTCAAAAGCTTCCCTCTGTCTCGGCTGAGCCTCCTGAGAATAAAACATGAGGTGCCGAAGATGCTTCCCATCTGCGGGGTGTGCTAAGGAGAGAGCTGGAGCTCTGTGAAACGGACCGGGGTTCAGAGATGTTTTCTTTGGAGGCAGTTTGGAGAGCTGTGCTATTTCGCTTCACCCTGTCTTCCTCACCCCGGATCTTTCTGGGGGAAGGGGAGAGTGTTACCCCTTAAGCCAAGTGAGAGGAGCCTCCAGGAGCCACTGACACAGTTTAACCTTATATGGGGCACACACCATCCTTGGGTTGGACTCTGAGGCCAGGTCAGTCAGGAGCTGGTGGAGCAAAGGGAGAGGGTGTCTTCTTGGGAGTGAATGAAATGGCAGGCAAAAGTGATTGTTTTCCGTGGATTGGACGTGGGCCTCCCAGCAGAGAGCAAGCCTGTCCATGAGGATGGAGGGACAGAGGAGAGACCTACAGATAACAGAGGTATGGCGTATGAAGCCCAGAGGCTGAGGGGTGCTAAGTGGGCAGCCGGAATGAGGCACTGCCTGTTCAAGGGCACTGTGGCCAGAGGTCACAGCTGGGTTCTCTGAGGAAGTGCCCCAAAAGAATAAAAGCCAACCTCAGACATTTCCTCATACCTAAAGGGCACTGACACCAATTTACACCTGTCCCCTTTTTCCTATACTTACCCCTGGGCCTAGTCACAGGGAGGCCAGAAACTAACTGGGGGAGAGGAGCTGACAAGAGCAAAGAGGCCCATCCATCATCACTCCCCCTTCCTCCTGGCAGCATTCCAGGGTGGAGCAGACCCTCCTAGAGTGATAGGGAGGGAAGTTTGAATGAGGTTGGAATGTTGTTACTCTATGAGAACAGACTGAACTCTGTAATTTTGAGCAGGACTGGACTCAATGAAGTTTGAAGGTGAGCAGAGAACTTTTATTATCCAAGTGTTACTAGAAACCAAAGACATCCCTAAGATTTCATTTCGGGGTCAGGAGAGAACAGGTGAGGGAGTTTAACGGGCAGAGAAAAATAAAGCAAAATTGGTTTCTAGATCAGTTAATGAGCTGGTTCCATGACTTGAACACACACTGAGATTGCGTGCTGTTACGGTTCCAAGGAAATGGTCAAATGTCAATGAGCAGTGACGGCATTTGCTTACCTCACAGTCTCATGGGCACGGTGTCCGTAAAGTGCTCAGCATCGTGTCTGGCACAGTGCAAGCCCTCAATACCGCATTATTACCGTGTTATTGTGCTACTTATCTTTCATTATTATTATAGGCATCTGGTTTAAGTCACATCCAGCTACTCTCAGCAACTCCCGACCAGCAGGTTAAGAAGCAGGGACAGTTCCAGGCCTCTGCAGAGGGAGCTCTGAAACCATCCTCCCCAGGCTGGCAGCCGTGGGCAAACTACGGCCCGCGGGCCGGATCCAGCCCGTTTGAAATGAATAAAACTAAAAAAAAAAAAAAGACCGTACCCTTTTATGTAATGATGTTTACTTTGAATTTATATTAGTTCACAGAAACACTCCATCCATGCTTTTGTTCCGGCCCTCCGGTCCAGTTTAAGAACCCATTGTGGCCCTCGAGTCAAAATGTTTGCCCACCCCTGGGCTAAGGGCTGGTGCCTCTACCAGCTCTGGCTTCCCTGGGAAAATGATGTAAGTGATGGATCGGACTCCAGGGAGGTACCACAGCAGAGGGATTAGGCTGTCCTGACTTGGAATCTTGGCTCCATAGCCAGTAATGGGACAAATTATAAACTTCCCTAACTTCAGTTTTCTCATGTTTAAAAATCCAAGAATAATATGTACCTACTTTGAGGGGGAGGGGGGTGAACTTAATCCTCATTTAATTGGGTTGTTATGGTACATAATAGACATTCCATTTGTTTGGTTCCTTCTTCCCAGTTCACCTAGCAGTGTTCCTCTTCTTTTAATTCTTAAAACCTCTCTATGGAAGCCCCGATTCTTAAACTTTCCTGCTCTGTGTCCTGTTTCCCCTGCTTATCTGGGAAAGTAGTCTAACAAGCCCACCTCTAATAAGGTAGAAAAGAGTGATAATTGCTTAGGTTGCCTTTTCACGGAGGAATCTAGACAATGGAAAGCAGAGAAGAAATCTCAGGCCCTGAGCTTGTGTCAACGTGATGGGAAAGGCTTAGGGCTGGAGGATCATAATAGGCACTCCCACTAGCCCGGGACTCCACCAATGACAAAACTACCTTTTCCCAATGTGGGCATCCAACGCTTACAGCCAGTGATTTTCTCTGTACTCCTCTGCGCCGGCTCTAAATTGGGGGCTTTGCAACAGAATCACAGTGAAATTTCGCAACATCTGAAAGGAAGGTCAGGTGAGCTGAGAGAGGTGATACTAAAATCAGACAGATATTGAAGTAGTCAATCATCCCAGACACATTCCCTATGAGAAGATGATACCGAAGTGACTTAAGATATACTTGTGTGGGTGAAAAAAGGATGGAAACTTTGCAAATAGGAGCAGAGGGAGGAAAGAAAGATGAAAAGTCCTAAACTTTAAATGCTTGAGATTGTCCTTGAACTCTCTACTTTCCTTCCTTGCAAGTTAATACTCATTTCTGTTGGATTAGCACACAAGCTACTTTCCACAAATCTGCCAGGTACTCAACTGGCAACAAGAGGTCAAAGTATAATGCATGTCCAGCTCTTAATCTGGAGCTGGCTTTTGGCAGTGTTTGTGGGGAGTTAACATTAATTAATTGCCTTAATTAATTAGGAATAGAGCTGACAGTTTCCCTTGCATGGATTTTAGAAAGTTTAAATTTTCCCCTCAAAGAAACTTACGGTGCTCTAAAACCCTGGGACTGTGGAGGAGGCCATCCTAAAACTGACGTCTTCTCTCTTGGAGGGTCTCTCTCTTCACACAATAAATGCAGTAGTGTTCATTGTTGAGGGAAAATGTGAGCCCTAAAGGATAAATAAAGGGGTATTCAGTGATGAAACTGGAGAGAAATAAAAATAGTATAACTGAGCTGTGGCCCTTACACGTTCCTCCTTCTCTTCAGGAAACTTTCTGGTGGCTCCCCACCCCGCACATAGAGCGTTAGTGTATAATGCGGTCCTGCTGAAGGAGCCTCAGCACCCGCTCCTTGAAACAACCTCTATCTGGAGGCTCTGAGCCCACAGCCATTAGTCATCCTAATCCCTAAAGTAAATGTGGCCACATGCTGGTAGCAGAAGCTGCATCGGGAGGCTGAGCTGTTCACCCCCGGGTTCAGGCGTGTGTGAACTTGTCTGGAGGACCAGCGGAGGGGCCTGCAGGCTCCTTGCCCTGTAAGGCCAGGGCTTTGCTAGGCAAGAAGATGCCCTGAAAGGCAAGTGAGTCATGCTGCCTGTATTGCACAGTGAGCTCCGAGGAAGCACAGAGTGGATGGGTATTTGTCCCCAGGGGGTTGGCCTGTGTCCCAGGGCGGGGCGGAGGTAAGATGAGGCAAAGGCTTAAGTGCTCTTGGAGATGAGGTGCCAGCAATCCAGGCCTCCAGCGTCAGCACGGATGGAAGACACCTCCCTTAGTGTGCTCAGCCTTGCTGGGAACAACCAGCGGTCTTATCATATGTTCGTGTCCTGGCCGGGTAGGAGCCGCAGTGGCAGCACTCTGGCATGCGCCTCTCATGGGCATTGTCAACGGTGACTGATGATGGGTTACAGCTGGAAGTAATGCTTTGGGGTCAGCCATGACTAGAGTCAGCTCCCTGGTGAGCAGCAGTAACAGCTGTGAATACTGAGAGAAGTGAAAACTGAAAGAAGTGCTTCATGGAGTGGTGAAAATTCCTAGACATATGAAGCTGGGTTTTGAGGGGAGGAGTCTCCTCAGACCTAGTGGAGTTGAATCAGAGAAATACCGTGTAATGATACTATTTAAGACTCCTGCTACCCCTGACCGATATGTAATGGGAAAGCAAGCCTATGTGTGTCGGGGCATTGGGTCTGTATTTTGATTGTTGATGGTAGGCTTTGGAGATGAGACAATCAGAATGCTGAGAATCATGCTGGGTCAGGAATGCAATGGGCACTGAAGCTGAAAGAAGGAGAGACCCAGTGTGGTGCTGACCTTCCCTTGGCTTTGAGGCAACTGGGCTGTTTTGGCAGCATCATGGATTCTGTGGATCCTGGGCTACTCCGATGCCCCTAGGGAAGTAGCATGGGCACTCACTTCTCAAGGAGATTCCCCTCATTGAGCCCTGGTAGTAAGTGGTGTTTGGATGGAGGAATGCAATTCTGGGCAGAACATCATTGGATGATTGGACACCTCTGGCCCAGCTTCTTTAGCCTCATGGGGACCTTGGGATGGTGACTGAGTTTGGGGATAGGATAGAGAGCTGTGTCTCTAGAGAGCTGTAGGGCTGAGAGCAATCTTAGTTGAACAAGGCACCAATGCTGCTCTCCTGAATGGGGAGAAACTCCTATGAGGTCAGCATCGCTGGCAGATGTGCAGTGCTCTCTTCAGCAGATAAGGACTGCTTCAGCATAGTGGTAATAACCACCACTGCAACTGCAGATTGACTGCTACAGACTGAATGTTTATAATTACCCCCCCCCCCCAATTCATATGTTGAAATCCTAACCCCCAAGGTGATATTTGGAGATAGGGCATTTGTGGGGGGTGATTAGGTATTGAAGGTAGAACCCTTATAAATGGAATTAATGGCCTTATAAAAGAACCCTGGGATACTTCCATCATGTAGGGATAAGCAAGAATTTGGCCATCTATGAGCTAGGAATCAGGCCCTCATCAGACAAATCTGCCAGGGCCTTGACCTTGGACTTCTTAACCTGCAGTACTGTGAGAAACAAGTGTTTGTTGTCTAAGCCACAAAGTCTATAGTATTTTTGTTATAGCAGCTTAAATGGACTAATACTCTAACAGAGTACTGTGTTTTCCATTTTCTCTTCTGAAGAGTTGGTAATCAAAACAGACCCATTGGACTGAGTAAACACCTTTGTGTGTCGAGACCTCTTTTGGGAATGAAGACCCCAGGGATGGAAGAAATACTTTCCTCCACAGGTAGACTGAGAGATAGGGTAACTTAATTTGAATATCAAAAAGAATGGTACCTAATTTTGCTTCCCAAGCTGGTAATGTGGTATAGAACAATTCAATATGACGCTGTGCAGATTATTGGGAAGCCTGCCTATTGTGTTTAGTGCTGTAATGGCCTCAAGAAGACTGTGGGAAAAATGAGAAATCAGTAGTTCCTGTTGGGAACTGTGTTCACGTCAAGTATAGAAGAGTCTGCAAACACAGGATAGTCAAGTGAGAAAACAAGCTTGAAGCTTGTCTTCATGAATTAATTATAAAATGCCTGAAGAAGAAAATAGGACCTGGTTTGAAAAATAATGTCCTGTGCTTTAAATCACTGCACTGTCCCCATACCATCAGCCTCTAGCAATAATCTCTGAACTCAGTCTCCACCTCCCGCCCCCCACCCCCACAGTCTTTGTGAAGAAATAAGTCACTTCTGGAAGATGACTGCTGGATAAAATAAGAGATGAAACAGCAAATAAGAAAAATGAAACAATTATCTTTCAGGAAAAATGGAACTAGGCACCTTTAAATCTCATAAGCTTTGATGTAGAAAGTGGTTTTTCCCCCTAAAACATGCAGATATTAACTCAATTTCTGCTGTGTATCCAGGACTAAGATTTAGGAATGGGTTGTAGTCTTGTTTCAATAGTTCCATTGCTAATGCTCATTAAATATTTTTTATTTTTTAAAATATGTTTTTGTTGATTTTAGAGAGAGGAGGAGGGAGAGAGAGAAACATCAATTGGCTGCCTCCTGTAGGCCCCCCTCTGGGGATTGAGCCTGCAGCCGGGACATGTGCCCTGACCAGGAATCGAACTGGCCATCTCTCAATGCACGGGAGGACACTCAACCAACTGAGCCACACTGGCCAGGGCTACAGTGTTTTATTTTAAACACTCTCTTCTGAAACATCATAATGTCAAAACTTCCTAAGGCCAAAATAGTTTTGGTCAGACAAATTTGGTCATGTCCTGAAAGTGTCAGAATGAGTAAAGGGTACCTTAAAGACTGTCAGGGAAACCATCTCAGTCTACAGGTAATAATCAGGTGATTACAAACATTTTTCATGTCATTGCAAGAATCAGTGTATCTCTAATTGTTATTGCTGTCTACTGAGATCCCCAGGGAATTACAGTATCCCAGAGCCTGACTTCACCTTTTTTTTTCTGATGGCAATTAGCCTTTGATGGAGGCCTGTTCAGGTTATTTGGAAACTGCCCTTGAAATGGAGATTTGTGTGCAGTAGGTTACGGAGGCAGACACTCAGGAATAACCTGTAAGGGAGGGAAGGAAGCAAGTCTGAGCAAAGGAAGAAGTTGAGCTGATACTGTTGGAATCAAAGCCTTAGCCTATCTCCCTGAGGGCAGTGCCTGAAAAGGGACACAGCTATGAACCCTTAGCATCCACCATTCCTCCCACCTGGGAGAATGCGTACTTGGTTGTTCTGATGTGGAAGGAGAGAGACGGAGGGAGAATAGACGATGCAGACCCACTGCAAGGCTCCTTATTGAAGAGGTCCTTAATGAAGAAGAAGGTAAAAAAATTTTTCTGTTATCTAATAACTGAGTAACATATTACTCCAAAACTTAGTGGCTTAAAACAACAAAAATAACATATCATTGCTCCTGTTTGTCAGGAGCCCACAATTTCAAGGGGAAGGGACATAGATTCCATTGCTTGATAGGGAGTGACACGGTCTGTAAACACATGTCAGAAGGGACATTTTTGGACCATATAAAAGTCTATGAAGTTTATATTTTCCGATGCCAATAAATCCAATAAAAAGAGTTTTAAAAATAATGGCAAAACTCAAATCCTTTGAATTTTTTTTTTTTTTAACATATTCGATGCATAAATTCAGTCCAGACTGTGCCAATAGTTGTAAGGAACTAGACACAGACCGATATCAAATCCAGCACTACTGTCTTCTATCAAACACTACACATGGGAGTATAGGAGACTCTAACTAAAGTTCTTCCCAGTCCAAAAAGCCAGCTGAGTACATTTTACATTAATTTCCCTTTATGATGAGCTTAAACTTTCACATATCATGTATTGCATCAGCCTCAAAAGTCGATCCTCTTTTTTGCAGTGGAATTAGAAAATCTTGAAGCCAGTACCCATGTTTTCAACACTCTGACTCTCAGTTTCAGATCACAGAAATACTATCGGCTCCCTGTTCTCACTTGGCTGAAGCAATTGTGGTCACCACCACGAGAATTTGGACCTCAAATTCAATTTTAAAACTGACATAAACTTTGATGTTAGGCAAATTATGTTAGCTCTGACTGTGACAGACTGTGGGGTTAGTTTGATGAGCACTAATAGGCTTGTCTCTCTGAAGCTTATTTGTTATTTCCCAGGAGGGAAACACAAATACCTCTGTGTGATGCCACGTGAGAAACAAAACACAGTCGTGGTGCCTCAGAGTTTTGCTCTTTGGTGATGAAATTCAAACCCGCTTGCATCCCTGTCATTTGTCTGATCTCTTTCAGTGCTATTCTAGGTGCTGGATGGGACAAAACCATTGAGGCAGGCACACAGTCAGCCTTTGTTCTTGGGGGGAGGGGTGTTGGGTGACAAAAAGATTTGTTTTAGATTAGGAATCCACCAAATCATACTTTTCGGAAAACTTCTGAATTATTTTATTATAATATCTATTGGTATAGATAGGAAAGGTTGTTTAGTTAACAATATGCCACTATCAAATGTAGGATAGATAATTTAGCGGATAACAAATGAGGCTCCGAATCCTTTTATGATGCAGAGAGCTCTTCAGGGGCGTGTGGCAATGCAATCAACGCTGTTTTTACAACTTAAAGTAAAAAGCATCTGATGGGAAACTGCTGTTGCAGAATGACATTGTATTTTAGTGCTTTTGCCAAAAACAAGTATCTTTAAAAAGGCTTTTAAAAGAAATGATTAAAGCCCCAAATACATAAAGTTATCTTAGAGTAGTTAAATGATGAATATCTGTATATTTTCTATGTTCCAAATTTGGAGATATTTAAAGCAAAGAATTTCCATCGCTGGACAGATAGTACATATTTTACTCTCTAAAGACAAGCTTTTCAAGTCTATCTCTTTGAGGCTAGAGTAGCTGGTTGGAAGAGAGGTTTGCATATTTACTCGAAAAACATTCAGAACTCTTCTCAGTTCAGTGTACATTTGATTCAAAATCAGGGCTCTCTGACTCGAGATGGTGCATTGTTTCTCAAAATACCGAAAGGCACAATACAGGGTAAGGCTTGAGAATCTCTTCAATCGCTTAATATTATCAGCGGTGCAAATACGTGCTTTGCATGCTCCCCCTATACCTTTAAAGCTCACTGAGGGGAGCAGGAAAATGGAAGAGGACAAAAGAAAAGAATGGGGTGGGGGAGACAAAGGGTCCTCTGCCTGTGACACGGCAAGTTGCCCCCAATTGGAAAATGGCTTATTAACTCTATTGCGTGTTTGTGTGTGTACATGTGCATAAGTGTGTCTCTGTGTATGTGTGTCTGTGTGTTGAGTATGAGGATTTAAGCGTGTTCATTATTGCCAGGAGACCATTATGGAGGGGGTATGTGTTTAATACTGAATGACAGTCCTCAAGGAGTGTGGGTAATAAGACTGGGGCCCTGGGCTGTCAGCTCAGAGAACCCAGACCTCTGTCTTCTCAGCTTCGCTCACCAGGAGGCACCTCTTCCAGGTTAACAATAATCTGGGACAAGGGTTTCTTCTTTTGTTCCTCAGGGGAGAACTCCTAAGGGGTCCTGGGGAAATGACCTTGAATGGGTCTCAGAGGAAGAAGGCAGATGGTTCTATGTTTTTCTCCCTTCATCCTTTGTTCTTAGATTCTCTGGAATTTGTCACTTTTGTCATTTTCCTTTTAAGAAAGTGACGGTTCCCTGGAGATTTTTCACAACACATCATCTCTTGACCTTTCTCTGGGAGGTGGTTTCTCACTTCACTGCCAGCTTGCTGCATGGCCCTTTTTTATTTGCAGTGTTTAGGGTGACTACTCTCATGTGTGAACTTTCTGTGCCTCCAGCTGTATTTTTCACTGGGGCTAACTTGCCCTCGAACAAAGAAACCTACAGCCAGGATAAGATGAAATAGTAACCGATGTTTTCCTGCAAGCTCTTGAATTCAAACTTTCATATTTCAGATCTTATGCAAATTTGACTTTACAGGATTTCTCTTTATGCTTTTTGAGCCCTTTCACTGAACCTGAAGAAATATCTGCCTTATTGAGATAATTGCAAAAATATCAAACCCTAGAGCAGAGGTCGGCAAACTGCGACTCCCGAGCCACATGCGGCTCTTTGGCCCCTTGAGTGTGGCTCTTCCACAAAATACCACATGCGGGCACGTACAGTGCGATTGAAACTTTGTGGCCCATTCGCAGAAGGCAGAAGTCGGTATTTTGTGGAAGAGCCACACTCAAGGGGCCAAAGAGCCGCATGTGGCTCGTGAGCCACAGTTTGCCGACCACTGCCCTAGAGAATTTGATATTCCCTTTCCTTCTTAATATGTTTTTTTTTTTGGGAGATATGAAAGTCCAACATTAATAGATGATCAAAAGCACATGGCATTTATAGTATACCCTTCCTAGTTTGAAGTGCCACTAATATCAGTGGATAAGATGCTGAGAAGGGGTCTTTATTTAGTGATAAATTCTAAAATAGAAAGGAAGAAATAGCATTTAGAGAATAACTGTCTCTGATAGCATAGATTTGTTCTTAAAATTTTAATGATGGAGAAAATATTTTAACAAGTTTTGATTTAAAATAGCTAAATTTGTTGAGGTGTGATCAGTTTGGACTTAACTGAATCACCTTATTCCATCCAAAGTAAGTAGTAAATATAACCCAATATGGAAAATAACCTGGTAATATGGTAGAGATCTAAAAAAGAGAAACAGTGAGAATCCATCCTCTTTGTTTTTCCTGCTTTAAAAACTTCTACGTGAACCAAAGTAAGCAAAGATGGATCTGAGAAATCCTAGAAATTAAGATAGCATTCATGGAGGCCTGATCCTTTATAATAAATTCTAATATGCAAATTGACTGAACGGCAGAATGACTGATTGCTATGACACGCACTGACCACCAGGGGGCAGACACTCAATGCAGGAGCTGCCCCCTGGTGGTCAGTGTGCTCCCACAGGGGGAGTGCCGCTCAGCCAGAAGCCGGGCTCACAGCTGGCGAGCGCAGCGGTGGTGGCAGGAGCCTCTCCTGCCTCCATGGCAGCGCTAAGGATGCCCGACTGCCGGCTTAGGCCTACTCCCTGCCAAGATCAAGCCTAAGTCAACAGTTGGACATCCCGTGAGGGCTCCCGGACTGCGAGAGAGTGCAGGCCGAGCTGAGGGACCCCTCTGAGTGCACAAATGTCATGCACTGGGCCTCTAGTGTATTTATAAAAATTCAGTAGTTTAAACATGTTCTAGTAAATGTAGCACCTGTATTTATTCAGTTTGTTATGTATTTCTATCTCTCTAAAACTGTACTTTTTTCTGAGATGTTATGTCAAGAAACTTTTTATCCTGAAAACTTTCAGGTTATTTGGGTGAGTAAGAAAATTTTGCATACTCTATTCTGCCCTAGCCTATGTGGCTCAGTTGGTTGCACCCAAAGGTCGCCGGTTTGATTCCTGGTAGGGCACATGCTGGGTTGTGGGCTGGATGCCTAGTAGGGGACAGAGGGGGCATGCAGGAGGCAGCTGATCAAAGTTTCTTTCTTCCTCTCATCGATGTTTCTCTCTCCCTTCCTCTCTAAAATCAATAAAAACATATTAAAAAATAATAAATAACTCCCAACGGATGAACAAGTGCTCAGGCAAAGGCGTATTTTGGATTGGGATTGGGGTGGGGTAACCTTGTAGCTGTTCTAAAAACCAAACACATTCTCCCCAAAGTAAAAGTGATAGAAGGGACTCCTCTTCTTCATCCTCCCTGCCCCCCTTTTTTTAGGAGTTTGGTAAATGTATTAGTTTCCTATTGTTGCTATAAATACCACAGGCCTAGTGACTAACACAAGATAGATTTATTCTGTTACTCTTCAGGAGGTCAGAATTCAGAAATCAGTCTTACTGGGTTGACACTGAAGGTGTTGGCCAGGCTGTTTCCAAGGCAAGTTTTAAGGGGAAAACCCATTTCCTCGCCTTTTCTCTCTCCGACTGACTCCTCCTGTGTCCCTTTTATAAATCAGGATACTCTTCCCATCCTAATGTAATCATTTCTGCAACATCCATTTCGCTATGTAAACTCGCATATTCCTGGGTCCTAGAGGTTGGGATGTGGACATCTGTGGGGCCATTACTCCATTTACCATAATAAACCTGCTCTGTGGTTGTCAAGCTGGGCTTTCTTTCCAACACCAGGACTCCAGGAAGCCCTACAGCAAGCAGGCCCCATTCTCAGGAGAAACATATGAAACTGTACGCACAACCACTGTTATAATTTTAATATTTACACCATCTTGTCTTACGGGGGCCTCTCTGGTGAAGGTTTATTTATTGAGCTTGGGCGTAGGAACTTAGCTTTTAAACTTACACCACTGTTTGCAAGAGAGAATGTGAGCAAAACTATCTAGATGCTGTGAAATAAATTTTAGGAGTGCTTTACTTTTCTGGAGTCCTTCCTAGCAAAAACAACATTTTCTATTTCCCATTTATAGTCTGTGCCATTTTTAAATGACTTGTCAAGGTTTCCCGAGGCTGGTCAATGAGTTTCAAATATTTTTATTAGTGGACAAGATTAATTTTTACACCAAGAGTTTTCCCAAAAGCATTAAATCAAGATGCAGATACTTCTGTCAACTCTATATTTCTTACTAACGTACCACATTCCATGCCAATTTTCTATTTTAAAAAAAAAGTGGCATTCAATAAAAGGGTTCCTTGGTGTGAGATAAGAACAAATGTGTTCCCAAAATGCTGGCAAATGAGGACAAAATAGGTGAATGGCCTGTCAGAACACTATATCCCACGCTGGCAGAGGTGATGGCCTCCAACACACACGGCTGTTTTAGAAGTCTGGGGATCATCTCTGTGAGTCTCAAGGAACACCCTGGACGATTCCTACCTCTAGAGCAGTGATGGCAAACCTATGACACGCATGTCAGAGGTGACACGCGAACTCATTTTTTTGGTTGATTTTTCTTTGTTAAATGGCATTTAAATATATAAAATAAATACCAAAAATATAAATCTTTGTTTTACTATGGTTGCAAATATCAAAAAATTTCTATATGTGACACGGCACCAGAGTTAAATTAGGGTTTTTCAAAATGCTGACACGCCGAGCTCAAAAGATTCGCTATCACTGCTCTAGAGTATCCCTAGGGTGAATGTACATGGGCAACTTCTCGGGTTTCTTATTTAGTCCCAGAGCAGCTCCCAAGCTGGATTCTTTTTCTGCTGATGTGGGCTTCCATGGACATCCAAGCTGCTCTCCTCATGGCCCGATTCTCTGAGGAATCACAGCACACATAGCCATTGAAGGTTCCAGACCAGGGTAACGGCCAGGCAGCACCATTCGAGTACCCGCCTTTGATATCACCCACCGAGATGCCAGAGATGTTATCCCCCCACTTAGGATGCATCATGGTTTTTATCATAATGAAATAAGTCCTGGAAAGGCCTCTTTTAATATTTTTAAATCCCAACAAATTTATCTGCATTTTATTATAATAAAAATTCTCAAATTAGTCATCAAAATGGCAACAAAGTCCAGTCATCATAAATCCTAGTTTAAAAGTTTATTTAAGTAAATATGTCGGTTTTTCCCCCCACCCTTCAGCTTTTATAGTTAGGGATTTGATTTTCAAGAAGTCAGAAACATATTTTCTTTGTAGGAAAGCATCTGTTTTTCTGGAGAAACAGTCATAATTACTGGTGTCTTTTTTCAGTTAATATGAGAATTAGATTTTGTTATCATGCTTATGTAAGAGCAAATAGTATATCCAAAACTTTTTTTTAAAATTGCAATCCACAGTAAGGACATTTTATAGTGAGCCCAACACCTCGTCAGACTATAGAGACACAGTTACGTACTTTTGAGGCAAAAGCTTTCTAAAAAGTAATTTTCCTTCCTATAGATATACTCCGATATTTTCTACCTATTCTATCAAGAAGCTACTTGTTCTGACCCACTAAACTGATTTCATGACTAGCAGTATGAAAAACACTGTTATTAAATGATATAAAAACTCGTTTGAGTTGGAAAGAGGAAACATTATTATGGGCAATCCAAATTAATTGTCTGAACATAGTCTATTATAAAAAGGTTAAAAATTAAATCTTTAAATCTTCATGGTTCAAATTTTTGTTAAATTTTTATTTGTTAGATTTACAATGACTTTTAGAACAATGACATTGAGTAACCCAAACTGTCAGTGAAAATAAGATTCGTCTGAAAAAAGCTGTGGAGGTGGTTCAGTCCCATTATGTGGATACAATGCCACTGGGGTCTGTCCTACCACTTAGAAACCCCTATGGTTATATTTCCACACAGACTTACATCAAGGGTGTCAACACAAGCTATATATGTATATCTAAGGGAATCAAATGTTAGTGCTTTTTCTTTACCATTTGTGACCCTCACCCTCAAAATAAAGTTATGAGGGCTGAGTATTTTTATTTTGGAATAATGTCATGATTCTCTCCAGTTGGTAGAAGCTTCAAGATACTCTAGTTTTTCTGTTGGGTCAGAGGAGAAGATATTACTGGGAAAGGTAAGGTTTAGACCAGTGGAGGATGGAGTTTAAATTTGCAAATAAGCTGAATGTTTGTCTAGAAAAGGGCAAAATGACTTTGAAGCCCAGAAAAGACTAAGATGCTTCTCTATCCCTAGCCAGTTTGGCACAGTGAATAGAGCATTGGCCTGCAGACTGAAGGGTCCTGGGTTCGATTCCGGTCAAGGACACATGCCTGGGTTGTGGGCTCTATCCCCAGTAGGGGGTGTGCAGGAGGCAGGCGACCCATGATTCTCTCTCATCATGGATGTTTCTTTCTCTCCCTCTCCCTTCCTCTGAAATCAATAATAAATATATTTTTTTAAAAAAATGCTTCTCTATTCTGTAATTCAAATTTAAACAAGACTAAATTGTAAAATAAAAATAAAAAATCAATTGGATATTTATTTTCCCATTGCTTATCACTTTAATGCTATGGTTAATTGTTTATATATGTATATATAAATGTAGGCATATGCCTCATTATCCTGCCTGTGGCCAGGCCCAGCTGCTTCTGGGAAGAAGTGAGGCTGTAATCTTAGTTGGTGGTTGGTGGCCCATGGGTATTTCTTAACCACGCACAAAGCATCCCTGCTGGAGAGATGCATTTTTCTTGCCTTACTTCTCTAATACAGCTTTACTGAATATAAATAACTTCAATTCATCTTCACTTTTATATTGCCTTAGATGCTGCTTCCAAATGCATTTTGCATCAACTGAAGAGTTTGCTAACTGGGTGACCTTCACACCCTTGTATGGGGGAAAAAGTGCAAAATGATCCTGGGATTACCATTTTAGATGGAAGAGCTGTAGTTGGAAGAAAAATAGCTCCTCAAGGCTCTGGAAGCAGAGTTAATGAGTTGCAAAGAGCTTGAGGGCAGAACACCTCTTCTTGCACTATTTTTGCAGAATTTCTTGACTGGTTTTTAGGTTCTAGGCTTTAAAGAGGAAATCTCTACATGTGAAGATAGGGGAGTGAGGAATGAAAAATAACATTTTCTCAGTGTCAGGGGCTTCAGATCTGTACTCATTCAACTGGCCCAACAATACCAGTAATGCCTTCATTCATCAAATACACCACACACACACACTATATATATATATATATATATATATATATATATATATATATATATATATATATATCTTCTAGTAAGTGCTAGAAAAGACAACAATATGTCAAAGTAGGAGGAAAAAAGGAGTGTGGTAGGAAGGCAAAATCTCTCAATAAGAGTGACCTCTGTAAGCATGTGCAAAGGCCTGAGGTGGGAGCTGCCTGGCATGTCTAAGGAACGGCAGGAAGGTCTACGTGTCAGGAGCTGAGTGAGTGAGCGGTACAAGAGGTGGCCATAGAGATAAGGAAGGAGGGGGACGAGGATGGGGGTGTATATGGATGGGACATCTTATACTAAAAATTATTTGTTATTTATCTGAGGTTCACATCTAACTGGGTGGCCTTTTTCTTCTTGTATATCTGGCAACCCCTTTCCGTCTTCCCTTCCTTCTTTGCTTCCTTCCTTTCTGTGGGGTATGCATTTGAGCTACAGTTTGATTCATTTGTTTCAGTGTCAATTTTTCTGTCCTATTTGATTTGATTTTCAAAAAGCCTTTAAAAAATCAAAACCTTACAAAATGATACTCTTGGAGAGGTGTCATCTCCTCTTCTATCTGTTCTAACACCATTACTCTTGTTGGCTATCAACTTCTTTCTTTTCTGGGTATATTGTGCTTGTGTGTTTTGTTTGATTTACTTTTTGGAATGATAAGAAAACAGATGCATATTTTCTCATTTTCTCTTCTTTATTATGAAAATTTTGGCATTCTATATATGGTCCTTTGTACTTTGCTTTTCCACTTAATAATATCTCTTGGAAATTATTGGTAAATAGAGAGCCTTCTCATTTTTTTGTAGCTGTACAGTATTCCACTGTGTAGTTCAATAATTTATCCAAAATATTTCCTTTGCTTAAGCATTTAGGAAATTTCCAGTGTTTTACACTTACAAGCAATGCTGCAAATGAATAACTTTGTGCATGTGTATTTGTACTGATGACCGTGTATCTTCAGGACAAGATCCTAGCTGTGAGACGCTGGGTCAACAGTGAATTCATATGTCATGTTGTTAGTTAATGCCAATTGCCCTTCATAGGGATGACATCATTTTACATCCTGAACAGCAATGGAGGAGAGTGCCTGTTTCCCCACAGCCTCACCAAAAGGCGGTATTGCCAAGCTTTTGAAATTTTGCCAGTCTGATGAGTGAGAAATACTATGTCAGTATAGTTTTAATTTGCACTCTACTTATTATGAAATGCAACATCTTTTCATATGTTTAAGAGACATTTTTAGATTCCTTTTGTGAATCATCTGTTCATATCTCTTGCTCAGTTTTCTACAAGATTTTTATTTCAAAAAATTCATTGTATATCAGGAATATCAGCCCTTTATCTGAGAGATATGTTTCAAATATTGTCTTCACATTTTCCATTTGTCCTTGGTGTTCACTGTGTTTTGTTTGTTTTAAAGTAGATCAATTTCTGTACTTTATATTCAGTTTAATTGATCTTTCTCTCAATTCATGAACGTGGACATGTTTTGAAGGTAGAGAGAGCTGATGGTGTTTGGCAATGGATTTGATGTAGAGCATCAGAAAAAGAGGAGTCAGGCAAGACTCCAAGAATTTGACCCTAGCAAATAGAATGTTAGAGTTCCTACTTACAGAGGAGAATTCAGTTTTTGTGGAAAGGACTAGGAGTTCTGTTTTAGCTACATTAAACCTGAGATGCCTGTTAGATATGAGGCGGCAGCTGACTTTGAATATAGATTTAGGGACAAGGCAGGAGGCATTTAGAGTCAGCCATGTAGTCACAGAATTTAACACCATAAAACTGTTAGGAGGTTTTGATGAAAGCATTATATCCCTTTTGGAGAAATATATCTGATATTTTGAGGGTTTAAGTAATTTGTTCAAGTCAAGTGCAGGGCTGGGTCATGAATCTAAGTCTTATCCTCTGTATTAGTCTGCTTGGGCTGCGTAACAAAGTACCACAGACTGGAGGCTTAAACAACAGAAATGTACTTTCTCCTAATTCTATAGGATAAACAGAGAGACGATTGAGATCGAGATGTCATCAGGGTTGCTTTCTTCTGAGGCCTCTTTCCTTGGCTGGAAGATGGTTGTCTTCTTCTCCCTGGTAGTCACATGGTCTTTCCTCTATAACTTGTCTGCATCCTAATCTCTTCTTTTTATAAGGACACTAGTCATACGGGATTAGGGCTTATCCTCACGACCTCATTTTATTTAGTTACCTCTTTAGAAACATATCTAAATATCATCTCATTCAGAGGTTTGAGGACTTAGGTAGACCTTCAACACATGAATTTTGGGGTACACAATTTAGCCCTTAACACTCCTCTCTCTATGACGCCAATCCGCTACGTGCTTGAGAGGAAACAGGGCAGGGATTTAGCATCTGAAAGACCCTATTGTTTCATAGAGAAATTAAAATGATGATTTTACTTTGATGCTTGAAAGTTAAGCTTTCTCCTTTCTTTGAAGGATACTTATGTGGGTGATACAAACACGAATGATATTTTATATGAGCCACAGTTCTCAGACCTGTTCCCAGAGAAAAGATCTTGTCCTCTCTGGGCAACATGGGATTTGGCAAAAACCCCAACACAGCAGTAAACTTGGGTCTTATCTGGGCTGGAGGAAAGTAGGATAGGCATATTTTAGAACTAATGCTAATTCTTATCTTAGAGAAGTCCTTCTTTGACCACTAACAAATGTGGACTAATGTAAATCAGAAATATTGGTCAGTAAGAAAATATCCCAAACTCCATCACTATATTTTCAGTTAGAAGTAACCCCAAGGAGATTTCTCCTTTTAGACATAGTCTTTAGTTAAATAGGGAAATAAGAGTCAAGACATAATTTATTGTTAATTCATTAAGTCATTATAAATACATTGAAAACAGAAGACTAAAACTCTCAGGGCCTCATGGCATGATTCCATAATTTTTCCAAGTCACCTTTACTTGGAAAGTTCCTAAAAGTTCTTTTCTGCAATAGTTTGTAAGCTGTTTTTCAATATTTTTTGCTACTTGGTTATTATTCACTGGACTACAATGTTCTGGTTCAGGAAAATATCTTCATAAATTACTAACTACAACTCATCAAGATTCTATGGGAAATAAATTACTTTGAGTTTGCCTTCCAAGAATTTATAGTTATTTCGTAGTAGCTTTGTCACTGACATCTGTGATAATAATTTGGAATTAGAATGTTATCTATCTAGCATTTCTACTTTCCAGAATAAATTATCTGAACTGAGTAAAATTTGCTCAAAAACATGCATCGATGTTTCTATTTCTCTCTCCCACCCACTCTCTAAAACCAATAAAAACATTTAAAAAATGAGAATATCTGCTCTAATTAGAGCAAAATGTGGAAAAGAAATAACCCCTAAATAGGATCACATGTACTCTCTTAATTGAATGGCCCCTCATCTTCAAGCGCCTTGGTTCTCTGGTCCTCCTGGCGCCCAGGCTGTGCTCACAAACGTTACCACCAAGTTCGGTTATGCAGGCAGTCACAGAGGTACACAGGCAAGACTGAACATTAAAAATGTCCACACAACATGCTCCTGTTTTTGCATTTCTTCTTTTTTCAAGAAAAAGTGCCCCGGGCCTCTCTATCCCTCTGAGAATCCTAGCAGATACTTTTTACTTAAAAACACCACCAACAAAACATCAGTCTCAGGGTACTGTTTACGCTGCATTTCTCAAATGAAATGGTTTTGAGAGGCGACAGGCTTCCCAGGCCGGAGTCCCTCTCTCCCATGGCCCTGACTCTGCTTCCCGCCCCCTCATCACTTTATTTCGAGGGCAAGACATGGACTTCAGTCTCCAGTTGTTTTTAGTTCACTTGACTTTGGCTGCCCCTTTTCAGTGAGCATTATAATCTGGCACATCTTGAAAACAGACTAAGTCCAACCCAACCAAACCAAACAAAAAGCCCAAACAGGTTACGTACAGTCCCCCTGGATCTGTTGTAGTTACCCTTCCTGCGTCACTTGTGTTTAAGACAGGTACTGACTGACTGCCTCAGCTCATAGACTGCTCTAGGGAGGGCAAATGACAAAAGTGAGTGCGCGGAGCCCTTTGTGTGCTATCCAGTGGACTCATTATTCCACCAGATCACAGACAGACAGAAACTTCAAGAGGTTGCCCTGTGGCCTAAGTCCTAGTTTTGGGTTAATTTACTTCTGTTATCCCCTAAAAGGATCCCCTGGAGTGGCTCTAGAACCATCACGCCTGTGTCAGAGGGGGGATTGGAAGAGTGGAACACAACCGAAGGGCCTGGGCTTTTGCAAATCAGACAGATATGTTTAGGGAAAAAGTAGAAACCCTTGATCCCTGAGACCACCCCTCCACCTCCAAACAACGTGAAATCAGGGATCTGCCTTCATAATGCTTTGTCGATAATTCACATGCAGAAAAAAATGATGAGTGGCAGCCCCATTGTGGAAATAGATGAAGACCCACCAAACGAGAACAAGCAAAGGCCATTATGGCAAGGGAGTCAGCCACCATCATTTATATTTGGCAGAGACTCAAAGTCAGGGAAAGGAGAGGGACCGCTTTATAGTGGTAAAGGGGAAGGCTTTGGGTGTGCCCTGATTGGGGGTCAGTAGGGGGAAGCTGTAGGCAGGCCAATCAGAAGCCAGGCATCCTATATAATTGGTTAGGATTGCACATTTGGCTGTCCTGTGTTGGTCCAAAGATGGGAGAAGGGAAAAAAGAGAGAAGCTGTCAGTTAATAATCAAGTCTTGGCTGTTTTGGACCAATTGCTACAGGGGTGATTGACTTCCTGAGCTGGTTGCTGCATGTCATGGGTCAGAGTTCTATTTTTATATATGGTCTGGCCTTTCAGTCTGTTCATTGAGTCTATCACCATAGGCAATTATTTACTCATAGTCACTCTTCTATATCTGGCTATTGCATATTGCAAACAAAATTTCCCCCAGATTGTTGTTTTCCATGTTGGAGTGTTTTTAAAATAAATAAATAAATCAATCAATCAAATATTTTTCTTTATGCTGGGAATTTGTAGCTTCCTCAGAAGGCCATTCCCTTTGTAATATTACAACATATGTTTCCTAAATTTCCTTTAATGTTATGATGGTTTAAAAATAGCTTTGTAATTCAGATAAACTTTATTTTTTACAGAGAATATAAGAGGTACTACAGCTTTATTTTGTTTTCCAAATGGACTGCCACTTGGAATTCTACATTCTCCCCCCATTGGCCCAAAAACCCATATTTAACAAACACTAAATTCTGATATAAACCTGTGTTTGTTTCTGGACTTTATTCTGCCCTTTGAATCTATTTTTCTGCCATAATTACTAGGACATCACAGCTTATTTTTGAGGGCAATAATCTCTTTATTTAATTTCTTTAAGTTTAGTCATTGAGAAAATAATGTTTAAAATTTTAATAATTATAGGCTTTTTTTCTTTTACTATTTTATACAGTTATTGCATCATAGTACAAGGATGTAGTCTGTATGATTTCTGCTTTTTGATTACTGATTATTATTTTGGTCTCACCTATATCAGTTTTTAGAAAGTTCTTATAAATCTTTGAAAATAATATGTATTTTCTATTTCTCAGATTAAAATATATATATTCAATTGTGTTATGCAAAGCCTCAAATTCTCTATGCTCTTACTGTCTTAAACAGTTTCTAAGTTAGTTACATTCAGTTCTTGGTATGGTTTTGGATTTGCCAATTTCCCCCTTTCATATCTAACAGCTTTTAGTTTCTATTAAAGCAAAGTGTTTAATTAGATAAATATTCATGACAATTATATCTCCCTGGATGTCACCCACACTATCTTGAATGCCTCATTCCCAGTATTGTAAGGAAATCCACAATTGGGAGGTAATTGAAAATCAGAGTGGAGGGTGATCAAACTTTAATATTTTTTACCTGCACAGCCGCCACTCACAGTCCCCTCAAAAGGAAACATCTCAGTGACAAAGGCCTTCTCTTCCTAAGCAGCAACAGTCCTCACTGAGTCAATACAGCCCCGGGGCCTTGGGAACCCCCTCCTCACCCCATAGAATTTCTGTTTCCACATAGTCCATTGCCCATTGATTTATTTAGTTTTAGACTTTTAAGGCCATTCATTAGGAAAGTGCGAAATTTGGTCGGCTCAGACTCTCTGGTCCTGAGTACCTTTTGCTGTCTTATACTCTTTGTACTATCTTTAGATGAAAATGTTGGAATAGGAAAAACAGTGGCTATCTAATTGCTCTTTGAGTTGAGATTTCAAGCATTTAATGAAATGGAGCATTTTCCATCAGCCTAGAAGTCTATTTTGTAGCTATCAAATCTGGAAATCCCCCTTTGATTCCAAAATGGTGATTTCTAGGTGGAAAGCAAGAAGTTTGGAGTGCCCAGGACTGCACCAGGGACTGGGAGTGCCTCTAGTTTTCATGGATGTTTTTTCTCCTTTTCAATAGAGGCAATCAATTAAAAGTGGAACTAATGAAAGTGACTTTGTATATTGTTAGTAGGCTTTACATGTAAATTAACAAATTCTAAAAGCTCATTTGTCAGGCTTTGTGTCCAGTTTTTTATTCAAAGGGTATGGTAACAGTAAACTACCATAAGTAGTAGAGGACACAAAAAAACCTAAGGAATATTCCTTCCAATATTAACAAACATCTTAGGGAGAAAACCCTCCCATGACGATCATTAGAAAATAGTAGAATACAGCATAGAATCCACTGCTAATTTAAATCTCCTTGGCTAAAAACTTTCTGGAAATTTAGAGAAATTTTGTTGTTTTGTATAGATAGATCATGACTACGCCAACATAGCTGTTTCAGACAAGATGCCTCTTCCCATCCTTATAACTTAGAGCAGGCCAGGCAATTTAAAGAGTTTGGGAACAAGTAGGGTCTTGGAGTTAACCTCTTCTATCTGTGCTTAGGAAAAAGGCAAGCCTATGTTTTCAGGGTGCCAGACATTTGCCAAGTGCTTTAATATGTTCTCTCTCACTTTATCCTCATCACAGACCTGCAGGGTGAGCATGAGATCCCCATCTTACAAGTGACAAAACTGCAACTCAGTTTACATTTCATGTCTCAAACAGAATCCAAGGGATTCATTGTTTAAAGTACATTCTAGCCGGGCTGGCAGGGTTCAGTGGTTGAGCATCGACCTATGAATCCAGGGGTCATGGTTCAATTTCCGGTCAGGGCAAGTGCCCAGGTTGTGGGCTCAATTCTCAGTGGGGATGTGTGCACGAGGCAGCCGATCGATGATTCTCTCTCATCATTGACGTTTCTATCTGTCTCTCCCTCTGCCTTCCTCTCTGAAATCAATAAAAATACAGTTTTTAAAAAGATAAAGTGTATTCTATCCAATACTGTAGACCAGTGGTCAGCAAACTCATTAGTCAACAGAGCCAAATATCAACAGTACAACGATTGAAATTTCTTTTGAGAGCCAAATTTTTTAAACTTAAACTATATAGGTAGGTACATTGTTATTAACTTAATTAGGGTACTCCTAAGCTGGCCTTTGCTAAATACTTCCTCAATCTGAGGGGTCGACCTCAGTGAACATACCCCCACTTCTTCTAACGCCACTTCTTCAAAATGGACTCGCCTAGGCTGAAAACTGACTTCTGCGCATGGGCCATGAAGTTTCAATCACACTGTACGTGCGCGCCCACATGTGGTATTTTGTGGAAGAGCCACACTCAAGGGGCCAAAGAGCCACATGTGGCTTGTGAGCCACAGTTTGCCAACCACTGCTGTAGACAGTCAAGCATCATAGTTAAGAGCACAGACACTGAAGCCATGAAAACTGGATTCTACATTTTCCAGCCATGTGGCCATGGACATATCATTAACCTAAGATTCAGTTTTACCACTTGTAAAATATGCAGAGTAATAAATACCTCCCAGAGATTTGAAGGGATGAAATATGATAATACATGGTCTTCGTACACTGCATGGCTTGTAGTGAATGCTCAATAAATGACTATTAGCAAGCTGTTTTCAGTATTAAAAGTATGTCTGGTCTGATTACATTTAAAATTGAAATTGGATAGATAAAGGACAGAAGCTCAAACCCAAATCTTGCCAGCATGTTATTTGTTGTTGTAGTTGTTAATGATATTAACAGGATCAGAATGACTTCTCATCTAGACAAGCTCACAGACAAGCCACTGACACCGTGAACTTGGATGTTGCAGGATGCCAACCAACCCTAACAATGCCAATGTGAGGCAAAGTGCCAGCTGGAGGAAGTGTAGTCAGGGCTACATCTTCCACATTGTCCTGCTACATTTTATGTACATTTAACAGCACCAGCTTGCGCAGGAAGATCTCTCAATCATAGGATATTCACGAAGGTGGCTTCTTATAACTCTCATGCTGTTTCCTGGGTTTATCCATTCTTTCACCTCTCTCTTTCTCTTTCTCTCTTTAGATAGATAGATAGATAGATAGATAGATAGATAGATAGATAGATAGATAGATAGACAGATAGGTAGATAGATAGATATCACACACAATCTACTCTGAAAATTATTTATTGGTAGCTTTATTTTTAAAAAATATATATTTTATTGATTTTAGAGAGGGGGGGGAGATAAAGAGATAGAAACATCGATGTGAGAGAGAAACATAGATCGGTTGTCTCCCGTATGCACCCTGACCAGGGATCAAATCTACAACCTGGGTCTGTGCCCTGACCGGGGATCGAACCAGCGACCTTCCTGTGCATAGGATGATGCTCAATCAACTGAGGCA
The DNA here is from genome assembly GCF_014108235.1 of Myotis myotis. Classification (NCBI taxonomy): domain Eukaryota; kingdom Metazoa; phylum Chordata; class Mammalia; order Chiroptera; family Vespertilionidae; genus Myotis; species Myotis myotis. Next base: position 77,953,398 of record NW_023416357.1, read on the forward strand.
CACCAGCCAAGTATTGGTTGCTTTCTTGGTAATTATAAAGCTTGGCTAGAAGATGTCACTGATCACGGATAAGTAGCAAAAAATAAAATCACTAACAGAAATTCCAACTAGGAGAGAAAAATCATAATAAATGAAAATATGGAAACCAGGAGACGTCATAAGGAAAATGGGCATTTGTTTGGTGTGAAAAAAATAAGTGATTCAAGGAACAACACTGTGAATTTCTTAAGACTGTCACCAGCACTTGTATTGTTTCCCTTTATTAATTTCTTTAAGAAAACGAAGGCTATTGTTAATTAACAGCACAGAAAGGAAGTGAAAGTTAGCTGTAGTTACCTTAAACATTTACTACGAGCCTTATGTGCTTTCTGTTTACAAGCACTCATTCAATTTCCATTTGCTGCCTCTATATCCTTGGCATTGGAACTTGAGAAAAAGATTTCTTATTGAGAAATAATTATCAGGCCCTAGCTGGTTTGGCTCAGTGGATAGAGTGTCGGCCTGCGGACTGAAGGGTCCCAAGTTCGATTCCGGTCAAGGGCATGCACCTTGGTTGCGGGCACATCCCCAGTGGGGGGTGTGTAGGAGGCAGCTGATCGATGTTTCTCTCTCATCGATGTTTCTGGCTCTCTATCCCTCTCCCTTCCTCTCTGTAAACAATCAATAAAATATATTTTTTAAAAAAGAAATAATTATCAGGGTTCACAAGTAAATAGGGAGCTCACTGCTTAGAAGACCCTGTGCCATCACTGAGACAGTTTTCCCATCTATATATAAAAGTCATATTATGTGCCCTTCCAACATATCTCAGTAAGAATACATAAATGACTGTATCTCATCAATGAGATTGAAATACACTCCTCATATTTTATACTTCAAGGCAGCAAATTTCAAATGGATTCCACAACAAATTGCGAAAGTTAGGGAGGGGGCAGTGAAGAGAGTTTACCGCTAGTCCCCAGATAAAGAAATGCTATGCAGCCTGAAAAGAACAGGCTTAGCTGAATTTATGCGCATTGGGTGTCCCACTAGACCCCATTGTTCAGATGGGACACAGGAAGATTCTCTTTTGGGAAGTCTAAGCAGCCCAAGAAGAAAGGCCTGGAGTCAGTGACGTCATAGTTTTCAGATGAATGGCCTACTGAGGTCACATGATAATGAAACTCGAAGTCAACAAGCCTCACACATGTGTCCAGAGCTTCCAACCAGGGAAGACTCTGAGATGAAAGATAAAAACCAGAACACACAGGGAAAACAACAATGTGGTAGAAAGAGAAACCAGTAAGGAAGAAGAAATCTTCCAATGCCTATTATGAATATTCCAGAGAGTTAAGAGAAGAGAGTACAGGAACAGAGAATAAGACGTTAGAGGTTAGAAAAAAGGCATTCAGATAACAAACATATTTTTTTGGAGATTAAAAAAGATGATGGCAAAATGAAAAACTCAGTGGAAAAATTGAAAATAAAGTTAGAGAAATAGCTCAGAAAATATAACAAAAAGACAGAAAATAGGTAAAAGGAGATAAATTTAGAAAACAGTTCAGAAAATCTAATATACAATAACAGAAGTTCAAAAAGAGCAAGAACAGAGAAAATTGAAGATAGGAAATCATCAAGAAAATAATTGAAGACATTTCCCCAGGACTGAAGATCATAAGTTTCTAGATTAAAAGGGCTCCTAGGAGACCTAAACAATGAGTAAAAATAGGCCTACACAAGGCACATCATTGTGAAATTCCAAAGCTGGGCACAGGGAAGATTCTCAAAGCTCCCAGATGGAAAAACAAGCCACACACAAAGCATTACAAAGCATATAAACTCCATGAGCTAGAAAAATGGAGAGTTCCTTTTAACTTCAGAAAGAATATTATTTCCTCTGTAGAATTTAATGCAGAGACAAAACATCAATCAATTGAGACGATAGAAAACAGATATCATACATGAGAGGCATTCTTTTCCAGGAAACTACTGGAAGATGTGATCCACAAAACTGAGGGAGCAAATCAAGGAGGAGAAAAACATGGGGCACAGGAAACAAGAAATCCAACACAGAAGAGACACAGAAGGAATCCCTACGAAAATAGTGAGAAGGCTGCTCTTTGCCCACCACGCAGGACAAATGGTCTACAGTGTTAGGTGGAAAATTTTTGCCAAGGACAGTTGAGGGTCCTTTTCTCTGTTGCCAGCCTCCCCCACAGAGGGAAGAGATAGGTATAGTGAGAGTCAGTGCAACCACTGCATTTATTGATGCGGTCCACGATGGTACATGACTAAGAATAAGGAGATAAAAAAAATTATGGTTTACACTAAAGGTTGGTGTCTCTTTTAATCAAAATCTTGGTAAGAGCCTATGGTTCTAATAGACAATAATGAAGAAAATACAACTCTGCTTTAATAATCTTTGTATCCAATCATTCAGACTCTGTTCTATTTTTCTATGAATGAAGGGTATCCTTCTGGTATTGTGTTGGTTGTCGCTTCTGTGAGTGGTCACAATAATTATACTGCATCATGAAAGCAGGGACTGGGTCAGAAGCACTCTTAGCAGGAAACCTGGAAGGCTGGGACCCTCTACCCCGATGGAGCAGTGGGTGAGATCAGGTTCTTTTAATATAGGACAAGGGCTGTAACTCAGCTTTCCTTTAGGGCAGGGGTGGGGAACGCCCAGTCTGCAGACCATATAAGGCCCTCGAAATCATTTGGTCTGGCCCTGCCAAGGCATTAGGGGTGAGTTAATTAAATATTTGACAAAATATAGCAGGCTAATTTTTAAGTTGATAAGTTTGTATGGCCCGCGAATGATGTTATACATATCCAAATGGCCCTTGGCAGAAAAAAGGTTCCCACCCCTGCAATGAGTCCCCTGCTTTATTTATAGAACTAGCTTGAAGAAGATAGAACCACTGTTTTTACACTGTGGCAACTGAGGCTTTCTATATGAATCTTTAACTCAGTTCAAGATACTTGGAGGTTGTCTGATGGTGTCATTGCTTACACAGGCTGAAAAGCAGATCCCTACATTTATTCATCTTAAAACCTAGGATTTTAGTGATTTTATAAAGGAAATATGCAGTCTTTGGATTGTTTTGGTATATTTTGTTTTGTATAAGTTAATGCTACTGAGTTTAACTATAGTCCGTTGTTTAGAATGTGTGTTTAGAATGATATGTGTGCTAGGAAATGGCTGAGAATTTCCTAGACAAGATATTGTTTTTGCTTCTGCCTCAGCACATCAGGAGGACATATCATATTATCATCAGCGACAATGACTCCCGGTAAGCAGAACGTGCCTGCACACCTTCTCAGTTAGTTTGGATCCACACTCTCTCTCGGACAATTTGAACACTGAAGTCAAAGTCAGTCTGTTCAGTTTATCCAATTAAGTTTATCCTCCTTAATTTTTGTAGATAAAATTTGACAGATAAAATAATAACCTAGGGAAATTAAAATGATTTTCTCTACTTCTGTTTATAAAAGTTACTAATAAAGTCCAAAGTCAATTTCTGTTTTATTAGAGAAAAAAATCATTTTATTTTCACACGAATGGAGTAGATCAGAACTATTTCAGATGCATTTTACCTGAATTAATTGCTTAAGTACAGAACTTGCATTTTCCTCTAGAAAGTAATTCCTATGTTCATGTTTTATGCCCCAAATCCTAACATCAGATTTAAAAGATGTATTTCTTAGCTAATATCTGTTGTGGTTTATCCTCAAGAAAATACTACTTGCCATGGGTGATTCTGCATAGTCTCTTTGGTTTCTCCAGAAAACATACCCTCTAATCCTTTTATTTAATTGAAAATAAAAAATGAGGACAAGACCATTATAATACTACCAGATACTAACTTTTACAAGCACATGAATTAAAATATGTATCAAACTTAGGTTTTAATGACATAAGAAGTTTCGTTCAGTATGCTTTGCATTCACCCAGCAAAACTCCTACCTGATATACAGCTTAGAAATGCATTTTGAGTAGTACTTGGTATCCTCAGAGTTTCTGAATATTAGATTTGAATCTTATATTGTGAATAAAATTAAAAATTACACTGTTGATTAAGTAACATATTATCACAAACCAGAGTTGTGCAAAATAAATGCAAGTTTATTGTTAATCTGAGCTCAGAATAGAAAGGTTTCTCATTCTGCCTAAAGCAGAAAATGTTTACCTAGTTCCTTCTAGATAACCAGTGTCACTTGTAGATTAGTTCTCAGTCTCTTGGGTAAATATTAAGGCAATTCCAGCATTTTCTCTTCCTCCTCTCTCGCCCTCCTCCCCCAAGGTGAGCTATGTTCATGGTGGGATCGAGAAGGGCAGGTGTTCTCATTCTCAGTGTGGAAAGGTACTTCAGTATCTCACTAAGCTGTGTGTGTCTGTGTGTCTGCACCTAGAGAACAGCGTATCCGTGCTTAATATATGACTCTATTGTTGCTAGTAGCACCACTTTGGATTGGATTGTATAGGTTGAATTGATGAAATGTTATGTTTTGGAAAACAACTTGTAAATCTAATTTAAAAATCCCAGAGTATGTAAGGTGGTTAGGAGATTTTAAATTCCTGGTTGCCTTTTAGTTGGGAAGTTTTAGGTTAGTCATGGAGAGAAAGGAACTGATGATGGAAGCTGAAGATGATTTGAATAAACAGGATATAGATATTCTATATGAATTTACATATTTATATATATTTTTATTTTAATGCATACATTTTTCTTTGTATCTCTTTATATATTTAAAATTTTCTGAGACTATATATATGTGCATCTGTATCATACGCTCACACAAAGCAATTAATGCTATCCATTCTAACATTTTCAACATTATTCAAGATATTTAGGTGAAATATGTTCTTGGAATGCAATTCGTCTAGAGGAAAACTTTTGTGAGACTCCTGTGAGTAATTTTTTCCCTTCCCCGTTGCTGTGCTGTGAAATCCATAAATGAAGTGTTATAGTATTCCCACTTCTCATTCACACTTGAGCGAGTGCACCCACTCACCCCAGAAGTGTTTCTGAGGAAAGCTGTGATGAATGTGGCATCGCCTCCTGGGCTCCCCTGTCTGCACCAGCTCCCCCCAGGCCCAGAATCCTCCAAGGGTCTATGACCCGGCTCAAACACAAGTGCATCTTGGGGGTTTCTGTACTTTTGTGTATGTGCCAATGAAAACAAAGAGATAAGAGTGCATGGAGACCCTGAGTAACATCACGCTGCAAGTGTGCAGCCAGGGGACTGCAGTGGAAAATTCCCGAGGAGCTGTAGCCTCATCTTCCAACCTAAGCTCCTTCCCACGCCCCAACAACTCAGGCTTTAGAGGTTTCCTTGCCAGATTTTACACAGGGAGGAGAAAAGGAATACCAGTGATACTATCCTTACCTAATGGACCTTTTAAAATCAAAATCCTGGAGAATGCAGGCCTGCATAGATGCCTTGGGGTGGCAGAGACTTTCCCCTTGTCTTCCTGTTGAAATATAAACTCTTCAGAAATAACATAGTCTTTTTCAAAATGTTAATTTTGCCTTCCTGGTATGACGATATAAATCATTAGCACTCTATATAAAGGGACTTTTTCTATTAGCTACCATCAAAAGTCTAAAAAGGTTTATTTGTTATTATTGAACAAGTGTGGATTTCGAGTTGATTGATTTACCCAATCACTCACACCTCTTTTTAAAAATATTTTTATTGATTTCAGAGGGGAAAGGAGAGGTCGAGAGAGGGAAACATCAATGATGAGAGAGAATCATTGATTAGCTGCCTCCTGCACGTCCCTGGGCACTGGGGATTGACCCAGCATTCTGGGTGTGTGCCCTGACCAGGAATCGAACCATGATCTCTTGGTTCCTAGGTCGATGCTCAACCACTGAGCCATGCCGGCTGGACCCCTCACACCTCTTTAGTACATTTAGAATGATAATATAAACTAGCTGGCAGGACTTTTGTAAGAATTACTTGATATAATAATATCTGTGCTACCCAACCCAGGGGTCCTTGGAAGGTTTTAAAGTCCTACAACTGATAACTTCTACTCTTAAGCCGTCATTGTCTAGAGAGCCCCATATTCACATCAAGGGCTAAGTAATAATTTTCTTTTAAAGCCAGATAGAGGCAGATGGCTCTATGAAGAATGATGACAAAGCCTTCCCAGGTGGAGCCCTCCAGCTAACTCAGTGCAGACTGGACCAGATGTATGGCAGAGGGAGGAAGTACTGGCAGGGGACACCAGTCCTAAATCAGAAGCAGAAAAATCACCTCACTTAAACTGAATTGGGTGATGCTTACAATCAGATGGAAAGGTGTCACATAACTCCAAATATTTATGGCGGGCCTTCTACATGCCTGAAACTGCAGTGGACTTTCTGGAGGATATAAGGATCCTCCTGAATATTAGCTCAGGAATTGAAATGAGGAGTTTTGCATCCATATCAAAAAGCAGCGTAGAGGTTAATCAAGTGGTCTGCAGAGGCCAGCTGCCTGCTTGAATCCCTCACTCATCACTTTCTGCCCCTGTGATATTGGGCAAGTCATGTACCCAGTGTGTGTCTCAGCAGCAAAATTAGGATAGCAACACCTAATTTGTAAGGATTACATAAATTATTACATCTAAAGCACATTTAAGGTGTTTGGCATGTAGTGAAAATTCAATAAAAAATAACGCTGGCATATACATTAATGATCCAGAATAGAGCTCAATGTTTTTTCAGGGGTCCAATTCTAATTTGAACATAGGCAGTAGGTTTTAACCCTTTTCAGTCCAACCTTGAGGCTGACTCGACAGACCAGGCGCTAGGAGCAGGTCCAACGTCGAGCAATAAGAACATTAAAAAGTTCAACATTCAATCAATCCTGTCAATTAATTTGGACCAGACTGTTTGAATTCCAAAAATAACATGGGACCACAAAGTTAAAATTATACTTGCATTTAAATTTGCTAGATGTATGCTGAAATGAAAAATTATAATGTACTTTATCATAGCAAGGTTTTTCTTTTATCATTGGTGCAATCAGAAGAAAAAAATATAAAACTGATATTTATCATTACATAATGTTTAAAATTTCTATATAATAAAAGCCTAATATGCTAAGTGTCTAGGCATCTGGTCGTCCAGTCAACCAATCAAAGCATAATATGCTAATGATATGCTAAGGCCGCTCAACTGCTCACTATGACATGCACTGACCACCAGGGGGGCAGACAGTTGATTTGTTGACCAGTTGCTATGATGCGCACTGACCGCCAGGGGGCAGACTTTCTGACCGGTAGGTTAGTTTGCTGCTGGGGTCCGGCTGATCAGGACTGAGTGAGATGAATTGGACACGCCTTGGAGCCCTCCTGTGATCCCTCCCTGGCTGGCCAACCTCCCGCATCCCTCCCACGCCCCGATTGTGCACCAGGGGGTCCCTCAGCCTGGCCTGCACCCTCTCGCAATCTGGGCTGAGGGGACCCCCACCCCCCCCCACACACACACCGAATTCATGAATTTCGTACACCGGGCCTCTGGTTTTATAATAACATATACTTCTATGTGCCAGGAACTACTCTAAGCTGTTTTATATAAATTTAGTCTACTTAAACCTTACAAAAACTCTAGGAGATACATAAGTACTATTATTATCTCTGTGTCACATACGCAAGAATACAGGAATTGAGAGAAGAAGAAAAATGAAATTATTTGAATTGCTTTATGTCTTTTATTGATGATAACTAGGAACTCTTGGCTTCCCATTAGATCTCATTTTTACATGTTTATAATCTATTGGTTTAATTTTTTAAGCAAAGTTTTATCTGTGTTATTTATGTTAAGATTTCACTGATGGTGTATACCATGGAAGGTCATTTGGGGACAGGGCCAAGCTGACTGAGGAATGGACTACAGTGGTTGAGTGGTTTCTGGAGATCCTTAAGAAACAGGTCATTGAACTGGAGAAGTCAAATGACAACTGCTAGCAATAGAAATAATTTTGAAATTACTTTACATTATTTAATGTGACCAAATTCCTAACTGGCAAAGATGCTTGGTTATAGGCCCTTAGTCTACTGTTTTTATGAGGAAATCCTAATGATGAAAACTCATCTAACAAACCATCACAGGGAACTTTTCATTGGAAGCACTGATTTAAGCCATGATTTCTAATTGCTCTCTGAGATGCCTATTTATTGGGGTATGCACAGACCATGAGTCTTGAAATCTATTGAATTCATTTTCATTTTATAAACACTAACCTTTGAAAGGAACATAGCCAGTGCTATTAGCAGCCACTATGTTTGAATTGAACCAATTACTCAAATCATGATGGATTTGAATTGGTTTTCTTTGTGTTTATGAAAACGGGTTTGTAGACTTGAATTTTTCTTCCCCATCATGTACCAGTAAGAAGGAAACTCAAGTATTTTAGAATAACGGTATAATTCCCTATGGTTTGTTTAAAGGTACCATTGAACTATTTTGACACTCAAATGGATTGTGGAAAATACTTGGGAAAAGATGATGTTTTCCATTTTAAAGGTAGGATTGTGTACAGAAGCTGTTCTTGTGCCTCATCCACAACAGACCTGGTTCGCTCTTGCCTCCAGTGAGTGGCAAGCATACGTGTTAAACCGGCTCGGAATCCCTACAAAGGAGAATATGCCTCCCTGGTTCTCCCTAAGCTTCAGAACCTTCACTCAGATCTCAACAGCTGGCTTCTGACTCTGCAGGTGAAGACTTGAGGCAAATAGTAATGAAGAGTTACCCCTATTCCTTCTATCGTCAAAAGAAGCAGTCTACAAGGCAATACTGCAAAATATATATTTTTTGGGGGAAAACACAAGAAAACTCAAGAAATCTCTCTTAACCTCCAGATGAAAATTTCCTTTTTATTTCCCCCCCTGAAATGCTGGTGGGACTATTTTACCCTGAAAAGGTGAAGTTCTTGATGGGCTTGCACACCCTCTAATTGTCCTGATGGAGATGGTGAGTGTTCTGGTAAACTCATCCAAACATGGGAAGACAGTGGCGATTTTGTTCTCATGGGCATAAGATAGAGGGAGAATCATAGAATTTCAGGTTTAGTTATAGCCTCCTTACTTTAATAGCTGGGGAAAGTGGGACCCAAGAGCCAGCTTGCTTCGGATGACTTTGTCCCACAGCCGCTGTAAGAATGCAGATCTAGGGTCTTTGTACTACTTTGCCTCCCACAGGAGTCTCCGGGTAATTCTCAGTCCTCTTCTCTCAGTAGTAGATTTCACTGCCTTGAATGAATTATCATGTCCAAAGTTATGTAAGCTTTCCTCCAAACTGCAGCTTGTTTGCATTCTGCTTATAGTACATAGCCTGAGACTCAAAAATATCTTTCCCGAAATAAAGGAACTCAATATTCTTAAAGTAGCAAAACATTGAGTGCCTTATTTATTGATACCTCCTCCTACAGTGTAAAAATCACTTTCTTTTGGTTCCAAGCTATTTAGAGCACAGTTTTGAGAAATGATCTTATAATATAAAATAGGAACATGACAAATATTGACAGAAATTTCTTTCTTAAATGAGGTTGCAATAATTTCTGTGGACTTACGAGTTAGACAATCTATTCTCCCAACCAACCCTTGACCCAATGCTATACTCAGTTTGGAGTCACCTCTAATGCAATATTTGAACTCAAGACAAATGCAACTGCCTAAATGTAAGAGGTAGGGGCAAGTAGCCAAGGACCAAGGAAACTCAGCTGCTCAATAGTGGTCACCACACAGCAGTCACTTCAAGACCCCTATTAACCTCAAAACTCTTAAATCCGCGTGGGAAGGTGAATGGGCCAGTCCCTATCACAAACACTGACTTTAGGTGTGAGCATGTTTTGTTTTTTGGTTGCTCGGAGGAGCTTTTTTGCTTCTGCACTCAGGAATTCGTCAGGCTTATGTTCCCCTCAGAGGACAGCGAAGAAGCAAAACCATTAATGGTGTTTATGCCTCGTGGAGTCTCCAGCGTCTAAGTGAGCACTTCTACCTGAGAATAAATGTTGCTGCTCTTCTAAAATGCTTATTCTGCATGCACCTAGGAAAAGGGTTGGCCATTGTCATCCCAGAGGGGGCAATGCTCTAACTCCAGATTTGATGCAGTCTCTTTTGTGTCCACATCTACCCTCCCTGCCCATGAAAACATGAATGTCCTTATTTTTTCCAGAGGCCCCTATCAAACCTTGGTTATATTCAGATACTGTCCTATCTATTTCTCTCAGGCCCTTACAAAAGAGTGGGTGGTGAACAAAAATATGTTAGTGTGATCTTTGTGTTCCTCAGCAAATTATTTTACCTTCCAAAATCTTGTCTATGTAGCTATAAAATTGGGATAATAATATTATGTATCCTAGGATGGTATGACCCCTGTGAGGTGCTGGGTGCCGTACCTGACCCATTTGGTCAGGAGCCAGGGTGTGGGAGTGGATCTGGAAGTGTCAGATTGTGACTTTGCCCACTATGAAAGATGCAGAGTCTGGGGCTGTGTCCAAAGGGCAACATGCTAAATAGAATGTCTTATTGTACTGAGCTAGAAAGGAGACAAGACATAATCCAAAAGAGGACCCAAGAGATCAGAAGTTAAAGTAACCAAATGAACCCAGGCATCAAAATCTAAGTTGATACTGGAAGCCAAACGGAGGCAACAAGGTTTAAGCAGGAGATCAGACCAAGATCAGGTGGAACTGGAGCAAGGGCTGGATGGGAGGCAACATCAGTGTAGAATGAAGCTCAAGGATGCTGAGATGGGGGACCATGTATGCCAAAGAAAGGTTATTGGGGGGCACAATCTAAAGGGATTCACTATGTAAAGGGTAGAACTCTAGTTAAATGTAGTGGTAGACTTTGTCATTGTTTGACATTACCCCGTGTTCCTTTTTAGGAAGGATTATACTTCTCAACCTATTAAATTCAGATGTGGCCATGAGATTTGCTTTGTCCAATGCGGTTTAAAGCCATTTGGTAGAGTTTAAGAGCTAGCATATGCTCTTCCATGCTCTCTTTTTCCTTTACCTCAATATCTGGTAGAGACTGGCCTCTCTGTCTGGGTCTTAGAATGAGTATAATGAAGACATTGGAGCAGAATTTCCAAATGATCCTCAATAAATCTGTACCAAGAAATACATTTATGTTATTTTCTGCCACTGAAATAATTTCAAAATCACAACATTATCTAGCCTACCTTGACTGATACGAATGAAGATACTGGTTGGAAGCTAATAATTAATGGTGATGTCTGGTTATACTTATTTTAATATGACAGGCAAAGTATGACAATGATGTTGCAAGAGAAAACAACTAGAAAAAATACGACTTCAATGTTTATTTAGGATGATTTGTAACAGAGAGTGAAGTCTTTAGATAAATTTGTTACATACATATGCTAATATCATAGCCAGTCAAGTGAAAAAATAAATGAATAGGAGACCCAGCTTCCTTTATTCTCAAGTATTTTACAGCCCACTAGAAACTCAGAATAAAATCAAACACACACACACACACACACACAAACACATGCACACTTTCACTGTATTAAAAGCATGTAAAAGGGTCCTATTCATGCCATTTAAGAGTTCAAAGTCTAAGAGACCAAACATACCAGGTTGCTGAGTTTTGTTATTGTGATTGTATTTTTATCCTAATTATCGTCATCGTCGTCATCATCATCATCATCATCATCATCATCATTTTACTGTTGTGGTGTTAGATATTAGACACAAAGAATGGCTGTTGATTGGAGTTGCAAAAATAAGTTTCATTGTTTTTTCTCATGTTTAGTTTTCTGAGCTATGTAGCCTTTGAAGGGAGAAAGGTGGTAATTTATTATTTTACATAAACAAATGGCTTAGGAAAAGTTGTGGTTTTGAAGTGATGGGACTATAGAATGAAAAAGGTTTTGAAAAAAAGATGCAATCAGGTAGACAGGCGAGGGATGGACTCCATCCTTAGAGGAAAATCAAGACAGAGCCTCAGGAGCTAGCAAGAGCTCATCTCAGATCACAGAGGCTAATTCTCGAAGGCAAGCCCAGGGAAGGGGTGACTGTTAATGATGAATGGACCATTCAGCCATTCTGACTTGGCCTAGGAAAGTGGGCATGTACAGAGGACATACAGAGATTTTTCTTCATTGTTTTTCCATTTGCAAACACAGCTTTTTATAGCTTCCACATTAGTAGTCCATAGTCCACTGAATATCGTATTGGCATTTGACCCAAGCCCCTCACCATATTCATGACATGCAACACCAATTGCAGGGCTGTTGGCAACACTAACTGTTCATTTTTCTCAATTGATCTCACATCTACTTTTGAATTAAGAAAAATGCTGAGAACAAAGGCAAGGAGCCTTTCTGAAAGTAATGCTGAAGGGCATTCTGCTCAAGATGAAAGCAAATGGAAGTGAGACTTAGTAAATACCTGCTCTGGCTTGGGTTATTTTAAAGATGCTATTCTTGAGCATTTTATTTTACTTTTTATTTTATTTTATTTTATTTTTGTTAATCCTTACCTAAGAATATATTTCCATTGATTTTTAGGGAGAGTGGAAGAGAGAGGGAAAGACAGAGAGAAACATCAATGTGAGAGAAACACACCAATTGGTTGCCTCCTGCACGCGGCCCCACTCGGGCTGGGGAGGAGCCTGTAACTAAGATATGAATCCTTGACTGGAATCGAACCCGGGACCCTTTGGTCCACAGGCCTATGCCCTATCCACTGAGCCAAACCGGCTAGGGACTATTCTTGAGCATTTTAAATGAAGAGTTGCCTTTTTCACAAGCTCTTTGAAAAATTTTCCTGAATTGTATTCAGTGCCTACTAATTTACCATGCAGCATTTTCACCTTGGTGTTAATAATGTACATTGAATATATTTGGGTATATGTTATGATGTTTGTTTATGTATAATTGCTGCAAAATAAAGTTTATAAGAGACATAGGTATTTTTTTTATATTAAATAAGGTATCTACTGCTTTAGCTAAACCACCATTCTAAAAAGAGTTTATTCTTCAAATACTGAAAACAAGTACATCCAGCCTTTTATCTATCAGCAAGGGGAAAGTTCATAGAATACATAATAGAAGTGATATTCTGTTCCCGCTAGTTCATAACTTCCTTCAAACATTTCTAAAATTTAATGGGGTATAAGTACATACACATAAATAAATAATTAAATAGAAGTTGGCTATAAAAATGAATAAATACCCTGACCTGTGTGGCTCAGTTGGTTGGAGCATCGTCCCATACACCAAAACATTATGGGTTAGATACCTAGGTCATGGGTTCAATCCCATGTCAGGGTGCATACAGGAAGCAACTGACTGATGTTTCTCACATCGATGTTTCTCTCTCTCTAAAAAATCAATAAGCGTATCTTCGGGTGAGGATTAAAAAAATGAGTAAATATAAAACACATATAACAACAGATGATGTCTGCATAATGTGGGAAAACTAGGGCAATAGTTTAGATTTTATTGCACTGTATGCAGTGATAAGAAATCATATTTTAAGTGTGCATAAGATATTTGAGGAGTCCAGAGAAGGATTAGCTTTACTTACATGTAAAATAGACCACAGCCCTTGAGAGGGGATTCTGGGTATTTGAGGACGCTCCTATTCTCAAAGAATTAACCAGGCATTTCCTGCGGGTATCTAGGATGTCATCAGAAGAGACTCTTTGCCTGGATTTCAAGCAAGGTTTTTCTTTATTTAATTTGTTTTTACTAATAAAAAAATTATATTTACTTAGAAGCATTCAGGATGTCAACAAAACAGCTGCAACTTTTTTTGCAATTACAGAGTGATATTCAGTTAACAGAACAACAATTATTTCGTATAACTGCATCAGAGACAACTGAAGATGAAAAAACTACCATCCCCATATAGAACTAATTGTGCTGTGCACCAAGAACCTGCTTTAAATTTCCATGCCAGTTTACAACCCCCATACTGTACCAGGCAAGGTTAGTGGCTATTGAAAATACCCCCAGGACAGGACTTAGCTAAAGACACATTCGGTAGTGTGTTAACTGTACAAAAAAAGACATTGTACAGTTTAAAACATATCTTACAAGCCTTACATTTCATTTTTTTTTTATTTAAAAGGAGTGAGTTGTGTACAGGGGGGGGTTAAATGCTTTATAGACAAGAAAAAAAAACTGCACTAGAACCAAATTATTCATCATCATCATCATCATCTTCTTTATCTTCCTTCTCTTCCTCCTCATCATCTTCCTCATCTTCTTCCTCTTCCTTCTTTTTCTTGCTTTTTTCAGTCTTGACAACTCCCTTTTTGGCAGCAGCAGGCTTTCCTTTAGCTCGGTCTGCAGCAATGTCCTTTTCATGTTTCTCCTTCAGCTTAGCAGCCTTCTTTTCGTGAGGCTGCTTGTCATCTGCAGCAGTGTTGTTCCACATCTCTCCCAGCTTCTTTGCAATGTCACCAATGGATAGGCCAGGATGCTCTCCTTTGATTTTGGGGAGATACTCAGAACAAAACAAGAAAAAGGCCGAAGGAGGCCTCTTGGGTGCTTTGGGATCCTTGAATTTCTTTTTTGTTTCCCCTTTAGGAGGAATATAAGTTTTCATTTCTCTCTCATAACAAGCCTGTCCGCCTTCGCCATGTCTTCAAATTTTCCTTTCTCCTTAGCAGACATGGTCTCCACCTCTCTGAGCACTTCTTAGAAAACTCTGAGAAGTTGACTGAAGCATCTGGGTGCTTCTTCTTCTGTTCCTCCCGGCAAGTTTGCACAAAGAAGGCATACAATGACATTTTGCCTCTCGGCATCTTAGGGTCTCCTTAGCCCATGTTTAATTACTTTCCCTCAGCGAGCACACAGTCACCCAGTGCCCAGCCAGCTCGCACTTGCCCCGGCGCTGTCTTTATGGAGCTCAATGTACTGCAATCTTCTTTATTTTTTAATTGGTTGCTTTTACTACACTGACAATTTTTACAAAGTGAAATTTCACATAGTTAAGCATTATGCACATGGTTAAACAATCAAATTGCTTGGAAGGGACTTTAATGAAAAGTGGCAGCTCTGTGCACTGCCCTCATCTCTCCGGTCTAACCCCAGGGAGAATAAAGTTTTAACAGTTGCTCTTTTTAGTTCTCTTGTTATTTTCTTATTAACAAATTGACCCCATCTCTTGTCCATTTCATCAGTGCTGACATTCTCTCTTCTCTCCCTGCTCTCAGAAGTGGTAATTTAGCTCAATCTTCACCACCAACCACCCCTGCTAATAGTTACATCAGATTCCTGGCCTACTGGTTAGTTGTACAACCTTGGAAGGCAGTAGGGTGGCTCATTTGTCCCCAGGCCTTCCACTTCTTCCCACTTCTTATCCTGACCTTAGTCTTCCCTGGCAGACAGTCACCCCCTTTGTAGCTGTCACCCCCCTCTGCATGTTTTCTAATCTCTGCATCGCCATTAGCACGCCTCTATCCACCTTCCTCCCCCAGGGATAGACCCAGTTTCTCTCTGCCTCTTGTTCTCTATTGTCCTTACCACCCTGGGCTTTTATTTTGGTCCTTGTTTACTACCACTTTAATGGGAGGTCAGAAGGGGAGGAAGGAAGGCAGGGAAGAAGAGAAGATGCATGAATTTTAAGTGGGAATTGCAGGCAGATGTTCTCAAAGCAGGGTATATGCAATTTCTAATGATAGGTCGATAGATTTCATCAGTTTTTCAAAGAGGTCTCTGGTACCCCAAATTTTAAGCTTAAGGCTCTTTTTAAAAATATTTTTATTAATTTCAGAGAGGAAGGTCAATGAGATAGAAACATCATTGATGAGAGAGACTCATTGATCAGCTGCCGCTTAGCTATCTTCACAGGCCCCACACTGGGCATCTAGCCCACAACCCAGGCATGTGCCCTGACCGGGAATTGAACCAGGACCTCTTGGTTCATAGGTTGACACTCAACCACTGAGCCATGCTGTGAGGCAAGCTCTTTCTTCACAGAGTTAAAATACCTAAATCATTTCAAAGTGTAGACTTCATATACCCTACATTATTAATCATATAGATTTTTATTCAAAATATAGATTCTTGGCCTTACTGAAATAAGTAAGCTGGGTCTGGGACTCTCAAATATGCATCTTTAACAAGCTCCTGAGGTAATTTAATATTACATATGACAGAAATACAGATGATTTTACTATATATAAATATAAAATATATATTATTTACAGGCAGAATTGTAGATGGGAGGCCGCCCCTTTCAGTTTTGAACACAGAATTGGAAGAGAAAGATGTACCTTTAAATCTGCCTTTTAAAAATCATATGCTATATGACTAGAACTTTTGGTTGATCTCATTGAAATATTGAAATATATATAAATTAAAATTTTTTTAAAGCAGCAACTTGATGGCATTATTCATAAGATGTAGCATTGAGGCAGCTGGAATATCCATTCACTGACCATATATCATAACTTCTGTTTATGACCATTTCCTCAGCCTCTTTTCCACCATCTCCATAAGTTTAAATATCATAAATGAAGATTGGTTTTCCATAATTTTTTAAACAAGTATTTTCTTAACAGCTCCATATGATTAGTTTTCTCCTCTGGTTGTTTTCAAATTGATTTTTTTTTTGTGGCAAGATTTTTAGATCCAGAATTTTGTCAGCTATAATTCTCAGGTACATGCTATTTCATTTTCTAAATCATCTTAATATTGTAAGCTGCTTAATCCTCTAACTGTCCACACAGTATAGTTTCTCTTCTAAAATGCAGCCATTAAACAGAAAGAATGATGCCAAAATGACAGCATAAAAATTTGGAGGGATTTGTATAAAACCTTAATTGGCACTTTCCATGACATTTTAAAGGCATTAAGTATTTCAAAGTCATTTTAAAAAATTGTTGTTACTGTACCAGTCATTTAAAAAGAATAAATTTCCCCACTAGGCTGTTAACTTCAGTATGAATTTCCTTGGAACAGTGAATAATTCATAGTGATGCTCTTATCCTTTCAAACTACAATTAGAATTAACAACTAAAATTTTGCAGACACTGTTTCTAAATAGAACGACTGTGGGACATTTTGTGAAGTTGCTCCTTCTTAGGAGTGGACATTGGCTTCCTCCTGAGCACGATGCCCTTCCTCCCTGTAGGCTTTCTGATGTTTGACTTAAGAAGGAAGGAATGAACAAACTCGTTCATTTGTAGGGCAATTTGTAATCCTCACGAGTATTACATTCTATCAGTGTTTTCTTTTTTTCAAATATATTTCCACTGAGTGCACCATTGTTTTCTCCTCATTTTCATTTCACATACTTCTCTGTCCAGATTCATCAGCTACTAGTTGAGCATTCAACATATCACAGAAGTATATTCCAGAAAAGACCAAACCAGGAGGCTTCCAATTTGCAGTTGGACTTTAAACGGCGGCTTGGTTTTAATAATGTTTGAATATAGATTCTAATTTATAGGCTTGGTGTGACTATTATTAAACCATCCCCACTGTGGCCTGCCGTTTCCCCCCACAGGTCCACTGGCCTGTGAAGATAGCTAAGCGGATAAATATGCTCATACTTAGACCTGGCAAGTCAAAGGGATATTGGAAACTGAACTAATCTTGATGGGAAAAAACCCCTGTATATTACATGATATTTTTTAAACAACTTAGAAGACAGAAAAATAAAAATATTACACATACACTGACTTCCGCTTCTTTTTTATGAATTAAAAGAGGTGGAGTCACTAAGGGATATCCTACCCTCAACTTCACATTGACTGCTAGTTACATGAATTACACTTGGCTTTCACCTTGGAAGGCAAACGAGAGACTATGAAGGGAGAAGGCACAAGGGGACCCAAAGGTCCTGCCATTTCACCTTACCCAGTGTATTCTTCTTTTTCTTCTTCTTCTTTTTTTTAACATATAGGAATGCTACTTTAATTAATGTGTCAATTTATTAAAGTTATGCAGAAAACATTATTAATATAATCAAGACTACCACAGTAATCCTCAGAGGAAAGAGGGGAGGATCAACCAAACCACTTATATGCAGATAGGCATCACCCAGTGTATTCTTTCACTGGACATTCCTTGAAAAGAGTGGTCAGCCATGTCCAATGTTTCCACGAGGAGCAAGGAAGATAAACGCTGACGGGTTTTTTCCTTTTTAGCTTGAGACAACTGGAAGCCACAGATGACCTTGAGAGTTGAGGACACAATTCAGCTGTCTGCTGGTGAGCAGTAAAGGGGGGTAAGGAAGTGGAAAATAGTGTGGGTGGGTTAGTCAAGAAGCTTAGCAACCATTGCTGGAAGTTGAGTGCTGCTGGGCCCTTACCAGGGAGCCTTCTAGAATTGCACAACCTGAACAATTATCCTTTGCAATACCTAACACAGAACATAACTGATACTTAAATTAATGAACCTAATGTTTCTTGAATATGAGAAAGAAAAAATCTACACAAAGGAAGAAAAGATTTTTATAAAGAATGTAATGATGAAAATGAAATCATAATTACATATTGAAGATTATACCAAGAATGGATTCAATTTTATTTTGAGAATTAGGCAGAGTCAGAAAGAAAGACAATGATGATAATAATAACACTGCCTGTAATGGCATAAATCTTGGTGACTCATGAAGCCTTTTTCATATTCATTGTCTATTTCTTCATGGAAAAGTGCAGCGTAGGACATTTAGGAAAGAACTGTAACCTAAAGTACATGACAGGTGAGACTTGAAATTAGAATGTAGGGAAAGTTCTTAAAATAGACTTCTAACTAGCTGAAGTCCTGATGTTGTGTGGTTAGAAAGAAAGACTGAATTAACACACAGGAATAATGAGAGATCAGAATGGATAAGAGAAGCATAGCAGGTATAACCTGTGGGACCATCCCATTTCATCACAATCCCACCTTAGTCTGAGCTGTATACAGCTCTGTGCAGCAGTCTAGGCTCTCCATTTAAAACCTGGGCCAGAAGGCAAAAATTTAAGGAAGAATTCACAAAAGAGCTTTAAAGATGATTAAAGACTAAAGAAATAGGACCTACTATGAAATAGTCAAAGAACTAGACTTTTCCTAAACCCTTACTCATTGTTTCAGAATTCATGATGATTCACATAATGTAACTGCAATAATCCAATTATAATTATCTTATAAAAGAAATATCCAAACTCAGCTGCAGATCTTGGTATCAGCAGATCTTTGCCTGAGGCTTTTTGGTTTGTTTGGTTCAGTTTCCTTTGGGGAAGAGCATTCTAACAAGGTTTTGTGTCAGTTAATGACTGTGGGGGTTTTGCAGCCAGGGTAGAATGAAAGGAAAATAGGTTTATTTAGACTAAGTAAGCAATGGAGGAGTTAGTTTAAACAGAAGTTGTCAGAGGGGGTGGTGGAGCCTACTTCTCTGGAGAGTTTAAAAATAGGCCAGGCGCTCATCTCTCTGGGATGGCTTCAGCCTGCGGAGTAGCTAGAGGACAGCCACTGCCCGCTCATGTTCCCTTCCACCTCTCTGAGTCTACAGGCCAAAACAGTATCAGAGGAGGCCTCCTGGGCAGGGTCAGTTGTTCCTAACTAGAGTGCTTTCTGGCCACATGGAGTGATAAGTATATAAGGGAGAGTGGGGTCAGAGTGTTCCCTGAACCTCACTTTGTAGGCATTACCGAGACAGGGTCTTCCACCTACCAGCACCGTCTGCGGAGAAGCACAGAGGATGCCAGTTAGTATTAAATGATACTGCTCTGTCGGATTTTATTTGTCCCATTGTATTGTGTGTGTGTGTGTGTGTGTGTGTGTGTGTGTGTGTGTGTGTGAAAATACAGTAAGCAAAACAAATTGGAAAGGAAACTCAGTTAAAAATCCAGAAAACAGCCTGGTGGGTGTGGCTCAGTGGTTGAGCATTGACCTATGAACCAGGAGGTCACAGTTTGCTTTCCAGTCAGAGCACACGCCCAAGTTAACACGTTAAGCCCCATGTCAGTCACCGGTGACTGACGCTATACTTTCTGTCTGGAAGACAAAACAGGCTGGGTGCTTAATGTGTTAAGGCTCAATCCCCAGTGTGGGGCGTGCAGGAGGCAACCGATCAATGATTCTCTCTCATCATTGATGTTTCTATCTCTCTCTCCCTCTCCCTTCCTCTCTGAAGTCAACAAAAATACATATTTTTAAAAAATCCAGAAAACATAAATGGGGAAAAGACCTTCATGTCCTCTGAGGTAAGAGTCTAATATTAGGTATTAGATTCTGACTTTAAAGCCTAACATTCAGTATTTGAATTTTCTTGGGTCTGAGGCCTGTCTAAGATTGTTTTCTGTTGCCAGCACAGGGGTTTTTCCCTCTTAGAAAATGAGCTGTGTTCCAGTCTCCTAACGCTGCTGGGCAATGGCCTTCGTCTCATACCAGCTGAAGAGACAGCAGAGCCCAGAGTCGGAGTTAGCTTTAAGTATCATGTACCCCATCAGTGGTGGGTGGTGTTGTCTCTAACTACACTTCCACCTCAACAAAGAAAGTGGTGAGTTGCCACAAAACAAGGATGTTCCAACTTAAGGATTATGCTGAATTCTTCCCAGAGGAGCACTTTTTATAAAAAGATAAATTTTATCCTAAAATATTTTCTAAATTTACTTAGGCACTCTACCCAAGGAAAATAGTTTAAGTATTGCACCATGTAACTACTATCTGCAGAATTGGAACAACTTTCTCTCAACCAAGGTCTATCTTTATTCATCAAGTGGTCTCAGATGGCCTGTGTGGGGTGGGGAACCTCCAAGGTCACAATTATGCAGGTTGAACCAAGGAGACACTGGACAGGCAACCTACAGCCTGGCAAATTTACAAACAGGTGGTGAAGATATGATTTTGTTCTTTTTTAATTGTTCTTGTTGCTTCCCATAATTGCTGCTTTTCTGAAAGGTCAGTTTCATTTTCTTTAGGAAAAGACTTTTTTTTCTTCAACTCCCAAATGCTAAGTTGATGCCCTTCCCTAGAAGTCTTCCCATTCATTAAGTTGGCCTGAAGGTCATAAGCCATAATCAATATGGAGGCTGGTGGCTGCAAGGTGCTCACTGACATCCCCAAAGAGGGGCAGTGTCCACAATCAATAGGGAAGAGCAGAACCCTGGTAGATTTATGGCTTTGATTTTGAAAAGGTATGGGAATGCCCTGTGATGCTCCCCCTCCGCCCTCGTACTCCTTTTGAATGTTAATGCTTTCTTGGGGATGATTTCAGACATACTGCTAGGATACTGCCTCTACTCACTGAAGCAGAATCCTCGGAGGAGTTGCTGAGGCAGAACTGAAATCATGGCTCGCCTCAGAGAAGCAGCCGTGTTGGCCGCTAATGATGCCTCACCCAGAAAGACGATGCTCCTTTAACTCGAGGCTTTTAATGGGAAGTTTCTAAGCCTGAAACAACAGCTTTAGATCTGGGGTGTGCCACCAGCTGCCTGCGGCTCCCACCGTCTCCTGCTTTAACACAGCCTGGTCGGGAGAATGGAAACTAAAGAAGCTTGTAACTACCTGTAACTGTTCCACCAGGAAATGGATCAAGTGTTTGTTCAGCCAGACTCAGGTACCTGACCGAAACTGTGTCTGTGACAGGCTAGTTATACGTTTCTCTCTAACTTTACAATTTGTGCATGAGCAATAATTGCATAGATGCCCTTTGGATCTCAGTTCTGAATTCAGAGCTCGCTGTCGGATAAAGTGTAATTAAACAGCTGCTAGGTGAAGTTAATGTGGGGGAGGCGGTGAAATGTCATGATGCCTTTCTTTTTAAAGCATGCTTAAGTTTATAATGCTACTGACACTGGATAAAGGAGCAGTAAAACAGACTTATTTCTCGGGTAAGCTGCAGTAAATTTTATTCTTGAAAGCTATTTGGCCATGACAGTATTTTTTTCCCCTTTTACCTCAAATATCCTGCCTTCCAAAATGCAATGGGGATGTTTTAATTTGTTTACAAAGGATCGCAACTCAACAACTCGTAACGACAGTGCTGACTGTCCCTGGTGTCCCCGGGTGATGAGCAGTGTGCAGCCTTAGCCCTTTGCGTATCAGCAGGCACTCCTTCTCACTAGGAAACGTAAGGAAAACGGGGCAGCATAGTAATGTTTGTTGCCTGAAGTTAAAAGTCCCAGCTTGCTAAGGGTGCCTTTTGCGACCCCCAGTTACTGACTGAGACTGGGTGGTATTTTCCTGATGTTCTCAGCTAGGCTGCAGCCTTGCCCTTCTGTCCCTTTAAGACTCTTCAAGCAGATGTTAGGAAGAAGAGGAAGCTAGGGAAGAAGTAAAGCTGAGGTTAGGGCTCAGGCTGAAGAGAAAAATCTCCTGCTGACTCAGAGCTGACAAGTCCGGGACCGGCAGGGTCCACTCCCGAACCCAAGCCGACCTGTCTGCAGGCTGACTTTGCAGAGACAGACGGCCCGGCTGGCCAGAGGGAACAGACCTCCCCATGCAGCAGTGGGGGCTGGCAACAGTTCCGAAACTGCCTGTTGACATTTGTAGCTGACCACATTCACATGTCTTTAAAATCAGCGTTTATGGGCTTCCTAGTAGCTTTGGTTCTATTATCTGAGTGTGTAAAATAATATTTACTCTTAGCCATCCTGTGGATTCGAAAGCACCAGGGCTATTGTATTGGAACAGGGGAGCTGTATTTGGAAAAAGAGGAATATGGAAGTTGCCATGTATTTATGAGTCGAAAAAGGGGGTGGTTAAAATGCACGAAGTACCTGGAAAGAGCCAGGAAATCTTTCCCGGAAGTTCTTGGCTGGTCACCAAGAGGGCCACACATTGCTTGAATTTATAGGAAACATTTTGCAGCTTTGAGTGTATCTCCTGGAATGCAAGTTACTGTTCACAGGGCTCACACACAGAATTTCTGCAAGAGTCATAGATATCTGCCAGATTCATTTGCTTATAAGTGATTTGGTTGCTTAGATGATGAGGTGGATTTTGTGGGGAAAGAGGTACAATAGCATTGACTAGGATGTTCACATGTCTTGTGGGAGGGTGGGGAGTGGAGGGGGTGGACTTCCTGAGGCGCCAGTTATGTAAACGGCCATGCAGCCGAGGCTTCTTTTAGCTCCGAAAGTAGAGAATAATTCTATTGAGCATCAGTCTCAGGGCATGTATTATTTTAATCACTGAAAGCCACGTTAACATTTCAACAGTGAGCTTCAGAACTGTGGCAGAATAATGCCGCACTTTGAGTAAGGCTGTCTGCCAGTTGTTGCAGATTCAGTCCTGCTCACCTAGTCAGTTCCCTTCCCGTGGCAGCCCAAGACTGGGCTCACTAGTCTGCTGGGTAAATATACATAGGGCACACAGGGTGTCTTTGCAGGACAAAGCATCCTGTCTGACACATGTGGAAGTAAACTGGACAAGCGTGCGAGTGTTCTTGCTCAATGGACGGACTGTTTTTACACCTACTTTTGAAAACGTGTCAAGTCACATAACTAGGTTTCTGGCCTAGAAGTTTTAAAAAAGCAGGAACAGCAATTATGTGGTTGAGGAGTACTTAAATACAGACAGCGTATCTTAACTGCACCCTGCATGCCAGTAGCGGGCGAGAGATGACGACTTTCTATTCGCTCCAACGTACCAGAGAGAAACTTGCGATGCAGCATCCTTAGGGGATGCTGCTCTCTTGGTAACGGATGTTTCTTTTTATTTGGGGCAATTTACTTAGAATCTCTCTTGCTTTGTGTGCTTACTTGCATAACAGAAGTCAGAAATAAATCTTGTTTTGCACAAAAATGGCCTAAAGAGAATACACTCATTCGTCTTTGCTGGTTTACTGACCACTTACTATGCCAGGCGGGTCTGCACATGCGCTGCATCTGCAGCCACTGTTATTGCAAACGACCGCAGGAGGGCGGGCACTCGGCCGATGACCACAAAAGTGAGACGGCGGAATGAAATGCCAGCGTGTTTGCCAAATGCACTTAACGATCCTACTACTGTCACTTCAAAAATGAAAAGAAACATGTCATTGCTTTAAGGATATATTTTCTTCAGATCAAATGTTTCCTTACTGTGACATTGTTTCATGAGATGCTGGTGAAATGAAATGGCCAAAGGAAGGTCCCAAGCTTGAGAAGGTACATGTTGACATTTATAGTTTCCATGCAAGACATTTGCACTCAGGATATTTTAAATGGCTGCCCTTCCAGACCAGAGAAGCAGATCAGGGTAGAAAGGTCTAACCGCTTTCATAGAGGGAACCTGCTTATCTCCACTTGATTTTTATATTCTGGATCCCACCAATCAGCATTGAGATCAAGGAAGATTTAAAGGGCTGAATAACTGCTTTTCAAATCACGAGATCTGTGGCTATTAAAGGGCCATTGTGACTCAGACTACCTGTGATTCTTGGAAACAACCTCTATTTCAAACACAGTGGTCTGACATCTTATTTTTACCCCCTGTCTGTGTCAGCCAGACCCTGAAGTTTGAATCCAGTTCCCCGGACTGTAAGGGGCTAGAGGTTTGAGTCAGTCTCTATTGAAAGAGGCAAAGATCCCAGAACAGCAAGAATTCCCCAAGGAGCCTGTTGTTGACGAAGGGGAAGGAGATGAAACCCATGGAGATGTCCTGTAAGAGGTGCTGCAGCAGAGACGCAGGTGAAGTGCTCCTGGAGGCAGAGCAAAAGCACCGTTCCCTTTGGTGAAGGGGCAGATGTAGGTCCCACTGGGGAGGTGGTGTTCGATGCGGCCCCTGGGGGAAAAGGAGAGGCCCACAGGTGGGAGTAGGGTGAGGAGAGCAGCACGACTGGAAGCTCATAGGTGGGAAGCTGGAGGTGCTCCAGCAGCAGCAGGTGCTGGGTGAAGCTGCAGAGCAGGCTTCGTGAGGCTTTCTCCCCAGGTGTCTGCAGATTCGATTACATGTCGGTTTGTTCTTATCAATACGATGGTCATTTCACTCAGAGCCAAATGTGATTTGATGTTGGCTCCTTTTTTTTTTTTTATTGTGAAAATATATTAATATCTTAGAACAATTCTATTGTCAGGATATGACCTGATTTGTGATCCGGAAAACAGCGGTATCAGGTCCAAAAGGGGGTTAATGGGAGGGCTAGGGTCTTAGCCATTGGAGGACAGAGGTTTTCTGACGGGAGGAGAGGTAAGATCTGAGCACAGAAAGATGAATCCTGATGTGGGATGGAGGAAGGATGGGAAGGAGAGAGAGCCTCTTTGCAAATTACCCTGAAGCGCGTGGCTAATAGTGAGAACGGCTGTGGCTAAGTGGACTGCTCACATGGGTCTTTGTAAGTAATTCAAGGTATTTTTACACTTTGTGAATATCAGGGTCCAGGGAGCCTGACTTGAGAAAAGAGATATATTATAGGATTTTTTTTTTTAATGGCATGTTTTAATTAAGGTTTCCTTGGTCCGGTATTAAAATTAGACTTTATTTTCCGAGCACACACAAATGGATTAGCAAAGGAAAGACACGGAGGTACTGCAGGAGGCGGAAGGCAGTCAGGATTGAAGTGCTGCTGCAAGTAACTGCTCCTTCTTATCCTGAAAATAACTGCCTTTGTTATTATTAATGCAGGAGGGTTGTGTCAGAATCTCCGGCAGTAATTTACTTGCCCAGATTTCACTATTTATCTAAAAAAAGATTTCATTATTCCGCTAAAAGCAATTGTGAACATTTCCTAAGAACCGTTTGTACCGAAAGGGACATTTTAGTCTAGGATGGACATTTTTTAAATGCACGTGTGTGTTTCTTTTAATATTTTTGTACTGTGGTTACATGTAGTTCTTTTTGTGCATCTTATTATATCTGATGATGTTTCCTTTAACTTAAAACATGCTGTTGAACTTTCCAAATTTATAAATTATTGATTAGCTGATTGTGGGATTTTAAAAGAAAAGCAGGCTCTTCCAAGGATCTCAATCAGAGCTGGGCAAAACTATGAAATAGCTGGCATTTCTTTCCAGATCTCTGTGTCCCCAAATCCCTTTAAACCATTTCCTATTTTCTCATCTGTGCCCATCATCTCCACTCCCCAGGGCTCTCCTGCTGGATCACCTGCTCCCCCTGGTCCTCTCCAGCAGCCTCACTCCCAGCCAGATCTCCCTTCAATCCCCTTTTATCAACCACGTTTCCCCATCCTTCAAGTAGGAACAGTTTTCATAGACAAATGCCTACGGTACTAATGTGTCACTTTCCTTGGACTATTACAATTTAATATCCTTTAGTGGTTTGACCAAATGAAGTAATTTTAATAGGGACTTGGGCACCACAGTTTTCTGGGAGGGAAGAGGCTTGCAATGTATAAAGAACTATAGAATCGTCAAAACACATAATCTGGCTGCGAAGAGGGTTAAGCATATCCTCGCATCAGCCTTTTCATCAGAATAGGTGGTAAAACTGCAAATTAAAACTGATTTTTAAATCATTCTAATCGGAATCAGATGATGAGGTTATTTGCTGGGGCTTCCTGGGATGGTTGTCCATCACTGAAGACCCCAAATGAATAGTGTATCAGCTCTAAAACCTGAGTTGTGGGGAAAGCCTAGGAAGTATGAGATGTTGCGATAGGAGAAAAGAATTTGACATTTGCCTTGTGCTCAGGACAACGCTGGGGAAAACTGCACCTGGGTGTCAACATGGCTCTTATCAGGCGGAGGTGCAGGGTGGGAAGCGAGGGCTGAACAAGGTATTGCTATCCTGGTCAGCCAGCCCATGGATAGGGAGTAATTATCACAGGCTCAAAAGGCCCTATACCCCATTCTTTACTTTGAATTCCACAAATCTAGGAATCTATATTGTACATTTATCCAGGGGTGGGGAACGTCCAGCCCGTAAGGCCCATGGAATCATTTGGTCTGGCCTTGCCAAGGCATTAGGGGTGAGTTAATGAAATGTTGACCAAATACAGCAGGTTAATTTTCAAGTTGATAATTTTGTATGACTTGTGAATGATGTTATAAATATCCAGACCGCCCTTGGCAGAAAAACGGTTCCCTACCCCTGATGTACAGTTAATGATCTTAACTTTTTCTATATTTCCTTTTTGGTTTATGCCATGTTTTCATAAGGGATTTTCTGAAAATGCAAACCTGTATTGGGAATAGACAAAGAAGGACTCTGCCCTCATTTGGGGAAATGGACCTAGACTGGGACCTAGTATGTGGGCAGGAGGGCAGGGGTGGAAGTGTGGGGACCCTCAGAAGGACAGGAAAAGGCAAGAGGGAACCTGGCAAGGACATCTACTCTTCTGCCACTACATGGCTTTCTTCTGACCCAGGCTTGGGAGACTTTTGCACTGGGGATGAGTAAGCCCAGCCTGGGCACTTTGGAGGGTCCAGGCGGCCCCAGTCAGAGCAGTAAGGGGAGCTGCATTGGAAACTCTGGCCACATGTCCTGCCCGCTTCCCACAGCCCCAGTTACCTAGCGGTTAGCACCCAAGCAAACCCAAACCAAGCCCAACCCATGAATGTCCTCTATAGTCCTAAGGAGCTTATCTTTTAAAAAATACAGTCAAATTTTATCCCAGTCTTACTTCAAAATAAAAATGAAGCATAAATGAATCCATTGCAACTATTTCAGTCTGAATTTTTTAAAAAATTCAGTCATGGAACTGCAAAATATTCTTTTCCTCCAAACTGGTAACTCCTTCCTCCCACTTACTGCTTGTCATTCCCTTTATAAGCTGGTTTTTAAAACTGTGATTTTATTAACTGTGAAGTGTCAACGTTCATGCAAACTGCTGTGATAACTACAGCCATACTTCAGTGTGATGATTATAAGTTAGCTGAAGAAATACAGCATTAATGCCTTAGGTCATAATTTCTAGTTTTATTTGGTTGCTTATTTTCATTGAGCATGATTTTTTGAATCCATGTTAATTTTCATACCTGACTACTCTTCTATGTAATTTTTCCAATAGACAGATTTATTAATAAATGCATCATATGATTTTTCTATATAGCAATGTGTAATATAGATGCTCTTCTTTACACAGTTTGAGTTAAATAGATTGAGTTCAATATCTGGAGCTTTTAGTGGTCTTTGTGTACACTTCAATTTGTCTTGAAAGACAAACAGTAATACCCATAATCCTTAATTTTTTCCCACCAGTAAAATGTCCTACTTTTTCTCTCCACCAGATTGCCTTAAACAGTAGGAAGCCACTGTAAGCTTTAACAAGAATGCAGTCAATCAACTCCTTTTTCCTAGCTCAGTTCTCTGAGTGCTTCCCAGGGTTGGGTATTGAACCTGGCCTGGGCTTTCTGCAGAGAAAAGCAGGAAGTCTGAGATGCCTCCTTTCTCTCTTGGCTCAGGCAAGAGAAAGTGAGGAAGCACCGCAGCTCTTAGTCATGTCCTAAGTGAAGCAACACTTCGTTGTTCTTCTCTGTGTACTTTTCAAAGGCATTCATCCTCATTATAGCAATAGGAGATACACAGGCACTTCTTCCATCTTTACAGTTTATTGACCTCTCCAAGGTCCCACACTTATCCTATATACTAAAAGCGTAATATGCTAATGATATGCTCAAACCACTCAACCGCTCACTATGATGTGCACTGACCACCAGGGGGCAGACACTCCGACAGGTAGGTTAGCTTGCTGCTGGGGTCCGGCCGATCAGGACTGAGCGAGATGGGCCAGACACGCCCTGGAGCCCTCCTGCAGTCCTTTCCTGGCTGGCCAGCCTCCTGTGTCCCTCCCTGGCCCTGATCATGCACCAATGGGATCATATACCCTCTTGCAATCCGGGACCCCTCAGGGGTTGTTGGAGAGCAGGTTTCGGCCCCATCCTGCAGGCCAGGCTGAGGGACCCCCCTGGTACATGAATTCGTGCACTGGGCCTCTAGTTTAGTAATAAAGTTGAGGCCAGAGGCTAGAGCCCAGGACCTGATGCTCCCTGAGAGAGTTTCTACATTGAGCCCCTTTCCTTTCCTTTCCTTTCCTTTCCTTTCCTTTCCTTTCCTTTCCTTTCCTTTCCTTTCCTTTCCTTTCCTTTCCTTTCCTTTCATTTTCCTTTCTTTTCCTTTCCTTTTCCTTTCTTTTCTTTTGTCAACCCTCATCTGAGGATATTTTTTACATTAATTTTTAGAGAGAGTAGAAGGAAGGAAGGGAGGAGAGAGAGAGAGAAACAACAACACACACATTGATATGAGAGAGACATTAATTGTTTATCTCCCACACATACCTCAACTGGAGCCAGGGATCAAACTTGCAACCAAGCTGCATCCCCTTGACTGGGAATCAAACCTGCGACCCTTTGGTGCATAGGCCAATGCTCTAACTGCTGAGCCACACTGGCCAGGGCAAACCCCTTTTCTAGGCTCAGTTTCCTTGCACTGAGGCTATAGAGGTCTCTGCTTTCATGGTGCTTATAGTAGGGTGGCTAATGCATGGTGTTCAATCAATGGTATCATTATAGGGAGGATGTAAGAATAATATTATTGGAGAGAATCTAGATGAGACTTGGCATGGAGGCTGGGTTTGGATGTCAAGTTGGCAAGCACACCTTGAGGTCCACATTTCTCCTTTTCTGTGCTCTGGTTACCTTCCCTGCCCATCCCTCCTGGCCCCAGGTGGCTCCTCTGGGGACAACGTGGTAATTTCATTCAAGAGTAAAATATTCCTCTGTATAATTATAGAGAATTAGGGATCTCCAGTGAAAACATTTAGAGATTCCTTCTTCTCTCTGAAGAACATGATTGTGAGTCTAGAAATAAAGTTGCTCTTTGTTAGCTATTTCCTTTCCCCCCTCTTTCTTTCTTCCTGCAGAGAACTCAGCCTCTCCAAGGTGCAAGCACCATGATCTCAGCAGACTGACAATGGAAGGAGAGGACACTGGGCGATCCTGCGCTCTGGCTTCCCTGGACGATGGATGGAGGACAGCCCGTCCCTTCGCCCCCAGTGCCCTTCGGGAACTCGTTGTCAGATTCTAGCATGTCTCTGGAGCAAAAAACCACGTTTGCTTTTGTGATTTTGCTGTTTATTTTCTTGGGCGTCCTCATCGTCAGGTGCTTCCGGATTCTTCTGGACCCATATCGGAGCATGCCAACCTCGACCTGGGCTGATGGACTTGAAGGCCTGGAGAAAGGGCAGTTTGACCATGCCCTAGCTTAGCGGGGCGGGAGCAGGACCCCCTACTGAGGAGGGGAACTGCTTCATGTCTTGGCAAGGAACTCTCTGTCGTCAATGCTCTCAACAAATAATCAAGTTTTAGTGACATCTGGTCCTAAGACCACAACCCATTACTCAGTAAGCATGCTGTTGGGTTAAGACATTTGAGCATATTGGAAATGGAGACTTAAGTCTTAAGTTACTCACCCAAAATAGAAAGGTTTCCATTTCTGTGTTTACTCAATGAATGGATGTTGTCAAAGGTGGGATGGTGAAACCGAGAGCATCGATGCTGACATAAACTTTGCCATAAAATGAAGCACTATCCAACCTGATCAGAGAATAAAGACTAGAAAGGGTCGGACCCTGAATCTGGTGACAGGGCCAAGAAGAGATTTCCTTGCTTTAATCGTGTCCCTCACGTTATTTTATTTCATGGGAATCTGGGTCCCAGGCAGAGAGTGAGGAAGATTATGCTGAGTGGACCAAAAGCAGGTACTTGTTTTTTCCTAAAGCAAGGAGTATGGGGAGGCTATGGGAGGGCTGAGAAGACAGGGTTTCATCCTGGGAAACTAGAGTGAGGATGATATTTTATTTTTAAAATAAAACTGAGTTCAAAGGCTTATAGAGGTTTAAAACTATTTACCAGGCCAGGTACATTCTATGTATTCATATTAATAACATGTATAGAGGTAGCTATACATAACCTGAATTTACTTTCTTTACACAAACAACTGAAATAATAGGTTAGAAGTGCAGCTTGAAGTTGTGTTTGTGTGTGTGTGTGCTTTTTTTAAATAAAAAGTTAAGTGTTTAGAGGAGGAGACTTTGACAGTCTCAAGAGAACTGTGTGTTTATGACTGAATATAGAAACCAAATAAAACTTTTCAAGGCACAGAAGTGTCTCCTCTTTTATTTCTCCGAGACTACGTGCCTGGAGGCCATGTGGTATATCCAACGCTGAGTGTTTGAGTGTTCTGAGGGCGAGAGAAAGAGCAAAGACCATGAAAGGTCATCTGATTCATCCCTCTGCCCTTTAAGGAAAGGCTCCTACAAATGATCTTGTACCTATAAAACCTATTTAAGCACTATTTAATTCCACCAAAAAGAGAGATGTAAAAACCTCTTATTCTGACTTCCCTTGGTGAGAAAACCCCCTCAGGCTGTATTTATAGTCTATGTCTTTTAATTTTCTCCTCAGCTAGCCATCATTTTTTAAATAAAAAAATTTAAAAAGATAATTATGCCTAAAAAGGCAGTTCTTAGTAAAACTGCTTTCTTGTTTCCTTTCTTTCAAAACATTCTCTGGGGATCCTGCTGCCTAGATTTCTCCCTCCCCATGTCCCCTTGATTTTCTTCCTTTACTTAAATAAAATAGCTTTATTGAAATATAATTTGCATATCATACATTTACCTTTTTAAAGTCTACAATTCAGGCCCTGGCCAGTGTGGCTCAGTTGGGTGGAGCATCATCCCATGTACCAGAAGGTCATGGGTTCATACCTAGTCAGGGCACATACCTAGGTTGCAGGTTGGATCCCTAGTCTAGGCACATATGGGAGATAACCGATGTCTCTCTCTCTCTCTCTCTCTCTCTCTCTCTCTCTCTCTCTCTCTCTCCCCCTCCCCCCTTTCTAAAAATCAATTTTTAAAAATTTACAGTATACAATTCAGGACTTTTAGTATATTCTAGAATTGTGCAATTATCACCACTAATTCCAGAATTCTATATCTACTAGCAGTCACATCCCCTTTCCCCTCAGCCTGTGGCAATCTCTAATCCACTTTCTGTCTCCATGGATTTGCCAATTCTGAATATTTCATACAAATGAAGTTGTAGAATATGTGGCCTTTTATGTCTGGTTTCTTTCACTAGCATGTTTTCAAGGTAAGTTCATTTATGTTGTAGCATGCTCAGTATTTCATTCCTCTGTATGGCCAAATAATATTCCATTGTTTGGCTATACCACATTTTGTTTACTCATTGGCTATCCTGTTTATTTATTGGCTAGTGTAAAGAATGCTGCTATGAACATTTGTGCACAAGTTTCTGTATGGATATGTATTTTCAATTCTCGTGTCTATTCCTAGGAGTGGATTTGCTGGGTGATGTGCTAACTCTATGTTTAACTTTTTGAAGAACCTGAGACTATTTCTCACAGTGGCTGCATCATTTCACATTCCCATCAGGAATGTAGGAGAGTTTTGATTCTTTTCTTATCTCTCTCCAACTACTCAAATTTCTTCTTTTGCTGTAGAATTTATAATTGAACACATTACTTCAAGAATGAGTCCAAAGAAAAAGAGCGAACCACCTTGTGGGTTTCTATGTGCTAAAAGCTTAGTGATGCCTTCCAAGATCCTTTGCTTCTAGATCTAACGCAAAACCCTGATGCTGATGTGTGGTCATCCTGTGGTTTATTAAGCCACCTGAGTATTTTTGGTGTCTTAATACATAGTTCCTTAACCCACTAATTATAACGTTTTCTTTTTTTTTCTTCAAATGTGCCATGCCATGTATGTCCTTATTAAATTTTTTCTTATTTAATAAGGGTCTAATCAAACCCATTCACGTATTTACTGAGCACCTGCTTTGAGCCTGGCATTTCTAGCACTGGAGAGAGAGAGAAAGCAGAGGGTTAGTTCTTGGTCTCGAGTACCTCTCTACCTTGTTGAAGAGCTAAAACATGAAAGAAGGTATGTGCCTGAATCACTGTTCAAATGATTAAGATGGACCTATGGTTGTCATATCATTAGAATCATCTGGGAATTATATCTATCTCCACAAACTAATTTTTGTTATACAAGTTGTACATTGTCATGGTAAAAAAATGTAGGAATCATATGGAAAAATATCAAGTAAATGGCAACAGTCAACATTCTGCCTCCTTAGGTCACTCCTCAGTTTCTCCTGGGGAGCTTGGTGAAAATGTAGATTACTACAGCCTCCCATCCCTAGGGGTTGATTCTAGTAGAATTGGGTCAGTGAACAAATGCTTTAGGAGCTAGAATAGGGGAGAGATGGATGTAGGCTAAGATAGGCAAGGAAATGATGCGGGAGACTATGGCTCGGCTATGATAGTATATATTTAAGTGTTTGGTATAAAGCTTTATGCCAATGTAAGTTGTCATTATTATGAAAGAAATTATATCTTGACCTCAGAGATGGAGGTGTTTTAGATATGTGCAAAGGAAGAGAGGAGGTAAAACCAAATAAGGAAAAGGAGGTGTAGGTATGGGGCTTACAGCCTAGCTAGAGAACACGGTCGGAGGCGTAGCTGGAGCTCACGTGGGGAGGATAAAGTGGAGCTGAACATCAGAGGGTCCTAAAAGGCAAAATAAAGTGTAGGAGTCACTGTAGATTCATGAGAAAGAACATGACGCGAAGCGTGGTTGTCAATTTCAGTTTCCACCCTCCCTCAGAGCAACACTAGAATCCATGTCTGTAATGGGAACAGACTGAAATAGCCACCTGCCCTCTATGAGGCTTTTGAGCACAGGACTGCCAACCAGTGCCATAGGGCCTCCCACAGCCTGCTCTTCTTTCTTTCCTCCCTTTATTCCCCACTCTATTTTTGTTTTTCCTTCTCAGATTACTGCTCCTTGTTCAACCTCCCCTCACTGGGTCTCTGTCTCCACCCCTCCCTTGTCCAGAGCCAGAGTGCCATAACAAGTGAGAAAAGGCGTTGGGCTATTCAGAGTAAATTGATCCCTCCTGTGTGAAGTGTTAACACTGTTTTAATTACTCAGGGCTTCTTGGGGTGAACAGAATATTCTGGAAAGGTCACATAAGCCGTCTCTGTCCTAGCTTTCTGGCTACAGGGGTTACAGTACAGCATTTTGCCTACCTTACGAGATATTTATAACGAGTGCAGCTGCCCTCTACTGTTTATATCTGCAACCCAGGATGAAAAAAAAGTACTTTCCCAAGGTTACTCTAGAAGACAGCTGCCTTTTGATTCAGAAAAATGTGGCAAACTCATTCTCAGTCTGAGTCCTGACTGGTTTATGACCCTAAGAGACCCCAAGTTCTAGGTCAACAGTGCTCCCTCCAAGAGAGCTTTTTAAATACTGAGTAAAGTAAGTCTAACACGCGGTGTGAAAGAGATTAACTTGACGCCTGCTGTTAAACTAATGAACATTCCAAGCCAGATCATTCTCTCACTATTTCTAAGGGTTAAAGCTGAAACAAATAAGCAACAGTTTTAAGAGGCAGAAGTCAGAGCAGATGCTTATAAATACATAAGAAAAAAAAATTGGAAATTTTGTTTCCAGTTTCCTGACATAAATTGCACTCATGTCTTGTTCTAAAGTAGTGGTTCTCAAACTTCTGGCCCTTTAAATACAGTTCCTCATGTTGTGACCCAACCATAAAATTATTTTCGTTGCTACTTCATAACTGTAATGTTGCTACTGTTATGAAAGGAACTGCATTCGAGTTCCTTTTTTATTAGACTCATTACACCATCTTTTACTGAAACACTGAGGCTTTTATGTTGTAAGTATATTGATAAATTTGATGTGATGAGAAATTTTGCTTGTCCACCATAAATCATTTTTTAAAAACTTTGTAGTTTCAAGATGTCGACTTTCAGAATTGACATGTAGAATATACTGAAACACAATTATAAAAACAACAACTTTAAGCCCCAAAGTATTGAGTAAATTGTGAGCCATGATCCGTGACATCTGAGATGTGTGTCTTCTGAGACAAAATGTGCAAGAGGAGTATCTCAATTATTGATTAATCACAAAGTTGTAGAGTAGGGCCATGATCTCCAGAAAAAGTACCCAAATCACTATATGTGCATATGCAATCTGGGAGCAAGCTGGTCTGTGTCAGAAGGAGATGCAAAAGAAGGACCTGGTAAACTTTGTATCTCCTGTTTCTTAAAAGAATAAATGAATTATTTCCAGATAGATGTCTACCTCTTCAGAAGCAAGGCCTTCTCATCCTACAGGGCCCAACACATCAGCCAGTGTGGGGCCTGTTCCAAAGTTATTTATTTTTTTTTGTAAGAATAGGATTCCCTGTGGGATTTCATATAGAGTGAAAATTTTGTTTCCAGTTTCCTGACATAAATTGCACTCATGTCTTGTTCTAAAGTAGTGGTTCTCAAACTTCTGGCCCTTTAAATACAGTTCCTCATGTTGTGACCCAACCATAAAATTATTTTCGTTGCTACTTCATAACTGTAATGTTGCTACTGTTATGAATCATAATGTAAATATCTGATATGTAGGATGGTCTTAGGCGACCCCTGTGAAAGGGTCGTTCGACCGCCAAAGAGGTCGCGACCCACAGGTTGAGAACCACTGTAAGCATTATAAGAAACTCTATATCCCTCCATCCCACAGCCTCTCCCAGTATCCTGATGGATGTTCCTATGCTTTAGGATAAGAGAGATTCCTTTTAAACCATCATTTAAAGGGAATTTCCATCCTTATTTTCTCCTAAGCCCTGTTACCTCCCTCCCTAGAGCTCCAAATTTATGGCGGCTTTTAAGAAAAGAAGGTAAGTCTTCCTAGATCCTTTGGAGTTTGAAAAGCTGAAAAGAAACACTGCTGTCATCTATTTCAACCCCCTCACTTTACATATAAAAAATAGAGAAGCAAAAAGGTCAAATGGCATGCCCACAGTCTCATCTCCACTTATCTGTTATAGTTGCATCATCTATATATGTGGTGTGCAGTTGTCTTCAAAGAGCATGAGCAGTTAATAAATCCACGAAGTGAAAAATGTACATTTTCTAATTGACAGGACAGTTATTTTTAAATCATCTCTCACTCTCTCTCTCTCTCTCTCTCTCTCTCTCTCTCTCTCTCTCTCTCTCTCTCTCTCTCTCTCTCTCTCCCCGTTGTGTGTGTGTGTGTGTGTGTGTGTGTGTGTGTGTGTGTGTGTGTGTGTAAAGGGGGGGGGGGGTTTGAAAAATGTGTTTTGTTTCTTTAAAAGACTCCTATGAGCAATGTATTTTCTTTTGAGATATTTCCAAACTTTGGTTTAAGTATCTAGGTTACCAGAAATATTTCCAAGTAAATTATAAAGAATTCCTTAGCAAAGATTCTGTTTCTCAACACCTAGGATAATCAATCTAGAATAAAGCTCCAGACTTTCTTTATTTTCAAATAGAACTTTGAGCTTTTTTTCTTTTTTAACTGAAGAGGCCGACAAAGGAGATGACAGCATGAAGTTCATAAAGGCTATGGATGCGGCCCGTGTCTAGTTTATCAAAGAGATGTCTGGATCCCCTTGGGACACAGATAGAGCATCAGAAGACAGACAGTAAAGTATTTAAAGTTTGAAAGAAGCCTTTTTTCTCTTCTGTTGTGCATTTTTTCCCAGTTACTTCATTTCTTTCTTTCCTTCTATTTTCTGAGAAGTGGAGTGCTGGAAGAAGCTCAATGTAAAATTAAATGCAGTACTTCTTTGGCATGCAATTACTTCCTCAAGTCACAACAAATGGCTGCCTGACTTCTTCCTGCACATGTCTAGCTTCTGAAGGAGTCCATCCCATTCTGAGCTTGTTCTGTTTTTTTTATAAACAATTTCCTTATCTGTGCATCTTTCAGTAATTTTCACCAGTTGGCCATTGTTTTTTTTTTCTTAAGTAACAGAGTTCTACTACTCTTTAACGTGACAACCCTTGAGGTCTTTCCTCTTTCTGCAGGTCTTTCCAGGAGAAGCACAGATAGCATTTTGTTCTTTCAAACACATTTGTTTAGAGATAGTATATCCCTTCCCCTAGGGCAGTGGTCGGCAAACTCATTAGTCAACAGAGACAAATATCAACAGTACAACGATTGAAATTTCTTTTGAGAGCCAAATTTTTTAAACCTAAACTATATAGGTAGGTACATTGTTATTAATTTAATTAGGGTACTCCTAAGGCTTAGGAAGAGCCACACTCAAGGGGCCAAAGAGCCGCATGTGGCTCACGAGCCTCAGTTTGCCGACCACTGCCCTAGGGGAAAGATTTGATTGCAGCCTATTATAAAAGACTAGAGCAGGGGTGGGCAAACTTTTTGACTGGAGGGCCACAATGGGTTCTTAAACTGGACCGGAGGGCCGGAACAAAAGCATGGATGGAGTGTTTGTGTGAACTAATATAAATTCAAAGTAAACATCATTACATAAAAGGGTACGGTCTTTTTTTTTTTTTTTTTTAGTTTTATTCATTTCAAACGGGCTGGATCCGGCCCGCGGGCCGTAGTTTGCCCACGGCTGGACTAGAGGTTCGGTGCATGAAAATTGTGCACTGGGTGGGTCCCTCAGCCCAGCCTGTATCCTCTCCCAGGCTGGGACCCCTCGGGGGATGTCCACCTGCTGGCTTAGGGCCACTCCCCCTAGGAATCAGGCCTAAGCTGGCAGTCAGACATCCCTCTCGCAGTCTGTGACCCCTCGCTCCTTACCGCCTGCCTGCAGCGGAGGCAGGAGAGGCTCCCGCCACCGCTGCTGCTTGCCAGCCATGAGCCCGGCTTCTGGCTGAGCAGTGCTCCCCCATGGGAGTGTACTGACCATCGGGGGCAGCTCCTGCGTTGAGCATCTGCCTCCTGGTGGTCAGTGTGTGTCACAGTGACCTGTTATTCTGCCATTCAGTTGATTTGCATATTACCCTTTTATTACATAGGATTGAGATTTCCTAAACTCAGGGTTTCTCTCCGATAATGCAATCAACTGTGTGTGTACAAGTGTCATCTGGTCTTTTTTTGTGTTGCCCTGTGGGTATTGGAGCTTAAGTACCTGCCACATATTTGGATACTGTGATCACTGTAATAAACTGTCCTCTGTTTCTAAGTCTTGTGTCTTCCACCAGCATCCATAAAACGGTGTCAGGCTAACTTGTCAGCTTGCAAATGTGGTAAAATCTTAGCTCCTTATAGTTCTTGACAGTTATGATTAATCCCCAGGATGAAAATTCCAGTTCCTTCAACCATATTTTATATCATCATAGCTTTTGAATCATCTCTTGCTCTTATCAAACACTCTGGATGCTCTTCAGTTTAACTATGTCCCTACTGCATAGGAAGGAAAATAATAGTTCATATGTGGTCTAAGATGAGTGGAACCAAATGATCATTTATTTTGTTCTGAAAACCACATTTATTTTGTTTTGAAAACCACACTTCAAGATGAAATGCTCTTTTTTACAGCCATATTACTGTTAACTCATATAAAATTCACAGTCAGCCTAAACTCTTATGCATTTTTACCTGTGCCAAAGTAGAAATTTACCTATGCCAATGTTATGTCAAACACAAATTCCCACCCTATTCTTGTACGGTTCACAAATTTTGTTCTTACGTCCAGGAATTTAAAATTTACTTTTCTTAAAATTTCACTGTATTATATTTGTCCCATATTCTAGACTTTTTACGACCTGATTCCCTCATTATCATATTCATTGTGCTCACCATCTTTGTGTCATCCATCAGTTTGCTCAGCAAGCCATCCAAATATTTATGCACATTAATGGTAAAACTTTGAACATATCAGAGCCAAGGAGAAAGCCTTGAGCCAGGCTGCAGAGATTTCAGTGCATTTAAGGGGTCCGTGGCAGCGGTAATTGTAAGCAACTGTTCCCCATGGGAAACTCCATGAAGATGTTTCATGGAGATACCGCGGAGGGGAAATCCATGAAGCCTGAGGACTCATTGATGCCTTGCAGCAAAGCTTCAGAAGACAGGAAAACCACCCAAGTGATGCTTGTGTAACTTTCTGAGCTCCGCTGAAATGGTATGGATCCAAACTGGCAAGTGGGAGTCACACAAATGGCAACGAGGGACTCGATCCACATTTGCTAGAGCTTAAAACTCAAAGGCAGTAAACAGACTTTTGTCCACATCTACCTCTCTGCCCAGCATGTATCTCTGGTTATACATAAGAATAATCATGCAATATCTGCCTGAGGAAAACTTCTGGTGACAGAGATCATCAATCATATACTAATGCACTTGAAAATAGCATGGGGTAGTGGGAGAGCACATGCCGGGACTCTGGCAGCGTGGGTTCATTACCGCTTCTGCAAGGAGCTGCTCAGAGGCTTTTTGCAGTCACTTCATTCCTCTGGGCCTCACTTTCTTCACTTGTAAATTGAAATGTTTGGTCTAGTTAATCTCCAAATACCCTTTTACTTCCTAAAAAAAACCTTACAGCTAGAAATTGGGGAATCATTCACTGAATACTAATATGAAAGGGACTTGAAGGACTTAGATAATATGCCCCAGATCACATGGCCAGTGTGAGGCAAAGTGAAAATTTGAATTAAGTTTGCCAAAACAGCGGTAGGTAGGAATCAAACCAATAGCAAAGACTCTAGCAATAGATATAAGGGTTTCTAGACACACTAAATTGAATCAACATTCTGCTGAAGTTTTTGTTGTGATCGTTGTTATTTTTAAGAAACCACTTGGAAAAGAGGTTTTATGGGCTAAAAAGTAGCCTTTGATAGAGCTGTGAGGTTGACTAGATGTACTGAGTTTTATTTCGTTTCCGATACTCAGCTTGCTTACATTTGGCTTCCAACCCTTGCTAATTTTGTGATTGTGGGAAAATGAGCTAATTTTTCCATACCTAATTTTTGCATCTGTAAAATGGGCATGATATTAATAGCATCTCCCCTACATGGTTTTTTTTACAAGGACTTAATGAGATGAGAATAGCAACTGAATCACAAGCTTTCAACAAATATTGGCTTAATATTATATTGCAGGAGGGGCTTTTTAAAAAATATATTTTTATTGATTTCAGAGAGGAAGGGAGAGGGAGAGAGAGATAGAAACATTAGTGATGGGAGAGAACCATTGATCAGCTGTCTCCTGCATGTCCCACACTGGGGATCGAGCCCGCAACCTGGGCATGTGTCCTGACCAGGAATTGAACCATGACCTCCTGGTTCATAGGTCAATGCTCAACCACTGAGCCCCGCCGGCCGGGCGGGGAGGGATCTTTTACATGCATACCTCCATGTGACACTAAGTTATTTATTTATTTATTTACTAGAGGCCTGGTGCACAAAATTCATGCATGGGTTGGGGGGGGGGTCCCCTCAGCCCAGCCTGCACCCTCTCTAATCCAGGATTTCTTGGACATCCCTCTCACAATCCTGGACCACTGGCTCCTAACCATTCACCTCCCTGCCTGCCTGATCGCCCCTAACTGCACCCCCAACTGGCCAGGTCACTCTTAACTGCCCCCCCTGCCGGCCTGGTCACCCCCAACTATCCCCCCTGCCAGCCTGGTTGCCCCTCACTCCCCCCTGCTGGCCTGGTCACCCCAACTGCCCCCCCCACACCAGCCTGGTCACCCCTCACTGCCCCCCTTGGTGGCCTGGTCGCCCCACGCAGCCTGCTGTTTGGTCATTTGGTTGCCCCTCACTGCCCCCCTTGCTAGCCTGGTCACCCCCAACTGCCCCCCTGCCAGCCTGGTCGCCCCAACTTTCCCCCCACCAGCCTGGTTGCCCCACGCAGCCTGCTGTTCGGTTGACTGGTTGTTTCGGTCATCACGGTCACTGCCTTTTTTTCTATATAGATTTATTTATTTATTTATTTCAAATTATAAGAGCAGGGTTACTCAGAAAGTTTCAGAGGCAGTATAAGGACCTTGAAGCTTAGGGGAGGGAGAAAGTCTAAATTATTTAAATATGTGCCCCAGATACAAAACACTGCCATTAAAAATTAGACTATTAAAATTGTGCTTCTGTAATTATTTAAACTGCTTTTTGTTCAATATCAGGATATAATAAGGAGAATGTCCAGCGGAAGTAAAGATTAACTTGAGCTCGGTGGGTAATATAAAAAAGCTCTATCTTTGGAACTAGTATAGACCTCTAGGCATTGCGAGACAGGTTTCTCTTTTTCATTCCCAGAAGTGCTCTTTCATCACATAATTTTTTTTTCTTTACATGAGCCAAAATATTTCAAAATATTTGGAAGCAGAAAGAATTCACTCTCAGGTTTCTTGTCATTGCTTTGCTGGTAACCTTGGTAAAGTCAATTGAATTCCCTCATGTTCTCCATAGAATGGAAATAGTAGGACTGCTTAGCAAATAAATCAATGATCTTTTGCATACTTAGAATCCTGATAAAATATTAAATATGAAAGTATAAATATTTAAAAATTATTAACTTCTGTTCTTTATTCTTTTTATGCTCCTGAAAGAAATAAATTAAGCATACATTTTGTTGGTAAAACAAGATACATTGCACATGTGACAAAACGCTACTTCATAGTCCCCGGGTAACATATTCACTGCTAAAACATTGGAGAATTTTTTGTGGACATTCTTTAGCAGTATCATCCCTGCCTCATTCCAACCCTTGTTGGAGCCTGCTTCCCCTCTAAGATAAGTAGAAGCCGTTGCAGCTATTTTTAGTGTTAAGTTAGTTTTAAATAGAGAAAATATTAATCTTGTAATTACCCTCCTCCTAGAGTTCTAAGACTGAGCTCTCATGAAGGTCACCCTGTTCCTTTGAGTGATCTGTAACTGAAGTTTCAAAGAATACCCAGCTAGTGAGTACAGGAATGAAACCATGTGTTTATTTAAATATCTCACCAAGGAGGGTAAAATATGAGAATGATATGTCCTCTAACTTCTGCAAAGGAATTCTTGGCAATCAATCTCGTTGATGCTTTAGAATTGGATAGCTCTGCTCAGCATGCTGGACAGTTTTCCAGGATATCAGGTTATTGGCCATAGCTTCTGGTGGTGAGGCCTGTGGGGTAAACACCTCTGGGGGGAGATCTACAATTGGTGAGTCCTACAGGACATCACTGGAGGTTGAGTGGAGTAACCCTTGCAGTCAACAACCTTCTCCCAGCAACTTTTCTCAAAAATACAACTTCTCTTTTTTGCCCCGGCAAACACCTGCCTATTTTCTTGGATTGTTCTTTCATTACTGAGTCATTCTCTATTTTTGCTTACTTTTCTGGGTAAAAGAAATAAAAGTTGCTAAATGCTGCAAAGTATCAATTCATTCATTCATCCACGTACATTATTCAGTGCCTATGGGTATTAGGCCCTCAGCAGGTTCACAGAAATAAAAAGAGAGAACCTTCTCTTGGGGAGTATATATTATACTTGGGAAGCAGAAAAAGGTTCAGCTTCTGACTATTTACTACTGAATAATTTTTGAAGAAGCTAACGTTTTGATAAAATTCTGCTCAAGATGCCCTTTAAGTTTGATTTGTGTTTTCATTTACCTCCTAGAAACAAAATGATTCTCCAATAGTTTTTCAGTAACTATAATTTTAAAGCATTTCATAAAATTCATAAAACATGATACATGGGTAAATATTATTGAAATATGAAAATGTCTTAATTGAGGTCTTTTCTTTTTTTCAACCCTCACCTGAGGATATGTTTTTATTGATTTGAGAGAGAGAGGAAGGGGGAGAGGGAAAGAGAAAGAGAGAGAGAAACATCAATGTGAGAAACGTTGACCGGTTGGTTGCTTCCTATATACACCCCACCTGGTGATTGAACCCTCAATCTAGGTATGTAACCTGACCAGGACTGGAACCGCAACCTTTTAGTGTACAGGACGATGCTCCAACCAGCTGAACAACCTGGCCAGGGCTTAAATGAGGTCTTCAGATCCCAGAACTATCCAATGTTTCATTCCTGGAAATGTCTTTTAAGATAAATTTAAAGAAAACCCTTGGATTTAAGCCAAATGAAGAACCACAGTTCTAGGAAGCTAAATTAAATCAGTGAGATGGTGACAGCAAAGAGTCACCCAGATAATTCAGAGCCCTCTCCCCCTCAGAAATCAGTGTTAAAATCTATATGGGGACGGAGCTGTTATTCAGATCAGCTGATGTATAAACAGTATCCACACTGCGTGAAACCCCTGGTTAATCTGAGGATATAAATTAGTTGTAATCATCTTTATTTACCTCATATTTCCTAGCCAGCACACTGACTGAGATATAATGATTATTCATTAATTATTCTTCCCATATCATAAGAGTAAATTTAATGAAGTGCCCAAATATCTTCTGATAAACTTGCATACTCCAGATTTGCAGGTCAAAATGGAAGGCCTGTCACTGCCTTTTTCTTTCTTTCTCTTCACACCCTCTCATAGGGCCTCTGTGAGAGAATCTTGTTTTTCACGTGGGGATTTTCCTCGGGGCTAATTTTCACTTGGGAGTAAGTTTTACTTTCTAACTACACCATAAGCCCTATGTAAACATTTTAAAATAGAAATAGATTGATGGTTTTGTTTCTTTTAATCCAATCTTATATGAAATTTCTGCTTTTTAAAAGTCACCCCCTCACTCTACTTTGAAGTAGAATTTAGTATAATAAACATTTACTTAATAAGTA
Organism: Myotis myotis; assembly: GCF_014108235.1. Lineage (NCBI taxonomy): Eukaryota > Metazoa > Chordata > Mammalia > Chiroptera > Vespertilionidae > Myotis > Myotis myotis. Next base: position 77,996,768 of record NW_023416357.1, read on the forward strand.
CACCAGGGCAGAGGAATTGGGGTGATGGGTTATCTCATAGTTAAACATCCACTGGCAAAAGCTAACCAACTCTTTTTCAATTTAACTTGACTGAATATTTTTGGCCGGCAGCCTTTCTACACTCAGCTAACTGGCACGCTTCAGATTTTAAGGAGACACATGGATTTCCAAACTGAATCTTTAAATCCCTAATAGCTTGGTCTCTGCTATAATTCACTAATTCCCCCTGCTTGTTCTAATAAAGGGAAAGGCATAAAGAGGAGGGATGAAATTATTTTTTTTAAATCTATAACAAACCTTGAAATGAATGTGGAGCCCTTTTGTTCAAGGAGATGAAACTGCATTACATTGTGGCTTATGCTTTTTTACATTTTCATGCATCCATTTTTCTCATTTGACAGATTTAATAGCCAAGGCTCCGAGTTGCTATGTTGCTTTCCTTTGTTCAATTGTTTACTTGACAAAGATGCATGGAGAGTTTCCCACGTGGAAGGCATTTTATGGGGCAGACATTGTGTCAGAAAGCATCATGGCTTCAATATGTTTAAAATGCAAGAAGGGAGCTAAGGATCACAGCATCCAGCAAGTTACAGGCTGAGTGCAGGCAAAGGATGGGTCTCTGTTGGTTAATCACAACGAGGAAGCTGCCATTTATCTTAGGTCTTGAAGAACAGGTGAGACTTCAATATACAAAACTAGAAGAAAGAGGAACAAGGGATGATGTAATGTAAAAGGCACCAGACTGGGAAGTGGCAGCTCTGGGTTCTGGCTACTGTGAGAAATTCACTTCATGAGCTCTAGGACCTCAGAGTCTTCATTTGTAAAATGAGGAATTGGGTTAAATGAGCTCCAACTTCCTTCCAAACTCTACCGTTTTATGGTCTGGAAGGAGCAGTCATCAAGATGAGCTGGTAAAAGAAAAAGTGGTAGGTTTTGGTCTTGGAAATCAAACTGAGTCAATTACCTTGAACATAATAATAAGAGTCTAATATTAAAATGGTATTAGGTTTTAGTTTGGAAGAACAAGAACTTTTGAGTCTGCCCCACCCATCATTGGGCATTCAAAAAATACTACTGAATGGCCAGATACTTGCATGAAGTTTTGTTGCTCTTGCCTTTGTACTTCCAGTTGCTCCAATTAATTGTTTCAAAAAAGTTTGGTTATTTCTTGCTCTTCTCAGAGAGGAACCAGTCCCACTGGTGGGTAAAATTTAGGAATTTTGGACCTTTGAGATACAATGTTGCCCTAATCGGTTTGGCTCAGTAGATAAAGAATAGGCCTGTGGACTCAAGGGTCCCAGGTTCAATTCCGGTCAAGGGTGTGTACCTTAGTTGCAGGCACATCCCCAGTAGGGAGTGTGCAGGAGGCAGCTGATCGATGTTTCTCCCTCATCGATGTTTCTAACTCTCTATCCCTCTCCCTTCCTCTCTGTAAAAAATCAATAAAATATATATTTTTTAAAAAAAGACACAATGTTATCAATTTTGGCATCTCCAAGGAGGAGCAAAGCCCCTTCAGTGGCATCAGGAATCCCTCCTTCTATCCTGTTTTTATAAAAGTTGCTGGTTTTTGTGAACAGGTTGGTGGCTTGGGAAACTCATGGAAGAAAACATATTATTTCAGCTTATAAAATATTTACAAAGGAAAACTTTCTCTGAGCCAAGCTATAGTCGTTGACCAGCCCTTATGGAGATGCCAGTGACACCCCAGCTGAAAAAAAAGTCTTCCAGCCAAATAGAGCTTCACCTTGCCTTGCACACCTTGTTATCCCAAGGCATCACAGCTAATATGTGAAGGAGCAACAAGCCGGGGCTACAACTTTATTTGATGGACAGAGAGAAACGATTGGTTCGTATTTTTTTGGAGGAATGGTTTGATTTGAACCTTTCATTAGGAAGATCGATTTGGAGCCAGCATGCAGCATGGATGAGGACACTGGAGGAGAGAGACTGTGCATTCAGAGGAACCTGCAAGGATGCACTGTAAGAAGCCAGAACAGACATTAGTAGTAAGACTGACATGGAAGAGATCCAAGAAATGGTTGTGAAGGAAGACGCTGCCCAATAGAAACATAAAGCAATCCATATATGTAATTTAAATGTTATGATGGCTACATTAAGACAAAAGAAATAGGGAAAAATTAAACTTAAAAATATATATGATTTAATCCAATATATCCAAAATATTATCATTTCAACATGTAATTAATATTAAAAAATTGAGATATTTTATATTCTTATTTACTGTACTAAGAGTTCAAAATCTGGTGTGCACTTTGCACTTACAGCTCATCCCAGTTTAGACCAGCTGCAGTTCAAGTGCTCAATGGCTGCATGTGGCTGGTGGCTGCCATGCTGTTCGGTGCAGCTCCAGAATGACAGCAAGTCACACACAGATTGGGTGTCCCCCCCAAATGTATACACAATTTAATAGCTGATAGCTCAATTGATGTTTCTTTCTTTTCAGATTTAATCCATTGGGATTAATAATTATTCAAAGTGTGTCTACATTTTGGGGGGCATCCTATATATTTTATCCTCTCCCTGTAAAAATAAACACCATTTCTATCAGCTTACCTACATGCTTTCTTAGGCTATTGGGCATATTAACCCCCTAACACCAAGTTATTATATTTGGGTTGCTCCTGAAATCAACTTTGCTATACTAATTTGGTCTAAACTCTCTTAGGTAAGGAATCTTAAAAACGTCTAGACCTGGGGAAAAGCATGCCATTTTAGGCTTTTGGCACAGGCTAACATTGATCATTCTTGCCTTGTGTTTGGCATAAACTTCCTGTGATTAATTCAGACCTCCCTTCCCCATATCTTCTTAAATAGATTATTTATATTCTAGAAACTGAACATAAAATGATATTGTTTTTTTTCAAACCACTAATAGCCAACTTTGTGCAAGTTGCCAATCTATATATATATAAAAGCCTAATATGCAAATTGTCCCCATGGGAGTTCTACCGGGAGACCGATTGCTCACTATGACGTGCACTGACCACCAGGGGGCAGCGCAGAATAAAGGAAGGCCCCAGCTGGCAGCGGGAAGGCCCCGATTTGCCCTGATCACTGGCCAGGCCTAGGAACCCTACCCATGTACGAATTTCGTGCATCAGCCTTCTAGTTTATAAATAAAAAACCATGACTTTTAGTCAACCATGGCAGAATAGTCAGCATTCACTGAGTGCTTTCTATGTACCACATATTCTCTATGCTGAGTGTAAATTATTTTGTTTAATTATCTCAGGATTCTGTGAGTTAGTTGCTCTCATTATCCCTTTTTTATAAAGCAAGTCTAGGCAGAGGACATATATGTTACTTGCTCAAGATCACACAATTAGTAAATTGGAGAGCTGGGATTAAAAAATAGTGAGGCTTTAGCCACTAAGCTATATTGTATTTCAAATTAAGGACATGGGTGTCTGAAATGCGTAGAAACATTCTAAAAAGTGTAGGCCCCAATGTAAGAACCAACTATAATTACTTAATCAAAATTACAAGCTCATCAGACTTTTGTTATTTCATTACATCGATGCTCATTTATTTAGCATCCATGACACAGCTTAGCAACAGAGGATGTAACAATGCATAATGGTAATACTGAGTGCTTGCCCTTGAGTCACCTATAATCTGGTTGGGGAGACAAAACTGACACACAGAACATTCATAGAGCAATCAACGTGTGTAGTTAAATGCTAAGTCATGTGTTGTATTGAATTGTATATTACAAGGGCATCAAGAAGAGAAAGAATGCAGAGGGCCAGTGTGTGTGCTGGAAAATACTCGCAAAGGATTGTAATGATAGAGAGAAGCTGGATGAGGAGAGGGGGTAGAAGGATACACCTGTCAAGAAGAGCAGGATGAAGACAAATGGAAGCTCAGAGAGAGGAATGAGCATGGTAGGCTGGTTTCTATGCTTCACTCCTTTCTTTCCCTCTCCACCCCTCCTCTGCTCTGTACACACACATATACAGGGTGGGGCAAACGTAGGTTTACAGTTGTTTGCATGGAAAATAATACAAGAATTAATAAATAATATAAGAATAGACTCTGTGTTTTGTGCTCACAACTATAAGCCTACTTTTCCCCACCCTGTATACAGATAGACATCCATGTATACACACGTGCTTTTGGCTGTATATGAGTGTGCATATAGGTATGTCAAAATGTTTCTGATAAACTCAGAAATATGATGGGTTGCTGGAGATGACAATTTGTAATTTTTAAATCTGCAATGGCTCACACATAAAGTAAGAGGATATGAGAGAAAAATGAGGTATTATTTACCCTTGACTATATTAAGCAAAACCACCCTCCTTTTAGAAATTGAGGGCAGGTCAATACTCACACCAGGAAAATATTTTTATTAAAAAATAACTCTTTATATGGCAAATTTGATTGTTTTTTGATTGACACTCTTACTTATACATATTTTGGGTTTATTGTTAATATGGGAAATAAAGATAAAATTGTTCTGTAATGTTATTCCTCTGTGTTTAACAATAAAATTCAAGAAAAAAAAATATTCCTCCAGTACAGTTAGTTGGGTGACTAAGATAAAAACCCTCAGTTTTATGGGTTGAAGTAGAGTTCTGAATCATGGGTGTTGTTACCAAAAAAAGCTAGGTTTCTAAGACCAGGATAAGGAATTCTTGTATAAATCAATGTCTTTGCTGCCTCAATTTTGTAAAACAAAGGAACCAAAAGTCTGGGTTTTAATTTTGAGACATAATTAATTGGATTTATTTGCTATAGGATGTTTACAATTGGTAAAAATATGCTACTTCATATTTAACTGAAAACAACTATAATTCAAAGACTAGGACTTAAAAGCTATCTATTGTCATGTCAATTGAATATAATATCTTTGTTTTATTATTACATGTTTAACAGTCCTCCATGAGCAATTCCTCCATGAGGAATAGTCACATCTGTATTCTGCAGACATACTCAACCAGGCCAATTCTGTTTGGGCGCCATCATATATGGGAGTTCACTTATATAATAGAACCAGGTGGCAAAATTGATTCCTCTTATTTTTTACAAAAGCCATCGTGACCTTACAGATGTGATAAAAAGCGTTAGTAGTAGCATTGATTCTGATTTCATCAGCAGAAGGTGTATTTGTATGTGAATCTCTGTGTCTGGGTACGTGCCCAAGACATTAGCCTCTCAGTTTTGGTTTCCCAAGCCACTTTTTCTTTAATATTTAACAAAAAGTTCATGACTCCTCTTCTCATATATTGTTGAAAGCCCAGCATATTTTCTAATAGCTACAATGACATCTGTTGGGTTGGTTAGTAAGAGGTGTCGCTTATATTTTTATGATGACTTTTGACTTCTAGTTAGTTCTTGCTGCATTAAATTCTTGATCTTTTCTCTGCCCTTCACTTGCTATCTCTCAGGCTCTTTCCTGCACTATTTTACTCCGCTTTACATGGTTTTACTTACTGTACTACTAAAATGACACTGTCTAGGTTGTATATAAAGCAGGTATTTTTCTGAAAAACTTGGGGACTAAAGAAGAGTTATATGAAATATGCAGCTTATTTGATGAAATCTAACCTTCAAGGTTAGACAGGCTTGTTCTTAAATGTGGTCATTCCCATACAGGCCCATGAAACTAAAGATCTAGCTTATCTGTTCCTCACACACTCAACACACAATAGTGGAATGGGCATAGGATAACCATTATAAACATGACTGGTCAAAAAAGAGGGGAAATAGGAGCCATAAAGGAGGGTTTGGTACATAGCAGTTCTGAAATCTAAGCAGAAAATTTTGGAAATGTCCTAATTAGGTCCAGCAAGCATTCTTTCGGCTCAGCCCTCTGGGCTTGTATTAATTGGCTCAGACTGCCATAACAATACCACAGACTGGGTGATTAAGTAACAGAGATTTATTTTTTAACACTTCTGGAAGCCAGAAGTCCAACATGTCTGCTGAGACCTGTCTTCCTGGTGTGCAGTTGGCTGCCTTCATGCTGTGTCCTCACCTGGCCTTTCCTCTGTGCTTGCATAGTGAGAGAGAGAGATTTGGTGTCGCTTCCTCTTTTTAGGAAGATGCCAGTCCTATCCAATTAGACTTTATTTTATGACCACATTAAACTTTAATTACCTCTTTAAAGGCCCTATCACCACATTGAGGGCTAGGGCTTCATATAAATTTTGGGGACATAATTCAGTCCATAACAGTGCTCTTCTTGGTTCTGCCTGCTGAGTCATCCTCCCCTTCTCACGAAAGACATCACTTTTGCCAATGAGTAGTTTTCCCAGGCTACTTGCTGATATTTTGGGGGATCCAATTGCCATTTTGTACTTTTATGCTGTCCCGATACTTTTCAACCCAAGGTGGCAGTATAGGGCCTTTTGTATGACTGAAGAGTTCTCTGAGGTCTTAACAAAAGATTCTGCAGTCACACCCTTGGCTACATCTCTAGACTAAGGGCACAATATTATGTCTTTGGTATTTTTTGCCAGACATGTACAACTGTATTGAATCATGAGGAAACATCAGACAGACCCAAAGTGAGAGATATTCTATAAAACAACAAGCCAATACTCTTCAAGAAAGATAAAAGAGACAAAAGAGATGTGACAACTGAATACAACACGGGGTCTAGATTGGATTCTAGACTATGAAATTGTCCAAGGAATGTGTAAAGTTAGATATAGTTTAGGTTTGTGCTGTTATTCAATGATACTCACCAATCTGATGAGTCTGAAAAGGTGTGTGTGTGTGGGGGGGGGGGGGGGGGAGAGCATTTCTAGATAGCCCTGATTCAAAATCGGAGTCATAGTAGGGGTTAGATCAATATGGACCATCCAGTTTAGCCAATTGGGAGAGCATGGTATGTGACTATTATTTTCTGCAGAATAGTAATTAACTTAAAAAGGGTAGGCAGGGGGTAGTGAAGTATAAACTAATCATTAGAACAATTTTATCATCAAATTAGGCTATGCTCCTTTTGGATATGAGCTTTGGAATGATAACTATTAATTGTTTTTGTTTTTTTTAACCAAGCCATTTAATTGTCCTTAAGGTAAACAGTACATGGAGCTGGATCCCAAGCCCTGAGAATGCCAGAGCTCAGGGTCCAAGTGTCCCGTGGCGTGGTGTTCTCAACGGAGTGGAGAAGGGTTGGAACTCAGAGGCGTTGGAGGCAGAGCACTTTGGGAATTCACGCATTCCACTTAGCAATTTTGCAAACTGCCAGAAGCAGACCCCAAGAGTCTTTTGAGATGGGGAAAATTCAACTCCTGGTTTTACAGATAAAAGAATGAAGAGTACCCAAAATGCTGTTTACTTTTGTCACACAATCTGAAGCCTGAGCTGTCCTAATACCAATTCATAGCGTCCTATGCTGCAGTTTAGGTACGAGATCAGTCCCTCTATCCATTCACTTCCATGTAATGCCACAGCAAGAGTGACTTGGGGCCGAGAGCTCTTATCAATACAGCCTTTTAACAAGCACTTAAATGAAAAGAACCGTCTGGTGGCACACAAGTTAGATTATAAGATTTTAATTTACAAATTAAAAAGTTACATGTTTTATTTTTTCTTCTTTTTCTCTTCTGTCTTTCTATCACTCTTTCCCTTATCTTTCTCTTCATCATCTTTTCTATCCTTTTTGCTCTCTTCTTTTTCCTGCCCTTCTTTCTTCTCTTCATCCCTGTTGGCAATCTTGTTGTTGATGAGGTTGTGCAGGGCAACCACTGAACGGATCAGGGAGGCCAAATACACCACAACCATCTGGTCGTTGGTCGTTAGGTAAAAGGCCTTGACAAACTCCTGCAGGCCAACGTCTGGCAGCAGGTTGAAGACGTACTGCAGCTGGTAGATGATTTGGTGGTTGATGGGAAGCTTGCCTGAAGCCACTTTCTCCAGACAGCCTTTGATATCCAGAAGTTTGGAGTTCAGTCCCTTCAAACCATGCACCTGGTTTGTGATCCGCTGGGAAAGAGTGCCCACAGTAGTGTCTTTGATGTCTCATAACAAGTGTTCGACCCCAACTTCTTCAGCTTCTTCTGCTCCAATTTCACTGGTCACGTGCTCAAAGGTTTTGGAGGTTGGAGTTCCATCATGAACTTCTTCCACTGAAATATATGCTTCTGTGGGCAGTCCCAGGCCCTTTGGTGTCACATCAGTGATGACTAATACTGAGTTAGGGCAGTATCTTTTCATGAGTTCATTGATGGCGATGTCATTCTTGTGTAGTTTAGGGCCTGTGTGGTACCATGCAACTATTCTTTCTCTGGCATTGACCTTCTTAAACATTCCATACATGTTTTCCAAATAATCATGGTCTAAAAACCAGACGGAATCATCTTTGTCATCTTCATCAAAAGGGACTATAAAACTGTTGGATACATCCAGTATTTTCTTTTGCCATGACCCCAAAAGCACACCAACAACACACTTCTGGTTTCCAACCTTGCCGATTTGGTTAAAATTATCCACTACACTGAGCAGCACCAGGGGGTGGACCACCACCTTCTGCACCGCCAGCTCTGGCATCGTGACCGCCCGCCAGGTTCTGCTCTCTGCGACCCGCAAACACAGGCAGCCACAGTGGCAGAGACACTCCTGATAACTATTAATTCTGATCCTTAGTTTTAGCATAATAAAACATACCTCAAAATGTTGTACAGATTAAATGAAGAGTTGCATATCAAGAGCATGACACATGGTAAGCATTCAATTAAAAACAGGCTTTGTTTATAGCACGCTGATGGTGATGGTGATGGTAGGCCACATCTAAGCAGACTAGTATTTTGGGTAGAGGTGTCTCACAAAGACACTAGATAACAGTACAGATAAAAGAAAAAAGTCAAAAGAACTTTCATGACAGTTTGTCAATATTCTATGCGTTAAGGCCAAGAGTTATAGGTTGATGACCTTGGATGTTCCAGGGTTCCATTTAGACAATACAGATATTTGGCTGGATCCAGAAAGACTATTTCTGGTCTCTCCACCCACAGGAAGAAATGGAACTAATATGTTCATTTTATCACTTAGGAAATGAAGAGAAATTAGCTATAGCAGGGTTTCTTAACAGCAGCACTATTGATATTTTGGGTTAGATAACTCTGAGCCTTGGCCCCTGAAAGATGGATGGGTGGAGAAAGCCAAAGGGGAAGGTGAAGCCACCAGCAATTGAGGGGCCTTGAAGATGAATTTAGCAGGCTTGCATTTCAAGGACATGGACTGACGTTCAAAAATGTAACACTATTTTCTATAATCAAAATACATTTTCTGGCCATAACCAGTTTGGCTCAGTGGATAGAGCGTTGGTCTGCAGACTCAAGGGTCCCAGGTTCGATTCGGTCAAGGGCATGTACCTTGGTTGCAGGCACATCCCCAGTGGGGGCTGGGCAGGAGGCAGCTGATCGGTGTTTCTCTCTCATTGATGTTTCTAACTCTCTATCCCTCTCCCTTCCTTTCTGTAAAAAAATCAATAAAATATATTTTAAAAAATACATTTTCTGGCTTTTAGTCTTCATATACTCAAACATAATCATAATTTATTCTAGGTATATTCTGTGAAAGTATGTAATTTCTCAGGCAATCCTAGTTTATAACCAAGACACATTTTGGATGAAACTTTATCTTGGCTTTTCTCCCTGGAGTTGAGTCTAAATTGGAGGACTGGGGTAGGCTGTTAAAGAATCTTGCTCAAAAGTCATTTGATAGTATTGGGAAAGAAGCCATTTGCTTCTTATTTTGATGTGTTTGATCCTATGCAGATGTCTTTGAGCATTAACAAATCTGCTTTGATTTTCAGGCACAGATCATGTTTTTCACCTAACAAAATATTAGAGTTTGGCCATTAGCATCTTCCCAGGGTTTACTTATTTAGAAGTTTGTGAGTTGCCATGTTCTCTGGTTGTCATGCTGCATTTTCATTGGCCCAATCTTTTGGTCTTCTTTTCCATGTCCTAGTTATCTCCCCAAATCTTGTGATTCAGGGTTCAGGGATGCTGAAAGGATCTCATCGTGTCCCTAACACTGTCTCTTATCCATCTCTGCTCTATTATCAGCAATTCTATTCTCATGGAGGACACTGGCTTGATCACTAACTAGAGTTTAGACAGAACCAGTGAGGTATTTTGTTTCATCATGATGGTGCCAGGGACTTCTCTAGGAAGGCTGCTCTTTCATTGAGTCTCACCCAGGGTTCAAGAGATGAGTCTCTTTTGTTATCAGAAACCAAAATTTAAATGACAATTCTATTGTATCCTTCCCCACCTTCCCGTATGGGGAGAGTGATGGAGGAGAGTCAGGGTCAGAGAACAAAGAAAAGGCTATAGGTTCTTGATTCTCTTCCAAATTTGCTCCCATTTTCTACAAAGCTTATGGTTTTGTGGTCTGAGAGCTGGGGTAGAAGTGTGGATATATTTTGCCATATTGCTTTTCCTTTCAAATCTTTTTGAAATCATACACTACACTTACATTGAGGCTTTTGAATATAGGAGCCAAGAATTCAGTCTTTGCTCTCCAGCCTCATCAGAGAACTGGTCCTAGGTGAATGACAGCCCATATGTCAAGACCCATAATGGGCACAGGAGGAAAGAAAAAATTAATATTTCAGATTACTTCCTTGATAAGTGAATGTTGTTAAGGTTTAACTTGGCTTCCAATAGAAATCTTTTCTTCCATTCGCACCTCTGCTAACAATAAACAGATGATAGCATGCTCTAAAGGGGTTCCAGTATCCCATACACTTTTCTGATAAAGCACCACCAGTTCTCCTTGGGCCAGTATTCTGATTTTACTCATGCCATGTGCATTCCCCTCTCTGTTGTCAAGTTCCTTCTGTCTAATGTGCCATACCTCCTTTCATTTTTCTGGATCATATTGGTAAGACAGAAGGTCAGTTTCAACCACCTCATGACATCTTTCCCAAGCATCTTTCCCCCCCACTAATCAGCTAAGACTTAATTCCTTCCATTTTGAGTTGTTATTTGTTTCATAATTGCCAGTTACATTTTTTAGCCTTATAAGAAATATGTTACTTGAATATACTCTACATACTGTGAAGTATTTAGCATGGTACTGGTACATAGTAGATGATAAATATTGATTCATTGTCTACACTGGTTTAAAAAATATGGAAGTCTAAGAACTGTTCTAAATTATTTTCTGAGTTTTTACAACAGCTTAACTTCTGTTTTCTAGAGACATAAAAGGCTTCTGAAAAATAAAAATTAATAAACCTAATTTTCTAAATTTTCATAAGACAATTTATAGTTAAATAATGATCATAGATATGACAAGTTTTAAAATTGCCAAGAAAACGGTCTGGTTTGCTTTGTGCATTTGCCATTGCTGTTTTTCAGCACGTTATGTCATTTTTCAGAGTCAGTTGTCCTTGCCATTGTACAGTTCTCTTTAACAGAGATGAGTCTGAAAATATGTTTAATAAAGAAAAGAAAGGCCAGTACAGCACAAATATAGAGATCAGGAAAACAACTAGATATATTATCAATATTAATCATAATAACAGTTTCCTAGAATGTCTTTCTTGTAGATAAAGATAAAATCACTAAAAATTTCACTAGAAAAATCAAAATCATGTTTAATTATAAAAAGAATTATATAATTGTATTATTATTTTATTATTATTTATATCTTACTTATAAGACTTTGATTTTGTCAATATTCCATTCTTCTATTAATTCATTCAACAAATGAATATTAACCACTTACTACTTGCTGGGTATTAAGGTTACAATGATCCCTATCTTCACTGAACTTACAAATTTCAGTTTTTAATTCTATAAAGTGATTTAATTTTCATGTAAGAAAGAACTATAATTGAAATAAGAATCTTGTCAGGCATCTTATAGACTCTCTAAATGGTTTCATTTTTGTACATACTTTTAAAAACTTATTATCTTTTAATTTTAAAAACATTTCATAACCATGCCTAAAAGTTAAAATGAGAATAGATATATGAATAGTTTTAATTTTTATTTAAATACATTTGCTCTTTTACTTCTGGCCAGGAAGACACTTGTGATTTATGTTGAAAAAGTAGCACAGCGATTTGTAAGGTAATTTCCCTCATGGAAGACTCGAGAAGAGGAGAAATGCTCAGAAACCCCCTGGCTCACTGTTGCCCGAATCAAGAGCTTCGTTTCAATATTAGCACTTGGAAGATAAACACTAGCCTCCAAGAGAGGGGATGTTCACTAGATATCATCTGATTCCACGTGGGAGGACAGAGGAACTACTCAGATGTTGACAAGCAGAGGCAAACAAACATCTATACCAGAAATGTATGCACTTACTATCATAACATCAGCCCTTCTCCTCTGCCCTGGTAGGTAGAGATTTTCAGATTCCTCCCAGGAATATGGCGTTTGTAGGATTTAAATTTAAATAGCTTTCAGTAGGATGTGGAAGAGGGTCTCTACACGGACAAATATACCAGATATCTAATCATTCTTTGGATAACTTAACAGAGCCTCACCCAACATTCCTCATGGCCAGAGACTGGCATTTGACCGGGCGAGACTATCCCCAGCATCTCTGTTCTTGTCAGCATGCTCTGCTCTGCTATGTCTGGCACACAGGTGCTCTGCTGACCTGGGAGAGTATTACTAAATACTAGGAATGACTTGCTACCCTACATTCATTTTGACAAATAAAACACAGTCCTAGAGGAAAGAGATGGTCCTCCGCAGTCCCACCTTCTGGGCCATTACTGAATGCAGAATCCCTCTTTTCCCTTTGCTAGAAATCTCACATAAAGTGTTAATCTCCCTCCTAAAATTCTAAAGTGATCCAACAACTAAAATGTATCTCTGTTTAAAAAGTGTTAGAGCCTAATTGCTCAGCTTTTTTTTTTTTTTTTTTTTTTTTTTTTACTTTAAAGCTGGACTATGTACTTGTACACAGCATTCTCATTAGAGGATTTTTTTTTGTAAGCTTGCTTTGATTCTTTGCCTTTGAGTCTCTGAATACTCAGTTGGGCCCTGGTCAAGATATTTTAGTTCATTTAGCAAAGCCCACATAATGATGTTCTCAGTGTAGGTAACGGATTCTAGTTAACTAATCACATCCATGAATTGCATCCATCGCAATTACTTTTGAGATGTGATATGCTAATAGAGATTCCTTTTTAGAACCACATTAAATGGGTCATGAGTGAATGCTACACCACCTGATACATGACTATGCGAATGAGGAAAATATGCCACTGGAAGGGGCTAAAGAATAGAGAGATTTTTCTTGAATTTATGAATATTAGTTAGATTCTTTGGTGGGAAGTATTAAATATTAAGTTGCAGGAGCCTTAACGTGGCCAAGACTCTTCCCCTCACCGCAGCCTCAGAAGAACAAAGGAGAGATCCCCAATTCGCCTGAGTGGTGGTCTGCATTTCTCATCTCATTTGAATGGAACCGCAGGTAATTTCTTTCAATCAAGTCTTCACTTTGCCAGATATCTTAGAATGGAAGAAAACAAAACTGCCATACAAGTCAGGGAAAAGGAAAAATTAGTTTCTCGTTGTGTAAGTTGTGATGAGATCCTCTGTTTTTATCATAAACACTACGTAACATAAAATGACTGGAAGACGAATTACCAAATGTCTCAGAAGCCCATTTGAGAAAATATAAAATGAGAAAAAGCTTTTTGAAACCTCTCCTAATGTATCTCTTAGGACTAAAAGAACTATAACTGTTTCAGGCCTGCCTTTCTGACCCCACTTTCCTTCTAGCAAGTCAATGGAATTCAATAATCAAATGCTTCAAAGGATGCCAGAAGGTCTGACATAATTCCCTGGGACGGTTATTGGAGTTACTTCTGGGGAGAGACAGAAACCAGAGGTGCGTCTTTGTTGCATCCAGGTCTGACTCAAAACCAGAGGAAAGCCATAAAAGCACGAGACCAAGAAGACAACTGTATGTTTGACCTTCCTGTAGAGACAATGGTAGAACTATTAGGCTTCCACATTTCAAAGCAAGTCTCTGGATTTTATCTACCAGAAATTCCACTTCTGAGACTTTCAGAGCAGCACACATTCAAGGACAAGGCGCCGTGAAAAAAACAAGATTTAATTAGGAACTCAGGAGGTGGTGAAGATTTAGTATTATGCAATCAAATTAAATATTCTTTCGCAGCATTTTGTTTTCTTAGCAACTTAGCAAAGTTACTTAGAATATAATAAATCTAATGAAGAATAAAACCAAGTGATTAAATCAATAATGGCAAACCTTTTCAGAGAATACTTGGTTTTCCATTTTTGCATGGATCCATTCCAAGATGAAATAATGTGGAAAATTATTTGATCCAGTGTGTAAAACTCAGGGTTTTGTCAGAAAGAATGAAATTGTGCTTTTATGTCTGAGAATTTAGTGAGTACTATTTCAGTGAGTTAACCTTTAAAAGTTTTAGGTGTTCACTATTGACTAGGAAAGCTCTGGGATCGAGTTCTGACTTCATTCGTTAATTTGTTTATTCCCTCATTCATTCGCTCACTCATTCACTCACTCACACTACTATGTGCCAGGCACAGTGCTAGGCACTAGTGATGCCATGTTGATAAAAACAGACAGCCTTTGTCCTTCAGAGATTATCAGTCTAATGAGGAGGGAACATATGCTACCAAATGATTACTATATTATAAACTTCTCTAAAGGAACATGACACAGGAGACCTCAACCAGTCTGGGCACTGATAGAAGGTTTCCTTGAAGAAGCACGATTTAAGTTGAGATCTGAAGGATGAGTAGGAAGAGTTCACTGTGGGGAGGAGGGAAGAGCATTCTGGGTAGAGGGAACAACATAGACAAAAGCCTTAGGCAGAAAGCACATGGTGTTTTGGAAAAGTTAAAAAAAAAAAAAAAGCCCAATGTGATTGGAAGCAGGAACAATTCTAAAAGTGTCTGGATCTTGGTTTCTAAATACCATTTTTCACTAACAAAAAACAGGATTCTCCAGAAAAATGGCCAGTTCCAGGGGAAGGGAAAGGACACAATGAACCCAGGACATCTTGCTGTGTCATAAAGTAAGAAAGTGCTCAAAGAATAGAGGGTTTTGTCAAAATAATGCTGAGGCAAAGCCAGCATTATGGAGTCCCCTTCGACCAAATTCCTGGCAATTTGAATATTAAAATAAATAATGATAATAGTATATTACAAAGCATTGAATAACACAGGAAACAAGTCCATACTGATATATATGTGCATGGATAAATTTAAAGTTTGGTGAGGAATGAGATATTTACATAGTTCCTTACTTTCCAACAAAGCATTTGTTCATTACAAAGGGAAAAAGAATACTTTACAATGGAGAACCTTGGCAGACACCAACGTAAGTAATCAAAGTTAACATGATTAGTAATCATAAAAGTTGAAATTATGTGTTATTTTATAGTAATCAATGAGAAGAACACAATATTATTTCTTTAGTATTTTTGCCAAAATGAACAACTATCATACTTACAGACCAATCCAAATTGAGGGACATTATCCAAAATAACTGGCCTGCAATCCTCCAGTTTCAAGATGATGAAAGCCAAGGAGAGAATGGTAAACTGTTCCAAGTGGAAGGAGATTAAAGAGACGTGACAACTAAACGCAGTGTGCAACTCTCAACTGGATCTCCTGCTATAAAGGAAATTGTGTGGATACTTTGTGAAAATTGAATGGGATCTGAGAGAGAAATTGATGTGAAGTTTCTGATTTCAATGACTGTATTGTAAGGATGCAGGGGAATGTCCTTGTTTATAAGAACTGCACTAAAGTGTTTAGAGATCATTGGGCAACACGTCAGCAATATATGTACCCACATGGTTAAGGAAAAGAAAAAAAACCAAAACACTTTCCAGCTTTTCTACAAGTTTGAGATGATTTAAGATGAAAAAATAACTCAATTAATTAAAAAAGGAAAAAAGCCACTAGGGCTAGAAATCTTGGCCCTCTATTCCACCATGTGGACAATAAGGCGGGTATTTGAAATCTGTGGATCTCAGTTAAAGGTATACTGCAGTGTATTAACTAGTTCCCAGGAATAACATACAAATGAAAAATTGCTGTGTAGCCAGTGACCACAAACTTGGTAGCTTTAAATTATATCCCTTTATTATAATTCAGAAGTCTAGATGGCATGACTAGGTTCTCTGCTGATGGCTAAAATCAAGGTGGCAGCTCTGCATTCACACCTGAAGCTTGGGGTGTTCTCTTACAAACTCATTCCTGTACTATGGGCCAAATTCAGTTCCCTGAGGTTGTAGGACTGAAGCCCCACTTTCTTGTGACAGACTGCTCTCAGCTCCTAGAGAATGCTCTGAGCTCCTTGCCCCATGGTGCCTTCTATTTCAGCAATGGAGAGCCTTCCTCTCTCACATTTGGAATCTCTCTCACATTTTAAATCTCTCGGACTTCCTCTCCTGCGACTATCTGAAGAAATATGTTCTGCTTTTAAAGGGGTTTATGCTGATTAGGTTAGGCTATCCAGATCATTTTTCTATCTTGAAGTCAAATAATTAGAATAACCTTAACTACATCTGCAAAATCCCTTTTATAACAAAACACAATCATGGGAATAACATCAGGGGGCAAAATTGTGGGGGCTATCTTAGAATTCTGCCAGGATGGAAGAAATAAATGTGTTTAAGTTTGCTGTCAAAAAATGAATATGTAGGTAAAGAAGGGAAGGTAAAAATCTACTTCCTGACTCATGAGCTGGGGGTTGGGGAATTCTGGACTTTGAGACACCTTCCCCAGTGAATTCTTTGCTTTGTTGTTCTGAAGCTGTAAGAGCAGGCACAGTGTGTTTCTGATTTACTATTGCATTCCCAGCACTTCTTGGAATGAGTGATACATAGTAGATACTAAAAACATGTTGAGGGTATGAAGAATAAGTGATGAGTGAATAATTAGCTGTAGCAACCAAAGATTTATTTTCTTATTTAACTCATCAAAATCATTATTCCTGGTGCTTGGTGAGTTATTCTTCCAAAATAGCCAGGCTAAGGAGAAACCTGACAGTTAATTTCTAGTTCCCTTTTGATTGATGGTATTTGTGTGTATAGAGAATTTGAGTTGTGTTGTGTGTTTTTTTAAGTAAGTATATGTTTCCAAGAAGCTTGGAACATATTCATGTATCAATAGAAGTAGCTATTACATTCGGAATGAAAGGATCTCATGATGCTATGTGGTTTGATTAACATATGATAAAAGCTTAGAACATTCCTATATAGGGGCATACGAGGAAAATGTATTAAATATTATTTTGAAAATAGTCTTATTGCTTTGTGCCATTATACAATGCAAATATGCTCAAAGTAAAAAACCGGAAAAATATAGAAAAGTATGAAAAAGAAAATAAAGGTCATCCATAGCCCCACAACTCAAAGATAAACACTATTAATATTTTGATCGATATCCTCTCAGGTTTTTTCCTGTGCCACAATGGGCGGCACCAGCACATACATATATAGTTCTACATAAATAATTCTGCCTGTCACAGGATGGAAGAGTTTTTTATAATCTGCCATTTTTGTTTAGAAATATATCATAGACATAGTTCCATGATTATAAATTATATATGAACCATTTTTAACAGTTGCAATATATTTTATTATGTGGTTGTATTAACATATTTTATTTAGCTGATCCTTCCTGATGGACTTCTAAATCATCTCCACTTTTTTTAGAAGTATACATATCACTGCAATAAACAGCCTGGTACATAAATCTTTATACATTGGCTTAATGATTTCTGTAAAATAAGTACCCAGGAGTACTATTGATAAGTCAAAAGGTATGTAAATCTTGATGTTACCAGATTGTCCTCAGATGTGTTTAATCTCACAAGCAGATTACAAAGTATCTAATTATCCTTGCCAACGAGGATTATCAATTAAATATTTAATCTTTTTAAACTTGACACATAAAAATAATTTATTGTTTCAAATGCATATCTTTTTATATAGCTACTAGAGGCCCGGTGCACAAAAATTTGTGCACTGGCCGGGGGGAGGGGGGAAGAAATGTCCCTCAGCCCCACTTGTGCCCTCTCACAGTCTGGGACCCCTCAGGGGATAATGACCTGCTGGCTTAGGCCCTCTCCCGGTGGCAGAGGGCAGGCCCAATCCCTAAGTGCCTGCCCCGCAGCCCCTGGTCGGGCTCAGAGCAGGGCCGATCGGGGGGTTGGGGCACCGCCCCCTGTCACACACAGAGCAGGGTCGATGAGGAGGTTGTGGCGCCGCTCCCTGTCAGAAACAGAGCAGGGCCGATGGGGGGTGTTGGAGCACAGCCCCCTGTCACGCACAGAGCAGGGTAGATGGGGGGGGGGGGTTGGGGTGCCGCCTCCTGTCACTCACAAAGCAGGACCAATCAGAGGGTTTGGGCACTGCCCCATCACACACAGAGCAGGGACCATGGGGGGTTGGGGCGCCGCACCCTGTCACGAACAGAGTAGGGCTGATCTGGGAGTTGGGGTACTGCCCCCTGACATGCACAGAGCAGGGCCGATCAGGGGTTTGGGGAGCTCCCCCTTGTCATGCACAGAGCAGGGCGGATCAGGGGGTTGGGGTGCCGCCCCCTGTAACCCACAGAGCAGGGCCTATCTTGGGGTAGCAGCGCTGCCCCGTCAAACTGCTCCAGGGGCCAGGAGGCCTCACAGCTCTGCTGATCCCGGGGCCGGGAGGCCTCTCAGCTCCGCTGATCCCAGGGCTGGGAGGCCTCTCGGCTCCGCTGATCCCGGGGCCCTGAGGCCTCTCCGCTCCGCTGATCCTGGGGCCCTGAGGCCTCTCAGCTCCGCTGATCCTGGGGCCCTGAGGCCTCTCCGCTCCGCTGATCCTGGGGCCCTGAGGCCTCTCAGCTCCGCTGATCCTGGGGCCCTGAGGCCTCTCAGCTCCGCTGATCCTGGGGCCCTGAGGCCTCTCCGCTCCGCTGATCCTGGGGCCCTGAGGCCTCTCCGCTCCGCTGATCCTGGGGCCCTGAGGCCTCTCGGCTCCACTGATCCTGGGGCCCTGAGGCCTCTCGGCTCCGCTGATCCTGGGGCCCTGAGGCCTCTCAGCTCCACTGATCCTGGGGCCCTGAGGCCTCTCGGCTCCGCTGATCCTGGGGCCCTGAGGCCTCTCGGCTCCACTGATCCTGGGGCCCTGAGGCCTCTCAGCTCCACTGATCCCAAGCCGGGAAGCCTCGCTGCTCGGCGGCTTTGGGGCTGTTTGGCTTCGCTCCACCGCTTGGAGCCTGTGTATGCAAATTAACTGCCATCTTTGTTGTCGGTTAATTTGCATATCGCCCTGATTAGACAATGGGAAGCGTATCGGAGGTATGGTTAATTACCCTTTTTGTCTTTTATTAGATAGGATTTTACATCTTTATTTTTCTTTGGAGTTTTAAAATATATTTTAAGATGAGGTTGTAAAAAATGGCTATTAGGCATTATTTTTTCTTATTCTTTGTCAAAAGTATATTTTTTATTTTTGGAAGTATTTAAGTCCTTATCTAGGTGATTTTTGAAATGCATTAGTATAGTAGGCAGCCCCTAGGATGGTCTCCAATGATCCCAGCATCTGGTATTCACAACCTTCTGCAGTTTTCTCTGCTTGAGTGTGAGCTGGCCCTGTGACTCTCTTCTCTGTCCTGCCAATAGAATATGGCAAAGGGGGTGGGATTCTGCTTCCATGATTAGGTTATTAAACACGGAGACTTCCATCTTATCAGCAGATTCTCCCTATTGCCTCCTTGGCTGCCTGATTTGATGAAACAAGCTGCTGAGTTGGAGAGACCTACCTGACAAGGAACCAAGGAGACACTCTGGTCAAGATGCTGAGGAAATGAATCCTATCAACAACGTGTGGGCTTGGGAGATCTTCTCCCGGTGAGTCTTCAGATGAGACCACAGGCCTGAGCAACAGACACTTTGATTACACCGATAGCTGTACCACTTCCATTGTACTAAACAGTCTCACAGCGAGACTCCCTCTGTGGCATATTCTCTCTCCTTACTTTACAATGTAGACTTTTCAGTGTATAGAAATGTAACTTTAACATGTTGTATCTTAAAGCACAGAGATCAAATACTGAGTTTGAAATTCCTATATAATATTATCACATACTGTATGGCAGCATGGGGATTTTAGAATAACCGAAAGGAAACTTGGACTCGTTTGTTTATTTTTGACAAAGAAGGTTGATGACAGCTCTTGTATCTCTGCTTGTTATTTGAAAGAACTAACTCCCTTCCTTTAGCACCAGGATTCTTAAGGACGCTCCTCTGTTTTGATTTCACAATAGGATTAGAAATTCTATACCAACTTATTTGCATGTACTTGTATTTGTATAGATTTAAGGATCTCCTTATATATGTCCTGGCTTGTATAGATTCTCTGGTAGATAAAAAGAGAAAAATATCGTACGTCTTGATGCCGGGATGCACAGTTCCCTAGGAAATGTTGCTTGGAGAGGGCTGGGTATTGTCTAAGGCACACTCATTCCGCCTCCAGGGGCGCCTCTGTTTCCTCCTCTAGAATAACAATACTCGTCACTCACCATTTTTGTGTTAATGTGGGTGAAAGAGTAAAAGCTTTAAGCCTTTTCCTAATGCAAGGAATTGATCCATGAATGTCTCATTTGGCCCTCTGCTTATGAGGCATCGTCAGGGATCTAGAAATTGTCATTTGGGGGGAAAGAAAGTCTCTGTTCCCATTCCACATTGCCTCTACTTCCTTGACTCCTTGACGTCTGCTTTCTCCACATTAAATGCCGTCTCAAAAACAAAACATGCTTACTTACATGTTTTTTATTATGCGAGTTAGAGGAAACATTTAATAACACCCTCTAGGGATTTTATTCGCACATTCATTAAGTTTAGTAAGGCACCATATTTTCACAAAACAGTGAATTCAAGCAGTGAACAACACAAGTTAATGTTTTTATCAAACAAATATTTTTTCTCAAACAAAGGAATGTGACAACACAAGAATTTGAAAGGTGAGAGTTAGAGGTAGACTGAAAGGGGATGGAGGAAGATCCCAGATTGGGGAGATGGATGGAGAAGGGGGAACATACCACCTCATTTGTAATATTTCCCTGGTCAAGCCACATTTGAGTGACAGCCACACATTCTGTTAAAAAAAAACACCAAAAAAACCACAAAAAACAACTGTTGCTTCGCCTTCTGCCCAAAGTCAGATTCCCTATTCATATTACCAATTTTTACTATCTTATTTTGATTAATTAAGAGAAGTCCAGAAATAGGTGTGAAAGGCTAAGAGAGTTCCCAGCCTTGACAATTCAAAAGAAATTAAACTTATGATGCCTCCTGTGGAGGAGTTGATAGATTATTTTACTTCTAGACGTGAGCCACAAGCACAAGGGGAATGACTGCTGTCAATGGAAAGTTCAACAGAATATACACCTCCGTAGAAGGCTGGGGATCGGCCCACCAGGAGTAACTCCAGTCCTCATTCACAGAGCGTCTAAGTAGTAAGGCAATCATTCCACATAAGAGAAATGCTGTCCAGGATTTTCCCTGAGCAGTGATTCAGATCTAAGTAGGGGCAATCAGAGTTTTACCTCTTTCTTCTCCATTTGGTGACGTTCAGAATGACCAGCTGTGCCATACAATATAGGGAGAGAGAGGCTGTAACTTGGAATCAGAATACTTGGATTCCACCCAATGCTTCTACCTAGTGAGCAAGTCACTAAATCCCTTGAAACCTCAGTTTCCTCATTAGTTACAATCTCACCAGGTTGTTTTAAAATCCATTGAGTTAAAAGGTATGAAATATATTGTCGTACACATTATGCTTTTGATTTTCACTGATACGTATGTGCACAAACTCCAGAAGATTCCAAGAGAAGCAGCATGACTTAGTTGTCCAAACACAGATGCTATCACAGAAATGTAACTCTGTCACTCATAAGCAGCATGAAGGATTTAAATCTTCACTCCCTTCCTTTAGGACACACCCAAAGGTGTGCCTGGCACACAGTATCCCTGGGAAGTTTTTTCAGTTGACATGAAAGAAAGTCTTTGAGGTTCATTATGTAAATTTTTAAAAAAAGGAATTTAAAATAGTTTTCCTAAAAGTGTATTTTATTTAATTCTACAACACACACACACACACACACAGCCCAAACAAACACAAATAAGTCTGGCCAGTTGTTTACATAAATGACAACTCTTTTTGATGATGACATGAGTTTTAAGAGAAACCTAATCTGGAATTAAGTTGCCATGCCTTTTGCCTCCAACAGAAAGTAAGTGAAAAAAAAAAAAAAAAAAGATAGGTGAGGTGATACTTGCTAATATTTGTTGCTGATAAGATGTGAGGGAGTGGGATTGGAGGGAAGGCAAATAAAACCCACTTCTCCATTTCCAGAAGAATATATGTACTGTGATTATCGGGCCTCTGATTAAATATCCAGTAGATGAATTTGAGTCCTCCATGACCTACAATATCCGCAGTAATATTTTGAGTGATGGAGGGCTGTAGGGAATGCATTATAGCAGAGTGATGGAGAGTATGGATTTTAGTTCCACAAAGACATACGGTATATCGGAATTTCAGGCCCTCTAGTTGCTAGCTGTAAGATCTTGGGTAAATAATTTAACTTCTGCAGGTCTTGGTTTCTTCATGAGAAGGGGCAATAATTATAATGATTATCACCACAGAGTGTCAAGATGTAAAATGAAATACTATAAAGAGGGGTAGGAAATGTTTCTTCTGCCTAGGGCTATACAAAATTATCAACTTAAAAATTAGCCTGCTATATTTGTTCAAACATGTAATTAACTCACCCCTCATGCCTTGTGGGAGCTTATATAGCCCATGGGCCAGATGTTCCCCACCACTGCTACAAAAAGAACTAAGTCTGGCATATTGTATATTGTAAGATCTCAGTAGCTCTGCTTATATCGCTATCTTCTATGCACCCTTAAGAATTACGTTTAAAAATACGATATTGTAATATATTTTAATGATATTCCTAAAGTTTTGAGTTCATTTATTCTCATAATCAATACACATATATATATTTTTTTCATTTTATAGCAGCATTTTTTCTTATGTGGGTATACTCTGTTTTGCAAAACAAATTAAATCAACATTTTGTAAATCAAATTATATTTGATGATGAGGGGTGGACATTACAGTAAAGAAACATAATTCTTAAACTTTATTGAAACATATAATCTTTTGAAAATCTGATGACAACAATGTATTCTCTTTCTGGCCAAATGTAAAAGTTTGTGAATAATTAAAAGAGAACATGGGCCTCCCCGAAAAAAGCTGAGATTTTTAATGACGTGAATAAACTTTCAATATTGCAAATAAACCAATCCTTAATTTAGCTGTTGTATAAATTCAAATTTCTATACAGCAAGTAGCTTTTAATGAAGTGCTTTATATAGATTATCAGTGTTTAATGCAGCCTGAAACATAGTTATATGCCACTAAGTTTGCTAGATAAACTTATTTTTTACCCAGGTTTATTAACTATGCTGTACTTAGCAGTTTGTACACAGTGAAAAGTCACTGATATACCATTAATATTAGTGTCAGGTTGTAATATCGAATTACACTGTATGGATGAATGCTTTTTTTTAATGCGTTTTCTGTAACAAAGAACCAGCAAACACAATGATTGTTTTTCCAGAACAGTTTTTTTTTTTTACTTCATATTTTCAATAAGTATTTTTTAGAAATTCCTATAAAGTACTTATTTCCCTAGCATGTCAATATCTAATGGGAGTAATTGAACATTTGAATCATAAAATCAATCAGGAAGGTGACAAGTTTACCATTAGATTCCTGGCTTTGCTCCTGCGTTCAATACCATCTTAATGTAACATAGTGTTTCAAAAGATGTAAAAAAAATCTTGAGAAAATATAATTTAGCTATTAAGCAACCCAGAAAAAAATTTATTTCTGAAGTTGTAAATGAACCAGGAAAATGACTTACTTTGACAAGAGGTTATCAATCTGGGATAACCTGCACTGTCATCTCATTTGTGATTTTGATCTATTTTATACCTCCCAACTTCAACTAATGGAGTGCTGATTATTTGTTCATATTTTTTTTGGTAAGTTGTGGGATTTTCATAATCCATTAATGGTGTTTTTTGTTTGTTTTTAATGCCATTAGGCAAATCAAGAGGCAAATGCAAGCAGTTCCTGTAGAGGCAGTGAGAAACGACCTCCACTAGCAGGAGTTTTGTCTGGTTGCTGATCGGCTGCATCTGCTGCGTGTGAAATGACAGAAGGATTATTCAGGAAATTCAATACACCCACAGAGAGAAGCCAAACATGACAGCTTATTTTGGGAACCATTCTATCATGAGGATACATTTGTTCTTGGAGCAGCCTCAGAAAGCCTCCCTTTCATCGAACTAGGTCTTGATTAAAGGGACTGCTGATGCCTCTACACAGAGAATGATTTTCTCTTGACAAAGTTGTCTTATTTCAGTCAATGTCTTTTGTTTTTGTTTTTACTATTGTAAGGAAGATATTTTATTGTTAAGTATTTGATAATTGTCTGTTTCCAGTAGCACAGATTAGAACATGATTCCTGGAAGCCATAACAATCATCTGATAAATGACAAATAGTAAATCCTTATAATAATGTTTATGGCATTTTTTTTCTTGTAAATATGCTTCTGAAGAAGGAGGTAATTGCTATATGTTTATATTTTTTTGTAATTTTACAGTTGTAGTATAGTCCATAAAAATTTATTTAGTTACTAAAATTTAGAAATTAATTCAGAAGCTATTGTGTTTTTACCGGGACATGTATATAAAAGCAAATAATAAACAGTATGTTAGTTGTAGCTAAAAATTAAGAATGAAGTCTGTTAAGGCACTCAATCATGCTTTTTGCATCTTTCATTCTCTTAAATTGTTTTTTTTTCTTTTACCTAAAATTTCTACCCAGTCTTGGGATTTATTGGTCATGTAACTTCTTTAGCTAATGTAAGTCAGGATGGGCAAAATAACCCTTCATAAATTATAGCAAATGTGATATATTCAAAGTGGCTGTGTAGCTCTATCTTACCAGTTTCTGGGACTCACGCACTTGCTGAACGGCTTTCAGATTCAGCAAGCATCTCACAAACCTCACAGAATCATAAATAATAATCAACATCTTACAAGCACAGCAATAATTCATTGCTTGAGATGTGTCGGTAGGCTGTGAGCATAATGAACACTAAGAACACTGACAAAGCCACTCGCCTTTCTGAGGTGGTCTATTTAAAGTCTTTTCCCTGGTGTTTGACTTGCCACACATTAAAGCTTGCCAAGGATCAAATTTCTTCTCTTTTGCTTGCGTTTCAATTAATAATTCTTTCCTTCCCTAAAATTAAAGCTACAAATACAACAGTTCTCAACACTTTTTAGTTATTTCAGATTTACTGATTTTTGAATAATTTCCATATGTTGTCTAGGAAGCAAATACTGTCTGTCCTGTGCCGAAATGGGCAGATTCTAAGAAGAATCCTCTCTCCATCGGGCTGATAGCTCAGAATGATTAATCCTTTTAGAAGAGCGAACGAAACGTTCCCTGCATTGAGTAAGTACAGATGGTGCTGATTGTCTTTCCTGCTTGTCATTTACTTTCAACTCACATTCACATCAAGTCCTAAGTGCTGTCTTCGTGGTGAAGGATAATGATGAGGATGTGACCTCCAGGTTAAGGATGCAACTTGTCGGTCGTGTTTAGACTCTGGTATTTGGAGTTGAGAACACTTTCCTGCTACTCAGCGGCCTGGCATTAGCACTTTTGTAAGGGACATACGTACTTTTATCACATCTCTATTCTCTCCCAATTCTGAATTTTCTAACCTCTCCTTCAATGTTCTATGCACTTCAGGAAGAGTATAGAAACCTCTCAAAATCCTTGTCCATCTGTGCAAGACACACACACACACACACACACACACACACACACACACACACACACTCACATAGGCACTCAGTATCTAACAGAGTGCCTGGCACAGAGTCAGTATTCAATCAAGGGGATAAACTCAACGAATGTTTGGAAAAACAAATGAATAACTAATGAAATGAGCTACATTGAAAGATGAAGAGACATTTCAGTGAATTTGTGAGCTGATCAGAATGTTTTGTTGTTGCTTCTATGATGGTAAAGATGAAGACTCAAAATTCTTTGCAATAGAGAGGTTAAAATAGATGTCATTTTTAAGTTAAATAAGCACATCATTAGACATAAAAATATCAAAATAATTTCTAAGCTAGAACTACACATTGATTGGTAATTTCATAAATATAATAAGATTAGTGAGTCCAAAGTATTTTAATGGTACATAATAATAAATGTTTTTAAATGAATAAATCATTTACTCTCAAGAAGTGAATTATATTCTGAAAATAACCACTATTATGTAAGCCACTATTAGTTACTGTTTATTTTCATAGTTTTGTCTAACACAGAGATTCTCAAATTATATTTCAGATAACAATTGTAAGTGTTCTTCTCATCCTTCCTTTAACATTTTGTTTCCCTTACTGGTGTATACCTTATTAAGAAAGAATAAAAAGACAGAAATAGGGAAATAGTGAGCTATGAATTTTAATAACAAATTAATCTTATTGAATATTTTCCTAGTCTATATCATATAAAAATATGTAAAGCACTTAAATGGTAACACCCTATATTAGTAAGACATGATTGCTATTATTTCTATCATAAAACAATCAAACAAGAAATACATATGTGAATTATACACAGATTATATATGCAAATGTATACCTGCATTGGATAGTGTTGGAGATTCCCAAATATATTTCATCCTTCCCCACTATGTAGTGGCCACAGAATTTGAATGGAATTCATCCCACCCCCAGTTGTAAGGATGGGCTCTGATGAATCCTTTTCCATTGCCACACTCGTTGGTTTGGGTGTGGGCATATATTTCAGATTTAAGTCAAACAACATTTCCCAGGTGTAGTGATCCAGCTATTTAGGATCACCCAATTAGAATAAAACATATGACTTTTGTTCCAAGGTTATGGAAGGCAACCCTCTTTCTCTATCTTAGTCATGAACAAAGTCACCTCCAGTCTCAGTTACCACTGGCAGCCATTCTATGCCCACGAGGAAAGCAAGCCTTCAGAAGAAGCCAACCCTGTTGACAGAAGAATGGCAAGATGGAAAGATACTGTGTGCTGATAACATCACTGATTAACTTTGAAGAACCTGAAACTTCTGGACCTTCTAGTCACATGAGCCAGCATTACTTTATAAGTTAACTACTATGAGTTGTTCTTTCTGTCACCTGTGAAATATCTTTCACAGCACAATATCCTTCAAAACATGTTCATTCATTGGCTGTGAACCATGAGAAAATTCTGGTGGAGAAGATGACTTTTCTGAAAATGGCTTAAGATTCTCTACCATCACCTTGTTAAGTTTTATTTACTTGACACTAGATTCTATATTAGAATAATGAGAATATTATTAAAGAAATAAAAACATAGTATTTGGATAAATTATAGTATTTAATGCTATGGCTAGTGAATCTCTAAGAAATTTTAATAGTGACATAATGAGCATAAATTCTACTGAGCTTAGAGTAACAAAACATTAGAAAAAAAAACCCATGAAGAATATTTAAAAATATAGTAACAGCAGAAACAACCTAAAAGAGAAATTTCTCAATAGTGTATCAGTCTAACAAATATGTCTAGGAATTATGGCTTTTTTATTATTATTTTTGATTTCAGAGAGGAAGAGAGAGGGAGAAAGAGAGAGAAACATCAATGATGAGAGAGAATAATTGATCAGCTGCCTCCTGCATGCCCCCTACTGGGGATCAAGCCTGCAACCTGAGCATGTGCCCTTGACCAGAATCGAACCTGGGACCCTTCAGTCTGCAGGCCAATGTTCTATCCACTGAGCCAAACCAGCTAGGGCTAGGAACTATGGCTTTTTAAAATTATACAAATATCTAGCATTGTGATAGGCTCATCCATAATAATAATGTTTTTAAATGAATAAATTATTTACTCTCAAGAAGTGAATAAGTGTAAGAAAACAGCTCATCAATCATAGAAGAAACACAAATATGTACTCAACAAGACAATACTAACATTTAAGGAAAGCAAAAGAATGAATGAGGACTGTGCTGTAAGTTGAACAACTGGGTTTCTTGGGAAACAACAACAGTAATATAAAAAATACTAGAGGCCCAGTGCATGAAAATTTGTGCACTCAGGGGTGAGGGTGGGGTCGGGTCCCTCAGTCTGACCTGTGCCCTCTTGCAGTCCAGGACCCCTCAGGGGATGTCCAACTGCTGGCTAAGGCCTGCTCCCTGGGGGATCAGGTTCAAGCCAGCAGTCAGACATCCCTCTGGCAGCCCAGGAGCTCTCAGGGGATGTCTGACTATGGCTTAGGCCCGCTCCCCCCTGGGACATCCTTAGTGCTGCGGAGAAGGTGGGAGAGGCTCCTGGAGCTCCCCCTGTAGGAGCACACTGACCACCAGGGGGCAGCTCCTGTGTTGAGTGTCTGCCCCCTGGTGTTCAGTGTGCATAATAGCGACCAGTCATTCCTGGTCATTCCACCATTAGGGTCAATTTGCATATTACCCTTTTATTATATAGGATAAGTGCATGAGTTAGGCTTGGTTGGAAGCAATAGAAACCATTTTGGTTAAGAAAAGAAAAAGAGACAATTGGTAGTATTAGAGGGCTCATGAGATCAGCAGAGCTATATTTAGTGTTAGGAATGGGCAGAAACCAAGGCCATTTGAGAGACTAAGAAGCAGGACTCATAACAAAGAAAATTCAGATCAGGATGCAGCTATTTAAGGGAGGTGGCAAGATAGAGGTTGGTGGTGATCTGAATGAAAGTCATTTCAGTGGAGACTATGAAAATTTGATTGGAAAAGATTGAAGGGATTCAGTGGGGGAAACAACTCTTGAGGAACTTTTCTGTGAAATGAGCACAGAAAGACATGAGGTCAAGAGAAGTTTGTCTTTTATTTTAAAATATATCTCTATTGATTTCAGAGAGAAGGGAGAGGGAGAGAGATAGAAACATCAATGATGAGAGAGAATCATTGTTTGGTTATCTCCTGCATGCCCCACACTGGGAACTGAGCCCACAACCTTGGCATGTGCCCTGACCAGGAAGCAAACCATGACCCCTTAGTTCATAGGTCCACACTCAACCACTGAGTCACATCGGCTGGTGAAGTTCGTCTTTTGTTACTGCTACTTAGCATGTTTCTATGATGTTGACACTGAACCACTGGCTAGAACACAAGTCCCTGCAAAAGTTCCTGGACTGCTTCCTTCCCATGCTTCATGTCTTAGTTCTGTGTTACCACTTGCTCCTAGCTGTATACCCTTGTTGTATTTTCTGTACAGTACCAGTCCCTGTCTAAAATCACCTCCTGTATTTGTTTGATTGCCTCCATGGACTAAAGTATGAAATTTAAAGACTGGCAACTTTGTCGTGCTCACCACTGTACTGACCATCACCATCGAGAAAAGTGCCTGTCATGCACCCGAGCCTCAATAAGCATTTGTCAGATAAACAAATAAGCAAACAGATAGCTAGAAATTCAACTGTTTCATCCATTCTTCTCTTATTTGAGACCCAAAGTCCCAGGATCAAGTTGCTAAGTAGCCAAGTTCAGATGCTGTGCAGTCCTTCGTCTGGAAGGAATTTTCCCTCCTTGGGTTATACAGGGTGGGGCAAAAGTAGGTCTACAGTTGTTCTTATGGAAAATAATACAATAATTAACACATAGTAATACAAGAATAAACACCGTGTATATGAATTTACTGTCCTTTCAAAACCAAATATGTGGGAAGAGAGGCAATTCCCACGGGGAAATAGGATTTCCTATGCTCACCGTAGTACACAACTGTAAGGAGGGAGAAGGAATTAGAAATGCCATAGAAGAAAAGTTTGCATTCCTGCCCATCAATTAACAGCTTTCAATTTCATTCCTGTGTTTCCTGAAGTAAGCCTTTAGGACCTGGGGTAGGCAAGTCCCTCTGCTCACACTGATAAACATTCCTCTCCATTAAAACAGGCGGGAAGCCTGGAGATAATTAGACCCTCCTGTGTCAAGCAATCAGCAGCACAGGGAAGAGGTCACAAGTAAACAAGGATAGAAGAGCTGGCCAATTCTTGAGAGAAACAGAAGGAAAACCCCTGCAATCAGCTGAAAAGTGTTTCGGTTGCTGTGGTTCATAGGCTGATCTGTTATTTGTATAATGTAACTTTGGTTTCTGTCTCACCATCACCATCTTTTCTTGTCCTCCTTCAGCAAAGACACACCCAGACACCCAGGTATAGGCATAGTCATCTTATGTCCATCACAATCAAAGCATAGAAAACTTTCTTCGGTCAATTCTGTAAAAGCAGTCACTTACTTCCACGAGAGGAACACCTATTGAGGTATTTCTTTTTGCTTTTATTTATTTACTAGAGGCCCAGTGGGGTCCCTCAGCCTGGCCTGCGCCCTCCCCTCTCGCAATCCGGGACCCCTCGGGGATGTAGCAATGCACAAAACAGCAGGTGGCCGGGGAGGAGCCTGAGCCGGGGCAGGCGCATACTGCTTCCGCTCAGCTCATCCGGGCCCCACTGCACCTGCCGCTCCCTTTGCTTGGTAGTGCTGCCTGGCTTCTGGCTGAGAGGCACTCCTGCTATGGGAGCACACTGACCACCAGGGGGCAGCTCCTGTGTTGAGCATCTGCCCCCGGTGGTCAGTGTGCATCATAGCAAGCAGTCATTCCGTCATTCAGTCACTTAGGCTTTTAAATATATAGATAGATTCTTTTCAATGCTTGGGACATGTCAAGTTTGAAGAGCCCTTTGGAAATCAAAAACCTGCTTCCTTTACTCTTTTTTTCAAAAGAATATTGATGGCTACTAGAATGATAACCTTGATACAATGATCAGCTCCACAAAATCAGGGATAAGATTTCATTCATGCCTAGCACCATGCCTAGGACATAATGAGTGTTCAGTAAACATTTGGTAAGTACGTGCATAAACAATGGAAAGTCAGTGGACAGATGATGGCCACAGGGCTATTTCCCAAGCAGAGATTCTACAGACCTCCACTTCCTCTCCTTAGCCCCACGACTTTCCTGCAAATCTGCTGTCTGTCTGTCTTGATCTTTCCTCAATGCTATGTTTTTTCTTCTACCTTCCTTTCTGGTCTTACTGATACTTTGTCACCTAACTTTGATAAGGAATCCTGATAAGAATTAGCATGAGAGCATACCAAGTATGCATATTCCTTGAGATTTGTCCTTGTTATATACACATATATGATTTCTGATTCCAAGAAAAGATGCATTTTTGACAAACCACAAGGTCAGTGTTTAAATTGTGCATAGTAGTCTACAAGAGCCCCAAAGAATGCACAGTGTCTTTTTAATTTAAAGTATTGTTAGTGGTGAAAGTGCCAATAATTTATATGTATTTCTAGAAGTGTTTTCTTTTAATCCTCACCGAGGATATGTTTTTACTGATTTATTATTTTTTTAGAGAGAAAGTGGGGAAGGGAGAGAATGAAACATTGATTTGAGATAGAAACATCGATCCATTGCATCCCATACATGCCTCAATGAGGGATTAAACTTACAACCTAGGTATGTGACCTGGTTAGGAATCAAACCCACAATCTTTTGGCATATGGGATGATGCTCCAACCAACTGCGTCACCCGGTCAGGCTATTTCTAGTTTTGTTATAATATCCCTTTTTACGTTAGACTTAGAGAGGAAAATTATAGTTTTTCTTAAAATTCAGCTCCAGTTTTAAAAATAAGACTATTTCAGTGACTTTCATTCATAAGTACTTTTTCTTAACTTGATCATAAAAGAAAATGATCATTAATTTTATTATTTAGCCTCCTCAGTCAAGAATTCTATAGACCAATATGTTTACGATAATCATGCTAATTAGTTCACCACCTTCTAAAATCCTTCCCCCATAGTATTCATTTAAGGAGAGCTTACAATGGAGAAGTCACTCTGTTTTTTCAAGGACTTTTTGAAAGTCTGTGTTGGTGTCAGCCAATCTCCCCACCTCTCCTTTTG
Organism: Myotis myotis; assembly: GCF_014108235.1. Taxonomy (NCBI): domain Eukaryota; kingdom Metazoa; phylum Chordata; class Mammalia; order Chiroptera; family Vespertilionidae; genus Myotis; species Myotis myotis. The sequence goes on from NW_023416357.1 coordinate 78,028,826, forward strand.
ATTAGTGCGATGTAAGATAAGAGCAATAACCATTATAAATAATCAGTGCCTACACTACCTTTCACCAGCCATTACTGAGATGACCTTCCTTTCATAAATTGTTATGAACCAAATGCCTGGTGAACATCTGCACATTCTTCTATCATATACTAAAAAATGATCAACTCTGTGGCTGTTTTAATAAGATGGGCTAAGGGAACAGAACAGAATGTTCGAGCTGGAAGAAATGACAGAAACAGCTCAAGTGAGACTTTTATAAATAAGAAAACTAAGGTGAGCTGACTTGCTGAATTCTATACTGGCTGCTAACTGGGTGCAATGCCAGTCCTTGTCTTTCCACATCTACCTAGTTAATGATTTTTCCAGCCAGACACCAACTGCTCAAGGTTCATAACTTTACTCATAGGATTGTTTTACCAAGGGGCAGGGGGCTTAAAGTTCCTTTGGAGAAGTAACTGCTAATTACACTGTTTACTAGTAATTGGCCAGTTCTAACTATACCCTTTACTATTATGGTTATTTGATCTATATGCTGTATCCCTAGAAACAAGTTCTGTGATTTAAAAAACCACTAACCAAGCTGATTTGGGATAGGCTGTGTGACTAGGTTTGGGTGAGCCCAGGAGATAAGGGAGTGATTTTCATCCACACACTGCAGAGCTCGCACATGTACTTCCTGCCAGAGCAGGAAGTAAAGTGAACACAGACTGACCTGGATCCACACATGTGTCCGGGAAGAGATGTCGCAAATGGCTGGGAGCAAGTGGCTGCTGTCTTCAGATGAACAACAGAGCGGTAGCGGCTGCACATGAGTTGTGACAGGGAGCAGAGGTCCAGCTAATCAGGCATAAAGTAGCACCTCTGCAATGCTGTGTCAAGAAAGAAGTCTTAATTAGGATACGGCCAGGTAGGGTTTCTGTCGGGGGCCAATGAGTCCCAGAGAAAGTCATCACAATTAGGGATCTGTGGCAAAAACCACTGAGAAGCCTGTAACCCAGTCCATTGCTGTGTCGGCACCCCTCTCTAACAAGCAGTGTGACTATTTCCTTAGCACTGGTCCTGGAGGTAGCAGACTAAGGTTCGAGCACAAAACCACTGCTGCTGGCCACTCTGAATGCTTTTTTCAGAAATAATGAATATGCAGTGATTCCTCGTTTATAGTCATATCTGCATCTGATTGGTGAGGGGTTTCTGAGGCTTTGTAATTGGGATTTTTTTTCTTTGAGAAGTTAACTGTCTTTTCCACAGCCATTCTGGTCGCCTAGCAACAGGGGACAGCAGAACAGTAACAGGGATTCTAAAACCCTAAGGAATGGGGATAGCTGATGTCTGTCCCATGGACAGGATACCCCAGTGGGCCTGACCTGAGATGGGACAATGTTATGGCAGTAAATCTGTGGCTCCGGAGTCTGAAACCCCAGAGAGAATCAGGTGAGTCCACAGCTCTTCTTTTCCCAAAATAATTCATAGGATTTTGAGATAAAGTAACGTTTGCTCAGTGCTCCCAGGAAAACCTTTCTATAAAATCTGGGGGAAAACATTAGACAGACTTTTCATCCTTTCTTGGGGAATGACCCCGTTATGTGAACCAGGCTGTCTTCCCAGATCACAGGGCAGGACCTGAACACACAGTAGGTCTTCAACAAATATTTGTCAAATAATAAGCTGTCTCTCACTTGCTCTTCTCAAAAATCACATCCTCACCCTAACCATTTTACTGGTGTAGGAAGGGGTGTGGGGGGCGGGGGAGCTGACCTCGGCCTTTTTTAGAGCCACAGCAATAAAATGTCACCTTCACTGCTCTGTTGACAGGAGATATACACAAGACAGGTCATTCCAACACCCCCAAGTAAAAGCCCAAACCAAATCTAGCTACAAACATGGAAGCACAGTTCACCTCTGTAACTGATCTATGGTTAATCACTGGAAAACTTTCATGCTGACACAATACTCATTTCCCTCTCAAACGTGGAATTACCTTCCATTTTGAATTTTCTTATACACCTTGGATGAGAGCTGGACCCAGGAAGGCGGTATTCTGTGAGTTATGGTCACCTGTAACCATAGCTCTGCTTTGTGAAGCTTTAAAATGTATTTTTTTTATGACATGAAATGTGTGGGCCTTGTTTTTTATTTATTTTTACTCTTGAGTCTGTGGGTGATGTGGGAAATTCATAGAGCCCCCCCAATTTTATGTGAAGTGTTTCCATATGCAAAAGAGTGCACAAACCTCAAAAAATTAACAGTCTTTGGGAGGGAGGAAATTTTGTCTGTTGAAAATGAATTTAGCAAACACTCATTTTTTTAAAATTTCCCTGAACATTGCACCTAAAGAGATAATATGTCCGTGTGCTGACAATTGGAGAGGTGAACATGTTACCAAATGGAAGAAAAATGCCCTGTGGTTAACAACTTTGGAATGAATAGCCCAGTGTCCGGCCAGCAGGGAAGCCAGGTGGAGGGTCAGACTTTGCTCTCACTGCCGACGATCACTGGTGTTTTTGTTTTCCTGGTAGATGAAGCTCCGTGTTCTGTGCAAGGAGAGAGCGGGGCTCTGAGGCAGGAGACCGTGGGCCACGCTACCTTGGTTAACCTTTAGGTGGGTTCAGTTCAGCTCCTTCCCTTCTAAGCAGGAGTAAACTGGTCCCATTATCTACTTGCCTGCCCTACTTTCTTTCCCCTCTTCCTTTCTTCTCATGCCCTCAGACAAACCTTCTCCAAAATTTGTACAAACCAAATGGGAACTTGCTTCTAAGTTGTTTACGTAAGGGAGGGTAAGGCCTGGGATGCAATTAACCTTGGGAATAAAAAAAAAAAGCATCTTCCCAGGAAACTCTTTCCTGTAAAAATTGGGTACTTTTAAAACTTTATTAAAATCATTTATTCAGAGGGACTCATTGGTGACTGATTACCAACTTCAACTCAGCATTAAAAACATAAGGTAAAAGGTTTGGAAAACAGAAAGCTTTCACTTAAAGGAATCATGTTTATGTTCTTGTCAAGCACTGAGAAAAAATAACTGTAAAGCTTACTTACAAGTCACATTATCATTCCCTGCCAGTAGAAATTTAAATAAATTTTTTCAGTTTTCCCATGAACAGTGAAGAAAACACTGCAATGAAAACAAGCTTTGTAAATATATTTGTTCATTTTAATTTGTTTTCTCTTAGGTTAATAGGCTTTACAAAGCTTTTCCCCCTTAATTATGGTACAACATGACTTGTACTGTGTATGCTATGCTGCTATGGATACTCTAAGGCCATGACTCATGACCTTTAAATATTATTGTCAGGCAGCCAAAGGTCTCTCACTTTTATTTATTTATTTATTTATTTATTTATTTATTTATTTATTTATTTATTTATTTTTTTAGCTCTCTCACTTTTAAACCAGTAGTTTTGTTTCAGGCCCTGTTAAGAGAAGGTGGTTTCAAATAGTTTTCTCTTGTTTATTTGTAGCACATCTGAATATGCACATTAGGGTTTTATACTCAAATGTTTTGTTTTGTTTTTTTGGCTTCATTTAGTGACATAATATGAATTTCTTGTTTGGAATGTCATTGGGTGACAAAAAATATAAATAAGGTATAGTCCTCATATTCCTATGAGGGTGTCACTGAGAAATGCAAAGACATAGGCCGACAAATAATGATGTACATCGTGAAATGTAATAAGGGATATAAAACACAAACATCCAAAAACTACAGAGACAAGAAATACCTCTGATTGGTAGGGTCAGAGAGGCAGCTTTTGAGCTATAGTGTGAGGAATGGGTAAGGTTTGGACAAGCAGAGAAGAGAGCGTGGGCATTCTAGTTGGAAAAAACAACCTGAGAAAGGGATAAATGCATACTCTGGAACTATTGGGTAGAGTCTGGTGAAAACATCAGTTTCGTGAGCTGCACTGATAGAAGATAAAATTAGTAAGAAGGCAAGAGGGACCAGCCTAGGTTTGTTGTGTTGTGTTGTCCAGCAACTGTGATAACCAAGAGGCTGTTTTCCATTTCATGATAGTTACTCTCAAGTAGAAAGCACCAAAATACTGTTTGTTTGTTTTTATTTTTTTAGGTACAGTGCAAGGAAAGTAATTACTTCTATCAGAACCTCAGTGTGTCCTTCCACTAAGTGGGGATTTCATTAATTTTGCTCAATAGTCACTGATTACTTTGTGAACATTTTAAATGAATTTAAAAAATTTTTGAAAAGTGAGAGGCATGCACAGAAATATGGAAATAAAATAATATATTTGTTAGGGAGATAGTAGGATAGAAAATAATAAAAGTACCCCTGGCCTTTAAAGTAAGGTTTATTGGCTGGCTAAAGTAGAATGAGATTTATTAAGATTTAAGATTTATTAAATCATCTATTTATGCATTCATTTATTGAACAAATATTTATAGACCTTCCTAGCCCTCTTCAGGATGCTAAGGATAGAGTAACAAAAATAACAATAGAAAAAAATTATATTTTCAAGGAGTTTACATTTTCAGTAGGGAAGAGACACAATAAATACAATAAATAAGCAAATGATGTAGCATGTTAGAAGGTTTTAAGTACTTCAAAAAAATAAGCAAAATGATGAGGATGGATATTTTAATTTTCAATGAGGTGCATATGGCAGGCCTCACTGAGAAAGTGATATTTGAGCAAAGAGATGAAGGAAATGGGAAAGAACCAAGTAGACAGGTGTGGAGAAAGTATTCCTGGCAGAGGAACTTGAGATGGGAGTCTCTATGGGTGTCTAAGGAAGAGTGAGGAGGCCGGTGTGATTTGCAGGGGAGAGGTTGAGAAGGAGAATATTACGTGGGGTCAGGAGGGACTGGGATGGAGCCCTATGGTGGATGGGAAGGCTGAATGGCAGAGACATCTGTAGGACCTTGTAGGCCATTATATGGACTTTGGGTTTTATTCTGAGTGACATGAGATCCCTCGTTTGAAGGTTCTGAGCACAGGATTGAAATGATTTTCCTTATGGTTGATGTATGGAAAACAGAATATAGGGGGCAAAGGTGGAAGCAGAGAGAACCATTTAGGAGGTTAATTCAATAGCTCAGACAAGAGCTAATGGCAGCTTGAACCAGGTGTTAACAGTGCAGGTGCTGAGAATGGCCGGATACTGGACATATTTTGATGGTAGAACCAAAAATTTCCTGGTGGATTGGATATGGGTTCTGAGGTGAAAACAGGAGTCAATATTTTAGCCTGAGCAATGATGTCATCAACTGAAATGGGGAAGACTGCAAGTAGAGAAGATTTGGGAGTAGGGATCAGGAGTTAGGTTTTGGAAATGTTGAAATTAAGATATTTGTTCTTATCTCAGAAATAAGATATGAGATGTCAAGAAGGCAATTGAATGAGTGAATCTGGAATTCGAGGAAGTCTGGACTAGAGATATGTATTTGGGAGTGATCATCATATTGATGGTATTTAAAGCCAAGCGGTTGAATGAGATCACCAAGGGAGTGAATGTAACCAGAGAACAGAAGATGTTCTAGAGCTCGCCAAAGTCGAGTGCTCAGGGAGGTGGGAAAGGACCATCAAAGGAGACTGAAGAGCAGCAGGTGGCGCAGGAAGGAAACCTAGGACCTTAGGGTGTCCTGGAGCCAAGTGAAGAAAGTAGTTCCAGGAGGGAGGGATGCATCATGCCAAAACCCTGAAGTAAGGTGAGTTGTGACCAGCGACCCTTGAATGCAGTAATGTGGGGATCACTGGTGAATTCAGTAAGTGCAGTTTCTGTGGATCACTTTAACAAACTGAATGGAGTGGCTTTAACAAAAATTAGGAGGAAAGGGATTGGAGACAGTGAGCATACAGTTTTGCTATAAAGGCGGGCGGGGGCGGATATTCAAGCAGAAACTAAAAGGTTAAGAGGGTTTGAGATGCAAAGAATAACAGCATGTTTGGAAACTATTACAAATGATCCAAGAGAAGGAGGGAGAGAGGGAGGGAGGGAGGGAGGGAGGGAGGGAGGGAGGGAGGGAGGGAGGGAGGGAGACTGAGAGAGAGAGAGAGAGAGAGAGAGAGAGAGAGAGAGAGAGAGAAAGAAGGAGAAGGAGAAGGAGAAGGAGAAGAAGAAGAAGAAGAAGAAGAAGAAGAAGAAGAAGAAGAAGAAGAAGAAGAAAAGAGAAGAGAAAATGAATTCCCCAAGCGTGCTGTTTCATAGGTTAATATGCTTCCCTCCCTCTACTTCTTTTTTTAGAGGAAAGAAGAGATTTCGCAGGTTTACAGAACAGATTGTACTGTTTGGACTGCTTATTCTCAAGAGAACCTTTAAAGGCTATTTATCTTCTCTGAGTAAAGTTTACATTCCATAGTTTTGACTTCCTTTGGAAATGTTCAGAAATTGACATTTGGAGGAAATACTTGAGGAAATTTATCTTCAATATTACAGTATAAAAACCTATTTAGGGTGGTGGTGGTGGTGGTGGCGGTGGTGGCGGTGGTGGTGGTGGTGTGTGTATACAACTGCGTAAGCTTCTGAAATAAAATGTTGAAATTAAAACTCTTCCTTTATTCCAGCATCACATCTGGAAGTTTCAAGTCAGAGAAACAACAAAGAAACAAACTATCGGTAAGAAATAAAGTTTGCATTAACTATTTAAAAAAACATTAAAGTTAATAAAACTGTAACTTCTTTGACTAATGTTGAAATTTTTTCCTATGTTTCACGTTCATATTTTACTAAGTAAAGATTATAAAAATAAAACACAGAATTTTCTTTCTCAAGAAAAACGAGGTAAAGTGGGCAGGTGCCAATTAGGGGATGTTATTGGGCAGCAGGGAAGTTAGGGTTGGTGTGGTGTGGCCTTTTCCATTCTCACTTGCTCTTGGTGGCCCTAGGATATCATAGACATCCTGGGTTACTTCAAACATTTTCTTGTACATGAGGTAATCCTAGAAGTCAGACATGATACAGGTGGGGTAAGTTACAGTATTTGAGTTTACATCACAGTCTATTCCAGAGAGTTCCAGTTCATGCTTTTTCAACTCAGTTGATGACATGCCTAGTTCTGACCTCTGAGGTCTTCTCTCTTCCTGAGACAGCAGCTGGGTCCTTTCTACCTGAGCCTCATCTAGACCCTCCTTAGGCCTCAGGTGGCAACTGTGCGGGTTGCTGATAAGTGTGAAAGCTGAGTGATTGTGCCGTAACCGGTTTGGCTCAGTGGACAGAGCATCGGCCTGCGGACCGAAGGGTCACAGGTTCGATTCCGGTCAAGGGCATGTACCTTGGTTGCAGGCACATCCCCAGTAGGGGATGTGCAAGAGGCAGCTGATTGATGTTTCTCTCTCATCGATGTTTCTAACTCTCTATCTTCTCTCCCTTCCCCTCTGTAAAAAATCAATAAAATATATTTTTTACAAAAAAGCTGAGTGATTGCTACATGGGGGCTCATTATACTAGTTCTCTACTTTTAAGTTTGAGAGTTTCCCTTACAGAAAAAAAAAATCTATCTGTACACTGTGGATTCAGCTTTGGTAAGGATCCCCTAGACCCCACCCATAGACAATTCTGAAAGAACCCTTTCAGCTCTAATGTAGAGGCAGTGTGAAACAGAAGAATGATTGTAGGACTAGGAATTAGGCCCAAATCAGTCACCTCCAAACTGTGTCATGATAGCCAAGTTAAACTCTCGAGCCTATTTTTCATCCATAGAATGAGGACGATGAGACTTGAATAGTCTACAGGGATACCTTGGAGATACTGCAGCTTTGGTTCCAGACCACCACAATAGTAAAGTGAGTCACATGAATGTTTTGGTTTCCCAGTGCATATAAAGTTATGCTCACACTATACTGTAATCTAGTAAGTGTGCAATAGCACTATGTCTAAAAAGTGTACATACCCTAATTTAAAACTGCGTGATCACTAAATGCTAAACATTATGCGAGCTTTTGGTGAGTTTAATCTTTTTGCTGCTGGTGGGTCTTGCCTTGATGCTGACGGCTCCTGACTGATTAGGTGGTGGTTGCTGAAGGTTGGGGAGGCACAGCCATTTCTTAAAATAAAACAACAATCAAGCTGGACACATCAATCGATTCCTCTTTTCATGAAGGATTTCGCTGTAGCACGTGATGCTGTTTGATAACATTTGGCCCAGAGTAGAATTTTTTGCAAAATTGGAGTCACTCCTTTCAAACCCTCTGCTGCTTTATCAACTAAGTTTATGTGATTTTTCTAAATCCTTTGCCATTTCAATAATCTTCACAGCATCTTCACCAGAAATAGATTCCATCTTAAGAAAGCACTTTCTTTGCTCATCCATAAGAAGTTTAAGTTTCTTAAACTTCACTGGTTAAGGCTTTATCATGAGATTGCAGCAGTTCAGTCACGGCTTCAGGCTCTGCTTCTAATTCTGGTTCTCTTGCTGTTTCCACCACATCTGCAGTTACTCCTCCACCAAAGTCTTGAACCCTCAAAGACATCCATGAGGGTTGGAATCAACTTCTTCCAAACTCCTGTTAATGCTCATATTTTGACCTCTTCCCATGAGTCACAAATGTTCTTAATGGCATCTAGAACGGTGACTCCTTTCTAGGTTTTCAATTTACTTTGCTCAGCTCTCTCAGAGGAATCACTATCTATAGCCTTACAAAATGGATTTCTTAAATGATAAGACAGAAATCAAAACTGCTCCTGATCCAGGGGCTGCAGAATGGATGCTGTGTTAGCAGCATGAAAACAACAATAGTCTGCCCTAGCTGGTTTGGCTCAGCAGATAGAGTGTTGGCCTGCGGACTCAAGGGTCCCAGGTTCAATTCCAGTCAAGGGCATATACCTGGGTTGCGGGCACATCCCCAGTAGGGGTCATGCAAGGGGCAGCTGAATCAATGTTTTTCTCTCAACGATATTTCTAATTTGCTATCCCTCCCCCTCTCCCTTCCTCTCTGTAAAAAAAATCAATAAAATATATTTTTTTAAAAAAGAAAACAACAATAGTCTCATCGTGCATCTCCCTCAGGGTGACCAAGGTGCACTGTCAGTGAGCAGTAATACTTGTAAAAAAATGTTTTTCCTAAGCTATAGGTCTCAACACTGGACTTAAAATATTCAGTAAACCATGTTGTAAAGAAATGTGCTGTCAGCCAGGCTTTGTTATTCCATCCATAGAGCACAGGCAGATCAGATTTAATATAACTCTTTTTTTTTTTTAATATATTTTTATTGATTTTTTACAGAGAGGAAGGGAGAGAGATAGAGAGTTACAAACATCGATGAGAGAGAAACATCAATCAGCTGCCTCCTGCACATCCCCCACTGGGGAAGTGCCCGCAACCCAGGTACATGCCCTTGACCGGAATCGAACCTGGGACCTTTCAGTCCGAAGGCCGATGCTCTATCCACTGAGCCAAACTGGTTTCAGCAGATTTAATATAACTCTTAAGAGCCCTAGGAGTTTTGCAATGGTGCATGAGCACTGGCTTCAACTTAAAGTCCCCAGCTGCATCACCCTTAACAAGAGAGTCAGACTGTCCTTTGCAACTTTGAAGCCAGGCAATGACCTCTCTCTAGCTATGAAAGTCCTAGACAGCATCTTCTTCCAATATAAGGCTGTTTGTCTACATTGAAAAATCTGTGTTTATCTCGGCTAGATCATCTGGATAACTTGCTGCAGCTTCTTGCTGCTTCACTTTCCACTTTTTTGTTACGGAGACGCTTCTTTCCTTAAACTTCATGAACCAACCTCTGCTAGCTTCAAACTTGTCTTCTGCAGCTTCCTCGCTTCTCTCAGAACTGAAGAGAGTGAAGGCCTTGCTCTGGATTAGGTGTTGGCTTAAGGGAATGTTGTGGCTGGTTTGATCTTCTATCCAGGCCACTAAAACTCTCTCAGCAAAAAGGCTGTTTCACTGTCTTATGATTCATGTGCTCACTGGAGTAGCACTTTTCACTTCCTTCAGGAACTTTTCCTTTGTACGCACAAGTTGTTTGCACAAGAGGCCTAGCTTTGGGCCTACCTCAGCTTTTGACATGCCTTCCTCAGTGAATTAATCATTTCCAGCTTTTGATTTAAAGTGAGAGCATGTGACTCTTCCTTTCTCTTGAACATTTAACCATTGCAGGGTTATTAATGGCCTAATTTTAGTACTGCTGTGTCTCAGGGAATAGGGAGAGCGGAGGAGATGGAAAGATGGGAATGGTGGGTTAAGGGAGCCGTCAGAACACACATTTATGACTTAAGTTCGCCATCTTATACGGGCGCTGTTTGGGGAAACTCAAAACAATTACAATAGTAACATCAGTGATCACTGGTCACAGACCACCATGAAAATATAATAATAATGGTAAAGTGAAATATTGTGAGAATTATCCAAATGTGACACAGAGACAGAGAGTGAGCAATGCTGCTGAAAAAATGACACTGATAGATTTGCTTGATGCAAGGTCGCCACAGACATTCAATTTGTAAAAAGTGCAATGTCTCCAAAGCTCAATAAAGCAACGTGCAATAAGATGAGGTATGCCCGTGACACAAATGAGATATGTGGAATGCAAAAGTTATTGGTTAAGGACCGACAAGGGTAAAGGAGTACAGGAGTATAGTTATTGGAAATCTATAGCATTCAAATGGGCTTTCCTGTGGGCCGAGGGACCCTGCTCTTTGAATATTCTTGCTTCTTTCTGGATTCAGCAGTTCTGCTCTCCCAGCATCACCAGCTAAGAACAACTGATCTAGTGAGGTGCATACCCAGAACCTCACTTCTGAACAATTATTTTGTTCATAAAAAGTTAACATCTCTTTTCTAAGTATAGTTCATTTAATCTGGCCCCAGAGAGAATGGATACACCTCTCAAATCCACCATCATTTTCAGAAGGAGGGCTTTTAGAGAATAAATAAAAGTCAATTAGATTAGTAAAATATGACTTTAATTAAAAATTTATTTTCTAACTTGGAGGGCTAGTTTCATCTTAGATGGCTTTTATTTTTCAGTTAGCAAAAGAGAACCTAATAATGAGTTTTTATTTTATATAGTGGGCCTATTTATGGGGTATCCCTCACTGGTGCTACAGGAAACATTGATCTCTGGTTAGAACCCTTGGGTTAGCAGTTGAATTGGGGTTTTGGAAATGGGAGACTTTAGGTCTCCCATCTGGTACTGCCTTTTCCTCTAACAATGCTAATCAATTAGCACTCTAGAGGCAACCCTGTCACTGAAAAGGACCAGGTGCCAATCACCACACTCAGGATTTTTGCCTAAGGCTCCCAATTAGCTTCCAGAGTTCAGAATCTATTTCCTTTCAATTTACATTTAACATAGTTGGGAGCCCTGGGGCGTGAAGTAGCTGGTTCTGCTTTAGTTACTGTATTTTTATATTTCTAAAAGAATACATTTAGCTAAAGGAGGCTAGGATTAAAGACTTCAGGATGTGCATAGGATGTCCACAATTAGTGCTGCTCCCTCACTGCACAATCCTCTTTAAATTTTGGAACTCACAGAATGATCACTCAGCAGAACCTATTCTGCTCTGTACCATGAAGAACCAAATTGCAGGTGGACCTCAGATGCCTCTTTTAAATAGTTCTAGTTAGCTTTGGTAGAGGGGATAGAGATGAAGGATGAAATTTGTTCAATGTTATAAAGAAGTCCTGAAAACTCATGCGCAATGAATTACACTCTACCTTGTGGCACCACTGTCTGGAGACCCTGGTTCCTCATTTTCCTTCAGAATACTGTTTCAACTTTTGGACCCCCCTGGTAAACGGTGCCTTCTTAGGATGAGGACTGGCCTGCACTCATCTCTGTGTTCCTGGGACAAAGTTTCTGACACTAACAGCACTCAATGAGTATAGTTTGAAATAGAGCAAATGCATTGCAGTAGGTGATTGACAGATACCATCCCTCTGAATCCTTATAGCAACAGACAGGGGTGATGTCCAGAATCATCACCTATTCTATGGACATACTTCTTCTAATTATTATTAACACGTTAGAAATGAAGTAATTGAGATACAGAGAAGCTGAGGGAGATTTCAGGTGTTGAATGATCAATGAATATGTGTTCACTATATATAGTAGGAATAATATGGGACAATCCAGTGAGAGTTAGTTTATTTATATACACTTCTTGGGTGCCAGGTTGTCCCTGTTTATCTGGATCTTATTCCTTTGGGCCTGTAGAATATTATTTGAACTGTTGCCATTGCCCCATTCTAACATCCTCTGACAGAAAACAGCCAGTGCATGTAGATCAAGCATGTCAAACTCATGGCCCACGGGCCACATACTTCATTTATTTGACCTGTGTTAGTCTTTGAGTTTGACATGCTTGACGTAGATCATCTCATTTGAAACTGTTTAGGAAATAAAAATTCTATTGCAAGGAGGCTTGGCCTCAACAGGATAGCTGGCTCAGGATTTCTCCCCCTGAACTATTCCTGAGAACTGTGATGCATAGAAATGAACATGTAAACCATATGATGTCACTGGCCCTGTGGACTGGCACACAGTGAGAATATGGGTATGAGTTCATTAAAGCTAGGGTATGTATAGAGTACTTCACTCATTGCGCAAAACTAAGCTTATTATAAAACCTCATTATGCCATTTAGCTTTCAAGTTATAATTTAGTGACGGCTTCATTTAAAAAATCATTATGTTACATGACAAATATATGAAAACACTTTTAAAATTTTTGATTTGTAAGTCAAATTCATAACACACCGTATAGGGAGTCAGCTTTACAAAATGACCGTAAAGTAGCTAAAACATTTTACATTTGATAAACTGGGGAAGGCAAGCAATGCCTTGAATTGTGTCAATTTTTATAAATTCTGTTCTTTTTTTAGTACTTGGTATAATACAGCATTATTTTTCAGGAAGCATATATTTGATAATATTTCTCACATTTCTAAAATTTAGCATTCTAAAATGGCTTTTAGAAGATTTCTCCTTTTGATGAGCAAACTCTCAAATCATTAATGAATCACAGTTAATGTATCACTTGTGCTTTCAATTGAACATTTCAAGTGGTTTAAGAAGACATTCCTATTTATACTTAACATGAGGTCAATATAGAACTGTAGTTCTGCATATATTTAAATACAAAGATTTGCTACTGTTCTAGGAAGTAGGTTATTTATTTATTTATTTATTTTGCCATTCTAATAGGTGAGAAATATCTCAAAACTTTTTGTTTTGGATCTTTTTCCTACCTTTCTTCCTCCCTCCTCTCCCCCCTTTGCTGAAGCATACTTGCCAAATTTAAAGTGTACAAGTTGATGAATTTTGACATATGTTTACACACATGAAACCACAACCCCAGTCAATCAAGATAATGAAACTATTCATCGCCCCCAGAAGTTTCTCATTTTAATAACATTAGCTCCAGAATTTCTCATTTGAATAATAAGGTCTATTTAACTTGTGAGCAGAGACCATAAAAAAGACCTTAGCAGTTTAAAATGAGGCTGGCCAAAAACTGAAAAGTGTCCTTTAGAAAATGATCCTTTGCAAGCAACCAGCAAGACAACTTATTTTATTTTTAACTTCTATGATAAAGTAAATGAATAAGTAACAAAAGGTCCTGTTTTCACATGCAGATGTGTTCCTTTATATTTTTTAAATGTCAACAGACAAATAAATTTAAAAAACATGGGGCACTGAAGCAGACTGTTTACAGATAGGATGTTTTGCAGAATTTCCCCAATAGGCATGGGTGGCACAAAGGACCTCCATAAAATGAAGCATTTGAGTGTCTGCAAATTTGTTTCATCAAATGCCCATGACATTTTCTCTCAATTTGGCTCCTTCAAATGGTAAAAACTTCCAGACAACAGGCATTATTTGGGAAAAGCGTGCTAATTTGTGCTGTGCAGTGCTGACGCGTTTCATTTTCTGTGCCAGCGAAAATGTTGAGAAGTTTGTGTGTAGACGAGGAAGGAAGTTGTGAGATGTAAAAAAGGTGACAGAAGTCAAATGTACCGTATACATTTAGATCCATAAAAGTTTAATATATGTAGTTAGTTGAATTTAAGGATTGCTCTGAATTAATATTCTGGATAAAATCAAGTTTCCCATACAATTTTCTCATCTTCTGAAACCTGAGTGTTTAGATCAGAGCAAGGGTGAAGTATGTTTTGGGGGCCATCTGAGCAGTCAGTCTGACTTTTAAAGAGCACATCAGTTGCTGTGGTCTGAAGAAAAATACTTTCCCACACGTCAAAGTGTCCTTGAGAGAGAATATCCTCCAAAGGGCCTAGCGGCCAGTGGTCGGCAAACTCATTAGTCAACAGAGCCAAATTTCAACAGTACTTCTTCAAAATAGACTCTCCCAGACTGAAAACTGACTCCTGTGCACGGGCCACAAAGTTTCAAGCGCACTGTACCACACCTGCACGTGGTATTTTGTGGAAGAGCCACACTCAAGGGGCCAAAGAGCCGCAGTTTGCCGACCACGGGCCTAGCCAATTATTCAATCTAGCCTTTCTCCAGGAGGAAATCTCCCCTGGGGAGGTGCTCTTTGGATGCTTGGCGAGAAGGGAGAGCCTGCGGTGACCTGGGCACGAGGAGCTCATGGATGCAGGCTCTCAGGCTAGAGCCCGGCCTCTGGCTGCCTTCATCTCATCAGGCCAATCGGATAACACAGACTTCATTTGTTTTGATAGTTTTGTTAAACTGAAATTTGCTGCTGGGAATAATAACCCCAAGTCATCATGTCCGTCGCTGAGCTGTTTGTGTTAGATCAGGTATCAGAGCCAGTCGGTTGTTTCAAAATATTTCTAATAATTTGAATCAATGTGGTGTGTTATCTGTACTTAAGGAGGTCCAGAGAAATGGAGCATTTCTCCAAGTTTTGGCTAGAGTTTGCTTCTTGCAAAAGTTGACTTTCTCCTCAAACAAAATTGTGCACTAATGCACAGACATGAAAATATAATTTAGTCCTGAAAATTCTATACCTCATAAGAAAACTTACACTCACCACTATTTCAACCCATTTAAGAAGAATTTGTTAATATTCAAAATAAGTAATAGAAAACATTTGTAACATTTATTACAGTACTAGCTGTACCCAGCCACGCGTTGCTGTGGCTCAGTCTGGTTAAATGGAAAAGAAAGAAAAGAGAAAGCGCATGTTTCTAATATGTTTAATTTCACAATGCTTGTGAGTATACAATATTTTTTGTTGTTCCATTGTCTGTGCAGATATAGAGATTGTCTGGTTTGCCAACTCTAGAACAAGCAACATATAATTGTCCATCTGAGAAGCAATCCGTGTCTAGATCTAAACCGCACAATTCTAAAGATTGGCCTTGAGCTTTGTTGATGGTGACTGCAAACACCAATTGAATTGGGAATTGCAATCTCTTAAATTGAAATGGCATATCCGTTGGAATCATAGGAATGCGAGGAATGAGGACATCTTCACCTTTGAAAGGTCCTGTCAAGATTGTTGCTTCTACGACGTTGCTCATTAATTTTTTTACTGCAAGTCGCGTGCCGTTGCAAAGCTTTGGCTGGTTGATATTTCCCAACATGATAATTGGTACGCCGATTTTCAATTGCAGTACGTGCGGTGGCATCCCTGGCAGATGGAGTGAATTCAAAAACTCTGTTGGATAATGAACCGCTTCATCTGCTTCCACAACAATGTCGACAGACTTGTATGTGACTGCCTCGCTTTGAACATTAGACTGAATAATATTGTTAAGTTCGTAGACGTCTTTGTTCTTGGCCACAAGAATAGCTCGTTCACTCAGCCAATCGTGATTCTTATAATTGGTTTGAATATTGGAAAATACTTTTTCAACCAATTCTTCTTTTGACGTCACTAAATTGCAGAAGTTATGAGGCAATGAAATTCGTCCTGAGGTCAGATCAACCCGCACCGTTCTGTTCCCAATTTCCAGCAATTGATGTGAGAAAATCTCAGCTGATCAATCGTTTTGTAGCTAGACACGCATATTTGTAGTTAATTTTATCTACAATTTATAACTGTAAACAGAAACATCGAAATGGAATCGTAAAATATTTAGTATAGCCTGTGTTGCTTTGATGTCCAACAGATGGCGCTGTTTTTCAAAAAAGCATGTTTTTACCTGTCACAGGTGTGACATCTATATAATAGTCTATCTACGTATATAAAAACACGCGCATATTAGAATGCAACATTGTGTCAAAATTTCAAAGCAATCGGTGAAGAACTTTCGGAGATTTAAGATTTTGAACAAATGAACATTTACATTTTTATTTATATAGATAATATCTTTAATATACTAAGTTCTCATAAAAATCAACGAGGAAAAGATTTACCCTTAAATTAAAAAAAGAATGGTTGAGCATTGACCTATGAACCAGGAGGTCATGGTTCAATTACTGGTCAGGGCACATGCTGGGGTTGTGGGCTCGATCCCCAGTGGGGGCCATGCAGGAGGCAGCCAATCAATGATTCTCTCTCATCATTGATGTTTTTATCTCTCTCTCCCTCTCCCTTCCTCTCTGAAATCAATAAAAATATATGTATTTTTAAATTGACAAAGGACACAAATCATAATTTACAAAAGAAGACATATAAATATCCAATAAGATGTCCAAACTTGCGTTTACCAAATAAAATGTCCAAACTTAATAGAAGACAAAGAGATAAAAAAGTTTTAAACTTAGATGTCATATTTAACTGTAGTTTTGACAGCTATATGAACAGCCAATAGATATATGAAAAGATGTTCAACCTCACTGGCAATTAGGGAAGTGCAAATAAAAACTAAAATGAGATACCAGCTCATACCTGTTACAGTGGCCATTATCAACAAGACAAGTATTGGAGAGGTTGTGAAAAAAAGTGAACCCTCCTTCCCTGCTTGTGGGAATAAGACTGGTACAACCACTATGGAAAGCAGTCTGGCAATTTCTCAAAAAACTGAGAATAGAGCTACCATATGACCCAGAAATCCTCCTGAGTATACACTGGAAACCTTGAAATCATGTATTTGCAAAGATATATGCATTTCTATGTTCATTGCAGCATTATTCATGGTGGCCAACACATGGAAACAGCCAAAGTGCCCTGTGTTTGAGGATTGGATAGAGAAGATGGGGCACATATATACAATGGAATACTACTCAGCCATAAGAAAGGATGAAATAGCACCATTTGCAACAACATGGATGGACCTTGAGAGCATTATGCTCAGTGAAATAAGTCAGTCAAAGAAAGCTAAGAGCCATATGATTTCACTCATATGTGGGATATAAAACTGAAACTCATGAACACAAACAGCAGTGTGGTGGTTGCCAGAGGGAAGGGGTGAGGGGAGAATGGAGTCCTAATATATGGTGATGGATTTGACTTTGGGTGGTGGGCACACAATGCAATATACAGATCTTGTAACATAGAAACCTATACCTGAAACCTTTATGTTCATGTTGACCAATGTCACCCCAATAAATTTAATTTTAAAAAATAAATAAAATTACTTATTAAAAAGTATTGAAAATATTATTATAGGAAAATGTATAAGAAAACTATGATTCTTGCCCTAACTGGTTTGGCTCAGTGGATAGAGCATCGGTGTATGGACTGAAGGGTCCCAGGTTCGATTCCAGTCAAGGGCATGTACCTTGGTTGCAGGCACATCCCCAGAAGGGAGTGTGCAGGAGGCAGCTGATCAATCTTTCTCTCTCATTGATGTTTCTAACTCTCTATCCCTCTCCCTTCCTCTCTGTAAAAAAATCAATAAAATATATTTTTTTAAAAAGAAAACTATGATTCTCATATAGTATTGGTGGGTGTGTTAATTTTGGAGATTCTTAAATGTGTATCAAGAATATAATCTTTAAAATCCAGTAACCGCTTTTTTCATATGTATTAAATAAAAAAAACAAGTTGATAGAGATGTATAAATATGCTTATTACAGGATTGTCCAATAATAGGGAAACTGCATTTGTACCTAGTAAAATTTATTGTGAACATAAAAAAATTATAGAAAATAATATCTATCATCATTCAAATATAGATTGTACCTATGATTTATTGTTCACTGAAAGTGGTCATAATTTAATCAGATATAACCATGTATAGTATGAGTTAAAATGTTTTATATGCTATATATCTTACAGGCACACACACACACACACACAGAAGTCTATCAAAGAATGCACCAATTGTGGTCTTAGTCAGCTCAGGCTGCACTAACAAACTGTCACAGACTGGTGGCTTAAACAACAGACATTTATATATTTCTCACAGTCCTGAAGTCAGAGATTAGGGTACCAGCATGATTGGGTCCCGACTTGCAGATGGTTGCCTTGTTGCTTTATCTCACATAGGGGGTAGGGTGGGAAGCAGTGGAAAAGAGAGAAGTTAACAAACGGAGAGAGCCCACTGATTTCTTCTTGTAAGGACACTAATCCCATCGAGAAGACCCCACCCCGATGACCTCATCTAAACTGAATGACTTCTCAGAGGCCCCAACTCCTAATATTATCACATTGGGAATCCGGCTTCAACGTGTGAATGTGAGGCAGCAGGTGACACAAACATCAATCCATAACATGTTGCAATCTCTGGATGGTAGGGTTAGGAATGATTTTTCTCTTTCATTTTTATACCTTTTAAATTGTATGGATTTGGGGGACATAATATATAGAAAATATGTGCCACAGAGGTGATGCTTAATACATGTATTTTCTCCCTTTTCCTCTCATTTTTATAGTATTGAAGTTTACTTATCTGAATATCTTTCCACCCTTTCTCAACCTTTATCCCACTATGAGCTCCTAAAGCAGGGGTGGGCAAACTTTTTTTTTTTTTTTTCTTTTTATTTTTTTTTATTTTTTTTTTTTATTGCTTAAAGTATTACAAAGGGTATTACATATGTGTCCATTTTATCCCCCCGCCCTAGACAGTCCCCTAGCCTCCCCTATCCCCCAATGTCTTATGTCCACTGGTTATGCTTCTATGCATGCATACAAGTCCTTTAGTTGATCTCTTACCCCCCTACCTCCTGCCCCGCAACCCTCCCCGGCCTTCCCGCTGCAGTTTGACAATCTGTTTGAGGCAGCTCTGCCTCTGTATCTATTATTGTTCAAAAGTTTATAATGGTCTCTATTATCCATGAATGAGTGAGATCATGTGGTATTTTTCCTTCATTGACTGGCTTATTTCACTTAGCATAATGCTCTCCAGTTCCATCCATGACGTTGCAAATGGTAAGAGTTCCTTCCTTTTTAGAGCAGCATAGTATTCCATCGTGTAGATGTACCACAGTTTTCTAATCCATTCATCTACTGATGGGCACTTAGGCTGTTTCCAGATCTTAGCTATGGTGAATTGTGCTGCTATGAACATAGGGGTGCATATATCCTTTCTGATTGGTGTTTCTGGTTTCTTGGGATATATTCCTAGAAGTGGGATCACAGGGTCAAATGGGAGTTCCATTTTCAGTTTTTTAAGGAAACTCCATACTGTCTTCCATAGTGGCTGCACCAGTCTGCATTCCCACCAGCAGTGCACAAGTGTTCCTTTTTCTCCACATCCTCTCCAGCACTTGTCGTTTGTTGATTTGTTGATGATAGCCAGTCTGACAGGTGTGAGATGGTACCTCATTGTTGTTTTGATTTGCATCTCTCGGATGATTAGTGACTTTGAGCATGTTTTCATATGTCTCTTGGCTTTCTGAATGTCCTCTTTTGAAAGGTGTCTATTTAGGTCCTTTGCCCATTTTTTGATTGGATTGTTTATCTTCCTTTTGTTAAGTAGTATGAGTTCCCTATAAATTTTGGAGATTAGGCCCTTATCAGATATGACATTGGCAAATATGTTTTCCCACACAGTGGGTTTTCTCGTTGTTTTGTTGATGGTTTCTTTTGCTGTGCAGAAGCTTTTTATTTTGATGTAGTCCCATTTGTTCATTTTCTCTTTAGTTTCAAGTGCCCTAGGAGCTGTATCAGTGAAGAAATTGCTTCGGCATATGTCTGAGATTTTGTTGCCTTTGGATTCTTCTAGAATTTTTATAGTTTCCTGTCGTACATTTAAGTCCTTTATCCATTTTGAGTTTATTTTTGTGTATGGTGTAAGTTGGTGGTCTAGTTTCATTTTCTTGCATATATCTGTCCAATTTTCCCAGCACCATTTATTGAAGAGACTATCTTGGCTCCATTGTATGTTCTTGCCTCCTTTGTCAAATATTAATTGAGCATATTGGTTCGGGCCGATTTCTGGGCTCTCTATTCTATTCCATTGATCTATATGCCTATTCTTGTGCCAGTACCAGGCAGTTTTGAGAACAGTGGCTTTGTAATACATCTTGATATCTGGTATTGAGATCCCACCTACTTTGGTCTTTTTCAGGATTGCTGCAGCTATTCGAGGTCTTTTTTTATTCCAGATGAATTTTTGGAGAGTTCGTTCTAGATCTCTGAAGTATGCCGTTGGTATTTTAATGGGAAGTGCGTTGAATTTATAGATTGCTTTGGGTAGTATGGACATTTTAATGATGTTGATTCTACCAATCCATGAACACGGTATGTTCTTCCATCTGTTTATGTCTTCCTCTATATCTTTTTTCAACGTCCTGTAGTTTTCTGAGTAGAGGTCTTTTACCTCTTTAGTTAAGTTTATTCCTAGGTAGCTTAATTTTTTTGGTGCGATGGTAAACGGGATTGTTTTTATAATCTCTCTTTCTGAAAGTTCACTATTGGTGTATAGAAATGCCTCGGATTTCTTGGGGTTAATTTTGTATCCTGCTACATTGCCAAATTCATGTATTAAGTCCAGTAGCTTTTTGATGGAGTCTCTAGGGTTTTGTATGTATAATATCATGTCATCTGCAAATAAGGACAGTTTTACTTCCTCTTTTCCAATTTGGATGCCTTTTATTTCTTCTTCTTGCCGAATTGCAATGGCTAACACTTCCAGTACTATGTTGAACAGGAGTGGTGAGAGGGGGCATCCCTGTCTTGTTCCTGTTCTTAGGGGAAATGGTGTTAGTTTTTGTCCATTGAGTATGATGTTGGCTGTGGGCCTGTCATATATGGCTTTTATTATGTTGAGGTATGATCCTTCTACTCCCACCTTGCTGAGAGCTTTTATCAAAAATGGGTGTTGAATTTTGTCAAATGCTTTTTCTGCATCAATTGATATGACCATGTGGTTTTTTTCTTTCAATTTGTTTATGTGATGTATCACGTTTATTGATTTGCGGATATTGTACCATCCTTGCATCCCTGGGATAAATCCTACTTGGTCATGGTGTATGATCTTTCTGATGTACTGCTGGATCCGATTTGCTAAGATTTTGTTGAGGATTTTGGCATCTATGTTCATAAGCGATATTGGCCTGTAATTCTCTTTCATTGTGTTGTCTTTACCGGGTTTTGGTATTAGGGTGATGCTGGCTTCATAGAATGAGCTTGGAAGTGTTCCTTCCTCTTGAATTTTTTGTAGTAGTCTGAGGAGAATAGGTTTTAGTTCTTCCTTGAATGTTTGGTAAAACTCCCCTGTGAAGCCGTCTGGTCCTGGGCTTTTGTTTGCTGGAAGCTTTTTGATGACTGCTTCAATTTCTTCCATAGTTATTGGCCTGTTGAGATTTTTAGATTCTTCCTGATTGAGTTTTGGAATGTTGTATTTTTCTAGGAATTTGTCCATTTCCTCCAGGTTGTCTAGTTTGTTGGAGTAGAGCTGTCCATAGTATTTTTTAACAATCATTTGTATTTCTGTGGGGTCTGTTGTTATTTCGCCTCTATCGTTTCTGATTTTGTTTATTTGGGTCCTCTCTCTTTGCTTCTTGGTGAGTCTGGCTAGAGGTTTGTCAATCTTGTTTATCCTTTCAAAGAACCAGCTCTTGGTTTCATTGATTTTCTGTATTGTTTTTTTGGTCTCTATGTCATTTATTTCTGCTCTAATCTTTATTATCTCCTTCCTTCTGCTCACTCTGGGGTTTTCTTGTTGCTCTCTTTCTAATTCTTTGAGTTGTAGAGTTAGATGATTTACTACCATTTTTTCTTGTTTGTTGAGATAGGCTTGTAGAGCTATAAACTTCCCTCTCAGGACTGCTTTCATTGTGTCCCATAGGTTTGGGATTGTTGTGTTTTCATTGTCATTAGTTTCCAGGATGTTTCGAATTTCTTCTTTGATTTCATTGGTAACCCAATCAATATTTAATAGCATGCTATTCAGCTTCCAGGTGTTTGAGTATTTTGGGTTGTTTTTATTGTAGTTTATTTCTAATATTATGCCATCGTGGTCTGCGAAGACGCTTTTAATGATTTCAATTTTCTTGAATTTGGGGATACTTTGCTTGTGACCCAATATATGGTCTATTTTTGAATATGTCCTATGAGCATTTGAGTAGAATGTATATTCCCTGGCTTTCGGGTGAAGTGTTCTGAAGATGTCTATTAAGTCCATCTGATCTAGTGAGTCATTTAGGATTGCTGTATCTTTGCTGATTATTTGTCTAGAGGACTTATCCAGTGCTGTCAGTGGTGTATTAAAGTCCCCTACTATGATTGTATTGTTGTCGATGTCTCCTTTGATATCTTCCAGGAGTTTTTTTATGAATTTGGGTGCTCCTGCATTGGGTGCATATATGTTTACCAGGATTATATCTTCTTGTTGTATTGATCCCTTTAGTATTATGAAGTGGCCTTCCTTATCTCTTGTTATGGCCTTCACTTTGAGATCTATTTTGTCCGATATAAGTATTGCTACCCCAGCTTTCTTTTCCTTTCCATTTGCCTGAAAGATATTTTTCCATCCTTTCACTTTCAGTCTGTGTGAGTCCCTTCTAATGAGGTGGGTTTCTTGTAGACAGCAGATGTATGGGTCATGTTTTTTTATCCATTCAGCCACTCGATGTCTTTTGTTTGGAGCATTTAGTCCGTTTACGTTTAAAGTTATTATTGAAAGGTACTTGTTTGTAGCCATTTCTGTTTTTGTGTGGCTGTTTTCTTTCTGAGCTTTTTATTTCTTATTTTTATACCAGTCCCTTTAGCATTCCTTGCATTGCTGGCTTGGTGGTGATAAACTCCCTTAGCCTTTTTTTGTCTGTGAAGCTTCTTATTTCCCCTTCAAGTTTGAATGATAGCCTTGCTGGATAGAGTATTCTTGGATTCAGTCCTTTGCTTTGCATCACTTTGTAAATTTCCGTCCATTCTTTTCTGGCCTGATGTGTTTCTGTTGAGAAATCATTTGACAATCTAATGGGAGATCCCTTGTATGTAACTTTCCGTCTCTCTCTTGCAGCCTGTAAGATTCTCTCTTTGTCCTGAACATTTGCCATGGTAATTATGATGTGTCTTGGTGTGGGTCTTTTTGGGTTCACCTTGTTTGGGACTCTCTGGGCTTGTGTGACTTTTTTCTTCCCCACCTCAGGGAAGTTTTCTGATATTATTTCTTCTAATAGGTTTTCTAATCCTTGTTCATCCTTCTGTTGTTCTGGTACCCCTATTATTCGTATGTTGTTTCGTTTCATGTTGTCCCAAAGCTCCCTTAGGCTCTCCTCCTGTCTTTTCATTTTTTTCTCCAATTGCAGTACATTTTGGGTGTGTTTTGCTTCCTTGTCTTCTAAATCACTAATTCGGTCCTCCGCTTCTCCTAGTCTACTGTTGATACTTTCAATGGAGTTTTTCATTGCAGCTATATCACTCTTCATATCTTCTTGGGTCTTACTTAAGTTGTTGATTTTTTCATCTGTTTCTTCTAGCTTCTTCCATATGTTATCGATTTTTTCATCTGTTTCTTCTAGCTTCTTCCATATGTTATCGATTTTTTCATCTGTTTCTTCTTGCTTCTTGCTGAGGTTGTCGATTTTTTCCTCCATCCGGTTTATGCACTCTAGGACCCTTATTCTGAATTCTTTTTCTGTCATGTTGCATGCCTCTGTATTACTTAGCTGCTTTTCTGGAGAGTCCTCCTTCTCTTTCCTTTGGGGGTTTCTTTGTCTACCCATGTTTGATCTCACTGACATATCTAGACGTTGAGTCGTTCAGTGGCTGCTCCCTTGGTGGCAGTGACTCCTTGGTCTGCGGTTCCTCTTCAGGCGGTTGCGGTAGCAGCTGCTCTTCAGTTGGCAGCAACTCCTCTGGTGGGTGCTGTTCACAGCTGTGGTGGCTCTTCTGGCTGGTGGGGCGAGGTTTCACATACAGCTGCTGTTCCTCAGCAGAGGGTGTGGTGCTCAGGAGGTTGCTGTTGCTTGGATCTGCTGTGTTGATTTAAAGGCACAAAATACAACACAACAAGGCACCACGTACCAGGCACTATACACAAATATATTCACGATATTAATAACCCCAAATAAAGGTGACCACCTGAATTAAGAGAATTAGGGGATAAGGAAGAAGGAAGAGAAAAAGAGAAAAGAGAAAAAAGAAAAGAAAATTAGGGACCAAAAAAAGGAGTGCAAAAATGAATGTGGGAAAAAGGAGGGGGGAAAGTAAAAGCGAGAAAAGAAAGGAAAAGAAAAAAAAAGAGCGAATATAGAGAATGAAGTGGAAGAGGGGAAGAGACTTTTTATATGAGGAGAATACTCCTATAGAACAGCCATTAATCCCAACAAATTCCAGCAACAGCTCCCTGGAGATAAATGCAAACTAGAAACAACCAATAATATAACGATGAAAATAGAATGGAGAACACTAATCCCAAAATAAAATAAAGAGAAAATAAAATGGCACTTTAAAAAAAATGGTAAAATGGTAGCAGTAATAATACTGGTTAAAAATAAGAAGGTAGTAATTAAAAGGGTAAAATCACGTGATGGAAAAAAGAAGAAAAAAAAAAGAAGAAGAGGAAAAGAAAAAAAAAAGAAAAAAAAAGAAAAAAAAATTGGTTTCTTAGTTAAAAGGTGAAAAAAGAAAAAAAGAAAAAAAAATATTGCAGTAGTGAAGGTCCTTCGGTTCTTCTATTCTTCAGTGTGGCTCGCCTTAGACCTGCCAGGTATTCAGGAGAGTGTTGAGTTTCCCTGCGATACACTGTTCCTCTGTGTTGTAAACCACAGTCCTTATTTTAAAGCAAGCCGCATTTGTTTCCCAGACTGCCTTATTTTGTGTTTAGCAAAGAGTCAGTTTGTGGGTCAGCCTCTGGGTGGCAGTGTTCTGGGGTTGGCCTCTGAGGCTACAGGGCCTCTCTGTCCAGTGGAAGTTCACTGCCCAGAGCTGGCTGCGTAAGAGTTACCAGTGCTGTGTTGTTGCTGGGATTGAAAATCCCTCTATAGGCCAGACCCTGTTAACTCCCAGGGACTGATCAGGTTATTTTAATCCTTGATCTCCTACAGGGTGGAATCTGGGTGTGGCTGTGCTCCTTGCCTGGGGGCTGGGGGGAGGAGTCTCACTCTCCGGAGAGAATGGCTGCCTCAGTCCTGGGCTCAGGGGTGTCTCAGCACTCAACTCGCTGCCACCTCTCCCGGCCCCCCCTCTCTCCTCAGTCTCTCCCCAGATTCCACTCCTCCGCACACTCTCCCTCTCTTCAGCACAGGTGAGTGTCTGTATCCGAAATGTCCCATGAACAGGGTTCAGTGAAAACAAACAAACAAACGCCGGCCGCGGAAACGGGGAAGGCTTGGTTTCTGTAAGCTTCTTCTCTTACCGGGACTGCATGGTCTGATCAGCTCTTCAGGCTGCCCCTTTAGGCTCAGTCCTCTGTGATCACAGACCGAGCTCTCAATTCCCCCGGCAGCGCCAGGAATCCCGCGGTTCTCCTTTCCCCTGTCAGGGGCTGTGCCTGTCCCAAGGGACGTGGCTGTCTGCCACGCGGTCTCCCTCCGACTCTCTGGGCTCAGAGGTCTGGCAAACTTTCCTGCCCAAATCCCTGGTTTTTTTACCTTTCCAGGGGAGTTCTGCTCTTCCCGGCTGTAAACCGTCTCACCAGCTGAGGAATTTCGCCAATTCGGGGTGGATGTTACTAGTTTCAGCTGCTCACTCCATTTGCTCAGGGACACGACCTGGGACGCGTCTGCCTATACCGCCGCCATCTTCCTCAACTCCGGGCAAACTTTTTGACTCGAGGGCCACAATGGGTTCTTAAACTGGACAGGAGGGCCGGAACAAAAGCATGGATGGAGTGTTTGTGTGAACTAATATAAATTCAAAGTAAACATCATTACATAAAAGGGTACGGTCTTTTTTTTTTTTTTTTTAGTTTTATTCATTTCAAATGGGCCGGATCCCGCCCGTGGGCCATAGTTTGCCCACGGCTGTCCTAAAGGGTAGGGAATTTGATTAAC
Source organism: Myotis myotis (assembly GCF_014108235.1). Taxonomy (NCBI): domain Eukaryota; kingdom Metazoa; phylum Chordata; class Mammalia; order Chiroptera; family Vespertilionidae; genus Myotis; species Myotis myotis. The sequence goes on from NW_023416357.1 coordinate 78,054,984, forward strand.
TCATCTTTATCCTCCAAGGTTTAGCTCTGGGACCTATACACAAAAGGCACCCAGTTAAGATGTGCATGATCTCATTGTTATTGAGTAGCTGAACACATTGCATTTTTCAGATAGGGAAGAAAATGCTCTTGATGGAAAATAAAATTAATTTGTAAGATATATTTAAATTAAATGTGGGTTAGGAAAATTCTTTGGAAAGGAGTAAGTCCTGTTTTGCTTGCCTTAAATGCCCAAGAAAAATGCTATAACTTCTAGGACAGAATGCTTACCCTAAAGGCTATCACTACTTAGACACTTCCTTAAAATAGAAATGCCTATGTCCTATTCATATCTCTCCTTTTGAATAAAGCAGGATTTGGCCTTCAAATGTGTTCTTGTGTATTTTTTAAAATAATCATGAAAATTTAGAAAAAAACTCCAATATAACTTACTTTGAGGCTGCTTAACATGTAATGCTGAGCTTCAAATGGTTAGATTTGAGAACTTAAAATAGTTTAGTATCCACAAGGTAACTTTCAAATTACTCAAGCTCTTAACCCTTAAGTGTACTAGAAAACCAGTCATCATCATTTACCATCTGGATCAAATAAACCCATCAAAAATGGTTTTAAAGTCATTTTTCAAATAATTTACAAAAGGATAATGGCATAGTTTTAAAAATCATTAGAAATTTTAATAAGAATTTAAACATAGCAAATCTTGTATCAAATAACAATTTTGGCTCATACTGGTAAACATTTAAAAGAAAACCATCACGCATCCTCTTAGCAAACAGGAAAAGTCCAAGTTCTTATCACCAACTATTGTGTGATAGTCTTTGCTGTATGAGATATTCTATTTCCTATTTTGTCCTTAGAAATATGCTTTTCACTCACTAATTCATGAGTTTGAGGACATTCATCTAAGTTTCTAGAGTCATGATCTGAAGATTCATAGTCTATTTCACTGACATAATTAATTACACTGTCAACACTAGTATCTAGAAGAGCACTGTCCATAGAAATATAGTACAAGTCATACATGTAATTTTACATTCTCTAGTAGCCACATTAAAAATTTTAAATAGCCCTGGCTGGTGTTGCTAAGTGGTTAGGTCATTGGCCTGTGCACAAAAGAGTTTTGGGTTCAATTCCTGGTCAAGGGCAGGTACCTGGGTTATAGACTCAATCCCCAGCCCCAGTAGGGAAGCATGCAAGAGACTACCAATCCAGGTGTCTCTCTCATTGATGTTTCTCTCTCTTTTCTCTCTCTCTCTCTTTCCTTTCTATGCTCTCTAAAAATCAATGGAAAAAATATCATCAGATGAAGGTTAACTAACTAACTAACTAACTAAATAGGTGAAAGTAAATTTTAATAATATATTTTATTTAACCTAACATCAAAAATATTGTCATTTCAATATGCAATCAATATAAAAACATATTGAGGTATCTTACATTCTTATTTATTGGGCTAAGAAGTCTTCAAAACTCTGTGTATATTTTATACTTACAACACATCTCAATTAAAACTAACCACATTTCAAGTACTGACAAGTCACATATGATCAGTGGCTACTGCATTGGACAGTGCTGGTCAAGAACGCTGCTCTTCACATTCATCTTCTGATTTGCCTAAGAATTATGAAATGTCCTCCTCTATCAATTTTCTTCTCTTTGGACATTATATATGGAAAAAAATTTAGTATTCACAGCTGTGTTTAATGAAAGCCAAACTAGGCTATAAAAATGGTGTCTCCTCTTCTGTACCTTAAAAGATGATGAATACTTCTGGCAACACAATGAGAAAATGAAGGACGAGTATCAATTTTATGAATGGATTGTCCTCTAGGCAATTTCACTGGGGACCAAGCCCACAACCTGGGTGGGCACGTGCCTTGACCGGGAATGGAACTGTGAACTCCTGGTTCATAGGTCGACACTCAACCACTGAGCCACGCCTGCCGGGCCACACTTTTTTCTTTTTAATCTTTAAAGTCTTCATTGAAAAGAATTGATGAATAATGATATATGAAATAATTAAATATTCCTAGAATGATCCAGTAACAATGTGTTTCAAATATAGGAAAAATAAGATTACTGCGATCCCACAATACAGCCTAGATTTGAAAGGCTCTAATAGATCTGTATTGTATTTGCAAGATAGAATGAGTTTTATTCTATTTTTTAAACAAATATATATTATTTTGGTTTTTATAAGACTTCTTAGAAAGAATAAAAGCCATGAAATATAGATTTTTATTAATATAATGACTCAAAAACAGAAACTCAAAACTACATTGGGTCCAATGAATATTGGTGGTATGTTAAGGATTAAACTGTATTAATTAAACAGTATGTGGCGAAATTTTTCAGAGATGTTTTTTAAAAATTTCCTTTCTTTTCTATAAGTTCCTATCTCACATTATAGCTTTCCCCAAATGTTCTCCTCAAAAGTTCCTTGGAAATGTATTTCCTTTAGCCCTAGTCTATCCACACCCCTCTTCATTCTCTCCCTTTTCATTTCAAAAGATCAAAAGAACATGACTAACAAGAAGGTCCAGAGCAGACCCAGTAAAAACCCTCTTTGTCAGGCAGAGAAGAGTACATTTTTTAATTTTTGTTCTTATATTATGCACAGTGAATTACTTTTTCCAACAAGGAATAACCAGCTAGATACAGTTGCATATTGCCAAGATCACCAGTGTTTCTAAGAGTTTGGGGTCTTTATGATCAATGACCTGGCTCTTTCTAGGCTGTGAGCTCCCAGAAGCTATATTATTGAAACATAAAACCTAGAGCTTAAACAGAAGATGCTTTTTATGGTCCATGGACACAGACAATGGGGTGGTGGGGGCCTGGGGTGAGGATAAGCTGGAGGGGTTAATGGGGGGAAAAAGAGGACATATGTAATACTTCCAACAATAAAGAATTTAAAAATAAATAAGTAAATAAATAAAATCAATTAAAAAAACACATATCCTTGGATGAGGATAAAAAAAATTTTAAAAAGTAAAATAAATAAAAAGAAGATGCTTTTTAAAAAGCTTGCTGCTAAGGATCAGTCATTATGCTAAGCATTTTTCTGCATTACCACATTTAATCATCATAGCAGCTCCTACTGAGTTATTATTTCTTCCATTTTTAGAGGTGAGGAGTCGAAGGCTCAAAATAAATTACTTGCTTAAAGTCACATGAACAATAAGTAATAAAATCAACAGAACCCATTCCAGTTAGTATTTAGGGGGAAATGAATTATTAAAGGATAATAGGTATCTCAGAGGATCTCTAGGATTATCAGAGAGTCAGGCTTGGAAAACATGCACGACTAGAGGCCCGGTGCCTGAAATTCACACATGGGGGGGTCCCCTCAACCCAGCCTTCACCCTCTCCAATCTGGGACCCCTTGGGGGAAGTCTGACTGCCAGTTTAGGCCCGATCCTGGGGACAGCAATTGGACATCCCTCTCACAATCCAGGACCGCTGGCTCCTAACTGCTCATCTACCTGCCTGCCTGCCTGATTGCCCCTAACTGGCCCCCCTGCCAGCCTGGTCGCTCCCAAATGCCCCCTCCCCCCCCCCCCCCACTGGTCTGGTTGCTCCAACAGCCCCCTCTGCTGGTCTGGTCACCCCTAACTGCCCCCCCCCACCAGCCTGGTCGCTCCTTACTGCCCCCCCTGCTGGCCTGGTTGCCCCCAACTGCCCCCCCCCCCCGCCAGCCTGGTCGCCCCTCACTGGCCCCCCGGATGGCCTAGTTGCCCCCAACTGCCCCCCTCTGCTGGCCAGGTCACCCCTAACTGCCCCCCCCGACCTGGTCGCCCCTCACTGCCACCTCTGCCAGCCTAGTCACCCCTCACTGCCCCCTTCTGCTGGCTTAGTTGTCCCTCACTAACCCCCATGCCGGCCTGGTCGCCCCACACAGCCTGCTGGTTCAGTCATTTGGTCATCCCTCACTAACCCCCCTGCCAGCCTGGTCGCCCCACTCAGCCTGTTCAGTTGTCCATTCGGTTGTTTCGGATGTGATGGTCCCTGGCTCTTTATATATATAGGTTACCCTGCCAGGTTCTGGTGAAGAACCAATTGCTGCTGCCACCAGACATAAGCCCACATTACTTGTTACTTCCCTGAGTATATTACTTCTAAGTCTTCTGTCACCTCAGCCTCAGAAAAAGAATGATTCTCTCAACTGGACCAGATTCTACTTGGCACCTGTTTCATATCCCTTTCTTCCATACTAAAGTCTCAGGCTGGTGTGTCTGACTGGGGGAGACACATATCTACAGCGTGGCTGCAAAGGATGTTGTAAGAGGGAGTTCTTGGCTTATACTTTGGGGAGATGGGCTTCATGAGATGGGAAATTTTCCAGACGGGGAAAGACACTGGACCATCACAATGGAATGGCAAATGCCCACCAAAGAGAGCAAGATGAATTAGCTATAACAGAGGCCCAGTGAGTAGCTAATGTCGGGCACGCTACACCACCTTCTCTGATAATCTGGCCATGCCTCTTAGTAGTATTTTGACTGTGAGACCTTAAAAGAAGTGGAAATTCACAGCAAAAGAGAGTTCTCCCATCTGTTCTCTGCTTACCTTATCATATTGGAATGCTCTATGGAAATTGTTGCTAAACTTTTATCTGATTTAAAAGAATGCCTAACACATTTCTCCTTCATATCTTGGTAAAGAAGGGAGTCTGTGCAAATGCCAGGCTGGGTCATGGGGGAGAGGTGTCTCATGGAAAAGGTTTCTCATGAAACATCAAGTTCATCAAGTTCAATTAAGGATTCCCTTGCTAGGTTTTGAGAACAACACCATTAGAGTACGGAAGTTCGTATCATTGCAGTTAAATTTCTTAGATCTTTTTATTTTAACTTTTCTTATTTAGAGCCTAAATTTTACTGGCAGAAAATATTATCTTCATTCTGAATATTGTTAATTATAAAATATTTGATGATTATACACAGCTTAACAATAATTTATTCACAAAGATAAGTTGAAAAACCTCGGTTAATGTGGGTAGTAAAATTCTACCCCTTTACTTTTAAAATGACCTGAAAATCCTTCTTCCTAAAGGCATATACATTTCCTAAAACATTGGGATTAAAGGGAGGATAAAAACATTGTTGGTCAATACATCCAAGTACTCAAAACCTAAACTTATGTAAGATGTGTGAGAAAATAAATAATCCTGTCACAAAGTACTAATCTATTCAGAACATTGTCTTTACAAATGGAAAAAGCATTTGCATTATTATATGCTCCACTAAACCAAAATTTTATTTAGCACAAACAGTATTTTTTGGTTGTTTTCTTTATCAAAGGGATCAAAATTCTTTCCTTCAGTAAGATTACCTTATCAGATTTTTTTCTTTATAATTTTTTATTTTATAGTTCTTATTATGTTCAATCTCCTTGTTTTATTTTGTTCTCACAACAATCCTGTGAAGTAGGTAAAGAGTAGTTGAATTAATTTTAAAGCATTGGTTAATTCCTTCACCCTATAATTTTCCTGCTTTATACATTTGTTTTATGTTGCTGTTGTTTTTTAATGTGGTAATATACCTATAACATAAAATTGACTATTTTAACCATTTGTAAGTGTGCAATTCAGTAGTATGAAGCATGTTCACATTTTTGTGCAACTAATCTCCATAATGTTTGCATCTTGCAAAATTAAAACACTCTATTTATTAAATAATAACTCCTCATTTCCCTCTTTCCTCATTTTTTTAAAAAGAAATCAAGTCTTTTCTTAATAAATTGAAATGCTCTGAACTGAATTAAAATAAGAGTTGGCCTTTTCAGAGTTTCGGGTAAGCCATTATTTATAGTTATTTATGAAGCTATCAAATGTCATGCAGTCATTTCTCTTTCACTTCCACGCCAAAGATCTTTTTATAGGTTAAAATCTGGGTCAACAACTCCTTTCCAATACATTTTTCCTTTATTTTATCATTGATGCTATAGAAATGGAAAGTAGTTAAAACTTTTGTGAAAGACTGACTATTGGAAACATGTTTTTTTTTTTCCTAGAAAAATAGTATCTTGGAAGCTTGTTAAAGTAACTTGATATTGAATACAGGTCCATCTTGAACTTGGTCTAGAGCCGTGGTGGGCAAACTGCGGCTTGTGAGCCACATGCGGCTTTTTGGTCCCTTGAGTGTGGCTCTTCCTAAGCCTTAGGAGTACCCTAATTAAGTTAATAACAATGTACCTACCTATATAGTTTAAGTTTAAAAAATTTGGCTCTCAAAAGAAATTTCAATCGTTGTACTATTGATATTTGGCTCTGTTGACTAATATCTGGTCTAGAGCAGTGGTCGGCAAACTCTAGTCAACAGAGCCAAATATCAACAGTACGACGATTGAAATTTCTTTTGAGAGCCAAATTTTTTAAACTTAAACTATATAGGTAGGTACATTGTTATTAACTTAATTAGGGTACTCCTAAGGCTTAGGAAGAGCCACACTCAGGGGGCCAAAGAGCCGCATGTGGCTTGCGAGCCGCAGTTTGCCGACCACGGGTCTAGAGGAATTAGGGACCATAGTCCTGGAAAGACCACCTGATAAGACATTCAGCTCATTATTTAACAGATGACTTAGAGCGTCTCTATACTTTTAGATTTTATAAACCCCTAAGAATTTTCATTCTCTAAATAATTGGGATTAGGTCTACTAGGACTGCCAACTTTTCCACTTTAATTCTAAAACACAATAATTTCCATATACTATCACCACCATTTTTGTTAAAGAAACATCCTTTTAACACCAAAATATATAGGATGATCAAAATTCCAGAATAAAGGACAGTTCTCTAAATGGAATAAATTGGGCTTCATGACAACTTCAAATTGGTCTTTTTAAATCTTCAGCTTTGTCTTTTTCTTGCTAACTGGTGAAATGTTATCATAATCCAACACTGATCTATGGGCTGGCATTTGGGACCCACTAATATAATTAAACCCCTTTGGCCTGAGGTGTCTATTTTCCCTTCCAGATTCACTTTCCACCCTTCCCCCTCCACCTCACTGCATCCCCCCAGTTCCCCATTCCCCTCTCTCCAAAGCACCTGCCCCCGCAATCTTTTCTAGGGAAGCTGGTCCCTCTGGACTTGTCATTCAGGCTCTCTTGTCTTCTGGCTTCTTATTGGACAAGGGGGATACAGAGAGAACAGAGGGTGAGAGGAGATGAGGTCAGGCTATTTATTCCACTGATCCACCACCGCTACTGCCTGGGCCAGGGTGGCAGGGGCTGTATCCCTCTACCAAAGGCTCAGCTCATAGGGGGTCCTCTCCGCAAGCTCCATCCTGGAATAATGCTCCCCCATTATCTCTTCCCCTACCTCTTTAAGGTAAGGCAAATAGTACCTTCACTTCTATGGGCTGCCTCACCATTCTTTGTTGGTGTCCTTAACTGTGCCCACACCTTTGTACATAGTCCCTTCATCAAATTCCCCTCAGTGATGCCACTGGAGTGGCCATCTGTTTCCCGCTGGGACCTGACCAATACATCCATCATTTAAAGATGAAAAACTGAGGTTCCAAGAAGTGAAGTCCAAAAGTCACATAGCTCAAGTGAAACGTGCTGTCCAGAGTCCAGAACGTGGCCGTCTGGAGTCCAAGGTTCTCCTTAGTCAGTGTGCATCTCTGTCACCCCATGGCCATCTCCTTCAGTCACACTGATGGGCACTTTCTAGAACCTTCTTTTTACTGGGCTTTGACAAAAGTTGTAGTTTAAGTTTTGAATAAAAAATACCTCGTTAGGTAACTACTGAGGTAACCCCAAGCACAGAGGAATACTGTTTTCACTAGAATGAACTGAAATCAGGAAAACTGAATTTTTAAATTGTTGCTTAAATAGAAATTGAAATTTTAGCCCAAGAAGCTATTGCAAAAGGTAAGCACAAAAGGGCATGAGACTGATGACAATTCTACACTAAAATGAATTCTGATCACCAGAGATGGGGGCAAGTATGACAGCCATCTGCCCAGGGCAAGGGGCTGAGCCAGGGCCCTGGGGAAAGACTTTAACCTGTGTGAGAAATAGGAACAGGTTGTAGAAGAGCAAAGAATTTTAGAGCCCCCAGTGCCTGTCAAACAGGGGGAAGGAGCAATAGACTGCAGTGGTAAGTAGACAATCCGTCAAGCAGAAGCTTGACCATTGCAAAGTGTGGCTAAGGCCTGTGCTATCTGTAGGAAGTGACTGCATTACTGAGCAGGGGCTGCTGGAGCCCTGGACACTGGAACTTCAGATGGCTGGAAACATTTCACTGTAGCAAGCTGACCCATGTCAAATGCTCTCCTGTAAAGGTGAAATTGCCTATACCCACATCTTTATTTAGCAATCTCGCCTTTAAATGAATGCACATATTTAACCTATTAACTTTGTTCTGACTGCATACTTGACTGGGTTTCCCACTGCTGTCGTTTGATCACTTGCTATTATGAAAGTGTCTCCATGGGGAATTTCTTTTACTAGGGTTTAAAAATAAGCTAGCAAGTTTTTATGTTAAATGGTTCTCTTTAAAGGAGCGAGGATAATGGCATTGTTAATAATAACATTAATTGAACACTGCACCTGTCTAAGCAGTTACCTGCTTTACCTCATTTAATCTTCACAGCAACGCTGCCATCATCACCCAACTTCTTGCCCTCTGCGGCCCTATCTTGCACCTGGCCTTGGCAAGCAGAATTTCTCAGGCTCAGATCCCTGTCAGCGTCCCAGGCTGATGCATGGAAAATATTGCTCATAGACGTAGCTGTGATAACTTCTCCGCGTGACTGCTCCTTCTGGTGCAACCACCTCTTTGGCTGCTGAGCCTTTAATCAAGAACAACTATTTTTTTGAGCTCCTGGCAGATACTCAGTGCAGTGCTGTCTGACCTCTGCACTCGGGAGCCTTTATAAGTGTCACGCATGGATTCAGAGGTGGGTGGAGGATGTGGATCAATCAGAGACCGTGAACCAGTCTCAATGGGTGGAAGGGGTTTGTACGGCTGAGAAAGGAGAGCAAAGTCATTGTAAGACAAAGAAATACTAATGGGAGATGTCTGTAATGCTATTAACAATAAAAATATATTAAAAAAAATAAATACTGAGTTAAAAGTAAGGAAGAGGATTTGACATTGGGTGGTAAACACACAGTGCAATACACAGATGATGTACTTATAGACTTGTGCATTTGAAACCTATGTAATTTTATTAACCAATGTCACCCCAATAAATTTAAAAAATAAGAAGGGAGGCAATGAAAAGATACTGACATGGGTTAGAGAAATCAAGAAAACTTAAATGAGAGAAAAGAGGTTTTCCTTCTCAAATGAAGAACCCATGCAGCCAAAAGATAACCTACTCTTACAATTTTGTATAAGATTTGTCAGTTTGTAGACTGTTAACTTTAATATACATACTGTGATCAAAGAGTTTATTGAATTTGTAATACTCTGTAGTAGTCTTTTAGTTTGATCATCTTGATTATTTTAGCTACATGCCACCTGGATTACCAGCTTGGTATTTAGGTAAGACAATTTTAAGGCAAAGAGTAGAAGTTAAAAACTAAAACTTTCATTGAATTTCTGGAATTTAACATTTGAAAATGCAGACACTGGCTCAATCCCCAAACACCTATGTATATCATCTATTTTCAACATGCAATGTCATGTTGAATATAATTCATTCATCGATTACTTTAACCACCAAGACAGATTCATGTTGATAATAAACATAGATTGCTTTGTGTAGGGTGTGTCCACATGTGCCTGAAGCAGAATGAACTTAATGGTATAAGTCCCACCCTTCTGCTCATCTGCCATTGCATCCTGCAAAATTGGGACAATGACTACACCTAACTTTTTTAAGATCCTTGAAACTACACATCTACCTCCAAAACTCCTAGCCCCACGTGTTTACTTATTTCTAAAATTATTCTCAACTTTCATTCCTTTGTTTGGCTAATGGGAGTTGCCCCTGTTAAAAAGCACTTGCCTTTGTATAAGACATTTTTACCTCGGTGAAGATACATTTATGGACCTCTCCCTTAAGGGACAAGAAGGCAAGTCAAAGTGGGGAGAGTGATAGCTTGCAGCTGGGGTAAAGAAGACAGACTGAATTCTTCACTGTTTGCTCGACTCTCTCTCTGTTCTACAACACATGACAATTTCTTAAATCTACCTGTACAAAAAGTCCTGTTATTTTGTAATAGTCTTCAGTCAAGCCTGTTTCATTTGGCATTATATACAACTAGAGGCCCGGTGCACAAAAATTTGTGCACTCGGGGGGTGGGGCGCCCCTCAGCACAGCCTGTGCCCTCTTGCAATCTGGGACCCCTCGGGGGTGACCACTTGCTGGCTTAGGCCTGCTTCCCGGGGGATTGGGCCTAAGATGGCAATCAGATATCCCTCTGGCAGCCCGGCAGCCCTCAGGGGATGTCCACTTGCCAGCAGGGAGCAGACCTAAGCTGCAGTCAGACATCCTTAGCACTGCTGAGGAGGTAGGAGAGGCTCCCACCACCACCGCTGTACTGGCAGCCATCAGCCTGGCTTGTGGCTGAGCAGAGCTCCCCCATGTGAGAGCACACTGACCACCAGAGGGCAGCTCCTGCATTGAGCGTCTGCCCCCTGGTGGTCAGTGTGTGTCATAGTGACCAGTCATTCCCAGTCTTTCTGCTGATAGGGTCAGTTTGCATATTACCCTTTTACTATATAGGATAGAGGCCTGGTGAACAGGTGGGGGCCGGCTGGTTTGCCCTGAAGGGTGTCCCGGATCAGGGTGGGGGTCCCGCTGGGGTGCCTGGCCAGCCTGGGTGAGGGGCTGATGGCTGTTTTCAGCTGGTCACACCCCCTTCAGGGTGGGGGTCCCCACTGGAGTGTCTGGCCAGTCTGGGTGAGGGGGTGAGGGGCTGAGGGCCGTTTTCAGGCTGGTGGGCGACTGAAGCTCCCAGCCTCTCCTTTTTTTCTTTTTTATTCTGGGATTTATTTATCATCTATAATTGAAACATTGTTGCCTTCACTGGCACTCCCAGCTCTGAGGCCTCAGCTGGCTGAAAGCAGGTATTTGGGGTTTGTTTAGCTTCTATAATTGAAACATTGTTGATTCTGGAGTTCAGAGCCAGGCTGTGGCAGGCGGGGAACCTTGGCTTCCTCCATCACTGGAGAAAGCAAGCCTCCTGCTCACTTCAGCTGCATGGCTGCCGGCCGCCATCTTTGTTGGCAATTAATTTGCATATCGTCCTGATTAGCCAATAGGAAGCATAGCGGAGGTACGGTTAATTACCCTTTTTGTCTTTTATTAGATAGGATGCTTGTCTTATTGGAAATGGTAGTCTTTGGCCAGGGAAATTTGGGATGTTTGGAGAAAAATGACCTAGAGAAACAGATTAGCTGATCTTACTTGGTCTACTCCCAAAAAATTTTTTAAACTTTCTCTAAAGACCCTACATGATACCAGAAGATTCTCCTTGGAAACAGTAGCCTACATCTGGGATTCCCAATCTTTTGGGACAAATTTGGCCTCTTGACAATTTCCCCTTTCTGCATAAAATGTTTTATAGCATGAACTACCTGTAAGTGTAAAGAACTTTGTTTTTAGGTTAGTATTTTTGAGAATTTTTTTTGGGAATGACTTCAAATTATTGGAGTCATCATGGCATGATGAGGACCATTGGTTCATCCCAAGTATCACCATTCTAGCCCAAAATGTTCATCTCCCAAAAGCCAGCTTTTGGAGGAGATTTGCAGCCACTGGGAGCCAGGCTGTTTTAGAGCTACTACTTTGCCCCTCATCTCATGAGTGTCATTTATATCTGAGGCCTGTGGCATGGCCCTAAGGTCAGAGTGCTACATGAACAATTGTAAGAACGTAATGAATGCTTTATTTTCATGGCTGGTTCCATTTGCCACCAGATGGCTCTATTGTATCATAAGGAAATGCACACACGTAAAATCGGTGGGCTCCTAAAGCAAAGGGAAAAAATCAGCAGCAGGTTTTCTGTTTTAACTTTTCATGTTGCTGCATAACTTTAATCAATTGTCTCAATAGCCAAAGAGTAGTCAGTAAGCACTCCAGTCTCCGTGGGGCCAGCGACTGCTATGTCCATGCCAATTTTGCATCACTTTTGCTTTTAAATGAGAAAAAGTAACTTTTGAACCATTTTGCCCATCTGCTGATTTGAGCTATATTAGCTGTGTTCTGGGGAAGGATGGTCTGATTCTAAACCAGGAAGTATCTTTGCTTTAATGGAACTTCTGATAAGAAAATGACAGGAAACAAGAGGGTCTCTGAATTCAGAAGACTGTTTCTCAAGATAGGTGAATGTTTAAAATGTAGGCATTCTTGGTGACATCTCTTATTAGGAATGTAAAATTTTGGTCCTAACCTCTTGAGGGAAAGTCGTTTGTGTTGTGTGGTTTTTTTTTTTGTATCAAGAATAAAAGTTGCAAAACAACTACATTTCAACATGGGCAATTTTATTCAAACTTTTTAAAGCTATCATTGTTATACTTTCATATGCATTTTAATATGCATTTTTACCCTTCCTTTAGAACCTAAATGTTAAATAAGGCTATTGCTTTTGTAATGTTTCATGGTTTTATTACTGTGTTGAAGAAGAAAAAAAGATGATGTGTGTGAGTTTATGAAGCCTATCTTTAGTCCATACAGTTGTTTGAGACTTATGCTCAGGGACTTATCCATGTCAAAAAGTAATACTTGGTTGTTATTTTAAAGAAAGAGTCCCTGGGAACTGGACAGATGACGTTCACGTTGGCACATCTCAAGTCCTTGGAGGTTTGCCTGAAGGAAGCGGAAGAAAAGGCTAAAGCCTTATCTGAGCAGGTAATGCCTGTCACTGGTGATGGAAAGATGTGTTCCTCAGTGTTCAGTAGAGCAAGTGTCAATCTAAATACGTGCTGTAACCTCTGCAATTATTCACACGCACACATACACACTCGTGCACACGTACATACAGCATATCATTCATTTTACATATAGTAATAATTACTTTAATCTGTGTGGACCTTTTCAGCCTTTACAACTCCTTTTACGATTATATTTTGATTTTCGTTCACCATAGCCCCTGAGTCAGGCAAACGATCTTTAAGCAAGTGGTTTTCCTGAATAAGTGAAGCATTATAAACAGATAAGCCCAAAAGTAAGGTCAAAACCTATAGGAACCACACAGAAGGAATTTTCTCAAATTATTTGGGGAAAGAGAATTTTCCAAATACTGGCTTTCCTCTTGATCTTGAGAAAAATCACAGAAGCCAGGCAGGTCCTAGGAGGAGCCGGGCCCATACTGGGCAGCCTGGGTGCTTCATAGGGGATCTGTGTACACAGCAGGTCTCTGACGTCAGACACAGCAAGTGTGGGTATCATAAAGCTCAGCCCAGGGGCTGGACCATTTCCCAATAGGATTACACTTTGCAACAGCACAGTGTGTGGTGCAAATCCCACGATTACTGTTGTCCATTCTCCCTGGGCAGGGAGCTCAGCCCCAGAGAACAAAGGTGCCTAGAGCCTGAGTCCTACAGAGCCCACTGCTCACTGTTGGTGACAGACAGTGAAGGAAAATGGACAGCAGAAACTCTGAAATGTTATAAATGTCTATTGACTTATCATGGTTTGATACATTATGATAATATATTCTTAGAAATTTTTGAAAAACAATTTCAAGAGTTGTTTTTGTTTTTCAAAACAAAGGTTTGCCTAGCAAAATTTGATTGCATGACATTTTACAAGAATTTTTGCAGCAACTAGGGAGAAAGATGCTTGTGTTATGAGAAAAATAAGTATAATTAACATGGAAGGTAGTGGCACAAACACACATATGGCCTCTGTTTCTTTTTCAATTTACCAAAAGAGTGCATGTCTTACTTTGGGATGTGTTTTTGTGTGTGCCTCTGTTTTCATTTATTTTACTTATTGATTTTAGAGAAAGAGGAAAGAAGAGAGTGAAACCTTGATTTGTTGTTCCAATTATTTATGCTTTTATTGGTTGACTGTATGTGCCCTAACCAGGGATCTAACTCACAACTTTAGGGAATCAGGATGATGCACTAACCTACTGAGGTACCTGGCCAGGGCCAGGATATGTGTATTGTTTACTGACTAAATGTGATTGATGCAAAGGGTCATGGGGGGTTTACATCATTTAGTGAAAGGTGCTGCCCTAGGCCCAGAGCCATTTGGGAAAGTTTCCATGTCAGCAGCATGCCATAACCCTGGCTTGCCAACTGGTCTTTTCTCTGAAATAAATAAAAACAAGCCTTAAAACTGTGGCAATATTATGAAAAAAAATAATAATGATGAACATGGGCACTATTTCAAAGGGAAAAAAAACTAAGAATTTCTTACCCTCCATACTGGAAGAAGTTTTTAATGGCTAACTAACAGAGGCCACCCCAGCTGGTATTAACTTTTGCACTAAGATATATGTTTATTGTGTAATTGAATATCTTTTAATTATTTCTCATTTAAATCAGTAAAATTTGATTCACCCACACAGCACTCAATCCTCTTATTCTTTATAAAATATTTTATTCAATACAAAGAGCCCCTAATATTTAAGATTCTTAACTCACTGATTCCTTTATGTAACATCAAAAAGTATATCTATTTTTTTTCCAGCATTTAGAAGATTCAATATATAAAATGGAAACTGGATTTTATTTACCTTCTTTATACCTAGCATGAGTAAGATGCTAGTTAGGTGTTTCAGGAAGGATGATATATACTCGGGGCTTCTCTACCCAAGAGGTTCACAACCAAAACGATCAATGAAAGATGTAGAGAGTAAAAATCGGTATTTGTATGGCTCCCAGATAAACTGCACAGTATCATTAAGTTGCAGAATTTGTGTTATTTTCCTGAAGTATTGTCCGTGGAGTTGCCAAATTTGCACAACCAAGTGAATTCGATTGGAAGTTGGCAATGTTTTGAGGAAAAGGAGGATATAATGTGTAAAAAAACAAAAGCACCTGACAGGCATTTTCAATATTATATTTTTAACTAAAAGTTGAGTATTTTACTAGGTTTGGCTGTCTCCACTGTTACTGTTGAAACGTGTTAATCAAATATAAACACTGTTCTCAGAGGATTTATTCCTGAAATTGTTGCTTCCTCCAGTGTTTTAGGTTAGTCTTATTCTTGAGAAGATAAGAACATTCCACTCCCCTTTTAAATTCAGTAGATTATTTTAAAAATGGGATGACGGATAGTGAAATGGGAGGGGAGCAACTGACATTTCTTAATATACGAGATACGAGAATATTTCAGCATGGAACACCTGTCTCAAACAGTCAAACATTTGTCCACTGGGTGCCACTGTCTTCCTTACCAGGCTACGCCACTAAGTGGTTGCAGAAAGAGAAACTGTCTTTAGTATTCAAGACAATGACGGGTGTGTGTGTGTGTGTGTGTGTGTGTGTGTAGGAATACTTTTGCCTGTATACATCATGTATACATCTTAAGGCTTCTTTTAAGTATCATGATTTGTCACAAAGATGATGAGAATGCTAGCTGGTAATCAAAATTGCCAGCCCTATGGCTGAGCACAGGCCAGATACGCTGGCCTAGTGGGCTAGAAATGGGTGGGTAGAGGAGAGCAGAGGAAACAGCGGGAACAACGATTAGTGCTGTAACAAGGGAGTTGGAAGCTCATGGTGTGGTCAACCAGTGGATTCTGCCTTTGAGAAATGGGTAAATCTCATTGTCAGCCAAAATTTTACCCCCTGGCTTTGCCTCCTAGAGAAGAACAGAAAATTAACTCGGAATGAAAAGTATAGATGCCTGGGGTTTCATCTGCAATAAGACTCTGTTGGTCCTGGGCCTCAAGACCAACACTGAACCTTTCTAAGGTTACTTTCAGGAGAGTCTCTGTTCTTTCCCTGCGATTTAAAAAAAAAAGAAGAAAGCAGCTTAGAAATAATGAGAAAATGAAGAGATTGTGAGGTCACATAGTAAACAGAACTCTTGTTGGCTCCCCTCTAGCTAACAATTATTCTTTATTTCTCGGCAGTCATGTCACCATTGCCAAACAGAAAAGAAATATGAGATCAGGATAATTTGC
Organism: Myotis myotis; assembly: GCF_014108235.1. Classification (NCBI taxonomy): domain Eukaryota; kingdom Metazoa; phylum Chordata; class Mammalia; order Chiroptera; family Vespertilionidae; genus Myotis; species Myotis myotis. The sequence goes on from NW_023416357.1 coordinate 78,071,024, forward strand.
AATTATGGCTTATAATCTGGGCTATTCATAGCTATAATAAGCGAGTTTGCAACAATTTAGTTGGACAGAGCAAAAAGGGTCAGAAGAATCCAACTCTTGTCCTGGGTTACAATAGTAAAGAGCACAAAACATTACCAAGATTTGCTAAAGAGAACTCTTGATTGTGTTTTCTACAGTGTAAGACCAGTGAAAGGAAATGCCTGGAGATGAGCAGTAGATAAAGAACTCAAAGTGGGCGGTAGGAAAAAGGGAAGAGTGTTCAGGAAGAGAAGGAAAAAAGAGTAAAAAGGTTACAGGAGCAACTCATAACCGTGGCTTTTGCATGTGTGCTGGCGTTTATCACCTGTGCAGTGGGAGGGACAAAGCCCCGCTGGGGGGTGCATTTTCGACCTTACACAAGCAAACACCCCGCAGCTCTTATGCTGAGGAAATGTCAGGAGAACCCCCAGTTTCACAATGGAGCAGAGGCAGAGACACCCCAGTGCGCACCATGGGCGGGTGAGACAGTCCCTGAGGTGCTTCTGGTTCCCAGCTCCCAGCAGCAGGCCCCGAAGAGTGCAGGCTTTGTTCCTATTCTATTTCTTGCTACTAGTAGTTTTATGACCTTGGACGATTCACTTCATTTCTCTGAGTCACAGCTGTCTTATCTAGAAGGGGGTAAGCATACTGGTTTCATAGGGCTGTTGTGAGGATTAAACAAGTGTACCTGGCTCTTAGTAGGTCCTCAATCCAGGTTCATTCATCTGCACTCCTGACAGTGATCATAATTAAACTGTGTGATTCTTCGTGTCATGGGCTGGTGTGTGTGTATGTAAGAAATTTCTTTTTTTTTATTAATGTCTCTCAAAGTGTTTGAAAGCTACTCACATATAATACAACAGCTCTTCCCCAGCCCTCACAATCTTATAGTTTTTCAACCAAGGAAAGCCCCCCCCCCCCCCCCCCCCCCTCTCCCCCCCCCCCCCCCCCCCCCCCCCCCCGCCAGCTCTCCCTTGTTCCCACTTGGCTTTCTCACCACCCGCTGTCTCTTCTTCTCTTTCTCAGCTTTACACTTGGTAAAGGGACTTAAGTAGCTAATCTTGTTCTTTTCTGCATCATCTCTTTGGTCTCTTGTTGTTTTGCCCATTCTCTGATTTTGCCCAGCCTGGGAGCTAAATGGGCAGTGCTTGTGTCCGGTCATTGCAGGGTTTTCTTAAGGAAATTGGAGAATGGAGAATGGGGGGGATCTCTGATCATTCCCCACCAAGGAGGTGAGTCCAATAACAACTATGTAGTCAGAATTAGTTTCAAGCATCTTCTAGATACCATACCCAGCAAAATATTAGTTATTTATTAATATTAGTTTACATAATAAACACTAGCTGGGAAAGAGATGTCATGATTTGATGCAAAAGCTGGGAAGTGGAATGTTTGGGGGTGGGGAACTTGACCTTTACTCTAGCCTTTTATTTTCAGGTAGGAATGAGACAAGACACAGCAAGAGGAACCTTTATCACCTTTTGGAGCATAAAAATAATGTTGTTCCTTTTGTTTTCATAAAGAGAGATGTATTGGTGATACCCACAATGCAAAGAAATTTCCATGGAGATGACCATGATTGTTTTATTTCCCAATTTTGGGGGAAAAACACATATGAACCTTTTTCTTACTTCTTAGTAATAGCTTATATGGCAGTGCGGTATAATTTTTTTCCTTACCTGGTGAGGAACGTTGTCGAAGGCCAAAAATAAAACTTGTAACAGTGCCTTCCTGTATCCTCACTCTGTAGTGAACTTGACCATTTATGTAACATTCAAAGAAGATTCTTTTTCCTATCTTCCCCGTGCCACCGCCCCCCATCTCCTTGCCTAAGGTTCTTCTCCAAAGAATAATAGGAGCAATAATGAGGACAAAGAGTGAAAGGGGGTGCAGTGAGGGGGTGTCTAAGCTCAGATCCTGCAGGAATGTGTGCATGCTATGCATCATAAATGATAGACAGTGAGTGAAGGAACTGACATTTATGAAGCATCTACAGTGTTCCAGGTTCTCTGCTGAGATTTATAGATGTTCCATGTGATCCACACAAGAACTCTCTGAGGGGCTCTATTATTATAGCCCCATGAAGAAAATGAGACTTAAAAACATTAAGTCACTTGCCCAAGTCATACAGGTAATAAGTGGTGAAGCTGATGTTAGAACCTAAGTATTTTTAAAATTCAATGCCCTTATTCTTAAGAACATGTGGTCACAGGCCAAAGCCATTTAAAAGAAGTTTCTTACTCAAGCAATTCTGAACAACAAGAACTTACCTTGGTTCCCAAACTGGAACCTGGAGGGCTTGTTAGACTGGGCTCTATTCCCAGAGTTTCTGACTCAGGAGGTCTGGGTGGGGGATCAAGAATTTTCATTTCTAGCAAGTTTCCACTCTAAGCTGAAGCTAAGTTCCAGCCCTAACACAATCCTCCAGGCCCAGGTGTCTCTTCACCCTTAATCTGTGCCCCACAAACACAGGAACTGATGAATTAGGTAGGATTAGTCTTGGGTACATAAAACAAACAACTCAAATAAAAATGGCCTGAACAAGTAGATGTCTATTTTTCACTCATGTAAAGTCAGGACAGAGGCAGCTGAGGACAGGCATAGTGGCCCCCGCAATGCTCAGAGGCCTGGGCCTTGTCGCCTCAGGTATTCACACACAGATTTCTATCCTCAAAGTCCAAGATGCAGCTGTGCCTGCAGCCATTCTAGTCACGTGTCAGGCAGCATGAAGAAGGAAAAGACAGCGATAGGCAGTGAGCAGCCCCTTTGAGAGCTTTTCTCAAAAACTCCCTTAACAAACTTTGATATATCCCTGACCACTGCTAATCCCATGGACTAAAAAATGTGGATATTTACTTGGACACACTGCCATTCCAAGAGCATGGGGATCCTTTTATTACGAAGAGGAAAATAGATATTAGCCTGGCAAGTTGCAGTCTCTGCCTGGCTCATTCTACCCCTTGACCTTACTGTAGTACACAGTGCTTTGTCCTGGTAACTGTAATGTTCTTTTGCATGTGGATATCCAGTTTTCCCAGAACCATTTTTTGAAGAGATGATTCTCTCCCCATTGTAGAGTCTTAGCAGCCTCATCAAAACTCACTTGTTCATAGATGTATAACACTTTAGACTCTCAATTCTATTCCATTGCTCTATGATTGTGACTTTCATGCGGTACTGTTGTTTGGAAACCCCAGGTAAATTTTTGAGCTGGAGCTTAAATTCAGTCTCCCACATCCTTTACCAACACCCTTTCTTAGTGTGAGAATCACAATGAACCTCTCCTACTTAGGCAATAGCTGGGGTTTGAATAAATCTTCTGATTGTTTACCTTTAGCACTCGGTATAAGCAAGCAAACACAAAGACAAAAGACTAGTATGTTTGACTCTAATAACTAAAAGTTATTCATCATTTTATACCTAAGAGTCTAAAATAAACTCCCATGATTTGCCTCTCAGTGTTCAATCTATATTTTCTTTTTAAAATTTTATCTTTATTGTTGAAAGTATTACAGATGCCCCCTTTTTTTTCCCCCTTTGCCCTGACCCACCCCACTTCTGCGTCCCCCACCCAGGCCTTCACCACACTATGGTCTGTGTCCGTGGGCTATGCATATATGCATATAAGTTCTTTGGCTAATCTCTTCCTGCCCCTCTACCCCCACCCCTTCCCTCTGAGATTTGTCAGTCTATATTTCCTTTAAGTTTAAGAACAGAAAGAATATAGATCTCCAGCAAATTTTTAGACTTTTGAATATGTGTATAAGTGGCTCAAAGAGATTTGCTGTATTTGATTTGAGATTGTCCATCGCCCCTCCCCACCCCCCAAAAATGTCCTGGTTCTTTTTCATTGTTTAAATGCAACAGTGGATCTGTTGATGTCAAGTTTGTTTGAAATAAGTACTGTGCCCTTGGTAGGAGTATTCATTTCTGCAAATGCTCAGGAATTATGCTTGATATGCCAATCTGAAATCATGGGTTTTTGTGAATGAGTTTTTGTTTTCCAATCTATTTGGAAATCTACTTTAATGCCATAAAATCACAAGCCATTTGTTTGACCTGGCATGGGTTTCCTTATCACCATAAAAATGTAGTTTTTGGGAATTTTGTCAAATAATTTAATTCTGTTAATTTTACAGCAGAAGAATTTCCTTTTTAAACATGTGTGTGTACACACACACACACACTCCTATCTAAGCAGATGTCAATCTTCACCCCCTTACTGGATTGTCAGACATCAATTGGCAGCATCAGAGAATGTAAGGGAAAAAATCCAAGCTAGTGAAGAGATGTGTTGTTTTGAATAGAGTCAGGCACAATGACAAATGGGCTTCTGTTGTTATTGTTGTTACAGGCGGGACGCATGGACTGCTGGTTTGTTACATAACTAAAGACTTCCTTTTGCTTGTAAATGTCAAGATCAGAGGTTAGTTTAAAATAGCTGACTGGGTGCTAATAAATGTGACTTTCTTGTCTAAGAAAAAGCAAAAGGCCTTGTCCCTTATGAGTCATGGCTCTGTTGCATGGGCATAACCTGTATTTTCTTCATCAGGTTTTCTCAAAGATGGCAAACTTGCTTTCACTTTGCTTAATCTCTACAAGGAAATTAGTAAATTAGGTATATACTTTGGTTCAATTATTCACATATTCATTCAATAAATATTTATTGAGCCTGTACTATGAGCTAAGCATTCTGCTTTGTCAGTTCATGTATTTCTCCTAAAGTCCCTGGAAAATAGTGTCCCTACTACAACGCTGATGTCTGCTTTTTCTATACAATCTCCCTTAAAGACCTGCCTTTAGGGCACACAATCTGTTGAGAAGAACCAAGTCTTCATCATTAATCTGATCTTCTTCCTGACCCCAGACCCGAATATCCAACTGCCTACTGAATATCTCCACCAAGAGCACAGTCAATTCAAGCTCCACCTGCACCTTAGCTTCCTGCCCCAGATGTGTTCCTCTCCCATATCCGTTAGGCCAGGGGTAGGTGCCACCAGCCTCCCTGTGGCTCATGTTAGAAATCTCTGCTGCTTTGATTCTTTTCTCTTCCTCACCCCACACATCCAATCAATTGCTAAATACTGTGAATGATGATGCCTCTCAATAGTTCTTGAATCTATCTTTTTTTTCTCTATCTTCACCATTATTGTCCTTATCCAGGCCACCAACTACAGAGGTCTCTCCTGATTTTACTCTTATTATGGTCCTTGTTTAATGGCTTCTCAACACTGCAGCCTCAGTGAAGAATCTTCAACACACATCTCATGTTTCTCCTTGGCTTAAGTTCTAATTAGCACCCCCTTTTACTGTCAGGGTCAAATCTATACTCCTTAGCAGATCTCATGAGCATTTGTAGTCTGAACCCTCTCCTTGTTTTTCAGCTTTATCTTACACCACTCCCCGCATATCACAATTACACCGCTTTCAATTTTTTGAATGTACCATATTCTCTATTACCTTTCTTATGTATGAAGAAACAAAGACCATGTACCTTAACAGCCAAGTTTTAATTAAAACATTCTTCTCCCTCTGCTTCTGACTATAATTACTCTGTTTCCACCACCTCCTTTCACCCCCTTCCCATTATCAAATAAATTCCAACAAATTTATCTGTCAATTGCATGCTACTTCCTCCAAAATGCGTTTCTTCCTCCTTCAAGTTTGGGTTAGATGTCCTTCCCAGGCGCTCTCATAATTTCTCTCTCACTTCTCCACCCCAACCAACTATAATTGTCTATTTGTATCTTCCTCTACACCACATGCCTCATGGAAGAAATACAGAGTGACTTCCCTGAGGTCTCAAATCAAGTTAAGATTTATCCACTTATCTCCCTGATATCAAAGCTCATGCTCTTTCCATTATACCAATGGAAGCTGAGGAGACATTAAAGGATGAGAAAGGAGATAGAAATAAACTTTTCTTCTTCCCCCCATTTTTCAGTCCCTGGGATTTCAAAGAGAAAATTTTGCATAATCATGTGTTTTGTGAATGGAGATCTCATTTATTAGCCTCCAGAAGAGTTTAATGTTTATATTTGGGGTTGTATAAATGCAAGTCTCTCAGCATTATTGAATAGATATGTAGTGACAGGCAGTCCCTGATACCTTCAGGGGATAATCAGAGTTGAAAATATTTGCATAATAATAACAGGTTATTCTCTCGAAAGTTGACAGAAAGTTTTTCCAAATGCCACATGAAAGATCCAATACTGAGCAGATATGAGACTCCAGCAGTCAGACATTAAGGAGGTTTGAGTACAAAGGGAGACCCCTGAAAGAAACTCAAGGATAGTAGAATGCATTTCCTGAGTCAACGCTGAGAGTCCTACCAACAGGATAAGTCTGTGCCCTATTCCAAAAAAGTGCTCTGAGAATGTGCTGGAATTAGAGGGACTGCGACATTATTTGAATGGATCCCAGGCCCTTGCAATTGTTGGCTTCAATTTCTCAGAATCTGACATTATTGCTTTTGGACTTTTATATCCCAGCACTTGACCTTTACATCAAAGCCAATGATTAATTGCCTCACGTTTTCCCATGTCTCATTTCTCTCTGGTATTCTTATCTATTCATAAGGCCCAAAGAATCTCTTTTGAAGATTAAAGGAATCTTAGGACTCTCTATACATGGGCCCTGACACTATATTTCAATTACAGGCATACCTTGTTTTATTGTGCTTTTCTTTATTGCACTTTATAGATATTACATTTTTTACAAATTGAAGGTGTGTGGAAACCCTATATCAATCCTCTATTGGTGCTGTTTTCTAACAACATTTGCTCACTTTGTGTCTCTGTGTCACATTTTGGTAATTCTTACAATATGTAAAAATTTTATTATTATTATATTAGTTATGGTGATCTGTGACCAGTTATCTCTGATGTTACTATTGTAATTGTTTGGGATATAATGCCACAAATCTTGCCCACATAAAACAGCAAATTTATTTGATAAATGTTGTACGTGTTCTGACTACTCCACCAACTGACCATGCCCTGTCTCTCTCCCTCTCCTTGGGCTTTCCTATTCCCTGAGACACAACAATATTAAAATTAGACCAAGTAATAACCTTAAAATGGCCTCTAAGTATTCAAGTGAAAGGAAGTGTTTCAGGTCTCTCACTTTAAATCAAAAGCTAGAAATGATTAACTCAGTGAGTAAAGCTGAAATAGGCCAAAAGCTAGGCCTCTCATGCCAAACAGTGAGCCAAGTTGTGAACGCAAAGGAAAAGTTCTTGAAGGAAATGAAAAGTGCTACTCCAGTGATTACACAAATGATAAGAAAGTGAAACAACCTTAGTGTAACAGGAAAAAAAGTTTTAGTGGTCTGGAGAGAAGATTAAGCCAGCTACAACATTCCCTTAAGCCAACACCTAATCCAATTCTGAGAAGGCTGAGAGAAGTGAGGAAGCTGCGGAAGACAAGTTTGAAGCTAGAAGAGGTTGGTTTGTGAGTTCTAAGGAAAGAAGCCATCTTCATACACAAAACTGCAAGGTGAAGCAGCAAGTGCTGATGCAGAAGTTGCAGCAAGTTAACTTCTATCTTACCAAGAAGACCTAGCTAAGATAATGAAGGTGTCTACAATAAACAAGGGCTTTTCAATGTAGACAAACAGCCTTATATTGGAAGAAGATGCTATCTAGGACTTTCATAGCTAGAGAGATGTCAATGCCTGGCTTCAAAGAACAGCTTGACTCTCTTGTTAAGAGGTGATGCAGCTGGGGACTTTAAGTTGAAGCCAATGCTCATGTACCATTGCAAAACTCCTAGGGCTCTTAAGAGTTATATTAAATCTAATCTGCCTGTGTTCTATGGATGGAACAACAAAGCCTGGATGATAGCACATTTCTTTACAACATGGTTTACTGAATATCTTAAGCCCAGTGTAGAGACCTATACTCAGGGAAAGAAAATTTCAAAATATTACTGATTGTTGATAATACACCTGTTCACCCAAGAGCTCTGAGGGAGATGTACAATAAGATTAGTGTTCTGCAGCCCATGGATCAGGAGAAGTTTTTAACTCTTAAGACTTATTACTTAAGAAATACATTTTGTAAGGCTGTAGCTGCCACAGATAGTGATTCCTCTGATGGATCTGGGCAAAGTAAATTGATAACCTGGAAAGGAGTCACCATTCTAGATGCCATTAAGGACATTCGTGATTCATGGGAAGAGGTCAGACTATCAGCATTAACAGAAGTTTGGAAGAAGTTGATTCCAACCCTCATGGATGAATTTGAGGGTTCAAGACTTGAGTGGAAGAGTAACTGCAGATGTGAAAACAACAAGCGAACCAGAATTAGAAGCAGAGCCCGAAGCTGTGGCTGGATTGCTGCAATCTCATGATAAAGCCTTAACTGTGAAGATTGTTGAAATGACAACAAAGGATTTAGAAAATTACATAAACTTAGTTGATAAAGCAGTGGTGGGGTATTGTAAGGATTGACTGCAATTTTGAAAGTTTTACTGTGGGTAAAATGCTAACAAGCAGCATTGCATGCTATACAGAAGTCATTTGTGAAAGGGAGAGTTGATCAAAACAGCAAACTTCATTGCTGTCTTATTTTAAGAAGTTGTTGCAGCCACCCAGTCTCTGGCAGCCACCACACTGATCAAAAGCAGCCATCAACATTATGTCAACATCAAGACAAGACCCTCCACCAGCGAAAAGATTCCAACTCACTGAAGGCTCAGATGATGGTTGGCAATTTTTTTTAGCAAGAAAGTATTTTTAAATTAAGATCTGTAAATTTTTTTAGACACAATGTTATCGCACACTTAATAAACTACAATATAGTATAAACATAACTTTCATATGTACTGGGAAAACAAAACATTTGTGTGACCCCCATTATTGTGATACTCATTTTATTGCAGTGGTCTGGAACTGAACCCACAATGTCTCTGAGGTATGTATGCCTGTATGTATTGACCTTTCATTAAATATTTCTCTCTGTTTTCACTCAGAGCTCAAATGTTCCTTTATTACCTTCTACATTTAGGGGTGTTATGGGTTCGATTGTGTCCCCTTCTCAGAATATGAATTTATCTGGAAATGGGGTTGTTGCAGATGTAATTCATTTAGATGAGGACATGTTAGAGTGAGATGGGCCCCTAATCCAATAGGGCTGTTGTCCTCATTAAAGTTGGAAATTTGGACACTGAAATACAGAGAGAGCCACATGAAGATGAAGGAAGACGAGGGTCATGCTTCTACAGGTCAAGGAGCACCGATCCCCAGAAAACCACCAGCAGCTCGAGGAGAAACAGAGAAGAGGTTCTTTCTCACAGCCCTCATAAGAGACCAACTGTACTGACACCTTGATCTCAGACTTCTCGTCTCCAGAACTGTGGAACGATAAAGTTATTTTGCTTACACCACCCAGTTTGTGGCGCTCTCTTACAGCAGCCCTAGCAAACGAACCCAGGGGGTAACTATGCATCTAAATTATAGGCCTTTGGAGGTCTATTTTAAGATATTCATGAACCTAGAAATGGCTGGAAATAACTTTCTAAAGGCAGAAATATTAATAAACGTAAAAGTTTGTTCTGTCTAGGATTGGGATAGGATGAGGAATTTCGTGGTTTGTTTTTAGCTGTAAAATTAAAATGAGACCAAACCAGTTCTGTGAACCAAGTGTGTATCTTCAGCGCCAGAGGTTCCTGCCCATTCCACAGATAGGCTAGGTCATTTTTAAAGTGCTTGCTTCTGTTATTTATTGCCAAAGAATTTCATAGTTTGTAGCACTAGTCTAAGTCAGCTTGTGAAGCACTTCGCACAAGGGAAGCCTTTGTTTTTAAATGAAGTCACTCCTTTCTCTGTAGCATGAGCTCCACAAGGTTTGCCAACTCAGTTTGTTTTTGAGTGGTTTCTGAGTGACACCAGAAACCCATTCTGCAGTATTAATTGCTGTGTATATGGGTGTGGGTTTGGAGGAGAAGATCTAGGAGTACAGGCAATGCAAGGAGATGAAAATAAAAGTTCACATTACTTAATGGTGAGGTCTTAATCATTGTACTCTGTGATCAACTGGATGAATGGTGAGGGAAAGAGAAGTTTCATATATATTGTGGTTTAAACACATGGATGGGTGGTTCTATTTATTGAGAGAGAGAAGTTTGGGGAAAACATATGGTATGAGTTCATTTTGAATGCACTAATTTTTAGATGCCTAGTATGCATTCAAGTGACAATATTACTTGTGTGTGTGCGTGTGTGCGTGTGTGTCTGCCACTATGTAAAAAAATTGTCAGTCATAAACATGTGACTATCACTTAAATCATGGCACCTAAGAAATCAGCTGGAGAATTAGTGCAGATAAGGGAGAGAGTTGGGCCAAGGACCAAACTCTCAGATTTCGATATTTAGAGGATTGGAAGAAATGGGAAATCTAGCCAAGGAAACTGAGAATCAGGAAGAAATCCAGAGAATCATGTCCTGGAAGCAGAAAGAAGACAGTGTTTCAAGAGGCATGGGATGTTCAAATGTAATATTTTACTGGAAGGTTGAAAAATGACCAGAAATTTGTCCATTACATTTGATAAAATGAGGATTATCAGTAACTTTGACAAGATTAGTTGCAGTAGAGTAGTGGAGGACAGAAGCCAACTGAAGAGTTTAGGGGGAAGAGAGAGAGAGAGAGAGAGAGAGAGAGAGAGAGAGAGAGAGAGAGAGAGAGCGAGACCAATGATGGTAGAGTGAGAAAATTCTGAGAATCTAATTTGAGACTCAGAATCATCTGTGCCTCTCCTTCCTAGCTAAATGACCCAATACTTGTCTCTTTAACCTAAGGCAATGTAGCTGTGTTTCTGTAATATAACTGAGATGGTCCTGACAAATAGAGGAATTAATGACATACCAAAACTCAAACTTAGTACAACCCCCACCAAAGGAATGCCCTCTAGCCTGTTTCTTGATCATGGCCATAGAAGAAAAGGCTCCCTGAGGTCAGCAACAGAATCAAACCTCAGAAACCTCCGTCACTGCACTGCCTGGACAGGCGTCATTATCTCTGACTAGTAGAAATGGTGTTTGCAATAGCCTGCCACAAATGTAAGTTGTTCCCTTGTCCCTTTTCCTGAAGGGGAATTATACTGTGATTGCCCTATATTTTAGACATATTAGGGAGATACGCTTCCTATTTGATCTTTAGGTGCCATATGATGATGAGACTCATCTGGATTTGAGTCAGGGAGTATTACACATAATTTGGAGATCTGAATGTGAAGGTAGATGCAGTAACTTGAGATGACTTTGGGTTGTCTCCTTTCAGGAGGGGGTGAGTGCATTTTGAATTACGTAGAATAGATGCACCATATTATGCGGGAGCATTTTAAGAATTGAATATACTTATGAACATAAGGGTGTAATTGTGCTGAGCACCCAGAGGGTGGTATTTAACTGGCCTCTGAATTTGTCTACCTTTACTGAAGAATTGCTCCTCCTGGCTTTAATCTTGTAATAATTCTGTGACTGTCAACCACAGTATTCCTGACTAGAGGGAATGAACTTTGAGCATATGACATAGGTCCAGTCAATATGATATTCCATTTTCCTGACCATAAATATTGACCCAGGAGAGGTCATATGAACAGGCATGGGCCAAACCAAGTCCTGTTTCAATTTGTTACTGGAGGATAAATTGTCCGACACGTGAGGTCATGAACCTGGAAGGCCATAGGTAACGTTTCCCACTGTGTGAGGAGAAGTTTGTCTGCACTGGGGAATAATGAGGCCAACGCATAGGAGCAGAACAAAGATATAGAGTTAAAAAGAGATGATACTACGAGTTCTTCGGAGTTTGTGAAATCTAGTTGTGAGCGAAACAAAAATCTATTTCTGGCTTCTCAGTTATATAAGCCAACATTTTTAAAGAAAAGGAATGACAGTATGTAAGAAACGATAACAGTGTAGAGAGGCAATCATTTTAAGAAGCTTGAGTGGGAAAAGGAGCACAGAAATTGAATGATTGGAGATGCGGAGAGTTCAACGGACAGCTTCCATACATCATGAGACTTGCTGTAGCATGTTTATATGCTGAATAGAATCATCCAGAAAGAGTGAAATAGGTGATGCAGAAATGGATTGAGGGAGCAGGGTGGAAATTCCAGAAGCAAAGGTGTTGTGACCAATGAGATGGGATTCAAAGCCAATTGGAAGGACTGGCCTTTGATAGTCAGAACTCCTCCTCCATTTGCTCAATAAGGATGCTCCCCCCTTCCAGTAATGGAAGCCAAATTAAAGTAGTGTCATAAGGCCAGCTATCATCTCACAAAAGAATAAGTCTAGAGGGGAGGCAATTCCAGGTTTGGATATTTCAGTGGCTCAAGGATGTCACCAAGAGCATAGGTGCTGGCCATCCTTGGCTCTGCCTTCCTCAGTGCTGACTGTGCCACACTTGTAAGGTGTCTGCAGCAGTTTTAAGCATTATATTCAGTCAAAATATCCTGAGAAAAAGGGATGTGCTTCCTCCTGTGTGTCTTTTTTACAGAGCTGGTAAAATCCTTCTCCTCAGGCTCCAAGGATTGCAGGCCCATGCTTAAATACTCTTTTACTAGTATACCCGGGAATGAGACCAACATGGCTGGCTTAGTTCAGTTGTGATTCATTCCCTGATGCTAGACAAAGCCAAGTGCCTCTAAACACATGGCTGCTAGCTAATCCAAATCTACTGTCTGGTAGCAAGGGATAAATGGGAAACAACTCTTGGGAAACAGATTAGCAGTGTCTGCTGCAGCAAGGTTTATATACTGGCTGGTGGGAAGGTGAGGGAGTAGCAGGCCATCTGGTGGCTTCTATTTTTTTCTGTGAATTATTGATGAGGTGGTCATTGGGGTGAGGGGTGAAGTGGAATTTTGAAGAGAAAGTATGAAATGACATTAGAGAAAAGAGTAGAGAGTAATAAAGAGTTATCTCAGGGAAGAGGAAAGTTCATTTACAAGAAGAAAAATATAATGATATTTTAATTTCAGAGCATTGTTGAGTGCCTGTCTGAGATTTGTGTTCATTAATTTAAAATGAAACCAGTCAATTCAATTTTGTTATTTTTTTCTAATAACATTCAATAAATGGAAGTAATGCTAACAATTTTCTTGACCACTGAGAGCTAATTAGTAAGTCATTTTCTTTTATTTTCATGGAGATTAAATTCACATAACACACAATTAACCATTTTGAAGGATGCAATTCAGTGGCATTTAGAGCCTTCAAATGTTGTGCAACCACCACCTCTCAAAAGTTTCAGCACTTTCTTGTCACCTCCAGAACACTTTGTACCCATTAAATAAGCATTCCCCATTCCCCTCCTCCCATTCCCTGACAACCACTAGTCTGCTTTCTGTCTCTATGGGCTACCTATTCTGGATATTTCATATGAAAGGAATAACACAATATGTGACCTTTTGTGCCTGGCTTCTTTCACTTAGCATAATGTTTTTGGGGCTCATCCAAGTTATAGCAAGTGTCAGTACTTCAACCCCTTTGTGTCTGAGTAATATTCCATTGTACATACATAAGACACAATTTGTTTATCTATTCATCTGTTGATGGACATTGGATTTCCACCTTTAGGCATTATAAATAATGCTGCTATAAACATTTGTATACAAGTTTCTGTGTGAGTATATGTTTTTATTTCTCTTGGGTACATACTTAGGAATGGAATTGTTGGACTATATGGTAATTCTATTTTTAACTTTTTTATGACCCACCAAACTGTTTTCCACCAGCAATGGACAAGGGTTTTTATTTCTCCACATCTTCACCAACTCCTTTTACTTTTCCTTTTTTAAATTACAGCCATCATAGTGACTGTGAAATGGAATCTCATTGTGATTTTGATTTGCCTTTCCTTAATTAATAACCAAAGATGTTGACTTTTTAAAATTGAGAAACATTTCCACTAACCACTATACTGAATACCTGAAACTAATAAAAAATAATATTGAATGTAAATTGTAATTGAAAAAAATTTTTTAAAGAAACATTTCCAATTCTATTCATAAAATTATTAATTAAAGTGGATTTATAGAGTTACATATTAATAACAAAATGGGAAGGAAATGAAAGATTCCGAAGATATATTGCAAAATTAAACTTCATGGTGACATCTACCTGGCACTGGGGAGGCTCTTGAACATCTTTCCATGTGCTTTTGGCCATTTGTATAACTTCTTTGGAAAAATGTTTATTCAAGTTCTCCCCCCATTTTTTTTTATTGGATTGTCTTTTTGTTGTTGGATTGTAAAAGTTCTCTATATAGTCTGGATACTATACCCTTATCAGATATATGATTTTCAAATATATTCTTTCATGCTATAGGTTTACTTTCACTATCTTGATAATGTTCTTTGCTGTACAAAATTTTAAATTTTGATGTTCAATTTAACTATTTTTATTTTGTTGCTTGTGCTTTTTAAATATATATTTTAGAGAAAGAGGAAAGGAGTGGGATAGATAGAAACATCCATGAGAGAGAAACATCCATCAGCTGCCTCCTGCACGCCCTCCACTGGGGATCGAGCCGCAACCTGGGCATGTGCCCTGACCGGGAATTGAACTGGAGACCTCCTGGCTCATGGATGGGTGCTCAACCACTGAGCCACATTGGCAGGGCTTGTTGCTTGTGCTTTTAGTGTCAAAGAATCCACTGACAAATCTGAGAGCTTGAAGACTTTTTCCTGCTTTCTTCTAAAAGTCTTTTGGGTTTGCTCTTATAATTAGATTCATGTTAGTTAATATTTGTTTATGGAGTGAGGTAGGGTGCACCTTCAGTATTTTGCATGTGGTTATCCAGTTGTTCCCAGCAGCATTTATTGAAGAAATTCTTCTTTACCTATTGAATGGTCCTGGCACTGTTGTTGAAACTTAACCGGTCATAAATATTTGGGTCTCTTTCTGGACTCTCAATTCTGTTTCATTGATCTACACGTCTATCTTTATGCCCAGTAGGACACTGTTTTGGTTACTGTAGGTTTGTGGCAGTACATTCTGAAATTGGGAAGTGTGAGTCCTCCACCTTTGTTGTTCTTTTACAAGATTGTTTTGGCAATTCTGGATCTTTGAGATTCCATATGAATTTGAGGGTTGGCTTTCCATTTCTGCAAAGAAAGCCATTGTAATTTTAATAGGGGCTCTATTGACTCTGTAGATTGCTATGGGAAGTATTGCCATCTTAACAACATTAACTTTTGCAATTCAGGAACATGGAATATCTTTCCATTTATTTAGGTCTTCATTAATTCCTTCAACAATGTTTTATAGTTTTCAGTATATCACTCTTTCACCTCTTTGGTTATTTATTACTTGGTAATTTATTCTTTTGGATGCTATTGTGAATAGAATTGCTTCCTTTATAGCCATACCTCATTTTATTGTGCTTCGCTTTATTGCATTTCGCTGATACATTTTTTTATTTTTTATTTTTTTACAAATTGAAGGTTTGTGGCAACCCTACATCAAACAAGTCTGTTGGCACTATTTTCCAATAGTATTTGTTTATTTTGTGTTTCTGTCACATTTTGGTTATTCTTATAGTATTTTAATTTTTTCATTATTATTATATTTGTTATGGCGATCTATGATTAGTGATTTTTGATGTTACTAATGTAATTTTCTGAGTCACCATGAACCATGCCCATTTAAGATGGCAAACTTAATCAACAAATGTGTGTGTTCTGACTGCCTACCATCTGGCTGTTCCCCATCATTCCCCTTTCTTGGGCCTCCCTATTCCCTGAGACACAATAATATTGAAATTGGGTCAATTAATAATACTACAGTGGCCTCTAAGTGTTCAAGTGAAAGGAAGAGTCACAGATTTGCTCCTGATGAAGATGCTATAAAGACTGTTGAAATGACAACAAAGGATTTGGAATATTACATAAACTTGGTTGATAAAACAGCAGTAATTCACTCAAAATTTGAAAGAAGTTCTACTGTGGGTAAAATGCTATCACACAGCATAACATGCCATAGAGGAATCCTCATAAAAGGAAGAGTCAATCAATGCAGTGAATTTCACTGCTGTTTTATTTCAAGAAATCGCCACAGCCACCCCATCCTTCAGCAACCATCCAACATCGATGCAAAAAGATTCCAACTCACTGAAGGCTCAGACAATGGTTAGCATTTTTAGCAGCATGCTTTAATTAATGTAAATACATTGTTGTTGTTTTTAGATATAATACTGTTGCACACTTAATAGACTACAGTATAGTATAAACATAACTTTTATATGTACTGGGAAACCAAAAAATTTGTGTGACTTGTTTCATTGCAATATTATCTTTATTGCAGTGATCTGGAACCAAAGCTGCAATATCTCCAAGATATGCCTGTATCTCCTTTTGTAGAATGCTCATTTCTGGTTGTATTAATTATGCTTTTTATATTCTGTAGTTCAGACTATTTGACATCTGGGGTTTCACTGATCTTGGAGAAACTGTCCCTCCCAGGGTTAGCCAATTCCTAGGGATAGTAAATGGCTTGCCTGTGAGCCTGCCTTTTAAGTGCAAACTGATCAATCCAAAATTCACACCCTCAGGGCCATCTCCTTCAGGCTCCACACTCAGGGACACTATTCACCTGTCTTACTCACCACAACCAGACAACTAGGGGCAAGTTACTCAAAACATCCTGCTTATCCTGATTCACCCCTTCCTTCCCACAGAAACTACAATAAATGCTCTTACCCACCATTTTCTTCTTGCTTCCTTTACCTCTTGACTGATCCTGGTAATTCCCCACATTGTCTCCGCCCCCCTCCCCCAAAGTATGGGCCCCCACATGGTGTGACATGACCCCTCCTCTTAGGAACTGTAACAAACTATACTTTTGAAGGCAAACATCTCCTGATTTGTTGGCCTCACTATGCCTGAATAATATTAAAACCTACATTTTAAAACACTAGTAGTGTATAGCAACAAAGGTTTTGGTGTATTTACTTGTACTCTGAACCTTTACTGAAACCATTTATTAACCCTCGTTTTTGTGAATTGTTTGAAATTTTCTATATATAGAATCACATCTTAAAACAGAGTTTTATTTCTTCATTTTCAATTTAGATGCCTTGGGTTTTCTTCTTGCCTAATCCCACTGGGTAGGTCTTCCAGTACGAGGTCGAAGAGCAGTGGAGAAAGCAGGCATCCTGCCTTGTTACTGATTTGAGGGGGAAAGCTATCCACTTGCATCACTGAGAATGAGATTAGCAGTGGGTTTTTCATAAATGCCCTTTATCATGTTGAGGACGTTTCCTTCTAGTCTTAATTTGTTGAATGTTTTTATCCTGTTGAATTTTGAAAATTATTTTCCTGACCCTATTGAGATGCTCCTGTTGTGTGTGTGTGTTTTTTATTATTCTATGAATGTGATGTATGAAAGTAATTGATTTTTTAAAATATTAAAACACCCTTGCATCTCTGGGATAATTTTTTGTTGTTGTTGACACTTCTTTTATTGGGAAGCATACACAGGTCACTTCCCAGGGTGGAAAGCAGCCTGACGCCACTTGGCAAGACCCAGAACAATGTTGGCCAGAGTCAGGGATGCCACCATTGCTAGGACTAACCCCAGCATCAAAGAGGTGAGAGAAGAGGTCAACTCCTCCACGTCAGGGTTACCAGTCTTTCCCAAGAAGATCAGTGGCCCCACTGTGACATCTGCCTCTTCTGTCACGTGCCTGTGCCTGCGGGAAGCAGACTCTTGCCCCTGTCCCACCAGTCTCCTGGAACGACTTGGAATGCCACAGCTGCCCTTGTTACAGCAGTGACAGATATCAGCAGTGCCTTCTACTGGGGACCAGCTGTTGGAGGACTTGCTGAAGGAACAGGCTTTGTTTAGTTGGTCTGGGACTTGGTCAGCTGAAGTGACCTTCAGATGGCAGGTGATATATATCATGTTTCTGGAGTCATTAGCAAAGTGGAACACATCCACTGTGAACTGGATGTGTCTTACTGAGCATAAAGAAAATAATAATAGTATATTATTTTTAATGTGCTGTTGGTCTAGTTTGCTAGTATTTTGTTGAGAATGTTTATATTTATATTCATAAAAGATATTGTAGTTTTCTTTTCTTGTAGTATCTTTGCCTAACGTTGGTATTAAGGTAATGTTTTAGAAAGTATTTCCTCTTTTATTTTTTAGATGAGTTTGAGTAGGATTAGTGTTAATTGTCCTTGAAATGTTTACTGAATTCACCAGTGAAGTCATCTGATCCTGAACTTTGTTGGGGGAAGTTTTTAATTCTGATTCTGTCTCCTTACTTTCTTTTTAAAAAATTGAATTTATTGATGTGACATTGGTTAATAAAATTATATAGGTTCCAGGGGTACACTTATACAATACATCATCTATATATTGTACTGTGTGTCCATCACCCCAAGGCAAGTCTCCTTCCATCACCATTGCTCCCCCCTTTACTCTTCCCTACTTCCTCCCACCTCCTTTCCCTCTGGTAATCACTGTATTGCTATCTATCTATGAAGTTGTTGTTCTTTCCCCTATTTTTTCTTGAATCACTTTTGGTAATTTGTGTGTTTCCAGGAATTTTGCACCTCATCTAGATAAGCTTTGTTGGTATTTAATTGTCCATAGTATTCTCATACTTCTTTTAATTTCTGTAAAGATTGGTAGTAATGTCTTCACCTCTTTTTTTTCTAGTTGTTTTTTTTTTGTTTGTTTGTTTTTTTGTCTTCTCTGTCTCTCTCTCTTAATCAATATAACTAAAGATATGTCAACTTTTTTATCATTTTCAAAAAACAACTTTTGGTTTTTATTGATTTTCTCTACTGTTTTTCTTTCCCCATTTTGTTTATTTCTTTCATCCACTGGTGTTGGTTGTACTTTTTCTAGTTCTTCAAGGTGTGAGGTTAGATTGTTGATTTAACGTACTTCTTTTTTATCCTAGGTGTTTACAGCTATTAATTTTCCTCTAGCACTGCCATTACAGCATTTCCTAAGTTTGGGCATGTTGTGCTTTGTGTGTGCATGTGCACATGCGTGTGTCTAAGTATTTTCTAATTTCCCTTATGATTTCTTCTTCAACCCATTTTTTCTTCGACACATTCTTTAAGAATGTGCTGTTTATTTCAATTTATTTTCAAGTTTTTCAGTTTTCCTGTTGTTAGTGATTTCTAGTTTTATTTCACTATAGTCAGTGAAGGTATTTTTCAATCCTTTTAAATTTATTGAGAATTATTTTATGGCCTAACATATGGTTTATCCTGGAGAATGTTCCATGTACAATTGAGAAGTATGTGTATTATGTGTTGTTTGGTGGATTGTCTTTCATAGATCTACTACATCTAGATGGTTTGTAGTGTTGTTCACATATATTTCCTTATTGATTTTCTGTCTAGATGTTCTAACTATTATTAAAATTGGTATTAAAGTCTCTATTACTATTTGTTACTGTCTATTTCTCCCTTAAATTCTGTCAATAATCATTTCATATATTCTGGGGATCTGTTGTTTGGTGCATATATGTTAATAATTTTGGTGAATTAACCCTTTTATCAATTGTGTTTTGTAATGATCTTGACTTATTATCTATTTTGTCTAGTATTAGTATAGTCTCCCCAGCTCTTTTTTGGCTACTAGTTGCATGGAATGTGTTTTTTCAACTTTTTACTTTCAGCCTATTTCTTTCTTTGTCTCAAGTTATTCTCTTGTAAGCAGCATATTTAAATCATGTGGGGTTTTTTTAATCCATTCTGCTAGTCTGTCTTTTTAAAAATTGATTTAGAGAGTGAGAAACATTGATTCACTGTCCCACTTATTTATTCATTCATTGGTTGATTCTTGTATGTACTCTGTTGGGGGATCAAACCTACAACTTTGCCATATTGAGATAATACTCTAACCAATTGAGCTACCTGTCCAGAGCCTACTCTGTTTTTTTATTGGTGAGTCTAATCCATTTACTTTTAATGTACTGCTGATAATGAAGCACATACTTCTTTTCCTTTGCTATTTGTTTTCTCTGTCGTGGGTAATTTTATCAATTCCTCCAATGCTGCTTCTTTTGTGTTTGATTTTTTTTTCTAGTGTACCATTTTTATTAGCTTTTACTTTTCTGTATCTTTTTAAATTACTTTTAGTTCTATAATATGTATGTTAATATGCTTTGTAGTATCCCATAGGTCCCTTAGGCTCTGTTCATTTCCCTTAATTCTTTTTTCTTTCTTTCTACTCCTCAGACTGGGTAATTTCAGCTATCATATCTTCAAGTTTGCTGGTTCTCTCATCTGCCTGCTTATATATGCTGTTGAACCCTTCTAACAAATTTTTTATTTCAACTATTTTGCTTTTCAACTCCAGAATTTCTACTTGGTTTCCATAATTTCTATCCCTTTATTCTTATCCCCTACCTGCACATACACCATTCTTCTGATTTTATGTCTTTACCTGTGGTTCATTTCAGCTCTTTGAGCATATTCAAGATAGTTAATTTAAAGTATTTGTTCAGTAAATCCAAAAGTTCAATGTCTAGATTTCCTAAAAAATAATTGTTTATCTTTTCCTTTCTTTCTTTTTGTAAACACGTAATACTTGGCTTTGTAAGAATTACAATTTTTTGTTGAGATTAGACATTTTAAATATTGTAATGTGGTAACTCTGGAAATCAGATTCTCCTCCCCAAGAATTGCTATTATTGCTTGCTGAGGACTGCAATTATATATTTGTCTAGTTATTTTTCTAAAGTAATTTTGCAAAGACTGCATTGCTTATCATGTGTGGTCACTAAAGTCTCCTGTTCCATTATCTCTATAGTTAGCCAGGGACCTGACAGAGGTTCCCTTGCTTGCCAGTCTCTTTACTCATAAAATTCTTCCCTGGATGCTACAGCTATTCTCCTAGGCTCTAGAGTTCTGAAATGGTTAGTTCTGACAGTTCTTGTCAGCTCAATAGTTGTGTAAGTGGAGGGACCAATTTCTGGAGCTTCCTACTCTGCCATCTTCTGTGAAGTTCAACTCATTTTGTTTTAACTATTATCTTGAGTACAATTCTAAAATATATCAATACCCTTTCTTGACTGTATCAATACACTGTACAGCGAATACAATTTGTCTTCCTTTGGTTTTAACTGTATTGCAATCTATATATATAAAACCCTAATATGCAAGTAGACCGAACGGTGAAACAACCAAACAACTGGTCACTATGATGTGTGCTGACCACCAGGGCGCATGCGCAGAACATGGCAGGCATTGGCTGTAGGTGGCAGAGTGTGGAACATGGTGGGCATTGGCCACGGTGGGATGGTGAAGCAGGTGAGCGGGGTGCCAGACCAAGGCAGGGCACCAGTCGCTGTCATCAGGATGATCCTCTGGTGGTTACTGGAAATTCTTTGCTCCCACACACCATGGTCCCACAGGGTGCTCACATCTGCCACCAGCACCGGCACCTGCTGCTGGCACCGGCCCCACTCGCACCCGCCGATGGCACCAGAGCCACCACTTGCACCCGCTGCCACACCCAGCGCTGGTCCCAATTGCTTGGCACCATCAGTGGGGGTGAGAGGGGCCAGCACCATCAGTGTGTGGGAGCAGCAGCGGCGGAGGGGGGCTGCTGGCAGACAGGGGACAGGGCAGGGGGGAGCACGGCAGGAGGGACCACACAGAGGTGCAGAGGATGAGCTGAGATCCTTCCCTGTGCCCACTGCAGCCTTGCAGCCCACAGTTCCTTTCAAGGTGCACAAATTCGTGTACCGGGCCCTAGTATCTCTATAATGATCTCTATTGAACATTGAGGTACATATTGAAAGTTGATTTTTTTTTAAATGAGTTTACACAGCTTCAGGTGTATAATATGAAGTTGTCTATTTTACACAATTCTTAAGACAAATGTTAATGCTTTCTAAATCACCTCTTCACTCCACAGTTGCTAGGAACATGAACAGAGGGGAAGGGGGTCTTGTCTTCAAAAGGAGTCAAAGGTAGAATATTGTCTTCCCAGCATCATGTTAACTATCCATTCCAGCAAAGCTGGCTAACTAAGATATATAAAAATTATCCCTTCAAGACTAGGAGAATTTCTACTCTCTTTTTGTAAGCAGATACTTGATTCTAAGTTGGACTAAGCTTTCAAAACAGTTACTCTATAAAACAAACTAGTTCTTATGGAAAAAGTAAAAAAGAACAGAAAAGAAAAAAAGAAAGGAAGCAATGCCCAAGGTCCCCAGAGTTTTAAAGTTCAATTGTGATATCTTGTAGCTTTTAACTTGAATTTCCTCTTATTTACTTTGATGCCTTGCTTTCTACCCTAGAATTTGAATTTAAATTTAGGCATAAATCCTAAGGGTTTCCTGAATTGAAAATTAGGCTTTGAAAAGTTCTAAACCCCCATCAAAACAATGGAGTGAATTCAAAATTTTGGCAGCTAACATTGTGACTTAATGTAAAGCACATCTTTTATGCAGCGCTTACATTTTTAAAAGATTAAATGTATACTTTTTATCTTATTTTCCTCTCATCTCTTTCCTTTTGGATTACCAGGTTTATTCAATGGGCTCTTTTTCAAAGGGACTGGGGAAGTACCAATTTTCCTATGCTAATAAACAGTTTCACTATTATGTAATGTAATCCAACAGTAAATTACTAGTTCTTGCCCCAACATTACTAAAACTTGCCCCACATGAAGAGGAAATAATATCCCTTTATCCTGCTTTTGTGAGGTGATGATACATTTGCGAATTAAGACTCATAGTTTAAAAGTTAATAAATGCAACGATTTTAGCAAAGCTTGTTCCTGGCCAATTTGATTATGTCTTATTGTAAGTTTAACCGAACTCTCCATTCAACCTTCTAGAAAATTTACAATCTAGTTTGAATACATATGACTAGAGAACTAGCATGTAAAAATATAGAAAGGTAGCATAGTAAAATCCTATTATGGGTACCAAGGTCATAGTGTCAGTGAGTTGTGAGGGTTAGACTAAAACATAGTTCTCCTGACGCCAAGTGCTTTAGCATTAAGCTGAACTGGAGATAAACATATCTGAGTGAAAGAGATATGAAGACAGAAATCCCTGACAGGTGGAGAGGAATGAGATGGAGTTGGTGTCTGTATAAAAAGGAAGCAAGATGACAGGTCAGAATTCTCAAGCCTTAAAAACAAAATTAATTTTCTTCAGGTAAATAAGTAAACAAACATGTGAGAAACAATGCTGAAGGCCACATAGTAAGGGGGAGCGGGGGCAATCACGGGCCTCATCTCTGCAGGCAGCCTCAGAGTTAGGGTTTGGATATCATATAGAACCCAGAGGTAGAAGCAAACCAATCTAGATCCAAACCAAACCTCTTCTTATTAGCTATGGGCAAGTTAATTCATCACTAAAAGCATCTGGTTCCTCAATCTTTAAATAGTGATAATAATAAGAAATACAAATAAAAGTTCTCCTAGGGTTTTGAGCAATAGAATAAGGTAGCACATATATAGATAGCACACAGCAGATAGCTACTGAATAAATGTAGGTACTGCTGTTTTTCTATGGATTATACTGACTTGTTGTCAAGAGCATGGAATTTTGGAATCAGACATCAAGTATTCTATTGGTAGAATGTAATAGAAAACTCAACTACTACACAATAAGGAAACTTATTATCTCACTAAGTATAAATCTCAAGGTGGGACATGCTTCAAGATTATTTGATAAAACATTTCAATAGTGTGAACCAGACCAGGTTTTTTCCATTCTTCCATTCAGAGTGTGGTTTTATCACATAACTGGTTTCCTGATATTTATAGGACGGCTACAGTAGCATTCATATCTGATAGAGGAGAGAGAGAGAGCACTTCTCCAAATCATCAAAGTTCCTCCTGTGTCGTGAGTGGTCCAAGTCAGATCACATCTTCTCATATGAGGTAACTGTTGCCAAAGAAAAGCAAGGCTCCGATTGCTTTTAGGCCTTGATTCCTGAACCAATCAGCAGCAATGAGAACCGGATTGTTTGTGATTACCAGGCCCCACTTTTTGAGCTGGGGTCAAATTTGGGTTTACAGTATCAGACCCAATGTCCACTACCAAAAGCTTGGGTTCCAACGTTTACTTGGTACTTCCTTAGGCAAGTTATATAACCAGATAGAACTACTTGAATTTCCTCATCTGAAGTCTTCAGATAAAATGAGTATGAAACTGAATTAAGATTAAATAATCATGAAAACAAAAGGTTTGGCAGAATGCCTGAGATGTACCCAGTAAATGTTAATTATGATTATTATTTGTCTATACACTTTCATCTTATATAATAGTTTTTAAAATATTTGGTATAGTGTGAGGTATTTGAGAATATGAACAATATCAGTGTTTTTACATTTTTTACCTCCAAAGTCTTACATATAATAAATATGTATTTTACCTCTAAAGTCTGACATATAATAAATGTCCCACATATCTCTTTAACAAATGAATGAATAAATGAATATTTATTGAGTGAATGAATAAAAGCCTAAAACAATAAAGAGTAGATAGACAGACAACCAAATGGTGACTAGAGGAATTATAGGATCAGGAGAAATATGGAAACAAAATAGGCCAGACTGAGAAAGAATATATTGTGAAAAAAAATACTAGACCTGGAGACCTTTTCCCCTGAAGTCTAGAGTGGTTGCAGGAAGTGAACAAAGTAAATACAATTTGAGTTTAGGTAACTAGCTCATAGAGCAGGGGTGGGCAAACTTTTTGACTCGAGGGCCACAATGGGTTCTTAAACTGGACCGGAGAGCCAGAACAAAAGCATGGATGGAGTGTTTGTGTGAACTAATACATGTTAACACTGCTGCTGGTGAAGGAGCAGAGGGGAGAGCAAGAGAACCCTCTGCTCTTTCGGCTCCTCGGGCCGGATAGAACAGCCAAACGGGCCGGATCCGGCCCGTGGGCCATAGTTTGCCCATGGCTGTCATAGAGGCTGTGAAGTCTTTAGATATTTCATTTTATAATTAGATTAGAGGCCCAGTGTGCAAAATTCGTGAGTGGGTAGGATCCCTAGCGGCTGCTGGCTGCTGTCCGGGGCCTCCCTTCCCCTGGGTGCTGGCTGGGGCCTCCCTTCGCACCCGCCTTGGCCTGGCACCGGCCACTCACCTGCTTCACCATCTTGCCACGGTCCCGCTCTCATCAGGGCCCATCAGGGCTGAGAGCGCCTCTACTGCCGCCCACTGCCAGCACCACATTGCCAAGGCCCACAGTGTTCTGTGCTGCCCCCTGGTGATCAGCCCACGTCTAACTCCCAGTCAGTTGAACTCCCACCCATAGGGACAATTTACATATTAGCCTTTTATTATATAAGACTAGAGGCCTGTTGCATGAAAAGGTTCATATAATGGGCTTTCCCTTCCCCTGGCTGCCGGCACTGGTTTTCCTCCGGCACCTGGGACCCAGGCCTTCGCTCCGGCCTGAGCTGCCTTCAAGCCTTCACTGCCCCGCCCAGCCTCCCCGGGCCGGGTTGCACATGGGACGCCCGCCACCCCGGGTTGCAGATAGCAGGCCTGGATGGTGGCAGGGAAGGCGGGATGGCGCTGTCGCACCCTGCCTTCACTATGCAAATTAGCCGCCATATTTGTTGGCGGTTGATTTGCATATCATGCTGATTAGCCAATGTGAGGCGTAGCAAAGGTATGGTCAATTACCATGTTTGTCTATTATTAGATAGGATAACTAATAAATATTTGGATAAAACCCATATGAGTGCTTACTGCAATCTAGAGGAGGTAGATGAAATAATAATAGTTACTGAGTACTTGATATGTTCCAGACAGTATTTTTAGTGTTTCCCTGTATAAACTCAAATAATCCTCAAAGCAAACCCATAAGGTAAGTACTACTTTTTCATCCCCATTCCCATGTACAGATAAGAAAATCAAGCCCAGAGAGACTCAACAACTTGTCCAAATCACATAGATAGTAGCGAACTGAGATTTTTACCCAAAGAGTCTGATTTAAGAGTCTGTATGCTAAGCTATTACTCTAAACTGTGTAATAAGATAGGTTGCTAAGAGAAACCAGGTTACATTCCCAAACCATCATGCACCCAAGAGTTAAACGTGTTAGTGCTCACGAGGAGCACCACAGGCCTCCTAAGTCACGGAGAGTAGAAAGGCATAGCCAGTGGTACGTGACATATGTGCTCCCACTGGTCCTTACATTTCACTTTCATAATCCCTAGCTGCCGGGGCTGACCTGACCAGCAGCCCCTGGACGGAGGATGAACAGGTTACTCCGACAGTTTCACTGTGGGGGAGAGGGCTAAGAGACGGCCCGTGGACGGAGCCAGGCTGCCTCCATTGCCTGCCTCGTTAGCCTTTTATTGTAGTTTTTATCTTTAGATACCATCAGTAGGGTGAGCAATCTTGGGAGGACACATGTATTTACATTGTCCTCTAGGCAAGGGCATCTAGAGATTAAGCATAAGGATTCCAGTAAACACCTGGGGGTCTACACATTCACAGTCTTGTTTGGAAATATCAAGGAATAATTAGGGGCACTGCCTTTGACACTCCCCTAAGTCAGAATTCTGATAAACAGGGCAGGTGACCTTCCACACACTTCCCTTTTATCAGAATGTCCACCTTACAACTTTCCAATCAAGTCTCATGTGCTTCCCAACACCTAGCATATAACATAAAGGTTGTGGAGAGTGCCAACTAGACAAATATTTGTTAAGTGGATGATTTGTGTAGATGG
Organism: Myotis myotis; assembly: GCF_014108235.1. NCBI lineage: Eukaryota > Metazoa > Chordata > Mammalia > Chiroptera > Vespertilionidae > Myotis > Myotis myotis. The sequence continues at coordinate 78,097,725 of NW_023416357.1, forward strand.
ATGGATGGATGCTAGTATATATGATGTTCCCACCTGATTTCCACAGCAGATCAACCTCTTTATATTTGGTAAATTGTCATTAAATACTGGCTGCACTTTTCAAGATGCGACAATATGCTTCACAATAATGCTTAGAGTAATATGAAGGCGGCATGCGTCCTCTGAGATGCCCGCCCAGGGGATACGCTGGACCTGGAATGAATACAAGGCTGTGTGTCCCTTTCCAGGCACTCTCAGAATTGTTGCTGACCTAGAGAGGAAATGAACAGCAAGCTGCCTGGATGAAAGGAAAAGCTGGTCCAGGGCTCTCCAAGGGAATTAAGGGACTAGGGACTATCAAACTACCACTTTCCTCAAGAGGAATCTACAAACAGTAAAACAAAGACAGTCACTTCTAGACTTTTTGTTGTTGTTAAGTTTAGCATAGACTAGCCTTTGATCAGACTTCAACTTGAAATTCCTGCATTTTTTTCCCTTTAGCTCCATCTACCCAGCTGCTTATATGGTAATCATTTAAGGGGGTCAGAACTCCTACTCTTTCTAGAGAACTGTAGTCCCCCAAGAGTTCAGTTTCAAGAACCACATGGAAAGCACAGTACAGATTTCAGATACAGCTGTACAAATAAAGTGATCTGGAAACATAATAAAGATGACAGTTGAAATCACTGCATTAGAAATCTCTCTGCCTGCTGTAACTATTGGTCTCATCTCTTGCCCAGAAAATCTTTATTATGAAAAAATAAGTAAAAGCAATGTTATTTTCCTCTCTATGATGTTGTTTCATCTGTCATGTATGAGGAATAGTCAAGAAGCCATTTTCATATTTAATAGGTATTGGTGGAGGTAATTAGTTTATAAATTGGGCTTTTAAAAAAGTCACTGTGCCGATATACCCTTACAAGCAAATGTCTTTAGCTTTCAGCCTCTGAAGAAACAAAGTCAAAACTGCTGGAGCAAATTTCCTGGCTGGAGGCAAAACTAAAGGCTCTGGACCACAAGGAACACAGTGGGGAACCATACGAAAAAATGGTTCTTGAAAAAGACCAGGTATGTAGTAAAAGAAAGATCACCTTTATTTTAAAAGTTACCTAAACTGGTGTGAACTGACAATTCTGCAGTCTTTACTGGCTGGGTTGGAAGTTTGGGTTTAAGTTCAAGATGGCAAATAATATTTGTATTTGCTAAACATACTAGTAATTGTATTCCCTGATAAATATTTACATAATAATATTTTTAAAGTTTGTTTGACATGTATCCCTTTGAACCGTATTATCTGAATACTTTATTTAGCAAATGTTATTGACTATACAAATGTTTCTTAGTTTTCAAGGTTTCAATCAAGGAATAGTTTCTATGTAATAAAACAGTGGATCAGAAGATTTGGCATATGCTTTTAATCAATTCCTTTATAAGAAGTTATTAACCTCTAGATCTCTCGACATTTATATATGGTTATTATATAAATTTATAATATATATATTCTTAGAAAAACATATCCATGTGTTACAAAGGCAGATACAAACCCATTTGGCCTCATACACATGTATATAGGATATAAGGTAGATTAGCATTACCTACAGAATATCAGCAAGCATTATTTTTCCCAATCATTTCTAACTCTTAACATACTCATGTCCTTTATCATTGTGCTCTTCCATAGGATGGAAAAAAGATAGGGAAGGATGCAATAATTTCTTTTTTTTATTATTAAATCTTTATTGTTCAGATTATTACATTTGTTCCTCTTTCCCCCCCCCCCAAAACTCCCCTCCTTCCAGTTCCCACCCCACCCTCCACCCTCACTCCCCACCCACTGTCCTCATCCATAGGTGCACGATTTTTGTCCAGTCTCTTCCTGCATCTCCCACACCCCTTTCCCCCCCCAAGAATAGTCGGTCCATTCCCTTTCTATGTCCCTGACTCTATTATAATCAACAGTTCATTCTGTTTATCATATTATTTATTCACTTGATTCTTAGATTCACTTGTTGATAGATGTATATTTTTTGTTCATAATTTGCATCTTTACCTTTTTCTTCTTCTTCCTCTTCTTAAAGGATACCTTTCAGCATTTCATATAATACTGGTTTGGTGGTGATGAACTCCTTTAGCTTTTCCTTATCTGTGAAGCTCTTTATCTGACCTTCAATTCTGAATGATAGCTTTGCTGGATAAAGTAATCTTGGTTGTAGGTTCTTGGTATTCATCACTTTGAATATTTCTTGCCACTCCCTTCTGGCCTGCAAAGTTTCTGTTGAGAAATCAGCTGACAGTCGTATGGGTATTCCCTTGTAGGTAACTGAGTTTCTTTCCCTTGCTGCTTTTAAGATTCTCTCTTTGTCTTTTGCTCTTGGCATTTTAATTATGATGTGTCTTGGTGTGGTCCTCTTTGGATTCCTTTTGTTTGGGGTTCTCTGCGCTTCCTGGAGTTGTAAGTCTATTTCTTTCACCAGGTGGGGGAAGTTTTCTGTCATTATTTCTTCAAATAGGTTTTCAATATCTTGCTCTCTCTCATCTTCTGGAACCCCTATAATTCTGATGTTGGTATGCTTGAAGCTGTCCCAGAAGGTCCTGACACTATCTTCATATTTTTGGATTCTTTTTTCATTTAGCTTTTCCGGTTGGGTGTTTTTTGCTTCTTCGCATTTCAAATCTTTGACTTGATTCTTGAGATCCTCTGGTCTGCTGTTGGGAGTCTGTATAGTATTCTTTATTTCAGTCAGTGTATGCTTAATTTCTAGTTGGTTCTTTATCATAACATCGAGGGTCTCATTAGATTTCTTGTAGATCTCATTAAGTTTATCGGTAGCTTCTAGACAGTTCTTGAGAGACCTTAAAAGTGTGGTTCTGAACTCTATATCTTCCATTGACAATTTTGTCCTGTTTCTTTGTCTCCGCATTTTTATGCTTTCTTGGTGCACCCCCTAGTGGTCTTTGTGCGCAGTCTTGTTGTAGTTAAGCCTTGATTGTTGTAGTTAATACTGGGGGGATTTGACCTCCAGGCCAACTGGCTGTGAGAGTCAGCTGTGTCTGTAGTGGGAAAACTTCTGTCCTCTGGGGAGGTACTAATCTAGCCTTTGCCTGAGGCTATCCGGCAAATGGCTCTGTGCAGGGCTTGGGCGGGGCGGGTTGCAGGGGATCTACAGGGTGGGCGGAGGGAGCAGTTATAGCTGCTCTCAGTCCAGTCCCCAGAGGCTCTGCCTCTCAGAGTCCCAGCAACCGCTGCAAACCTCGGAGAGAAAGCTGCCCTCGCGTTTTGACCGATGCCAGACAGTCCCGATTCTCCCGTTTGAGTCTGGGTCCCTAGAGACTTGCCCAGAACTGGAGCTCAGGGCCTGAGCCTCCCTCCAGACTGAAAACGACAACCGCGCCCTCATCCAACAGCCTGCTCCGCACGCACCTCCGCACCTTTGTATTTTCCGCACTGCGCCTCCTCTGAGTCTTGGTATGCTATTCTCTTTCCTTCTAGTTGAAGAATTTCCCCTCAGCCAGCCTTCCTGTGGTTCTGGGTGATGTCCATTCCGTCTTTTAGTTGTATTTTTGAAGTGGCTGTGCAAGGCAGCATTCTCTGGTGTTTACCTATGCCGCCATCTTGGTTCTCCTCCACAGAGAAGGCTGGTTTGTCTTCATGATTCAATAATTTCTTTAATGAAAATTTTCAAAACCTCTAGCTGAGATAATTCCATTCAATGACTTGAGACCTGGTACATATTTATATCTGGAATACTTTGAATATGTAAAAAGAATAGTTATATACTTTGTTTCTAAACTTTTCTCCATTTCAGTACATTGAGAAATTACAAGCTGAAGTGAAAGCTTCCCAGGAGGAACTCACAGCCCATGTAAGCACTTCTTTCCTTTCTCATGTCTTAATTTATACCATTGTTATACTGGACGTGAACAGAAAATTTTCAGAAGTTATAACTGGTCATTCAAGCCCTGGCTGGGTAGCTCAGTTAGTGAGAACGTTGTCCCAATATGCCAAGGTTGTGGGTTCCATCCCTGGTGAGGGCACGTACAAGAATCAATCTCGCCGAAACCGGTTTGGCTCAGTGGATAGAGTGTCGGCCTGCGGACTGAAGGGTCCCGGGTTCGATTCTGGTCAAGGGCATGTACCTGGGTTGCGGGCATATCCCCAGTGGGGGATGTGCAGGAGGCAGCTGATCGATGTTTCTCTCTCATCGATGTTTCTAACTCTCTATCTCTCTCCCTTCCTCTTTGTAAAAAATCAATAAAATATATTAAAAAAAAAGAATCAATCTCTTTGTAATACTTTAAGCAATAAAACAAAAATTTTTTAAAAAAAAGAATCAACCAATGAATGCATAAGTAAGGAGAACAAGAAATTGATGTTTTTATCTCTCTCTCTCTCTCAAAATCAATATATAAAAATAAATACATAAATAATAACTGTGGTGTTTTTGCTGCAAACCAAATCACAAGACTAAGAGTCAGTATTTTTATACAGAGTTGCATAATAGAATTCTGATTTATGTGGATGCTAAAACATAAAACTGAGTTCCTATATAACCAGGTGGTCTGATCAGGTACCACCAGGATAAAACAGCTGGAAACAAAGAGTAGAAAGACAAGGAAGCCAGGCTAGTTTAGTGAGTTACATGGAAGTGGAAATTTTAGACACATTGAATATAGGCCTACAGCAGTTCTTCTTAAACTTTAGCACAGCAAGAATTATCTGGAAAACTTTTTCTATTTATTTATTTTTAATGTAGAGTATTTTTAAAAACACGTTGCCTAGAGATTCTGCTTCCTGTATACCTAGAGTGGAACCTGAGGCTTTGTATTGCTAGGTGATGCTAGATTCAGGTAATGCTGAAACTGCCAGTCTTTCAACACTTTCAAGCAGCACTGTTTACTGTTGTATATATACTGTATTCGTTCTGCCCCAGTCTTATGATTTTTAGCTGATCATAGAAACAAATCTGATACAGAATTGTCTATCTTCAACAGGAAGTACATCCCTGAGAGAGACCCTATGAATTTCTAGGGTAGATTTCATTTATATTTTAGCCTCGCTTTACTCAGAGAACAACTAATGAGCAACTCCTGCCACAATACCCTTGTGCATCCACGCACATAAATCAGCTGTCACCCTGACGCTGTCCCATCCCAAGGATCTGAACAACCTTGATGCCCTAAGCGCTTCCTCAAAGACTTGCTCACATCTTTAGTGACCTCTGTCTACATCGTGGGTGTCATGGGATGGCTTCTCAATTAAGAACACTGGCCAGTCATGTTAAATGGCCAATATGAACAACAAACCTCTCTGGGGACTCTGAGTGAGACCTGAGAGGCAGTAGTCCAGGAGTCCTACAGAAAAACAAACAACCAAACAAACAAACAAAACCCCTGCAAAATAATAAATTCTAGTCACCATCCCTTTGGGATTTGAAATGAGCTGATCCAGATAAAATCACCGTAATTGTCCCAGTTTTGCGCTGGGATGGAGAGGAGCTAACCGGCTGTGGCAGTTAGCAGAGCTTTTAACTCTAAATTCAAAATCTTTTTTCACCTTGTATGCTCAGTTGACCAATATTGGAAGTGACTGAGGCTGCTTTTGTGCCACTGTGACATCTTCAGACAGAAGTCTGTCTTATTAGCCCAGTATTCTGTCCCCCGGGCTCTCCCCTGACCGGCCCCTGCGGATGCCGGATAATGGCTCTTGTCAGGGGACGTCCCCTCTGGCCTGACTGATACCTACAGCCAGATGCCCAGCGGGGGTTTAGCTCAGAATTTTTTAGGGAGAGCAAATAATTCACTAAGGTTCTGAATAGTAGCTTCCAGCATCTCTTCATGAAAAACTGATGAAAAAACATAGGCATGGGCGCCTTAGGGAAATTCCTGTGGTGTCTTCTTCCCTTGCCTAGTTCCTGTGGATGCTATTCCTGTCCCCCACTGTTCCCATCCCAGGCTTGTCTGAACTGGGACTGCTTCCTTGTTTGAGGGCATTGATACCAATGACTGAGATTTCTCCTACATGATTGTTCCAACATTCAGATTTAATATAGCAGTGTGACCATCAAAGTTTTGCTTCAACTCATCAACAATACTTAAATAAAGAAAAATATGAATAACACTGATTATTGCGAGTGGATTATGTGTATACTGTGCAGAAGGTGCTTCATATATTCTATTTTAAATCTCAGCACAACTCATCAAGGTAGGCATTATTTTTCAGACAACAAAACTGAGATTTAGAGATTAGATCACTTGTCACACATGCTAATGCTGAAACCCATGCTTTTTCTCTCACAATTTGCTGCCTCTCCAAACTATATTCCTACATGCCATTTACGGAATCAATCAGTGTTTATAAAGATTCTATCTCCAATCTTCTTTCTCTCTAGGTGACTCACCAGTTCATAATGCTTCAACTCTCACTTCCATGCAAATAACCCCCTCCACCCCTACCAAGTTCCTCCTATTTTAATCATCCCCAGATTACAGCTCCTTGGTGCTCCAGTAAGCATTGCTTAAAACATTGTTCCCGGAAAAAAACATTCCAAATGATGTTAATAGATATTTTCGGGAAAATATGGAAAAGGCATTGGAAATTAAGTTAAATGGGTGTTTTCCTACAGGACTTACCAGTGTATAATCAATCTCCAAGAAAGGACCAGAGCGTGATTATTTGTCTTTGGTGTTTGACAATAAATGGCATTTTAAACACACAGGTTTGGAGACTGCTGGCCAATTACATCGAATTAAAGCACTGTGCTTGCTAAATATCACCTGACTATCTTGCTGACATTCCAGGCTCAGCATATATAAAGTCAAAATTATCATCTTCTATTCCCATCTCTTAAATATGCTCCCCTGTATTCCCTAGTCATGGTGAATAATACCACACTGCTGGCATTTATTCTAGATGGAAGAAGCAGTATTAGAACCCTACCTCTCTCTGCCTCCATCGCCAGTTTAGACTCCTGCTGAGCCCTCCCTTCCCAATCACAATGTATCCCACTCGCTTTCACATCATTGGCCCTGGCTGCAGAGGCGAGAAAGGCTAAAATCAACATGGAAAGATTTGGGATGGGGCAGAAAACTAAACAGAGCCAAGAATTAGCACTCACAGGGAGAACGGGTGTCTCATGGGAAGAGCAGAAAAGAGAAAGGGAACTAAGGAACCAAGGTGGTGGGAAGGGAACCCCATAGATGGGGTGAAAGCTCTTTCGGAAGATTGAAAGGCTCCTGGGAGTTCTGGGGATGCTTGAGATTAGGAAATGAGTTGTCAGGCAGTATGTGTTGTGTGTAAAGTTTGGAATTCCCATTTGGGCCATGCCTCCTAAATGTAACACTATTGTAGGCCTTGACCGCCCTAGTAGTCTTGTTTCCCTGACTCCACCCTGAGGGACATTTCCAAAAGACCATCCCACCCCTCATCTCCCTCTTCTCACTCACTCCCCTCTCTCTGGCTCATGCTGAACAGGCCAGTAAGATGGACCTGCTGTCTTTACATATCCAGGGGCAGCTGGTGCTTGTGACTTTGCTCTCTCTGTTTGCTTGGTCTGCCAGTGGTTCTCAACCTTCCTAATGTCGCAACCCTTTAATACAGTTCCTCATGTTGTGGTGACCCCCATCCATAAAATTATTTCTGTTGCTACTTCATAACTGTAATTTTGCTACGTTATGACATCTGTATTAGCTCAAAATATGTTTTATTGACATTATCTGTTTATACATCCATCTCCCACTAGACTTGAAGGTCATTAAGGGCAGCACCAAGAATATGTTTCTGTACCCACTACCCCAAGTGCTGAATTGAATTGAATTTTACTCCAACCATGTCCTTTCCTGTTTCAAAGCCTAGAGTAAGAAAACGTTTGCCCATTATCCCAGAATAAAGTCCAACCTCCTGAAAATGAGGGCCTGACTCCTTTTCCTGCCTCCTCTCCATCACACATCTGTGACCCCCAAGTACACCCATGCATTCCTGTCCTGGAGACTTTGCTCCTGGTATATTTTTCACCTAGAATATCTGTTCCCACCGTTGTGTTTGCCAGAGTTTTCTTATTCTTCATTGATAGTGTTCCTTCCAGGAAGTTTCCCCTCACCATCAAACTAGAATTAATCTCTCCTTACTTGGTCTTCTCACAGATCTTCACTGTCCCTTTCTTCGGTCACTTGTCACACTCTGACCCCCAAAAGATTATTTGATGTGGCCTGGCTCTTCCCCAAGACTGTGAGCCCCTGGAGAATAGGAGCAAGTCTGCTTATCTTTATGCCTCTCACGTGTCTGGCTCAGGGCCTTGTACAGATTTCATCGAAATGAATTGTTAAAATGGCTAAATTAAAAATAACCTTATCCCGGTATTTAAATCTCTAGGAAAATTACTTTATGATATTTTATTCCTTAAAAATACTGGTTACATAAAGCATTACTTTAATCTGAAATTGATATTTTGAAAATATAACATGAAAGAAAAAAAGGTAATGATCTCTTAGAATAGAAATAAAAAGAAAAATAACACATGAAGAAAACAGAGTCGTGGGAAACCCCTATTTCAGCAGCAGTAAGAACATCTAAAGGAAACTATGGTCTTAACATGAAAATTAACAACATAGGGGTCCTGGCTTCCTTTTATTAAGAGTTTACTTTTCTAGAATCCAGTAATTGAATTATATTATTGTATAATTAAATTGACAGCTATGGAATGAAGAGGAAATACAAGCCTAAACATTTCAGAGTGAGTTGTCACTGCTAATATTTTGATGATTAAAATTTCTTTCCATTATCTTTACTTTGCCTAATCACTTTGCTTATATTTTCAAAAGATTACAAAGGGTTGCCCTTCCCAACGCATACATGGGTACTCACTCTGAGCCACCCACAGGGCTAACCTGCCTGGGTGTTTTTATAACTCCCTCCCACATGATTACTTATCTACTTAGAGACCTAGCGAGCTTAACATGTTAAGCGCCCAGACTGTTTTGTCTTCCGGAGGGAAAGTATAGTGTCAGTCACCGGTGACTGACTGGGTGCTTAACGTGTTAAACAGTATTTGGAGTGAATGTTTACAATCACTTAAAGATAATTGTCCGTGTTAGGGCAATTTGAGTCAGGACTAGGGATTTTCATGGGGGTGGGCGGGGCAAGGGGGCATCCTTTTAAAATTAATGCCTTCCAAATTGTTAAATCCATTACTTGCCTATTTTTAACATTCTGGGGGTATAAATACTCAGCCCTGGCCCTCCACTCCATCATTGATGATCTGGTTATCTGCAGTCGTCCAGAGGTTTGCCTCCCCACCCTCACCTCCATCCCAATGGCCAGCTACCCCCAACACCTGACCAGTGCCAAAATTTCTATATTTTATGGGGCTATTTCAAAAAGAGAAATCTGGATAACTGGGTGGTAGACACCCGAGTGTTATGTCATTCTCTATACTGTTCTGTATGCTTAAAATATTTCATAATAAACTGAAATTTTAAAATATCCTGAAGAAGGAACCCTTCCAGTGAATAAAACAGCGTGCTTCAAGCTGTAGGATAGATGAGCATGTCTTTGAAGTGAGAAGCTCCTGAGGACATACTTAGACTTGGTAGCAACGGTCCTGAAGCTCAGCATCAGGAATGGAGGGCGTGGAGGAGCTACCAGGAGAACCCCAGGAAGTTGGTTTAACTTCTCCCTTTCCTTCTCAAAGGAAGTTCTCAACTGTCATTTTGCTTTCTAAGTTGAGAATCTACAAGAGCCCCCAATTTAGATCAAATGCAGACTTCTCTCCCCTAGAATTCCTGGCCCTCTGCTAATTGGTCTTTTCCTACTATCATAGAGGAGATGGGCTTCCTTTGTTGCCTTGCTGTTTTTGGTTGCCTAAGTATTCATTAACACGCTTAGCAGCATTACCCTGGTACTCTTTTCAGTGGCATCTCTCCCATTCTGCACAGCCTTAGAGGGCCTATACTTCAAAGTATCCTGTCAGCCCTAAGTAAACTGGATTCTAAATATTAATTTAGGTGAAGCAAGAGAAGAAAAAACAGTGGTATATTTTAACAGTGATGCCCTGGCATCATGACAAAGGAGTTGTGTTGCTGGGACCAGAACTGCTCTAGTTCCTGTCTATATCTAAATTACATTCCTGACCTTTTAGGAACCACCCAATCACCCTAGTTAGCTTGAAGAAAATTCTCTTTGTCTTTAAGCTAGCAGAATCAGATTCAGTTGTTTAACTGCTGAGGGCTATAATTCTTAGGGAGAGAGAGAAACATCAATAATGAGAGAGAACCATTGATCGGCTGCCTCCTGCCCACCCTTAACTGGGGATGTAGCCCACAACCCGGGCATGTGCCCTTGACCGGAATTGAACCTGGGACCCTTCAGTCTGCAGGCCAACACTCTATCCACTGAGCCAAACCAGCTAGGGCTCTTATGCTATCTATTTAAGTAGTTCTCAAAGTGTGGCCCCTGGATCGGAAACATTGGAGTCACCTGGTACCTGTTTGAAATGCAAATTCTGAGGCCCTGGCATATACCTCCCGAACCAGAAATTCTGCAAGTGGGGTCCAGCAATATGTGTTCTTAAAGTTCCCCAGGTTATTCTGATCATGGCTAATGTCTGAGAAGCGCTAAACTGTCCAATAAAGTCCCAACCAATGTCAACTTAGACCCTTTGTTCTTACTAGAATCACTGTCCCTGGCCAGCATCTCGCTGTTGGGAGCCAGCCTCTCTGCCCTCATGCTCCTGGCTCTGGGAAGCCTCCAGGCCTGATTCTTAGTACAACTAGCTGGGATCATAGCACATAGGACATGTTCATTCAACTCATGAGCCTAATAGGAATGATCTTCCTGCTCCTTTCCCTCTACTCCCACACTTCTGTGTGCTCTAGACGTATCACTTCATTCCCGAAGCTTGGCATGACTAATTCCAAGGTAAAGTGACAGTAAGTAATAACACCTTAGAGCAGCGGTTCTCAGCCTGTGTATCACGACCCCTTTGGCGGTCGAACGACCCTTTCACAGGGGTCGCCTAAGACCATCCTGCATATCAGATATCTACATTATGATTCATAACAGTAGCAACATTACAGTTATGAAGTAGCAACGAAAATAATTCTATGGTTGGGTCACAACATAAGGAACTGTATTTAAAGGGCCAGAAGGTTGAGAACCACTGCCTTAGAGTCATGTAACAATTTATAGTTTCCTAAATGCTCCCACCCACATTGCATCATTTATTTTTCACAACAATCCTGTGAGGCAGGTACGGCTCCTCCTCTATCAGATAAAGAAAGTGAGAGTCAAGAGAAACAGTAAGAAGCCTTGACTATTCTCTGCAAACAACCAGTCAGTAGCAAAGAAAAGAGTCGAATGTAGATATTCTGACTCTAGGTCCTGTGTTTCATAAGCTTGATTTTACTCTTAATTCAGATATTTTGTTGAATGTACACACCAACACACACGCTGTTTGCGTCGATTATTTTTTTATGATCTTTTAACTTTATTGTAATCTACAGACCTCATGGCAGAGCTAATCAGCCTGAGAGACTTTGGTAGTAGAATCTACTAGAGCACTACCAGGAGCCAGTGTAGGAATAGGGAAGTTCCTTGCCAGTGGGCCATTCTTTTAGAGCCAGACATGTCAATCTAAATGGAAAATTCCTCAATGATTATTTAGGAACAGAACCCATTGGTACTGAACAGCAGCACATGGGATAAATCTCAGAAATATTTCCATAGTGTTAGTTGATTATATTACAGTTAACCCTCTCTGCATTCCAACCTCACTGGTTGGATTATCCGGACTGGAGGGCTATTTGCTTTTACTTGAACCCTTTAGGTAGATATTTCATGGCTCATCTCCCACATGCTTGGTCTGGAGAGGCTAAGGCTTTCAAATCCCCTGTGAGTGTTGCTGCCAAGCATCTCTGTGAGCTTAGAGGGGAAGGGGGTCCAAGCTCTCCCTCCACACCAGCAGGTTGCTCATAACCCAGTCAGTTCTCTCGGAGCTGCCAGCATGAAACACATCCTGCCTGGCAAGGCGTGGCTAAATAGCTAATCTCTAGCACATTGATGAGCAATATTCAAAGTAAAACTTTAGAGCTTTACCGGGATCTCATTTAAATAATCTCAATCAATCTCTCTCTCTCTCTCTCTCTCTCTCTCTCTCTCTCTCTCTCTCTCTCTCTCTCTCTCTCTCCTTAAAAAGCTAAGGCATAATAAATTGTTATGGGAACCACTAAATCTTAGCTGTAGGATCAACCAGTAAAGGCAGATTGAAGGGCAGGGACCCAAAGCATCAGTTTGGTTAGCACAACACCCAAGCCTGGATTCTGGCTCACATTTTCCCCTTTCTGACCAGATTTGAGTCTGGTTTCTTTATTTTCTATAGATGACATATAAGTTCAAGCTGAACAAGTACTCAAGGACAATTCCTGTCACCCCAGCTACTTTAGAACCACTGCATGTGTCTGAAATTTGTTTAGCCCCCTGATTGCACACGTGGTGTAATCCTTGCACTTTTTTGTTAAGTACCTATTAGCTAACTATGCATTTCTTCAAATATATATTTCAGTTTCTTGCTTTATAAACTTGGACTTCTCAAACCAACATCCTTTATAAAGAATATAAAGAGTTTACTTCCAGTGGGCATGGCTCAGTAGTTGAGCGTCGACCTATAAACCAGGAGGTCATGGATCAATTCTTGGTCAGGGCACATGCCCAGGTTGCCAGCTCCATCCCCAGTGTGGGGCATGCAGAAGGCAAGCCGATCAATGGTTCTCTCTCATCATTGATGTTTTTATCTCTCTCTCTCCCTTCCTCTCTGAAGGCAATAAAAAAATATATTTTTTAAAAAAGAATATACACAGTTTAGAGGCCCAAACATTCCAATACAGATTTTTGGTATAATCTATACTTGTCAAAAAATGGAAATAATGTAATATTGTTCAAAGAATTTTTCCATTTGCTAATTTATATATGTAAACTTGCAGCCATTAATGCTCACAGAGAACTCACCCTATACTATTACTACAGCATCTAAATGAAATCATTTTAAGATGAATGAGTTATACCCTTTCATTATGGAGAATACAAAGATAAACTATTTATATGAATCATGAGGGGAGTTTAAAAGACCATTGGTCCTGCTACCCAATCACCACCAGGGAGGATAGACATGGAGAGCCAGGCATTGGGCTTGAGCCTCAGGACCTATGATGGTTACTACAGTTCCATTCCTCTTATCTGTGGAAAGAAGCTAATTAATATCATTACTTCACCTCGTAGGGTGATCCGGAGAGTACAAAAACTCGTGAAATGAGCTAATACATATGAAATAGAGTATCTAATATATATATATACTAGAGGCCCAGTGCACAAAAATTTGTGCACTCGGGGGGTGGGGGGGGAGAGGGGGGGTCCCTCAGCCCGGCCTGTGCCCTCTCACAGTCTGGGACCCTTCGGGAGATAACGACCTGCTGACTTAGGCCTGCTCCCGGGTGGCAGAGGGCAGGCCCAATCCCTAGGTGCAGCCCCTGGTCGGGCTCAGAGCAGGGCTGATTGGGGAGTTGGGGCGCTGCCTCCGTCACTCACAGAGCAGGGCCCATCAGGGGGGTTGGGGCTCTGTACCCTGTCACACACAGAGCAGGGCGGATCAGGGGGTTGGGGCGCCACACTCTATCACCCACAGAGCAGGGCCGATCAGGGGGTTGGGGCGCTGCCACTGTCACACTCAGGGCAGGGACGATGGGGAGGTTATGGCTCTACCCTGTCACACACAGAGCAGGGCCTGTGGGGAGGGGGGGTGTTTGGGGCACCGCACCCTGTCACACAGAGAGCCGCAGGGCAATCAGGGGGTTTGGGCGCTGCCCCCTGTCACGCTGATCCCGGTGCCGGGAGGCCTCGTGGCTCCGCTGATCCTGGTGCTGGGAGGCATATAACCCTTTTACTATATAGGATAGAGGCCTGGTGCATGGGTGGGGGCCGGCTGGTTTTCCCTGAAGGGTGTCCTGGATCAGGGTGGGGGTCCCCACTGGGGTGCCTGGCCAGCCTGGGTGAGGGGATGAGGGCTGTTTTCAGGCTGGCGGGTGACTGAAGCTCCCAACCGCTCCTTTTTTTCTTTTTCTTTTTTATTCTGGGCCAGCTTTAGCTCTGAGGCTTGGCTCCAGCTCTTAGGCCTCAGCTGCTGAAAGCAGGTATCTGGTTTGTTTGGGTTCTATAATCAAAACACTGTTTCAACTCCAGCTCTGAGATCCTGGCTGGCTGAAAACAGGTTTCTGGGGTTTTGTTTAGCTTCTATATTTGTAACAATGTTTCAAACTGCAAGCTCAGAGGCCGGCAGCGGCAGACGGGGAACGTTGGAGTCCTCCGTCACTGAAGCAAGCAAGCCTCATGTTCGCTTCAGTGAAGCTCCCTGGCTGCCGGCCGCCATCTTGGCTGGCAGTTAATTTGCATATCGCTCTGATTAGCCAATGGGCAGGGTAGCGGAGGTATGGCTAATTACCATGTTTCTCTTTTATTAGATAGGATATATATATATATATATATATATATATATATATATATATATACTATGGTTCAAAACTTTTATTAACAGGTGTCCCATAATGAACGGTTTCAGTAACTGTTCCACAATATTTATGGGGTTGTGGTTAATGATCTGCTAGCATAAAGCACCTCATTTCAGGCTGCCAGTTTATTTTATAGGAGGTGCTAGGAAATTGATTAATCAGACTAAAAACTACTTTCTGAGGAGAATCTTGTCATGTTTTGTCAGTACTTCCTCAGCTCATTTCTTCTCTTGGAGAATGTCTTTTTATGCCTTTGTTAGAATGATCTCCTTATATTTGTCATTTTACTTGTCTTTATCCCCCGTTAGGTAAGTTTCTTGGCAGTAGAGCCTTGCTCTAATTTATGGTGTCTGCCATGTAGTAAGTTCTCAGTAAGTCCTTGTTGAATGAATGAATGAATCAATCAGTGAGTTAGTGAGTTAATGAAGGTGAACAGCCTTTCAATTCAAGAAGTACCATTTCAGGTCCCACAATTTCTAAAAGAGGATGTCACTTCCCACCCCAACCAGCTGACCGTTTCTAGCAGAGAGCTTTGTGCTTAAGTGTATTCTGGGGGCTAACCAGAAGTATTATCTTTGGCTCAATAGTTAGCTTTCTAAAGCTTGAATGGAAGGAAACATCCCAGAGAAGTAACTGAACTATAGTTGTTTTTTTTTTCTCAAATAGATACCCCCAAATCATTCCTGAATTAAGTGAGATCAGCAGGAAGCCACATTTCTAGACTACATCAAGTTTCCCTAGAATTGTTTTTATTGAATGGGCGAAGGTTACCAATTATTTTCTAATGAGTTAATTCTGAAATGAGATTTTATGTTGGATTTTATAGAGAGAATATTGAAAGGTACAGTGGGGAGGGCATAAAAAATATCAGATCAGCAAACGCAATAGTGGGTTTTATATGCAGCCAAAGGCAAACCATGTAAATAGTGAAAGTAGTCTTTCATTACTATAATTATAGTCTAGTTGGTATTGCATAGTTTTTTAATCCCCAGCTATTTATGATAATCTAGCTGGCAAATTCAACTGCACTCAAAGGCTGTGTAAGTAATGCAGACAAGGGAGGAGGTCAGAGCAAGTCAAAGAGGGAAGAGGTCAGAATAAGCCATATGGGTCTGGAGAGTTCATGACTTACATAAAACTGAATAAAGTCCAAGTTAGCCAGGTTAGCCTGTTTTTCAGAAGATGAAATTTCATATTTTTGTGTGAAATTTTCTCATTTATAAATGTTGGCAACTAATTCAAATAAAATAGAATTCTCTGTGTGGTAAACAAAACACATTTATAGAAAGCCTAACTGTAAACTTTATACTGGATTTTAGGCTTAGAATGCTATTTTCTTACATCTTTGACATATAGATTCAGTTGGCCAGAGCAGAAGAGATCATGGAGGCATGTGCCTAGGAGGTTTCTAATGGGCTATATCAAGAAGTGGTACCTCACTTTTGCACACATTCCATTGGCTAGAACTCAGTCATGAGGCCACATTCATTGCAAGGAATACTGGGAAAGGTATTCCAGCTATGGACCCATGAAGAAGAGGGGAGCATAGATTTTGATTGTCATTTATCTTCTCTTGGATCTATAAGTATGGACAATTTATCCCCAGAGTGAAGGACATTAGAAATAGTTTTATTATTATTATTATTCCTGTGAAATCTGGGATTAAAATGTATGCCATAAATAACAATTTAGTGGTATGACAGAGAATTATACAATATCCATTCATGTCTTGCTCCATGATATTTAAAGGACAGAAATATCACATTCCCTTTTTTAAAAATAAATCAGATCTTATGATATTGTTAGGAAATTTGGTCTCAGTTATTTGGTAGAAACAGTAGCCTTCTCTCCTCCCTGGGGTTTGCCATCCAAAAGTTGAGGAACATTATTTTCGAGTCAATTGTAGCTGCCCTTTCCCCTGCTCTGTGCCCATGCCGATGAGCCCGTTCAGAGACCTGTGGCTCAATTTTAGTTCAGTTCTGTCTTAACAGATTTGTAGGAGCTACAGGTCTATATACATAGCACGCAGAGTCCAACCATTTCTCTAAACCTGCCTATTTGAGGCCTTGCTTCCCAATAGACCTGGGTGGAAATGAAGTACGGTCCCTACCATCTGAAGAACCCCCAATACTTCATTTTCTTTGTTTTGGATGAACCAACTTCCTCACCTTACGTTTGTTTATTTTCTTTCCCTTCTCAAAGCACCAGACTCTATCACCTTCCTACTTGAGGTATTTTTAGATTCTATTAATGAGACCAGGCCTCTCAACCAAAGGCTTTTCAGGTACTCAAGATTCCATAAATGAATGTTAATTTCTTCTCCTTGCATGTGAGTGAGGGCTGGTGTCACTGATGAAGCAGGGGCAATTTCTCTTTATAATGTTGAAGTTTCCAGATTGATTTATTTGAAACTTACGGGATTGTCTAAAGAGTTACGTAGAAATGTATGCCTGGATTGTTGAGTGGAAATATAATGTATTTTATTTCATTGATAAAGAAGTATTAAAATTACTAAGTGAAATAAAATCTGAGCTGTTAGCTTAGCAGCATTGAGATTGATTCTGATTGTTTATTTACATGTTAGATAGCTTCTAAACCCCAATGACCAGTCTATTATCCTTACTACGTTTATTAGGTGGTAACATCTTAAAGAGGAAATGTGAACTCTTACCCAAGAATCATGAGGCACAATAGTGTCGCTGACAAGTTCTGAGAAGAAGAGAGAGACAGGATTATCACCTCTCCTTCCGCTCTGTAGCTTCTCCTTCACAGTGGCCCACGCCCCACACACCCCTCCCCACCCCAGGAAACTGGGGAAGTGAACTAAATTTAAGAAATGTCTGAGCATCAGCTGTTTGTGTGAGACATTTCCCCCTCTGAGCATGCGCAACAGACGGCCTGGGGCTAAAGGCCCACCCTACTGGCCTACTAGTTGTGTGACCTCGGGTAGGTTGCTCCATCTCCTTGAAGCTCAACTTCTACATCTTCTAAATGATGATGATAAATATATCCAGCTAACAGGGTTGTCATGAAGATCAAACGGGTTAAAAGAAAATCTTAGATCACTACCTGCCGCATCTTAAAACTTACATAGGTGCTTGCTAACTAATAAAACAAAACAAAAAAACAAAACAACAAAAAGCCAACAAACATTCCTATGGTGAAAAAATGCTCTGAAAATTTAGCATCATGATTATCTGTAAAACAGGATAATCATAGAACCTGCCTCAGGAGAGTTGTTGTGAGGATTAAATGAGATGATTCAGGTAAAGGGCTTAAAATATTGCCTGGGACATAGCCAGCACTCATTAATGTTGATGTTAATTGCTGCTGCTGCTGCTGTTGCTGCTATTGCTTTATCCTGATTATCATTTGAAATATATGCTTTGACATGTATCTAACAGTTTAAAAGCATAAATTTTCAATACCTGACTCCGTTTTGTTGAGCTTAACTCTTAAGTACTTCACTGTATTCACAATAAATACATGTCCCTGTTAAATCCAAAGATTTACTAATTCTTATAAGCACTAATTCTTGTAAGCACTTATTCTTTCTGCCCATGAGAAGAGTGTGTAGGAGACTGTCTGCACCTGCCAAGGGAGGCCCCAAGGAATGAATACTGGCGTCTTTGCTTACCTTCACCTGAATAAGAACACTGTGATTGTGTTAGGCAGCTGTTGATGCCACAGGGAATGGAAAACTACGGCTGAGGAGTTTTCCAAGAGAAAGAGATTATCTTTGATGCTTAGAGGTAATTCTGACCACACTCTTGTCCCTCCACCTTTGCCTCCCTAGTTTTTAGTATCTCAGAACCCCTGAAAAATGTCTTTCTGCCTGATTCTCTCTAGTTCTTGCTTGACCCCATAAACAAACATCCCTACTGGGAGTTCTGGTGATGCACATTCCCCCTGTTGGAAATACAATGCAGCCAGCTGACTTGGCCAAAGTGTCTTTGACATTCATTTTTGAATGCACATTTCTGGAAACTTCAGTGAGTCTTTCTTGGGGGAGCCAGGAGAGGGAGGAGGGGTTCGGCTGGCAGGTACTTTCCAAGAGATCTTTTTGATGCTATTCTTCACTTTCCTAATTTCAGTGCCCAAGATAGGACTTAAGCTGTCCCTGTTATATTCGTCTGTCCCTTTTCTGCTTTGGCATTTCCATTCTCAAATACTCTGTCAGGAATTCCTCTAGAGTAGAACCCCCTTCAATTGAATTGAATGAGGAATTCAGAATTGTGGAGAATTTACTTTTAAGCAAGTAAATTTTAATGTCGTTTCCTAGAATGTCAATCTTCTGTTTTGAAAAATAAAAGAGGAAAGTTGTTTCTAATTTTGAAAATGTTAACTTAAGTAACTGCTTATATGCAGATGTTTATCACTTGTAGTGTTTCAAATATAAATAATTCTATCTTTTGCCCAATCTCTTCCCTTTGTTTTAAGTGCCCTTTATTGAGAGCTGACATAAACCCCACTGGGAGCCTACAGGGAGAAAGAAGGGGTCCAAGAGAGTTCTCTTGAGCCTTTATAACTGAGAAGGTATTGCCATCGCCTTGGAACTTGTAACAGTAATCAGCAGCCATATGAATAAATGATTTAGACAGACTTGTTTAAATGTTTGTGATTCTCAGAGAATAATCAGCTCAAGTGTTGACAAATGGTTTAGGAATGAGTTACCTTAACCATAAAGAAGATCTAAAAAAATAACTCCACACCTTTTAAGCTCTTTTCATTAAACGCTTGTGGCGAGAATGTAATGCAGGAACTAAGGAGGACCTGAGCTTCTCGGAGAAAGGATACAAGTCAGCCACAGGATTCCAGGACAAGGCCAAGGAACGCAAAACCGAAAGAAATAGTTATTAATTGTTCTCTCTTCAACTATTTTTTGCTGATCCTAACAAGCCAGTCTTTTATCCTTCAGGCTTAATGGGTGCAGGGAGGCTTGGTTGTGAGTTGTTATTGTCAGTCCTCATGGAAGAACCAGTGAAGAGGAAGGATTCGAGGAGAAGTGGGAGGAGGAGGCTTGGCGATCACACAGGGAGGCTGCTGCCAGCCCAGGGGAGAATGCAGAGCGCACCAGGGTGGGAGTGGGAGCAGGAACAATGCAACCAGTCAGACTGGAAGTTCAGAAGAGGGAATAGGCGGAAGTGAGAATAGGAGGCATTATTCTGCTTTGTGCGATTTCTCATGAGAATACAGCTACATGTTTACATTAAGCATTAAAACAAGTTATGTCCAGTTTGAGCTCATGAAAATGTTTCCCCTCAACACTTCCAGCCATGAAACACACCCATCCCCAGAAATAGGGTTCATGAGGTAACCAAAGGACTTAGAGCTCTAGCAGAGTCACCCTTAAAAGGCCACAGTGTTCATCTAGTCATTGTAGACAGAAATTATACTAGATGGGGTGGAGCTCAGCCTGAACAACTAGCATGTCCAATGCTCATAAATGTATAATCTTTGGTACATTGGAATAGTTCAAAGGAGAACTGGGAAGAGACCCAGTTATATACTGAGGATAGTTCCATGACCATTGCCTAGGGCAGTGATGGCAAACCTTTTGAGCTCGGCATGTCAGCATTTTGAAAAACCCTAACTTAACTCTGATGCCGTGTCACATATAGAAATTTTTTGATATTTGCAACCATAGTAAAACAAAGATTTATATTTTTGATATTCATTTTATATATTTAAATGCCATTTAACAAAGAAAAATCAACCAAAAAAATGAGTTCGCGTGTCACCTCTGACACGCGTGTCATAGGTTCGCCATCACTGGCCTAGGGTGTTCATTTTGCCTTTGGCCACAGATTTCGGAATAAGAAATTAGACCTTTAGGATGACTTCCTAGCAAATCAATCTTTGCCCGTCAGTTTCAAGTCTAACCCCTTTGGGAATTCATGCCAATAAAATGACATGCTTCTTGACTATCACTGATCTCTCATTCATGTCTTATGTATGTGCATTGTATTAGAGAATTGTATTCAAAAACTGCCTTTCAGTATGGCAAATTGAATTAAACTGGGAGCTTTTAAAAATACTAAATCCTGGTTCCCATCCCCCAGAGACCCTGATTTCACTGGTCTAGAATGCAGACAGGGCATCTGGACTTTAAAAATCTCCTTAGATCAATCTACTGTGCAACCAAAATTTAGAACCACTTCTATAAGGAAAGGATTAACGATGAGTAGGTTGAATCACATATTATACGAGATGGTATATTAGTAGTAATCAAAAATTATTATGGGAACTGAGAGGAATCATCCGCAAGCCGGAGATGAGGATTGCTCAGGGAAGCCTCCAGGTGTGGGGGTGATATGTGAGCTGAGTATTAAATTATGTAGAGGACTCAGCCAAGTAAAGAGGAGTATGAGAGAGATCTAGGCAGAGGAAGCAACCTTCAAAGGCAGGGAGAGATGAAAGAAAGGGCCTAAATAAAAATCCAACAGACATGCCATATAGTCTATAGCTGGCTGCAGCCATTGGAAGTTTCTTCAGAAACCCACTTGAGTTGGCAACACTGGGATTTTCAGGTCATAGCACCTTCTTACTTTCTTACATCTGAGGAAAGGCAGCAATATCCTAGCACTCTGTATTATGGACTCTCAGTGGAAAAAGAAAATCTAGCAGTGCTGGGCGTTTCCTGTGAAGTTAATAGCTGTTGAAATGGATCCTGGAGTTATTTGTTTTGTATGGTGTGTGATACATGTCAACTCATATCAATCACAGAGTCACTTTTCTAGAAGTGCTTGAGCCCATCATCCCAAGTAAAGATCGTTTATTGTCCCTAAATTAAGTAACCATTGAACAGCAGGGAGGGCACAAACTAGGCAAATACTAGGAAACAAACTGAAAAAGAACTTCCTTATAGAGGAAGAGGTGCCTATTTCTTACTTATCTGACAAGAACTTTAGGGTTTGGATTGTTGCCACCTAATTATGTAAACAGACCCTGTTTTAGGTTCCCAGCCCTGTACTCTTTACTATCTTTCAAGTCTGATTGCCATACAAATACAGGTGGTTCTCAGGTAGGATAAACAATCTGTGTGTTATCTCCAGAGGAATATTTGAAGTTGTAGAAAGATTATCTTTATCTGATGTGGTGGAGTCACTGATATGACAATATATGCTCTCTTATACTGAATCTGGGTGGTCACTTCTGTAATGTGACTTCAAAGATCTGGAATGAAAGAAGCTCACGTCTTGGCAAACCTTTAACACCACAGTGAAAGTTAGCATAGAAACCAGGTCTTCTGATGGTTGTTTCTTTTTAGAAATCTTTACAAAATGTATATATTGTATATATAGCATCATGGCTTCTGATGTCCTTCACAAAAAAAGTTTCCTCTCTGCTTGGATCCTCCCAATTTATAGAGAGAGTCAACAGCTGGTCCAAGGTTGAAGACTCATTGGTGTCATACTTAGAATACGCAGAATTAGACTCCAGCTCCTCAGAATAAATGAATAGTCCGTTGTCTATAATGTACTTGAACTTGGTCAGGAAGCCTTAGTCTCCACTTTCTGGGATTCTTCTATCCTTTTTTGTTTTTATGAAATATTTTAAGGTTTGCATTTTAAACTTAACCTTAGCATTTTATGTACAATCATCTACATATTTTATTTATTTGTATGGCATCATGCAAAAAGTCATAAAGTTCAGCTCAGAACCTACTGTCTTCAGCATCTGGAATTCAGAGTTATAGAGAAGAAAACTTGGGAGATCAACTACCTTCTCAGGTGGTTCTTAAGCCCAGTGATGTTTGAAGAACTTTGCTAATGGGTTACTATTTCCTCCATGACTATAACTGCCATAAAAGCCTTCAAACACAAGATGATAACTCAGAAACCATGGGACAGAAGGCCTAACATAAAATCCAATTGATTATGAATCTTTCTATAAAACTTAATTTTAAGGTAACTATAAATATTTCCCAAGCTCTATTGACTACCTTGGTTTCAGAAACTTAAATCAGTAAAGGGAAGATTTAAAGAAATTTAAATATAGAGAAAAGTCAACAACTATTGGATCCTGGTGTTTTCTAGGGCCACATTTGAATTTGTTGTCCTGATTCTTTTCCCCTAAGGACAGGAACTTGCCATTGCCACTCCAAGGATAATATTCAGGGCTCAGTAGGACCCTGTGTTGAGAAACCTAGTCAGGAAACACTGAAACCGCCTGCCATTCTGAGAGTAAGGAAACTTTCACTTTTCCTCTTGGGTACATTGATTAGCCTTGGGACTTGCCCCATTCAGGTTACATCCTAAAAAAAAAAAAAAAAAAGCCTTTTCTGTCATTGCCTTGGGGTCTGCACTGCCCATGGATCTGAGAAAGCTGAGTTAAAAGCTTTGCTTAAGGACTCATTCATTCCTTTCCCAAATACTTACAGGATGCCTATGGTGAAATATAGCAGTAAACAAAATGGGCAAAAAACCTTGCTCTTATGGGACTTACATTCTAATAGGGCAAGAGAGATGATAAGCAAATAAACTAGCAAGAATATAGAGTATCAGATGGTGAGAAGGCTAAAGAGACAAATAGAATACAGAAAGGGGGTAAGAATCCTAGGTAGGGGAACTGTTTTACATAGTGATAGGGAGAGACCTCCTGCATAAGATGATTTCAGAGCAGAGGTGGCACCCAGTGAGCGTGTGAGCTCCTGGAATGTCTGGGGGAGGGCATTCCACCAGAGGTTCCAGGAAGGGCAAAGGCCACATGCTTTGCTTCAGAGCACAGATCTCTGCATATGAAGAGTTCCCCAAGAATGGCACCTCGCTTCAGGGTTAGACTACTTCTGTGTTGCAATCCCGATAGTGCAAGGTGTCATGCCTGAAGGCACGATTTCCAGGAAGAGAGGGAGTGATCCTCAACACTCCTCAGAAAGTGCCTCAAATCCAGCAAAATACCTGCTTATCAGCTCTTCATTGCAAGAGGGAAATTCAGGCAAACCTGCCCTTCCCCTGAAGGTGACTATTATGGCGTTTGGTTGATTTGTGCCTGTCCTTTGAGTAATTACTGACAATAGTGCAGATGGTAACCTGATCATACAGGCGTCTCTCCCACACTTTGTGAGGGTAAAGTCCGTCTTTTCAAGTCTGTGGGTACAGTTGATGTTGACAAAGCCTGGGGCTGTTTGCAACCACACCTCTTTTCCCTACCATCTGCTCAGTCCTTCGGTCAGAAAGACTCTGTTTTTTATTACCAAGTGCCAAGTTGATATATATGTCCTTGGGATAGTCCAGCAGTCCATTATGCCACATTGTTGGAATTCACATTTTAGTATGTCCATAACATATTCCTCTCCTTTCTCTACTGAGTTTCCCAATTCAATTTCCCACATTGAAGATTATTTTACTAGTGAACTAGCTTCTCTCTACCATATGGGTTAAAGGCTGCAAAGCAATACTGGGCAAAATGTCCCTCATGTTAGCCAATACATTCTATTCTCAAGCCTTGCTGAGGTCTTTGCCTTACTTCTAAACCAGTTGATGAGAAACTAGAAACTTCTCTCATTGGAAAAATCCATCGCCAAAGCTCCATTCCTTGTCTGACCTCTAAGGTCACCCTGAGAGTCCTTCTTATATGTTCCAAAAAGGCGATAGGATTTCCCCCAGTGCCTCCTTACAATCATGTTTTGGAGGTTTTTATTAAAATTGGTGAAAGGCTTTCTGTTCCAACTGTGTCCATACAAAAGGATCATTATTGATTTGACCTTAGTTGCCAACTAGCCAGTTTTTTTCTTTGTTGATGAAAATCTTAGGCATTTCCAAAATGCTCAGTCCTCAGGTCACCCAGCACACCAGGCCAACCAGGTTGTCACATCAGCTGTGCACACTTCACCCAACAGCAAGTCTCCTAGCCAGGAACATACTCAGGAAAGAGGTGAGAGCAAACTAATGGAAGACTAAAGCTTCTAATACCACCTCTTACCCTCTGAGAAATAGTAATAACACCAAGAAGAGCGATCTTCAAGGACATGACCAAGGCCAAAGCTCCGTTTCACTTAAGAAAAAAGTTAGCAGCTATAGTTTTCTTTGAAACATTAACAATAATATCAACAACTTCTTTCCTAGCTTCTTGGAAGGAAAAGATACAGAGAATAATATGACCTTTAGTTTTCATTGAGGAAGGTACCAGAATTGCTCAATGTCCCATGAAATTCATTTGAATGGATCCTGTTTAAATGTGCCAGCTGGAGGAAATATTATTTATCAAAGCAAACAAGCAACACTCAGTAAGGAAGTGGAACCTGTGAAATAATGTGGAAAATTTTCCCCAAAAAAACTCGTGTTCTTAATGTTTTCCTCATTGGGGGTTTATATAAAATAAATTGGTTTTATTTGTTTCCCAAACTCCCCAGATCTTTTTTTTTAATGGAGCTCTTTCTGAGGATTTTTCTCATGGAATTTCACAGACCTAAGGACAAAGACACAGTTGCCTAGAGTTTGAATAATATTTCATTTCAACATTGTCTTAGATGAGGATGGAATCAGAATCTGAATTAAAAAATCAATTGTGATTCATGGAGATGAGGGCCTGTGTGTTATGGGGTCACTACATAACTCACCTACCTCCTCTCCTGCCCCCCAGGTCATGTTGTCCTCCAGTCAGGGTCACTCCCACTTGGAAGAGAAAAGTTCAGGAAGTTACAGAGCTCCTTATGAAGTAGCCTCTTTTTTCACCACCTATGTTAAGATAAGTGAAAGTTGTGTTGGTGCCAAATCCTTCAACCCAAACATACTTGTTTCAAGAGAAACAATGGGAGTTCTTATCACAAAGTTTTAATATGGGAAAGGACAAGTTTGGTAGTTGTTCAAGCACATGAGCTTATTTTTAAGATAATCTGGATATCTTGATGGGAATACCACAATAGACCTGTCCAGCTCTTTGACCAGATTTCATACTCTTTTTAAAAAATATTTTTTTTATTGATTTCAGAGAGGAAGGGAGATAGTGATAGAAACATCGATGATGAGAGAGAATCATTGATCAGCTGCCTACTGCACGCCCCCTACCAGGTATTGAGTCCGCAACCTGGGCATGTGCCCTAACTGGGAATCAAAGCATAACCTCCTGGTTCATAGGTTGACACTCAACGGCTGAGCCACACTGGTTGGGCTGGATTTAATATTCTTATAAAACTAAAAATGCAGGTATCTTCATTAAGTGTTTGCTTAAAGAGGCTTGTGGAGGATTGACTAAGAAGAGACAATCACTTGGCAATGGATAACTAATAGCACTTCTGTTTCCTCTATTAAAACTCATTCCCAATTTACAATGAATATAAAAATGTTACTCCTGATGATATCAGAGAACAGTTCAGGGACAGAGACCAGAAGCCAGCAAGTCCATTAGTGGCATCTCTCTCTGGAGCATAAATGAACTTTGAAATAAAATGAACTTCAGTGATGGGGGATAGAGGAAAGTGGGCCAAGATTTAAAAAATAATAATAAAGTAGAAGAACCACTGCTTTAAATCACAACATTCCCTGAAATGTATTAAAGTCAGAGAGATGTGAACATGAAGGGTTTTTTTGAGGGGTAGAAGGGTTGTTTATTTGTTTTTGCTTTCACTAGGGATATAGTTGGCTTGCCAAAGAAACCACTTTAGCCTAGGTGAAACTAAATGAGTGGCAAAATTCTTATCTTGTTTTGACTGTCCTATGCCCAACCTGTGTGTTTTCTGAACCACAGATAAAATGAGCCGCCCATTACTCTTTTGAGAGTATTTCAAAACTTTAATAACTAGGACTTGGCTTCAAGTAAATCTAGAAGCTATGTCTTCAGAGACAACCCCCTTCACCTCTCCCGAGGTTTACTAGTAAACATGGTCACTCTTCTCCGTGTTGAGTTTTGGCCCATAGTGATTTTGAAGTAAGTTCTGTAATGACCTGAGAAATAAGTGCCTTTTACTGGAGAATAAGAATAAAGACTTCTTCTCCAGTTTCTCTACCTCCAATGTCCTGATGACAACTTGGTGATAGTTTTAATAAAGTAATTTTTTAAAAGAACCATGTTTTGATCAGTGTAATTTTCTACAAATTTTATTTAAATCAAATATTAAGACATTTATACTTGTCTTTAAAATGCGAAAAATCAAGATAAAATGGAAATGTGGAATAAACCACTATTTGTGAAGTGGATGAATTAAGTCACCTATGTAGTCTCTCCAAGGCCTGTGTCCCAAGACCCTGGCAGTGGTAGAAGCCATATGTGTGTAGGGCTGGGCAGGCTCCACCAAGGAGCCATGAAAATTCCCCAAGTGCAGAGCCTTTCCAGAAAAGTCTGTTTGTTCTCTTGTTTCTGCAAGAAAAGTAAAAAGCACAGGTTTCTCTGTGGACACCAAATACTACTTTGGTCTGTCAAGGCACTCCATCCTGGTAGCACACTTCAAAGGGTGGTTTCTAGTTCTTTCTTTTATCATTTGCTTTTCCAGGCCCCACAAAACATAACATCTACTCTGTCCTATGGGATTAAAGCCTAAAAAGAATGATGCCCTGGAGTTCTCTCCACTTCAGATGCTCTTTTTATTTTTTTTTAAAATGCACATAGATGTTTATTATACACTGTTTATAATAGTGAACCATGAGGAAACATTAAATTTCTGTCGGAAGGGATCTGGTTAAACAACTAGTGCTGTATCCCTAACAAGGATACTATACAGATGCAATAAAGAATGATATTAAAGAAAGAATCCAAATAAGCTAGATGCATCAGTGCAAATATGAAATGTTCTCCACAATAAATCAGGGGTGGGCAAAAGTAGGCTCACAGTTGTTCCTGTGGAAAATTAATACAATAATTAATAAATAGTAGAAGAGTAAACTGTGCTTTGGGTACTCAGCACTGTAAACCTACATTTGCCCCACCCTGTATTCAGTGGAAGAGCAAAAAACAGTATTAAAATATGAAAATGTGTTTACTTGCATGTATACCTAGTATACGCCTGAAGGACACACGCGAAACTGGTTCATGACAGCTGGCTCTGCCATGTCAGATGTTCTTGATGGCAGCACCTAAAAACTCAGGTTCCGTTTTTAAAAATGTGTTTATTTTTATTATTATAATGGTGAATGATTAGCCTAAAGTCTTAGAGATGTCTGACATTTTAAAACTTTTTGATTTAGACTGGCACGGTTTATTGTGTCTTTACACACAGAACCTTTCTGTTCCTAAATATTTAATCAGTGTAAAAGAATTAGGCGCGGTCAGCAGGAGAACTCCTTGTGCCGCTGGTTGTCATTAATGCTGGCAAGTGTCCCCAGCACTGGACACAGCTGTGCAATGTATGAGGACTGACCTGAAACACTGGACCAACATATAAATGTCAAAACAATAAAGACACTATTGCCTCCAACTTCTCTTTCTGTCCAATAATAACTTCCCACTCGCTTGGATTACTCCCAGCGTTCCAGGACAGAAAACTGAGAGGTGCATATATATGTGGACTCTCCCTGTAAACTTCTTGACCAAGGTTGCCAATTTCCCATACATTTATTTGCTAAGAATTTTCAGGCTTGACTTGTCAACTCATTTTTTAAATCTCTATTCAATTTTTTCAAAAAATTTATAGTATCCTTCACTTTCTACACACATATTCTGGGAAGAAAAAATGGCTAGATTTCTCTTAATTAGAAACTACTGGGGAAAATACATTACACTTGAGGAGAGCAGTGAGTCATGGCACTTATTTATTTGCTCTATTATTAAGTCACTGAAATGGCCTAATGACTCAACATTCTGATCCACTTGGAATCAGTGCCACTTAACTTTCCTTCCCTGCCATCACACTGTCCTTGAGAGTTGTTGAGAAAAAAGATCAAGGTTCCTTTAAGGTAACTTCTGGATTTCCAAGCACATTTGTATGATCTGTTATATTACTAAAACATCCTAACAAAAAGACAAAATAAGGGGTCCATCAGAAGTAGCATAATCTTTGTTTACTAATTACTTTTTATTTGTTCATTTAATAAATACTTGTTCATCGCCTATTATGTGCCAGGCTCTGTGCACATACATCAGTGACCAACATAAAGATTGGATTGCCTCTGTCTTCAGGCACTTGCGGACTGGTGGAAGACACAATCAAGGTGGAAGACATTTGTAATGTCGTATGAAATGACATAGACGTGGAGACAGGAAGCATGCATAGCAGCAGAGGGGTATAATGTTCCTTTCTTCAAGGAGGAGCATGGGCTTTTTCTGGAACAGAAATGTACCCAGAGATAAGGCTAGACATGTAGGCATTACCAAGACTGGTGGTAGCCACGGAGCAGCTTTGGGTAAAACTATATTGATAATTTAGAAATGTCAAACTGGCGGCAATGTGGAAAGTGACGTGGAGAAGATGGGCCAAGGGAACCTACTGCAGCGACCTGGGTGGGAGGGGATGGCTTCCCTGGGACAGAGGCAATGGGAACAGAGAGGAAGCAGCGTAGCTGGGACCCCAAGAGACTGAAGATGTGCAGAGGGAGCAGGGGGAACCCGGTGCGACACAAGAGCTTGGGCAAGAGGGCAAAGGTGGTGCCACTCACTGAGCAAAGAAAGCTGTTGAGGAACAGGTGGGGAGGGCAACAGAATTAATTTGATTTTGTACACATTGTCTTTGGTTTGCTGATGGGACATGAAAATTACCCATGGTCAGGAGTAAGTTGAAAATGCCGATCTGAAGTGAAAGTGAGAACAGGGTTGGAAACAGTTTTAAATACAAGTCAAGTAAACAACAAAGAAATTTAGATCCTCTTTTATATTTTTTTCTAGATTTTGGGGATAGTTAACTGTAATCTTCCACCTTTGTTCTTCAAATATGTGTGACAGCACCATAATTTCTAATTAGTTTATTTTTTACATCATTGCTGGTGACCAGAAAGAAAAGATAGCAATAAACCCAGCCGGTGTGGTTTAGTGATTGAGCGCTGACCCAGGAACCAAGAGGTCACTGGCTCAATTCGGTCAGGGCACAAGCCCGGGCTGTGGGCTCAATCCCTAGTAGGGGGCATGCAGGAGGCAGCAGATCGATCAATGATGTTTCTCCCTCATCAATGTTTCTATCTCGCTATCCTTCTCCCTTCCTCTCTCTCTAAAAATCAATAAAAACATATTTTAAAAATTGTTTTAAAAGATAGTAATAAAACAAAAGAAATTGCTGTAGGAGGAGTTGAGTGAAGAACAATTTTGTATTTCTTTAAATACAAAACATGAAATATTTCCAATTTCATAAAATTGTTGCAATAAAAATTAGATACATGTACACTTAAAATCTATATAATGTTATTAACCAATGTCACCTCAATAAATTTAATAAAAATAAAATTTTAAAAAATTAGATGCATGAAGAAGTACAATATTTTACTGGGTTTTTATTTTTCAGTTCTTTAAAGGTTATTTTACTTCTCAGATTAATAATGTTCAGAATTAGTGCTTTGTGTCTGTTGATTTCTATGGAGGCAATTAAATGCACAAATATGCAAGATCAAATCACTGCATTTAGTTATAATTGTGTTAGAATAAGCTGTATAAAAACAATTAAATTGCATTCTTTGTCTCTCAGGTGATTTCTTAATTTCTAGCCAAGACAGAGACCTTGAACATTTTCACCACACATACACACACACACACACACACACACACACTTACCCATATTTTACTATGCATCCAAAATTAAGAGAAAATTAGAGATGAAGTCATGAAAATCACAATAACAAAATGTGAAATTTTAATCACTTGATACAGTAATTAAACAAATGTTATAAGCCATACAAATTTGTTCTATACTATATGATGCTTTAATCATAGCATCTTTGCAGGCAAGGATTCAAATTGAAAAACAATCCAAAATCACCACCAGCAGAATTTTTTCTAACGTAGCAAATATTTTGTGCCAACAACTAACTCTCCTCAGTAGAGTCAAACAAGCCCATCCCTGAGGATAGCCTGCTAATTGCTTAAGTCTCCAATGAAGGTAAAACCGTGATGGGTGTCTTGAACCTATAACAATAACATCGCCTAATGAGTGAAGAAAATGTGTTTGCACAAAAATAGAATGAGGTAAATGTGTTGTTCTGTGCTCCGGTAGCTTAAAGTGCCCAGTGTATTCTGACTTTCAAAAAGCAGAGAAAGGCAGATTTTAAATTACTGGTAAACTTGATATAAAAAAGCAAAACCACATAGTTTCAAAATTTTTCTATCTCTTCAGCCAAAGTCTACCAACTGTCCGAGCATCTGCACCTTGAGAAAGGAAATAAAAATCATGATCATGACTTTAAATCCTCTTTAAACTAACATGATTGTTTCTCAAGCTAAGCTTAGTTCTTCCTACTGGGTTCTATAGTATGTATTAGGTATGCATACGCCTCGTCTTATTTCACAAGAAATTCAGATGGATTCTGAAATAGGTAGTACGTTTCCTGAAATTGAAATATTAAAGGGAAAACTGGTCTCATGTACACATCAGGAAATGTTCTATATTACTCAAGCAGTCAATCCAGAATCTTCAGAGTTGCCCAAATTCACTCTGATATTTTCCCTTTTGGAGTCTTTTTTCATCATGTTCCTTTTGCCAATTTTCTAGGGATAAATTCATCAGCTGTCACAGTCAGGTCCGCAGTGAGCCCACAGTTTTTCTCACTTTTGAATGTTGGCTCCCCCCCATTGCCCTCTTCTGGTGATGCCTGTGCTTTGGTGACTCCGGAGAAGTCTCTCTCCCCTCATTGGACTGTGCGTGCTTTGTGCACAGCAATTACGCTTCATCTCTGTGTAAGAGCCACTCTGAAGAATGGCACCCATTAGTCTCCAAACAACTATTCATTATTTGATACTAATTAAAAAATTAGGCCAGAGTCCATATAAACTTTCTAAAATGTGAACTCTAGAAAGCATTAATAATACAAATATATTTTATCTGACTTTTACCCCCGTATACATAAAGCAA
Source organism: Myotis myotis (assembly GCF_014108235.1). Taxonomy (NCBI): domain Eukaryota; kingdom Metazoa; phylum Chordata; class Mammalia; order Chiroptera; family Vespertilionidae; genus Myotis; species Myotis myotis. The sequence continues at coordinate 78,129,178 of NW_023416357.1, forward strand.
CCTAATTCACTCTTGTTTCATCTCCCTGATCCTTAATATACTCTCAAACTTACCTCAGTTGATAGCCTCTGGGAAAGCAGACTTTGGACTTGGTGGTCCCTAGAGCACCTAGCACAGGGGCACACATATAGTTTGTATCAATGAAGACAAAACAGTTAGAGATAATGGGGTACTTTAGTTTTACTTAGAAAAAGTTCTGGTTACTTGGAGAATTCTAGATTGTTCATTTAAAAAAAAAAAGATGTTACTAAAGACTTTTAATTTGGGGTACTGGGAAAATATCCCTTAGTTTTCAAGAGACATTAATTTTCAAGACACATTTTAATCACAACAGTAAACATGAATGTACCCAGGAAATAAAAGCCACAATTGCCAGAGGTTATTTTCTGAAGGTGGGAATATGTACAAATGTCTTCCTGGGGATTAGTGGATGGTGGTCAGGAATGTGCAGTCATCCTATGGGACCTCTTAAATCTCCCTTTCTTAAAACTGAATTTACTGGGGTGACATTGGTTTGCAAAAACCTTACAGGTTTCAAGTGTACAAGTGCACACCTCAATAAAACACCATCTGCACTCTGCATCATGCGCCTCTTGCCCCAAGCAAAGTATCTTTCTGCCTCCTTTCCCCCAACTTTATCCACCTCTACCTAGGCTCTACCCCCCTTTCTCTCTGGTTATCACCACACTGTTGTCTGTATTTATATGTGTTATATATATATTTTTTTGCTTAATCTCTTTCATATATATATATATCTTTATTGTTGAAAGTATTACATATGTTCCCCTTTTTCCCCCATTGACCTCTTTTAGCCCACCTCCACCTTCACTTTCTTTCATCCAGTCCCCAGCTCCCCTCCTCTCTGACAGCTGTCAATCTGTTCCATGTATCCGTGCCTCTATTTTGTTTGTCAGTATATTTTGTTCATTAGATTCCACATATGGAGATCATATGGTACTTGTCTTTCTCTGACTGGCTTACTTCACTTAGCTTAAGTTAATTATTAGGTTAATAATCTCCTGGTCCATCGATGCTGTCCCAAAAAGTAACATTTCCTTCTTTTTTACAGTCAGGTAAGAATTCCATTGTGTAATGTACCACCACCTTATTCATCCACTCCTCTACTGATGGGCACTTGGGCTTCTCAGTTCACTGTGACCTTTTTAAGACTAAGCTTTGCTGTGATGATTACTTGCTGATTTTTCCTCTCTCCTGTCAGTACTGAGAAGAGATAAAAAGAAAATGAGACTAAGGGAGTGAAAAGCCCTGAAGGTGTTGAGATCAGATTTCCTAGTCTACAATTTCCATATCCACTGTTTCTATGCGCCCTGCGTTCTCTAACACATCATTAGAAAGCAGTGTTCTGTCCTTAATGATGTGACTAGAACTTGTATGGAGCAAAGGCCCTGTTGCTATGTTAACACAACCTCAAACACACTGACTGCCTGGGCCTTTTCTAATGAGGATAAAATCTCCTCCTAAAGAGGGTGAACAATGCCAAGTAGCAACTCCCCAGGAAGCCACTGGTGTTCTCTTTAGGAAATGTTTCCCACCTGAGCTCTGGATTTTGCAGACACTTCGTACTCACAGCTCTTCTTCTATAGGGGAAGCACATACTCTTTTCATTCTACTGGTAAGCTGAGAAGAACATGACAATTTAAAAAGAAGTAAAACAGTTCTTGGAACCCTCAGGCAATGATAAGACAATTGATTGCATGTACTTATAGTGAAACCCGACAACAATCTAAGTGTTCAATTGTAGTACACCTCTGCAGTAATAAATGAGACAATCACTCAAAGTCTTGTACTCATAGAACATGTAATAACATTGGAAAATGCTCATCACACAATGCTAAATGAAAAAAAAGGGATGCAAACCTGTATCACTGGTATGTTACCAATGCTATAAATATACTTGAATGTGCAGAAGCGGGGGGAGAGCCAGGAAGAAACATACCAAAATGTTATAATGGTGTTAGAATAAGTAATAGCTTAGTAAGATTCAAGTTGATTTACTTTTCTTCCCTAAATTTTCTGCTTTGACAGTGACTGTGTATTAACTTTTAAAGCACAAAGTAAAAATAATCATTAGTTTTTAAAGTAATACATTTAAATATAATCATAAAGAGGAAATTACAGAGAAAAAAAATAGCAAGGATCACTGCCCCAAGTGGCAGGGTTGTGGTCAAGAGCTTGAGCTCTGGAATCAGACTCTATGGCTTCATGTCCTTAGACTAACTTCTCTGAGCTTGTGTTTCCCTATCAGTTGAATGGGGATATATTTCATCAAATCTAAGAATCCATGGATTGTTACATGTACATACCATCATTTTATGTGCCAATAAGGTTTTTAAAATGCTGCCAATACTCTCTTTTGAGCCACATTCCAATTTCAGAAATGTGAAATAAAAATGTCTCAGAGAATCAATGAAATATGATATTTGTAACTACTTCATAAGCTTTTGTGAAGAATGAATAAAATAGTATACATAAAGTTCTTGGAAAAGTCTATGACAATCAATGCTTAACTGTGAGCCATTACGGCAGATTCATGTAAGAGGGCTAAAACAAACCTGGAGGGTGAAGGCAGAGATTTCGGTTTGAGAGGTCTGAGGATGGCAGGTAGACTGACATGGGAAAAGGGTGAAGGTGTCTGAGCACTAGAGAAGAGTGCTCTTGTCATGAAGACCAGAAGCCAGAGCTTGACTGGATGTGATAACCACAAGTAGAAAATAGAGCCATGGTTTTAAAAAGCAATATTACAGAGGGTCCCAAAACTTGAAATTGTCATATACCTGGGTAAGAAGTCAACTGCTGAGAGTTGAAGAGAGAAAAAGAGGAAGAGGAAGAAAGTTTGAGATTGAGTGGCTGAAGTATTGTAGTCATCATATTATCTCATTCATCCACAGAGTAACCACAAAACACAGACTCCCTGCAGTTGCATGGGTGTAGGGAGATAAAACTCAAGGAAAAACACATTCACAGTCTCTTTCCTTGAGGACTTTCCTAACAAGTGAACAAAATAAAAATATATATGTAAGAAAACGTGCAATTTACATGCTTGTGATAGTAAGCATAAATTATAGTAGAACTAAATAAAGATAACTGCAAAACTGAAGACATGCTAAAAATATTTTTATTAAATTATTTCACGTTTCCTAAGCTACAACGAGGCTCTAGGAAATCAATGCTTTTCTTCTAGCACTTTTTTTAAAAAAAGACCTACTGTGATCAGAGATCAAGTAAGTATTCATGACTAACTTGGCTTAAAAGCAATAATAATGAAAAATAGTTACTAAAAGCATTAAAAAGCAATATGTTTAATCATATTGGTCACTCAAAGGGTAAATCTATTACGTTTTTATTTACTCATGTATAAATTAATTACCAAATATTTACCATGTGGGTGCTTAAGTTAGATGAGTGTAAAAGTGCTGGCACAAGGCACAGCTAGGAAGTGAGGTAAAGAATGTTGACCAAGAGGGAGAAATCTGGCATAATGAGTCAGCCAGAACCCTGACCATTGAACCTTTTCAGGTTTTGTATAGAACAAATCTTGTATAGAAACAAGACCTGGCCTGAAAATGGTCCAGAAAACTAAAATACTCTATCATGCCAGGAATCTCAATGAGGTCAAACAAAGGGAAACAGGAAGTGTTGACAGAAAGATATTTTTATGTGCGCTTAGAAGGCAAATCCATTTTAGAGCACAGAACAGCAGCCATAGTGGGGTCCGTAATAAACTTCAAGCTGATAGTGAATTTTGAGGCTCAAGAGAAGGAAGCACATGATTTTGGAATATACGAGCATGCAAGAAGAGCTAAGCCCTTCAGATGTATCCTCTAACTTCCCTAAGAGCATGATGTTTGTTTGTTTGTTTGTTTGTTTTCAGGAGAAAGCTTCATCAGTGTACATCAGATGGGGGTCAAAAGGAATGACTGATTCTCAACACTTTGCATAGGTGTTGATTTCAAAAGAGTGATTTTAAAACTAGCTTCTAGGAATATATCCCAAGAAACCAGAAACACCAATCAGAAAGGATATAGGCACCCCTATGTTCATAGCAGCACAATTCACCATAGCTAAGATCTGGAAACAGCCTAAGTGCCCAGTGGTGCTTGCCAATTTTGTGTTTTGTTTTAGTTTTTCGGGCAGAATTTTTCAGGTTTTCATAAAATGATAGACTTTTTTGAATCCTACCTAGAGTGAGTATGCTTCATTCATCTTCCAGTGTTGCATTATTCCATGTAAACTCCCTGGGGGAGGAAAGGTATATTGAGGTCATGGTAGAAGGAGGCCCCTATGAGTCATGCTGAGCTAATTTAACATATGCTCACCCTCCTCCCTGGATTTAGAACAAAAAAAATTGTCCAACCTGTGAGGCAGTGACTCCCACTTTCAATTAGCAATAAAAGCCTTGTAGTGGGTCACTGCCTCCAGTGAGTGATCAATAAACATATCTTTGTATGGTCAGTTTTAACCATTAGACCAGAGGGCACAAACTCACATTCCTACAGGGACCAGATAAGTCATATAAATAAGCTCTGCAGGTCAGGGTGAAAAAACCCAATTGAGCAAGTACAGTGATGAATGTTGACTGACAGTTGGCCTCAATATAGGAGACAGAGGGAGTGATTAAAGGGGCAGCCACCACTCTGCTCCCAGTGATTGCTATCTGAGAAATGTGGGCCCAATGGCCAGCTCCTCCGAATTTTCACCTGATGCTGACCTGCACTTAGAAGGGCCCACACTTGTTTTGATGCTCCACTGTCATAAAATCATTAATAATTTTTAAAATAGTTTTGATTTTTAGAAAGAGGAAGAGAGAGAGAAACATCTATGTGAGAGCGAAATATCACTTGGCTGCCTCCTACATGGCCCCCTGACTGGGAATTGAACTGGCAACCTTTTGGTGCCCAACCAATGAGCAATACCAACCAGGGCCTTAATAATTTTTGAATAAGAGTGTCTGCATTTTTGTTTCGCACTGGACTCCCAAAATGATGTAACCAGGCCTATTTTAAGAGAATCTGCATCTATAATTTCCTACAATATATTCCAATTTTTAAATATTGGCAATTAATTCCGATTTTAAAATGTAATGAATGTTACACATTTGCAAGCTGAGTGGTCTAGGAGTGGGCATATTCTAGAATTTTGGAAGTTGGAGCTGTGAGATCTTCAATGCAACCTGGCCAATCCCCTTGTCCTGCAGATGAGGGAAGAGACACTGGGGATAAAAGTAGAAAGAGGCTGTCATATGTAACACCCACTATCTAGGCCTGCTGGGAGCAGCTTTTCCTGGACATCCTTCCCAGACACAAGGATCTGGGTTTTATGGCATCTTGGACAGTGTACTGTCTCAGCTTCGTCACTTTAATTTTTGGGATGGTGATTTTACTAAGAAAGATTCTTTCATCTTTTGGTGACATATTTTCCCCCAGTGATTTTATTATGATTTACATAATAAATACCCAAATAATTAATATCAATTGACTTAGCAAGGGGTCTGTACATTTCTAGGGCCCAGTCTACTGCAGGAAGTACACTACCAGATCCGGCTTTTATGTGAGAAATTCTTTTCTTTTCTTTTTAAATATGTTTTTATTGATTTCAGAGAGAGGAAGGAAGAGAAAGAGAGAGATAGAAACATCAATGATGAGAGATCATCAATTGGCTGCCTCCTGTATGCCCCCTACTGGGGATTGAGCCCAAAACCTGGGCATGTGCCTTGATCAGAAATCAAACTGTGACCTCCAAGTTCATAGGTCAGTGCTCAACCATTGAGCCACACTGGCCTGTGAGCAATTCTTTTCTTTTGTCCTCTCTGTATGCCACTGATTTTGGTAACATACTATGTGATGCAAGAAGAGGGGGGAAATAGCATGCACAAATGTATAATCATATTCTGCCATGACTGTTTTAATTTCCTTTATTACTGGCACATTAGAAATGTGTTCATTACTGGGTTACTAGATATTACATAATTGCTATTTTTATAAATTTTAGTTTTGTGTTAGATTCAGCCCTATTTTTTAAGAATGTGAAATAAACAACAATCTCTTTTCAAGAGTTCCCCAGTTTATATGTCTTTGCTTTATGCTCCCATTTCTGTATCTTCCTCCTAGCCCTGCTCTATGGCATCCTGTTCCTAAGCAAACTCTGGTGGGCTATCAGTAAGTGAATATGTCTGGAGTGAGCAATGATTATATTCCTAATAGTGAAATTTTACTGTATACCTGAAGCTGCTAGTGTAATCATTTTAGCACATGCACCTCAAAGTCTCATTTTCCAAGTAGATTAAACTTTTTAATGGAGTAGTAGGATTCAACTTAATTAAAAGATATTGTGTTAGATCAGACAGGAGTTTCCAGGAATGGATTTGACAGACCTCAAAGTAAAATGTCAAAAACAAAATCCTGTGCCTTGAATAGAACCCTATTCCCTGCCAGATTAAGGGTGTGATTTAATTGCAGCAGTTCTTCCTTGGAATGCTCACCCTGCCTGTGAGGGTATCTGGGCCTCCCCAGGTCACCCCGAGGGATCCAGCGGACCTTTTACACCCGGTGCTAGACTGGAGTTCCTCTCACAGAGACAGAGGTGGGCGGAAAGGCTGTGCGGCAGACAAGCGAGATGTTTTGGGGACGCAGCAGGATGTAGATGGGGTGGCTGCTCTTTGTTCATTCATGGTGGCAGCCCGCCGGGCCGCCTGGCCAGCAGTGCCCTGTGTTTGTTCCTTTGTTGTTCCGTGCCATGTGGTGCCAGCAATATGCTGGCAGCTGATACTGTCAGCAGGTGCCCCTAAAATCCCCAGTAGCCCTGGGAAGACAGGAGGAAATAAAGTTTGTGGCCACACAGGGCCTTGTGCCACCATTTCACAGGGACTTGGCTTCTGTGATTTGTTTATTATTTTTAAGCCAAAGGGTGTCACCCTTCTCTTTGTGGTTCTTTGAAGACAGCAAAACTCACTGATTTTCTCTGTTCCTCAGAAGGGTCATGTGTAAAAGATAAATAACCCCAAGATAATGAGAGGGAGCTGGACTGACTTGAAAAGGCCACGTTTGGAATAAAACAAGTGAATAGCGCTGTCCAAGCAAAGCAGGAAAGATAAGTTTTCATTTTAAGAAATAGCTGCTATCACTTAAAAACATGAAGTGATGTGTGTAGTTCTTGGTGTGTGCAGTGTGTTACTCTTCAAGGATGCATGATGTTGACACACAGACCATAAGAAAGGCTGCATGCAGGATCCGGCCACAATAAGCACACCGAAGTCATTGAGTACATGACCAGCAAACTCTTCCTGTTTACCTACATGTCTTGGCCTTGTTTTATCAGTGAAAACTACTGTAGTTCATAATAAGAGTACCTTTGGGCATATCTGTGACAGGCAGGGACTTCTTCTGGAAGATAATGACTTGAGGTTGAAAGCACTTTATACCATCCTCAGCTTAATCCTGTCTCCACATTTATTTCTATGGAATGGAGTCATCTTTCAATCAAACTCTGGTCTATGAAAGGATAGTATTTTTTTCCTCTAAATTTCATTAAGTGATTGGTTCTGAGAGAAAAGATTCTTTACATCAAAGTACTTAGGATGACTTACCCAATGTCAACTGTCCCCAAGGAAGAATGACGCTCTTATAGACTTCATATGGGAAAACCTTATGAATCTTACAAATTATTTAAAACCTGAAAGTGACCTGGGATATCTGATTTCATTCAAGCAGTCAAACATTTTCATGTCATCAACACCTTTGGATCTGTTGTGGAGACTGGAGCCATTCTGGGGAGGGCTGAGGGGTGAGTGGGAGATGACAAGTGGAAACAGTGAGAGTAGACAACTCTTTCAAGAAGTTTGCTTTTGAAAGGATAGCTAGAAGGAGATGGGGGATGAGCACAGTGGTTCATTTGTTAATTTATTTGTAAGACAGGAAAGTCTTATGCATATTTGATAGGTGTTAAGAATAAACCTAGAGAGGGGCAGTGTGAAGATATGGAAGAAAGGATGATCAGGAGGGTAAAGTTGGGTGGTGAACACACAATACAATATACAGATGATGTATTATAAAATTGTATACCTGAAACCTATATAGTTTTATTAACCAATGTCACTCCAATAAATTCATTTTTTAAAAAAGGAAAAAGTCTCTGTGAAGGTAGAGACGGGACACAGCATCTAAGGACAATGGAAGGGATGAGCCACATGCAGATGGAGGGCACCTCTTTCACTGTGACTGCAAGGCCAGGAGGAAAGGCTGATGCCTAGGCAAGTGACTCGGTGGACTTTGTGGCCTGAATTGGAGGGAGCTTTTGTCTGAGTTGTTTACCTAAGTGGGTTTTTTTTCTTCCTCTGTGTAGGTGAGGAAGGTCATCTGCAGAGAGTGAAAGGAGATTGATCCGTTTAGGACATTTGTGAATAGTATTGATGGCCTGACCTGGCCACTGTTAAAATCAGAGAAAGCTGCAAGAATCGCTGGCTCATTTTGATAACTCAGTTGAAATTAGAAACCAATACTGCACAGTGTCATGTCACTAAAGTGCAAGATTGTGAGGTTTTCTCCCACAGAACTCAGCGGCACCAATGTGATAAAAATCAAGGGAAGCACCAGGGATGGAGCGGGCAAAACAGGACAATGAAGGAAAATTGAGGCTGATGTTGAGAACAGTTGAAGTGACAGGACAAGGAAACCACACTGGACTTGACTTAGCTAAGGGAGGTGGCATTTGAGGTCATTTGCACAATCTCCTTAGTTAACATAAAAGGAAACCACCAATTTTTCTGAAGATTTTGTCATAAAACAAATCATTATAATGTATTTCCCAGTTTCCTATATGACTTTGTAATAAATGAGGATGCCATTGCTGAGTTAAAACTTGGCTTCAAATGGGTAAACAGAAACAATAGTATGTAATAAAAGAAAAGAAAACTATAAATCTTCATAAAATTTTGATATACAAAAATTATGCTAAGTCAAGAGAGACATATACATGCTATCCATATTAATTGTACAAAAGGCTTCCATGTACCTTAATGTTCCTAGGGAGTACAATGCACTTCTTATGAATCTGAAATTAATATTCTAGCTACTTTCACTTAGGATATAACTTCTGTAAAAGCCAGGACTTTGTCGTTCCTACAACAGTATCCCCAAAACCTAGAACAGCACCTGGATGAGTAGGAATTTAATATTTGTTGAATGAATGAATACGTTAAACAAGCCTGGCTCTTCCCCTTAACCTCTTATAGGTACCTTACTGTCAAAATTTGATTTATTTTGTACCCTTGCTCACCCCACACACCCTTACCCCCACAAAAGAATCTGATCCTTTTCTGTGTTACTTATTTCAGTTAAAGGAGATTCTAGCCACCTAAATAAACAAAACAAAAAACAGGGAAACATCAGTGATTCCTCCCTCATTCCCTAAGGGGACTAGTTGGTTTTCATAGTCTGTCAATTCTATCTTGGGAAACATCTGATCAATACTTTCCCCTCAGTCCTGCTCTATGCAGGCTTTGTCATTTCTCAATTTGATTATTAAATTGGCCCTATATTTATGACCCAAATTTTTCCTCCATTGGTCCAGTATTATTTCCAAATACCCATCCACTGGATAAATTTATGATCCATCACTATTTTCTACATATTCAATTTCCTTAATGTGGCCTTTAAAGATGCATAAGCAAGTCCCTTGCTTTGCTTTGGGTTTTGTCCACTTCGTACTGTTGCCATTCAGTATTGGTCAATAGTTTCATAATTCTATGTCTTTTCTCAGGCTGGCTTCTTCTGTTCAAGATACTTTTGCTTCCTAGCCCATCTGATAAAAATTGAAATTATTCTTTACATTTCCCCTCTATTATTAGCGCATCTTTCTTTTTAAAAAAATATATTTTATTGATTTTTTACAGAGAGGAAGGGAGAGAGATAGAGAGTTAGAAACATCGATCAGCTGCCTCCTGCACACTCCTCACTGGGGATGTGCCCGCAACCAAGTGCATGCCCTTGACCGGAATCGAATTTGGGACCCTTTAGTCCTCAGGCCGACACTTTATCCACTGAGCCAAACCAGTTAGGGCTATTAGCGCATCTTTCAATGAGCTACTTCCCTTGAAATGTATGTAGTGATTACTCAGTTACATTTTTGCTACTAATATTTCTCAAGAAAACCCACCATTTTTAAAAGATATAAAATATTAGTGATATATTTAGAGTAAAATGGCCATTTTAACCTAATATTTAAACCCAATATTACAATAGACATAAACATAAAGAGATAAGATTTTTTTTACTTTCTGTATAATTAGATTAAGTCAAATAACTATAAATAGGATGTCATTTTGCATCTTTCTAGTTGGCAAAATATAAACATTTGATTTTTAAAACAGGATAGGCTAGGAGATAGGCACGCTAAATACATTGTGAAATTGTAAATTGGTATAACTTTTCTGAAAGGAAATTTAACATCCTTCAAATTTTTAAATGCAGGCACTACTGGCATTTAAGAGATTATTTCTTTTGTAGGCCTGTTTGTTTCTAACTCCCTCATTTTTTTCTTCTCATTAGAAGTGGGGATTCAGACAAGAGTGGGGTCCTAATGGGTACACGTAGGTGCTTCAATGAATAAATCTTGATCACTTTGGTTGTGTGCCAGGAATTTTTTCCCCCAGACAATGTAGTTTGTGTTTCTAAAAGAAATGAAAGAGGGCCCATTACGGGTTCAAGTGAACAAGCTAACCACAGCCAGAAGATTTGGAATGTCTGGCCAGGAACTGTGAAACAGGATTTGTCTTCAGACAACGTGCATTAATACATAGATGCCCTTCATATATGAGAAGATTTAAAGAAAGTGGTTGGGAGATAAAGACATTCCTTTTGCAGTATGTGTATCAGTGAGAGCAGCAAAGGGTAGCTTAGAGAGTAAAGATCCCTCATCCCCCAATCCACCCATGATAAAAACAGGAGCTAACCTAAACCCATGTGCTTTCGCCAGTGCCCTGGCCACACCCTTCCGTCTGGATTAGAACTTCCAAAGCCTCTCCTCTAGAAATTCTGGAGCCACTAAGACCTGAGTTGACTCCTCTAACAACATCACTGGAGGATCAAATCAACCACAAGAAGTGACGGAGGGAGGTCTGACCTTTTTGGCTATCTTATTTTTAATCTGATGTGAACAAAACACCAGAATTTTAACTTAGGAAACCATACATCCAGTCTAATTTATCTTCCTTTAATAAGTCCACTGTAAAAAAAACAAAATCGAATTCCTTTTATTCTTTTCTATTTTAAGTTGATTTTTTTTTCTATATATTTGATGGCCAAACTATTGAGTGACTGCTGTTTTCTTGTCTTTGCTGGTTCTTTCTTGCGATTACCGTCTAGGAGGCATTTCTGCATCCTCCTAGAATCGTTCTGTAGTAAACCCCCAACATGGTCACACACACACTCTTCTTATTCTGAGGGTCATAAAAAAATTTCACAGCAGATGGACTTTGAAGGAGTTCAGCCATTGTCCAACTTGAGAGCGAACTCTGAATACCCTAGTTCCCTGAATCTATTTCCATTTCCATATCTTCCTTGTTTGGGTCCACATTTGCCTCACATCCTTTGGGTATCCAATACTTGACCGTACTTACTCTAGCCTTCATCTTTTCTTGCTGGAAAGCCTGGGTTGCTCTTCTTCCTGGAGCCAGTCTGTCACAGCAATTAAACGCCCAAAGCTGGAGCCAGCATTCTAAATGGGTTTTCAACCCATCTCTGCCACTTAGTAAGCGTGGTCTTTTACTTAAACTCTGCGACTCACTTTGGCCAATCTTCTGTGCCTCAGTTTCCTCAACTACAAAATAAGGATGCTAATGAGTTTCTGCCATGTAGAATTCTTATGAGGTTCTCATGAGTTAGTGCATGTAAAGTGTTTTAAATAGGAAATTTCACTTGGAAGATAGAACATACAATAGGAGAAAGCCTGACATAAAGGCTTCTATACAAGCTTTAGGTGTACTTATCTATCTCTTACCTTGAATTTACTTGAAATTAATAAGTATATGTTTGCGATTTCGCTGCCTGTGGATTCCTCTAGTATTTTTATGGTTTCCCGTCTTACGTTTAAGTCTTTTATCCATTTTGAGTTTATTTTTGTGTATGGTGTGAGTTGGTGATCTAGTTTCATCCTTTTGCATGTATCTGTCCAATTTTCCCAACACCATTTATTGAAAAGACTGTCTTGACTCCATTGTATGTTCTTGCCTCCTTTGTCGAATATTAATTGGGCATAGTGGTTTGGGTTGATTTCTGGGGTCTCTATTCTATTCCATTGATCTATATGTCTGTTCTTGTGCCAGTACCAAGCTGTTTTAAGAACAGTGGCTTTGTAATACAGTTTGATATCTGGTATTGAGATCCCACCTACTTTGTTCTTTCTGAGGATTGTTGCAGCTATTCGGGGTCTTTTTTTATTCCAGATGAATTTTTGGAATGTTCGTTCTAGATCTGTGAAATATGCTGTTGGTAATTTAATGGGGATTGCATTGAATCTATAAATTGCTTTGGGTAGTATGGACATTTTGATGATGTTGATTCTACCAATCCATGTACACGGTATATTCTTCCATCTGTTTATGTCTTCCTCTATCTCTTTTTTCAGTGTCCTGTAGTTTTCAGCATATAAGTCTTTTACCTCCTTAGTTAAGTTTATTCCTAGGTATTTTAATTTTTTTGGTGCAATGGTAAATGGGATTGCTTCTGTAGTTTCACTTTCTGTAAGTTCACTATTGGTGTAAAGAAATGCCATGGATTTCTTAGCATTAATTTTGTATCCTGCTATATTGCCGAATTCATTTATTAAGTCTAATAATTTTTTGATGGAGTCTTTAGGGTTCTGTATGTACAGTATCATGTCATCTGCAAATAAGGACAGTTTTACTTCTTCTTTTCCAATCTGGATGCCTTTTATTTCTTCTTCGTGTCTGATCGCAATGGCTAGTACTTCCAGTACTATGTTGAACAGGAGTGGTGAGAGGGGGCATCCCGAAACCATAAAAATACTAGAGGAATCCACAGGCAGCGAAATCGCAAACATATGCCGAAGAAATTTCTTCTCTGATAATGCTCCTAGGGCAATGGAAACTAAAGAGAAAATAAACAAATGGGACTACATCAAAATAAAAAGCTTTTGCACAGCAAAGGAAACCATCAACAAAACAACAAGAAGACCCACTACATGGGAGAACATATTTGCCAATGATACCACCGATAAGGGTTTAATTTCCAACATTTACAGGGATCTCATGAAACTTAACAAAAGGAAGATAAACAATCCAATAAAAAAATGGGCAACGGACCTAGATAGACACTTTTCGAAAGAGGACATACAGAAGGCCGAAAGACATATGAAAACCTGCTCAAAGTCACTAATTATACGAGAGATGCAAATCAAAATGACAATGCGTTATCATCTCACACCTGTCAGAATGGCTATCATCAACAAATCAACAAACAACAAGTGTTGGAGAGGATGTGGAGAAAAAGGAACCCTTCTGCACTGCTGGTGGGAATGCAGACTGGTGCAGCCACTGTGGAGAACAGTATGGAGCTACCTCAGAAGACTAAAAATGGAACTCCCATTTGACCCAGTGATCCCACTACTAGGAATATATCCCAAGAAACCAGAAACGCCAATCAGAAAGGATATATGCACCCCTATGTTCATAGCAGCACAATTCACCATAGCTAAGATTTGGAAACAGCCTAAGTGCCCATCAGCAGATGAGTGGATTAGAAAACTGTGGTACATATACACAATGGAATACTATGCTGCGGTAAAAAAAAAAGGAACTCTTGCCTTTTGCAACAGCATGGATGGAACTGGAGAGCATTATGCTAAGTGAAATAAGCCAGTCAGAGAAAGATAAATACCACATGATCTCACTCATTTGTGGATTATAGAGAACAACATAGACTGATGAAAAGGGACAGACTCAAAGACTGAGAAACAGCAATCTGGCTATCAATCCCCAGAAGGAAAGTAGGGGAGGGCGGGGGTAAGGGGAAGAGATCAACCGAAGGACTTGTATACATGTATATAAGCCATACCAATGGACATGGACAACAGGGGGATGGGAGCATGAGTGTGTGTGGGGGGGAGGTTGGGGGTTAATGGGGGGGATGAGGACACATTTGTAATACCTTAACTAATAATAAAAAATAAAAAAATAAAAAAAAAAAAGTATAATTGCTTGATTATGCCCTAATACTATAGCCAGAATTTCACCTACAATTTCCCTTCATGGCACTCCCAGCCCAGCCTCAGCCCTCAGCCCACAGGACGGGTGCTGATTGCATCTGGCTCATTGCTAGGGGCACACTGTGATCTAGGGCAGTCACAGGTCCAGCCAGCCCTGGCTCATCTCCATTCTAGAGAATTTCCAGAAGACTGGTAGCCTCAGCAACCCACAATGTGGGAAGAGCTGACTTTCCTGGGATGTGGTGGTGATTCCATTGGCCCTGAGAGAATTTTCTCTATTTCCTACTAGTACCTTAGGCTTCTAGAGCAGTGGTTCTCAACCTGTGGGTCGCGACCCCTTTGGCGGTCGAATGACCCTTTCACAGGGGTCGCCTAAGACCATCCTGCATATCAGATATTTACATTACGATTCATAACAGTAGCAACATTACAGTTATGAAGTAGCAACGAAAATAATTTTATGGTTGGGTCACAACATGAGGAACTGTATTTAAAGGGCCAAAAGGTTAAGAACCACTGTTAGAGCTTGTCAAAGTAAAAATGTCACCAAATGATTTATACCTGGCTTGGATTAGAGACACATAGACTCCTGAAAGGTGGGGAGAGGTACAAGATAGACAGAAAGGAAACAAATCTTTAACATCTCAGTAATACATTTTCCTAAACCAGTCCTGTTTCCTAGACTGACTCAAGACCGATGGCTTGGATCTTTTAGGCTAAGAAAAATTCCTCGTGAAGAGGAATCTCTCAAGACAGGACTCAGAAAATGCCAATAAAATCCTTCAAATCTTAAGTCAAAATAAGATTACTTGAATTTATCATACTTGGCCAGACTTTTGCACTTACTCTGATAAGGACCTGGATAATAGCAAGAACAAACATGAAAAAGGGAGTTTATTTTTTTTTTCTTTTTTTTTCTTTTTTTATTATTAGTTAAGGTATTTGCCTTTTTCTGATAACATCTGCCAATTGACTATGGAGCAACATTTTATGGCTTTAAGGCTGATTGTAAAATAAAGGACTTCTGAATTACAGAGTTTGGGATCAGTGCTGCCGCCTAAATCTTCCACTTGTGTGCATGTGGTTTTATGATCACATTTAATCCCCTTATCTTTGGCAGGTGTAGCGCCATCAGGAACACTGTATATAGTTGGATAGGTTATAGCATGAATAAGGATGCCCAGCTGAGGGGCAAGGTGGCAGGGGGAGAGGGGGGACGCGGGGAGCTAATATCCAGCTGCATTCTGCTTGCCTAGCTGAGCTCCTTAATTTAGGAAAGGATTCCCATAGGGGAAAGGGTACTTAAAAAATTCTCTCAAAGGTATTCCAATGGCTAATGCACAAGATGCATCTACCTCCATGGGGCATCTTTTAATAATGCAAGTGAAAGTGCTTCAGGGGATGCAGCAGCAATCTTGGTGGACAATTTTAGCAACCTGAACTCCTTACCTATGATGGAGGAATTCTCCATTACACAGGTCTTCAAGAGAAGCAGGGCCCACCACAAATACCAAACAGACCAGATCACTTTCTGGCTTCCTTTGCAGCCACAGTGAAAGATCGTGACCAACCAGATACACATTCCCTGAACTGGGACTTGGGAATTGGAGCTGCTCAAAGGGGCATGGAGAATCCCTTGGGGAAACAGCAAATTCCAGTTTCCAAAGCAGCAGAGGCAGGGGCAGGAGGAGCATCCCCCACCCAGTGCCGCAGGGAAGACTTTGCAAGCTGGGCTGCTTGTGACTTTGCAAGCTGGTTCTGGAAGGTTTAGTTGTTGTCTGGCTGCTGCATTGCATTCCCTTATGTCCAGCCTGTTTCCAGTCTAATTCTCAAGTTTCTCAGCAGTAAATTATTTTTGTGTTTAAATTTTGGTCTCAGTGGTTTACAAATGGGAACACTGAGTGCTTTGATGCTGATACCACTATCATTTCGAGCTAAAAATTATCCTAGCAATGGTATCAGACAGAACTCTTCACCTTCCTACTACCACACATACAAGTGTACCTACTTCTTCTGGGCCAACACTCACCCAGCTTTGGATACAATCCTCTCCCACCATCTCAGGAATCTTAGAATATCAACTATTCATTTCTTTCTTGTATATTTAAACCCCTCCTCTCAACTAGATCCTTCCTATCAACACTTAAATATAACCACATAGCTCCCAGCTAAGTAAAATGACTTGCCTGGAGCCCACAAGTCTAACTATATTGTTCTAGCTCACTATTTACCAACTGAAGTGCCAGAGTACTGTATGTTCAGGTTATAGGTGTGCCATGAGATAGTGCAGGTTGTAAATATTTATGGTAACAAATATTTGGTGAATTAGAATTTCTCGGAGTAAGACTCAAGGTGCCCCTTTTAAATTATTCCTGCTAGAACTCAACGAAATTTTTAAGTCTGAGGAATTACATTTTCCTTCACTTCAGGGAATTTTTCTACCAGTTTTGCCTTCACCTCATTCTCTTTTCTTCCTTTCCGAAAAGCATGTTAGGTTTGCAATGGAGATTCCCCTCTCTACTTTATGTCTCTGAAATGTTCTTCCACATTTTCCATCTCTTTTTCATTTCTGTAGATTCTCATGATTTTCCCCAAATTGTCCACCAATGTTTTAAGTCTCTTGTCTGCTATATCTATTCTACTCTTTATATCTACAGGTATTTTTCAATGATTATAGTTTTTATTTTCAAATGTTTACTTGATTCTTCTTCATATTTGTTTTTCCCCCATAATGCCGTATTCTTTCCACATGATTTTCAAAATTATTTTGACATTAAACAACCTTCAGGATTCCTCTATGATTAGCAGTTCCTGGATATGAGTTCTTCTATTTGTTATGTATGCTGACACTCCCTCTCAATGCAGTGTCAGCTTTTGTGCTTTTGTCATTTTAGTCTGTGAGCTTATCTTCAAGCAGGATTATTTCCATGGGAGCTCCTAATACTCAGTTCTAGGTGTGCCTCTTCTAGAACCCTCATGTTTCATTATTTCTGAACCATTTTTTACATTTTTTTTTTTTTTGCTCATGGTTTCTGTACAGCAAGATACACATGAATCAGAACCACAAACCATACGTGACATAGATTTGGGGTTCAAAATTCTCCAGGATGTCTTCTTTGCCACTCATTTCCCACTTTCTTGTGATATTTTTGAATTAGCCATTTTCCCCAACTGGGAAGCCTCTTCCTAGTTCAAGTTTATGTACAGGGGAAGAACAGCCCCATCCTAGCCTCTTACTATGCACAAGGCCTCTAAGGTTGGATTCCCATTCCTGACTGACCATTACAACTCTAAAGTTTATATCTGCTCACAATGTTCCTGCAGGCTGCTTCGGTTCCATTCCTGTCCAAAATTATATTCTTGCTTGGAGTCCCATTGCACTTTCAATATCCAGATATTTTACTTTTCTGCTTTGCAGCTTTTAAAATTTATTTATTTATTTATTTATTTATTTATTTATTTATTCATTCATTCATTCATTTTGTCAAGGACATTTTTTCCCATTGATTTTTAGAGAGAGTGGAAGAGAGGGAGAGAGACAGGGAGAACAACATCAATTAGTTGCCTCCCTGCAACTGAGGTAAATGCCCTTGACCAGAATCAAACCCGAGATCCTTCAGTCGGCAAGCCAACACTCTCCACTGAGCCAAACCAGCTAGGGCTGCAGCTTTTTATGTTTATAAATCTGTAATGTATTTTTCTGTGTTACCATATGAATTGTCATTTTAATCAATAGTGTGGACTGACATTTTTAACAAATTTACTAAGTAATCCTTACAGACTCTAACGTTTGTAAATCATACATAAGAGTTTGAAAATCACTGCCTTTAGGAATTCAATACTTGTTTTTTCACCACTGCTCATTACTCACCACCCCACAAAAACCCACAGCTGATCACCCAAATTCAATTTTACTTCCTAAGTATTCTTGTCTTCCCACTACTCCTCAATTCACTTGGACTACTGAAATCCTTTCATAACTGAAATCCATACATCTAGACTTTCTCCCTTAAAATTCCACCTCATACTATCAGGTTGATCTAGCTATAGCATGAATTTGTTCAAGCCTAAAATTCCTTCCATTCCCTGCAAGATAAAGCCCAAACTTCTAGAACTATATAAAAGTTCATACATAATCCAGCCTTTATCCCTCCTGCTTTTTATCTTAATATCTTGAACTTGGCCTCATGAGGTTTTCTAGATAGACAATGTTTATGAACTTTCAGTCTTATGCATGCTGAAATGACCTTATCCCTGAACCCATTTCTTCCTAAACTATTGAATTCCTATTCATGTTTCAAGATTCAGTTCAGGGCCATGCCTAGTTTGGCTCAGTGGATAGAGCATCGGCCTGCAGACTGAAGGGTCCCAGGCTCCTGCCTGGCCTGGGCCCTGATCACAGCTTGTGTAGGAGGCAACCAATCAATGTGCTTCTCTCACATCGATGTTTCTGTCTTTCCTTCTCTCTTCTACTCTCTCTAAAAATCAATGAAAAAAATATCCTCAGGTGAGGATTTAAAAAAAAAGATTCAGCTCAGGCAATATCTCCTCTAGGAACACTTCTCTGAAGATATGGAAGCAACCTAAGTGCTCATCATTAGAAGACTGGATGAAGAAGATATGTTACACATATACAAAGGCATATTACTTGGCCATAAAAAGAATGAAATCATATCATTTGCAACATGGATGGATCTAGAGCAGCGGTTCTCAACCTGTGGGTCGTGACCCCTTTGGGGGTTGAATGACCCTTTCACAGGGGTCGCCTAAGACCATCGGAAAACACATATATAATTACATATTATTTTGTGATTAATCACTATGCTTTAATTATGTTCAATTTGTAACAATGAAATTGGGGGTCACCACAACATGAGGAACTGTATTAAAGGGTCGCGGCATTAGGAAGGTTGAAAACCACTGATTAGACTCCTAGAGGATACTATACTAAGTGAAATAAGTTACAGAAAATAACAAATACCATATGATTTCACTTATATGTGGGACCTAAAGAACAAAATAAGTGAATAAAACAGACTCATAAATCCAGAGAACAAACTGATTGTTGCCAGAGATGAGGAGGATTGGGGAGTTGGGTGAAAAGGTGAAGGGATTAAGTAGAGATTGGTAGTTACAAAACAGTCAATGGGGATGTAAAGTACAGCATAGGGAATATAGTCAATACTTTAATAACTATGTATGGTGGCAGGTGGGTATTAGACTTATTGGGGGATCACTTCATAAATTATGTCTAACCATTATGCTGTATTCCTGAAACTATTTTAAAATAATGTTTTATGTCAACTGTAATTGAAATATATATATATATATATATATATATATATATATATATATATATATATATATATATATATTTGCAAAGAAACCTTATTGGCCCTCTAGGCCAGGGGTGGGCAAACTTTTTGACTCGAGGGCCACAATGGGTTCTTAAACTGGACCGGAGGGCCGGAACAAAAACATGGATGGAGTGTTTTTGTGAACTAATACAAATTCAAAGTAAACATCATTACATAAAAGGGTACGGCCTTTTTTTTTTTTTAGTTTTATTCATTTCAAACAGGCCGGATCTGGCCCGAGGGCCGTAGTTTGCCCACGGCTGCTCTAGGCAGTGCTAAGGGCCCTCCTTCTGTGCTCCCAGGGGACCTTATATCTCCTGTGCCATATAACATTATATTGAAAATTTATCTCTGTCTCTCTCACAAGACAAGGGCTTCCAAAGGGAAGGGATTATACGTTATCTTTGTATTCCCAGCATGTGGTTCAGAGGCTGGAACATAACAGATAACATTTGTTGAACTGAACTAAATTATTGAGAATCTCAGAAAACCAGCTCTCTCTAATAAGCTGGATTCTCTCTCAGAATTTTATCTGCTTTGGAATGTTTAACCTGGTCAGAAAAACATATCCTCAAAAGCCCTAGAATAAAAAGATTTTCAGTAGATTATGTGCTTGGAAACTTGGGAGGAGTCCAGTAGAAACGTTCAACCCTTGTTGATATGCTCACTTGGCTCTCTCAGGTTGATATAAATACCACTTTTAGTATAATTCTTTAACTAATTTACAGAACTTTCCCCATTTGCTCCATCATAGACGATAGTAATAACAGTCTTGTTGAAAAATAAAGAGGCTGAAAAAAGTAATAGAGAAACAATTAGATACGATATTTTCTTGCATTAAAAATATGCACAGTATGACTCCAGCTTCGGATAGAAAAAATAAATAGAAACAATAGAAATGAACAAAGCCTGGATAGTAAGTAACTATACACCACATTAAACCTCTTCAGATGACTTAATAGTTTTCCTTTTCATATATTGGGATACCTTAGAGTATTTTGAGGTTCCATATACTTTTCCCCCTATGATAGACAAAAATTAGAATAGCTTTCTTTAAGATATTTTGGGCCACAAAAATAGCATTTCTTTTTTTTCTTGTGTGTGTGTGTGTGTGTGTGTGTGTGTGTGTGTGTGTGTGTGTTAAGTGCACATGGGGATTATCAAAGGATTTAATGAATTTAAAAGTATGAGTTGCTTTAAAAAAATCTTAAGTTACATTTAAACAAAGAAAAAATATAATTTTAAGGCTAAAAATTATTTTTTTAAGAAGACTTTTCATTGTCTGTGTTCTCTACCTCACTTTGAACATTTGAGACTCAAAGCATTTAATCAGGATGAATTCATTCATTCATGTGTAAATACTGAGGTGGTTTTAAAAAAATTCCATTTGTCATTAGAGAGTGAACCTCAAGCCACTTGCCTCAGATTACTGTGTTGTTGACAAAGTTGGAAACAGGACTTAGAATTTTCCTGCTAGATTTCCTTGGAGCCATGAAAGTCATTGAAATAACTTCGAACAATGTAATGAGTGGGAAGTTCTGGGTGGGAAATAACAATTAGGGCTGGGATGTTTTTCTCCAAGTAAGAGCCAGAGCTTTGAATGTCTTGGTGCAGTTTGCTGTTTTAATTATGGTCTCTTCATATTTACCCCAAGAAAGAAGCTGATGTAGTCCACAAATTTCTTAACTGTACTTCTATACTGTAGTTTGATTTCTAAAACCTGAGATTCCTTTGCTCCAACTAATTCTTTTTTTCCCTACAGCTGTAATTGGCCATCTACCTTTAAAAATGCAAACATGTTATATGAACCAACCCCCACAGAAGTCTCCCCCATTTCTGGAGTTGCTATGTCCACACTTGCCCAACTCACACTCATGCCTGCCTAAGTGCCCTCTTATATACAAACACGCACAAGTCCACAGGACACTCATATTGCCTTTGTGGCCAGCACCTGGCTCTTGTCTACAGATATTCCTCCAATTGACCTTTACAGATGTGTACATCAGAACCAACGGGAAGACTTTAAAACCAGATTACAGTCCCACACCCAACTCTCCCAAATTCTGATTGAGTGGCACTAGAAACTTGAGCTGATGTATTTTTAAAAAGCTCCTCTGATGGGTCTGATGCACAGATGTCAAACTATAGAGCAGGAGGGAACCCTTAACAGACCCATTCTGAAAGGGTAGATGAAAGAGAGAGAGAAAGGCTCCTCATGGAGTCAGCTTGTCTGATAATAATCACCTATGAGTTTATTTCCTAACAACTACTGGATATCTATTAAAATTTACCTATCTAACCCTGGCTGGTGGGGCTAAGTTGATTGATTGGTCATCGTCCTATGCACTGAGAGGTTGATGGTTCAATTCCTGGTCTGGGCATATGCCTAGGTTTTGGGCTCCATGGTGGGGGGCATGGAGGAGGCAGCCAATCAATGTTCTGCTCCACATGGATGTTTCTCTCTCTCTTTCTCCCTTCCTCTATCTCTAAAAATAAATTTATAAAAATATATACTTCAAAATTTACCTATTTCTTAGGATATTGCCTTCTTGAGTAATTTTTGCTTCATAAACCCAGGCCTGTTTACCAATGGGATTTTTGCATTTACTATTGACAGTAGTACATACTTCTTCCTTATAAAAAAAGGAGAAAGGCCCTATGTAAGACATGAAAGGAATGCCTAATTTAGAAACCTATAATAGAAATTGTCTTACAAAATCTATACTAATAAAAGGGTAATATGCTAATTAGACCAGACAAAGCCACTGTGGCAGGGGTTGAGGCAAAGGCGGTTAGGGGCAACCAGGCAAGCAGGGGAGAGCAGTTAGGGGCGACCAGGCCGGCAGGGGAGGGCAGTTAGGAGCAACCAGGCAGGCAGGGGAGGGCAGTTAGGGGTGATCAGGCAGGCAGGCAGGTGAGAAGTTAGGAGCTAGTGGTCCTGGATTGTGAGAGGGATGTTTAGACTATCAAAAAGTACATATTTGTTGTGCATTTCCTGAGCTTTAGTTTCACAGAAGCTTGAATGGATTTGAGTCAGCCTAATTCTTATCTAGGAGGGATCAGATACAGGCCAGGGTGTCTCAAGGATATATTTCTGAGGGCCTTACATTTCTAAATCTGGTTAGTCTCCTATCAGGTCAATGTTGTTCCCACTATTATTAAGGACGCCCTATTATTAATTTAAGTCTAAAGCATAACTCATCAAATATGGCACCTATGGGTTTTCTGGGTCAGGACCAGAATAGGCAACTCACCATTTGTTAAACTTGGGATATCTTTAACTTATTCCTGATGAATAACTCACCTGATTATCCCTGTATCTTACAATCTCAGACGCTGGGAAGTTGTGACACCACAAGTCACTAGCAAGAGTTGAGGCAAGTGGCTTTAAGCCGAGTCCACATGTTCCCCACCCTACCTGTTATCCTTGCATATCTTAGAGATATTGATGGAAACAGGTTTAAAGGTCTACCTCTGAAATCTACTTAAAGATTCCTGTTTGGGAATTCAAAGCACCTTACAAGAGAATGAAATAAGACAGATTCTTGAGCCCAACAAAACCAAGTAACAATCAGATTTGATGACTTGTTTTGTAGCAAGCACATTTGTCTAAACTTGTTAAAATATGCAATCTGAAACTTGCTAATATCTACATAGCAAAAGTTCACGTCACCACCACACCTTTTCCTCCCTGACTCTTTGCATGCTATTTACAAGTGATAAATGCTTCTTTTATTGGGTTATGCCTTTGCAACCCCATCTTGCATGCATATAACCCAGTTCACATACAGATTCTGAAATTGAGTTTGAGGAATAATTTGAGGAATAAAACTGGTTTTAGGTTGCAAATACTGCTTAATGTTCACACCATTTCCCCAAGTGCTAAACCATCCCCACAGAGCAGGACTGACACCTTTTAGTAAGAAAGTTCTCAGGTGTGGCAAATTGTGGCTATTTTACTATCATCTTTAAAGGTTTATGGTATAGGTTGCCCCAGTAATAAAGAACATAACTGCAGGACAGCCAGGAACAATAGACTAAGCTAGGAATTTTCAACTTTTTTCATTTCATGACATACATAAACTAATTACTAAAATTCTGTGGTACACCAAAAAATATATTTCCAACCTGACAAAAAATGTGTAATTTTGATTCCTTCACACCAGATGGCTATTGTATTGCCTGTTGTCATTTTTTTATTTGACAATCTAAGGAAAAAAATGGTCAGTGCCCCTGACTAAGTACATAGTCAGGTACTGCATGTTTAAAAAATTCTTGCCACACGCTGGTTGAAAAATCACTGAACTAAGCTAATGATTGTCAGATTGTAAGAATTTAGCTAAGAAAAGCAAGGGGTAAATTTGTTACAGTATTGGCAACATGGTTTACTTGTCATCGAGTGGACACAGATTACAATGTCACCAATACTAGATAAAACATCATCTATCATCATCAACATACATTCATAAGAAAGCATGAATGTGAACAAAATTGGGAGGGGGTTACAAAATGTCCTTGCAATGAAACCTTCAAAGTGACATTGCCTTGTAGCTCTTGGGCAAATGAACTTTTTATTGATTTTATTGATTTTAGAGAGGAAGGGAGAGGGGGAGAGAGATAGAAATATCAATGATGAAAGAGAACCATTGATCGGCTGCCTCCTGCATGTCCCCCAATGGGGATCAAGCCCTCAATCTAGGCATGTGCCCTTGACCGGAATCGAACCTGGGACACTTCAGTCTGCCAGCTGACATTCTGTCCACTGAGTCAAGCCAGCCAGGGTTCACTCTTACTTTTAACACTGTAAATACTTTTAAAATATGAGACCAGGTACATTTCACTTTAAACATAAATTTCTGCTATAAAATTGTTTCAACTTTGCATTAAGAAAGCAGCAGTTTTTAAAACATTATTTCATGGGAAAATAATACATTATCATAGAAAATTTTCCATTTTGCTGCTTCCTCTAATTTCTCTGTACACTGTCCAAAGCTATTTCATGCCATATGAGAATCATTTCTCCTCTTACAATAGTTTTCCTTGTCTCTACTTACATTTCTTTACGATTTAAGTTCTTTTAAGGCCACTATTATACTGGCTGAGCCTGTGTCCCCTTTCATTTCTCTGCTTTCAATGCAGAGTGGAGTTTCTGAAGGAGAGCGATATTTACTGGGAAGGTTAACTTCATTAGGCTTCCTTTATCATAGAAAGCCCTTCAAAGTGACTTAAGCACCTTGGTGCTTCAGAATCTCAATTTTTCAGTTCTCAGTTCACTTTATGATTCAAGATAAGTCACAGGTGGCTAATTTCCTCCCAGAAGGCAGTCCAGTCAAGTTCAAAGGGAGTGATGGTCACAGGCACAACAACCAATACCTGCCCAATCAAAAAGTTCTCATGGGAGGAAAAGCTCTTCATTATTTTTATAATCACATTAGAAAAACTTAGCAGCATTTTTACATGGCAGATATGGGAATACTTTTTACCACCTGAATATTCTGTCCTCTCTGGTTTCTGTTTTCTTCCACCCACGTCTTCCTATGGCTGTTTGCCAATGATACCAGCACTTGCTGAGGTGGGGCTGAGAAACTGAAATTGCTTCATATTCAGCTTTGGCCCTTTGGGCTCTCT
Organism: Myotis myotis; assembly: GCF_014108235.1. Taxonomy (NCBI): domain Eukaryota; kingdom Metazoa; phylum Chordata; class Mammalia; order Chiroptera; family Vespertilionidae; genus Myotis; species Myotis myotis. The sequence continues at coordinate 78,154,401 of NW_023416357.1, forward strand.
CTATCCCCCAGGGAGGATTGGACTGGAAAACAGCTTCCTACCCGGAGCTGATAGGTGTGACAATGCACTTCTCTCCCTGTTCTCCGGGTGTGATTTGAGATTGTAAGACCGAAGAGTAGATTTGGTGTTAGCAGGCATGGACTATTTTTTCCTTTCAGAAGACTTCTTGAACACTCGGTTTTGTTCTGTGCCAAGTTCAGCCAGTAATATGAAAACTCATTTACTGCACTGTAGGTCTTCCCTTTCTCAAAAATACTGGTTGTCAGTCTGGTAAATGACTACTCGATAAGAATGATGAGGTACTTGCACTCACCCTCAAAAAGAGAACGCAGCAGGATCCCTTCATCTCAGAAATGTGTTTGTTTGACTGAATACAGACATTCTAATGCTACATGAAGGCAAGGTGGCTAGTGGACATTGGTCCAGCTTATTTCTTTGAAGTTAGCAGGATCTCAATTATTCTTTACTAGAGGCCCGGTGCACAAAAATTTGTGCCCTCGGGGTTGGGGAGTCCCTCAGCCAGGCCTGTGCCCTCTTGCAGTCTGGGACACCTCAGGGGATGACCATCTGCTGGATGAGGCCTGCTCCCCGGGGGATTGGGCCTAAGATGGCAATCAGACATCCCTCTGGCAGCCCGGCAGCCCTCGGGGGATGTCCACTTGCCAGCGGGGACAGGCCTAAGCTGCAATAGGACATCCTTAGCACTGCTGAGGAGGCAGGAGAGGCTCCCACCACCACCGCTGTACTGGCAGCCATCAGCGTGGCTTGTGGCTGAGCAGAGCTCCCCCATATAGGAGCACACTGACCACCAGAGGGCAGCTCCTGCATTGAGCGTCTGCTCCCTGGTGGTCAGTGTGTGTCATAGTGACCAGTCATTCCCAGTCTTTCTGCTGTTAGGGTCAGTTTGCATATTACCTTTTTACTATATAGGATAGAGACCTGGTGAATGGGTGGGGGCCAGCTGGTTTGCCCTGAAGGGTGTCCTGGATCAGGGTGAGGGTCCCGCTGGGGTGCCTGGCCAGCCTGGGTGAGGAGCTGATGGCTGTTTTCAGCTGGTCACACCCCCTTCAGGGTGGGGGTCCCCACTGGAGTGTCTGGCCAGTCTGGGTGAGGGGCTGAGGGCCGTTTTCAGGCTGGCCAGCGACTAAAGCTCCCAGCCTCTTCTTTTTTTCTTTTTCTTTTCTATTCTGAGATTTATTTACCTTCTATAATTGAAACATTGTTGCCAACACTGGCGCTCCCAGCTCTGAGGCCTCGGCAGGCTGAAAGCAGGTATCTGGGATTTGTTTAGCTTCTATAATTGAAACATTGTTGCTTTCGGGCTCAGAGCTGGGCCCGTGGCAGGCCGGGAACCTTGGCTTCCTCCATCACTGGAGCAAGCAAGCTTCATGTTCGCTTCAGCTGCGTGGCTGCCGGCTGCCATCTTTGTTGGCAATTAATTTGCATATCACCCTGATTAGCCAATGGGAAGCGTAGCGGAGGTATGGTTAATTACCCTTTTTGTCTTTTATTAGATAGGATTCTTTCTAATGTAACCCCAATGCGTACTATATTGAATGACCTGAGGCCAGTTTTCCTTGGTTCTCTGTGTGAGAAGGGCTTTAAGAGAAGGCTGCCTGCCTCAATAACTGCTAAGGTTCCTGGGACCTTAGACCTTAGGGATCCCAGTTTCGCTCCAGGTTTCAATCATGTACTCATCCCATTGCCCTTCAGCTCTGATGGCCAAGGAGTAACATGATATAGTGGAAAAAAACACTAAGATGGGGAGTCAGAAATTCTGGCTTGGAGTCCTGCTTCTTGTAGTTTTATTAGCTGTGGCTTTGGGCAAATCATGACATTTTTCTCTGCTTCCAGATTTGACTCTCTCAAATGCCATGGCTGAACAATTTGGTTTCAAAGATTGCACCCAATTCTGTGTCATCAAGATTTGGTGGTTCTATTTGATTTCCTAATTTGTACTAAGGAGGGTAAGCCCCTGGCTCCAAACTTCATGATCAGAAATCAGACACTTCTTGCTTTAAGAAATGGCTTTACAGAACAGGAAATGTCATCTTATCCAAACTCACCAAAATGTAGGACACTGGGTAAGATGAGGTATGTGTAGCCCAGTGCTGGAAGGCATGGTCTGGAGCCAGATTGCTCACATTTGAATTGAGTCACTCTTTGATTTCGGGAAAGTTACTTAAACCTCTGTGTGCTTCAGTATTTGCATCTAAAACCAGTATTAATAGTAGTCCTATTTCATCAGGTTGCTATAAAAATGAAACGAACTAGTACATATAAAATTCTTAACTAGTACATAACACTTATTATGTTGGACATAGGTGGTCAGTAAGTGTTAACTTCTCTCTGGATTTCCCCCAGTAATGGTCTGTATATCATATGCAAATAAGGGCAAGCAACTTACTGTCTTTTAAGGCAACAAATTCAAACTTTGGACCATTTTATTGTTAGAAAGTTCTACCTTATCATTAGAATTCATTCCTAAATAAAGGTTATCTCTTTAGCTTGTATTAATTTGTAACATCTCTTACATAAACACTATACAGGCATTTCTGGGAACTAAGACATATACTAGCAAACTCTACCTCTGTCTCTAAAAACTGTTTATCCCATAGAGGGAAAGAATACAGACTTGGCTCCAAATACTAGTAAACTCTTCCCCTGTAGTGAGTCAAGACATTTGTCTAATTACTGGGATTTTGTTTTATTTTTATTAGGAATTCTAAACCTTCTGGGTGTAGGGAACAGAATTAAAATGTATTTCTATAGCATGCTATAACATAAAATAAGTTACTCAGAGGGGAAGGATACTCTAAAGACCTGAACGGTGTCAGCTGTGATTTCTAAAGTCTGACTCCTGGCCATTAAGTATTAACAGTGGTCCTGTGGGGCCTAGTTCTTGGTCAAAACTGTGATGAGGCCAAGGATTTGTGTATCAACTAGTTCCCCTACAACTTCATTAAATAAAATAAGACTAAGCTACATTTTGCATTTGTGATTTGTCTTTCATTCCAGGAATTTTATTTATTTTTTAATTTCTTTAATCCTCACCTAAGGATATGTTTTTATTGATTTTAGAGAGAGGAAGAGGAGAGAGAGAGAGAGGGAGAGAGAGAGAGAGAAACATCTATTGGTTGCCACCCATATGTGTCCCAACCAGGGATCAAACCCGAAACCTAGGTATGTTCCCTGACCAGAAATCAAACCCACAACCTTCTGGTGCACTGGACGGTGTCCCAGTCAACTGAACCACCTGGCCAGGGCCATTCAAGGCATTTTACAAGATTCACCTGATCCACTGTTTGTCACTTTAGATGACTCAGCTAACTAGAATGGTCACAATAATCAGGATCAGTTCAGGATCCTCTGATGAATGACACTAAGACAGCTCAGAACAACATCTGGCACAGATAGCTCTTAGCTGGGTTCATTGAATCTTTCCTTTCTTTCCTAGGGTCTCTAAAGATATCATGGTAACCCATATTATAAATGCCCCGCCACCATACTTCAATGGTACTCCTTTAAAACCAAGTCTGTTATATTGCCTTTCTACTTCTGCTAATTAGAGCTAGTCACACTTTAACATCAAAGGTTACCTTTAAGTAACCTAACAAATTAATGGTACTATTTATTAGTGAGCCTTGTGTTACTATTAAAAAGAAAAATCAGCATCTGGAATTGAAAGAACTTTGTTCAAGTCAATTGAGCTCTTACTAAGAGCCCATGATTAAATCTACTCAACTGTTCTGGGGCCTCAGCTCTTTCACCTACAAAATAGACACACTGCCCTGGCCAGTGTGGTTCAGTTGGCTGAGCATCGTCCTGTGCACCAAAAGGCCGCTGTTTTGATTCCTGGTCAAGGCACATGCCCATGTTGCTAGTTCAATCCCTGGTCAGGATGCACATGGGAGGTAACCAATCGATGTTTCTCACATCGATGTTTCTTGCTTTCCCCTCCCTCTCCCTTCCACTCTCTCTAAAATCAATAAACACGTATTTTTAAAAAATGCAAAACAGAGACGACTAACATAGATGACAATTAGGTTTCATCAATGAGCAGTGGCTGCTGGGAGGGTAGGTTAAGGACTCTGAAGCCAGGTGTGCAACTCAGGATGAAAGAATCTCCAAATCAAAGGTCTGCCATGAAGAAAGAAGGAACACACATGGCACATATTTGCCATCCCTGGACTTTTAAAATATTCACCCGAGGATTGTATGAATATTAAACAAAAGATAATAAGTTGATCTTTTAAGCCCAGTTGTATCCAAATGCTACTATCAGATTTATTAGTTTCATTATTAATGATGGGCTGTTAAAAGAGAAATGAAAGGAGATAGCTGCCTATACCTTCTGTATTCAAATCAAATTCTTTTGTATGGTAGCATTATCAGTGGCCCTCTAGAGATAAAACCTTTGTTCTATATGCTCTCTACGTGAATGAAGGTGGGGTGAATGGGGTAGATTTCAGACAAGGTGGAGAAAAACTACGCACTGGCAGGCCCAAGACAGAGATGCCATGGGAAGCGAGAGGTAGGGCCTCAGAGTGCTCCTCACATTATTCCATGTTGGCAGCCACCTACTTTACCTAGGCATTGGGCCAGCTCTGGCAGGCGATTGGATCAAGGCTATTTGCATGTCTGTTTTCAGGACCTTAAGTTTTGTCTACCCATACAAAATGTGGAGGAAACCAATGCGATCATGCAGAGAACTTAATTTGGGAGAAGGAGGTGAAGGAAAAGAAGACAAATTGCTTGCTTTCAAGGAAGTACAAATTTTATTTCCTATAAAGTATAAAGTATGACAAAGACATCTTTAGAAAAGATACTTCAGTGTTTTAGTGCTTCAAGAGATAATGACAAAAATAGAAACATATATCTGCTACATTGCAAGCATAGTACTGGGTATTGTCATTTATGTGTTATGTCATTTAATCCCCATCAGCTCTATGAAATGGAACCCAGGGCCTGGAGATGTCATGTGTCTGGCCTAATTTCCCAGGGCCAATAACCAACCAAGCCCAGCCTTGGAATCTTAGGCCCTGATGCAAAGTATGCGGAAAGAACAAGAAATTTTAAACAGTGCTGGCAACTCTGTATTGAAAAGCTTCTATAAATAGTTCCCTGATTATTTCTAATTCCCATTGACTTGGTATAATGCAAGCTATTCAGCAATGTAATACAGATAGATATTTCCTTTTAAAAATACTGCACAAATACATGATTTCCTGCTTCTGTCCACCCTGTCGGAGAAGTAGGAAAAGAGCAAGGTAATAGGAATTTACCTCCAAGCTATAAAACCTTCCTATTCTTTTAGTAATCAACAAGGGGAACTCCTAGTAACCAAGGAGACCATAATAGACTCCATTAGAATCAAGTACAACACTTGGGTTGCTTGGCTAGAGCATGCCAAAAGAGCAAAGGAAAATATTATCATTGCTGAAATCATTTGATGTCTATGACTAATAAAAAAGCATGTTGGCAAATTGAGTTTTTAGAAGTGCCCAAAGGGCTTGGTTAAAGCTGTGGATGAATAGTATACAGTCGTTCTGTCTGGAGAAAAGAGGTGGATGGGTGGAAGATGACGTTAAACTATTTTTAAAAGTATCTGAATAACAAAAGGGGCCAACAGAAATCTTAAACAACCAATCTAGGTCCTTCATTCCATTTTTAAAATTTTAGATTTTCCATCCCCTTCTCCTTACAGCTAACTAGCAAACTTGGTTCCTTTTGAGTCACATTATCCTTGAATTCATAGGCCTTGTTGGCCTTCTTACCTAACATCTCACAAATGCAGGATTTATCCTTAAAGAATCCCTGACAACTGTGTCCACCTTAGAGACGGTGAGGGCTGAGATGTCTATTCATGTATGTGCTGTGTCCCTTGGGAGCTACGGGAAGCCAGAAGGAAAGAGTTGGGGGTAAGCCAGACCTCTAATTACCTCTTAACCCAGGTCCCAGAGGTTGCAGTGGGCCTGCCTGAAGATGTTCATCCGCTCTCTGCTTGATCATTCCCAGAGCAGGAGGCCTTTGCCAGGACCCATCCTATCTTGTTATGCATGGACACAGCTCTGATTGTTGGAGGGTGCTCTCTCGTGCTGCGCCAAAATCTGCTTCCTTGTATTTTCTAAGCATTGTTCCTCCTGGTATCTCTAGAACAATGCTGTTTGACTCAACTTCCTCGCCTCTGGAATAGTCCCCTAGAGAACTGAAGTCAACTGTCTTGACTCCCAGGCATACTGTCTTCTCTGGATTAAATATCCTTATACAGTTATAACAATAGTCAGAGGCAGAACATATCATCACCATAAGAGAAAGGCAAAGCCTGAAATTAGAATTTTTTAAAAAAAGAGTTAAATCTTTTAACTGAAAAGCTACAATTTTTAACTGATATTGAGAAACACTGTCTTTCCACTGAGTTCCTCCATGCTATCTATCAAGTCATCCTGTCAAAACAGAAATGTGCCTTTATGAGAAATGTAGAAATATAACTTTTTCTTACTGATACCACACCAGCAACCAATGATCATTCATCAGTTCTCACCAGGTTGCATTTATTTTTTGCCTTTGTTTACCGTTTATCTGCATAGGCATGTTTGTGGCATAATTTCAAAATTTGAATACTAACTATTAAGAATTAAGGGAAGGGGCCGAGACCGGTTTGGCTCAGTGGATAGAGCGTCAGCCTGCGGACTGAAAGGTCCCGGGTTCGATTCCGGTCAAGGGCATGTACCTGGGTTGCGGGCATATCCCCAGTGGGACTGTGCAGGAGGCGGCTGATCGATGTTTCTCTCCCATCGATGTTTCTAACTCTCTATCTCTCTCTACCTTCCTCTCTGTAAAAAATCAATAAAATATATTTAAAACAAACAAACAAAAAAAGAATTAAGGGAAGGGCAATGTAAGAATACTAAATTTTTTAGTTCTTTTTCCCAATATTTTATTTTGAAAAATTCTAAACATACAGAAAAGTTAAAATAAATTTATAGTTAACACCCCTATACTTAATAACTGGATACTACAATTATCATTTTGCTATCTTCAATTTGTCGCATATCTATCAGTTTCTTTATTCATCCATCAACCAGTCTTACTTTTATTCGCAGATCAGCAGAAGTTGCCTTCATCAATCAGCACACCTAATCCCTAAAACTTCAGCATGAATATCATTATCAGTTCCCTTTTGATACTTTTAATTAGCACTCTCTTTTGAATCCCTCTTGCTCTTCTTTTCCTCTTCCCCTCTGCTTTCTCAATTTCTATTCCTGTACCCTTCCTCCCACTTTCTATCCCCAAAGTTCTAAGCTGTAAAAGGAAAGTATGAAAAATCTGAGCATGGAGCAGTCTTGAAGTAGCATCAGAAAAGGTCACCGATGGTCACACAGGGCCTCACAGCTGTTATCACCACAGACCTGGGACGGAAAGGGCCCTCATGAACAAGCTGATGAGAACCAACTTACAACAGAGCGGGGTATAGATTAGCATGCCCACTTAATAATTTACTATGAGAAACCCAGCTATCAAATACCCAGTCTCCCCCTGAACTAACCTCTACATAACAGACCAAACTGTGAAGAGTTTTGGTGAATAGACTCAGAAGGAAATTAGTTAGACAGTCCTAGTGGCATGAAGCAGAGACCTTATCCTCGCTGATGTTTTGACAGCTGGCCTGCACAGGACCTGACACCAAAGGGCTGCTTCAGAAATCAGTACAGCCCTGACTGGTTTGGCTCAGAGGATAGAGCATTGGCCTTCGGACTGAAGGGTCCCAGGTTCGATTCCGGTCAAGGGCATGTACCTTGGTTGCAGGCACATCCCCAGTAGGGGATGTGCAGGAGGCAGCTGATGGATGTTTTTCTCTTATGGATGTCTCTAACTCTCTATCCCTTTCCCTTCCTCTCTGTAAAAAATCAATAAAATAAAAAAAATAAATCAGTACAATGATGAAGTGAGTAGGTGAACACTAACTACCACCGCCACACCACCAGGCACCTCTCACCTGGACTGCACTGGCTGAACCCTATTCCACCCCTCCAACTCCCTTAAGAGAACTTCCATGACTGCCATTCTCCTTTGAGTAATGCGTTCTCTTTTAGCCATGTGTATGCCATTAATTAAACTTTCATCAAGTCCTGATCTTCCTGCTTTGGTCTGGAAAACAACTAGTCATTAACATGGGAGGTCTGTGTCTTTTTAATCCTATCCTTGATAAATTGATTGTACTGGCTTTACTCTCATAAAAAGGGTGTGATCCCCTACTGCCCTAGTGTACTCCTTTCAGAGACCAGGGAACACCATCTTCCTTGTGAGCAAAAACCATTCCTTTCCCTATCTTGAGATTTATGTCTGATAAGAAATGTTAGTGATTTCTTTTCTGGGCTTCCTAATTACCAGACCACAGAGACTTGGCAAAGCGAGCTCCTCAGTGGAAAGGAAGGACACAAAAGTGCAAATGTAGAACTTTTCACCATAATCAGCTTCTCCATAGTTGCAGGTAAATCCAATTTTAACAAATTAAATCCATTTTGAAATCCATAAAGGATCTTTCTAGCCATAAAGTCTCAAGGTAAATCCTTTGAGTGTATAACCATTTCCTAATGTAGTTCTTTCAAAGGTTTGAATGTCATAAATCATATTATTTTACTAGTGCCCCAGTGCACAGATTTGTGCACATTGAAAGGAAATTAATTAGAAGGTGGCTGGCAGGGCAGGACTGGGCAAGATGAGCTGGACATGCCCTCGAGCCAATCTCCCTCCGGCCCTCCCTGGCCAGCTGCACCTGGGGCGGCTCCACGGCTCGAAGGGCATCTGCAGAGTGAGCGGGGTCCCTCCGGCAGGTAGGGTCCCTCAGCCTGGCCTGTGGGGATCAGCCAAAGCTGGCTCTCTGACATTCCCTGAGGGATCCTGGATTGCAAGAGGGCAGTTCTTGGGTGATGCACCCCAGAATTGGGCTCCCTCCTCTCTGGGTCTGGGGTGCATCACCTGAGAACCGCCACTGCCAAATCACTACAGCTTGGCAGCTCCTGCTTTGAGCGTCTGCCCCCTGGTGGTCAGTGCGCATCATACCTACCAGCTGGTCAGACGGTCACTTAGCCTTTTATATATATAGATAGCAAGGAATTCCTGTCCTCTCTTGCCTGAAAACCATTCCTATCCCTGACCACGTTCCTTATATAAGTACCATAGTAAATATCTGTAAATATCAGCATTTCATGGTAGCTTCACACCCTTTAGAATATATTTGAAAGCAAGCCATTATGGTATTAGGGTGAAAATGACTCAGAATCAAGGCTTTGGCTCTTTCATGTGAATGTTTACTTACAGATTGGGAAAAAATCCAATACTTTTAGGCACTGGCACTACAGTGGTAAAATCCCAACTGACAATGAGAGGTCTTCTCTAATTCCTTCTCTTATAAGCAACTAAAACACAAGGTTCAGATCCAGATAAAAACCCTTCAAGCAGGTAAAAGAGCCCAGCCAGCATGCCTCAGTGGTTGAGCTTCGACCTATGAGTCAGCAGCCAGATTGGATTCCCCGTCAGGGCACATGCCTGGGTTGCAGGCTCGATCCCCAGTAAGAGGCATGCAGGAGGCAGCAATCAATGCTTCTCTCTCATCATTGATGTTTCTCTCTCTCTCTCCCTTCCTCTCTGAAGCCAATAAAAACATATTTAAAACAAAATAAGGTAAAAGATACCACGCTGCAGAGAGTAGGCTTTGATCGTTGGTGACTCGGGCTCTCTGACAGCAGCACACACTCAGTCTCACAGCCTCAAATAGAACTCAATCCAGATAAACAGGGAGCATTCCATCTCAGCCAGGCTTCAAAGGCCAGGTTCGTTCAGACATCATTAGTTCTTTTTATTCCTTTGATGCATCTGTCTCTAGTGACGGAAACTCTTATTTTATTTTATTTTTTTTAAGAAACTGAAGCACAAAAGGAAACTGAAAAAGCTACAAACAGATTTGGCAAAAGCTAAGCAAGAGGCTGCCATCACAGCCCTGGAGCTCAATGAGAAGATAAAGGCTCTATGTGAAGGAAAGCCAGCCCCTAGAGGTCAGTATCACCACGTGACAGTCACTGGCCCATGATCCTGGGCGGTATATATAGTTTTATTGGCAACCAGGCAAGAAACAAGGCCACAGTGCCAGGTGCACACTGGCCCAGCAGCATGCTGACCTGGCCTGACCTCCATTCGGCATGAATGGCGATATCACAGGAACTACTCACTCCAGACGAGGTTCCTTTCACCATAAGAGAAACAGAGAATGAATGAATAAGCTGTTATTTAAAGGAAAGTCTCTGAAGCTGAAGAGCTGGACTGAAATAGATCTGGTCCATGTCTTTGCACAAGCTGGGTGGCAGGGAGGGAAAGGCAGGGCCTAAGAGGAGAGACCCAAGGCCCCCAAGAGAAGGGGCTCTGAAGCTGGGCAAGGAGAGGGGCTCATCTAAAAGTGTACATGGGTTTATAGACTAAGAAGGCATTTGGAAGGAAAGAAATTAGTGCTTTAACAATAGGCAACTGAGCCTGAAACAAGTAGGGAAGGCTGGTTGGGGACAAAGTCTGGGTGGTTCAGAAAATTTTTAATAGCCACTTTGGTTTGGAATGTTTTGGTGTTGTTATTGTTGTATTTATTTTATTTTATTTTATTTAGCATTCTCTAAGAGACTATAATAAACACACATGGGGCGGGGGTGACACCCAAAACCTCAGATTGTCATTAGCAATAATACAAGTTAACATTTAATACCATGGGCTAGGCATTTTGCTAAGTATTTCACGTGTATTTAATTTTTAGAAGTCAGTACATTTATGGATTCTACAAGAATAAGCAGAGGCTTAGAGATGCCCATTCCCTTGCCCCAGGTTAGATGTGTCTGAGCAACACCTGGGCACTCAGCCTCCAGACAGAAATGAACCGAGCCCAGGTGGCTGTGCAGCTCGAAGCCAGTGAGGCCTTTCGTTTCTGCTGTGCAGCAGTGGGAGCACACTCCCTCCCGCCTGCTGGATCTCTTGCAAAACTGTGATTCCCTGGGATAAAGGTCTTCCTTTGATGTGTGGCACTCTTGTAACGCCAAAAACATGCCATTGTTCTTACTCTGGCTTCCTTTATTACTCATAAGTAATTCTGGAAAAAGAGGAGGAGCGTGGAAATAAATGGGAGGAGGAGAAAATAGGCGCTGTGGTGGCTTCAGAAAGTGAGACACTCCCAGCATCCTGACCACATTGCAAAGCTTTTAATATGGATTTGGTTTTAATTTTCAGTTTTGAATAGCACTTTCCCAGGGTTGAAATGGCATGTAACAGCCACCTTGAAACATATGCTGAAGGTCAATTTGTTTTGCTCTGTCCACAGAAAATAAAGATAGTTTATGAATTTGCTTTTACCACCATGAAACCTAAAAGAATAAAATCTGTCAGAGAATCCCATCTATTTAAAGGTCTTTATTAATCTAAGGCAGGGGTCCTCAAACTTTTTAAACAGGGGGCCAGTTCACTGTCCCTCAGACCGTTGGAGGGCCGGACTATAGTTTTAAAAAAAACTATGAACAAATTCCTATGCACACTGCACATATCTTATTTTGAAGTAAAAAACCAAAATGGGAACAAATACAATATTTGTATTTGCATGTGGCCCGCGGGCTGTAGTTTGAGGACCCCTGAATTCTAAGGCATCATAGCCAGATTTCAACTCGGTTGCATAATAAGAAGCTGAGAGAAGGTTTCAACTGCTCCACTATATTTTTAATCTAGTGAAAAAAATATATATTATTGCAAGTTAGCTAATTCTCATTACTCATTTTTTGACAAAAATAATATCATTTGCTGTCTAATAACTTTGTTCCTTTAATATTTTGATAGGTCAAAATTAAAATAATATGAAGAGAATAGAAAACATTAAGTCCTACCTTCCTTCTTTGCCCATTTTTTTCTACATTTCTGTTTAAAAAAACAAAACTTATAGTACGGGGGGGAGGGGGGACCTACTGTATCATGAAAAGATGTAAATTTCAATAAAGCCAGGTCTTCCACGTTCAATTACGGTTGAAAACAGGACTTCCTTTTGTTGCTTCTCTGATTTGGTGGAGGAAGAAACTGAGTCTGTGGACTGACATATAGGACTAAAGTCTTAAATTAAATATTTGCAAATTCTTACTTTCCCAGGGGCCCCAAGCAGCCTCACCCTGAATTCAATAGCCCAGAAGACTGTCAAGGCCGTTGTGGCCCCAGAGTAATATTAGCTCTTATTCTCAGAGACTTTGGCCACCTTGCCCTACCTATCAATTCACTTCAAAGTAAAGTCTGGAACTATGTCGGTAACTCTCACATATAATGACCCCCACTTAACCACAGAACGATTAGAGCTGACCCACCTCCCATACACATTCCTCAACCAGAACACCACCCTTCCCTTAGTTATCTTGTGTCCTTTTATAAAATGTTTGTTTTCAGTTCTCAGACCTTTGTTTGCAAATGACAGATGCCCCAGTCATAACAGCTTAAGGGGAAAGGGTGATTTATTGGCACGCGTGTAAACAAACTGAGCAAGGGCATGCCATTAGTCTTGGAGTCTGATGGGTTCAGGGTCTCAAACATCACTCTGAGTCTCTCATCTCCGCTTCTCTCTGCCTCGGGACTCCACTCTCTCAAGCAGGATGTCAGAAGAGACTAGAAACATGGCTCAAAGCAGCGATGGGCTGTCCTCCTTACCTGTCCTCCAGAGAGGAGAGAAAGCATTTTTTTCCAGCAGCTCCTTTTAGAAGAAAAGTATAAGAACTCTGTCTTGGCATGGGTACCCCTGAGGGTATATGAATAATCTTTGTGGCCAGGGTCGGGAACTATGGTTGGACAAACTTCAGTCATGCACTCGCCACTGGGTGATGGTGTAGAGCAGTGGTTCTCAACCTTGGCTGCCCATTAGAATCACCTGGGAATCTTTTTAAAATCCTGATTTCTGGGCCTCATCGTCCGGAAATTCTGTTTCTTTGTTATGGGGTGAGGCCACAACATTAGTAACAAAGAAACAGAATTTCCGGGGGATGAGGCCCAGAAATCAGGATTTTAAAAAGATTCCAAGATGATTCTAATGGGCAGCCAAGGTTGAGAACCACTGGTGTAGAGGGAAACAAAGATGGGGAAGGGGAATGTTCTGACTCAGTGGTCGGCAAACTGCAGCTCGGCAAACTGCGGCTGGCGAGCCACATGTGGCTCTCTGGCCCCTTGAGTGTGGCTCTTCCACAAAATACCGGCTCTTCCACAAAATACCGACTTCTGCACATGGGCCACGAAGTTTCAATCGCGCTGTACGTGCGCGCCCGCACATGGTATTTTGTGGAAGAGCCACACTGAAGGGGCCAAAGAGCCACATGTGGCTCGCGAGCCGAGGTTTGCCGACCACGGTTCTGACTGATTGTTACTACAGGGCTAGATTGGGAGAAAAGCACTTCCTTATAGGAAGGGATAGCCCATTACTGAAAAGAAAGAATGAAGGACCAAACCAACCTGTCCAATACATCCTCAGTTAGTGGTCAAATTAAAATGTAATGCTTAATGAGTCACCCATCCTCGAGCATTTGTACTTTTTAAGTAGATTCTTTTTGATGAACAAAAGAACGTAATGATCCAAGAAATAAATGTCCAATGGTATAAATTCAGACCCCATAATAGATTGAGAGTGAACCATTTTGGGAAAGGAGTCCCCTTCCAGCCTCAATCAAGTGACGTCATAGACACCTACTCCAAAAGCCTGTCTTATTGTAACATGAAACTGCAAGAGGGGAAAACAGTGTTGATCCTAAATGACATGTTAACTGGATTAACATAAAGCTACTTCTCTGTTATAGTTACAAACTGATGCCTACAGTTCTAACAAGCAAGTTGAGATATTTATTCCAAATAAATTAGAATTTCTTTTTACCCAAATATGCACTTTTAAGCATATTCAAATTGATGAAACAGTGAGCTACCAAACTTTTTTCTTAATACATAAACACAGTAAATTATTTCATTGGCTCTAAAGAAATAAATGATTTAAGTCCATGGAAAGTTCAACTGAAAAGAAAAACACCTTTATTATAAAACTGGCACAGCAGGAAACTTACTTACAGCCTCAGTGTTGTTTGTTGATTTTACTTTGTTCAAATAATCACAGCCCAGGGCAGATTCCTGCCATCATTTCCACAGCCTGCACCTGAGGTGCTCACCGCTTTATTTACTAGCAGAATTCAGTGAAATGCCTATTGTACCCTTGCAAAACATGAGTCCATCTTTTGCTAAATCTTAGTATGCAGGAACCTAAGGTTAAATTTCAAAACAATCTTTGCTTCCTTTGGCTTAGGAGGACAAAATTACTTTGCAAAAGACCTCATTGACTACGTCCTTTTGTTGGCACAGGAGCATTAAGTCATTTGCAATGATGAAAGCTCCTATGTTTGACCAGAACATCAGGGTCCAGGTTTATAAATTCCAAGCTAGCATACTAAAGGGAATGCACTCTTCTGGATTTTTTTTTCCTTTTAATTCTTTTCTTTTAATATGCACAATGTGGTATCTAATCCCCACTTGCACATTCCCACTGTCCCGGTGGAAGCCATATCAACTTTTAAGTCATCTCTTTGTTTGAGGAGATTCTCCCATGAGAGTGCAGGTGCATTCTGGGTCAGGCCGATCCAGGACTCAATGTCTGAATAGAGCCAGACACATTTTGAGGGGAGGCTTGTACAATAGGATTGACATCAGCGATTTTTAGTGACACAAGACTGTTTTAAAACACTACCCCATTAATTTTAAGAACCAGACTATTGCTGTCCTATATTCTTAAGAGAGTCAGGAGCAATATCTCTTTGCCAACACCCAGAGCCAACTTTTAATCAACATTTTAAAGAGTATCTTTTATCATGATGTTCGCCTCCAGGCACTCAGCCCAAACTTTCTGTTCTTCTTTTTATCTCTCCTCCTGCAAACTTCCTCCAGATTAAAGCTTCCATTGCTTCTAGGTCAGCGGTTCTCAACCTGTGGGTCGTGACCCCTGTGGGGGTCGAACGACCCTTCACAGGGGTTGCCTAAGACCATCGGAAAACACATATATAAATACATATTGTTTTTGTGATTAGTCACTATGCTTTAATTATGTTCAATTTGTAACAATGAAATTGGGGGTCACCACAACATGAGGAACTGTATCAAAGGGTCGCGGCATTAGGAAGGTTGAGAACCACTGTTCTAGGTGTTAAGAAAAGAGTGATTTGAAGGTGTTGAGGCATTCTGGAATTAGATAGTGAAACTGGTTGCATTGGAATGTTACTACCATAAAACTAGTGAACTGTACATTTTACATTGGTTAAAATGGTAAATTTTACGTTTTAAAATTTTATCTCAATTACAAAAAAAAGTTATTAAAACAATCCTCACTAAATGTAATGACTAACACCCTGTCACATGTAAGTGTATTTTAATAAGTGCTTTGGGCCTAAATAAAATAATGACTTGGGAGAATTCCAAGAGAGAGGTCACATTAATATTTACTGGAGTAAGACTAGTCTTGAGTAGTTGTCCATTGGCGCCTAGGTTTTCTGAACAATGCCATCCTTGGCTCTTTCTACTTGCTGTCAGCCCAGCTCTTTGAAAGGCTGTTAGTCCCCAGACTAGGAACCAACTCCCTGACCACTGAACACACATATTTCTTTCACTAGTCTGCCTAGAGTTTCCTAAGAAAGCACAAGGAAGGTCTTGGGATCTCACTGTTTTCGACTGCTCGGACGTTGTCCAAAAGCACCTCTCCCCACCCAGGTCATCAGACTGCATGGGGCTCAGTCTGCCATTTAGTCAAAGCACAAGCAAGCCCTGCTCTTCCTCCTGCTGCCAAGAGTGTTATTGCCTTGACAGAAAGTGACAAGAACTTGAGGAAAACAAAAGGTGGAGATTCCACCCCACACACATTATTATCCCAACATTTGCAGGAAAGGGTTTTCCTTTAAGCATTTACTAAATCTTCAGAGACAGAAACTATTCCAAGGTGGAATACTTCACACCTGAACCAATAAACACTAGCAATGACTATTAGGGAAAATGAGAGAAGACAGAGTGATCACTTCAAGGGGTGCTCTGTAAGTGTAACGAGTCCCTGAGGAAATGGAAATAGTTCTATTTATCCTATAATATCTAGGTTTCATTCAGAGATTGCCTATCAGGTTGATTTTTCCTTTGTCCACTGAAGTCTCCCGAAATAGAGCTACTTTCTGAAATGGAACCCCAAAGCCAAGGTCTTCTCACTACTTCAGGAGTCCCCTCAAGGATAGGCAACTGCACCAGGAGTCCCTGCAAACCTTAGGGATTGATTGCACTAAGATCTCAAGAAATGCTCTGTGTTCAATATGCACAACTTTAGAGTAATTCTCATTTTCAAAAGGACATGCTAGAGACCTCTAGGTCTAAAAGTCACTGGTATAAAAACTAGGCGTTTCTCAGGAATTTGTTAGCTGCAAGTGGCAGAAACCAAAACGAAACTAGTTCAAGCGGAAAAGAAATTGACTAGCTCCTGAGGCTGGCGGGAAGACTGAGCACAGGGTTTCTGGGTTGCTCATTTGGCTCTTGTTTCCCTGTTGGCCCCCTCTGAGCTATTGCCGGCCTGGATCAGGAAAGATCCCCGGGCTGCCCTGGCTTAACAGTCCAGGGTGAACATCTGTCTCTGCCTGCTCACAACTATTTCCCCCTTCTTTAGAACAGAAGCATGATTTCCCTTTGGGGAAGTGTTCCTCTCCCGTCCTCTGCAGTCCTGTGGGACCGCGATCATGGTGTGTGTTTCCCCCTTCACTCAGGGGAAGGCTGTGACTAGCAGAGCCAACCACTCTTGCTCTTTTTCAGAATCTTGAATCTTGAGCTGACTTGAGTAAAAGAGGGCAGAAAAAGACTAAAAGACTAGAGCTGATTCATCTTGGAGGTTGGGCCTTGACTCCTGAAGAAGTTGTCTATTGCTTTTGATATCTTATCCCTAAGGCTACCTCTACGAGGTCTGGTTGTTAAGCTTTCCTTCAATACTGAGAACTACCTCATATCTTTCCAATAAACTTTCTTTTGTGTGTGTGCTTAAAGTAGTAAGCATTGGCTTATAATACTTGTAGCCAAAGACTCTTAATGTATTCTAGCTCCAGAGAATAGAATTCTTTCTCATGGAACCTATACAGAAATCTCAGGGAAGGAATTTGATTGACCCTACTGGTATCATATTCTTACCTATGGATCAATCAGTGTGGCCAAGGAAATGAGATATTATCATGGCCCTCACCTGGGTCATGGCCCGAGGCCAAGGGCAAGGGAAAGTTTTCAGAAAAAAGAGGAAGGGAAATTTTTCTGGACAGAAGACAAAAAATACCTCTCACTGTTCCCTTAAATCTATTTTAGTTAAACCTCACAAACTTGGAGAAGACAGCCATGAGCTGAAGATCCGTTTTATCTTGTCAGGAAAATCTCTCTTCTTTCTCTCCCCCCCTTTTTTTTAAACTGCATATTTAGGCCCTTCCTTTGCAAAAGGTCTGGAAATCTATTTATTTTATAATTAACAAAGGGTAAGAAGATCCATTCTGAAATTTTTGGTTGGGGTCCAGTATTTGCTAGCTACTCCAGCTGTGGGAATTCAATAATGTCAAGGTCCCCTCCCTCCTTTGTTTGTAAGACTAATTTTGGAATTATACAATTATCAGGAAATGGTGTTCCCTTCCTTCTGTCCATCCCTAAGGAATGGGTTTTAAAAAAAAAAGTCTAGTGACTTCTGTATCCAGAGAGGTTGGATGAAAGGGCAAGCCCCAGCTAAATGTCAGACAAGGCACATGGGAAATGGAGCTAGATCAATTAAAGGTTTCCTCCTTAAGCATGGAGCCTGCTGTGATTGCCAGAAGAGCACGTGCTGTTTGAGAATGCTATTACATAACCTGGAGGAGAAGGAAGATGCTTCCTTTCAGGAAACGTGAAGAGAAGTGATGGGTGCTCCTTTGTCAAACATTGGCAGATGCACATTTATTTGTCAACATAAATGCATTGGAGAATTTTGGGTTGCAAACAATTGTCAGCCAGCTGTCAGGACATTTGCAGCTATTCCTGGTACAAATCTCTTCATGCCAACGTAGAAAAAAAATCAATGATGTTCTCTCCTGTATTCTTCTAGAAACCTCAATATTATCTCATTTCATGACTCAATGTTTCCTGACAGATGTTGAAGTTAGAGGATAACTACATTGGCTGTATGGATGGTTTTGGAGGGCTTGAGCTCATCAAATCAAATTTAGAGAGGATGCATAGAATAAGATTCTTCTGTGCAAGTGGGTACATTCTGTTTGAAGGCACAGGATTTCTTTCTGGCCAGTGGGACAGGGTTAGATATGTACTCTTACGTACACATTAGATAACACCACTATGTGCATTGTAGTAGCCTGCAAGAATATTTGTTTTTGAAGACACACTTCCTTTGAACAGATTACCCTACCATGTCTCTAAAATTTCTCAATCAAATAGAACCACATTTTGATATTGGACAATGAACATACAACTAAGAAGAAATAAAGAGAAAGCATAAGAGGAACAGCATTATTCCTGATTTGTTTAATATGCAGATGGGTCCTGAAGTAGTGTCTTAATGGTGCTGGCAGAATAATTGCTGCCTGCAAGATGCAAAAATATTATTGCTCTTCTGCAGTTGCTTTCTTTAATCCCAGAAATTATGGCTGCTGACATTGCTCTGATTTTCCAGGAAGACCTGGAAGTCCTGCCATGCCAAGCTGTCATCTCGACCTGGGCATACTGTTACATCTGCTTCGCAAAGATGCTCTAAACATGTTCCAGGGCCACTTTTCCCTTGGCCATTCCTAGTGAATAAGGAGGAAGCTCTGTTCCTATTTCAGGGAATTTTGGGTAGAATTTGGCAAATAGAGAAGGGAACAGCCCTCAGCCACAAACGGAATTTATATTCTTATAAAATGACCAGTTATATAACTCTAAAAGGTGAATTTCTGAGGCCAAAAAAATAAAAAGATGCAAGAGAGATGCATGATGCTTCATGAACAGACAAAAACAAGAATTCGTATGAGTCCTCAAAAGCAGAACAAATATTTACAGCCATAGGTCAAAAGGATAAAACTTACTTAGTTCTATACAATTCTAATATTACCCTAACACTTAAAAAGTTCATAGTGTATAAGATAATAAGATGGCAAAATTTGTCACACTGAGCTGCCTATAGCAGGATCCTGAGCTCAGGTTAAAGTCTCCTTCTCTAAGTTGACTCAAAATGTCAACCCATTTGACAGTCTTTTCCAGTTCCTTTATCCCAGGTGACCAGAGTAACAATTTTAATAGCTTTTTAGGGTCAATAGGTCTGGCAAAACCTCTGGTCTTATTGTAGGTTGCTAAGTAAATTTCTGACAAAAGGTAGTTAATTTTCAATTTGCTTTCTTTTATTTTTGTAAGGTATGCTACCAGCAGACGGTATTCATTTTAATTTAAAGTTAGATATAATGCTAATTAATATGTAATTTTTATTTATTATTTTCCTAAAAATTACTTGGAGGCAAGACTGGTGTGGATCAGTGGTTCAGCATCAAACTATGAACCAGGAGGTCACAGTTTGATTCCCAGGTTACAAGCTAGATTCCCAGTAGGGGGCGTGCAGGAGGCAGCTGATCAATGATTCTCTCATCATTGATGTTTCTATCTCTCTCTCTCTCTCTGAAATCAATAAAAATGTATATATTTTTTAAATTACTTGAAGTTTTGAGAACTCTTTTAAAGTGCACTTTATGTTTCCAGATTTAAAAATTTCATATATCTATAGTGATCATATTATTAAAACTAAAAATCAAAACATAGCCTGACATTGTTCCAACATATAAAATTACACTCATACTCAAAAATATTTGAAATCAGGAGTGTGCTACAAGATCCTAAATATATTATTACTGTATTTATAGTTCAAGTAGGGTTGCATGAGAGAGTGGAAATACCACATTTATTTGGCTGATTTTTCTTGTGGTCTTAGCAGCTAAGAGTCTTGTAGGGTCTTCAATGTGAAGGTTAGTAGAATGTAATTAATGCCACAAATCCAACAGACTGTTGGGAATCATTAAGGAAAACAGAGAGTTGTTTACTCTGAAAGTGAGAATCAGTGCTTATCTTCATTAATTATATCAGAAGAAAAAATATTAGAATCATACCTTATATAATCCACCTATCTCAATGCTATAAATAACATATTCAGATGCAAGTGGCTGATTGTTTCTTTTTCATAGCCATAACTTTTCTGTATGAGTCCCAAGAGAAGGTAATTGAACTTGAGAAAAGATGTCCTTTTGAGGTTGCTTTTGATCTGAAGCCAAAGGGAAGTAATTTATTTAGCAGAAGTTGTGGGTTCTAAACAATGTCTATGTGGTAATATTGGCAAACAAAACTAGATATACCTTAATTTATTTGTCAATAAAGCAGTACCAAGATGCTAAGAAGTCTCTTCAGGATAAATTCTTAAGGAAATGGAGACTGGTTGAGGTTTTCTTTTTCCCTTCCACATGAGCATAGGCTCATAAGCACTCTTATTTACATTCTATAAAAAGGTTTTGGTCCTTCAAAACTTTCCTGAAAAAACACTGATCAACCTACCAGTCTTTTACTGCCTCATTTACATAAGCTTTTCTTTTGGTTAATTTAATCTAAGGCAATAAACAAACACTCTTACTCTTTTTTTAACTACTGATTTTACATTTCTATTTTGGTAAGATTTGTATTATTCCTGGACAGATTGCATGTATGTGTTATATTTGATCTTAGAAAGCTAAGCAAGAAAGAAAAAAAATCTTAATTGAATTTTAAATCAAGGAAGGGAAAGAACAAAAAATAAATATTACACTAGAGAAATAAAATCCACATGAAATGAGTAAAATCCAAACCTAATTGAAATGATGTGGCGATATGCACTGGGAATTTCCCCCAAAATGCCACTGGGTAGCCAAAAACTTTGTACCAGTTATTTCCTCTTTCTAAGCTGCCTTAACCCTTTACCCCTGTCTGCACCCCTGCCCCATTTTTCCTTCTTATCCTTCTTCAGAGTGTCCTTTGGAACTACCTCCATCGCTACTACCATCTCTCCACCCACTCCCTGGCCTTCTCATGAGTTATGCATCCATAAGCCTTATGCACACTGCAGTCATAATACCTATTATTAATATCTCTTTGCTTAGCTTTCTTTACAAATAGATTATAGATTTCTTGAAGAGAAGCAGATGGAATCTTTTTCTTTGTATCCAGAGCCTAGCACAGCGCCTGATGCTTGATGGTCATGAAATGTTGAATGGACGGATATGGAATAAAATAATGGATTCTGTCCTGGCGCTCTATTGCTTGATATGTTTATGAATTACTAGGTGATGGAGAGAGTTTGCTTATTAAGTTAAAATTTTAATGTCAACCCAAGTGGCAGATTTACCAGAGTGTAATTTCAGATTGCTAGTGATGCCCATGGGACCGCCAGCACAGCCTTCTGGCTCCCAGGTTGAGGGAGATGATCAAATCCGAAGATTGATTGGAAGTATTCCTAGTTCTTCTGCACTGTATCGTAATAAGCTGACTTTGAATTATTGCTGTGTTATTTTATAAATTTTCACGTTACCATTTCAACTCAACAGTGTCATGTTTGACACTCAGGATTCAAATCAGAGCTTTGTTATTACATTGGCCGATCCTATAAAAACTAAACTGAACATTAGTTCCAAAGTCTTTTCTGAACTACTTTTAAATTGGCTAGCCTCCCTGCACTATTTGGCACTGTGGGCCAACACCCAGCAAGCCTGCATTGGCCATGGTCTATGCCTGAGCCACGCTGACACTGCCCATTGTGCACACCACGTCCTGATATCTCCTCTGGCCCTATCACTACTTGACAATTTTATGATTATTTATTTGATTCCAAAACTCAAGGTGACTTCTTGGGTTCTTACTAATTCTGTGATTAATGGATATGTCCCCTGGCATATTTTTGCTTCCAGCTTTTAGGTAATATCTTGCCTAATCCTAGTTCAACCTTTAGGATTCTCTCTCTTGTAGCCTGATGTTCCATTCAAGTTGGTCTGGTTCCCATAAATACCAAGATCTGTTAGGAATTTAAGCTTCTATGGTCTGGCTGAAGTCAACTGTTGCTTATTTTCATTTAGATCTTGATTACCTAACCTCTGTTCCTTCACAAACGGTCTTGTTGTTTCTTAATCATCTCAGTGCTTTACACTAAAGGCAGGTTAATTATTCAGGAGCACAGGTTTGGTAAACTTACTTTCATAATCAGAAACACTTCAATGGCTTCCCATTGCCTGGGAAGTAAAGTTTATATTTTTAGCCTGGCTGGTTTCTACATATCTTTCTAGATTGGTTTTTTAAAACTTCCTTTTACACACTCATATTTCTTTTCTCCATCACTTGCCTGATAAAACATCTGGTAGAAGTCCTCATCTCTCTGTCCACTCCTACCTGTTTTCACTTTGTAGCATGACTATAGACCTCAGATGAGCATTTAACTTTGCCCAGAAAAGCAGCCATGATTTTTTTACTAGAAGTTTGCTTTCTCATTCTCCAAGACAACTATTCTGTACCTTCATCTCTTCCAAGACTTCTTTCCCCTCCTCCACACTTACACCCATCTGATGACCTCACCTATAATTTGCTGAGAATACACAGGTCGTCACATGGGGACTCTCCCATCTTTCCAACAAATCTAAATTCTTGCTTCATGTTGACACCTGTGTTCTCCTGACAGCCTTTTGTTTGTGTTCCTCTCCCATTCAAGACTCTATCCTCTACTAGTGCGCCAGACCCCATGGTTCTCACCTTCCTGGGTATGTCACTTATTTACCCTGTTTCGCACTTGCATCATCTACTCCTCTTTACAAGCTCATTCCTATCTGCATAGTTACATGTTAGCACTTTACAACTCTGCCAAAACTTTCTTTGATTTCTCATCACTCTTATTCCCACTCTTATTCTAAGATAAACAGCCCTACACAATGTCTTCACTTCCTCGCCTTCCTCACATTTGCTATTTAATCCACCTCAGTCTTGTTCTCTCCACCCTGTTTAGATGAGGGTATTTGACTGAAAGTGCTCTAGTCAAGGCCCCCAACAACCTTCATGATGACAGACCTCGTGTAAACTCTTCTGTGTTCATCTCACCTGAACTCAGAGCATCATACAACACAGAAGACCACTCCTTCCTTCTTGATACATTTCCAATCTTGGCCTGTGTCAAACCACATGGTCCTGGTTTTTCTTCTTCCGTATTAGTTACTTCTCTAACGTGTTGAATTCTACTTTATAGAATCTCTAAATATCTTCAAGACCTAGTGCCACATCCCCTCTTCTTCTGAATCTTCTCTTATTCCCTGATCGTCTCATTCATTCTCATGGCCTTAAATATCACCTACAGTCTAATAATTCCTAAATTTGTATCTCTAGTCCAACCTTCTTCCTTTAACTCCAAACCCATATGTTTTCAGGTGGACTTTATATTTCTTGTTGTTTAGCTAACCTTCCAACCTAATCCTGCTTCAAACATGTCTTCCCCTATCTTGGCACTTTGTAGCATGACTATAGACCTCAGATGAGCATTTAACTTTGCCCAGAAAAGCAGCCATGATTTTTTACTAGAAGTTTGCTTTCTCATTCTCCAAGACAACTATTCTGTACCTTCATCTCTTCCAAGACTTATTTCCCCTCCTCCACACTTACACCCATCTGATGACCTCACCTATAATTTGCTGCAAAGGCAATGGCACCACCAACCTGTTACTCAAGCTAAATAAATTGGTAAAAAGAAAAGTTATAAATTGGGTTCAGTGTGGTAAAGAAAAAAGAGTTCTATGACATAAAATAGAGGTTGAAGTACAAGTGGAGAACATATTGATGATGTAGGCCAGCCAAAACCTCTTTAAGGAGGACATGCCATTTCAACGGGAACATGAAATATGAGAAGGAATCATGCCTATAGAAAGGCAGAGGAAGAGCACCCTCCTAAGGGAACTAGCAAGCATAAAACTGTTTTAGGGAAACAGTTCCATGTATTTTTATAATAGTTACACATAGAATAACCCTGGAGTGAAGTAAGTAAGAGGAAAGTAGCAGGGAATGAGTATGTAATGATAGGGACTAGATCAAAATGTGAGTATTTCAATAGTCCAGGTGGTGGTTTGGACCAGAAAAGCAGAATTGGAGAAAATGAATTTAAATTCTTTAAAAAATTTTTAAATTATTTTGAAAGTTTTATTGTGGTATAAAACACATGAAGTGTTTACCGTTTTAATCATTTGTAGGTGTACAACTCAATGGTATTGAATACATTCACGGTGCTGTGTAACCATCACCACTACTGCTATCCAAAACTTCTTCATCATCTCCAACAAAATTCTGTACCATCAAACAATAACTCCCTCTTCCTTGCAGCCCTTGGCAATCTCTATTCTACTATCTGTCTCTATGAATTTGTCCAGTATAGGACTTCATATAAGTGAAATCATGTAGTGTTTATCCTCCTGTGGTTGGCTTATATCACTAAGCTACGCATGTTTTCAAGGTTCATCTGTGTTGTAGCATATATTATTAATAGTGTGTCCCTTTTCATGGCTTAATGATATTCTATTTTATGTATAGTCCACATTTTTTAAATTTTAAATTGATTTCATCCTTTTTTGGGAATCAGAATTAGTGAGACATGATGATGAATTGGATGTGGGGAAGAAGGAAATGAAGGTAACAAGAATGATTCCTAGGACTCTAGCTTGTGAAAACAAGAGGCAGGAGGTGAGTGGGGAAGACTTGAAAAGAATATTTCTTAATCCTAATCAAACTGAATAAGAAGTCATAATCTATTGAATAGAGGGGGATTCCTGAGGCATGAGGTCCCCATTAGGGTCTGAAAGAATAAATATGAGTTAACGATTTTAAGAGATATGCATGGGAGAAAGTTAGATACAGAAGAAAATTTAAAAAGAGTGGACCAACCGATAACAGTAATAAAGATCTTTGTTTTATTTATTTTGCCTGGAATACCCACCTGTAATTCCTATGGCCCTCTCTAAAATTTTCCTGATCTTCAAGTCCCAAGTGAAATGCCAGTTTTTCAGAGTCCCTTACCCATTTATTTATTCTCTTTTATTTTTTCATTTTTTGTTTGTTTGTTTAAAGTATTATAAATAGTAGTACATAGTCTCCTTTTCCCTCCATTGTCCTCCCCCCAGTCACCCCCACCCCCGACACATGCCCTCATTTTGTCCATTTATTCCTTATTATACCATAAACTCTTAGAGGGGTGTATTGTGTCTTTTGCATATTTGTATCTTCAGGATTATTGCCTTACATAAAGAAGGCTAGAAGTGTTGGTTTTTAGCAGAGTATCATTATAAAAAATGAGAATGAAAGGTAACGTGCAAACTACTAGGCTAAAACAAGCCAAGAGGCTATAATGAACATTAGTTACAAAAATTATTATTTGAAGATTTTAAAGTTTTTTATATCAGAATTAAGTTGTGCAATTATTTGATGCCATTACATTTTTAGAGCAATGAAGAAAGCCTCTAAATTACAAAGTAAGCCTCATAAAAACTTAGTATCTTAAAAGAAAAAGTAGATAATTCTGAGATAGCTAAGGGGCTGTTTTTGTTGTTGTAGTTATTATGTTTTGTTACATGTAAATATAATAACCAGAAAGATTAATTCCTGCATGGAACTATCAGTACAGAAAAGTAAGATATAGTCATTTCTAACTTATATAAACATTGGAAACATTGGTTCAGAATCTAAGATGCTGACATTAGTTGATATGTAGTGTAGATTTTCAAATGCCTTAAAATAATCTATACAAACTCAAAATATATTCTCATTATAATTAGAATTACTTGCAAGTATGTATATAGATTTCAAATACATAGGTATAATGGAGAGGATTTAAATTATATCTTCACTAACAAATAGATAGGATACTGGTAGAGTTACCTTAAGCCACAGAGACCCAACCTGTCAAAATTCTAAACAAGAGCCCAGCCAGTGTGGCTCAGTAGTTGAGCATTGACCTATGAACCAGGAGGTCACTGGTTCAATTCACAGTCAGGCTACATCCCTGGGTTGTGGGCTCGAATCCTATCAGGGGGCATGCAGGAGGCAACCAAGCAATGATTCTCTCTCATCATTGATGTTTCTATCTCTCTCCCTCTTCCATCTTTTCTGAAATCAATAAAAATACATATTAAAAAAATTCTAAACAAGAATATGTCAACAAATATGGGAAATAAAACAATAGCCAACAGGCTAGAAACATTCAATATACATCCCAATTTTTAAGAAAGAAGATGCCAAGTAGTGAAGTAACTATAGGGCCATTGCTCTAATTTCCCACGCAAGTAAAATGATGCTCAAGGTGATGCAACAAAGGCTTGTATCTTATATGGAGCAAGAAATGCTGGATGTTACAGCTGGATTCGGAAAAGGAAGAGGCACTCGAGACCTAATTGTGAACATTTTGGATACTGAAGTGCTCCAAAGAATTTTAAAAGATTAGTGTATGTTTTACAGACTACAGTAAAGCCTTTGACTGTGTAGCTCATGGAAATCTATGGGTTGCTCTAAAAGAAATGGGTGTGCCTAAGCACTTGACTGTCCTGATGGGTAACCTTTATTGTGGACAGGAAGCCACTGTCAGGACAGCATATGGAGGGGCAGAATGGTTTCTTATAGGCAAAGGTGTCAGATAAGGGCGCATTTTATCTATTTGTGTAATCTGTACGCAGAACATATCATAGGAAAAACTGGGCTAGACTGCGAGAAAGGAGGAGTAAAAACTGGTGGAAGAAATATCAGTGAATTAAGATACATTGATGACACCACCTTACTGACAGAAAGTAGCAATCATTTGAAACAACTTCTGAGGAAATTGAAAGAAGGAAGTGCCAAAGCAGGACTGCCATTGGAACATCAAGACAAAAGTCATGACTACAGAAGAAATATACAACTTTAACATAGACAATGCAGACATCAAAACTGGTAAAGATTTTGCTTGCCTTGGTTCAGTCATCAATGCAAATGGAGACTGCAGCCCAGAAATGAAGAATGAGACTCGAAAAGGCAGCAATGGAAGAATTAGGAGAGACCATCAAGAGCAAGGATGTGTCATCAGAGACCAAGGCTAAGATCATCCATACTGTCCTGTTCCCAATTTGTATGTGTGGTTGCAAGAGTTGGACGGTGAAGAAGGCTAATAGGAACCAAATTGATTCATCTGAAATATGGTGTTGGAGAAGGGCTCTGTGGATAACCTGGACTGCTGGTCCTAAGATGAATGAGTGGGTCCTAGAGCAAACTAAAGTCTGAGATATCACTGGAAGCAAAAATGACAAAACTGAAGCTGTCCTACCTCAGGCACATCAGGAGAAGGCAGGACTCCTTGGAAAAGTCAATCATGCTGGGGACAATGGAAGGCAGCAGGACAAAAGGAAGATCAAATAGGACGTGGATTGACCTGATAACAGAAGCCACAGGCATGAATCTCAGGAGTTGAGCAGAACTGTTGAGAACAGTACATTGTGGCCATCACTCATTCTTGGGTCACCAGAAGTCTGAGCAGACCTAACAGCTTGTAACACACACAAATCTAATAGTTTACTTGGCAACTAGCAGTGTGGTCCTGACATCATCTTATCATTGTCCAGTTTTATAAAAATGTGGCATTGTTTTATATGATGTTCTAAAAAAAAAAAGCCTAGATAATTATAGATTTTAAAGAAGGATTTAGAAATCGGTATTATAGTCAAATGTGAAAAAAAAATCAACAATCTGGTTAAATATAAACTCATGGTTCAGGGTTAGGAAAAAAAAAAGCAGTATAGAGTAGGTTTATGTGAAAGTAAAATAACAGATAAAATAATGCTCTCCATTGTTTAGAGGGACAAAGAAGTGGCAGAAATCCAAATACCACAGGAGACAAGATTAATATTAAGTATATCTGTCAACATCCTGTTTGAAAATCTGAGCCAGGATCTGAGGTATCTAAAAACGTCCAGAGGGGTTTCTCCTGAGAATGACTCACACTCTCTGCAGCAGAAAGCCCTAAAATATCAGCATAGGATGTTAGAAGTCAAACAGACCTA
The DNA here is from genome assembly GCF_014108235.1 of Myotis myotis. NCBI lineage: Eukaryota > Metazoa > Chordata > Mammalia > Chiroptera > Vespertilionidae > Myotis > Myotis myotis. The sequence continues at coordinate 78,182,561 of NW_023416357.1, forward strand.
AGTGACCATCTTGTCCAACTCCCATGTTTTATAGATGAGAAAACTAGGGCCCAGAAAACTCTCTTTCCACTCTGCAGCTCTGGGAGGCACCAGGAAGTAATAGACAGAATACAGACTTTGGAACCATACAGAAGTGGGTTCAGATCCCAGCTCAGTCGCTCAGGCAAGTCCTTTACTATCTCTGAGCCTCAATTTCCTCAAGTGTAATATGGGAATAGTTACCTTTTCAAGGTGGTTGTGAGATTAGGAATAATGTATATAAAGCATTTGGCACATCAAGAATCAATAAGTGCTAATTCTTACTACCCAAAATGCTGAGGTTCATGGCAGAACAAGGACGCCCACCTCAATCCAAGCGTGTCCTCAGATACCTTTAGAAATCCCAATCAGCAGATCTCTTTCCAAAACAAGGGTAAGCAGAGAGGGTGGTACACTCTTCTATAAATACTTAGACCTTTAATAATCTGGAAATATCAAATGAGTCAGTATTGTATAAAATGCCAGATGGAACTTCCAAATTTTTCCAGGACTTCCACAAAGCAAGGAACAGTTCAACACCAGGGGCCAAAATCTAATAACTTTGGGAAAATACTTCTAAATACAACCGAAGGAATCTTTCTAAACTGGATCTTTCATATTTAAGTATATGTGGGGGTGGGGTATCAATGTTTCTTATATGTATGCCAAAGTAGGTTTTGTAAATTACACAATGGCTCTATTTTTTTATTCAGCAAAATTGCATTAGATTTATCTAACATTTACAGCAGGGCAAAAAAGGAAAGAAAAAAATCCAAACCTTCAAAGACTAAATGAGTTATACAGAGAGCCAGGTTCCTAAACCTTTTATAAAACAGTGAGGCACAGCTAAAATATTTATTTGTCCTAATTAGCTATCTTATCTCCACTGTAAGTATACATGGCATGGAAATATAGGCCCTACCATGTTTAGGATAAACTTAATGAATCACAAGCATTCTGACTGCTCAGACCTGTTAGTTCTATCTAATTCTAACCCACTGGTATAACATAGTCATTAGCCATGTAAAATGAGGATGGATAATTTAAGTTTCTACAACTAGGCATGTCCTCTACTGAATACCTGCTTAGGATCATCCCTTTGAAACTAATATGAATGTTTCACATGGAAGCAGGATTACGTCTATAAGGAAACACCTTGTAACTAGCTTTTCCTGGTTACTACTTAGGTTGTCTCTAGGTGCCTAGGGTTGCCAATATGGTAATGTAGATTTGGATTGCTGAGAAAGGTAGGAGATATAGAGGATTTTGGAACCAGAGAGGATCTTAAGGCCAAAAATTAGCCTACAGGCTAAATCTAGCCATCTGAAGTGTCTTAGTTGTTCTTTAAACTATTAGCCTATGCTATATGTTAGATATTTTGCATTAGCTGCAACCATTTAATAATCATATTTCTCGTTGCAAGCAGGATCTCCAGCTTGCCTTGAAAAGTTGGACACTGGCAATCTTGCCTTTGAATTCTTTCCTCTCAACATTTGGTTAGAGCGGAACAGTGGGGCACCCTTAAGGGCATGAGCTCTCTCCAGTAGCCCCATCTCCCATCACTCCTGGTGGGTTACCCAGGCCAGTTCCACTTACCTTCCCAGCTCCTGATCCAGTCCAAACCCATATTTGACAGAAGAGAAAAACCAAAGCCCAGAGAAAGCAGAAGACTGAAGCTAGGTGCAGAACCCAGATCTCCTAGTGAACTACGCCTTTGCCCATTTTAGAAAGTCTTTAATGAGTATTAGTTCGCTGGCCACCTCGTAGCAGATAAACACAAAAATATAACCTAGAGCAAGAGTTATAAGGAATGAAATACTTGGGTAACAATTGGTGCTGCCTCACATAAAATACTAGTTGCTACGTAGCTTGATCTTAGGTTATAAAATATTCTTAGAAGGAGACCTAATTGGCTTTGTATAATTTTTTTTTATTTGGATTTCAAATATTAGCATACATAAGAGTCTTGGAAAATTAGTGAACTTTTAATTCCTAGGCCCTTTTAAAAGATGTTCTAATGTAGTATGCCTGAGTTGAAAAATAAAAATTTGCATCTTTGATGAGTTTCAAAGGTGATTTATTACATTTGCTCCAGAGTCAGAGGCCACTTTCACTTCTTCAGTTCTGATCTTGAGTTCCAAACCTTAACCATAGTACTCTGTACCCCTTCATTCATGGAACAGAAGTTCCCTGTAGTCCAAGCATGTCAAACTCGTGGCCCGTGAGCTGCATGCCTCATTTATTTGGCCTGTGTTAGCCGTTGAGTTTGACATGCTTGTTGTAGTCCCTGACTCTTTTCCTCCTTTTTCCGTGTTCTCTACTTTGTAGTTTATGAAAGAAAAACCCAAAGAAAATATCATGACTGGTATGGTATGAGGGATCTAAATGTAATTACCTAAATGTAATTGCTCAATCTGAATGTTTTTACTATGGTGACTAGGTTACTAGTATGCAATATCTTCTACCCACTCTACTGACTTTGCTCCTTTTTCTAAAGAATGGTTCCTTTGAATTGGAAAAATAATTTTATTAAATTGGAAAACAAAAATTTCCTTTATTTTTCTTTTTAAAAATATATACATATTTTTATTGATTCCAGAGAGGAAAGGCGGGGGGGGGGGGGGATAGAAACATAAATGATGATAGAGAACCATTGATTGGTTGTCTTCTGCATGCCCCACACTGGGGATTGAGCCTGCAACCGGGCATGTGCCCTAACCAGGAACCAAACATGATCTCCTAGTTCATAGGTGGATGCTCAACTACTGAACCACAGTAGCAAGGCAAAATTTCCTTTATTTTTAAAGAACCAAGTTTACTATAAGCTTTGTACAACTTTAGTTGAAAACGCAGGTCAACTTGGTTTGTGTTTCTTCCCTAAAACTTTTCTTCTTTAAAGGTTTTATACTTTATCTTCTATAGCTTTTAAACAGACTTTTAATATGACCAAACAAGAAAAATAAATACTGTTACACAGCAGGTCCCTCACATGGTACCATTATTTGATTCCACCAAATTGAACTATATCTCATATGCTATATTATATCAGAATCCTTTTAAGTTTATCTCATTTAAAGCAACTTTTAAGAGAAAAGGTCTATATTCAGTACAAAAAAAGGTTTAAAAAAACATTTCTTAGAGGAACAAGGTTGCCAAAAAGGGATATGATCTTGGTCCCCAACCAATCCATATTGAAACACTGCAGAAGTAACACCACATTACAGAAGATAAAGAAGAAGAAAAACTTCATCAAAGCATTGAGTTGAATTCCCAGTAGGATAATCCTGAATGTGAACATTAAGGTTCTCAGGTTATGAGTGCTTACAATGGAGTAATTCTTGATGTGAAAGCTGGGATACTTACTCAGGCCACTCTTTTAAGAACAGGTAAGGCCTTGGAGAATATTTAACATTATTTATGGAAACCAAACGTATGTATGTATGAAATAATACAATTTTATTATTGTATTATAAAAAGCTGGGAACATGCTGTATAGTGTTCTCTTTTTCAGGTTTCCTCCTAGGAATTATCCTTTAGAGAATTGTCTCATTCCTTTTTATCTGTCAAAATTTTGCATTTGAATCAGATGTTTTATCTCATAAAAGCATCTTTTTAAAAAAACATTTGAGGATGTGAAACTATTTAAGACTCTCAGCTTCTATTGTATTTTATTTCAAAAGTAATTTTTATCATACTAGAGCATAGGATAACATGCTGCAAAAGTGATCAATTGACGTGGCTCTATCTAGTAATTAAGACCCTCCCTTATATCAAATGAGAAGTTTAATGTACGTGGTCATATAACAGATCTTGAGTTAACTTCAGCTTTATCATTAACACAGGAATTTGGGAACCAGATAGCTTAAAAACATGCCAGGGAATATTTTAATGGCCCAAAAGGATTCCTAATATTGTCCAAATATTAGTTAACTAGTGGCCTGGTGCACAAAATTCATGCACAGGGGTGGGGTCCCTCAGCCCAGCCTGCACCCTCTCCAATCCGGGACCCCTCAAGGGATGTCCGACTGCCAGTTTAGGGCCTAAACTGGCAGTTGGACATGCCTCTCACAATCTGGGACCGCTGGCTCCTAACCACTCGCCTGCCTGTCTGATTGCCCCTAACCCCTCTGCCTGCCTGCCTGATCACCCCTAACTGCCTCTACCTTGGTCCTGCACCTGGGACCCAGGATTCCCTCCTCCGGCCAGCCGCAGGTACCCAGGACCCGGGCCAGCTTTGCCTGGGCCAGCCACAGGCACCTGGGACCGTGGGTGGGTAGCTTCGCCCGGACAGTAGCCACAGGCGCCCAGGACTGCAGGGTGGGCAGCGTGTGTCTCTCCCGGGCCATAGCCACAGTCGCAGGCACCTGGAACCTCAGAGCGGGCAGCTTCTCCCAGGCCTGGCTTTGTCAGGAAGGACGTCCAGTCTAATTAGCATGTTATCCTTTTATTAGTATAGATAGAGGAGGAGAGCTGGGTTAGTTACTTGATCCAGAATTCCCTATATAATCGTGTGATCAATTATACATGCAATAATTTTTAAAAAGAAGGGGGGTTAAAATCATGCCCTACTTTAGGCAGTAGCAGTCCTGTCTTGCGGGAATGAAGAGGTGGGGGAAGCAGGGGACAAACAGGATAGAGAGGGAGGAGGTGGGCATGAGCACAGCACAGAGCAAGAAGGTTATTTGACCCCATGAAATGCCCAGGAGATGGAAGGTCCAACCTTTTGGCTCCCAGCTCTGCACAGAGCACCCATTCCTCAGCATTGGCCTGGCTGAAACAGTTCCAGGGTAAATCTGTATTTGGAACAGAATTATGATTTTCTAAATAAGCCTGTCGCCCTGGGACATATCTAATGAGGACAGATTTCCACTTGAGCAAAGGTTCCGGGACTCAGTTGTGCCCTCTCTGTGTCTCCTGTTATGGATTCCAGGGCAGTGATAACAGCCAGAGAGTGGATTTCTAAGAGTTGACTCTCTTTTTAGGAAAAATGTAAGAACTTTATAAGGAAGGAGTCACAGGCAAGCTTTGAAATTTAATTCCAAATGTTATAGAATGCTAATCGTTTGAAACTCCAAAGTAAAAGTTAGAATTATGTCTTTATTTCTGCACTTTGGGGTGGGGGTGGGCATGTGATTCTTTTCAACAAAACAAAAGAAATGCTTTAATACAGAAATGAAAAGAAGACCAAAAAGCAATCTTCCTAAGCAGACATTTGCCTGAGGAGAGGAATGTACAGGACAAGCAGTAGAAAGGTTAGGCACTTTTCGAAGTAGAAACCCGGGCCCTGCTCCCAGGCTGAGCCCCCTCAAGCATACAATTTGCAGGAGAGGGAATAGTTGGAGAGTGAGTTTCTAGGACAACAGGGGGGCTGGCTTAGTCATAAAGCTGCTCTGTCAACAAGCCCGGGGCCTGCTCCTGAACTTAAAGGGCATAAACACAGCCTCTCAACTGCCCTCCATAAATGCAAAATGTTGTCATTCACACACACATACACACACACACACACACACAGAGAAAAAGAATGAGAAAAAGGAGCCTTAAACTGCAAGCCATGACGACCCAATCATCCAGCAGGGAATCTGGGAACTCAAAGCTCATCTGTGGGCTTCGGGGAGCTCAGCTGAAAGACTCAGGCGGGATCTTGATTTTGCAGGACCAGACTCACAATTTGCAATGTTCTCAAAAATTGTAAGTTACCAAAACAACCTGCACATTTGTCTTCAAATATTTACCCAAATAGCCCTAATGTGTGCATGTCCCATAGGAACAGCAATGGTACAACAAGAGGGCACAGGTCTGAATTCTGTGTGGGACCACAGGTCTCCTCAGTGGTCACTCTCAAGTTCATGTTTCCATTGACACTTGAGTAATGGCTTCGGATCCCTAGAGAAAACAATTCCAGAAAGCACCTGCATCCACAGGTGTGTAGCATAATGTGCAGATTTATCTGTTCTTTCTCAGAGACATTTTAACATTAGCCTTGAATATCTAGTTCTCAGGAGAAAGAGTGGAGAGAAGCAGAAAAGCTGGGTCCCAACTCTGCTAATCCTAATATGTGCTGTGCCTCAGTTTCTTCATTGCTCCAAAACTGGATTTGTGTTGCAAGATTTTGTTGGCAAAAAAAACATGGAAACCCCTGCACCATTCCTTCAGCTCCTTCCTTTTTCTGGAGGTGTCTGTTTCCTTCCAGAGATGCTACGCACATAAAGCAGGGTTGCATAATTCAACTTATCCTAAACTCGAATGTCCAAGTAAAATGGAATTATGGTTATTCTATTAGCTATAAAAGAGTACTAAGGCCAGTCCAGATTCAAGGGATGGGGAGCCAGATGTCACCTCTTAACAGAGTTTGGCCAGTTCACATTTTAGAAAAGCATGTGGAGTGAGACATATTGTTGTGGACATCTTTGGAAAATATGGTCAGCCACACATGGTTTGCTGCCTAACCCAATTTTGAAGGTCAAAAGCTGAGTATAGCCTGTTGGTATTTTCTTTGTAACAAATTCCAATTTCTCCTCAGGCAGACCATTGCTTACAGTGGACTAGTACAAAGGATTTTTAGATTCAGGAAAACAAAAGAGAAAAGCACGTTGAGTATTGTAAAACATTGTCACAGATGCACCTATGACTCACATAAATTGGACCTCAGGAGCAGAACTGCTTGGCTTCCTACTGACTTAGCTAACAAGTGAGAAGGGTAGAGCAAACGCTTATATTTAATTAGGTTTTCTATAAAAATTATTTTTTATTAAAGCAGTATGTATAAAAGCTGATATTTCTTTGTGGCTCAAGTCTCACTAAATAGTTGGTCACTTCTGAAAAAGGACTGATTTGAGAAAAAACTTTAACTTCTGGGTTCAGAATAAAACTTTTTTCTCAGAGAACACATTATTTGGTTAAAAAATGCTTAAGTCTGTACAAGTTAGTTTTTAAGCAGAAATATGAACTAGGCTAAATAATGAAACATGATTTTGTACAGTGAAGGAAACCATCAACAAAAGAAAAAGACACCTACTGATTGGAAGGAGATATTTGCCAATGATACACTGATAAGAGGTTGATATCCATAAGGAACTCAAAAAAAGCAAACAATCTGATTTAAAAATCAGCAGAGGACTTGAATAGACTTCCCCAAAGAGGACATACAAATGTCCAATAAAAGAGGAGGAGAGGTAAAGAGGGGAAGGGTTGGGAGATATCTGTAATACTATCAACAATAAAAAATAGTTTTTTAAAAATGGCCAATAGACATATGAAAATATGCTCAGCATCACTAATCATCAGAGAAATGCAAATTAAAACCACAATGAGATATTGCCTCACACCTGCCAGAATGGTTATCACCCAAAAATCAACATCAAACAAGTGCTGGCGAGGATATGGAGAAAAGGGAACCCTCATGCACTGCTGGTGGGTATGCAGACTGGTGCAGCCACTGTGGAAAACAGTATGGAGGTTCCTCGAAGAATTAAAACATGAGCTATCATATGGCCCAGCAATCTCACTTCTGGGTATTTGTCTAAAGAAATCTAAAACACTAATTTGAAAAGATATATGCACCCCTATGTTCATTGCAGCATTATTTATAATAGCCAATATATGGAAGTCACATAAATACCTACCAATAAATGGTTAAATAAAGAATATGTGATACAGTTGATGAACATCTTTGTTGAACATGCAACATGAATGATAAAGTTTGTTATGTTAAAAAAATATGTAATACATATAAACAAGGGATATTACTCAGCCATAATAAGGAATGAAATCTTACCATTTGTGAGGATAGAGCTAGAGGATATTATGCTAAGTGAATTAAGTCACAGAGAAAGACAAACCCCATATAATTTCACTTATATGTAGAATCTAGAAAACAAAATAAATGAACAAGACAGAAACAAACTGATGGGTACAGAGAACAAACTGACAGTTGGCAGAAGAGAGGGAGGTTACGGGACTGGGAGACAAAGGTAAAGGAATTAAGAGGTGCAAATTGGCAGTTATAAAATTACAATATCATTGACTACTCTCCCTATGGCAGTGGTCGGCAAACTGTGGCTCGGCAAACCGCGGCTTGCGCCACATGTGGCTCTTTGGCCCCTTGAGTGTGGCTGTTCCATAAAATACCGGCTCTTCCACAAAATACCGACTTCTGCGCATGGGCCACGAAGTTTCAATCGCACTGTACGTGCGCGCCCGCACGTGGTATTTTGTGGAAGAGCCACACTCAAGGGGCCAAAGAGCCGCATGTGGCTCGCGAGCCGGGGTTTGCCGACCACGGCCCTATGGTATATAGCATAGGGAGTGTAGTCAATGATACTGTAATAACTATGTATAGTACCAGGTAGGTACTACACTTATCAGGCGATCACTTCACAAGTTATATAAATGTCTAAACACGGTGCTGTACACCTGAAACTAATGTAATATTGAATGCCAACTGTAATTAATAATTTTTTTTTAGTTTTAAATAGCCCTTGATAAACTTTTTTAAATGATATGATTAAATTATAGTCAATTTTATTCCACATGATAAAATTAATCATCTACTTGCAGTAAACAAAAAAGGTGTGTTCCTTGCTTTCATGAAGCTTATGTAATGAAACTCATTTGATGTTGTTTCACTGAAATATTCCTCAAGAAATTAAACTGGTTTGTTAAATCATAACATTGCTAGGTAATGCCATGCAAAACCATTCTATTCCAAGTGACAAAAATCTATGATTCCAAAAACTGGAATGGCATGAATAAACATCAGTGACTTGTAGTTATTTTGGATAGACCCAGGCCAAGGAGGAATGCTTAGGAGGGTATCACCAATCCTATCTCCCATTCATATTTTTATTAATGATTAGTAGGAGTTTTACTTATAAAATATGTGTGAGTGTGTGTGTATGAAGTGAGGTGATGGGCACATTGCAAAGCTATCCTCAGGTTCCTACTGAATTTGACTGATTAGAAAAGTGAACACATATAGTCTAAAAATTAATAGAGAAAATTGGAGAGTCATTAGTGTAGATATAAAAAGCAAACACAATTGAAATTAAACCAAAAATAATTAAATAATTACTGAAAGACTCAGAGACAAGAAGGTTGTTTTTGCACCCACTTCAAAGAAAGCTTAGGGAATAAGCATAGCATCTAAGAATCTTAGGAGATTCTTCCAATTTGGGAATTAGGCCTTCTTTTATGTCTCCCCATTCCACACATTTTTGATGGTTCATCTCAAACCCCACCACCCTGAAACTACTACAATATTCCAATCCTTTTTCAATGTGGTCCCTTACTGACAGACATTAACTCAGAACATGTGCTTCCTATTTTGGCTCTTGATTGTGTTCTATTTTGCATCGTTTCCCAACTGTATTTGTAGGCTTTGAAAAACTAACTCCCAAGCACAGAAATAACCAGTCTACCTTCAGGCCTAATGGTCAGCAACAGAAAGAGGAGAAATGAGTGACTATTTTCTCAACATGGAAACATGTCAGGTGAAATGAGGTGCAAAGGAGAGTACTAGAATGGGCAGGACAAAATCTGAATCTCCTTCAAGGTATTCTTTTTATAAAGATCCTTGGGACATGTACCAAGGCCAAAGTCTCAAGTGGGCAATACCAACCAGGTACAAGTCCCTGCCTTAGTCCAGCAAAAAACAAACAAAACTCAGTTTTCCTTGACCTCCCTGACATACCCACATCTTGCCCAGGGAGTTGGAAGTCCGGTGCTGCACCATAGACAAATAATAGTCTTAAAAGGTTTAGGCAAGGTGGCCAGGGAGCTGGCAGACAGTTTACTTCTCAACCAGATGAATGCCAATGCAGGGGAGGATGAGCTCTTCCTCTACCCTCTTAGGTGTAGGGACTGGAGCCTGCAAATTAAACTGGCAGAGGAGATGAACAGGAAAAAAAGTATAAAAATGTATTTGAAGTTAATATTTTTACATGACATAGGTGTTTTCAAGGAATGAAATGAAAACCTCAAAGAACTGGTTAGGCCTGACAGTATATATACTATTTTAATAAAGGATGTTACATTGAAGACGAACATCTTCAAGGGAAAGGAGTTTGAGCTTTAGGGTGGTAAATTGAGGGAAAGTAAATATATAGGGAAACTAATAGAAGATAAGGGTTATTTAGTAAGGTGTGTTTGTAGGGAGTATTCTCAGCATCTACTCCCTGACTCCAGTGATAATAATGGTCCTGGGAGGGGCACCTTTCTCATGGGAAATTTATGCTCTGCTTTTAGGCAAAAAGGGGGAGAGGGGAGAGTGTCCTTCTGACATCTGCTGTTTCTCGATTTCCTTCAGCTCAAAATAACCCATATGCACAAGCTGCATATTTTGGGGTGTCATGTTCTGACCCCCTCAATAGCTACCAGTTAAAACCTGAAAAATTCTGTCCAATGTCATCAATATCTTTTAAGAGTGTTTTTCAAAGAATGATCCTGGGATCATCTGCATTAAAATGAGATAGTGTTTGACACAATAAATAGTAATGATTTTTTTTAATGATGAAAGACACAAATTCAGAATCACGGGCCTATCCCAGACCAGCAGAGTTGGAACATCTGGGGTAGGGGTGGGGTACATAATCCACGTTTAATGAGTTTCCAGGCAATTCTCAGGTGCTTGGTTTCTTTGTGCACAGGGCTATCCCATGCACAGGGATGGCTAGAGTCGGGTGGCAGCCTCCTTTCCTTGGGGCATATGTGGCCAAGCTCACTCCCATCCTCACCAGCCCCCTTCACTCCCTCACATTTTCCTGAGTGGCCCAACCAGGAATTTACATATTCAACCTCCGGTTGAGAGCCTTCTGGGTTTTGTGATGAGGAAGGACCAGCAGCCTCTGAAATAACAGGCTTGCTAACAGATGTTTCTGGAAACCTCTTCTGCCTAATTGACTTCAGTACAGAAAAAAAATCAGGTTAGAAAAGCTGCAACTCTACTATGGCAGATGGCTACGTTTTGTCTCCTGGGACTTGGGGAAAGCTTATGGCCTTTCTCTCTAAGGACACCAAAGAGTTGTCAGCAAGCTGTCCAGGAACTGATTTCCAGAGCCTTGTCCACGTCTGATGGCTGGAACCAGGGGATCAATATACAACATCTTTACGTCACTGCTTTACACAGTGCTGAGAAGTCATTAGAGAATTCAAGAGGCAAAACTAGGACAGTTTCCCAAGACCATGTTAATGCTGACCCGTGGGAACAGAGGTCAGGGGAAAATGTCAGAGGAGTAAGAGGAAGGCAGTGCTGCTAGAAAGTCAATGACTGCTGCAATTCAGTGACTGACAAAGAAACTGTTCATGCATGCACATAAGCAGAGCACATCGAGATCAACATTCTTACATACAAGCTGATTAGTTTTGTCTCGACCAAAAATACAGTACTTAACAATTGTTCCATTAAAAATATTAACCAAATTGCCCTAGCCGGTTTGGCTCAGTGGATAGAGTCTCAGCCTGTGTACCAAAGGGTCCCCGGTTCAATTCCAGTCAAGGGCACTTACCTCGGTTGCACGCTCCTCCCCGGCCCGGGCCCTGGTCAGGGGTCATGAAGGAGGCAGCCAATAGATGTGTTTCTCTCATATCAATATTTCTCTCTGTATTTACCTCTCTTTCACTCTAAAAAATCAATGGAAAAATATCCTTGGGTGAGGATTTAAAATATATATATATTTTAACCAAATTTTTTAAGCAAGATAAAAATTACCCATAATCTTATTGCCCCCCAAGTTTTTTTTCATATTAGCTCTTTGCACATATATTTATATACACATGTAATTTTATAATCAAAATATTATATTTTGTGTTCTGCTATTTTAATAAGACTTTTTTTTTCCATTTTAGCACTGTTGTGATGGATCCTAAACATGACAAATAAATTGTATATATGCATGAATAATTACTGAGGAATATAAATCTTCAATAATAATAGCCAAATAATCTAGAAAAAACATGACAGCAGGAAGTTATAAAAAAGGGTTCTTTTTCCATTCTTAGATCTGGGTCCTGACATTCACAGCATGCTTACTAAAAAAAAAACAAAAAACACTTCCTGTCCTCATTCAACATTTATTAAATACTCTTCAACGTGCTTTCATAAACGTTCCTTTTTTGGTCATCACCCCCAGTTTTCACATACCTCCTTTCCGTATGCATTCATGGAACATATATCATACTTGGCAGTGAATGTCAAGTGATGCACCTGCTGTTGGACTTGTCTTCAGCAGAGCATTCAACACCCTGCATGACTATGACGTTTGAGGTAAATATCTACAAGCTTGCTGCCTGCTGTGGCTGTAGATGATTTTCTGGGTTGATGTGGCATCATAGAAGGAATAACCTACTGGACAAGTAGCGAGGGAATGGGAGTATTTTTTGTAAATGATGACACCAGGTATTCTAGGCAGGCAGAGCCTCTGAGGTACTCTCGTGCCTCAGTGGTGCATTGAGCATAGGGGTCAAAATTCTTGCTCACCTACGGTTGTGCTGGGGCATGTGAGTTTAACTTGATTACCTCTATTGAACTTCCTTGCCTCTATCAGTTATGCCTCATGTGGTTGCAAGTGTCAGGAACCCACATTAAACTTGCTTAAACTAAAAGGAGAATGTATACACTTTTGAGATAAAAATCGCAGGCATGGCTAGATCCGGATGCTTGGATGATGTCAGCGGGGGCCAAGGTTCTGTCTGGTCCTCCAACCCTGCTTCCTGCGCAGCGGGCTCATTCTCAGGTGCGCTCTTCCCTCAGGAGAGAGGTGTACACCAGCAGCTCCACACCTGCATTGTACGCGCCTAACAACCCCAGCGGGATAAGGACTCCTCTTTTAGACAATCTCGTCAAGTCCTACAATTCACTGTCTTATGGGAATTTTTTAAATGAATCGTTGAGATTGGATGATGTGAAATTTTGGATGGGCCAGCGGAGCCTTGTGTAAGGCCAGGAGCACCCAAATCATACAATCCGAGAACAGAAAAGGGAGATCACCCAAACAAAATTGGGATGGTGTTACTAAAAATAGCACTATCCGACAGAAACACAAAAAATAGTTCTTCACTACCAGTAGAAATGCTAAAAACTTGGTCTCCAGTTTTGTCTTATGTGACCAAATTATTAACCAATAGTTTGTAAAAGAGATTTTTAAAAAACACAAACAGTTTTGCTCTAAAGTGGCAGCCAGTTATTAACATTATATTTTTAAAAGCAGATTTCATTATAACAAAATGTTGCTGTGATAGGTAGAATAACTACCCCCCACCCCCATCATTACCAAAGATGTCCCCACCCCAAACCCTGGAACCTGTGACTATGTTACTTTACATGGCAAAGGGACTAGGACCTGGAGATGGGTAGAGTATCCTGGATTGTCCACGTGGGCCCAATGTGACCACAAGTCCTTAAAAGCAGAGAACTTTGTCTGGCTCTGACCAGAGGGATATGTGATCATGAAGACGAGTCAGAGAGATGCACCATTACTGGCTTTAAAGATAGAGAAAGGGAACCAGGAACCAAGGGATGTGGACAGCCTCGGGAAAAGGGAAAACACTAGAAACAGATTCTCTCCTACCGCTCCCAGAAGGGAGCAGCCTACCATCACCTTGACATTAGCTCACTGAGACCTATGTTGGACTTCGGACCTCAGCCCCGTAAGATAGCAAATGTGGGTTAAGCTGCTGTTTGTGGTCGTTTGTTAGACCAGCAAAGGAAAACTAATATAGCAGCTATTGGGCACTTCCATACATCCTGTGGCCTAAATTCTCAGGACATGGCTCAGACTGAGTAACCTCGTTTTGGCAGAGTCATTTAATGCCCACTCCACACACATGTTGTCTACCTTTCCCAGTCTCTGTGCAGTTTAGGTAGGGTCATGTGATTTTCTCTGGCCAATGGATGGTGAGTTTAAGTAAACATGGCATGCCCCAGGCTGAGACTAGGAAAGGCCTCTGCACATGCTCCCCACCTGGGCAAGCTGGAAGGCTCCTGTTGACATGGTGGTGAACAAACATCCTGGATCCCCAAGACACTGCAGAAAACAAGCTGCCAGAACCACTGGACTTGCAGACGATTTTGCATGAGTGAAAAATCAATTTTTATGTTTTAAGTTACTAAAGTTTTCAGATTTGTTTCTGTAGAATAACCAAGTCTATTCAGAGTAGTAGTATACTTACTTAGAGTAAGACTATCCCAGGAGACAAAGGACCCAACCTACCAAGTTTAACATAGAAACTATTTTCTAATTTTATCCCTCTTATTAATCTAGTAAATTGCATCTTTTATGCTTCAATTTCCCTGACCATACAATTTGGAGAAATGTGATTTTACATAGCAATTGGGAAAATATTGAATATTATATAAAAGACTATTTCACTTATTTGTGTTGATTATGTAGATACTAAGCTTTCATTCAAGTTTATATGATGAAATTGTATATGTAAATGATGAAGTGTGCTTTTTTTAATCAATATTTTACATTTAAGACATTTGCCAAAATATTAATGAACTGTAGCAAAATAGCATGATTATGGGCATCAAAAGGTACAGCTGACAAGGAAAAGTACACTCACAGTCTGTAATGCTTTCCTAAGAGAACTGGAATGCACAAAAGTAAACCAAAAGTATAGTCTATTTTAAATAGTCATGGCTTAATATTTTCCATTTAATCATCCAAGATGATAATAACAGCTCAAGGAGAGCCAGAGATGACCCACTTCCTCTTATTCATCTGATGGAAGAGAAAATTGAGGACTACAGAAATTAAGTAGTAATTTCTGCCAAGTAGCAGAGGGAGAGAGATAACACCTGAAAGCAAATCTGAGTGCAAGTAGAAAGCAGCTATTTTGCTAAGGGAGAGCTAGATATACATGTTCAAAAATAACATTTATTAATTACTACATGCCAGGTGCATGAAGTTCATGCACGGAGAGGGGGGTCCCTCAGCCCAGCCTGCACCCTCTCCAATCTGGGACCCTTCGGGGGATGTCCGACTGCCTCTTGCAATCTGGGACTGCTGGCTCCTAACCGCTCGCCTGCCTGCCTGATCTCCCCTAACCACCTCTGCCTGCCTGATTGCCCCTAACTGCTCCCCTAATGGCATGATCCCCCCCACAACTACCTCTGCCTCGCCCCACACCTAGGACCCAGGATTCCCTCCCTCTGGTTGACCGCAGGCACCCAGGACCCAGGCCAACTTCGCCCAGGCTGGTACAACCACAGGGGACCATGGGTGGGCAGCTTTTCCTGGGCCACAACCGCAGGCACCCAGGACCGCTGGGCCGGCAGCTTGTCCCTCTCCTGGGCAACAGGCGCAGACACAGCCACTGGCACCCAGGGCCGCAGCGCATGCGGCTTGTCCCTCTCCGGGGCCGCAGGCACAGGTGCAGCTGCTGGTGCCTGGGACTGCGGAGTGGGTGGCTTGTCCCTCTCCCAAGCCGCAGCCTAGCTGGTCCCCATTCCTCTCTCACAAGCTCATTTGTGCCTGGCTGGTCCCCATTCCTCTTTCCCCAGTATTGAGTGTCTGAGCCATTATGGAGTGATGGTGTAAGGCAGTGGTCGGCAAATTGTGGTTCGCAAGCCACATGTGGCTCTGTGGCCCCTTGAGTGTGGCTCTTCCACAAAATACCACGTGCGGGCGCACATGTACAGTGCGATTGAAACTTCATGGCCCATGCGCAGAAGTCGGTATTTTGTGGAAGAGCCACACCCAAGGGGCCAAAGAGCCGCATGTGGTTCACGAGCTGCAGTTTGCTGACCACTGGTATAAGGGCGTGATGACCATTTGCATATTAGCTCTTTATTATATAGGATGGTAAAATATACTTAACATAAAATTCATCATCTCAACCATGTTCATATGTACAATTTGGTGGCATTACATAGTCACATTGTTGTGTAACCATCACCACCACCATCCATCTTCGGACCTTTGCCCTCATCCCAAAATGAAACTCTGTGCCCATTAAATAACTCCTCTCCTCCATCCCTCAGTAACCATTGTTCTATTTTTGGTATCTATAATTTGACTACTTTAGATACTTCCTATAGGTGGAATTATATAGTATTTGTCTGTTTGTGACTGATTTATATCATTCCACATAATGTCTTCAAGGTTCATCCATGTTGTACCATGTATCAGTATTTCCTGCCTTTCTAAGGATAATATTCCATGTGTGCATATATCAAATTTTGGTTCGCCATTCATCTGTCAATGGACATTAGGGCTGTTTCCATGTTTTGGCTACTGTGGTTAATGTTCCTATGACCAGGGGTGCACATATATATCTGTTCAAGTCCCTTCTTTCAGTTCTTTTGGCTATATAACTAGGAGTGGAATTGTTGGTCATATGGTAATTTTGTTTCCTTTTCTGAGGAACTGCCATACTACCTTCCACAGAAGCTGCACCATCTTACAGTCCCACCAGCAAGGTGCAAGGGTCCTACTCTCCATATCCATGCCAGCCTTTCTGGGACTTTGAGGGGCTATTTTTGCTTTGTTTGTTTTGGTAATAGCTACCTTAATGGATATGACATGTTACATCAATGTCATTCGGGGGGAAAAAGATCACATCTTTTTACCACTGAGAAGTCTCAGCCCTGCTACTTTTTTAAAAAATGTAATTCTTTATGAATTTGAAAATGTCTGACTTGCCACTTACAAGAGAAATCACACCAATAAACAAAGTCCAACTAACCCACAAGTTAGCAATCATTTAAATCCTTTTAAATTAACAAAAGCAGCCTTGCTGGTGTTGCTCAGTGGTTGAGCAGCAATCACTGAACCAGGAAGTCACAGTTGATTCCCAATCAGGGCACATGGGATTTCGAGCTCAATCCCCAGTCAGAGGCATACAGGAGGCAGCTGATCAATGATCCTCTCTCATCCTGGATATTTCTATCTCTCTCTCCCTCTCTTTTCCTCTCTAAAATACAATAAAAACATATATTTTTTAAAAGCAACATTTTTTTAAAAGCAACATATTTTTTAAAAATTAACAAAAGCAAATAAAATAATTCATTTGTTTGGGGGCTAATTTTTTCAAATTTTCTCTTTGAGAACAAACTTAAATTCAAATTCACCACACTTAAAACCTCTAATTTATATTATAAATTTATCTCAAGTCATTTAAATTATTAAATTATGTAGTTGAAAATTTTTTTGCATATTATATTTTTAGCTATTATCATTCAGTGTATCACAGTAGTCTCAAATATGACAAATTCTTTCAATTAGTTTTTCTTGACAGCTATAGATAGATGTTAATGTCTGACAACTATTTCAAATTTTCACTTTATATTGGATTTATCTTAATCATCTATTTTAAGTCTTTAAAAATAAATTACCAAAAATCTTTGGTGTGATGCTGACTCTCCCCTAAATGGCACGGCCAAGGAAACCTCTAAGAATCCTGAGCCCTTCTACAATCAGTGGGATTAAAATAAAGTGCTAAGCCAGATATTTGATTCGGTAATGCATAGCATTCTGCCTTTCTGGACAGAAAAGGAACCGTTTATCAGCTCTGCAGATAGGATAATCGGGTTGTAATAAATAAGTAGTATATTAGTGAAGGAATGCAGGAGATTATTGTCTACTAAAGACTGGTCTTTCTAAGAATATAATCACAACTCAGAATGGCTTAATGCTATCATTTTTGCTCTCTTGTGAAAGAGTCATGCCAGCTGATGCCTCATCTTATACAAACAGTCCTCAGGTTATGTCAGTCTCCACTTACATAGTTTCGTGGTTACGTCGCCATCTCCCATTTATTTATAAAAAAAAGTTCCGTCATTTCGACATATGCACATATGTGCTTTATGATTTTATTTATTTACCACACGTAAAGGTCAGGAATTGTTATCTTTCTTTTAATTTTTTTTTAGTGTTTCACTTCATTACTGCTGTGTATGTGCTCCGTGTGAGTGACTAGGTGCTTATGTAGGTGGGTTCCAACTTACAGCGAAAATTGCATTACGTGGCGCCGTAGAACGGGTCTCCCACGTAACCTGAGGACCTGCACACACACTGACTACACACATTTCACATCTTATTCAGCCCCGGAACAGCTAGCTTCACGGTTCTTCCCCAGGATGGATGATTATTTTGAGGAGAAAAATACTCAAAACATACTAATAGTCTAAGCCCAGTCCTTTCCCCTAGTCATGTAATTTAGCAGTCCTTTAACGTGGGACAAATCATTTTCTCCTTAGGAACTTAGAGGCTTGCAGGTTTTTACTAAAAAAAATAAGTAAAATATAGTTTATATGAAAGGGTTTTTTATTATAGTGTTTACAAAAGTTTAAAGAAATATTATTCTTAAAATTACATTACCAGTCATTCTTGTCTCATCTTTCATTTTCCCAAAACAGAATAAAAATTTCAAATAAATTAGAACATAGATAAATTTTAAAATCACTTTTCCTGAAAAAATATAACCACATTAGTGCTATCAGGTCACTTCCTCAGGAAAACTTAAAACTAGTACATGGTCTTTGATTTGAATTTTTGTAGTGGAAGAAAAATAATGTTTTGAAATATCCTCTGATGTAATGTTGAGCCTGAGTAATTTATTTTTATTTTTATTTCTCTGTCAAATTTTCTTTTGCCATTCAAGTGTAGAGACCTTGAATCTGAGGCTTAATTCTCAGGAAAGGGCAGAGTAGCAACTGTATGACACAATGAATAACTAACCCTGGCATTAAAACTGAAATTTTTAAATTCCATAGGTGATAATCGGGCTTTGAGGAGAAAGAGTAATTTTCTCAAATTCTCAAAATCATATTTTAACAGGTTGATTCACAACCTATAAAATATTCAACCATTTTTGAGCCACACACAAAAAATGGAATTTTATTATTATTAAACCTATAATATACATATCAAGAACCCAAGCTTGGAAAATTGGCCCTAGATTATATCATAGAGAAGGAAAGGCAACGTGAAGAAAATTCTTACGTTACTATTGCTCAGAGGAGAAGCCAAAAAGAGAAGATAGAACAGTTCTGTGAAGACTGTGAGAGAAAGCAATGAGCAGTGGTATTAACACCCAGTTAGACTATGGGCTGATCCACTGCTTTCCCACACGAAGCCTGAGGACTGTGCCCTTCAAGATACCCCAGGCTTCCTGGCCAGAGTAGGAGCTCTCTTGTTCCCCATGTCTCAACACACTGTCCAGGATATAGTTCTCATGTGCCTCTACTCCAGAGGCAAAAGAGCTGAGACCTAAAGTGCTCCAGGATTGGGACAAGGAGATGGGATTAAGACCTAGAGAAGGTGCACTACTCAGAAACCAGGGCCTTCGGTGTCCAGTTCCATCAAAACATCAGAAAAGCAGGGGAAAGCAGTCATAGCTCAACAGACACCCATCAGTAAAGGACACAGGAGAGCCCTGGGAAAGTACTGAACACAGGAGGACTACACAAGTATCAAGCATCTTTCTGGTATACTAGCAATGTGGTATATGAACTTCTGAAAGGCTTTATCATGGAAAAGTCTAGGAGAAGGTGGGTTCTCAGAACTGACTGACCTAGATCCTATAGGGACTGGGAAGTGACTGTTTTAAACTGCAAGGACATAGTTAACCTGAGTGGGCAAGTTCAAGTTCACTCTTTCCCCCTGCTACCATGTGAAAATAGACCAATAAAAAGAAGAAATAAGTTAAATTCTGAGGTATACCACACTAGATTTAGATAAACATGTTCTTTGAAATGGTTTGCAATTAGGAAAAGTTTGCAACTTTTAAATTTGTTGCCAAATCTGCAATTTTAGTATATAACGGTCCCAATTTCAACAGATATAAAGCTGTAAAATTAAACAATTTGCCCACTGTCATTAGTTAGTTACTGAAAGAACTAGAAGCAACACTCATATTTTCTGACACCTGGTCCAGGGTGCTTTTTCTGATAGTGATTATTTGTTTGTCTGTTTTCTATATATACTAGAAGCCCAGCATACAAAATCGCGTGGTCCAGCCCACCCACGCCAGTCTTTGGTCGTTATGGCATTAGGACTACAGGCCTTTTATAATATAGACTAGAGGCCTGGTGCATGAAATTTCATGCACTGAGGGGAAGGGTCCCTCAGCCCAGCCTGCATTTTCTCACAGCCCGCGACTCCTCACTCCTTACCACCCGCCTGCAGCGGAGGCAGGAGAGGCTCCTGCCACTGCCGTTGTACTCACCAGCTATGAGCCTGGCTTCTGGCTAAACGGCGCCCCCCCCTGTGGGAGTGCACTGACCACCAGGGGAGGCAGCCCTTGTGTTGAGTGTCTGCCCCCAGTGGTCAGTGTGCATCATAGTGACCAGTCGTTGTGCCATTCGGTTGATTTGCATATTAGGGTTTTATTATATATGACTAGAGGCCCGGTGCACAAAATTCATGCCCTCAGCCCAGCCTGCACCCTCTCCAATCTGGGACATCCCTCTCAGAATCTGGGACTGCTGGCTCCTAACCACTTGCCTGCCTGCCTAATTGCCCCTAACTGCTTCTGCCTGCTGGCCCAGTCGCCCCCAACTGCCCTCCCCTGCTGGCCTGATGGCCCCCAATTGCCCTCCCCTGCTGGCCTGGTTTCCCCGAACTGCCCTCCCCTGCCAGCCTGGTCTCCCCAAACTGCCCTCCCCTGCTGGCCTGATGGCCCCCAACTGCCCTCCCCTGTTGGCCCGATCACTCCCAACTGCCCTCCCCTGCTGGCCTGCTCACCCACAACTGCCTTCCCCTGCCAGCCATCTTGTGACAATGTGGGGACAGCCATCTTGTGACAACCTGGGGGTGGCCATCTTGAGATGATGTGAGGGTGTGAGGGCCACCTAGGCTTTTATTAGTATAGATAGATATTTTTTTATATACAAATATATATATATGTGTGTGTGTGTATATATATATGTATATTTTACTAACACCTTTTTAAAAAAATCTTTTTATTGATTTCAGAGAAGAAGGGAGAGGGAGAGAGAGATAGAAATATCAATGATGAGAGAGTATCATTGATCGGCTGCCTCCTGCACACCCCACACTGGGGATTAAGCCCACAACCTGGGCATGTGCCCTGACCAGATTTCGAATTGAACCATGACCCCCTGGTTCATAGTCGACGTTCAACCACTGAGTCACGCCGGCCGGGCTGTTTTAGTTATAAAGTGCTAAGACAATGATGCCCTGATGTTTACTAAACTAATAACAAATGGCTTTTTTTTCTGGTCAAGATAGAGAAATAGAAAAATTCAAAAGACTTGATAGAATTATATATATATACAATTTTTACTTCTTAGAGATGACCAGAATCTCAGTTCATCTCTAAGATGGTTTTTATTATCTCTCCTATGAAAAAGAATCAATGCAAAGATCAAATGTCAGTACTTTTCAAATGCGCTCATTTTAATTTGGCACAGTTTTTTCACTTCCACTGTGTCTGCCAAGACAAGTACCTGCATGAAAGATTATGTCAAACTGAGACAAAACAGAGGGCGTATATATAAGAAGAATGTTATGAAGAAAAGTTGACCTTTCTGAGGCTCCAAATCCTCAAAGATCTCAGATCTGCATCTTCTGCCTGAAGCTAGGGGCTACCCTTCCTGTCTTGTTTGCACATCTGAAAAATGATCTATATATTTATGGATTTCAAAGTGATGTATTGTAACATCTTCTGTTTACCTGTAAACTGGATCACTACATAGTGGGTCCCAGGAAGCCTTTGGCATCCTCACTTAAATAGAAAATGCAAAAGCTCAGCAGGTAAGAATGGATGACTATGCTTTACATGGGCTTCCTAAGTAATTACAAAGAATTCACGTGCAAATGAAACCAGTGCTCTACCTTTCTCAGATTTGTTAATGTCTCCATTTTTATTAGCTAGCAATTGGTGTAGAATGGTGCAATATAAAAGGCAAGTTCAGCTGTGCATCTGAATGGTTGTGTAACAGGGATATCCAGACAACAGTAAACTCCGTGTTGAACTAGTTTTAATAGTTGTATGTGGTACAGTTCCCCCACCATTCCCGTTGTTTCCCCAATTGCAATAAACCTGGGGGGTTCTTTTCCCATGCAGGAGCCATAAAAAAGCTAGTATCCAGTAGGAAACAGTGGCCCATTGACTGTCCAGATCACAGTATTTCACATGACCCCGGATACAGGCGAAGAGTAGTGTCCTGCCAAACCGTAGTCTATAGGGAATAGGCCTTTGAGGCTGTTTAAAAGTGGCAGACTGTGAGAGAGAAGACTATTTCCTTTCTTAGAGCCTAATTTAGCTGGAAAACAAAGATAGACAGCATGTGAGTTTCCTGTAGCTTCGTGAGTGTGTAATTTTATTAGATGTAAACAAACTTGCTCTAAATGACTTATATTAGCCAACTGGTATGTTTACTTTCATGTAAAATGTGACCTTCAAGCTATATATAGAGAGCACATCATCCAATAAGAACACAGAATAGCTCCCGATGATGCTCCTTCACAATCAGTCTCATCGTCAGATCCTAGATGGGAGATCCTTTAATGTCACAAGGCACGCGTTGAGTCCCACGATCTTGCAAAAATGTCAACACACATTTGTCGAACACCCATTGTGGCCCACATAATTAGGGAGACCTGGACATAAGAAGTTAAGGGGTTTACATGCCGGAGGAGGAGACAGAGATGTAAGGAGGCAAATACTAACACTGATCCAGGGTGACCTGATGGGTGAAGAGAAGCTGGAATAACCCTGCGGCTGTTGTGTTCTAAATGCATGTATCCTACACCCTCGCCTACAAATTGGTCACGGGGAGCTAAAAATGCATACATTGTAAATGCCTCAGCATCACAAGTAGTTGAGCTCCTCAATTTATATGCATTTATTGATAAAAGTGGGTATATATAGAATTTTTTTCTTCTAGATTCACAGAGGGGATGACCATGTGCAATAAATGAGAAAGAAGGAGAGGATACCACAATTCTCTATTTTTGCCTTATTTTAAGTCCTATATCCACTTTTATCCCCACGCCCCTCCCCCCCCACCTCCACTTCTCACCAAAAAAAAAGTTTTTGTCGGGAAACAACATGGAAATGCCATAGCCCTGAGACAGTGCCTCCAGGAGGCCCTCCCAGCAGCCTCCCCTGAAAACAGAAATGGTGCACCCACTGGGTTATAAAGATGTTTGCCTGTGATCGCCAACGAGAACCAGTTCCTGGGTTTAGGAGAAAAGGAAGCAGCTGTGCTTTACATTTTATTCAGTGTGGTGTTTAGAGATTACACCAAAGACGCTGGAACTTCAAGCGTTCCAGGAAACCAAGGGTTTCTGGGCTTACAGCCGGCACAGGAGGAAACTGGCTCCTGGGTCCTGGGAGGCTTCTGGTGTAGGCGGGCTTCAGCCTCTCTATCTTGATCCCTTTTGGTGAGAAGAAGGTGTTCACTGGCACTCCCACGTCTCAGACACCCAGGCTTGCTCAAGAAGAGGAACTCCATTCTCTGGCTTTTTTTAAGCAACGGAAATTTCTGGTGTCATTTCTCCTCTCCTGCTCAGCTCTCAGCGAGCTCCATGATGCTTCCAATAACACTTTCTCAGGCTTGTTATGTGGTTCCACAGGTTTACATCTCAGCACAGAAGAACCACAGCCCGCTTCAGACTGCCCCTCCTGCCACCCTGTTACTTAGGTCAAAGGAAGTCTTTTCCATTTAACGTCGCAGCTGTGCTCTGCACGGAGCCCTGACCGACACCAGGTCCCATCATCAAAAGTTAAACCATCCAAAAGCTCTTCCTCACTATGGTAGTATCTAGCCGTGGCTGTTCAGAGCAGAGGGAATATTCTGTTTTACATGTGAACTTTCTAGAGTCATCACGACGCAAGGACAAGTTCAGTGTTTTTGGAATCAAATATACATCTGAATTCCAGCTGTCATTTTCTGCCGTGACCTGGGGTAACTCCGCTAAATGTCTTAAGATGCCTATGGTACTGACCGAGAAAATGAAGCCCAGAGAAATTAAGTGGTTTGCTCCAAGGCACAGAATGAGTAATAGTCCAGGGAGAATTCCAATGCGCTTTACCATATTTTCTTCGGAGTGGGGTCTTCACCTCACTGGGGCTGGAATGCTCTACCCGTTTGGATTAGTATCTGCTATAAACCTATATTTACATCTTCACAGTTGGCCACCTTGATAAGTAAGTAGTTCTACATCTTGCGGCCTCCCTGCCCACAAAAGAGAAAGAAAACATCCTGAGTCCCCTGGAAAAGAGATTTTCAGGATCAGTTCTACCTAGACTGCTGCTTTCTATTAGTAAAACCCAGCTGTGTTTCTGTGGATAAATAGGATGTGGAGATTAAGTCTATTTGGAGAATTTTTAAACACATGACTTTAGGCTCCCTGGAGTTAAAGAGGAAGGAGCCTTAGAAGAATTTTCTCCCAGACATCTCTGGTGATCTTAGGGCTCTTTAATAAGAATAGGTAGTTTAGATTGGGATCTACTGTCAACTTCCTGAAATAAAACCAGATGGACTATCTGGAGACTAGACAGTTCTTCTAACCAGTGGCGCAGGCATCTTAGAGACATGTGCTGGAGGGCAAAGTGAAGTGAACAGCTCCGCAAGTCTCATCCTTCCTGATTCCTTGACTTATCCCAGGTGGGGAAAATGGAAAAAGTAATCAAGAACACCCAGCAATTTGTTTGTTTTGACCCATCCTTGATGGTGTAATAGTGTGAATGTGGATGGAGATTGTGGGGGAAGGGGTATAACATTAAAATAATTGCAGGAGTCAGAATTATTATAACTTGATAAATGTTCCAAAACTAAAATAACTGCTTCTTGCAAATTATAGTAGAGGGAACAAGTAGGAGGGGAGATTGACCTAGTGATAATAAATACCATGGGGGAAACAAGTTTCACATTTTTTGGTTTGGAGAGCTGATTGGTTCAGGATGTTTAAAGAAACGTACATTCTTGCTTTAATAAATCTTGTTAGAGCCACAGATGGAAATGTCTTCTATACTGTCTACCCTGACTATTATAGGTCTACAATTTCTTATCTGAAAATTGGGAGCCAAATATGTTTCAGAATGCAGAATTTTTCACATTTGAAAGGTAATGCCAGTAGGGTCTGGGACAGTATTCCATTATCACACATAGCAATGTTTATACTGAATGAGAGGTATAAACACCATAAATAGCTTCCCATTAGTTCAGATCAGACTTTGCTGCCAATAAATTGAGATCAGGTCAGGTCAGATTTTGCCACCAGATGAACCATGAAAAACTCATTTTGCAGAGTATTTAGGATTTTGGAAATAAAGCTACGGAACTGTGAACTGTATTGTACAAATGGAAACGTCTTCTTGACCATTCTACTGAAAAGAAACACCAGTTGATTTACAGGAATATGGGGAATTTAGATTTGGGGAATGCTTAGAAATCATAGGTAAATGATAAAAATAATGTAGTTAACATTTCTTGAGTAATTATTATCTGCCAGGCATTATTCTAAGAGCTTAACATGAACTAACCCATATACATCCTATCTAATAAAAGAGAAACATGGTAATTAGCGTACGACTGCTACCCTTCTCATTGGCTAATCAGGGCGATATGCAAATTAACTGCCAGCCAAGATGGCGGCCGGCAGCCAGGCAGCTTGAAGCGAACATGAGGCTTGCTTGCTTCAGTGACGGAGGACTTCAACGTTCCCCGCCTGCCTTGCCAGCCTCTGAGCTTGCAGTTAGAAACATAGTTACAAATATAGAAGCTAAACAAAACCCCAGAAACCTGCTTTCAGCGAGCCAGTATCTCAGAGCTGGAGTTGATACAGTGTTTCGATTATAGAACACAAACAAACCAGATACCTTCTTTCAGCAGCAGAGGCCTCAGAGCTGGAGTCAGAGCTAAAGCTGGCCCAGAATAAAAAAGAAAAAAAAAAAAAAAAAGGAGCAATTGGGAGCTTCAGTCACCCGCCAGCCTGAAAACAGCCCTCAGCCCCTCACCCGGACTGGCCAGGCACCCCAGTGGGGAGCCCCACCCTGATCCAGGACACCCTTCAGGGCAAACCAGCCGGCCCCCACACGTGCACCAGGCCTCTATCCTATATAGTAAAAGGGTAATATGCCTCCCAGCACTGGGATCAGCGTGACAGGGGGCAGCGCCCAAACTCCCTGATCGCCCTGTGGCTCTGTGTGTGACAGGGGGCGGGGCCACAACCTCCCTATTCGCCCTGCTCTGTTCATGACAGGGGAAGGCGCCCCAACCCCCTGATCAGCCCTGCTCTGTGCCTGAGCGGGGAGAGCTCCCCAACCCCCTGATCGGCCCTGCTCTGTGTGTGACAGGGTGTGGCACCCCACCCCCCACCCCCACGGGCCCTGCTCTGTGTGTGACGGGGTAGAACCATAACCTCCCCATCGGCCCTGCCCTGAGTGTGAGAGTGGCGGTGCCCCAACCCCCTGATTGGCCCTGCTCTGTGCATGACAGGGGGGAGCTCCCCAACCCCTTGATGGGCCCGGCTCTGTGCGTGAAAGGGTTCGGAGCCCCAACCCCCCTGATGGGCCCTGCTCTGTAAGTGACAGGGGGCAGCGCCCCAACCCCGATTGGCCCTGCTCTGTGCGTGACAGGGGGTGGCGCCGCAACCTCCCCATCGACCCTGCCTTGAGTGTGACAGGGGGCGGTGCCCCAATCCCCCAATCGGCCCTACCCTGAGCGTGACTGGGGGTGGCATCGCAACCTCCCGATCCGCCCTGCTCTGTGCATGATAGGGGGTGGCGCCCCAACTCCCCAATCAGCCCTGCTCTGAACCTGACCAGGGGCTGCACCTAGGGACTGGGCCTGCCCTCTGCCACCCGGGGAGCCGACCTAAGCCAGCAGGTCGTTATCTCCCGAGGGGTCCCAGACTGTGAGAGGGCACAGGCCGGGCTGAGAGGACCCCCCCCCCCCCGAGTGCACAAATTTTTGTGCACCAGGCCTCTAGTCTTTTATAATACTGTGAGGTACTGTATTTATGTATTGATAGACCTATTTACACATGAACAAACTGAAGCATACAGCAAGTGATTATACATATATATTTAACTTACATATGTGCACAGATTGATATCTTTCCTGAACAATAATACTTCAGTTTTATCTTCTGTACAAAGAAACCAGTTCTTATATATCATTCCACTCACATTCCTTTTAACTATAGGAAGCTAAGGGATACATTTTACATTTAAAGTTATTATATCTTCTCAAGCTGCTTGCTTTCTTCAGGGAATGTCTTTTGAATTAGAAAACACATGCAGCCCTAACCGGTTTGGCTCAGTGGATAGAGCATCCGCCTGCGGACTGCAAGGTCCCAGGTTCGATTCCAGCCAAGGGCATGTACCTTGGTTGTGGGCACATCCCCAGTAGGAGGTGTGCAAGAGGCAGCTGATCGATGTTTCTCTCCCATCGATGTTTCTAACTCTCTATCCCTCTCCCTTCCTCTCTGTAAAAAACCAATAAAATATATTTTAAAAAAAAAAAGAAAACACATGCAATTCTTTATCTTGAAACTGGGCCGATTAACAGATTATAGACACAAACAAGCATATTATAAAAATATAAGAGGAATTGAGCATTAGAATATTTCCCTAAGGGTCAAGACTGGCATAGAATCACTGTTTTATCCCCGAGGACTTTGATGCTTATGTATAATAGACACTTTGTGGGATGAATGAGTGAGTCCAAGTTTCCAAAAACCCCCAAAATAACTGAGTCCCATTCAAAAATGCGAATTTGCTTTATTTTACTTACTTTTTTTATCTTAGTTGATGCTAATCCATTAAACTTTTTTATGAAACCAAACTTTTATGTTGGTTTTTATATAAAAGTATAGTATTCCTTTTTTAAAAAAAATATATATTTTATTGATTTTTTACAGAGAGGAAGGGAGAGAGATAGAGTCAGAAACATCAATGAGAGAGAAACATCGATCAGCCGCCTCCCGCACATCCCCCACTGGGGACGTGCCCGCAACCCAGGCACATGCCCCTGACCGGAATCGAACCTGGGACCCCTCAGTCCGCAGGCCAACGCTCTATCCACTGAGCCAAACCGGTTTCGGCAAAGTATAGTATTCTTGATGGAGTGGTAGACAACTTTGTATTTCCTTGCATATATTATTTTAGTTGGTCTCTACTGGCTCTGGTCATGCTTACTAGTATATGTATGTGTATTTATAACTTATATATGCATACGGAATGTGTGACACAGCCAGATAGGATCAGGCCTTATTCAAGCAGCACTTGGAAAATGATGCTGCTTATCCAGTTTTACCACTCCAGGTACTTGATTGCTAGGGTCAGATGCTTCCACCTGGTTCTCATGTCTATCTCCAACAAGATCTGAAGGCTTTTTTGACGAAGAACTTTGTAAAGATGAATGGATTGATAAGGCCTGAAACCATACTATAAAACACACTATATACAGTTTTCTAAATTTACCTAAAGCAAACCATGTAGTTCTCATGTTAATATCCAATCCTACTCATCAAAGAATTTGTAGATAAAAACCAGCTCCTTTCTGGTCCTGTTCATGTTTTGCATCATTGCCACGGTTCTGCAGGATTCACTGTTCTCGCCTGTCCTGCACTGGTCCCAGTTTCAGACTGTATATGGCAGAGTCACACTTTTGTATCAGGGCTTCTGTACTCGAAGCAGAGAATTCTCCATCTATCAGCAGTTGTTCAAAATTCTCCCTCAAAGCACAAAGTTTTTCTCACTGAAATTTGACAGAGGATTCTACTTTACAACTGCATAAGACAGTGCTGGGGATCACTATTTTTCAAAGCATCCTCGTAAAATTGCCCAAGGATTGCGGATTGCTCATTCCTGTAGCTTTTCCCTCAGTGCTGCTTCACTACATCTCCCTCTCCCCCCCCCCCCCCTTTCTCTCTGTACCTTTGTTTCTTCTATCCTGTGCTGCAGGAGCAGGGTGGGCTATTTTGATAGAGTGCAACTTTCAGGTGGGTAAGTTCACATACAAGATTCCCCATTGAATCCTTTATCTGGACTTATCCTCCGTTACTTCCTGTGTCACATTATCGACTTCCTCTCTGGATATTCTTGGACCATACAGACAACATTTACACATGCAGAGATCCACATACCTCATGCCTATACCATCCTTCCAGACAGATGATGATTTGAGGATTTAAACTATCTTACTGGCTTTTCAAACATTTATTATACCAATTATTAGCATTAAACCAATTGTAAGAATCTTCTTTTCAATTTTAATTAAAATTCCTACTTGAGAATTTCACTCATGTGCAAATATGTAACTTAGTGGTTTATCATCAATAGGCTCATAGTTTCCAAGTAGCTAAAAAAAAGTCTACAAAGTATTAACCAAGTTATTTCTGCCCACCTTTTGTCCTTTTTGGTTGTTTCCCGATATTTGTGGTCATAGTGACATTAGACGGATACTCAATAAACTGTTCACTCCTCCCCACCATTTGCTGAAGAAGACAGAGTCACAATCATCATCATTGTCTCCAATTTAACTCAACAAGAATCCAGCACTTATTATGAACCCATTACTGGGCAATATAGGTGTCTAATGGGCTATTATACCAGGTATATGAAGCTTAAGTGCCAACATGTAAACTAACAACACAATACAGTATGTTCAATACCAAAATAGTTTAGAATATATGCCCAGAAGTTCAAAGTCCCTAGTACAATTATAGAATTACAGAGCCAGGAAGAATTTTCATTGATTACATAGGTTCATATTTTTATTTTATAAATAAAGAGGCTGACACACAGAGGGGCTGATATGTGCAAGACTTTAGGAAATTATTGTAGTGGCCATCCATGTACGTGTAGGCCCTGAACCTTCCTCTTGCATCTTTTGGAAGCTGCCCTTTCTTCTCATGCTGAATCATATAATTCACTTCCTGGCTCTTAGATACTATTAATTTGTCCAAGGGTAAAATTATATATATAATTATATATGGTAGCTATTTTGGAAATGATGACATTCTGGCATTAAATATCACTATGCACTAAATAATACATGCTACTACAAATATTTCTTCTTATTCATATTTAAAAAGTCTCTTCAAATGAAAAACAAATATCAGAGCCAAATTTGAACCTAGACTAATTGAATTCTGTGTGAGTTCTTTAGCCAAATAATAATAATAATAATTAATTCAATTTCCCCAATATCAAAATGTCACAATGAATAACTTCTTAATCTTTTTCAAACCAATAAATGGTATTCAAAATTATCATCTTATTCTGCTAGAATTTTGATACTGGTGTAGCTTTTATTACATGTTTTCTATAAATTTGATTCTTATTATTTGCTTTACATGAAGCTATCTTCTAGACAAGAATTAGTCAGTTTATTGAAATTCTTATTAGCAAAATGGCTATAATATGAAATTCATAATAATTGGAAGAGATCTTTCTTTATTCGTTATTCATTCATTCATTCACTTCTCTTCCTGACTTCCTTTCACTTCTGTCAGAAACTTACTGTTAAACAAACAAAATAGAAAGAGACTCATAGATACAGAGAACAGAGTGACAGCTGTCGGAGAGGAAGGGGTTATGGGGCTGGATGAAAAAAGTGAAGGGATTAAGTGACGGCAGGGGGAGCGGGGAGAGGAGGAACAAAACAAAAACCTCAGACACTGATAACAGTATTGTGATTACCAGAGGGAAAGGGGGGTGAGGAGAGGCAGGAGAGGGTAAAGCAGCAATAAATAAAAGGAAACCTGTCTTGGGGTGGTGAACCCACAATATAATATACAGATGATGTATTAGAGGATTGTACCCCTGATACCTATATAATTTTATTAAACAGTCACCCCAATAAATTCAATAAAAATAAATATATAAAAAAGAAAATCATTGATGATGTTATAAGCTTCAACATCAATTGCATATCCCATCCACTGGTTCAGAGATTAGTTTATAACCTAATATAATTTGTCTCACCTACCCCAGAATGTTAATGTATATTAGTCTTAACCAATCATGGTTATTCTATTTGTCTAGAGCCAATGGAATGTGAGGGATATTTATGGAAGCTTATGGGAAAGAAAAGCCTCCTATTTTTTCTGTAGTAGATATTTAGGGACATTCTTCGGCACTAGATAGAAAGGAGGAGGTTTATCCCTGGAAGACAGTGGCAGTCATCTGGCTACCAGAATAGTACCAGGTTTAGAAAGAAGCTGACATTGTAAAGAAAGAGCAGAGAAACCAAAAAACCTTCAGTTATTTAACTGGGTCTACTGGTTCAAGTCTTGCCTGAAACTAGCCCTATCTCAATACATTCTCTTAATTACTTAGGCCATTTAGAGTTGGGCTTCCAGGTTTTTTGGCAACAAAAATGGTAGTGAATGACCCTCTATTATTGGCATTTTGTATAAAAACAGTTTTGTTCACAATGGCAGACTGTTAGTCACCTGCACAAAAGACATTATTCTTTTTAATAAGAACCCCAATTTTATTCATAATTTAGTTGTATAATGTATTTCAGGCATTCTCCCCATGCACCCCAGAATGTTAATGTTTATTAGTTTTACCTAATCATGGTGATTCTATTACCTTGTCAAGGGCTGCTTTAGGAATATAATATAACCATGGATGAAATATTTATATATATGGTAAATTCTGCTGTGATCATCATAGAAGCTTTCCTAAATCCTTAAGAAAGGAAGGGAGGGAGGGAGGGAGGGAGGGAGGGAGGGAGGGAGGGAGGGAGGGGAGGAGAAAGAAAGAAAGAGAAGAAAGGAAGGAAGGAAGGAAGGAAGGAAGGAAGGAAGGAAGGAAGGAAGGAAGGAAGGAAGGAAGAAAGAAAGAAAAACCGGCCATGGGGAGATGAGACAAGACTCCTTTCTCTTTCAACTTTTAGACAATGCCCTGTGAAGAATACAGCTACCTCAACAAATAGAGAAAAACAAGAGAATCTAACAAAGCCAACCTGGCTTTCTTGAGCCACAGAATGAGCTAAGCCTGGAATTCCCCCAACTTCACCCTGTGCAATAATAGACTCCCTATTGTCTAAGTTGCTGATAGTCACTTGTTCTGTTATGTGGAGTTGAAATCACCCTGACTGACATAGTCACAAACGATATTGATTCTATGAGGCCAACTGCAAGTAAAAGTTTACCTTACTTGATTGACTAAACCCAATCTGAGTCTTTAAAAAAGAAAACCAGATATTTTAACAATTTTAGGCACACTTTCTTATTTGAAGGCTTAAGTAGTTGAAAGAATAGAATTGACCAATTAACAGATTAAATTTAAACAATTCCTATATCTTAAACCAAAGACAAAACTGAAACCTTGGCCTGCTGAAAATTAATGTGTCCCTAAGCCTTTGTTTATCCAGGTGGCTAGAACCAGAAGACACTGGGAGGA
Source organism: Myotis myotis (assembly GCF_014108235.1). Taxonomy (NCBI): domain Eukaryota; kingdom Metazoa; phylum Chordata; class Mammalia; order Chiroptera; family Vespertilionidae; genus Myotis; species Myotis myotis. The sequence continues at coordinate 78,214,913 of NW_023416357.1, forward strand.
TCATCTTGGAAAGTAGCCAGAACAAATGCCCACAAGTCTTAATGGTAATCCTGCCGCCAATTCTTAAGATTCCTATTACCTTAGCATTTTCTAGTTCAGAAATTAATAATAAATGGGGGGGGGGGGGGAGAATGAGACACCTAGCCTGTTGTTTTATTCAGGAATATTTCATAAACAATTGAGAAATACTTAGACTATGACCCCCATGGATATGCTATAACCCAAGACCAGGAGAATATGTTGATGCAACAAGAATTACATGGGCTTCCGTGGATACCTGACACTAGGGAGGGGGTGGTATGAAGTTGAAAAGCAGCCTACACATTTCAGACCCACTCTTTAAAAAAAAATACATTTTTATTGATTTCAGAGAGGAAGGGAGAGGGAGAGAGATATAGAAACATCAATGATGAGAAACAATCATTGATTAGCTGCCTCCTGCACTCCCCCTACTGGGGATCGAGTCCGCAACCCAGGCCTGTGCCCTGACTGGGAATCGAACCATGACCTCCTGGTTCAAAGATCAATGCTCAACCGTGCTCAAAGTTGGCCAGGCCAGACCCGCTCTTATGTGAGAATTTGGGTACTATTGATCATAATAATAGAAATATGATGTAAACATTTACTCTGCTTTAGTGTGATTGCTAAACAAGTTCTTTTTTTTCATATATTTTTATTGATTTGAGAGAGGAAGTGAAAGGAAGAGAGAAATAGAAACATCAATGATGAAAGAGAATCATGGATTGGCTGCCTCCTGCATGCCCCCTACTGGGGATCCAGCCTGCAACCCAGGCATGTGCCCTTGACTGGAATTGAACCTGGAACTCTTCAGTCCACAGGTTGATGCTCTATGTACTGAGCCAAACCAGCTAGGGTGCTAAACAAGTTCTTAGTAAAATACCATAAAGTAGGAGCTCTCTAAGTGTTCATTTCTTTCCTCACTTCCCTTTCTTCCTCTCTTGACCTCTTGTCTTATGATTATAACTAGAGGCCCAGTGCATGAATTCATGCATAGGTGGGGTCCCTCGGCCTGGCCGGCGATCAGGGCCATCAGGGGGGCTGGCCAGTGGGAGGGATCGCAGGAGGTTGGCCTGCTAGCCCCCCATCAGGGCTGATCAGGGCAGGGGCTGGCCGGGGAGGAGGGGCTGTGGGAAGTTGGCCAGCCAGGGGGAGAGGGGCCGTGGGAGGTTGGCTGTGGGAGTGCACTGATCACCAGGGGGCAGCTCCTAAGTTGAGCGTCTACCCCCTGGTGGTCAGTGCATGTCATAGAGACTGGTCGATCGGCTGTTCCAGTCGTAACAGTTGCTTAGGCTTTTATATATATATAGATTACAAAGAAGGGCTATATAAAAAGTAAAACCATAGTTATAGAAGTTCTTTGACAACTCTAAAATTATAAATATTATTTTTCTCATATTTTTGTATAATATGTTCAAAATACATACAACAAAACTTCCCAGTATAAGCCTGGAAGCCTTTTGCTGAATACTGTACTTAATCTCCTAGACCAGCGGTCACCAACCTTTCGGACCTCACAGACCACCAGTGGTCTGCGGACCACTGGTTGGTGACCGCTATCCTAGACAATAGTTTGTGCTTCTCTAAAGTGCATTAGATTTAAGCTGAACCTGAAAAGAACTTCTTTACCGTTAGCTTAATAATGTTCTTGAGGCATATAATTTATGTGGCCAAGTATATAACTAATGGAAAACCATCTATCAAAATTAATGCTTGTACCAAATATTTGAAGATTTTCTACATAAAGAAAAGCTTGTTTGCGTTCCCTCTTGGGATATTTCTCCATCACTTTTGAATTACATATTGAAATTTCAAAAAATATATAATCAACTGATAAAAATGGAATGGCATGCCACTGGGAGGAGGAATTGAAAGGACTGTGTTCCACAGGCTGTCCTCAAGAACAGGGCATTTTTATGCTGCCCATTTAGCAATGTAGCAGAAACATCCCTGGTCCTCATCCATTTCTGAGTCAGTTTTTACTGTTGTCTTATTACTATAAAATTTAAAGTAACAGAAAGTTGCACAAAATGAAAGGGAATTAATAAAAAAAAAACAAATTAGATATGATTACCTATAGAGGAGGTAAGATTGATAAGCAGTGTTGGTTTCTGTGAGCAATTTCTCTCAAGTGTGCAAGGGCCCTCCCACTTTGATGCTTTTTACCTACTTCGACTCTGCTATTTCTTCTCATGCATTTAATCCACTTTTATGTCTCCTTCTCTACAACCTGCTTCCTCTTGATCTTTTCTGAATTGAACCCTGTATGTCCAAGTGCTCACGCGGGCCACTCTAAAGCCCATTTGTGTCATCTGATAAGTGGTCCTCACCAGCTTGTTAGTTGCTTATGACAAATTACTATTTTTATAATGTGACTAAAGCTGGGGAGGAAATAATGGCATTTGAGAAAGTCCTTAATAAAATAGTACCCCAGCCCTGGCCAGTTTTCTCAGTGGTTAGAGCATCAGCCCACAGACAGAGGGGTCTTGGGTTTGATTCCTGGTCAAGGGCACATACAAGGGTTTCAGGTTTGATCCCTGACCCTGGTCAGGGCATGTGCAGGAGGCAACCAAACAATGTGTCTCTCACATGGATGTTTCTCTTTCTCTCTCTCTCTCTTTCCCCTCTTCCCTCCGTTCCACTCTCTCTAAAAATCAATTGAAAAAATATCCTCAGGTAAGGATTAACAACAACAACAACAAAAATAGTACCTTAGAGAGATTAAGAATGTAATTTTTGAATGAGAATTACAACGCACAGAGGTGAAGGATTTTGCAGGAGCCTGACCTAATGGGTGTGGACCCTATTAGATAAAGTTAGGAGTTTAAATCAACAGAACTCTGTAATAAGATGGATGGAAGAGCATGGAAGGGCAGAGGAGGAATCTAATGTAAATCTCATATCTGATGTTAGCACATAGGTGCACGATGATGCCATTTTATCCAGCTAGTGAACACTGGAAAGAGATCAATTTTGGAAGTTAGATAATGAGTCCAGTCTTGTACATATTGCATCTGAGATGTTTATGAGATATATCATTGGGGTGGTGCAGAGTCCAGAGCTCAGATCTAACCTAGAGTGGTAAATGTGGGCCTCATTCACACAAATAGATTGCAACCAAGGCCACAGGAGCTACTGAAATTACCTATGAAGAGAAAGAAGAAAGTTTAAGACCAGGAATATAGGGATATCCATATAGTAATTGCTCTGAGAAGGAGCCCACAAAATGAGACCATAGGAGTAGTCACAAAGTTTGGAGGAAGAGTGTCATATTACAGAAGTGAAGGGAAGGGTGTTTTAAAGGGGCCTGTCAACTGTGACAAATATTCAGAGGTCATTCAAGATGATCCTTCTTTCTAAACCTCCCTATTTCTCAAGTACTCTGACAAGCTTGCTGAGAATTATGGATGGAGCCTTAAGTTTCCACTACTTGATGTTTTACATAAGTAAAAATGCCGGTAATGAATTTCAGCAAGATCATTCTCAAATGACAGAGTGTTCAACACTTGGAGAATTTGTTCTGGGTGATGTGAAGATCCCATTAGCAGGAGTTGATTTCATCATTTTAAATGGTCCAGGGCAAAATAAATGAACAACCCAAATAAATTCTTGTGATCCTTCAGCTGCTATTTTTAAAGAAGACATTATTCTGACACTTGTTAAAATGGTAAGGAAGACTATATTCAGGACTAATAGGGTAGACAATCACATTAGGGAAGAGAGGTTGGCTCAACTCTGAATATAACAAGGAAAAGTGGGGATTTGTAGCCGAAGAGCAGAGTGGTAGGATGTACAGATAGGAGATGGCTAAGAGGAGAAGGAAGGTGGGCCACAGTGATCAGGTATCACCTGAAGGGTTAGTGAAAGATGAGAAATTGCATCAGATATTGAGAATGATCAGATACCAAGGATGGGGGATTCTCTCTAAAATGACTTAGCAAGGTTCTTGCTACAACTGGGCTGTTAAGGATTAGTCAAGACAAGGCTCAGATGAGCCTGATTAAAGTTTGGTGAAGGAGAAAGTCTTTGTCACTACAGTATTATTTGCAATTTATTACATCTTATGCACTGACTCCTTAACTCCAGCCAAGCAGTACAGCAGTACTGAGTCTAGACCTAGCACTCTATCTAGGGAACTCATAAAATTCAATGTTCCTATCACTATCATCCTAAAGCTACTCAGAAAATGAGTAAGATTTAAGGAAGAGAGGGAGCCATGTACTGTGAGGTTTAGTTGTCTATGTCACTCAAAATCTTGCACACAAAAATGAGTGTACCCAAGTGCCCTGTTGTTGGGAACATTTAAGAGCAGTGTCAAATCCGCAAAATCAAAATGACTTGCTACCCCTCTTTCCAAACCACGTTCCCTTGCATAGTTTAAACAAGCAAATCCTGATCAACAAAAATAATGAATCCTTTATCCCATCTTTCAGCACACATGCACACAAAACAACCAATTGTCGTTATCAAAAAATAACTAACCCTGACAATACTATTATTACTAGAGCATCATTTTATTTCTCAATGCCACACAACACAGAAACTGGAATATCTTTCGAAAATTAATATCAATAAACTAAGTTGGCATTTCTCATTTTATAACCCCTGTGCATCAGGAAGAAACACAGAGGAAAGGCTCACTGTTAGCTGCTCTAGTGCAACAGGCAGTCCAAGTAATGTTACATAACCTCTACTCTTGTTCCTCCGATTGACCTGAGTCCATACTGATCCCATGTCAGATAAGCATAAAAACAGGCCTCATCTGTTGTCTCTTCTTTTCCTTCCTTTCTCACAACCCCTTAGGTCTCTCCCTCTCTTGAATTTCCTGTTCTCCTATCAGGATCCATTTTTACCTTGTTGGCCTCTGGCCAGGCTGTCCGTCATTGGGCTCATTCATTATTCTCTTCAAAGGGGACTTCAGGTCCAGCTAAAAGGAAAAGGTAGAAGGGCTTCAAAAATAAAATTAAAAAAATTTTAAAAAAATAACAAACCTTTCTTCCGCTTAGATTGATTTTTCTCTTGCCATACCTCAGGTGAATTGTTATACTAACAGTGTTTGTGTCGTTTCTCAACCTTGTCGAAGAACTCCTATAGAATAACCTGATGTGATCCGAGACCCTGGAGGGGTTGGGAAGGATCCCTGCCCAGAAAGGGAGCTCTTAGACCAAGTTACCCTGTGCTGTTCTACCCTCACCCAAGTAAAACATCTCACCCCAGTGGTGTAGAGAGAAGGTGGAAAACAGCACTGCAACCTGCCCAGCGGGCAGTGTGTGGCCACTGTTCCATATACAAGCCTATATCCATGTACTTATATTCTTTTTGAAACATCCTTGCTCACTTTTCCACAAAACACCTCTCCCCGCCTCCTGCACTACTGCCAAGATTTCACACAGCCTTCTGTGACTGTTCTTAACAGTCCTCTTGGACACCGTCACTGATTCTAGCGTCGCTGATTCTCCCGGCAGGAAACCCTTGATTCAGAGCCGCAGAAAGGGGTTCTATTCCTCCCTGTGTGGCAGGGGTAGCTGCTAGACTCATGGGAGCTGGGGAGCCACTGTGCTTCCACCCGGAGGCGTGATCTCTCCCTTCCCCACCCACTCCTCGTGATTAGGAAAAGAGAGACTCCTCTCCAGACCACTTGTGAGGAAGGGGTCCATCCCTTCCCTGGGAAACAGAAACAGAAGCCAAAACAGAAACAAACCCTAAAGAATTCCTCATTTTCTCTGGATATTCTGGAAATAATTCAGCCAAGCTAGAACTGACGAGGTGCTGCTGAGCTTTGAGCTAGTGAGAGGAGGAGTGGGTGCCAAAAGGACCATGGATGCATTTGGTCAGTGAGTAACGTTTACAGGCTGAGCCATGTCAGGTGACAGGGCAGAGGCACAAGGACTATGTTAGAGGTGCTCTCTCTCCTCTCACTGTGGGATGGCAGTCTTGTCAAGAAGAGGCTTGCCTGGGAGATTTCTGGCCTACCTTTTAGGATTTAGCCAAAAGCTTAGTTCATCGTGCCTTGTTACAGGTCAGCAGAAATTAAATTGCAAAAACCTGGCTGATCATCAGAATTACCTGGAGAGCTTCGTAAAGATATAGATTCCCAGACACCCCCCTGGATTCACTCAGCAGAATTTCAGCAGCGAGGCTTGATTCTCCGCACAAATGAAGCTTTCAGCTGTCAGCTTGGAGAACCATTTTTATAGCCCACAGAATCTAAGTCAGATCTGGGAGAGATCTATTCTAACTTTTCCATTTTTTTAATTAAAAAAGAGCTTAAACTCAGAGTTTTTAAGTGCAATGTTGTACAATCATGACAATTTATTATCTGGCAAAAAATATGCAGTAATGAAAAATTGTGTGTGAAAAAAAAATATGTGCCTGGTGAGGAAACATAGGAACCAAACTAATGATACACCGATTAAAACCTTTGGGCCAGCCATTGCTATCATATATGCACTTAACTTTCATTCATTTATTCACTAAAAAAAAAATGACAATAGCCCTAGCTGATTTGGCTCAATGTATAGAGAGTCAGCCTGCAGACTGAAGGGTCCCAGGTTCGATTCTGGTCAAGGTCACATGCCTGGGTTGTGGGCTCGATCCCCAGTAGGGGGCCTGCAGGAGGCAGCCAATCGATGATTCTCTCTCCTCATTTTTCTATCTTTCTCTCCCTCTTTCTTCCTCTCTGAAACCAATAAAAACCTAGTGTGGGGTGAGAGACTACCAACAAGGGAGAAATAAAATACAGAGTAATCAGAAATAGCATGTCAGTGATAAAAAAACAAAAAAACAAAAACAAACAAACAAACAAACAAAAAACCACCACCAGGAAACAGGGATTTGACGGGTTTAGCAATCGGCATCAGGTTGAAATTGTAGGCAAGATGGCCAGGGAAGGGTTTCATTGTGTTAAGCTTACTTTGGAAAGGAAGGACCTGAAGGAACTGAGAGCTAATCATATATGTATCAGGGGTACAATTATCAAGGCAGAGGAAATAGCAAACACAAAGGCCCTGGGGTAGGAACACGCCTGGTCTGTTAGGGCTGAGGTCAGTGGGAATGTAGCAGAATGAATGAGGAGAGGAGGAACAGGAGAGGTGTCAGAGAGGTAAAGGGAGGGGGTAGGGGAGAGGGGATCATATAGGACTTTGCAGGGTACGCACTTGGGTTTTTAGTCTTGCCTGAAATGAAACATCAGTAGAGGATTTTGGACACAAGAGTGTCAAGACCCAACATATATTTGAATGAGACATCTCCGTGCAGAGTTGCAACCAGACTGAAGGGCAGTAACAGAAGTAGGGTGGCCAGATATGAAGCAACTGCGATACTTAAACTACATGTGCTGGGCAAGAGAATTAACATATGCCTCAGAGTGACATAGGAGGGAGGCAAGGAGTCTGCAGTTCCCTCCGCCTGCTTGGCTGCCACACATCCTACAGTGAGAGCATTCTGCCGCCACCGGAGTGATGCTAGCAGTTACAGGTGAATGATTTTCTTCCTCCCTGGTCTCCAAACACCAAATAAGTCCTCAAAGCATCCACATCAGTCAGACCCCTTGTGCTGGTTCTGGAGACAGGTGAGGGCACAGCATCAGCCTCTGTTTGAGGCCCATTGAACTTGAGGCAACAAGTGCTTCCTACAGTCTCTCTTGCGCTTCTTGTTTTCCCAAGTGTTTTTGCATCGAGTGTTCTATAAGCTCTCTGATCTCATTGCTCCCGAAGAAACTAACTTCTCCATGTAATGAGGGCTGCAGCCTTTCCATCATTGTTGCAACTAAGTATCTTGTCCCCTCCAAAGCACTTATTAAAACAGATAATTTTAAGTTTTAGGTATGGAGCTGTTGGGCTGTTTCTAGGTGAAAACATATTTACTCCAGTCTGCCACTGCACTTCAAATGTTTCCTCTAAAGCAGGGGTCCTCAAACTTTTTAAACAGGGGGCCAGTTCATTGTCCCTCAGACCGTTGGAGGGCCAGATTCTAGTTTAAAAAAACACTATGAACAAATTCCTATGCACACTGCACAATCTTATTTTGAAGTAAAAAAACAAAACAGGAACAAATACAATATTTGTATTTGCATGTGGCCCGCGGGCCGTAGTTTGAGGACCCCTGCTCTAAAGCATAATCCTGTAATGTGAATGGTTATCAGCCTTGGCTAGTGTGGCTCAGTGGTCAGAGCATCGCCCCACACACCGAAGAGCCACAGGTTCAATTCCTGGTCAAGGGCAAGTACCGGGGTTATAGGTTCAATCCACACTGCCCCAGTTGGGATGTGTGCAGGAGGAAACTAATCAATAGGTCTCTCTCACATCAATGTTTCTGTCTGTCTGTCAGTCTCCCTCTGTCTCTCTTTCCTCCCTCCTTTCTTCCCTTCCACTCTCTCTAAAAAATCAACAGAAAAAATATCCTCAGGTGAGGATTAACAACAACAAAAAGAATGGCTATCATTATGAAATGGAAAGTTTTGTAATACATATGGAAAATTCCTAGCAAATATCACACTGTATTTTAATCCTTTTAACTGACCATACTGATTTGCCAGTCAAATCTGTTCTTATAATGCTGCTTGTTTATCCCAAATCCACAAACACCTGCCAACTTCAGATGTATTTTAAGTGTCCGCAGCATTAGTAGAAAGACATCGAAAACCCTTCCAACTCAATCATTTGCCACTACAGAGACTGGTCTCTATACAAATAAAAACATCGAAGGGGGAAGGTAGAGAAATCTTCAAGAAGTAAAACTAATCTGATTTCCAAGAAGTAAAATATTTGTGCAAAAAATAAGTGAATCATCTATTCCAGAGAATTACCATTCTCAAGTGTTCACTGGAAAAGTCTAGAGAAGGATAGAAAACTAGGAAGGTTTTTTATTGTCATTTTGTTTTTTGTGCAAGCAGTGAGAGGAATGTCTTGACAGATGTGCCAGTTTTCAAGTCCAAGTATGACAATAGTTGAAACTGGACTCCCTTGTGGTTACTGAGAAATATACACAGCTTTCAAAACCAACATGTAGGTGAGTCAGAGTGATGGGCATTTGTACAGAGGAGGAAGCTGACATAGTCTTTCAGGCCAAACAGTAAACCTGGGTGGCTCTGGCGGAATGAGGTATTTAATCACCTCACCCTTAAGAGTCTTTCTTCTTGAGTAAATAGTTGGCAGCCTTGGTCACTAGCTTGAAAGGCAGAGAGAAAAGCAAGGGTTCACAAGTGAGTACCCAGCAGAGGTGTTTGTTTAGGCTAAATCCTAAATGTCCTGTAGGGCCCAACTCAGTGTTCTTCCCTGCACAACTGTGACTGTAGGAGCCATCGCATCTGATTCATTCTCTATGTGTCCCTGTGTCCAATTACTGAATAAATGAAAGAAGATGACCGTGGAGGATACTTGAGACCCAACTGGGAACATGTGTGCTCCCCATTGCTAGAGATATCTGAATCAGAAACTAGATCAGCAATTCTCTGTTCAAGGAGTGGTAGCATAATGAAGGGATCAAACGGGGAACAACCTTTTTAGAAATATTTAGAAAAATATAGAAAAAGCTCTCCAACCATTCACTGAGCCAGCCATCAGCACTGCATCACTGTTTACACAGAACTATTAACTTCCTGGATTCCCCAGGCAATGCTTTCAGGTAGCATAGGTTCTTGGACCTGCCTCTCCACCACATCTCCTTTCTCGAATTAGCAAGTTGCAGCCTGCTTTCCTCCCCTATGTCCCTCCCAGCCTTCCACACCTGTCGGATAGCTCTGTAACAGTGGGTAGCGTGATGGCAAAACACAAATTTTATTCATTGATTCCAATTGGCAGGTGACCTCTGAAGAGCTGGAGGGACACCAGTGTCTAAGAGCCACTCCCTTAGAAAATAATCAGCTGGGGGTGTTGTAGAAAAAACTCCTAAACAGGCGGGACCACATCGCTCACAAAATGCACATCCCAATTCTCAGTGTCTAAGATAATCCTTACACTATAATTTGTTCTGCTGTGAACTATTTAGTCATTTTGACAGAATTCTCATGTGGCACTTTGCTAAGAGTGTTGAGAATATGAAGAATGAGAAGTTGGAAATGGTCAATGAAGAATGAGAAGTTGGAAATGGTCAAAGGCAAATGTCACAATTTCTTCTGGGCCTTTTTTCTTTCCAGGCTGACATTACAGAACTAAGCATAGTCTGGCCCAGCTGTGGGCAGAGGTTTCCATTATCTATCCTCTTCCTGAACCTTTCTAAACCTGTGCAACTATATCACCCCTTCTCCTACCTCCTCTTCGCTATGCCCGAAAGCCCTCATTCTCACTCTTGGAGGCAGAAAGAGAGGAATTCGTGAAAAATGGCATGTGCTTGTGAAAAACCTCCACAACAGTAGCCATTTTAATGAGTTCATATTCTGGCTGTGGCTAATCAGATTTGCACCCCTTTTCTGACAGATGAGAAGAATTTCTCTTGTCTCTGGCTCTCCTTGAGCCTCTGGGATGGGTTACACCTAAGATTATCTGTTCAGATGACAAAACCTCACACTACAGGTTAGCCATGGCCTTGGCAAGGCTACCTGAGCTGCTAGGGAAAGCCTCGCAGAGACCACAGGTGTTTGAGATTTGGGGACATGTAACACTGCCGGCACCTTAGGGCCACACATCCCTTCCAGATTAGGGAGCCTCAACTAGAAGACAGCAGGTCATGAGAAGGTTAGTGGTAGAGTCTGGAAAACTGTGGCCTTGGGTTATTTCCAATACCAATAGGATCTGAGACTCCTGGAGTCCCCCACTTTGTTGAAGAGTTTAGAACACTTTTGATGTTTGTAATGTGTTTAGAAACAGACAAACATATTTTTGTTCTGGGTGTAAAGAGGTTATTTAGTAGTAAAATACACTTGTTATGAGAAATTTCTTTTTTGGTGTATATATTCTTTAACTTATCACATCATCATTTTCATTTAATACACAAAAACGGTGCAGCAGGAATAGAAGACCTCATGCCATCTCTCCTTTTCTTACCTTCACACTCCTTCTCTACTCCTTTTCTAACTGTCTTCACCCTGTGCTACAGTCTGAATGCGCCCACCCCCATATTCATGTGTTGTATCCCTAACCTCCCATGTAGTAGTAGAAGGAGTTGGTGCCTTTGGAAATTAATTAGGTTTAAATGAGGTCAGGAGGATGAGGCTCTCTTACTAAGATTAGTGCCCCTATAAGAAGAAACACGAAGAGCTTGTGGTTTCTCTCCACCAGGTGAGGACACACAGAAAGGTGGCTATCTGCACACCAGTAAGGGAGTTTTCACCAGAACGCAATCATGCTGGAACCATGATCTTGGACATCCAGCCTCTAGAACTCCGAAAAAATAAATTTCTGTTAAATCCCCCAGTCTATGATATTTTGTTATGGGAGCCTGAGCTGACCAAGACACCTGGCCTCTTTTTCTCTACTACTACACTTGTCTGGGAGGACAGAGACAGAAATGTAGACCTACTGACAACAATGCCTATGGAATGCCACCTGCTGCATTTTTGCCCCTTTATCATTAGAATTAGGTGAACAAACTATTCTACCTACATTGCAAACTATTTTACCCTTTTGACTAGATTGCCTTCTGGAGTGATAGTAAACCCTTTCTTCGTTGTGCCAATTGGTAGAGAGAACTTTTCCTGAAAGGAAGGGGTACACTGGGGAAAGAAAAGTTTGGAGGGGCCTGGTCGGTATGGCTCAGTGGTTGAGAGTTGACCCAGGAACCAAGAGGTCACTGATTTGATTCCCGGTTAGGACACATGCCCGGGTTGTGGGCTCCAACTCCAGTAGGAGGCAGCCAATCATAGATGTTTCTCTCTCATAGATGTTTCTATCTCTCTATCCCTCTCCCTCTCTCTCTAAAATTAATTTTTAAAAATATATTTTTAAAAAGAAAAGATTGGAGGAGAGGTCAAAGAGAAGGTGGCAGGCCTGTACCAGGCGAGAGGCTCCTGATGCACCCCTCCATGCCTGAGCCTCACTGAGCCCCAGGTTTCCCCATCCTTTCCTTAGCATCTTCCCATTGCCTCTTGTTGCCACTCCCATCTTTTCTCTTTTCTTTTCTCTCATTTTAACACATAAGAACCCATCCTCCCAAGCCCCAATTATCATGCCTCTCCCCTCTGGGGTAACAGAAAGGCAATCTAGGTATGTGCTAAGAGTTGAGGACCAGTCCTCGTCCCTCCCAAAGAACAACTGTACACATTAACTAGAGTTATGTACAAGGAACACATTCACCTGGGCCTCAGAGAGCACTCATCCAAAAAGAAACTCAGGATGTAAAAGGTGAAGAGATTGAGAAGTACAAATTGGTAGTTACAAAGTATTCTTGCGGATGTAAAGTACAGGATAGGGAATATAGTCAATAATATTGTAATAACAATGTATGGTGCCCAGTGGGTAGTGGAAATATCAGGGGGGACATAGTGATTAGTACATGATTACCTAACCACTATGCTATACACTTGAAATTAATACAAAATAATATGAATGTAATTGAAAAAAATTGTTAAATAAAAATAAAAGGAAACTCTAGCCCAGTCACTATTCAATAGAAAATGATGAGTCACAAATAATATTTTAAATTTTTTAGTAGCCACATTTTTCAAAAAGTAAAAACAAATGAGTGAAATTAATCTTTAAAATGTATTTTAACACAATAGATCCCAAGTATCATTTTAATATATAATTCTTAAAATTTAATGAGATATTTCACATTTTTTTAACCTAAGTCTTTTTATTTTATTTTATTTATTTATTTTTTAAAATATATTTTATTGATTTTTTTACAGAGAGGAAGGGAGAGAGATAGTTAGAAACATCGATGAGAGAGAAACATCGATCAGCTGCCTCCTGCACATCTCCCACTGGGGATGTGCCCGCAACCCAGGTACATGCCCTTGACTGGAATTGAACCTGGGACCTTTCAGTTCGCAGGCCGATGCTCTATCCACCAAGACAAACCGGTTTTGGCAAACTAAGTCTTTTTAAAAATATATTTTTTTTATTGATTTCAGAGAGGAAGGAAAGAGAGAGGTAGAAACATCAATGATGAAAGATAATCATTGATGGGCTGCTTCCTACATGCCCCACTCAGGGAATAGAGCCACAACCCAGCATGTGCCCCAGCCTATAATGCAACCATGACCTCCTGGTCCATAGGTTGACGCTTAACCTCTGAGCCATGCTGGCCAAGCTAAACTAAGTCTTTTCAATCAAATGTGCATCTCAATTATAGCATATCTCAATTCAGATTAGCCACATTCAATTAGTTAATGGCCACATATGATTAGTGGCTATCATATTGGACAGCACAGCTCTGGCAGGTAAAAGGAAAGGTGAGGCCCTGGCCTACTGCCACATGGACTCCCACCTGGGCATAAAAGTACAGGCCTACTGCAGACGCAACAAACTAAATGCTCCTTTAAGATCTGAGATTTTTTCATGGCTTTTAAAGAAAGGTAATAAAAAATATATATTCCTTAAATATTATTGTTAGAATTTCAAATGTTCAGAACAAAAATTTCTCCATGGTTTCTTGAAAGCTAAGTATGTTGATAATAATTTCTAGGAGCAGAAACAGTCTGATCTCTCCTCCCATCAGTTTTATGAGGCCAAAAGCACCCTGCCCACTGTGTAATTCAGTGCACAAGCTTTCTCCCTGGGCTCCCTTAGGAAAGTGATGGCTTCAACTTAGTCCTATTTGCTGAGAAATGGGTGACTGCCTGCCTTCATGGACTACCACAGCTAAGCCGTCTCATCTTCAGCAGCTACACAATAGTAGCAGGCTTTGTATTCTCAACTAGAAGTGCAGCTGTGAGGTTTGTTCTCACTGGGGATCGAGTGAATGCTGAACCTTCTACTATAACAACTAGCTATCAAGGCCATCAGATTCATCCATATGCTACTGGCTCTATTATTCCTACAATTGAACCCAAATGTTGGTGTCTCTTCCAATCGCTGAAATCTGCCTTTTTTATATAACACAAGAAATAATTTTAATGGTTTTTGGAAATTTCAGGATGAGAGTGTTAAAGAAGATGTTGCTAAAGTCTAATGTGATGAGGTTTGCTTTCAGCAGCTAAATTTTTTGATGATTGAGTGAAATTTCTTTTCAAGGATTTCCGGCTGCCGGCCACTAATCTTTCACCCATTTGTTGGAGCCTTTCCCTCCTTACTCAGGGCTTTATCCTTATCTGAGGAGTTAAAATGATAGAAATTGATAAAGGATAAGTTTTTATGTCCAGGAAGTATTTGTGATTTTCATTAAGAAATGCTCAGAAGCCTTCAGACCTAAAAGAAACAAATCTCTATGGGAGATCCCATGCTAATAGAGTTTTTCTAGATCAGCTCAAATTATGCTCTGCCAATGCTAAAGAAACTAGTCTTATCTCATTACCACTTCTCCCAGAAGGGGCAATGACCTTCTCCCCTCTCCCTCACCCGCCCCCCTTTGAATTAAAATTCAAATTGAAGCATATTCCTACTTGAATGTAGCTTTTGTGAAAGTCGTAGTGAAAGGGATAACATGCAACTTGGGATGGCTTTTGTTTTTAGATTGGATTTTCAAGGACCGCCTATTCCCAGGGTTAATTGGGAGTTAAATGTGCATCAGAAAGAGTTGGCAAAGACTGATTCTGCTCCCACTCCAGGGGCTTCCAAGTTCTTTTTTCATGAGCACCCAGAATCTTTCCCCCTCAGTGGGATCCAGATTCTATTCTCAGTATCTTTGACCAGATGATGCAACATCTGTGTTGTCTTTTAAGAACGTGAGAAAAGAAGCTTTTCATCTTCCCTCTCTTTGAGTTCTGGGAAATTCAATTAAAACCACTCAGTCTTTCCTTTTCCTGTTTGTTTTAGAAGACAACTCACCGGAAGAGTCCTGTGGCAGTCTCCCGCCTGTGGAAGAAGGTGATCGGAGAATGAGCCTGATTATGGAGTTGTCAGCCCAGATTTCCCTTCAGACTGAGAAGATCACTCAGCTGCAAGAAGTTTTAGAGGAAAAGGAAAGGAAGATTCGGCAGCTGGAAGCCGAGCGGGGGGCTCATCCTGCCCAAGAGGTCCAGGACTCTCCAGAATGTTTACAAGAAGCCCCAAATTTATTTAATAATAGCATTATTTCTGTCGTCTCTGATAAGGATATGTAAAGATTCCCAGTAAAATAAATAAAAGTTTACTGTTATCAAGGTAAAGTCCAGAACCCAAGTAGACTCCTCATTGGCAAGCTCAAGTTCAATTTCATGGGTTTGAGTACATCTTATAATGTTCATATTAAAAAGGAAACAAAACATAAAAAAGTATTCAGAAGCAAACATTGAATGTTTCCCCTGAAGGCATTAGTAGTCATGTGATCCATACTATATTTTCAGGCGTTCCTGGTAACAGTAGGAGAGGGAAAACCACAAAACTAGACAGAGTCAAAGAACTTAGCATCATCCTCTTATGAGAGGTTTGTCACACTGCACGGGAGTGGTGCCACCAATCCCATTTTAGTGTACAGCTCAATTGTGAACAGAAAGTGTCATGGAGGGCAAGCTTCAAACAAAGAGCCATGAGGTCCATCCTTTCGTGTCCTCTAGAATGTGTTTGTTTACAGCATTCAGTGTTTTATTAACATTTAGCATGTGTAGAAATTAAATAAAACCAAAGCAATCGAAAGAAAGAAAGGAAGAATGGATGGATGAATCAGAGCTGTAGTCCTTTGGGAACAGTGTCCTGGGACAGCATCTCCTTGGGAAAACACAAAACGCTGATTTTTCCCTTAGGAACAAGACCAAGAGCAGAGCAAAATATATTGCTCTGTTCTGAATGTACCAAGAAGTTGTGAACAGCACAAAATATTATCAGGAAAAATAGAGGGTGGGCAAAGGAAAGCTATCTTGTAATCAGTGGAATCAGTGGAATAGAATGAGTCATATTTCTTCTCCATGTATTCCCCTCAAATGAACTATTTTCCATCCAAAAGGAGCAGTTAGGCACTAACTTTAAGGAAGACTTTGGTACCTAGTTCTTACTGTCCTAATACAGCATGACTCAGGCTAACAGCTCTAGCTCTTCCATTATTCTGACTGTATTACTATCTCTCTATTTAATTCAACCAGTTCAACAAATACTCATTAAAACTCTTCTATCTACCAGGCATAATAATAGATTATAGCATATCTCAATTCAGATTAGCCACATTCAATTAGTTAATGGCCACATATGATTAGTGGCTATCACACAGCAAACATGAGTGTCACAACTTTTATCATTCAGGATTCATAGAAACACAAGAGTCTCCTTAAATGTAGGGGTGATTGTAATGAAAGATGGGAAATGGAGAAGAGAATGTGGGGGTGACTGTGGTAAACCTGATTAGCACAGCTTTAGTAGAGGTTCTCAAATTTATAAGCATGGGTGATCAGTAAGAATGCACAATCCTGGGCTTAGGTGTACAGCCTGGGAGTATGCATTTTAACAAACACATGTGGCATTCCTGATGACTGTATTTCAGGAATTACATTTTATTTTTTAATTCTTTTCTTTCTTTCCATCACCATTTATCTTTCCTATACCTTCTTCTACCTCCAACCCCGCCCCAGTCACCATGCTATTGTTCATGTCCATGAGTTCTTTCTCTCTTCTTTGCTCAATCCCTATACACACACACACACACACACACCACCCCAAGAATTACATTTTAAAGCACATTGGTTTAGGGCTGGCTTCAAGCAAAGCTGTCACACATTTGCTCCCAGCTTGAAAGACTATCCCCCTGAAGGAGAACCATTCCTTGCAAACCAGGGTGAGGAGTCTTCTACCATATTTAACTAGTTTATAATCTGATTGTGGATCCTGACTATCTGCAAAACAAAGTTTCTAAACTTGACCTTTTTTCTTAAGGATGTAATTGAGTTTGGGACTCAAAATAGTTTTGCAACATTGACTCTAGAGTTTCACGTAAACAAACAAACAAACATGAGTTTGACCAGTAGGTTCTGTTCTCATACAAAACTAGGATCTGCCTATATTTGTTTATAACCTCAGAGTTTCACCTGAAATGTCTGCAAGTATGCATAGACACAGTCTATCATCAGAAATGGAACCAATGTGCAAATGTAGGAGTGATTGTAATGAGAGGCTGTAATGAGAGAATGTATGTACTCATTCAAATCATGAGTACATACCTCGCCCAAAAAATGACTCAAAGCACTTTTCCATGGAATCTAGTTTGACCCCTACAGAATCCACTTCAGAAGCCCCTTCTCTCTGGTTCCTCCTTTTTACCTCCGTAAATTCTATGATCTCCTTTCTCCCAATTCCAGGCTTGAAGTTTTGCCTATTGGTTCTAACACCATGGTGAGGCCGAAGGTCGGCATGTCCTTACTGTGAGAAAGCTTTATATCTCTGTTAAGAGTGGACTGTCTCCAAGACAAACTATCATCTCTGCCATTTTGATATGTTATGATAATCAAGGTTCCATCATTTTATTTTACCAAAGATTGTCTCAATCCCATGAAATATTGAGTGTGAGCTAGATGGAAAGGGAGGGAGAGAAAAAGAAAATCCCATTACCTCCCAGACAGGGTGATGGTAACTTCTAGATCAATTTCCCCTGGCGCATGCCCTGGCTGGCCCTCAGCAGGAAAGCAGCAGAGATAAAATAACAGGCAGAGCTGAAACTGCTGTTAATAATTAATTGAGCCTGTCATCTCTCAATAGGCAAGGACCAGCCAATGAAGAAGAAAGCCTCCAGGGTCATATTACCCTGCAGTTATCTTTACAAGAAGCTGATCTTGACTGAGGTCTAGGTTATCTCCAAATCAGAAATGGGAAAGAGATTTGGCCCAACAATGAATATACTAATCTCTATTAGTGACACCTTGGTAATACAAATTCTTTGAATATCCAGGTATTATTGAGGTATGGGGGTGGTAAAAGTGTTACTGACTCTAAGGCATTTCTAATTAAAAAATTTCATATTCCCAGTGGAACATTTATGCCATTGTATGCCCCCCAAAGTTGATTTTTATTTTCTACCATCTCCCCCCACCCCCCCCCCCAACCCCCGGGATTTGAAGAGTAAGCTTTAGCTCTACTAAAGCTGTGCTAATCAGGTTTAACCAAACAAACTAAAAACCAGATTATAGCCCATACTATAAGTCAAAATCTCATTTTCTTGCCAGGCCGGTGTAGCTAAGTGATTGAGCATCATCCTATGAATCAGGAGGTCACAGTTTGATTCCTGCTCAGGGCACATGCCCCAATTACAGGCTCAATCCCCAGTAGGGGCTTGCAGGAGGCAGCTGATCAATGATTCTCTCTCATCATTGATGTTTCAATCTATCTCTCTGTTCTTCTCTGAAATCAGTTAATCCTATCTAATAAAAGAGAAACATGGTAATTAGCGTACAACCGCTACCCTTCCCATTGGCTAATCAGGGCGATATGCAAATTAACTGCCAGCCAAGATGGCGGCCGGCAGCCAGGCAGCTTGAAACTAACATGAGGCTTGCTTGCTTCAGTGACAGAGGACTCCAACGTTCCCCGCCTGCCTTGCCGGCCTCTGAGCTTGCAGTTTGAAACATTGTAACAAATATAAAAGCTAAACAAAACCCCAGAAACCTGCTTTAGTCGCCCGGCTTCAGCCAGCAGGATCGCAACATTACCTTCAAATACAGAAGGTAAACAAAGGCCAGAAGCCTGCTTTCAGCAACAGAGGCCTAAGAGCTGGAGCCTCAGAGCTAAAACTGACCCAGAATTAAAAAAAAAAGAAAAAAAGGAGCAGTTGGGAGCTTCAGTCACCCACCAGCCTGAAAACAGCCCTCAGCCCCTCACCCAGACTGGTCAGGCACCCCAGTGGGGACCCCCACCCTGAAGGGTGTGTGACCAGCTGCAAACAGCCATCATCCCCTCACCCAGGCTGGCCAGGCACCCCAGTGGGGACCCCCACCCTGATCCAGGACACACTTCAGGGCAAACTAGCCGTTCCCCACACGAGCACCAGGCCTCTATCCTATATAGTAAAAGGGTAATATGCCTCCCAGCACAGGGATCAGCAGAGCTGAGAGGCCTCCCGGAACCGGGATCAGTGTGACAGGGGGCAGCGCCCAAACCCCCAGTTGCCCTGCAGCTCTGTGTGTGACAGGGGGTGGGGCCACAACCTCCCTATCCACCCTGCTCTGTTCATGACAGGGTAAGGAGCCCCAACCCCCTGATCAGCCCTGCTCTGTGCCTGATAGGGGGGAGCTCCCCAACCCCTGATTGCCCCATGGCTCTGTGTGTGACAGGCTGCGGAGCCCCAACCCCCTGATCGGCCCTGCTCTGTGTGTGACAGGGTGCGGCACCCCAACCCCCTGATCCGCTCTGCTCTGTGTGTGACAGGGGGCAGTGCCCCAACTCCCCTATCGGCCCTACTCTGTGAGTGACAGGGGGGAGCTCCCCAACCCCCTGATGGGCCCTGCTCTGTGCATGACAGGGGGGAGCTCCCCAACCCCCTGATCGACCCTGCGTGTGAGTGACAGGGGGCAGCGCCCCAACCCCCTGATTGGCCCTGCTCTGCGCGTGACAGGGGGTGGCGCCACAACCTCCCCATCGACCCTGCCTTGAGTGTGACAGGGGGCGGTGCCCCAACCCCCCAATCAGCCCTACCCTGAGCATGACTGAGGGTGGCATTGCAACCTCCCAATCCGCCCTGCTCTGTGCATGACAGGGGGCGGCGCCCCAACTCCCCAATCGGCCCTGCTCTGAGCCCGAGCAGGGGCTGCACCTAGGGATTGGGCCTGCCCTCTGCCACCCGGGAGCAGGCCTAAGCCAGCAGGTCGTTATCTCCTGAGGGGTCCCAGACTGTGAGAGGGCACAGGCCGGGCTGAGGGACCCCTCCTCCTCCCGCCCGAGTGCATAAATTTTTGTGCACCAGGCCGAGAGAGAGAGAGAGAGAGAGAGAGAGAGAGAGAGAGAGAGAGAGATAGAGAAAGAGAGAGAGAGAGAGAGAGAGAGTTTCTCAGGAACAGTCTGGGTTGTTGAAGTGGTCTACTGATGTTTAAAATACCTGGTGTAAATAGCACAAAGCAATTAGCATAATGATGAACCTTTTTCTTAATGAAAATTTGACAAATCATCAGGTTATCTGATTCAAAAATAACTAGGAAATCCAGAAAAATATTTAACAAGTAACTTATGCCATCTCTAATAGTCTCAAAACATTTAAATAAATATATGCATAATTTTAATCTTCCTTTTTACTAGTCATTAACTTTTCTCAGAGAGTTAAATTGAATGTGTGATATGTCTAACTAATTTAAATAAATGTTTGAGTTAACAACTTAGTTTCACTATTATGTACATGGTGAGCTGAAATCATAACAACACACTTGTTCAAGGTTAGCAGGAAAGCAAGTCATTGAAGAAAAAATGCCCAGAAATCTGGAGGCAGAGGGTGGGGGAGCAAAGTTTAGCAAAAGCAAATAAATTCTAATACTTTATGCCTAAATGCATTTCTGGGAAAGAATGATTCAGTCAAGTTATAATTATCTCCTAAACTGCTGTGCTTATCCCAAAACACAATCATTTGTTTTTACATTACACTGTAGTAAAGAATTTTTCCTTCAATGAGACAAATAGAGAAGTGTTGATGAATGTTGCAGGCCTAAGTTAAAATAATATTTACTTGGCAATTATCAAGAAAGGGATTGCAGGAATAGTTCCAAAAGATATAACAAAACACCTTTGAAGGACTTAGAAAATCTAAAGTCTGAGATTCAAAAAGTCTGGCTCTCATAATTTGAAAAAATCAGACAAAAACTAAAAAATAATAAATTGTAACAAATAAATTATTAGTATAATTTTCCCCTGCTATTACAATAAAATCTTTTCTTAAGATTTCATGAGGAAAAAAAATATATTTCATAGATTTTCCAGACACCTGAGAGCTTTTTTGCTAATAGAGGAGAATCAAGTTCAAATAGGAAATAACCTTTTTTAAAATAAAAGTACTAGTACACTCAGAAAAAGTTCACAGCAACAGACAGAGCTGGCCATGAGATTTCTGATAACTAATGAAACTGGGACTTTTATGAAATAAAACAAAACCAAAAACAGTTCTTATTCCCAGCTTCCCAGAGAAATTGACCATCTGGAGTCAGATATTCAATACATTTCCAATAACATGAGCCCGTGGCAAGATGACCATTTTCATCTATGAGGTTTGCATTTGAGTGTGTGTGTGTGTGTGTGTGTGTGTGTGTGTGTGTGTGTGTGTTAATGACTCTTACTGCTCAAATTCAATAATACCCAATCCTTTGTTCTTGGATGAAAAAGTCATACAGCAAATGGTCTAATAATTATTTTAAATCCATCTTCCTAAATGTCACAAGTCATCTTTGCCAAGAGTTTATCATCTGATGTCACATTTTTTCATAGAATGAAATCACAGGTAAAGAATGAAAGCAAAAAAAAAAAAAAAAAGAATGAAAGCAAAAAGTAAGAGAAAGAACGAGTCCAGAACAAGCTTTTTGTCATATGAGGTCCAAACCATGACAACAGTGAGCTCTAGTTAAAAGAAAAAGCTGATAATATAATCCTTGGCCTTATAGGAAAAGGTGTACCTTATTGCTTAGCTCCTATTTCAATGAAGTTGATATGATTATGGTGAAAGAGAAAAGCAGGTACAGTGGATGCCTTATAATCTTGTTAGGGACCAGCATTTACTAGCCATCAGTTATTTCTTTCGGGATATAGCAGGCCCTCAGTGGGATTACCCACAAGGAATATGAGGCAGATGAATTCTGAGGCCCAGGATCCCAGGCCCTGTCAAGAGTCCCATCCCCATGTGTTGCTTGGATAAAACAAAGCAGCAGATCTGAGAGGACCAAGCTGACTAGGAAGAAAAGGGGACTCAACATCGTCAGAGGACAGAAGGGTCTCAGAACCAAGACTCCTGGCATGAAGCCAGTGAGAGAAGAGACCCAGAATGACTGAGGTCAAACTTCCTGCCCCCCCTGGTGGGATAGGGACTCCAAGTCCATATTTAGATAATTTATAGAAAATAGAAAAAAGAAATTCCTGAAAACTTGAGTTTGCAGATTGAGATTCACATGAGCCACACTATTAAAGGTCTCCATTAAAAGTGTAAATCACTAAGACTCCACACTTCCATCCAGAAATTCCTGCTGGGTCTAACTTTCTGTTAAGTTCTGCTTCCCAAGAAATGTATGGAAATCACACCATATTGGTGACTCAACACCTCAGTCTGCTGTTCTCACCCTGACCCACTGATGCTTGAGAGGGCAATCCCCTGCCATGTTCTGACTGTCCACCCCATGTCCCCACACTTTTCCTCTGCTACCCTGATGAGCGCAGGACACCATCAGAAGCATCTCCCTTAACTCTCCGAAGCATAACCAAGCCATGCTATGGTATTTAACAAAACTTTATTAAATGCTTGGGAATAATCAAGATACGGTGCAAAAAATCACACAGCTAATTTAATTTACTCATAGTCCTAAACTTAAGATCGCAAGTTCTTGCTTTGTTCTCAGTAGACACCAGCTTAGCTATTACCCTTGGAATATCATACAGATACCCTAACTCTTCCTCCAGAGAGAGGAATAGGTCTCTGCTTCCCCTAGTCCAAAACTGTTCATTTTGAATCCTAGGATGACTAATTATGATAATATTCTTCTTCAGGAGAAAACTCCACCCTGCCCACAGGGTAGGGTCTGACTTCATGAACTCCAACCATATGTCCTAGAACCTGGGTTATTCAAGCTTAAATAACACCCTCTGTGGGATACCAACAATCCTATAAATATCTATGCTTCCAAGGAAGTGTTCTCAACATAGACTACTTTACAGAGGTGCTAAGAATCAGCCTGCACATCTCCAATCGTGTATGTAGCGACTTCATTCTCAAGAAAGAGAAATAGGTATTTGCTTTACATTTCTGTAATTAAATGAGCATTTGTGCCATTTTTCAAACATAAAGGCAGGCATCCTCCGAGATGAATTAAAATCACGACTCTAGAAATCCAGCTACTGATTTCTAGAGCTCTTGTGTTCAAACAAATAAAATCACTTTATCTGCCATATCATCCCCTACCATTCCAAAGACTATGCAGAGCAGCACCACTATAAATCGAAGTAGCCATCTTTTCACCACACTGCCATTTCCGGCAAAAGTTCCCATTTTCTTAAAAATAAAGCAAGAGACAGAGTATATGTTCTGTTATTCACTCAATAAATATTTACTGAGTACTTATTATGTGCTTGTACTTATTATATGCTCTATCAGTCATGTCAAATGTCTAGATTTAGCTCAAATTTACATATACAATAATAGAACATTTATTATTGCCTCAGTTGTTTACTATAACATTTAAGTTTGGTAAATAGTAAGTTCAAGAAATGTCTGGTTAAAAAAAAAATCAGGAGAGAGGCTTTCTTCACCACAATTCCTTTTATAAACACAGTTGGGATTGAATAGAGGAATTTTTTTTTAACTCTCCATGGACTTTCTTGAGTGGATGAATGTGGTGAACAACATTCAGAGAGTCGGCTCATGTACAATCTGCTGCGGACTGCAGATTGAGACCTGGGGGAAGGTCTAGGGATAGAGAAAGCTGCGACTCTTTGTTCTCCATTTTACCTCCAACCTAGCAAAGATGCCAAGATTTAAATTAACCTGATTATACTCTGGGAGTTACTCCATCTTAGTATTTTACCACAGAAACTTAAACCTATTCCTTGAGGTTTTCACTAGATTGAATCTTGCTAAGAACTTTAATAAGCTGAGATCCTAAAGACAGAGAATTTTTTTTTCCATCGTGTTGTTTACTCCACAATTTTTAAGCACAGCAGTTATCACCTAAAATGTTAGAGAGCCTGAGAATCAGGAGCTCAGGCTGTAATGGTGGAAGTTGTTTGCAGCACCAGCCCACTGACAGATCCAGGAGACCTAATCAAATATGGAAATTGAATAGGCCCCTAGAGTGATATATAATTTCACGGAACACATTCCCATCTGCTATTTTTTTCGCTAAGAACTGGAAAGCTCAATGCATACTGAGAAAACAGAATTAGACTTAAAAAGGGAGCCTGTGTTTATGTCGAAACTTCTTTTCTTTAGTAATTAAAATCAGAAAATAAAATACTTGCATTTCAAAACAAAGATATGAAAAACTCTTCTGGAGATTAAAGCCCAAGTAACCCCATCTGTTCCACCGCTTCACTAAACTCTCTAGAGGAGTAATAAGTCACTTTTTAAATTTTTTATTGAATTTATTAGGGGCAGATTGGTTAATAAAATTATAAATGTTTCAGGTGTACAATTCTATAATACATCATCTGTGTATTGTATTGTGTATATACCACCCCAAGTCAAGCCTCTTTCCATCACTGTTTATCCCCTTTACCCTTTTCTACATCACTCCACCCCCTTTCCTTCTAGTAATCACCATACTGTTGTCTGTGCCTACAAGGTTTCTTTGTGTGTTTTTTTCTTAATTCCTTTACTTTTTTTTTTTTTTAAATATATTTTATTGATTTTTTTACAGAGAGGAAGGGAGAGAGATAGAGAGTTAGAAACATCGATGAGAGAGAAACATCGATCAGCTGCCTCCTGCACATCCCCCACTGGGGAAGTGCCTGCAACCCCCAGGTACATGACCTTGACCGGAATCGAACCTGGGACCTTTCAGTCCGCAGGCCGACGCTCTATCCGCTGAGCCAAACCGGCTTTGGCAATTCCTTTACTTTTTAAATATATCTTTATTGATTTCATAGAGGAAGGGAAAGGGAAGAAGATAGAAACATTAATGATGAGAGAGAATCATTGATTGGCTGCCTCCTGCACACCCCCCCCCCCCCACACACACACACACTAGGCATGGGAGCCCACAACCCAGGCATGTGCCCTGCCCTAACCTGGAATTGAACTGTGACCTCCTGGTTCATAGGTTGATGCTTAACCACTGAGTCATACAGCTTTTTTATCCACTTATCTACTGCTGGGCACTTGGACTGCTTCCAAATCTTGTCTACTATAAATAATGCTACAATGAAAATAGGGGTGCACATATTCCTTCTAATTAGTGTTTTGGTTTCTCCAGATATATTCACAGAAAAGAAATTGCTGGGTCATAAGGCAGTTCCATTTTTAATTTTTTCACATAACTCCATACTGCTTACCACAGTGGCTATAGCAATCTGTATTCCCATCTACAGTGCATGAGGGTTCCCTTTTCTCCACACCCTTGCCAACACTTGTTGTTTGTTGATTTATTGATAATAGTCATTCTGACAGTTATGAGATGATATCTCATTGTGGTTTTCACTTGTATTTTTCTGATGATTAGTGATGTTGAACATCTTTTCATTTGTCTATTGGTCATCTGTATGTCTATTGGCGAAGTCTATATTCAGGTCCTTCACCCATTTTTTAATTTGTTTGTTTTTTTGGTATTGAGTTGTATAAGTTCTTAATAAATTTTGGATATTTACCCCTTACCAGATATATCATTGGTAAATATGTTCTCTCATTCAATGGGTTGTCTTTTCACTTTGTTGATGGTTTCCTTTACTGTGCAAAAACTTTCCAGTTTGATATAGTCTCATTTGTTTATATTTTCTTTTATTTCTCTTGCCCAAGGAGATATATCAGAAAAAAATATTGCTATGAGAAGTGTCTGAGACTTTACTGCCTATGTTTTCTTCTAGGATTTTTACATTTTTGAATCTAACATTTGTCTTTGGTCCATTTTGAGTTTATTCTTGTGTATGGTGGAAGAAAAGTAGTCTAGTTTCATTATTTTGCAGATATCTGTGCAATTTTTCCAACACCATTTATTGACTAGTAGACTGTCATTTCCCCCATTGTATGTTCTTGCCTCCTATTTCAAACAGTAATTGACCATAAAATTGTGGGTTTATCTCTGGACTTTATCTGTTCCATTGATCTATGTGTCTGTTATTATACCAGTGGCATGCTGTTTTGATTACTATGGCCTTGTAGTATAGTTTGATATCAGGTATTGTGACACCTCCAACTTTGTTCTTCTTTCTCTAGATTACTGTGGCTATTTGGGATCTTTTGTGGTATCATATAAATTTTTGAAATATTTGTTCTAGTTCTGTGAAATACGCCATTGATATCTTGATAGGAATTGCATTGAGTCTATAGATTGCTTTGGGTAATATGAACATTTTAATGATGTTAATTCTTCATATCCTTGAACACAGGTTATGTTTCCACTTATTTGTATCTTCTTCAATTTCTTTCTTCAGTGTCTTATAATTTTCTGAATGCAGATCTTTTACATCCTTGATTACATTTATTCTTAGATATTTTATTTTTTGATGCAATTGTGAACAGGATTGTTTACTTAGTTTCCCTTTCTGATACTTCATTATTGGTGTATAAAAATGTAATCGATTTCTGTATATTTATTTTGTATCCTGCTACTTTACTGAGTTCACTTGTCAGTTCTAGTAGTTTATGGGTGCAGTCTTTAGGGTTCTCTCTATATAGCATCATTTCATTTGCAAGAATAATAAATCTTTAGATGAAATGAAAATTTCTAGGTTACTATGGAAAACAAAGAAAATTTTTTCTTGATATACTATAGTTTGTACTTTATGTTTCATTAAATCATGGTCATTCCATCTGTCTTGAGCTTGATTAAATTACAGTCATTCAATTAGATTATGGTTGTTCCAGATGTGACTTGAGTAGACACAATTAATTATGATAGCTAAAGACAGAACAGGGAACTGCCAATTTGAACTTCTCAGCACTTCTCCAGATATAGGAAAACACAGTGTTTAATGTGTTTGCATTATTTCCAACAAACACTAATGACAATGAGAACTGGGGGCAATTTTCCTCAGGGTAAAGTTGATTAAAATTTTCCCTAAAGAGAGACAACTTGGAAAAGCACATGTCTTACATATAGTAGATACTCAGAGATGCTTCTTCATTCTTCCTGGTGACCTAAGTCATGTTGGACTAAAGGGAGTATTGTGGCAGCTTTATAAAATAAACAACTTAATTTTCCTCCCTGTTGGAGAGTACTTCATGATACTTTTCATTCTATTACATTTCTTTGAAGAATTTTACAGAATCAGAGTGGGGTTGGATCATGAAATGGCACTAATATACCTTTCACCTTAAAAATAACCCACACATGATTAAGAGAATTATCATTTAAAATATACTTGATAAACAAGTGGGATTACATCAAACTTAAAAGCTTCTGCACAGCCAAGGAAACCATCAACAAAATGACAAGGTAACCTACTGAACGGAAGAAAATATTTGCAAATTATGTATCTGAAAGGGGCTACTATCCAAAATACATAAAGAACTCATAAGTCAATAGCAAAAAGAGAAAAACCCCAGTTTAGTTTAAAAATGGGCAGAGGAGGATCTAAATAGACATTTTTTAAAATAAGATATATAGTTGGCCAACAAGTACATGAAAAGATGCTCAACATCGCTAATCATCAGGGAAATAAAAATCAAAATCACAATGAGATAGCACCTCACACCAGTTAGAATGGCTATTATCAAAAAGACAAGAAATAATAATAAGTGTTTGTGAGGATATGGAGCAAAGGGAACCATTGTGCACTGTTGGTTGGAATGTAAATTGGTACAGATGCTTTTAAGTTTGATGTGGTGAGCGGTCGTGGGATAATTTAAGGAATTGGCTCATGTGATTACAGAGGCTGGCAAGTCCAAAATCTGCAGGGTAAGCTGGCAGCCTGGAGACTCAGGGAGAAGTGAATGTTGCAGTTTAAGTCCAAGGCTTTCAGCTGACAGAATTCTCCTCCTTCAAGGGAGGCCAGTCTTTTTCTATCAAGGCCTTCAGCAGCCTGGATGAGGCCACCCATACTGTGGAGGGTAATTTGCTTTACCTAAAATCTGCTGCTTTAAATGTTAATCTCATTTAAAATATACTTTCACAGAAACATCTAGAATGATGTTTGGCCAAATATCTGGATACTAAGTTGAAACATAAAATTACCCACTGCAAGGAGAGAACACTTGCCAACTCATTTTATAAAGTTAGTATTACCTCAATGTCAGAATCAGACAAAGAACACTAAGGCCAATTATCCCCCCATGATTACGATAGAAGATCCTTAACAAAATATTAGCAATATAGTATTCAGCAAAATTATACATCATGACCTAATGAGGTTGTTTCAGGGATGCAAGACTGGTGTAATATTCAAAACCTAAACAATGTAATCCAGCATATTAACAAGCTAAAACAGAAAAATCATATAACCATATTAATTAATGTATAGAAAGCATTTGACAAAAATTTAATACCCACTTATGATCAAATACTCTCACAGAAATTGTGATAGAGGGAAATTTATTCAATTTATTCTCTTATGAAGAATTCTCTATTTGCAGATTTTTAGAAAATTCCAGGATCTTAAAAAGAAAAAAACTTCTAAGACTAGTAAATAAATTCAGCAAGGTCTCAGGATACAGAATAAAGATACCAAAATTAAATTAGTTGTTTTGCTATGTAATAGCAATGAACATGTAATAAAAAACTGAAATTAAAAAAAAATGCATTACCATTTACATCACTTTATTTTATTTTATTTTTATTTTTTTTTTTTGTAATGAACTTAATTTTTTTTTTTTATTGCTTAAAGTATTACAAAGGGTATTACATATGTGTCCATTTTATCCCCCCGCCCTAGACAGTCCCCTAGCCTCCCCTATCCCCCAATGTCTTATGTCCACTGGTTATGCTTCTATGCATGCATACAAGTCCTTTAGTTGATCTCTTACCCCCCTACCTCCTGCCCCGCAACCCTCCCCGGCCTTCCTGCTGCAGTTTGACAATCTGTTTGAGGCAGCTCTGCCTCTGTATCTATTATTGTTCAAAAGTTTATAATGGTCTCTATTATCCATGAATGAGTGAGATCATGTGGTATTTTTCCTTCATTTGACTGGCTTATTTCACTTAGCATAATGCTCTCCAGTTCCATCCATGACGTTGCAAATGGTAAGAGTTCCTTCCTTTTTAG
This sequence comes from Myotis myotis, assembly GCF_014108235.1. Taxonomy (NCBI): domain Eukaryota; kingdom Metazoa; phylum Chordata; class Mammalia; order Chiroptera; family Vespertilionidae; genus Myotis; species Myotis myotis. The sequence continues at coordinate 78,243,955 of NW_023416357.1, forward strand.
AGCAGCATAGTATTCCATCGTGTAGATATACCACAGTTTTCTAATCCATTCATCTACTGATGGGCACTTAGGCTGTTTCCAGATCTTAGCTATGGTGAATTGTGCTGCTATGAACATAGGGGTGCATATATCCTTTCTGATTGGTGTTTCTGGTTTCTTGGGATATATTCCTAGAAGTGGGATCACAGGGTCAAATGGGAGTTCCATTTGTAGTTTTTTGAGGAAACTCCATACTGTCTTCCATAGTGGCTGCACCAGTCTGCATTCCCACCAGCAGTGCACAAGTGTTCCTTTTTCTCCACATCCTCTCCAGCACTTGTCGTTTGTTGATTTGTTGATGATAGCCAGTCTGACAGGTGTGAGATGGTACCTCATTGTTGTTATTTTATAATTTAAAAAGTTTTCTAGTAAATTTAACCAAACATGTACAGGATTTATATACAGAAAACTGTAAAATGCTAATAAAAGTAATCAAAGAAGACTTAAATAAAGGGAAAGCCATATTGGTTCATGGATTGGAAGACTCAACATAGTAAAGTTATCACCTCTCCCCAAATGGATATAGAGGTTTAATCAAATCTCAGCAAGATTTTTTTGGATATATAGAAGAAATTATCTAAAATTTATACATAAAGGCAAATAAACTAAAATAGCTAAACAATTTGAAAATATCTAAAATAAAAATGGCTGAGAACTTTTCTAAATTAATAACAGACACCAGATCACAGATCAATGAAGCTCACAGTCTACCAAGCAGGAGAAATGCAACACACACACACACACACACACACACACACACACACACACACACTTATGCATATTATACTCAGACTCAAAGATCAAACAAAGAGAAAATCTTAAATTAAGCCAAAAGAAAACAACACTTTACCTACACAGGAACAAGGATAAGAATTATATTGGAATTGTCACAAATCCAGCAAGCAAGAAGATAGTAAAACGAAATATTTAAAGTGTTGAAAGAAAAAAGCCACTAATCTATAATTTTATACCAGCAACATTATTTTTCAAAGGTGAAGGAGCAATAAAGAGTTCTCATAAAAGCAAAATTATAGAAATGGAGAACAGATTAGTAGTTGCCAAATGTTAAGGGCTGGAGAGGCGAGTGTGTGTGGTTATAAGAGGACAACACGAGGGATCCTTGTGGTGATGGGATTGTTCTATACCTTGACTGTTAATGTACTAGCTGTGATATTATACTGCAGTTTTGCAAGTTGTTGCCATTGGAGAGACTGGGTAAAGGATATACAGCATCCCTCTTTATTATTTCTGACCACAGCATATGAATCTAAGTTATCTCAAGTAAAAAAAAAAACTAATAGGAAAAATAAACTCAGTCTGTTTTTCTTTTTAAATCAAGAATATTTCTTATGTTGTAGAATATAATGAACAACATAAACTCTGATAAAAAAATAATAATAATAGATCCAGAGACAGAGAAGCATTGAACAGACTGTCAAACCTCAGAGGGAAGGCAGGAGGTGGGGGAGTAAGTCAGAGATCAACCAAAGGACTTGTATGCATGCATATAAGCATAACCAAGGGACACAAACACTGGAGGGGTGAGGGCATATACTGTGGGGTAGGAGTGGCTGGGGAGAGGTCAATAGGGGAAAAGGAGACATATGTAATACTTTAAGTTAAGCAATAAAGAATTTTTAAAAAAATAATATTTATTTGTCCTCATCCTCAGGTTGATGCTAATAAACTCAGAGGATGTAAGCAGATGGCACTCCCTCAGCAGCCAACAGGAGGTGTTTATTTCTGTGTCAAGCCCATGCTGGCCTCTCAGGTGTGACTCACCCTGTCTTATTCCCATGGTACTTGCAGGGACTGCAGACCTTGACCTGGTTCCCACATAGTACTGGTATCTGCAAACATGGAAATATGTGGCCCTGATCCCCTGCTAAAGATGTAACCTTTCATTCCAGCCACAAGACCCGCAAAGCCCAGAGGCTTCCCCCAGCTTCTATCAGTCACCTGCTCTTAGACTGTTGAGTGCCTTTGCCCACAACTTCAAATGCACATACAGTTGAGGAAACTGTCTCTGGCCCCCTAATGCTAAACTATGCCACCAGTTCTCACCAGTACCAACCAGCTGTCACATCAGAATGGCATGGGAGGGAGGGGGCAACTCCCTGAGAATGACTGTTCTATTTTCTAAACTGCACACTTACTCATATCTACATTCTCCCAGGCTTGACCACAAGAGAAACTGGTTCTACAAGGGTACTTGTGATATGTTCCATCTTTCGTTTAAACCGGCGGCTTTGAACTTAAAAACTGAGAATATGCTACCTTTGTTATTCAGGTTCCAAAACAACTACCTTCCCTGAGGCCATGTGCAACTTACGTCTCATTTACCTGGACTGCAGAGAACTCTCTTGGGGTAAAAAAGTAAAGAGAAGAAAGTTAAAGAGCTGGGCAAAAAGGACAAAGTACATCGATGAACACATGGGGGACTATGTCTGTAAAGTATCTATAGTGTATGACAGGCACACATCAGCAATGCTCCCGAAATATCAACCTTCCATAGCCTGCAGGGCTGCAGCTCTAGGCCTCAGGTATGATTGCTGCACACGATTTATCTTCCAAAGACCATCCAAACCTACTATGGACCTTCAGACTCAAGAGGCTCTTTGGAAAGACTTACTCATGTGAATGTTTTCAGGTTTCTTTAAAAAAAAAAAAAAAAGGAAGAAATACATGGAAGAAAAAAAAGCAAAAGCGGAAAACCTTGAACACAAACCCTGAGGGAAATGGACCATTTGCAAACTGTTGTCTTAATTTTATCTTGACAATAAGGCTTTCCTTTTCCTTCCCTCCTTGCTGCCCTCCAGCTTCCTGATACCTTCCACTGAGCTGAGTCTGCTTCCACGCAGGCCCTTCGTGATGCCTTCACTTTGCACACAAAGGCCCTTTTCAGGAACTCTGGCAATATACTTGTTTGCTACTAACCAGCTGCTTGCTAAGTCACCCCACATCCTGGTGCCCAGAGCACTATAGATCATTTAAGTTGTAAATTCCCTGTAAAAATCCAGGCCAACGTCCCTTTGGTCAAAGATTTCAAACACAAGAAAATCCTTTGTGTGAACAGGAAACTGATTTGCGTACTTACTGTTAACTAGACAAACAACTTGTCAGTGAATTGCATTTGTTCTCTTGGCGGCTCTGTTTGTCTAAAGAGGCTTAACTGAAGATTAAGACAAATTCTATCTTAAAATATTGTGCTGTAAAACCATACACCTGCTCGGAGTTCAAAGGACTGTAGTTATTACAGATTGCATGAACATCAGGAAAATTTTGCATGGAAAACGGTTCAGAGGAACAAACCTAGACAATCTAAGGCCAAGCCTCCCCAAGTCCAAGGTTTTCTGGGCTGGTAAATTCGAAAGACAAAGTCAGACTATCAGGTTCTGAAGGCAGGCCAGCTAGACAGATAGTGCGGAGCTTTGAAAACCTCCAAAGTATTGCTGAGAGGAACTGATGAGTTCTAGAGGGTCGAGGAAACATAAAGCCTCTTTGGGATTCTATGACAAGGATTCTGCTAATTCCAGAATAATTGTGGTTTTGGAAAAAACGCTACTTCCTAACCCATGTGGTGATTACCCTTTATTTACTATCAAAGATGAGTGTGGGCCGAGAGAAACAGTAGTTACTAGGACACATAGGATACGTTTTAGAGAAGCAACAGGATGTTCAAGCTTTCACCAACATTGAAACTTTCTGGAAACTACCCACATGCAAGATAATAGTAATACAACCCAGGTGTTCAGTGGGTGTCAAAGGGAGAGGCCCATTCATTCAGGTGTTAAGAAAATGCTGTTTTTCTTGCTACCTGCAATTTTCAAATTAATGACCTAATGCTGCTCAGGATGAATAGACCACCTCCTTGAGGATAGTTGGATTTATTTTTTTTAACCCAAAGCAGGAAATGCTCTTTCTGGGCTCTGTCCATCTCCTGAAGCTGCTCCGGGCAGCCTGCCAAGGATTGCTCACCAGGCCCCTATTGTCCTTTTTTGAGCTCATTCAATCCTTTTGCCTTATGCTCTCACTTCTTTTCCCATTTTTCTCTGTACTGTACCTCCTGCATGTTAGGTAATAGGAGTGACCTGCTTTCCCTGCCTGCCTGCTTAGAGCAGGCCACGATCAGTTGGGCAGATGAAAAAAATCAGTTGTTGGCTTCGTCTTCAAGATACTGGGACACATAAAAATCCACTAAAAGGTGAGACTAAACTGGGCATTCATGGGGCTCTAGGGTGACTGCTTTTCTTTTGGACGACACAAATGATCTTCAGGAACTGGAGTTATTCCTGTGGCTCCTTCCTGGGGGAGTGCACACAGGTGGGTCACGTGTGGGCTGGATGCCAATGAGTCCTCCCGGGGGAATTCACAGAGTGCACAGCGGCAGCTTTTGATCTCAGATCTCATATAGAACAAGATACCCGATCTCCTGGTAAATCAGGCTCTGTTTATTTCACTGGAAGAATTATGTGTTAATTACTCACTTTCCAGAGAAACTTTCTTTACATAAGCTCCCAAATTTAAACCTCTTAGCAGCTTCTTGTCAGTTTTAGCAGCAATTTCAAATGAACTGAACTCAGAAACACACTCATTATCCAGTCTCTCTCCCAAGCTCCCCTTCTCTTCAAATGTCTCTTCTGGGTGACTAACATATCTACTTTTATAACTCCAGCTGAAATCGCCTAAAAATAAAACTTGCAGGGCATTCGCTCAGGTAGGTGGAATCATGACAGTTGCGTGGAATGCCACCTATTGAGTTTGCTTTGCTTTTACTCTGGGAGAAGTCAGCACTGTGGGAGCCGTTCACCAGGCAGCACCCTCTACAGAGCACCATGCTGTCCACTCTTTCATTTCCAGCTATTTCCAAGGGCAGCAGAGCATCCTGGTTCAAATCCCCATTATACCACTTCCTAGCCGTGTAACTTTGGGGATTAGTTAGCTCACTTTACCTCTCTGAGCCTTGGTTTCTGCCTTAACATCATGCCAAACAGTCTTATCTGGTCTTCCTCTCTGGGTTTTCCCTTGGAGTTCGAGGCCATTTCCACCTAAACTGGAAAAGACAAAGCATTGCCACACAACTAATGAAGAATTGAGGTCTTTCCCTTGACCCTGCCTTTAAAAGATTTCCCATTTCCTGCTACAGCTGCTGAAATTAGGAATTTACTGACTTGAACAGTTGCTATTGACTCATTTCTCATCTTCCTGTGATGTCCACAACACTTGTTATACATATAAATGACTTTTATACTTTGCCACACTTTGTAGTATCAGAATTACACACCAAAATGACTAACTGATGTCACTGAAAAGATGTAGTTTTTTGAACAGGAATCTTCCTTGGCCATCAGGTTCTCCTATCAGTGTTGTTCAATGATGCACCCAGTGAGCCCTGATTTTCCGGGTTGAAGGAGGTCAGATTGTCTTGTCTGTGACTTGTCAGGTGTTTCCTCATGCCATGTGTCAAAGGCTGTTTTTATGCAGACTCAGAGGTCTCACGGTGCTAGAGTAAAGAACAAAATCCCAACTACGAAATGATTTAGAAAACACTAAAAGTATAAAAACTGATAACAATAGCTATCTCATATGGTCATGGCAAGGATTAAATTAGGTCATATATGTTCTATACCGAGCACAGAGCCCATGCATGGCAAGCTCTCAGTAAACATCAGCCGTTATTTTTTCTGAAGTGTAAAACAGCATTTTGAAATCTCACAGAGACTGCAACTAAGCTAAAAGCATGCAACAATGCTTATAAATATGTACAGGGGTGAGAAAGATAAGGGAAGGGTAAAAGCAGAACAAGGATGTGGACCCAGAGGAAGTCTAGTCTTGCCTTGATCCACAGGGCGGCTCTGGAGCTTAAATCACACCACCTACCACCTTGCCTCAGGGGGCTGGCCATTTGTATTCCCATATCCATCAGCCATTTGCTATGAGCTGCACCTCCTTCCTCTCACAAGAAGATGGGTCTTAATCCCTAGGACACTGCAGTCCCCTTCCACTGAGGGCAATTCACCAGGAAAAAGGAGGTATCAGAGAGCACTTGGCAGCTAACATTCACAGAAGTAGAGGCATGGGTACAATAAATAGGTATGCTAGACTGTTTGCAAAAATGAGGCCAATATTCTCCTTTCTGTATTCATGCCCCTTCCAATATGACTGAAGATTCATACTCTTTGTTTCTGGATTGGATTTCTGACTTATTTTGACCACCAAAATATAGTGGAGCCTGGCTGGTATTTCTCAGTGATTAAAGCATCAGCCGGTGACCCAAAGGGTTGCAGGTTTGATTCCAAGACAAGGGCATGAATATGGGTTGCAGGTCCGCTCCCTGCCCCAGTTGGGGCACATGAGGGAGGCAACCATTTGATGTATCTCTCTCACAGCGATGTTTCTCTGTTTCTCTCTCTCTCTCTCTCTCTCTCTCTCTCTCTCTCTCTCTCTCTCTCTCTCTCCCCCCCCCCCCGCCCCTTCCTCCCTCCCTCCCATCCACTCTCTCTAAAAAGCAATGGGAAAAATATCCTCAGGTGAAGATTAAAAACAACAACAACAACAAAAATAGTAAAAGTGACATTTGGCCAGTTATAATCCTAGGGCTCAAGAAGTCTGGTGAGCTTTCATGTCTGGTGCTACCACATGAACAAGTCTGATTGGCCTGCTGGATGATGAAAGACACTGCTCCAGCCAAGAGCCAACCAGCCAACCATCAGACAATGAGAAGAGAAGCCAGATCCCAGTCACCACTCAAGCTGAACACAGACACTTGAGTGAACCCAGCTGAGCTCAGCTGAGCCTGGACAGATCAACAGAACTGCCAGCTGACTGGTAGACTTAGGAAGAATAATAAATGGTGGTTGTTTTAAACCACTAACCTTGGGGGGAGTGTGTTTTTAGAAACAACAGTAGATAACTAATACACCCAATAAAGGGAACGTGGACAAAAATATGGAGTTAATGTAGGTGATCAAGCATCTTACAGCAATAATTTCTATAATCATGCTTGTAATTGGTTTTTGGTGTGTTTTTTTTTTTTTTCAGGAATAATTGCTTCTATGACCTTTAAAAATATAAAAATCTGATGTGTCAGAATCAGGCACGTTTTATTTTCAGTAAATATTGAGTCCAGCCCCTGCAATCTAGTTTAATCCCTGTCTAGCCTCAGGGATACATATCTAGACTTAAAATCAGCTTTTGTCTAAGGACACTGATCATACTTTAGTCATTAAAGAAATCCACATGGGGTGTACTCAGAGGAAGTTATTCAGGGTTTGATATTTTATTTGCATAATTTGGCAAAAAGAAAAAAAAGAAAAACTTGTCTGGATCAATTTTGTCATGTGTTACATGAGGATAATATTCCACATCTGAGAAAATTTGTCAGAAGGCTCAAATGAAATATCAACATGAAAGACTAGGTAAAGTGGAAAAGTGTTCCACAAACATAAGTGACTTCAAGAGGACTTAATCTTATTTATTTATTTATTTATTTTAGAGAAAGGAGAAGAAAAGGAAGGAGGGTGAGGGGAAGAGAGAGAGAGAGAGGAAAAAAAAACACATAGATTTGTTCTTCCACTTATTTATGCATTCACTGGTTGTTTTTGTATATGCCCTGGATCTAATCTCTTATATCTCCTCAGGAACTCTGGGATAAAAAGATAAACAACCAGGAGTCCTTGTTGTGTGAAGGTCCTGAAATTCCATGAGATAAATGTGAAGTAGATTTTGAGATAACATGTTCAAAGTTTGAGACTCTGATGATATTCCCTGAAAGGTGAGACAAGGTGGTCTGCCCATTCTCACCCTGAGGAAGAAGACATCTAAGACATGCCTCTGCAAGGGACTCTGATTAATCATGTCCAAGGAAGAGCCTTGGGGCAAAGCCCAGAATACTTCTGACCTGACCTTGAGACATTTGTTTTAAATTCTTCAACAGAGGGAACAATAAAATTGAAAAGTCCTGGTTACATATTGAAGTCTTAAACAGAGTTGATTTTCCAGTTCAAGTTTGGCTAACTGAACACAAGGTTTTCTCTCTAAAAAAAAAAAAAAAAAAAAAAAAAAAAAAAATCCCACTAAAATGACAGAAAAGTATACATAAAAAGAATAAATCTTAACAGAGTGGTAAATTTGAAAGAGATGCCACCAACCAAATTTCTGGAGGATATAGCCATTCAGACCAGATTGAAAGTAAAACCTACTAAAACTAAGGAAGTCACAATTTCATATAGAAGAAAGAGAAGGTCAAAGGAAGTGTGTTTTCTCCACTGTGTACCAAAATAATCCAAAGAGCAGAAACAGTGGGAACTAGGGGAAAGAGCAGTTGGCAAGGTACTACAGTAAGAGTGACAAAATATTTACATCAGTATCCACCCTCCACCTCCCTGTTGTTGTAAAGAGAGTGGCTACTTCTTAACACTATAGACTCGTGATTGGTCTTCCGATTCAAGCCATGAGGGTGCACTCTAAAGTGGGAGTTGAGGCACAGGGAACTTTATAGTGGAAGAAGCTGGAAAATCAAAGCAAGGACTAGATAGCCTGTGCTTACAGGAGGGCCTGGAACAATGGTCCCACACACACTTCCCCACACTAGCTGCTGGAGCCCAGCTCCTATAATCAGAACCTGTTTCAGTATTACATGAGCAGTGATGTTTATTTTGGCTAGAAATCACCTCTTCTTCTGGGAACAGAAAACTACAATGTATAAATATTTGAAGAAAACAGAAAAAAAATCATAAAAAATATATATATATTTATACACATATATTTAAAATAAGTTCTAAACTGAACAAGGACAAGAATTAACCCATGAGGGAAAACATGGAATCCAGCAAATGAAAGAAAACTACAAAATAATATAAACAAAGGAAATTAAATGAAACTGCAAAGTAAGTATGATAAATTTCCTCAAACTGGTTAGAAGGGGTATTGTGTTCAAAAGAAAATACACTGCAATACAAAAAAACAACAAGGGAAAGTTAAAAATATGACCAAAATATAATGGACCAAATAGCAAAATTCACATAGCTGAAGAGTCAAATGGTCAGCTGGAAGATAATGAAGAATGATTAATGCAGAAAGAAAAAGGGGGAAAGTGATGGGGAAAACCTAAGGAACATGAGAAAAAGACCTGGAAAAATAATCACCCATTTAATGGAAATCCTAAAAAGAACAGATGGAACACAGAGGAAGAAGTAATAAAAATAATAATAGAGATAAAGGCTCTTATCAGATCTTCAGATGAAAAGCCCCAAATTAAAAAGAAAAACAAAACACAATGCTAGGCTTGCCCTGGTGAAATTTCAGAATCCAAACAATAAAGACACTATCCTAAAACATGTTAGAGAGACAAACACTGCACCCATAAGGAAACAATTGAACACTGAACTTCTGATCTGAATAATAGGGTTGCTAGAGAACAAAAAACCAATATCGTCCCAATTCTGAAAGCCATCCTGAACCTAGAATCCTGTCCTAGCCAAAATCTCACTGAAAGAAAAGAACAAGGGAAATAATTGGGGAGCATGTACATCCTTAGTCAGAAGAGGTGCCACTGAAACACTCTTCCAGAAAGAATATCTGAATGTCACAATAAATATGTTTCACTTAATACATATGGAGAGAACAGTATACTTAATAGTAAAAGAAAACACATTCTTTTTAAGCTCTATGGAATATTTACAAAGATTGGCCATGTATTAGTCTGCACACACATTTACATGAATGCTCCATAATTTCAAAATGGAAAATTTATTTCAGTCACATTTTTCTGACTCTAATCCTATATAATAAAAGGGTAATATTCAAATTGACCCTCATGGCAGAATGCCCACTGGACCAGTCACTATGAGGTGCACTGACCACCTCTTGGTCCCTTTCCCTGGCTGACAGGCTCCTATTGCCCAATGGTGAACAGGGAATCGGGGGTGGGTGATGGCGGGGGGCGGGGCTGGCTGCAGGCAGCCAGGGAAGATGGCCCTGATTGCAGGCCAGGCCTAGGGACTGTACCCATGCATGAATTTCATGTGCTGGGCCTCTAGTTCATAATAAATGGAAAAAAAAAAAAAAAGAGGAAAAAAATAATCTATTTATTTGAAAATTGTTAAACATTTTTCTGTAATAAATCCTGAGTAAATTCCAAAGTAAAAACCAAAAGTATAAACAAGTTAGAGCTGAATGACAAGGAGAACATGAACTATAGGATGTGACCTAAGCAATGTGGAAAAGAAAATCCAGAGCCATAAAAACATTTATAAGAGAACATTAAAACTGAAAATAAAGTATCTGCATATCAAAATTTAAAAGTTAATAAAGAAAAGACAAAGAAATTAGATATAAAAAATTATAAAATAGGAAAGCAAAATAAATAAAGATTTGATTAATAAAGTAAGCCAAGTATACGTCTTTATGAAAGACAAAAAACTAAGTGAAAACTTTAGAAAATATAAAAACAAGAAAGAAGTCAGCACCTCTGGAAAGGTAGGTACAGACAAATGAAAAGGATCTTATAAGCTGAGGTGAGAGGCTTAAAATGAATTCCAACCATCATGGGAGAGTCTTTATAGGGATTGGTAAGTAGAGGAATGATGTGGTCAGATTTATGGTTTTGAGGGAAATCCTTCTTACAGCAATGTATAAGCGAGCAGGTTTTGTAAGAATCTTAACAAAGCAGCGACAGTAGGTATGACGGTAGCAAGAGTCAAGAAGGATTCATGAAGAAATAAAGTGCAGGCTTTGATGATTAGTTGGAGTGAAAGTGCAAGGAAGAAATGGAAGAAGCAGGTTTGGGGGTAAAAAGGAGGATTTTGCTTGGACATGTTGAAATTGAGGTACTTAAGTCATCTAGGTAGAGATAGGCTGTGAGATATTCAGAAACTCAGCTTGGGGGTTCATCTCGGTCCAAGACTGATGAACTATGGGTTCGAAAATAGATTTGGTGCCAATTTAGATCAATCTAGAGATTAGATTTAGATGTGTGTTGAGGTGTACAGAGTACCAGGACAAACCAGCAATGTGTACCATGGGTGTAGGCCAGAGGTGATAAGAGACATGCAGTAAATTCACTCATCCTATATAATAAAAGGGTAATATGCAAATTGACCACAACCACAGAACAACCAGAAAGATGGCTCAACCAGTCACTGTGAGGCACACTGACCACCTCTTGGTCCCTTTCCCTGGCCAGCAGGCTCCCATCGCCCAATGGTGAACGGGGAACTTAGGTGGGCGGAGGGGGACAAGAGTGTCACCAGGCTAAGGCCCCCCCCCCCTTGCTGGTTGCCCCACACACAGAGGATGACCCGCTGCAGGGGCAGGGCCAGCGAGCAGGCGGGAACGGCAGACCTCTCAGTCCCTTCCCCGGCCAGCAGGCTCTGATCGCCTGATGGCAAATGGGGAACCGGGGGTGGGTGGCAATGGGGGGCAGGGCCGGCTGTGGGCAGCTGGGGAAGATGGTCCTGATCGCAGGCCAGGCCTAGGAACTGTACCTGCGCACAAATTTCATGCACTGGGCCTCTAGTCCTGTTATAAATAGTAGCTGAAGCCATGGGATGAGAATGAGTTTGCTCCCAGACTGCATGTAGCTAGAGAAGAAAATAGCGATTAAGAGGGATCCAACAGATCATTAACATTTAAGCAGTAGATAAGTTTTGTCTTCACACAGATTCAGCAAGTTTTATCAACCTCGGTTTTTAGCATTTTACTCTTATCACATGGAGCCACAAGGAGCTGTGCCTATAAATCAGTGGGGCAATTTGAAAGTTGCATACATCAACTGATTTCACTGCTTTCTAACTACATCCACAAGAATTTGAGCTGGAAGAATTGTTAATAACAATGCTTGGGTTAATTGTCCCAATTTTTATTAATAGAAGAGAACAGAACACCTAACCATTGCCTTATGTCTTTTATCTGAGCCTCATATATTTTAGACCATTTAAACTATAACCCTAAATGAATTTACAGAACAAATTCTATCTTTGGCTAACCTCAATATACTTCATCAATTTTTTCTCTCTGTCAATGAAGACAGGAATAGCCTACTATCCTTTTTACATTTAAATTAGGCTACAATTTTATGTACTAACTAGAGGCCCAGTGCACAAAATTCATGCATGGGGTATGTGTGTGTGTGTGTCCCTCAGCCAAGCCTGCACCCTCTCCAATCTGGGATCCCTCAAGGGATGTCCGACTGCCCTCTCACAATCAAGGACTGCTGGCTCCCAACTGCTCACTTGCCTGCCTGCCTGACTGCCCCTAACCACTCCCCTGCAAGCCTGATCGACGCCTAACTGCCCTCCCCTGCAGGCCTGGTCCTTCCCAACTGCCCTCCCCTGCTGGCCTGATTGCCCACAACTGCCCTCCCCTGTAGGCCATCTTGTGGTGGCCATATTTGACCACATGGGGGTGGCCATCTTGGGTATTGGAGTGATGGTCAATTACCTCTTTATTATATAGGATACTGAGTTCTTAAGAATAAGATGGCCTAAATCAGAGTGGGAGAAGACTTTCATAAACATCCTAGAACATAAAGTCAAACTGATATTACAGTACTCTAGAATTTTAATATGTTGCTCATGAATAAAGAGATATTTTTTACTGCATTATGTTGTCATATAAAAGACCTTATACTAGAAGACTGAAAGCATGGGTTTTAGTCTGCAGTGCATCGAGCCACTATGAAACTTTGAGCTAGTTAACTGGTTGTTGGGTGGCCGACACCCTCATCTACTTCAGGCTTTCCCAGGTTCCCTCCAAAAGCACTGCAATCTGGATGGTTGGTGGGTCACCATATTGGTTGCTGTCCATGAACCTCAATTTTCTCATTTGGCCCTAACCAGTTTGGCTCAGTGAATAGAGCCAAACACCTGCGGACTGAAGGGTCCCAGGTTCAATTCCGGTCAAGGGCATGTACCTTGGTTGTGGGCACATCCCCTGTAGGGGGTGTGCAGGAGGCAGCTGATTGATGTTTCTCTCTCATTGATGTTTCTAACTCTCTATCCCTCTCCCTTCCTCTCTGTAAAAAATCAATAAAATATATTTTTAAAAAAATTTTCTCATTTATAAAATGGGAAGACTAAAATGACCTGTAAAATCTGTTTGCTCTAAAATTCTAAACACAGATAAATTATATATACCAAAAACAATGGCTGCCTGCATACCACAATTTTCCCAGCACCGAAAGGCCAACCTATTGATCACACTTCCTCTGCTATGTAACACAGTATTTTAAATCTATAAGATTTATCCAACAAGATTATAGAGATGGGTCACAATCTCCTAGCAAACAGAACGGGATTGACATTTGGTGGGGGGACCTAAAGCTGGGAGAAACTAGGAGCTGCTTCTCCTAGCTTTGGAGGAAATGAGGGGCGTAGAGAGCCCTGTTTTGAAACTAAGAGACTTCCGCCTCACAGTTCTGCCCATCCTGGCCCAGCCAACATCAGACCTTTTCTTTTATTCGGTGGTCATCAACAGAAAAGGTCCTGAATAGTGATCAGCCTCCAATTAGGATGAAGCCTCCAATTTGTGAAGCCATGAATGCAGGATGCAGTGACCTGGTTAGTACAGGCTTGGTTAAGATAAAAGGAAAGCTTTCTCTAGTTGAGACATCCAGGTTGCTTATCTTTGCAACTCCCAGCATTGAGTCACTCAGAAAGATAGCAGGTCCAAAGGAGTGTATGTGGTTGTTTTCCTGCTCCTCTTCCCATGAACAACCAACTTCAGACATTTCCATTCTTCTGAGACACAAGCAGTTCTCAGTGGGGCCATCTTGTTAGCATCTCTCTGGGAGGCATCTGACAGCATCAAAAGAAAACTGGCCTGTTTCTTACCAATGAAGAGTTCATCAAGTATAAAAAAGTTGTCTAGCCCTCGTCAGTGTGGCTCAGTTGGTTCAGCATCCTCCCCTTCACCAAAGGCTGCCAGTTCAATTTCTGGATAGGGCAAATGCCCGGGTTGCAGGCTCCATCCCCAATAGGGGGCATGCAGGAGGCGGCCAATTAATGTTTCACTCTCACATCAATGTTTCTTTCTCTCTCTCCCTCTCCCTTCTTCTCTCTCTAAAAATCAATTTAAAATTTTTTATATAGGAAAAAATAAAGGAAAACTAAATATCAAACATTAGGGTCCTATAGTTCATGTCTCACCATCACTGATTTCAGACAGCTTAATAACTGAGAGTTGAGTCAGATTTTCTTACCTGGACATCTCCAGCAGCAAAGCAAATACAATAGTGTCTTCTCAAGGCTCTGAATTGTGGTGAGTATACCCTTAAAAGAATGAGAGCCCAAGCCAGTTTTGCTCAGTGGATAGTGCATCGGCCCACAGACGAAAGGGTCTCAGATTCAATTCTGGTTAAGGGCACATACCTTGGTTGCAGGCTTCATCCCCAGCCCCAGATCAGGCGTGTGCAGGAGGCAACCAATCTATCTGTTTCTCTCGCATCAATATTTCTCTCTCTCTCTCTGTCTCTCACCCTCCCTTCCACTCTCTCTAAAAATCATGGGAAAAATATCCTCTGGTGAGGATTAACAAACAAATAAAGAAAGAATGGGAAATGGATTCAGAGATGTATCTAGTTCCAGGAAGAGGCAGACATAATTTAATAAATTGTACTTAGTAAATTAAAATTTTAGTGCTGGGAAGACATGAGAACCATATAGAAAGTGGGCTTAAATGTATATGCTTCTCTCCTGCTTAAACATAGCTTCCTACATCTCATACAACAAATTCCAAATTTAAACTCTACCACTGTTTATCCCACCCAATATTTCCAATCTCATCTCCCATTTCTGAGCTCAAACCTTGCTCTCTAACTACTACTCTGTTTTAACCATCATTTCCATCAAGTATTCCTATGCCTTTCCATCTCTGTGCCTCATTATACAATGCCTTCCACCTGGACTGCTCTCCAATTTCTGCCTTCCTCTCAGAATCCTATTTATCCTCCGGTCTCCATTCTTTTACGAAATCTTTTCCGAGTTCTCCAGCCCACAGTAATTTCTCCTGTTCCTGAGTTCCCATAGCACATATTCAACAGCCTACATTAAGCACTTAAGAACCTAATGTGGTAGATGTGGTTTTTTTCACTCACACATCTTCTCTCCCTAACTAGATGCATATATCATTGAGGGCAATGACTTTTATGCCTTGCATTTCCCTTCACTGTTATTAAATTGAAATAGTGCAAGCTACTGAGTCCTGGATTAGATCACAAAATCATATTCTTCCCTGGGGATTAAAAGACTTGCCCATTGGTCTGAAACAATTTAAAGAAAGAATTGAAGCTGGAAGGATAATAATAGACTTTAGAAGGGTAATAGATAACAGATAATGACAAATAATAATAATAGACTCCAGAAGGGATTCTAAAACTAGATACAACCGGCCAGCCACTTGTTCTAGGCCAAACAGAAAATAGAATGGAAAATCTGGGTTTATATGACAGTAACCATTGACCAAGGAATAGAAATATTTAGCCAAGGAGTCTATTATTAGGTTGTCAAACATTGATTCAGAGGTAGGTGGTTTTTTTTTGGTAGTGAATTGGCATAGTTAACTAGTATTAAAGGAAAATCAGACTGAGGGTTCTACTGAACACCAAGCCAAAACTAGAGTAAGTTCAATTTCCTCCTTTCACTGCTCTTTTTATTAAATTTATCTTCACAAGAGACTGTGTTTTGGCAGAATAATTGAGTGTATTTATTGCAAAACTGAGGGAAAATTAGAATCTGCAGGCACATGATGAAATTTGTTCAATGACTGTTAGCAAATGTTAGTTAAGACATACAGATATGATGTAAAAGACACTGAACGTTTATAAATGAGCCTCTCAACTTTCCAGTAGGGGCTCATTATGAGATATGTTGTCTAGTTAAAGCCCCATTAAGATCTCATATGTCTTGCTTTATCTTTTTCTCCCTCTATTTTTAGTACTTCATTTTCTACAAGACATATAGAGCTGTGCTGAGAAGCAAAAGTGAATTTAATATGCAAGCTCAGAATCACCAAATATAAAACAGAATTACCGATGAGAAAAAAATTTTCAAAAGGAAAGGAACTTTAAAAATATTTATTTGTATTGATTCTAGAGAGGGAGAGAAAGGAAGAGAGAGAGAGAGAAACATCAGTGATGAGAGAGAATCATTGATTGGCTGGCTCCTGCATGTCCCACACTGGGGATCGAGCCTGCAACCAGGTATGTGCCCTGAGAAATGAACCATGACCTCCTGGTTCATAGGTCAATGCTCAACTACTGAGCCACGCCAGCTGGGCAAAAGGAAAGGAACTTGATGGCCAGCAAGAAGGAATCACTTTTAGGAAGGCACACTTGATTAAAAAGACTTGATTCTTTTAGCCCTGGATGGTGTGGGTCAAATGGTTGAGCATCATCCTGTGCATAAAAGGTCACTAGTTTGAGTCCTAGGCGGAGCACATATCCAGGTTGCAGGTTCAACCCCCAGTCAGAGTACATGCAGGAGGCAAACGATTGGTGTTTCTCTCACACATTGATGTGATGTGTTTGTGTGTGTGTGTTTTGTTTTTTTTCCTCTCACTCTTCCCTCCTCCTTTCCTCTCTCTCTAACATCAATTTAAAAAAAAAAACAAAACATTTTTAAAAAAGATGATTTTTTTAGAGCAGGTCTAGATTTACAATAAAATTGATAGGAAAGTACAGATGGTTCCCATATATCCTGTCCCCCCACATCGATAGCCTTTCCCATATCAACATCATTCACCAGAATTGTATTTTTGTTAACCAAGTATAAACCTAAATTGACAGGTCATAATCCACCCAAAGTCCATAGTTTACTTTATTTTTTTTTAATTAAATCTTTATTGTTCAGATTATTACATTTGTTCCTCTTTTTTCCCCCCCATAACTCCCCTCCTCCCAGTTCCCGCCCCACCCTCCACCCTCACTCCCCACCCACTGTCCTCATCCATAGGTGCATGATTTTTGTCCAGTCTCTTTCCGCATCTCCCACACCCCTTTCCCCCCCAAGAATAGTCAGTCCATTCCCTTTCTATGTCCCTGATTCTATTATAGTCACCAGTTCATTCTGTTCATCAGATTATTTATTCACTTGATTCTTAGATTCACTTGTTGATAGATGCATATTTGCTGTTCATAATTTGTATCTTTACCTTTTTCTTCCTCTTCCTCTTCTTAAAGGATACCTTTCAGCATTTCATATAATCCTGGTTTGGTGGTGATGAACTCCTTTAGCTTTTCCTTATCTGTGAAGCTCTTTATCTGACCTTCAATTCTGAAGGATAGCTTTGCTGGATAAAGTAATCTTGGTTGTAGGTTCTTGGCATTCATCACTTTGAATATTTCTTGCCACTCCCTTCTGGCCTGCAAAGTTTCTGTTGAGAAATCAGCTGACAGTCGTATGGGTATTCCCTTGTAGGTAACTGAGTTTCTTTCTCTTGCTGCTTTTAAGATTCTCTCTTTATCTTTTGCTCTTGGCATTTTAATGATGATGTGTCTTGGTGTGGTCCTCTTTGGATTCCTTTTGTTTGGGGTTCTCCGCGCTTCTTGGACCTGTAAGTCCATTTCTTTCACCAGGTGGGGGAAGTTTTCTGTCATTATTTCTTCAAATAGGTTTTCAATATCTTGCTCTCTCTCATCTTCTGGCACCCCTATAATTCTGATGTTGGTACGCTTGAAGCTGTCCCAGAGGCTCCTTACACTATCCTCGCATTTTTGGATTCTTTTTTCATTTTGCTTTTCCGGTTGGGTGTTTTTTGCTTCCTCGCATTTCAAATCATTGACTTGATTCTTGCGCTCCTCTGGTCTGCTGTCGGGAGTCTGTATAATATTCGTTATTTCAGTCCGTGTATGCTTAATTTCTAGTTGGTTCCCCAATATAACATCGAGGGTCTCATTAGTTTTCTTGTAGATCTCATTAAGTTTATCGGCGGCTTCTAAACAGTTCTTGAGAGACCTTAAAAGTGTGGTTCTGAACTCTATATCTTCCATTGACAATTTTGTCCTGTTTCTTTGTCTCCGCATTTTGTTATGCTTCCTTGGTGCACCCCTAGTGGTCTTTGTGCGCAGTCTTATAGTTAAACCTTGATTGTTGTAGCTAATACCAGGGAGGGTTTGACCTCCATGCCAAGTGGCTATGAGAATCAGCTGTGTCTGCAGTGAGAGAACTTCTGTCCTCTAGGGAGGTGCTAATCTAGCCTTTGCCTGAGGCTATCCGGCAAATGCCTCTGTGCAGGGCTTGGGCGGGGCGGGTCACACAGGATCAACAGGGTGGGCCAGAGAGAGCAGTTATGGCGGCTCTCAGTCCTGCCCCCAGGGGCTCTGCCTCTCTGAGTCCCAGCACCCACTGCAAACCTCGGAGAGAAAGCTGCACTCGCTCTGACCGAAGCCAGACAGTCCCGCTTCTCCCGTTTGAGTCTGGGTCCCTAAAGACTCGCCCGGATCTGGAGCTCAGAGTCTGCGACTCCCTCCCGATTGAAAACGCCAACTGCGCCCTCCGCCGCCAACCCGCTCTGCGCACTCCACACCTCAGAATTTGACTTCAGCACTGCGCCTCCTCTGAGTGTCCCTATGCGTTTCTCTTTCCTCCTAGTTGTAGGACTTCCACTCAGCCAGCGTTCCTGTGGTTCTGGGTGATGTCCCTTCCGTCTTTTAGTTTCACTTTTGAAGTAGTTGTTCAAGGCAGCAAACTCCGGCGTTAACCTATGCCGCCATCTTGGTTCTCCCCTGTTTTTTCCATAGTTTACTTTAGAATTCACTCTTGGTATTATACATTCTATGAGTTCAGACAGATGCATAATGAAATGTATCCACCATTATAATATACAGAGTGTTTTTATTGCCCTAAAAATCCTTGGTGCTCCACCTATTCATCTGTGCCTGCCCCTTTCCCCACCAACAACCACTGGCCTTTTTAATTGTCTCCATAGTTTTCCTTTTCAAGAATGTCATATAATTGGAATCATACAGTATGCCTTTCAGATTAGCTTCTCTCACTTTGTAATACTATTCACTTAAGGCTTCTCCATGTCTTTTTATAGTTTGATAGATCATTTCCTTTTAGTGCTGAATAATATTCCATTGTCTAGATATAGCATAGTTTATCCATTCACTTACTAAAGGACATTGTGATTGCTTCCAAGTTTTAGCAATCATTAATAAGCTGCTATAAATATCCATATGCAAGTTATGTATGGACCTAAGTTTCAACTCCTTTGGGTAAATGCCAAGAAACATGACTGCTGGATTGCATTGTAAGAGTATGTTTATTTCCCTAAGAAATCATAAAACTGGCTTCCAAAGAGGCTGCAGCGCTTTTCATTCCCACCAGCGATGAATGAGAGTTCCTACTGCTCCACATTCTCGCCAGCATTTGGTGTTGTCAGTGTTCTGGATTTTGGTATGTAGTTGTATCTTGTTGTTTTGATTTGAATTTCCCTAATCACATTTGATGTACAGCATCTTTTCATATGTATGTTTGTCATCTGTATATCTTCTTCAGTGAGTTGTCTGTTAAGGTCTTTGACCCATTTTTTTTTTTAACTAGGTTGTTTGTTTTATTATTGAGTTTTAAGAGTTCTTTTTATATTTTGAATAAATGTCAGATGTATTTTTATAAATATGTTCTCCCACTCTATGGCTTGTCTTCTCATTCTCTTTTTTTTTTTAAATATATTTTATTGATTTTTCACAGAGAGGAAGGGAGAGTGACAGAGAGTCAGAAACATCGATGAGAGAGAACCATCAATCAGCCGCCCCCTGCACACCCCCCACTGGGGATGTGCCCGCAACCAAGGTACATGCCCTTGACCGGAATCGAACCTGGGACCTTTCAGTCCACAGGCGGACGCTCTATCCACTGAGCCAAACCGGTTATGGCGTCTCATTCTCTTAATATATATTTATTTTTATTGTTGGAAATATTACAGATGTACCCCCTTTTTCCCCTATTGACCCCCTCCACCCTGCCCCCACCCCTCCCAGGCCTTCACTGCACTATTGTCTGTCCATGGGTTATGTATATATGCATTTAAGTTATATGGTTAATCTCTCCCACACCCTCCCCTCCTTGTCTCTGAGATTCATCAGTCTGTTCCATGTTTCTATGTCTCTGGATCTGTTTGTTCATCAGTTTATTTTGTTCATTAGATTCCACATATAAGATCATGTGACACTTGTCTTTCTCTGACTAGCTTATTTCACTTAGCATAATACTTTCCAGGTCCCTCCATGCTGGGTCCCAGGTGCCAGAGGGAAGCCAGCGCTGGCAGCTGGGGGAAGGAAGGCCTATTCTTACACAGATTTCGTGCATGGGGCCTCCAGTATGCATATATGCATTTCATAGACACAGACAACAGTGTGGTGAAGGCCTGGGTGGGGGGGCAGGGGCAGGGCAGGCTAGAAGGGGTCAATGGGGAAACGGGGGGACATCCGCAATACTTTCAACAATAAAGATATTTTAAAAGGCTAGAATACTACTCTACCGTAACAACAACAACAACAACAAAGGAAATCTTACCTTTTGTGACAGTATGGATGGATCTGTAGATTATTATGCTAAGTGAAATAGTCAGTCAGACAAAGACAAATACCATATGATCTCACTTATATGTGAAATCTAATGAACAAAATAAACTGACGAACAAAGTAGAAACAGAGGCATGGGTACATGGAACAGACCAACAGCTGTTAAGGGGGAGAAGAGTTTGGGTGGATGAATAAAAGAAGGTGAAGAGATTAATCACAGAGATACTGACAGCCAGAGGGAAAGGGGGATGGGGGTAGTTGGAGTTGGGCAAAGGCGGGGTGCGGGGGGATGGGGAAAGAGACTTCGCTTGGGGTGATGGGCATATGATGCAGTGTGCAGTTTTGTTGGCTTGTACACTTGAAACTTGTATGATTTCTTTGTGGACTAATATCACAAATTCAATTTTAAAATGATAATAATAAAATAAAGTGGAATGATGAAAAGTACAGAATCTGGGACCAGACTGCCTGGATTCAACTACTAGAATCTTACATATCTGACCTTGAGTCATCTCAATTCCCTCATCCATAAAATGAGCATGGTAAGTGTACGTCATTTACAAGAATGTGTGAAGATTAAACAAGCTAATGCAAATAAAACCAACTATCACATTAAAAAAAAAAAAGCTAACTCAAAACTGAAAATGTATGTGTATATATTCCATATATTCCTCAAAGATTTCATTGGGGTTTTACTTATGATAGAACTTACCTAATAATTCACACCTTGTAAATACTTTACAAAGCTTGATAAATTGTTAATTTCAAGGTATGCTCTTACAAGCCAAACTGTCTCTGCCTTCAAGTAAGATTCATCATATTTGGGAGACTAGCATTGCTGTGGTTGAAAATATTGATATCCAAGTCAAAAAATTAGTTCTTTTCTTTGAAGTCATTGTGGGGCTATTAAGAAGCAAGGCACTTAGGAATAAGTAGATGTTCAGTTCCAGGATGACCTAGCCAGGTCTGGCTGCTCACCACTGTGTTACTATGTGCTTATTGGCACTCAGTGTCTGGAATAAATGGACAAGCCAAGATGTGTAGAAACAGAAGTGAACAGGGTTTCAGGAAAAGAGAAAGGGTATATTACCCAAAGATAGCTACCCAATGAAATAATTAACATTAGACATGTAGTTATATTATGTAAACTATATTACAGATTTTGTATCATTGTCACTTTCCTAAACATGTTATAAAAGGAGAAGAGTGTTTGGCAATAGGGGAATACCAAATGCTTTGGTTTAACTGTGCATTAAAATTTTAAAGTTGATTTTAGGTACTCAGGACTGAGACATAAATGATATCTTTAGATTCTTTTTTTTTTTTAAGTATATTTTATTGATTTTTTACAGAGAGGAAGGGAGAGAGATAGAGAGTTAGAAACATCGATGAGAGAGAAACATCGATCAACTGCCTCCTGCACATCTCCTACTGGGGATATGCCCGCAACCCAGGTACATGCCCTTGACCGGAATCGAACCTGGGACCTTTCAGTCTGCAGGCCGACGCTCCATCCACTGAGCCAAACCGGTTTCAGCGATATCTTTAGATTCTTATTAAACTTGATAATCATATTATGAAAGTACAGGGTTGATAATTTAGTCAGTTATCATCCTCACAGGAAAATATTAGGTTACCTTCAAATTATTCTTCAATCGTCTCTAGGACTATCCTGGTACTAACTAAAGATAAATGTATTTACTTTGTGTGAGACCTACCAAGATCTCCATTGCTGGCATGCACAGCCCTCCTTTTGCTGTACCCCAATCTCAGAAGGTATTCAATTTTTAAAAAACTTTCAGATGCTTTAAAATTTAAAAATATTTTTAATTAATTTTAAAATAAAAATCACTTGCATTTAACCCTTTGGGGAAAAAACGAGAAAAGCGTATCCCTAAACCTATCAAGCTCAGAAAGTCTCACAAGAAAAAAAGGAAGGAGAGACAGGAAATTTAAAAAGCTGGAATGGGCGGTGGGAAGATAAATGAAGACCAGAATACAAGAAGATGGCAAGAAGAAGTACCAAGGAAATGAGATACAAACACAGCCAATACCCCTCCCAAACTGCTACTTAGGCAGCCCTGCAGGAGGCAGAAAAAAAGAAGACAAATGATACTTCCTATTTACTTTATTGTTCCCATTCCTAAATCTCCTCCCTAAATCTGGCTTTATTACCTGTCATCTTCAAGGAAAAACATGCCACTAAAGGCCTTCTTTGTTGTTCCAATCTCCAAGACAATGTACAGAGATCGAGGAATAGTGCTAAGCCCTGGGCTGACCTTGGGCAAGGAAACAGGAAAATAGGAGAGAGCTCTTTTCCCAGACTGTGGGGACTTCGCTTTGGTTCTGGTTAAGTGTCTTTTCTGGGACGAACCATTTTCTTCTGAATTCAGACAGCAATGCACTGTAAGCTCAGAGCAGCCCATAGTGAGCTGCAGCAGCAGCTCCTGAATCAAGCTCTTAGGGCTCCTATCTACACGAAGCTTCTGCTACAAGCGCTTCAACACCCATCCTTTTCCTTTTCTTCTTCACGATTAAAGCTGATTTCCTAAGCTAGCTCCTGCTGCAGGGCTCAACCCAGGTGAGCATCAGACCCAGGGCCAGATGGCACAGAAGACCTCACTCTCCAGGTGAGCTCCCACTTGCCTCTTTTTCCCCAAGCGCTCTCCGTTCCTCTTCAGTCCTACACAAAATCCCACACTGCATTCAAAAAAATTTTTCAAAGGCATCTCGGTGAAATTTAGGAAGGCATTCTTTTTTTTCTGTAAGGAATATTTTTAAATAAGTATTTTAGCTCTATACGTATATATTTTTAAATGCAGGTTTTCTTAACATTTGAATCCTTTGTGATGTTTAATTATACTCCTTACTCCTCTGAATAAACATTCTGAAAAGGCTGCCTTCCTTACCTCAAAACAGCTAGAGCCTTAGCACATTACCTACAGCATTTCATAACCTGTTTAATTAGGCTCTAGTCCAGCGTCCACAGCCCTCAGTCAGTTTAGCGTTTTTTCCATGTCTACAAATGCCAGAATTATCTCAGAATATTTCACACACTCGCTGAAATATCTACAAGGGAATGTTGTTTTTTTACCTGCAGGAGAACAGTTAGTACAAATTGAGTACATTTACATCCTCCATCCCCCTTGGCCAGTGTCCTTGTTCAGGCTTTTCTCCTCCACATTTCACTTGAAAGGAAGAACACAGAGAATGTTGTTGCCTATCCAAAAATGGGTGACACGGCCTCAGATTCAATGGGAGAAGGAAAAAGTCAACTATTACTGAATGCCTGCTATGTGCAAGACATCGGTGTTCTGTTTTATCTGTATTTTCTCCATTTAATCCTCACAATACCTATATGAGGTAAATACACTTATTTCTGTTTTACAGATGATGGAACTAGAACACTGAGAGGTTAAGAGTTCTAGCCCTGACTGGTTGCTCAGTGGTTAGAGTGTCATCCTGCAGACTGAAGGGTCCCAGGTTCAATTATGGTCAAGGGCAGTACCTCCTCTCTCTCTCTCTCTCTCTCTCTCTCTCTCTCTCTCTCTCTCTCTCTCTCTCTCTCTCTTTCTCTCTCTCTTCTTTCCTCCTTCTCCCTCTCCTTCTCCCTCTCCCTCTCTGTCTATCTCTCTCCCTTCCACTCTGTCTAAAAAAATCAATGGGAAAAAAAATCCATGGGTGAGGATTAACAACAAACAAACAAACAAACAAACAAACAAACAGTGTTCTATCTGATGCCATCACACTATGTTTTTATCAATTCACCAGATTGTTTATATTAAAACCAAGCACGTAGCAAAGGCAGCTCTAAGGACCTAAGTTTGGTCCTGCTTTGGCTGGTGATTTCACAAAGGCTCTAACAATGAGAAGGTAACCACATTTTCCTCTGCTGAGTTGCTGAAACCATGTGCTGAGCACTGGATGGGTAGGGGCTTCAGGTCAGAGACTGAGTCTGGGTCCTAGTTAGCTCTATGACCTTTGGGTGAGTCTGGGTCCCCGTTGGTCACGTGACCTTGGGTTGTTAGCATTCACTCATTCATCCATTTATTTTGTAAGTACTTGTTGAACACCTATTAAGTGCCAGGTATTCTTTTAGATGCTCAGAATATAGCATGAGCAAAATAAGTCAGGCTCAAGGAATGTAAACATTGTGCCTCTACTTTCTTCCAGTATGAAAGGAGAATGATCGTGCCTCCCTCATGTCTTTGTGCTTAACATGAATTAAATGAATCTATATGGTGCTTACCACAGTATCAGGCACATTGTAAGCACTCAATAAATGGCCATTGTTATTTTAAAATGGAAATTCCTATCTGTAGCACAAATTGGGCTAAAGTACTAGTAAATATAGGTAACCAGAGTGGGACTTTTGGTATATAGAGATGGGGTGGGGGATGGAGAACAATTGTCCCCTGAAGTGTCCAGAGTAATTTCCTGCCACATTTAGTTGAGTCTACAGGGCTCTAATATGTGCTGCTTGGCTAGCATTCACTTGAACACTAATGGAAAAGTCAGGCTGCATTGAGTCCTGTTGCCCTGCAAGTTTCAGCATGCAAGTGGTCCTGAGGTTTATTTTCGCCTAGTACAAAAAATTGAGGTCTCCTCAAAGAAAGCAAAGTGCAGGTATTATGGTAATTATATTAAATAATGCACGCATAAGAAGGAGAGCTTTTCCACAATACCTTTGGAAAATTAGACTTTTTTCTCTCTCTTTTTTCAGGAAGCTGGAGCTGTACCTAATCTGCTTTATAAGCTTCAGGAGCTAATAGGAGTACACAGAACAACGATGTGATTGGTTAATAGTTTCCTACCCATTCTAAGGACAATACAGCATCAGGAGACTGTGGGAGCCAACCCAAGTTTCAGACAGCTTCCTGAAGTCAAGGGGTGGGGATATAAATGAGCCACAGCTACAAAAAGTAAAATAATTAATTAAGTAAAATAAGCTTATTAATCTCCCCAACATCTCAAGTAACAAGACATATCTTCTTAGCTGCCCAAGCAATGATCCCAGTTTCTCCCTTTGATTGCAGACCTTGGAATTTAAAATCCATACATTTTGTTCTGTTTATTTCTGAGAATATTTTGATGCTCTTGATCAAAAAAATAAGAAAGGTTTATTTTAAACCTATTCATTGGGATTTCCAAGAGAAACCCTTTCATTTAGCCTGTGTCTTAAATCAATATTGATGGATTGATCTACCTGGGCTTCAGGGTTAGTAAGTTAGTGTGGTGGCTATGGGTTTGATACATGTTTCAACT
Source organism: Myotis myotis (assembly GCF_014108235.1). Classification (NCBI taxonomy): domain Eukaryota; kingdom Metazoa; phylum Chordata; class Mammalia; order Chiroptera; family Vespertilionidae; genus Myotis; species Myotis myotis. The sequence goes on from NW_023416357.1 coordinate 78,269,780, forward strand.
TGGTTAATTCCCTGCCTTCAAAGTCTAAAAAGACAGAGAAATGAAGTGAAATATAAATAAGAACAATGAGGAAAGACATAAAGGAATTCCATAGGAGACATTTTCTATACCAAACCTTCCTAATAATGAAAGTCCTGGTTACAACAGTTCTATTTCCAGTCACAGAAATTCTCTTTCTTCTTATACAAAATAAAGCAACTATGATTTTCCTGTCTCCTCAGGAGTCTCAAGTATAGCGCCAGGAAAGAGCTTTGAATATTTTTCTGAGGTCTGTAGTCCAGACCTTTCAAAGATGTAGGAACTATTTGGCTGAGATCTGGGGAGGCCTGCAGACCTCTGTCATACAAGGCACCCTACAGGATTATTTTAACCAACTGTGCCTCTCTGGATTGTACTGTGCAGTTATTAGTTTCTGACTGGAAGCCAGTGCTGTAACACTTCCAACCTATAGTTTTCTGAGATGCAGGAGGATCCTGGCAGTCAGCCGGCTGAAGTATCTAAGTTGCCTCCCATGAGCACTAACTGCAAGTCATTTGCACCTAAATCTGGATGCCAGCTGGTCTGTATCTTTGATCAAAATCCCTGAATTGTTCTGTATGTATATGTGACAGCACTACCTAGCTTCTCTGCCGATACTCCCAAGAAATAGCCCAGCACTTTCACAACATGTAAGGGAAAGGGAAGGTATTGAACATAAAATTGTATGAGGTTGGCTTATTTTAAACCACGACTCTGCCCATAAACGGAAACTGTGAATACACAATAGAAATTAACACAAAGAACAATTATTTACTCAGGAAAAGTACACTCTAATATTTGCCAAGGGTGAAAAATAAAGACGTGATTTTATTTTTTCCTACTGAGTAAGAAGGCATGGGAGATTTTTCAGGATGACTGTGAGAGGTCAATATCATGGAGGGCAGCTACCAGGCTAAGCCACAAAATAGCCTTTAGGTTTCCTGGCCCAGAGAGGACTCTTCCAAAGTCACTGAAGAGAAAGAGGCTGACACCAGCTCATATAGAAGGGCCTCTGCAGTGTCACAAGACCTGAGTTTGCATCCTGACTGTGTGATCTTGGATATCTCACTTAGCCTCTCCTGGGGTAAAATTTGATACTGTATGGGGAGAGACTCTGTGCCAGGCATCCCAGTAAGGTCAAATTACTGGTTGTGCCCAGGAAGTAGGGAGTCTGGTGATTCCCAAGTCAATTTTATGAGTTGAACTGCATACAAGTAAGAGGTAGTTGAACAGGAAGGTAAGTCAGGAAGAGAAGGAAAATAGTATTATAAAGAGGAAATTAGCCTGGTCGGTGTGGTTCAGTGGTTGAGTGTTGACCTGTGAACCAGGAGGTCATGGTTTGATTCCCAGTCAGGGCACAGGCCTGAGTTGGGGGTTTAAACCATGGTAGGGTGCATGCAGGAGGCAGCCAATCAATGATTCTCTCTCATCATTGATGTTTCTACCTCTCTCTCCCTCTCGCTTCCTCTCTCTGAAATCAATGAAAACATATTCTTTTTAAAAAAATGTTAAAGAGGAAATTATGTCTAATTACCAGGCCTATGGGGTGAGGGCCTAGAACAGCGGTTCTCAACCTGTGGGTCGTGACCCCTTTGGCAGTCGAACGACCCTTTCACAGGGGTCGCCTAAGACCATCCTGCATATCAGATATTTACATTACGATTCCTAACAGTAGCAACATTACAGTTATGAAGTAGCAACGAAAATAATTTTATGGTTGGGTCACAACATGAGGAACTGTATTTAAAGGGCCAGAAGGTTGAGAACCACTGGCCTAGAAGCTGAAGTGGTTACTTCCTTATTCTAAATGTTCTGAGACGTGAGCTCCATGTGTGGGTATGTGTAGAATCACTTGGGAAGTTCCAGAAATGCCTAGAGGAAACTGAAGAAGAGGAAGAAGATTGTTGGGATATTCAACAGTAAGTTTGTAAAGGATCTCATCCAGGGAAGTTGGGGTAAAAATGTCAACATGACTTTTAACACAAGGCCATTTAATCCTCATAGCCCTAACTGGTTTGGCTCAGTGGATAGAGCCTCACAATAACATGAGGAGGTAAATATTATTATCCCTACTTACCCCTTTTCTGAGCTTCAGAAAGTTTAGGTAGATAGCTGTACTACTGTTTATATGTGTGCAATGATTTGAATCAAGGTTTTACCCAAAAGCAAATGTTCTTTCCAGTAGCTCACACTGCCTTTAAGCCTTAAATCTTATTTATTTGCCTATTCACAGCTGTAAATTTCTTAAAACAGACAACTGAAAGGGATACTCTATTGTTTCAGATTCAGCAGAGTTAATAGAGTCAAAAAAAAAAAAATAGGGAAAGCAGAAATTGATTTTGAGAACAACCCAGGAATATAAATCAGGAAACTCAAATCTTTATACTTTCTGTATAAACACTTTCCTTTCTTAGATTCACAAGAAAGCAGAGTGGAAACACTGGGTGAGATCACTCTCACTGCTCTTCTAAAGGTCAAACACTTTCTTTATCTAACTCTGATTTTCTTGGGTTGTGTGGAATTTGGTGAGTTTGGTTTCATCATTGACGACTCTGGCACTTCATGTTGGAGATTTAAGCCATTTTGACTTATGCCTTGGTTGTCTCGAGGTAACGCAGTAAGCAGCTCTTCCAACTCACAGTTTTGATTGTTTTTAGTGTGGTGACCTTAGGTTGCAAAGAAAAATCTCAACAAAATTGAGATATTCTCTAGCAGCTTTAGTTTTACTTCATGTCATGTCTGAGCTACCTGGATTTCTTGAATCCTAAACAGAACTACACAAATCTTGCCTTTTCCAAGAAGAAATTTCAGTCATTTATTATTAACAAGCAGAGAGTTCTTTTCATGTTTCAGAGACACAACATGTGGTTCCCTGGGCCAGGATCTCCTTTCCTGCATTCTCAGGCTAGCTCTACCCAGGGAAATCATTACACCTGTTGATCTTAGAAAAAATTTATACTAATAAAAGTGTAATATGCTAATTAGACCGGATGTATATATATTTGACTCAAAAGTTAGCCTTTATGTTTCGGCATTACTTCATTGGAGAGTGCTTTACACTTTCACATCCATTTTTAAAAAGTGCTTTCATATTATTTACTCACTTGATTCTATGTGGTTTGGAAAGGCATTTAGCACTGTCCCCACTTTATAGGTAAGTCTAAGAAAGCTTGGTTGATATAATGAACATCTTAAGGCTAACAAATGGCTCCTTATTCTATGCACTGATTCATGAGTGTTCCATTTATCTATTGCTATGTAACAAACTACCCCAACTTAGTACTCACAGATTCAGAGCAGCAGGGAATTTGGACAGGGCACAGAGGGGATGGCCCATTTCTGCTCCCCAATGTCTGAGGCCTCACAGGTAGGAAGAAATGGCTGGGGTTGACCAAAATGCCTGGGGTTGGAATCATCTGGAAGCTTCTTTATTCACATGGCTGGTGCCTAGGCAAAGATAACCACTCATGCAAGACTATAAACCAGAATACCTGCATGCCATGGCCTCTCCATGGGGCTTGGACTCCTCACAGCATGGCGTCTATACAGAGGAGCATCCCAACAGGGAGCATCCTGAGGGGAAAAGTTTCGAGAGAACTAGGCAGAAACTGAATGTCACACAGCATCCCTTCTGCTGCATTCTATTAGTTATAAGTGAGTACTTAACCCTGATTCAATTCAAGGGAATTTTGGTGGAGAAGTGGCAGGGTCACATTTAGAAGAGCACACGGGATGGAAATGTTATTGTAGCCATCATTGACAAATACAATCTTCCACAGTGAGCAAAATATCTTTCCTACACAAATAACGAGGGATAAAAGACAAAATTTTCTGAAGTAGGGTTTAACTGATTATAAAATAAGCAAATATTAAGAGCTTTTCCACACACCAACAATAGGTAAAAAAATAAAGCGGGGGAAAAAACATGCCCATTGACATCAGCACAGCAAAATATATAAGAATTTAGAAAAAGTTAAAAAATTATACAGGACTTGTGAAGAAAACATTAAATATTCTGAAATATAACTTAAAACTGAAATAAAGGAAGGGAGAGATATTATGTTTCTTAATAATGTTATTTCCTTTTTTTAAGAATGTAGCCTTGAGAGCCACTTATCTTTTTCTTTTTTAATATATTTTTATTGATTTCAGAGAGAAAGGAAAAGGGAGGGAGAGATAGAAACATCAATGATGAGAGAACCATTGATTGGCTGTCCCCTGCACGCCCCAGACTTGGGGATCCAGCCTACAACCCGGGCATGTGTCCTGACCCAGAATCAAACCGTGACCTCCTAGTTCATATGTCAACACTCAACCACTGAGCCACGCCAGCTGGGCAATAATGTTATTTCTGACCAAATGCAACACATCCTGCTCTTGAACAATATTATTTCTGCTAAAAATGTAACTTAATGCCCAGAAAAAGCCCAACATAGACTTATGTGAATTTGATAATATGAATGTAAAGTATTAGAATTAAAGAGTAAAAGTATTAGAATTGTCAATAGCCTTATTAATAAAGAATAAATAAGGGCATAAAAAGCATACGAGGTAGTGCCCACAGCAGTCCCAGATCTGTCTCTTGCTTCATATTTGGATGAAACAGACCTAGGGATGCTCCTTCTTCCAGCCTCTAGCCACTCTCCTGCATCTTATCCAGTCACCACCTTCCAAATCACCTCCAGGACCAGCCAACACACCGGTGGTTTTTTTCCTACCTTAACTCTTTATTGCTGAACAACCATGAGCTCCCAAATGCGTCAGAATTATTCCACCAAGGTGGAGGCTGCGGTCAACCTCCTGGCCAACCTGTATCTGCAGGCCTCCCATACCTACCTCTCTCTGAGCTTCTGTTTTGACCGTGATGATATGGCTCTCGAGGGCGTGGGCCACTTCTTCCTGAGTTGGTGGAGACAAAGCGCCAGGAGGCTGAGCATCTCTTAAAGTTGCAAAACAATCGCAGTGGCCTCATTCTCTTCCAGGATATGCTGAAGCCTTCCCAAGATGAGTGGGGCAAAATTCAGGATGCTGGGAGAAACCAAGATGGCAGCATAGGTAAACACCTGAACTTTCTGCCTCGCACAACCACTTCAAAATACAACTAAAAGACAAAATGGACATAATCCAGAACCACAGGAAGGCTGGCTGAGTGGAAATTCTACAACTAGAAGGAAAGAGAAAAGCACACTGAGACTCAGAGGAGGTGCGGAAGTAAAGTTCTGAGGTACGGAGGTGCACGCGGAAAGGGCTGGCAACTGAGGATGTGGTTGTCTTTTTCAATCTGGAGGGAGACACAAGCTCCCAACAGCCCTGAACTCCAGTTCTGGGCGAGTCTCTGGGGACCCAGACTCATACGGGGAGAAACTAGACTGTCTGACATCGGGTGGAACTCGAGGGCGGCTTTCTCTCAGAGGTGCTTGCAGCGATTACCATGGGACAATAAGACCCAGAGCCCCTTAGGGCAGGACTGAGGATCAGCCATAGCTATTTGCTCCGCCCTGTTGATTCCCTGAGAACCCGCCCCAACCCAAGCTGTGCGCAGAGGCTTTTGCATATGAACGGCCTGGCCCTTTGCAATCTAAAATTACCTAACAAACTGCAGCTGGGTCAGAGACCCAGAACATCCAAAAGAAGGCTCAAGGCCCCACAGCAGCTTGCATTGCTTCACAGCTGGGCCTCATCTGGGCACCTCCAAATCCCAAACAAAGAAGAGGAATCTGCAGATGTCTCTGTAGCTCCTGCTGGGTAGCCTCAGGCAGAGGCTAAATTAGCACCTCCTTAGAGATACAAGAGCCAGTGTACCCAGTGGTCAGAGTGGGACCATCCAGATTACAACTCCTCAGATCCATAAGGGACACACTCAGGGGGCAGACTCGGTGAGCACCAAATCCCCACTGAAGCAAGTCTTGCCCCAGAAGGGTGTCTTCATCACAGAAGTTCTCCCACTGTAGACACAGCTGATTCTCACAGCCAATTGGCCTGGAGGTCAATTCCTCCCAATGATATCAACAACAATCAAGGCTTAACTACAATAAGACTGTTCACACAGCCCACAAAGGGGTGCACCAAGAGTGTCCACCTCAGGTAATTGGGGAGGCTGAGCCACTGGGCCCTATAGGACACCTAGCACAGAAAGCCACTCTATCAACATAGGGAAGCAGCCAAAATGCAGAGACAAAGAAAGAGGAACAAGTGACAGAAATGGAGGAAAGCAAACTACTATATATAGAGTTCAAAACCACGGTTATAAGGTTTTTCAAGAATTTTCTAGAAACCACCGATAAATTTAGTGAGACCCTCAAGAAATCTAGTGAGACCCTTGAGGTTATGAAAAAGGACCAACTAGAAATTAAGCATACACTGAAATAAAAATATTATACAGAGATCCAACAGCAGACTATAGGATTGCAAGAATCAAGTCAAAGATTTGAAATACGAAGAAGCAAAAAACTCCCAACCAGAAAAGCAAAAAGAAAAAAGAATCCAAAAATATGAAGATAGTGTAAGGAGCCTCTGGGACAACTTCAAGCATACCAACATCCGAATTATGGGGGTGCCAGAAGAAGAGAGAGAGCAAGATATTGAAAACCTATTTGAAGAAATAATGACAGAAAACTTCCCCTACCTGGTGAAAGAAATAGACTTACAAGTCCAGGAAGGGAAGAGAACCCTAAATAAAAGGAATCCAAAGAGGAACACACCATACACATCATAATTAAAATGCCAAGAGCAAAAGACAAAGAGGATCTTAAAAGCAGCAAGAGAAAAACAATTAGTTACCTATAAGAGAGTACCCATATGATTGTCAGCTGATTTCTCAACAGAAACTATGCAGGCCAGAAGAGAGTGGCAAGAAATATTCAAAGTGATGAATAGCAAGAACCTACAACCAAGATTACTTTACCCAGCAAAGCTATCATTCAGAATTGAAGGTGAGATAAAGAGCTTCACAGATAAGAAAAAGCTAAAGAAGTTCATCAACACCAAACCAGTATTATATGAAATGCTGAAAGGTATTCTTTAAGACGAGGAAGAAGAAGAAAAAGGTAAAGATAAAAATTATGAACAACAAATACATATCTATCAACAAGTGAACCTAAAAATCAAGTGAATAAAAAATCTGATGAACAGAATAAACAGGTGACTATAATAGAATCAGGGGCATAGAAAGGGAGTGGACTGACAATTCTTGGGGGGAAAGGGGTGTGGGGGGTGCGGGAAGAGACTGGACAAAAATCGTACACCTATGGATGAGGACTGTAGGGGGAAGGCAGGGGGACTGGGAACCAGGTGGAGGGGAGCTATGGGGGACAAAAAGATGAACAACTGTAATAATCTGAACAATAAAGATTTAATTTAAAAATTAATTAATTTAAAAAATTCAGGATGCCATGGAAGCTGCCATGGCCTTGGAGAGGAACCTGACCAGGCCTTTTTGGAGCTGCATGCTCTGGGTTCTACCCACACAGACCCTCATCTCTGTGACTTCCTGGAGAACCACTTCCTGGATGAGGTGAAAGTCATCAAGAAGATGGGCAACACCTGACTAACATCTGCAGGATGGCCAGCCCTCAGGCTGGGTTGGGCGAATATCTCTTAGAAAGGCTCACTCTTAAGCATGACTAGGAGTTTTTGGAACCCAGAGGCTTTTCAAAGGCCCCTCTGCATTTCCCTGGTGTCTGGCTTTTACCTGAGCTTCTTCCCAAAACTACTAGCCATTCTTTTAACCATCCTGAAGCCCTCTCCCATGCATTGGACCAAATGAAACAAAAAAAGCTTTTTGCAGAAAAAATAAAAAAGCATCCCAAATATTAAAATGTTATAAAGCTTCAATAATTTAAATAAAATTGGGTAACCATATGCCTGAGACAGTCCCAGATTACACCTCTTGCCCCAATCCTTTCTAATAAAAGAGTAATATGCAAATTGACCATCACTCCAACACACAAGATGGCCAAGATGGACACAAGATGGCTGCCACAAGATGACCAGCAGGGGAGGGCAGTTGGGAGGAAATAGGCCTGCAGGGAAAGGCAGTTGTGGGGACCAGGCCTGCAGGGGAGGGCAGTTGGGGGAAAACAGGCCTGCAGGGGAGGGCAGTTGGGGGGTACCAGGCCAGCAGGGGAGAGCAGTTAGGGGCAACCATGCAGGCAGGTGAGGGCAATTAGGAATTAGGGGTGACATGGGTTGGCAGGGGAGGGCAGTTAGGGGCAATTGGGCTGGCAGTGGAGCAGTTACGCATTGATAAGGCTGGCAGGGGAGTGGTTAAGGGGTAATCAGGCTGGTAGGCAGGCGAGCAGTTGGGAGCCAGCAGTCCTAGATTAGAGAGAGTGCAGGCTGGGCTGAGGGACACCCCCCACTCTGTGCATGACTTTCATACACTGGGCCTCTAGTGTAATTATAATTCCTTTTACTTTCAAAAGTGTTTTGGTTTGAATGATAAATTTTATGGCCATTCTACAATTAATCACATATACAGGGTGGGACAAAAGTAGGTTTACAGTTGTAAATATGTGAAATGGAGTTTATGCTTGTATTATTATTTATTAATTATTGTATTATTTTCCACGGGAACAACTATAAATCTACTTTTGCCCCATCCTGTATCTCTACTTCCTCATCAGATCCCATTTAAATAGCAGTAAATAGATTTTTTAAGATTAGTGGCAAGGTCAAAGAGAAGAGATGGATGAATGGATGGATGGATGGATGAGAGGATAAACAACATATATGTAGGTGAACAGATAGGTAAATATATGGATGGATAGGTAGTTGAGTGGATATATAGGTTAATAAGTAGATTAATCATTCAACCGACAACAAACCAATAAGAAGAGGATCAAATAATGATACATATGTTGTAGTGAGAATTAAAGCTGGATGTAATGATTGTTTTCATATTTTTGCTACCAGAAAGGTTGGTCTGGTGCAGGTAGGAAAGGGTAAAATGGAATAAAATATATGATGACAGGAGGAGATTGACTTTGGGTGGTAGGCACACAATGCAATATGAAGATAATGTATCATAGAAATATACATTTGAAACCTATATATTTTTTAACTGATGTCACCCTAATAAATTTATTTTTTAAAAGAACAAGAATATAATGTAAAAGTACATAACTTAAAGCTCTCATTTGCAAAAAAAGAAAAAGTTTTCTTGGCTATTTTTGGAGAAAATTTTTCTCTGAAGGGATTAAATTTAAATTGTGATGTGAATGGCAAGAATCAAATCATTCAAAGAGCTGGAAAAAGATGCTTTCTATTCTGGGAGAATAATTAGTGCAAAGCCCATAAACTAAGAATTAACTTAGTTTGTTTGAGAAACTTTATGCTTATGTAGCTGAAGCATTGTACCTATATAAGATGAAGTCTGAGTGGTGGACCAGACCATTCAGGGTTTTTTGTAAGCTAGAGTTAGAAATATGGATATCATCCTAAATGTAATGTGAAGCAATTAAAGAGTTTTAAGGAGAGGAGTAATATCTGACAAGCTCTCTTAAGTGGAGGAGGTGTAGAGGACACATTGTGGAGAGGCAGGAGTGAAAGCTGGCTGATCAGTTAGGAGGCTATTGCAGCAGTCCTTACAAGAGGGGATAGTGTCCTGGGCAAGAATGGTAGAAAGAAAGGTGAAGAGAAGTGTCTGGACTTGGCAGAAAGAGTTGACAGAACTTGCATAAAGAGAAAACTTGATGAGCCCTGGCTGATTTAGCTCAGTGGATAGAGCATCAGCCCGAGGACTGAAGGGTCTCAGATTCGATTCCGGTAAAGGGCACGCACAGACCTCGGTTGCAGGCTAAATCCCCGGCCCTGGTCAGGACATGTGCAGGAGGCAACCAATTAATGTTTCCCTCTGTGTGTCTCTTCCCCTCCCTTCCTCTCTCTCTAAAAAATCAATGGAAAAGTATCCTCAGGTGAGGATTAACAACAACAAAAACTTTGATGAATATGGCTATATGAAAATGTAAATCTTGTATATTAAAAGGACCGTAAACAAAGTTAAAAGTTAAGAGAAAATATGTATAACATATAACAAAGTATTAAGATAAAATGTATATGGCATATATAAGAAAAGGATTAAGATCCAAATTACATAAAAAAGTGGTAAATCAATAAGAAAAAGACAACCCAATAGAAAAATGTGCAACGATATAAAGAGATAATTTACAGAAAAAATACAAAGCCAATGACATATGCAAAAACAAAAACATTCAACCTACCTATAAACAAAGACTTATAAAATAATAGGATATCACTTTAGTCTTTTTGAATGAAAAAATTAAAAGATATAAAATTTAAAATATAATAAAAGAGAAAATATACAAGTCTCAATATTGTGTACTGATTGAGATTATGAGGAAATTACTCTCATAATCTGAGTGGGCGTATAAATGAATATCAACATTTGGAAAGCAGTATGCATACATCAGTTAATTTTTTAAATTGACTTTAGAATTTTCCAGGTATTTATTTAGAAATATACTTTCAAATGTGCACACAGAGGTATATAAAAGAATATTCATTGCAAGGATATTTGTAATGTAAAAAAACAAAGGAAACCATTTACTTGCTCATTTTTAGTGACACATCATGAAATGGAACACTGTAAAGAAAGTTAAGAGAGTGGCATTCTGTATATTTACTCAACTGAAAATATCTCTACAATGTTGTTAGGAGGAAAAAAAAATCAAGTCATAAGATAATATGATGAATCTGGTGTCATTTACATGAAGCAAACTAAAACTATACATGAATTTATATAAATACATAGGTTAGTATCTGGTAAACTACACATTAAACCTTTAACCAGTTCAACAGGGAGTTAATTGGTCTTGTTCAGGGGAAAGCTGGTGTCTAAAGTACTTCTGCTTTTTACTCCAATATTCCTATATTGAATACTTAATAGCATATATTTATGTATTACTAAGTAATTATCTTAAAATTTTTTAAAGATTTGTTCACTCTTTAAAATCTAAATGCAATGAAACTTAGAGGCACTCATCAATGCCTTAGAAAGAATTATGTCAACACTTGTAGAACCGGTTCTAATGCTAAACAATGTGAAACTTTGGGGGGAATTTAAATTTATTTATTTTTAATGTAATAAATCTTTACTGACCAAGCTCACGAGTACACTGTAGAGTTCAGTCAAGTGGAATTAAAGAAGTGCTACACGAGAGTCCAGTGACTTGGTGTGACGGAAGGAGCACGGCAGTGAACTCTAACCTCTCTGGGTCTCATTTTCCTTATCTATAAAACCAAAGCTGCTATTGGCCAAAGCAGCTTTGCAAACTCTTTTTTTTTACTTTTCTGGAATACAATACTTTGGCACCCTCAAAATGAATATTAAGGAAATCTCACTTTTTTAAAAAATATATTCTTTTATTAGTTTCAGAGAGGAAGGGAGAGGGAGAGAGATAGAAACAGCAATGATGAGAGAGAATCATTGATCGGTTGCCTCCTGCATGCCCCCCACTGGGAATTAAGCCTGCATGTGCCTGACCATGAGCTCCTGGTTCATAGGTCAATGCTCAACCAATGAACCACACCAGCCGTGCAAATCTCATTACTTAAAACTGATAAAAGCAGGAGGAACCAAGATGGCAGCATAGGTAAACACCGGAGATTGCTGCCTTGCACAACCACGTCAAAAATACAACTAAAAGATGGAACATACATCATCCAGAACCACCGGAAGGCTGGCTGAGTGGAAATTCTACAACTAGAAGGAAAGAGAAAAGCATACCGAGACTCAGAGGAGCTGCGGTGTGGAAGTAAAATACAGAGGTACAGAGGAGCATGCGGAAAGGGCTGGCGGCTGAGGACACGGTTGTCTTTTTCAATCGGGAGGGAGTCTCAAACTCTGAGCTCCAGTTCCGGGCGAGTCTCTAGGGACCCAGACTCATATGGGAGAAACTAGACTGTCTGGCATCAGTCGGAACTCAAGGGCAGCTTTCTCTCGAGGGGTGCTTGCAGCGATTGCCAGGACACTGAGAAGCAGGGCCTCTGAGGGCAGGACTGAGAGCAGCCATAACTGCTTGCTCCGCCCTGTTGATCCTCTGGGACCCTGCCACGCCCAAGCCATGCAGGGAGGCTTTTGCATATGAAAGGCCTGGCCCTTTGCAATCTAATAATTACCTAACAAACTTCAGCTGGCCCAAGGCCCCAGGGCAACTAGCTTTGCATCACAGCTGGCTCCTGCTGGATAGCCTCAGGCAGAGAAGAGATTAGCACCTCCTTTGAGATCGAACCAGTGTGCCCAGTGGTCAGAGTGGGACTATCTAGATTGCAGCTCCTCAGATCCATAAAGGACACACTCAGGGGGCAGACTCAGTGAACACCAAAGCCCCATTGAAGCAAGTCTTGTCCCAGAGGGGTGTCTCCAGCACAGAAGTTCTCCCACTGCAGACACAGCTGATTCTCACAGCTAATTGGCCTGGAGGTCAATCCTTCCCAGTGTTACCTACGGCAATCAAGGCTTAACTACAACAAGACTGTGCACAAAGCCCACAGGGGGTGCACCAAGAGTGTCCACCTCAGGTAACTGGGGAGGCTGAGCTACTAGGCCCTACAGGACACCTAACACAGAAAGCCACTCTATTGACACAGAGGAGCATAAAAAATGTTGAGACGAAGAAACAGGACACAAATGACAGAAATAGAGGAAAGCAAACTACTGGGTATAGAGTTCAAATCCACACTTTTAAGGTTTTTCTAGAATTTTCTAGAAACCACCGATAATCTTAATGAGACCCTCAAGAAATCTAGTGAGACCCTCGTGGTTGTGATAAAGGACCAACAAGAAATTAAGCATACACTGACTGAAATAAAGAATGTTATACAGACTCCCAACAGCAGACTAGAGGGTCGCAAGAATCAAGTCAAAGATTTGAAATACGAAGAAGCAAAAAACACCCAAGCAGAAAAGCAAAATGAAAAAAGAATCCAAAAATACGAAAATAGTGTCAGGAGCCTCTGGGACAGCTTCAAGCGTACCAACATCCGAATTATAGGGGTGCCAGAAGATGAGAGAGAGAGCAAGATATTGAAAACCTATTTGAAGAAATAATGACAGAAAATTTCCCCAACCTGGTGAAAGAAAGTGCAGAGAACCCCAAACAAAAGGAATCCAAAGAGGAACACACCAAGACACATCATAATTAAAATGCCAAGAGCAAAGGACAAAGAGAGAATCTTAAAAGCAACAAGAGAAAGACAGTCAGTTACCTACAAGGGAATACCCATACGACTATCAGCTGATTTCTCAACAGAAACTTTGCAGGCCAGAAGGGAGTGGCAAGAAATATTCAAAGTGATGAATAGCAAGAACCTACAACCAAGATTACTTTATCCAGCAAAACTATCATTCAGAATTGAAGGTCAAATAAAGAGCTTCACAGATAAGAAAAAGCTAAAGGAGTTCATCACCACTAAACCAGTATTATATGAAATGCTGAAAAGTATACTTTGAGAGGAGGAAGAAGAAGACAAAGGTAAAGATACAAATTATGAACAACAAATACACATCTATCAACAAGTGAATCTAAAAATCAAGTGAATAAATAATCTGATGAACAGAATAAACTGGTGAATATAATAGAATCAGGGGCATAGAAAGGGAGTGGACTGACTAGTCTGGGGGCGGGGTGTGTGGGGGATGCGGGAAGAGACTGAACAAAAATTGTACACCTATGGATGAGGACGGGGCGGGGGGGGGGGGAAGAGGGGGGGTTGGGAACCGAGTGGAGGGGAGCTATAGGGGAAGAAGAGGAACAACTGTAATAATCTGAACAATAAAGATTTAATTTAAAAAAAAACTGATAAAAGCAGCATTTCTCTAGTCAAAGTAGGTCAAGGGCCAGAGTCCCACTCCCTCCTCTCCTTGAGCAATATCAAAGGCTTCCCTAGGGGAACCTTAGGCCTCATAGAACACTCCTAAAAACCTTTAGTCCAGATAATTTCTAAAGCCTTTCCATATTTAAAAGTGCATAATTTTTAGTTAATAGATGTAATTTATGAGAGCCAGGCAAATGAAAGCCCCAATGAGTGTAGTACTACATTTGAAAGCCCCAATGAATGTAGTGTAGATAGAATTTGAAGGAGAAGCAGAAAGAAGTAGCATTTATTATACTGTTAACCTTGTGTAAGGCATTTTAGTACCTTATTTTGTTTAATCCTTACAATGACCCCATATCCTTACCCTTATAAGGATGAGAAAACATGGAGATAAGTAATTGCCACAGGTCACCCAGTAAGGACTGAGCTGGAATTCTAACCAGATTTGCCTATTTGGAAAGGTCACGGTAGAGTACAGTACAGTGTCTTACTAGAGAAAAGAGGACATAACTAAAGATAGTAATGCTGGGGTGGGGAGAATACCAAGAGAGAGGAGATGGGAGGACTCATACTTTTGCCTGGGATTATGCCTTTTAACAATATATTTGGGGAGCTAAGACTCTTCTATGTGAAACAAGGAAAATAAGAGGCAGCATGTAATTAGCTGTTTAACTACATGGTATATTCTAGAATTTGGGGAGCTCTGAGTTGCTTTTTCAGGAGTGATGATAAATTTATACCGTTCCTGTTCCACCCGCTCCTGATACCTGGCAGAGGTAGGATTGTGGTCAGTGCCTGTGGTCCAGGCATTGCAATATGTATCCAACACCCATGAGAGTGATGTACTCACTCATGAACACTATAATGCTCCCAGAACATCTGCCTCATTACATCACCAATGGACCTAAATGCCTAACTTAATAGGTAGGGCTTTTCTGGATGCTAAATGACCTGTATGCTAATTGTCCCTACTTGTAACTTCCTATTGTAATTTACATTATTTTCCAGGTAACTGATTCACTGGAACAGCCAGTCAAGAGCTGAGTCATCTTGGAAGAGAGCCCCAAAATCTTCCCTGCACAGCAAGCTTTACAAAAACACCATCCTTTGTGGAATGCAAACAAAATGGCCTCTACTGTTTAGTAATGTTCACATGAGACTCGGTGAAGAAGAATGGATAAAAACCAATAGCACTAGAGAATTTATAGAAAAGATACATGTCATGAATATTAATTAAAAAACAAAGCAAGATTAGCAGGGTAAAATTATATAGGAGGACAAGGAAGATTGAAAGAACCTAAAAGGTACCCCAAACATGGAACATGCTTGGAGAACACTACTGATATTATAACATGACTAGAGGCCCAGTGCACGAATTCATGCACCAGTGGGGTCCCTTGGCCTAGCCTGCAGGATTGGGCTGAAACTGGCTCTCCAACATCCCACAAAGGGTCGAGGGTTGCAAGACGGTGCAGCCCAGGCTGAGGGACCCCCACAGGTGCATGATCGGGGCTGGGCAGGGCCATGTTGGCTAGCTGGGGAGGGATAGTGGGAAGGCTCAAGGGTGTGTCTGGCCTATCTCACTCAGTCCCGATTGACCAGACCCCAGCAGCAAGCTAACCTAACAGTCGGAGAATCTGCTCCCTAGGGGTCAGTGCATATCATAGCGGCTGGTCAACCGGTCGACTGTCTGCCCCCCCCCCTCCGGTGGTCAGTGCACATCATAGCGAGCAGTTGAGTAGCCTTAGCATATCATTAGCATATTACACTTTGATTGGTTGAACAGACAACTGGACACTTAGCATATTAGGCTTTTATTATATAGGATTTTAGGGGAAAACCCCCTCAAAAGAAAAGGATAGCCAAGATATATGAATATGTTTACACTGGAAGAAAAATTGAGTGAGAATTTTAGCATAAGGCTCTAAATGTAGAAATAATTTCTTTTGGGTACAAGACCAGTATTTATATAGCCCGATGCTTACATTTATAGTTATGTAATAAGTGGGGTGGCACATTGAGTCACCAGGTAAGCACTCATAGATCTGGTCAGTATGTATATTGAATTCTCTAATCACTAAATGAACAGCCTGACCAGATGGCACATAGGAATTTTCCACTGCCTATAGACTGGGCCCTCACTGCCATGAAAAGTAAATTAATTTCTTTACAAAGAGCTTGGTGGCTTCAAAGGGAAAACTACAAATTAAATCTCATCTCATCTCAATGAAAGATGAAAAGGGTCAGTTGCTACCAATTATGAAACACTTCTATTGTTGGCTATTTGGTAGTGAGGTGTCATTTTTAAAAACTGGTTTCACTGATAATTATGCAGCATAAAGTTTAAGTTCTAACTTCTCTGAGATCTGGTCAGTGGTTTCTCAGGTTTGAAACAGAAGTAGGTTCTTTGCAAAACTATATTCTCAAGTGCTTACCACATCAAGTTCTGATTTTGGGAATCAAAAACTCTCCGTGAAAACATCATGATTAAACTAATTAGTGAGTTGGATCCCTTTAAGAATTGTTTTAAGTAATACTTAATAAAGAATGAATCATTTATTTAATAGCCAAGCAAATGAGCTTGTAGAATTTCACACTACTCACCAACCCCCACTCTAATCCTATGAATTGAGTTGTTCAATACAGTTGCGAAATGTATTTGCAAGAACTAAACAAACTCAAGCACATAAAGGACATGTTAAGCATCCGGTGAGCTATGAAAAAGTAACCCTTGTGTTATAGAACAGAAGAAAAAAAGAATAATTGTGAACTAATCCAAGTAAACAGGATGTGCTGTCATAACCAATTTCAAGTCAAATACAAGGATCTGGCAATCTGAATCAGGAATGAAAATAAGGAAGAGCTTCCCTCCGCCAGCACTCCAGAAGGGTGCCAGCCCTTGTAGATGTGTGTCAAGGGAAGTTAGTGGGGGGCCCACTGTTGCACAGATCCTTTCTACTCCCCACCTTGTTCAGCCTTCACTCTGTGGTGTGGGCAAGACACTCATTCATTCAACAAATATGTAGTGATGTATACACTGAACCAGATCCCTAGCATACTGTACTCAATGCCTTTTTTTGCTAACAAAGAAAAAACAAATACCCTTGCTTTCCTTGATTTAGCAACATATTATGGGGGGAAAAAAACCTTTGATGAGACAAAATGATGCAGTTCTAGCTCATGTTGGATTACTTATTAAATATGTGATCATGAGCAAGTTAGATCCTTGTTTTGCTCATTTGTAAAATGTCTTGTAAACAACTGCCCCCACGTATGGCCAAATATAAGTGCTTATAAAATTATGTGATGATAAATATTAAGCAAGTTGCTATGTTTTTCATCGAGAAGGTTTGTTAAATCCCAGACCGACAGATGTCAGAGAACGTTTTGTTGCAGAAAGGGATGATTGATAGTCCCAGCCTCCCCTTTGCTCTACTGCCCATAAAATGGCCACTTGAAATACCTTCCTCCTCCCCTTGACAGTGATGGACACACAGTGCAAGACAGGCCTGTTGTGTCACATAATCAGAGAGCTTTCGGGTGGTGAGCCGGAGCTCTGGTAGCCATGTCCATACCATGTGAAAAAAGCTGGTGTGGGAGAATTAGGCCAACACTCTGCTTCTCTAGCAGAGATGGGAGAGAATTCTGAGGGAATGTGCACTAGTTCTCGTCTTCTGGAGACTTTCTCGGGGCTTGTTCTCACATCTTCCTCCAGTTCTAGCCTCCTTTTATGTATAAGCTAATTTGGACTGGTTTCCATCACCAGTGCAATGGCTGAACCATGGAAAAAGGCAGATACTCACTCACATTTTCTTTGCTCTTGGATTAAGGCTACCTATGAGAATGGGGCTGGGAAAGTGGCCAGAACTTTTTCATAAGGGAGATTCAAAGCCACAGTCTCTGGCTTTGTTGGATAAGGATGGATGCTGATTTTTGACAGGGCAGTGGCGCTGGCAAGACGGCGATAAGCCTGGGTTCCTCTGGCTCCCAAAGCTACGCCGTCCTGACCTTTACGCCACAATTAAGATATTAGAGGTAGAAACAGGATATGAATCCTGGAAGTGACCACTAAGTTGTGACTTTGAGCCATTCATCTCACCTGTCCAGGCTGGCTGTCATCTATAAAGTAAGGTCTCACATTGCAGAGTGTTGTAATTCTTGAAGCTCTTGTGAAAAGTTACTTTAAACCTAATAAAGGGTAACCATGAGAGATGCCATATGAAGAGTGGATGGGTAGAGATTTAGATGAAAATAGTCCATTGAGACTATTTTTAATAATAAGATTTATAATAACTAAAACATATAGCATTACTATATGGCAAGCACTGTTATAAAAGCATTACCTGTGTTAATGCTCATTTAACCCTCACTTCAACTCTATGAGATAGATAGATAATTATTATCCCCATTTTATAGTTGAAGAAACCAAGGCACAGAGAAGTTGAATAACTTGCCCAAGGCTACACAGCATGTCAGACAGAGGAACTTAACTTATGCAATTAGTGTCCAGAACCCAAGCTCTTAAAACTATGCTCCACATCTGCTGCTAAATGCACCTACTTCTCTGCCTGGCACAGAGTAGAATTCAACAAGTGCTTATTAAATGTTAGCAGCTGGGTGTGTTCTCCCTCCCAGAAACACATCCCTTGCCTTTCCCTTCTCCCTCTTCTTCCCTCCGCAGGCCTGCGTCTCTTAAACTCTAAGGGACCCCATGAGACTTGCAATCTGGGAGCAATGGGCAACGGCAGGCCCTCCTGGGCTAACCCCCTGAGCCTGTCTCCATGGCCCCCTTTCCTCCGACTCTCCAATGAGCTGACAGCAACCCCGCCTTGGTTCACTTCTTTCCCAAAACATCTCTAGGGAGCAAAGCACCCCCGCCTAGGCTCTCTCCTATTGCTTCTTCTATACTGAACCCTTCCTTTTTTTCACTGCCCCCAGCTTTAATAAACGTCCTCTCACAATCGCCCGGGGCGGGGCAGGGGGGGGGGAGAGGGGAGGGGAGGAGGGGAACTAGCAGATGAACAAAGGGACCTTTGTGAAGGCACTGACAGCAACCAAGTGATACATTTTTCAAAGTCACACCAGTGGCAGTAATGGAGGGTCCATGGGACAAGATATCCTCTGTTGGGGATACTTTGCAGCCACACTCCCAAAGGCGGTCATTTTTGTCATGCTTTGCCTGGAGTTCTTAGAGCATTAGATCAAAGGCTAAGTCAATGTTGTTACAGGTAGGACAACTGTTTGTGTCATTTCACTGGAAACTAAGATTATACTAAGCAGACTGGCTTTTGACAAGCAGTCTTACCTCAGGCCAATGGGCAAAATCAGGAAATAAACTACTGGGAACAAAGAAGAGCAGAAGAAGAACATGGTCACTAAAAATACTCACTTTCCCCCCATTTATTAAATAAAGGCACCATTTCCTCTCTCATCAGAGGGCTACACGAAAACAGTGCTTTAAATCATGACTTGCTCAGCACCCGCAGAATTGGCAGAAACGGCTTCTGTAATTAGCATCTATAATTTGGACAGTGCCCTTACAATAAGATTTATTATAAGATTATGTATGAAGTAGATTAGAATTTAGGTGAAAGTAAAATTTTGATAAGTAACCTCATTGTCCCTTTAAGCAAGAATCAAATTTTCTTACATTAATTTTACTGTGAAGAATTATGTTGCCAGAATCAAACTTGGTGGTTTGATAAAACCACTTCCTCATTGGAATGCTGAGATCAAGTTAATTAATCCATACCAGCAGAGCTTATCTAAGCAATGGGAAAGGCCATTGTAATGATTATCTACCGTGTGGTTTTACAAAACAGCCGAAGCTTAGCAACTTGCACTTTTATTGTCTAATGGCTTCAAAGATCTAAGGAACAACATGGCTTAAAGATTAATTGAAACTCAAATCATGACAACTGCCAGGGTTTGGAAATGCTAGATTATAAGGACTACGGATAGCTCTCATGTGATCAAAACAATAGCTGTGGAAAAAAACTATTAGGTCACTGCATCTACTGATCCCCCTGTCAGTTCTAGAGAAGCAATTAGAGCCTCCCTTGCTCCCCGTTGCTTGGCTGTGTGCAAAGGGACAGCGTTAACTCCTTGTGGTGTAGCCAGGCTGGCTGGGGTGAGAGATGGGGCGCCATCCATCCAGCCTGTTTGCATCATTGTGGGGGGGGGGGGGGGCTGCCCAAGCTGAATCCTGGACTAAGCCCAGGGTGTGCTTAATAGTGGATTTTAAACAGGCCCTTCTGGGACTCTTATTTTGCAGAATTTCCCATATGGAAATGTAGCCAAAGGAGCTACACCTTGCCAAGCCCTGAGAAGATGGAAACAGTCCACACAGGGGACAGTCTACTGAGCTCAGCCCACGGAAAAGCCCTGCCTGTTGGAGCTCACACGTCTCTCCAGTCGCACGAGGACTCAGGTGCATGGCCTCACTTGTCAGATGACTTTTGAATTATTTGCACAAGCCATGAGACTGTGGATGTAACACTCTCTAGATGGAAATACAGCTTTAAAAAAAAAAAATTTAATCCCCACCTGAGAATATTTTTTCCATTGGTTTATAGAGAGAGTGGGAGGGAGGGAGGAGGAGGAGGGGGAGAGAGAGAAACATTCACATGAGAGAGATATATGGATTGCTTGCCTCCCATATGTGCCCCAACCGGAGCTGGGGATGCAACCAAGGTACATGCCCTTGACCAGGAATTGAACCCAAGATCCTTCGGTCCAGCGGTAGACACTCTAACCACTGAGTAAAACTGGCCAGGACAATATGGCTTTTTTTTAAGAGACTGTACTAGAGGCTTGAGGGAGCCTCTATTGTGAAGATAATCTTGATGTCAAAAAGAGGTTGTGCATACAAGAAAAGGAGGTTTGGAGTGATCAAAAGGATTTGCCCTTATTCCTACCCATGAAATTAACTAATAAAAGTAGAATTAAAAAAGGTGAGTTCTTTCTGCCCCTTCTGAAGGTTGAATAGATACAGTGATCCAGAGATGCTAGACTGGAAATAACTTTCTGACCATGGTCCCACAATTAGATGCCTTCAGAAGACTCCAGAAGCATTCCATACAGTATACCCCGTGCTGTAGCAGAAACCTATGGGAGAGAACTTTGGATTTAAACTTGTAGATAACTTACTTTTTTAAAAAATGTATTATTCAAATATTTCGACAACCCAACATAGACTATAAATTACTCGAGGGTTGAGATCAGGCTACTCTCTCCCCTGTGGGACCACACACTCCCTTGAACAGTGTCCACAGCTATTCCTGTAGCCAGCCCCAACACAGCACTAGCTGTCTCCCACATTGTTCCCAAGTTGGTTTGTGTGAGCAAGAGTATGGCAGAAGTAAAAGGATGTCACTTCTGGTATTAGGTTATAAAGGACAGTGGCTCCATTTTGGTTCATTCTCTCTCCTACTCTTATACACGCATACACACACATCACCCGCTCTGGGAAAAAGCAGTGTGCCTTGTTTGAACAGCCTCATAGAGAGGTCCACGGGATCAGGACCTGCTGGCCTACACATAGCCAGCGAGGAACTGAGGTCCAACAACAGCCACGTGAGTGAGCTTAGAAGCAGACTCATTAACCCCATTTGAGCCCTGACATGACTGCAGCCCCAGCCAAATGCTTTGCAGCGTCCTCTTGAAAGACTGAGCCAGAGCCTGAATTCCAAAATAAGTTGCTACATTTTAGGGCAACTTTATTACTCAGCAACAGATAACTAATATAATTACAAGCCTATATTCCTTCTCCTAGTAGATATTCTACAAAACTCTCTTGACTGTAGGCATAAGGAAGGCAACCAGGGACATAAATAGCTGATGAAGAGTCTAATTGGGCTACAGATTTTTCTCAGTGGTCCAAACCTAAATACTTCTGCCCAGTTACCCCTAGGCCTAATCCATCTTCCTTGTCTTCGGGGAAGATTGCGAAGTCTTGTTCTAGTTTGACAATTTCTAATTTCAGTTGAAGATGAATTGTGCTCAATGTAGTTTGCTTTAAGCTGGTTCTCCTCCTGCCTGAATTGCATGAGATGCCCCCATCACTTGTCCATTTATTCATTCACTTAACAAATATTTCCTGAGTGCCACTGTTCTAGGTGCTGGGGCTACAACAGTGAACAAAACTAACCAATAAGACCCCTGGCTTTAGGAGTTTACATCTAGCATACTCTCCTGATAAGCTAAGTCTCCTCAACTATAGAGCTGATCTTTCAACCTCTTCTACCAGCAGCCTGGGCTCTGAATCCCCATCTAAGCTCTTGCTTATGGGGACCCATCATTAGACAGCATTTTCAATGGAAGTCTGAGAGACATAGTTCTGTAAGAGGCAGCCATTATCTAGCCCATCATCCAGACAACTGTACAATGCAGTTATGGGCACACACCATACTTCCATCCCTCTATGTATATGTTCCATGGCACTTAACAGTGTTCCCTACACTATAAAGTTTCAATATTTCATATTTTATCCGCTGATAAACATCTAATGTGACATTTCGAGCCCAACATCCAAGTGGAGCTAGACCAGTGGTCGGCAAACTGGGGCTCGGCAAACTGCGGCTCACGAGCCACATGTGGCTTTTTGGCCCCTTCAGTGTGGCTCTTCCACAAAATACCAACTTCTGCGCATGGGCCATGAAGTTTCAATCGCACTGTATGTGCATGCCAGCACGTGGTATTTTGTGGAAGAGCCACACCAAAGGGGCCAAAGAGCCGCATGTGGCTCGTGAGCTGCAGTTTGCCGACCACGGAGCTAGACCAATAGGGGATGTGCAGGAGGCAGCCAATCAATGATTCTCTATCATCATTGATGTTTCTATCTCTTACTCCCTCTCCCTTCCTCTCTGAAATCAATAAAAATATATTTTTAAAAGGACAAGAAATAGTGTCTAAAATACTTATAATCCTATTTCCATGCCTCAGAGGATTTTCCTCTCACCTTGACTCACTTTAATTCCAGCACTAATTCTAAGTTGGAGGAAAACTCATGTTTCCTAGGTCACTGCAGACTGAAAATAAATATATTGTCAAAACAATGGTCACAAAACAGTATTTTCTGACTCTGCCCCACTCAGCCTCAGTTCTTTCTAATAAGTATAAAAGGTCTCAAAGATGGCTTCCTCTATGTTCTAACCTATGTATTTCCAGAATAACAGTTATTTGTGAAAGTCTCCAGAAAGTCTGGAAAGCCCAACTTGAAACAAGTCTACAGGCCAAAAGTGGAATTTTTTATTCATCCCACTGGAATTTATCAATCAAATCCTATTTCCTGCCTTCAACATTTTCATTAAAGTTACTAAATTTTCAAAGCCAAACAGGTTCATCACCTTATTCAGTAGGATAATTTTTAGAAAGACTTTGAAATACATGAATATAAGGTTAACCCATTATAAAGAAGAGAAAATCTTCTTAGTTGCTAGGAATGAAGCTATTTTGTTGGTATTGTGTTTAGCTGTGATTTTAAAACAACAACAAAAAATAGTTCTTTTTCTGTGTTTTAGAGTGTAAAGAGGGTTTTAACTAAACAGTTAAGACTGAACTCAAACTTCATTCACAGCTTTTTCTTTCACCCTACTTATTAATTACTTGGGTATGTTATTTCTTTCCTTAAGATTACATTTTATAAGATAATTTTTTTCATAAAAGGTAAATTTTGCATTAAATATACTTCAAAATAAATTCATTAAGCTAATTAATTAAAATATATAACTTAGCACTATGAAAAACAAAATTATAGGACTAGGTTTAAAATGAAGATGACCATGGTATTTCAACTTGCCTAAAAAAATAACAAAAATTAGAGATATATTTGTACTATACTATGCAACAAATGTAATATATAATTCTGCATTTTCTTTTCCAGTTGTCCATAATAGGACCATCTATAATCTACATGCTATATTAAGCTAAAATTTGGCTTTTAAAAAACTGGTCCTTATGGTCATGGAACATTTCCTCTGATAAACACATACATTCCTTTTAGATAATGAAATAAATATATCCAGAAGTATCAAAATATAAATAATAAATCCTGAAAAAGAATGGATAAAGGAATTGCAAAGCCCTAATATGGATTATTTCAGGGTGGGAGAAACAGGTAATTTTTTTCTTTTTTACACTTTGATTTTATAATAAAGAGATTTATATTAGAAGAGGAGAAGGAGTCTGGCCTGCATGGCTCAGTGGTTGAATGTCAATCTATAAACCAGAAGGTCACGGTCTGTTTCCCAGTCAGGGCACATGCCCAAGTTACTGGCTCAATCCCAAGTGGAGCGTGCAGGAGGCAGACGATCAATGATTCTCTCTCATCAATGATGTTTCTCTCTCCCTCTCCCTTCCTCTCTGAAATCAATAATAATACATTTTTTTAAAAAAAGAAGGGGAGGAGGAAAAGGAGAATACCTGCCCAGCCCCACCTATGGGTTTGTCCCTTTCCTTTGGTAGAACACTGTAAAAATAGCTTCACAAACCTAGTTCACCGAAGCACTATTTAAGGTGTTGATACTCTGTCCCACAGCAGTGTCTGGAATGGTACACACTTAGGGGCCAGGGAAGACCATGCAGACTGTTCTCTTGGTTTTGTACACTAACAAGTGCAACGAGCAATGGGTGCTTAATGTCCTTTTTCATTCACAGAGGGTGACAGTCACATTTAGAATGTAGTGAGCAAAGTTTGGCTTTATGCCTGAGTCTTCAAGAAGGGAGGGTCACAATGTTAGGATGGACATGACAAGAGAAAAGCAATAGTCAAGGCAGCAAATACATATCTTCTCCAGAACTTTGGACTTTGTGGTAGGCATATCAGTCAATAAAGATCTGTATATTGCTTTTCATAACACTTCCATTTTTATATTATATTCCATCCATGAGCTATGAGCTCAGAACACAGCCTCATAGTCCACTGGACTTGTCTCCCTGCATCCAAACAGAACAAAATAAATGGAGCCATTAAATGCCTGGGAAAGTTTTTTAAAAATCTATATGTACGGGCATGTTCACTGTAAGTGTAAATAGCAGGATATTGGAATAGAGAAGGTATAAGATTATTTTAGGGTATCCAGACATTAATGAAAGCCAATTTGCAATTAGGTGATTAATGTTAAAAGCCAGTGGTAACAAGCAATGTGTTCTCATTCCAAACATCTTCACTACAAATTGCTGTTGAAAGTTTCTCCCTGTATTTTCTCTTTATATTTTGACTGCATGGTGATAATATAAGGTAATTGCCCAGCAACTGCAAAATGCTGCATGTTATTTCATGCAAGCCATTTAGTAACTCTGTCAGGTAACCATATGGAAAACCCTTTTAATTACAAGATATAACAGCTATAGTCTCTCTGGTTAACCTTGAACCAAAGGTTTATTCCTAAAGCTCCCATTTGTCTCTGGTCATGCTGTGCCAGCTGCCAGGGCTGCAATGACTCTGGATGACTGCTCCTGCAGCTTTAGGTATGGAGGGATGCTCCCTTGTTTCTCTGTGCTGGGTACCAAGCAAGGGCTTGGCTGCAATCGCTACTTGCATCCACCTAGTTCTGGTTAGCAACGCCATAAAGATTCTGCTGCTCATAGACTCTACAAAAAATAAACTGATAAACAAAATAGATGCAGAGACACAGAAGCATGGAACAGACTGATGAATCTCAGAGGGAAGGGGTGGGGGATGGGGATGGATTAACTAAAGTACTTATATACATACTAGTTGCCTGGTGCATGGATTTGTGCACATTGAAAGAAAATTAATTAGAATATTTTAATATCGCTATTTGCCCTTTCTCTATAATAGAAGTGTCAACCAAATTCATAATCAACAATGACAGATGGAAACACATGTGTGGGATTGGTGCCAGCAAGACCTCTATATGTATTGCGCATGTGCGAGTCAATGTTTATTTTTAAATTGACAGTGCATGTCGTATGTACTGGTCAGTTGGTTGGACGTATGTACAATTGGTCACTTAGCTACATATATATATATATATATATATATATATATATATATATATATAAACACACACACACACACACACACACACACACACACTAGAGGCCCAGTGCACAAAAATTTGTGCACTCAGGGGGTCCCTCAGCCCGGCCTGTGCCCTCTCGCAGTCTGGGACCCCTCGGGGGATGTCCACCTGCTGGCTCCCTGAGGGATCAGGCCTAAGCTGGCAGTCAGACATCCCTCTGGCAGCCTGGGAGCCCTCGGGGGATGTCCACTTGCCAGCAGGGAGCAGGCCTAAGCTGCAGTTGGACATCCTTAGCACTGCTGAGGAGGTGGGAAAGGCTCCCACCACCACCGCTGTGCTGTCAGCCATCAGCCTGGCTTGTAGCTGAGCAGAGCTCCTCCTGTGGGAGCGCACTGACCACTAGGAGGCATCTCCTGCATTGAGCATCTGCCCCCTGGTGGTCAGTGTGTGTCATAGTGACCAGTCATTCCCAGTTGTTCTGCTGTTAGGGTCAATTTGCATATTACCCTTTTATTATATAGGATAGAGGCCTGGTGCATGGGTGGGGGCTGGCTGGTTTGCCCTGAAGGGTGTCCCAGATCAGGGTGGGGATCCCTTTGGGGTGCCTGGCCAGCCTGGGTGAGGGGCTGATGGCTGTTTGCAGGCTGGCCACAGCCCCTTCAGGGTGGGGGTCCCCACTGGGGTGCCTGGCCAGCCTGGGTGAGTGGCTGATGGCTATTTGCAGGCTGGTCAAGCCCCCCAGCGGGGACCCTCACCCCATGGGGATGTGGCCAGCCTGGGTGAGGGGCTGAGGGCCATTTTCAGGCTGGCCACACATCCCGGCAACCCAAGCACCCAGCCTCTCCTTTTTTTCTTTTTCTTTTTTTTCTTTTCTGGGATTTATTTATCTTCTATAATTGAAACTTTGTAGCCTTGAGCAGAGCCGAGGGCAACCGAAGCCTCCTGCTCGCTCCAGTCTGTGGCCACCACCATCTTAGTTGGGTTAATTTGCATACTTGCTCCTGATAGGCTGTTGGGTGTGGCTTGTGGTTGTGGCTTGTGGGCATGGCTTGAGCGTAGCAGAGGGATGGTTAATTTGCATGTTTCTCTTTTATTATATAGGATGGATAGATAGACAGATAGATAGATAGCTAGACTAGAGGCCTGGTCTAGATAAATTTTTAAAAATTGAAATAAAAGAAAGCAAAAATATAATTGTTGATGACTCAGGCCCCACTGAGGAATAAACTAAATAGAGCTTCCTTAACAGCTAATTTAAGAAAATACATGCATACATATATACATATATTCACTGTAAGTAATATAAAATTTGGAATTACTACCTTTTAGCATTTCTTTCTAATTAAGAATGGTGACTCACTTAGCTATGTGTGGCTAAGAATAATATATGGCCTTGGTCGCGTTTGTGTCCTCTTTTTCATCATCTTGGTTACAGGTTATCTGCTGGAATTCCTCTGTTTTATGCTGCTCTACTTCCTACCTCAGTTATCTGTCAGAGCTAGTATTTCCTTTAGCAAGGTTGACATGACAATTCACAGCGCATATTCAGTATCTTTGATGGTAATTGCTCAAAATTCAATTTCTAAATAGACATAATGAATTGTATGTATAGCTCTAGCTAATGCTCTTCCTAATTTGCTATGGAACAGTTACTGAAACTTAGAGAGATACTCTCCTTTCCTAGGCCCTCTGTAAAAACTCCCCATCCAGGTGTCCTGGCTTTTGACGACAATGTGAGAATGACTCCCAGGCTGGATGCTACTGTGAGGGAGAAACTAGATTCTATTGTGCATAAATGGATCACTGTATTGAGCGCTTTCAACAGCTACAGCTACGGTAGGCCTGTTGTTAAACTAGCTCACAACCACAGACATGTCAGTTACCACTGCTACGTCTAAAAGAAACCTCAATCTTATTCTTTTTCCATAGTATGAACAGTGACAGAAAGTTTAAGTGGAACTTTTAGATCAACACTAGAAAACTTTTATTTTATCTAAAAATTGCATACTTAAAGTATATCAGGACCCTGGGCACTTAGTTCAGTTGGTTAAAGTTTATCAGGTTAAAACATTTCACATTGGAGAGAAATATCAATGTGGTTTTTCTGAACTCCAAAAAGTTTCAGTACTTCTTGTTCTTATAAGGGCTTATTCATAACAAAATCCTGCCTTGGGGTGCTGAGTTAAAGAGACATTCCCACATGCCTGTCCGAATCCACCTCACATTCGGTACCAACTCTCCCCATCCAGGCCTCTTCCTAAACTTCCTGTCTTGGTCAATACTCCCCACCCCTCCAGAGCACCCAGACCAGAACTTAGACAGTCTTCATTGACTCCTACTCACAGACACCCACACACATCATCAGGTAACAAACTCCTGTATGTTTTGAACCCTAAAGAAAGGAAAGGCATATCATTTTTTCAGATATCTAATGGAAATAACATGTTTGCCATCAAACCACATGGATTTTTTTGTTTGGGTTGGAATTCTTTTACATCAGTATGGTAACTTATCTCAGGATCATTAAAATATTCCACTGGCTTTTGATGGCATCAGAATCCCTGAAACATGAATGTAGATCAGACTTCACTTTAAATGTTCATCATGTGATTGACCTTGGATACGGGCACAGTGACAATGACCTGCAACTGAAAGCAGTAAAGTATTTTTAAACATCTACTCACTTGCTCGAGTTTGGTGCTTATCACCACCAGGACAGAGCCTTTGATGATTACGAGCTGTTAGTTACAATGTGGATGTGTTATCATGGGAAAAATAATGATCTCATATGGAACATATTTCTCTTTGTTTAGTTAAATCCAGTTTACTTCATAAACTAATCTTTTGAATCATAGAATCACAATTGGTAGAAATATGAGAATTGCCAGTATAGCCTACCTACCAAAATTGCTCTTACCTCCATCCGCTTCTCCCCATTCCAACTGCATTTGCCCTCATTTACTTCCTTTCCTTTTACTTGGGCTGTTATAAAAGACTTGTACTAGACTTCCAACCTTTTGCCTCTCTTAATTATATATATTGCTGCTCAATTAATCCTGATCAAAATTCAAAATTGTCAATCTATATCGATTAACATCCTAAGTACAAAATTACTTACCCTGTCATATAAGCCTCCGGAAATACAGCTGCAAGCTTTAGGCTAAGCCTTAACTCCCATTACTGCCCAATAAAATGCCTATGTTCATCAAGATGTACTGCCTCCTACTATTAATATAGCAGTTAGACTTAATGGTCTGGGTTGTTGCCTCCATGAGTTCAAATCTGGACTCTGTGGCTTATTAGCTCTGTGACTTTAAGTTTTTTAATCCCTCTGAAACCTAATCTCCTCGTTGGCACAATTAAAATAACTCCAAAATGTAAGTATTATTATTATTTAAAGTGCTCCTCAGTTTTTTGCCTCTCAAATTTGCTCATACTCTTTCTCTGGGTTAAATACTCGCCATTCCTTTTGTCTCCGGAGCAATGTTTCTCCAAGTGCTGTCTCTGAAAAAGCTGGGTCACCTGGGAACCTGTTAGAAACAGATATTTCAGGCCCCAATCTGTGTTTCAACAGCACCTCCAGGTAATCCTGGTGTGTACTAAACTTGGAGACTCAAGATCCTTCTCAAATGCTACCACCCAGTTCTTCCCTTCTCCCTCCCAGGATACTTGATCTCTTCCCCCAGTCACACCCTCAGAGCACTCTGTACCATCCCTTAGCCCTTATCTTCTCTTCGTTGCCTTAACCATATGCGTATATTTTCCACTTTACCCTTGCCAAATTATGAACTTTTTACAAGAAGGAACATTGGTTACTAATCTTCAAATAGGAAGTGGAGCTTAACAAAGTTTCTCCCAAATATTTATTTGACTAAATTGAATCAAATTATCTTAGTACTCAAGGTATTAGAGACTAAATAAAGAACTAGAAATAGAGGAACAACTTTCTTTTTAATACCTATAGGCATGACTCATTTTTTTGGGCTTCACTTTATTGCACTTTGCAGATATTGTTTTTACAAATGAAGGTTTATGGAAACCTTATATTGAGCAAGTCTTTCAGCACCATTTTTCCAACACGTTTGGATGATGGTTCGCATGTTTTAGCAATACAACTTTTTTTAAATTAAAGTATATATATTTTTAAACATAATACTATTGCATGCTTAACAGGCAACAGTATAAACATATATGCACTTGGAAACCCTAAAATTTGTGTGACTCACTTCCTTGTAGTGGTCTGCAATATTGCTGAGAGATATGCCTGTATTAAGAAGTCCCATGTTGAAAAATATAGCAGAAATATGGATTGGATGCTTCAAGTTCTTCATTGGAAGCAAAGTTTCAACCTAGGCAGAGGGGTTAAATGTCCACCCCTATAATCATTTCTTCATTCCTTGATTCTGTAGCGTGAGCTATTTTTTAAACGTAATTTTCTAAATGCATGATAATGGGTGAGGGAGGGTAATATCAAGGGTTGAGGCAAAAGGAGTATATAAAACCGGTGATTTTTATAAAAGTACTTTCTATTTTATCTGCTTACAAAAGGTATGTTATTTATTTTCCCCAGTTTGCTTAAGTAATTTTGATCTTGGAAATGAAGCCAAGGTTGGCCTATTAAATTGCAAATCCAGTAAAAACAACATAATCTCTATTCTTTCTGAACACATGGAGTCTGTCATATACCAAAGAAAAGAAAGAATAGTATTTGTTAAAACATCATTCACTAATTAGTACCAATAAGCAATTTTTTTAAAAGAAGGAAATAGTACCTACCTAGATTTTTCAAATCATGTGAGCACAGTTGTATATCAATAAAAGAGATTATTAGGAACAAAAACTCTTATGCTTGATATCATCCAACTGATAGTTGGGCAGTAGTTGAGTACAAGCCTAATTTAAGCAGTTTATAAGCTGGTGTGACTTTCAAATAATGAAAAAGGAATCCACTGTTATTGATAAAAACGTGGTTTCTTCTACTCTAGTGCTTGGGCTGCACAATTTACTTTCCTTGGAGGCACCCTTAAACTCTCCACACCAGAGAAAATCAGCGAGCACTAAGTAGTGCTATTTTAACAAATTGATGCACAGCCTGAACGCCTATGTAGTCAAAGACACTGTTATCACCCTGTTCTAACCCTAACAGAAGGCTGTTTTTCCCCCTTTGGCAAAGAGTCCTGTGCTGCTGCCCTGTCAAATGTTAGGCACCGGCCCATGAAACAAAATACAAGTAAAGATGACCAAGAGACTCTCCTGACTTCTAAACTGTTTCACAATCCTAGCACCTACTTTCTTCCGTCTTTATTTGAGGAGAAAAGCAATAGCTGTGTTAATGATGGAATGCTGGCGGCAGCTGCCTGGCAGATAAAGTCCAATCAATATAACTTCTAATGGGTACTTGTATTGTTTCCTATTTCTGAGGCTCTTGGCTTTAAAGATTACTTTTAGGAGGATCTACAAAGAGAGCTCTTGGCAAAATTCTAAGAGACACCTAGAATATGTTTGGAACACTCTACTTGCTGTGGCTGGTTATGGAACAAGATGATAGAGATTTTGGTGGCGCCCACACATGAGTCACAGAATGAATAATCAGCACACAAAACTCTATTCACCTGCTGGTAAAAGCCAAACAAAAGACATGGTTCTAGAATTCTTACCTTTGTGATAATTATACTTTGTTTTCAAAAATTGGGGTGGGGGGGGGAGAAGTAGTCATATAAATAATAAAATATTAATTAAAAGAAGAGCTTTCTTTTGGAAAGGGCACTAGAGAAAATACAAGCTGTATTGCAGAGATCTAAAAAGAAATGCAAATTATAAAAGCAAGCAGAGATGAACTTTGAAAACATTACTGTAAGTGAAATAAGCCAGCCAAAAGATAAAAAAGAGCAAATGCCATAGGACCGCACTTGTATTAGGTACCAAGAATTGGCAAATTCATAGAGACAGAAACTAGAACTGAGGTTACCGGGGACTGCGGAAAGAGGCGAATGGGAAATTTAATGGGCTCAGACTGTGGGATGATGAAAAAGTTCTGAAAATGGATACTGGTGATAGTAGCACAGCACTGCAAATGTACTTAATGCCACTTAATTGTACACTTCAAATTGGTTTGAAACGGTAAACTGTACTATGTATATTTTACCACAATAAATATTATATGTACTGAAAACAAACACATGAAAAGAGCAAGCAGGGAGTCCTTGTGACAGAAAGTGACTAATGCTAAAACGTCATGAACCTGGGGAAAAGAAAAAAAAAATTCAGAACTAGAAAAAAGATGAAATTAAACTGGATTCTCATCTGCAGAATTATATCATGCTTTCCACGGAGGAAAAATAATAGAACAGGCGGCTCTCTCTGTGGAGCAGGCCAGCGCCTTTCCCCACCCCACTTCCAGGTGCATTGCCTTACCTCTCTTTCTCCTAAGATCCACGGGCCCATCTTTTGCCTCTGTAACCTGTTCCCAAAGCCCATTTCTTCTACGGCTCACTTTTTCTACCTCTTTGACTTTCTAAATAAACTTTCTCTTATAGTTTGAAGGGAAAAGAAAAAAAAATCAGCTAGCACTACGTACTGCTATTTTGAGATGGAACATGACCATAGTTTGAACTGATTAAATAACACCTTGTCTATGTACAGTGCTTTTGTTAAAGTCAATGTATTCCTTAGACCAGTGGTTCTCAACCTTGGCTGCACATTAGAATCACCTGGGGATCTTTTTAAAATCCTGATTTCTGGGCCTCATCCTCCAGAAATTCTGTTTCTTTGTTATGGGGTGAGGCCACACAACAAGGAGGGTCACTGATAAACAGCTACCTGTAGAGGAAGACAGAGTCTTTACCACAGAGTCCAAGGGTACCAGGTTAAAGCACAGAGTGTAAAACCGTAGTTAATGCCCAATAAAGAAAGGGGCGAAAAGAAGGAAATTAGAAAATCTGGCCCTGTGGGGTCTGTCCAACACCTGAGAGTCAGTGGTTGGTGATGCGGGGAAGGTCTTTAGAAACATTTAAACACACAGTATCTAGCAGTATAAAATGATTGGTAAGCATACAGCAGGATCATGGAAAAGGGTTTACTTTTGTTAATAAATAATCACTGATAGAAAATACCTCTACTGTATTTTTGAAAGCAGCGTTTCTTCAAGGGTGGTTGCCAGACCAGCAGCAATCCCATCTCCAGGGGGCTGGTTTGAAAGGCCAGGCAGGCCCTGAGCTTCACCTGAGACCTACTGAATCCGAAACTCCGGGGGTGGGGCCAGCAATCTGTTTTAATAAATCCTCCAGGTGATTCTAATGCTAAAGTTTGAGAACCAGGGCCTTAGGAAAGAACTGGAACTGGAACTACCCGGCTGGCGTGGCTCAGTGGTTGAGCGTCGACTTGTTAACCAGGAGGTTCAATTCCTGGTCAGGACCCATGCCTGGGTTTCCGGCTCGGTTGGGGCCTGCAGGAGGCAGCCAATCAATGATTTTTTCTCATCATTGATGTTTCTATCTCTCACCCTCTCCCTACCTCTCTGAAATCAATAAAAACATATTTACAGAATAATAAAAACCCAGACACGAGAGAATGAAGACCTGAAGAAATAACTGGGGCAGAAAGCTTTTATACCTTTTAGACAAACAATTGTAAGAAATAAGACAAAGGGTTTAGGATAGAGGCAACAAATTGTGGAAAATGACTAGGTGATTCATGGAGGGGCAAGATAAGGAAGATAAGGTTATTTTAGTAAGTTTGTTTGTACAGCTCCATTTCAGCATCAATTCTCAATCTCTACTGATAAGGACATTCTTCTCTTCATGGTACAGGGAGGGAATCTTTCTCATTGGGGAATTTTATGGCCTGTTTTTAGGCAGAAAAGGGTAGGCCAGTGAGTCCTTCCTGCATCTGCTACATTTCAGGTGCCTCAACTCAAAATAATCAACATGCAAAGCAGCATGTTTGGGGGTGGCAGGTCCTGAACTCCTTCGGGTACTAACCCCTTGTGACCATTTTCACTGGCTCCTTGAATTATGTCTAATTTTGGATGTTCCTGGTAACAAGTGCACAAGAGCTAGGAAAGAGCCCATCAAGCAAGCATTTCTACCAGTCTTCCTGAAGAGAGCTGGGCATCAGGAACCATTTTTAGAGTCACACCATAAAAAAACAAAATTTAAAAAGTGGGTAAGTAGAGGTTTTCAATGTAGCTTGAGAAGGTTCCTACAAAAATAAAAACAAAGATATTCACTCGTGCTGGTGCCTGCTGACGGCTAAACTCTGAAGGTGACCTATCAGCTGCCTATCTGAAAATCTGTGATTATGGAATTTATTCTTAATGAGAAGGATAATGCAAAAACACTCAAATTAGACCTTTTATTAAGGTGTGGAGGATTGCTGAGCCGGTGAAATTGAGAAGAAAGAAAACATAATTTTTAAAACTTTTGACCAAAAAGGACATCATTGTTTAATGTCATGAAAATATGCATTGACAGGGTTTCAAGGAAATAAGGTAACCTGAATAAAGAGGATTAGCTGGTGAGCTAAATGGAAAATTTAATGCACTTCTTCCTCCATCCTATTTTATTTTAGTTTGACATTCCTGGAATCTATGTTTGTGGAAGAACTAGGAGTTTTACATGCAGCAGCAATATTTTTATGTCCCCAATGCTGACAGCAAAAGCCAATACTTTAGCTCCATGCCCCATTAAAAGTGCAAATGTTTGTGAGTAGTTCTGTTCAATTAACTAGTAATAATAATAAAAACAACAACAATAATAATGATACCATGATGCTAGGCTAAGCTGCAGTAACAAAAAAACACCCAAATCATAGTGCCTTGACACAATCAAGTTTTATTTCATGTTTACACAAAGCTCCCTATAGTCCAGAGCCCTCCTGGGAAGTTCTCCTTTGCAAGTGAATCAGGACTCCTTGCATATTACAGCTTTATCACCAAGGTTGCTGCTGCAGAGGTAGAAGGATATGCAGGAAATACACTGGATTTTAACTGTCATGGCCTATAAATGCCACGCCACCTCACATTTCACTGGCCAGAGCCAGTCACATGACTCCTAACTACAAGGTAGTCTGGGAAATATAGAAGAACATAGAATATTTAGTGAGTCCCACAATCAGGGATGATTTATTGATCAATACTATCTATATTCCCAGCACTGTGCTAGCTAATTTACATGCATTATCTCAGATCCTCAAAAGAACCTTTCAAGATTTGTATTACTAATTTCACGTTGCAAATGAGTAAACCAGGGCTCATCCAAAGATGAACTAATTTACAAGTATTATCTCAGATTCTCACAGAAATGTTTAAAGGTATGTATTACTAACTCCAACATACAATTGAGGCTTATAAACATAAACAAATTTCCCAAAAGATGAATAGCAAAAATGGGATTTGAACTCTGAATGGCCCAACTTCTTGTTTCTCCACATGCTGTGTGCCAAGTATAATGTTGTGCTCTGGGAATATCAGAAACAAATGGGAATGGAGAAAGAGAGGAGTCCACTTCTATGACCATGACAGCAGATAATGCAACCAAAGCATGGTGCCTCAATGGGATATTCACACCTGGACCAAAGATATAAAGAACCATATTTCCAAAGGCAACAAGCCCAGCCTGGTGGTGTGGCTCACCAGTTGAGCACTGAAACATAAACCAGGAGGTCACCATTCAATTCCTGGTCAGGGCACATGCCCAAGTTTCAGTCGCCATCCCCAGGAGGAGGCATGCAGGAGGCAGCCTATCAATGATTCTCTCGCATCACTGATATTTCTCCCTCCCTCCCCCTTCCTCTCTGAAATCAATAAAAATATATTTAAAAAAATAAATAAAATCCCAGACACTTGGTCACAGTCAGGTTTTCTGTGAAGCTAATAGCATTTTAGGTTCAGAATCTCACTTTCATAAGCACCTTCCAAGGCTCTGGGAGGGATGCCAGTAATATACTCAGAGAATATCATGTTTCTATAAAATATGGAAAAGTGAGATCTTGTAAAAGCAGTTAGTTAAGACCACTGTCTCTTTCCACTCCTTTGTCTTCTGTCACTTAACTTTTCATGTTGATGGTGGTAACCTGCCTGAAGGCATGTTTAAGGTTTGGTTAAGGAGAAATTGAGTACAATATATACTTACCTCTGTTTGAATGAGGTGTACTCATGTGATTCACAATCATTTCCATGTATAAATAAGTTATCACTAGCCATCCTAGTGTAAGGACTGACTTTCAGGAATATTCCTAATGTTGACTCAGCTGACACCTAGTGTGCAGAACTAGAGGTTGTACTGTGACATGGACATATCCTATGATGAGTGACAGAAGTGGGTGAAGGAAGAGTAAAGGAAGAAACATAGGAAGTCAGAAGCTAATCTTTGGAAAATTCTCCCAATCATCAGACTTGTAAAATTGTAAAAGATGCAGTTCCCATAAATGTCTAGTCAAAGTAGAAGTTCTCTTTCTGTCAGGAATATACTCAGTAATGCAGTATATGCAATTATAAACAGCATATTTTTTTCTTTTGGTGGCAATTACATGAAATAAAACTTATTACAATTTCTGTGTTTACAGGAATACTGCAGAGAGTACACATGGAGATGAAACTTTTATAGGTTTCCAAAATTTAATACCAATCTATACTTTTCATGATTAATAATGGGTGGTGGAAATAAAACAAACTTTTTAAACTATCGATAATAAATAAAATAAATAATGCTAGTGGAAAAATTTATTTTATTCTGTTTTCTCTACAGAAAATGATATAAAAATTTTAAATTGTTGGTATATGAAGAGGCAATCAAATGCATATCCCCAAAAATATTGGGAAAGGGGCAGGTAAATTTCAGATATTTAATTTAATTATTTTAATTTGTGGTATTTGTCAGCTCTTTTAAATTTCTTTTTTTGGGTGATTTCTTTTTGTGAACATACTTGCCTACTTTGTATTCTTTTGTTTGCTTGTTTGTTTTTGTTTTCTTAATCCTCACCCAAGGATATTTTTATATTCCCATTGAGTTTTAGAAAGAGTGGAAGGGTGGGAGATTGGGAGAGAGAGAGAGAGAGAGAGAGAGAGAGAGAGAGAGAGAGAGAGAGAGAGAGACATCAATTGGTTGCATTCTGCACACACCCTGAATGGGGCCAGGGATCGAACCTGCAACCCAGGTATGTGCCCTTGACCAGGAATCAAACCTGAAACCCTTTGGTAGCAGGCTGATGCTCTAACCACTGAGAAACCCAGCCAGAGCCTACTTTGTCTGTTTTTTTAAATATTTTTATTGATTTCAAAGAAGAAGAGAGAGAGCTAGAAACATCAATGATGAAAGAGAATTACTGATCCGCTGCCTCCTGCACACCCACTACTGGGGATAGAGTCCACAACCTGGACATGTGCCCTGACCTGGAATTGAACCATGATCTCCTGGTTCATAGCTGAATGTTCAACCACTGAGCCACATCAGCCAGGTGTGTTCTTTTTCTTAAAGAGTTCCTCAATTATGTAAGCACTAGAGGCCCGGTGCATGAAATTTGTGCGCTCAGGAGGGTCCCTCAGCTCGGTCTGCGCCCTCTTGCAGTCTGAGAGCCCTTGGACATCCTTAGTGCTGCCGCGGAGGCAGGAGAGGCTCCCGCCACCGCTGCTGCGCTCACCAGCCATGAGCCCAGCTCAGGGCTTCGGGCTGAGTGGTGCTCCCCCTGTGGGAGCACACTGACCACCAGGAGTGGGGAGCAGCTCCTGCGTTAAGCATCTGCCCCCTGGTGGTCAGTGCATGTCATAGTGACCAATTGTTCTGCTGTTCGGTCAATTTGCATATTAGCCTTCTATTATATAGGATTAGGGCTTGCTATAGACTGAATGTTTGTATCTGTCTCCACCCCCACCACTAATTCATATGTTAAAAATTAATCCCCAATGTTATAATATTAAGAGGTGAGCCTTTGGAAGGTGCATGGGTCATGAGGGTGGAGCCCTCATGAATGGGATTAGTATCCTTATGAAAGAGACCTCAGAGAGCTCCCTTGCCCCATCCAACATGGGAGGACACAATCAATGACAAAACAGCCATCTAAGAACAAGGAAGCAGGCCCTCTGCTAGTGCCTTGATCTTGAACTTGCCCGCCTCCAGAATTGTGAGGAATAAATTTATGTTGTTTATAAGCCACCCAGCCTATGGTATTCTGGACTAAGACAGGCCCCTGAAAACCTGGATTCCCCTGTGCATGGTTATACATTAGTAGGTAAAATACCTGTCTCATATTGACCCAATAGAACTCCTGTTGATGTAACCTTTGAAAACCGTGAAAAAATAAAATAATAAAGGATCAAGATGACAATAATGTGGTTAGTTCACATGCCAACCATTTCAAAGCAAAATAAGTTTTTGATGTTTTAAATTATTCATCCCAGGAGATAAGTAATTAATCTGGAAAGACATGTGGATTTGAAATTCCACTGCCAAGATAAAGAACAAAGTCTCTAGACTGTTACTAGTTATATCTAGTTCTGCAGTAATATTTATCAATCATTGATACTATTCAACTTTAAAAGATGTCTATGGCTAAATTAGGCCAAGGAATAAAAGTCCTTGGATAAAAGTGGCCTTCATAGAACTAAGAAAGACATCCTTCTGATCCACTCTACACAAAATGAAACAATTTAAACTCTCTAGGGAGAATTAGTTTCTATCTGGCACAAAGTGAAGTCACCTTCTTGTTAGTGGATATAGGATACCTTTAATGATCAAGATATGTGAAGGAATTGGATAGTTCCCTGAAAAATAGGCGGGGGGGGGGGCGGTAACTTAATGCTAATGATTGGAAGCTTAATAAATAATGTTAATGCTTATGCTTAGTAAATATCTGATTGATTTTTCTTTTAAAAGGTTTTGCTATAACCATCAACACTTTCAAAAGTTCCTCTGGGAAAGCAGAAATAGTATTTCTCATGTTGAATATTTTAATAGCATGAAGAGGAAAATGAGACTAAAATAAGACATCTTTATCACCTTTTATCAGAATATCTCAAAACATGATATAGAAATTAACTTGGTAACCCTTAAATTCTAGATAATTATGCAATAATACTACTGTTGGTTAGCTGAGCAATCTGTAGCCTAGAGAGATAAACAAATGCAGAAATAAAGGTGAGGAGAAAGGGAATAGAAGCTAGAATCCCGATCACAAATTCGTAGACTAACCCATTCCAGTAAGTTTCTTCTTAAGATAAATGATTCTGTTTCTTCTGAAGAAGACATTAAAGCCCTGTTTTCAATGAACTAATATAGTCCCAAAGACAATTTAATGGTCAATCTGAGAGTCATTTGAGTGGATCTAATTATATTCCCATGGTTCTAAATATATTGCGAACTACAGATAATTTTGAAGAATTTGGTTCACAGAAAATGTACAGAACAACAAATCAATGGAGAATGTGTTTCTGGTAGAAAATTCCTACTGTGTAAAAATAGTCCTGTTCACACTTTGTATCTCCTCCAAATTCCATTTCACTCAAATTCTGGGAAATCTAAAAACGAAAAAATTCTAAAACTAGATGGATAAAATCCAAAAATTAAAAAAAAAAAATCTGGAGGGGATTTCATCCAATCATCCAATCATCTTTTATCTTTCTTGTTCTACAGACAAGTTTAAGTGACTTGTCTAAAATAGTCATTTAGCTAGAGGCAGAGCTAGAACCAAAAAACAAATCTCCATTCCTACTACCACAGGACTATCACATATCATGCTGCCTCTTCCCAAATCTATACTCATCTCCTGGAATTATAATAATAATAATAATTCTATCTAATAAAAGAGAAACATGGTAATTAGCGTACGACCGCTACCCTTCCCATTGGCTAATCAGGGCGATATGAAAATTAACTGCCAGCCAAGATGGCGGTCGGCAGCCAGGCAGCTTGAAGCGAACATGAATGAGGCTTGCTTGCTTCAGTGACGGAGAACTCCAACGTTCCCCGCCTGCCTTGCCGGCCTCTGAGCTTGCAGTTTGAAACATTGTAACAAATATAGAAGCTAAACAAAACCCCAGAAACCTGCTTTCAGCCAGCCGGGATCTCAGAGCTGGAGTTATACATTGTTTCGATTATAGAACCCAAACAAACCAGATACCTGCTTTCAGCAGCAGAGGCCTCAGAGCTGGAGCCAGAGCTAAAGCTGGCCCAGAATTAAAAAAAAAAAAAAAAAAAAAAAAAAAAAGGAGCAGTTGGGAGCTTCAGTCACCCGCCAGCCTGAAAACAGCCCTCAGCCCCTCACCCAGACTGGCCAGGCACCCCAGTGGGGACACCTACCCTAAAGGGTGTGTGAGGAGCTGCAAACAGCAATCATCCCCTCATCCAGACTGGCCAGGCACCCTGGTGGGGACCCCCACCCTGATCCAGGACACCCTTCAGGGCAAACCAGCCAGCCCCACCCATGCACCAGGCCTCTATCCTATATAATAAAAGGGTAATATCCTGGCACTGGGATCAGCGTGACAGGGGGCAGCGCCCAAACCCCCTCATCGCCCTGCGGCTCTGTGTGTGACAGGGGGCGGGGCCACAACCTCCCTATCCGCCCTGCTCTGTTCGTGACAGGGGAAGGCGCCCCAACCCCCTGATCAGCCCTGCTCTGTGCCTGATAGGGGGAGCTCCCCAACCCCCTGATCGCCCTATGGCTCTGTGTGTGACAGGGTGCGGTGCCCCAACCCCCTGATCGGCCCTGCTCTGTGTGTGACAGGGTAGAGCCATAACCTCCCCATCGGCCCTGCCCTGAGTGTGACAGTGGCGGCGCCTCAATCCCCTGATCCGCCCTGCTTTGTGTGTGACAGGGGACGGTGCCCCAACTCCCCTATTGGCCCTACTCTGTAAGTGATGGGGGCAGCTCCTCAACCCCCTGATGGGCCCTGCTCTGTGCGTGACAGGGTAAGGAGCCCCAACCCCCCCGATTGGCCCTACCCTGAGCGTGACTGAGGGTGGCATCGCAACCTCCCGATCCGCCCTGCTCTGTGCATGACAGGGGGCGGCGCTCCAACTCCCTAATTGGCCCTGCTCTGAGCCCGACCAGGGGCTGCACCTAGGGATTGGGCCTGCCCTCTGCCACCCAGGAGCAGGCCTAAGCCAGCAGGTCGTTATCTCCCGAGGGGTCCCATACTGCAAGAGGGCACAGGCTGGGCTGAGGAACCCCCCCCCCCCCCCGAGCGCACAAATTTTTGTGCACCGGGCCTCTAGTAATAATAATAATAACAAGATAAAGGGAAAAAAATCTTATAGTTGATAATCACACTGAAAAATAGTCCTAGGTCACATGAGCATAATTCCTAAGAGCCTAGATTGTTTTTTAATTCAAATGATACTCATTGTCCCAAGAGATAGATAGTAGGAATGCTATTTGGCTTTTAAGGTTAGGGATGGTGTTTGCACAGAGGTGAGAGAGAAAGCTAAATGTGGGGGAAACTACACAGAACTATATACTCAGCAACCCTATTTGAGCCATATGCTGGATGCAGAGGAAAAGGAAATGAAAAGCTTTGAAATGCAGCTGTCCCACTCCCTGCTATTTCCACTCAAACCCAACTATTTTTCCACCAGGATTCAACACATGTGCAGTGACACATGGAAACAGGGTGAGCTCATGAACCCAGGGGAATAGAGAGTCCAGCATTCCCAGTGCAGCACCCTGGAAGCACATGGCCACTCCCAACCTCCACTCCTAGGGATGGTAAATGTGACGGAAAAACCCACTTCACAGCTGAAAAGGCAAGCCAAAAAGTAACTCGGACACCTGCCATTTAGTAATTATGCCAGCAGACAGAATCGTTACTCCATCTTTTCTTCGTGTTTGTATGTTTCTGACACTGCTGTGTTAACATTTCAAACTGAATCTTTAAATAATCAGTATATGAGAACCACATTATTGGGAAGCCAGGCTCAGTAGATGACCTTAAGAGAGGTAGTCAGCTGCGTGGTTTCGGTAATTTGGTCTTGCGATATATCCTTTTTCTCCTAGGTATGAGACTCTGGTTTGAATTAAAGTGTGCAGCACGCCCTGAACTGTGAGGGTAACTGAAAGGACTTGTTTTCAGCTGGTGGCCAAAAGGCTTCCTTGTCGTTCATAGCATACAGTTTATTCATTTAATTACTTGCTCGTTTGATGAGCATTTATTGACATTCCCCACACACACCTCATGCCAAACACTGTGCTAGGTATCAAACATGACCTAGTTTCATGCCCTGTTTCTGCCAAGTATTTACCTTACAGCGGGGCATGATATTTAACCCCTCTGAGCCTCTGTTCCCTCTTAGGTTTATTATAATAACTGAATGAGAAAATATAGATGAAATAATAAATAGTGGTTTTTAAAAGACCTCTGCCCTTGAGTAGCTCAATCTGAGAATATGACAAGTACATAAAAAAATTAAAATGTAATCTGATATTTGCTACCACAGACAGGGTATGAAACAAATAATATGAGAATACAGAGAAAGGGGGTCGCTAAATCTGTCTGGAGTGGGGATGGGAGGAGGTAGTCAATAAAGCATCAAAGAGCAGGTGACCTTGAAGTATGAATAGAGGGACAGGAAGAGACATTCAGAAAAGCTAAGACTGAATCCACAGGTCCCTGGAAAGTGAGAGATCTCTCCTAGTAGCAGCAGAAAATTCACTCCTTCAGGCTGGCTGTGTTCTCAGTCTTAAAGCTGGAAGTTGCTCAGGTGTAGGCCATTTCCAGCTTTACTCCACACTATCTGGTCCTGCGGCCATTTCTTCCCACTCCTAAAATATATACTGAGGGGCCTGACCCCCCTGAGGTAGCAGATGAGTCATGGGAGGAAACAGGGAACTATTGGATAAACATGGAGGTAAAAAACAAAATAAAGGACACAAAATACTCAGGGTACCTGGGACTTAGTATGCATTCTAACAGTAGAAAACATTTTTAGTCACCAAAATATTGGAGTGGCTGTTGCTTCTAACATATAAGGATAGTAATCTATAGTCACAATGCAGTAAGTTTATCACTAATGAAGCAGTGAGCTAGAATGAAGATGGCAATTGAAAGCACCAGTGCCCTCTCCCCATTCCCCGGGCAGACATTATTAGTCAATCTTGGCAGGCTTTCCACCTCAGAATCTTGGCCCTTACTGTCCTGCCTGAAGTGGTAGCTCTGTAGAGAATATGCTAAAAAAAAATTTTTTTTTCAATGAAGAACATTCTCTTGTGCCTACAGAAAGGTCAGGATTGCAGACTCATTGGTGTTATTGAAAGAGCCGTATGCAGCTACTCACTGGTGAGTTTGCCAGCATCCGCTTGTATGTGTACTCTTGCTTCTTTCACAGCGGTGCCCTATGAGACTTGCAACCAGGGAGGCAGCAGCAGTCAGTCCCAGGCTTACACCCGATGCTTTTCTTTTTCTTCACCCAGAAAAACTCACTTTTGCTCTAAAAATATTTAATTAAATAAATAAATAAATAAATAAATATCATCTGCACAAACCTAAAGTTCAACTAGGCTACATATTTACTGTAAAATGGGGCTGAGACACAAAGTTGGATATTGAGGATTGGCTTACTCAACACCCATACCAACTCCCTTCTAGAATGCAGAAGCTGGAAAGCTAAGAAACATTACCTGGTCCTTTTACTAGTAAATGTAGGGTTTCTTTCAGATTTTGATTCAGAAAGACCCTCATGGAGAGCAAGGCAGGGTTCTGTGTCCATTTTCCTGGCAAGGTTTGTGATGGACACAGCCTTATCCCATGGTCAGCAGCATGACAGGGACTTCCTGATCCAGGGACTTGCTGGCCCTGGTGGAGGAAGGTTTGCCGCATTTCACCCCCATGTCCAGTTCTGTAATCAAGAGTCATTCCTAGAACCTCAGCCTGGAGTTTGCTTCTTCTGTTCCCTCCTCCACAATGATTTCACAAACCTCTGAATAGCCAAGTATCTTTCTGCTTAAATAGGCTAGACTCTGTTGGCTACAACTGAACTCTGACTGCTAAAGGCATGAAAACAACCTACCTTAAAACACATTTGTTGGAAGAGAAACATTTAGTAAAAATAGTTTTATCACCATGAATGTTTTAGTTAAAGTTCATATTCTTGTAGCTTCAGCTATTAGCTCTGTGAAAATGAACTCAAAATCTGTATTTCTACCTCCAACTTCTGACCCTTTCTGCCTTTTCTTATCTCAAATTGCTTCCTGGACTTCTACACTTGGATTTCCTGCCAGCACCAGGAAGTCATATAGCAATAGTTTTATTTTTCATCTTCTCTTTCATTAACCTGGTCACTTGAACTCAAAATACCAGCATAATTTGACTTTCCTCTTTCTACCTTCCCAAGTCCTGACAGTTCTTTTCCATAATCTCTCTTTTCCATTGATACTATCATCAGATTACTTCAGGCCTTTTCCAGTTCATGCTTGCACTATTATATTATTCTACTGTCTGGTTTTCCTGCTTTCAGTATCTCCCAACCCGGCTTACCCCTCAAATTTACCCTTGCTATGCAACCCAGTTAATATTCCTAAAAATCATTCTTATCTTGATACTTCCTGCTTAACATTTCCAGACTTTCAATACTTTGAATATAAAATTCAAACCACTTAACTTGACACTCAAGGCTTTGTCAATATGACTGCCCAAGATTATTTTCCACTGCTTCCCTCCTTGTATCAACACTAGAGCCAATTATAGCCAAATCAACACACT
The DNA here is from genome assembly GCF_014108235.1 of Myotis myotis. Lineage (NCBI taxonomy): Eukaryota > Metazoa > Chordata > Mammalia > Chiroptera > Vespertilionidae > Myotis > Myotis myotis. The sequence continues at coordinate 78,314,309 of NW_023416357.1, forward strand.
ATTTTGAAGAACCATGTCTTGCACACATTTCCCCTTCTTGAAGTGCCCTTATTCTCTTCTCTGCATTTCATGTAATGTTGAATGGAAAATCATAATTCTTCTCCATTCAAAGAAAAAAGAGGGGAGGAAGCAGACTCCAGAAGCTATCTGAATGACAAAAGAATTTACTAAATTAGGAAAGTAGCATTTTAGATGATTTTGATTATTTTAGTGAACTATAAGAAACATTTTATTTAGATTCTGAGAGAGCTGCAGCCTAGTGTTTGTCTTCTGGTTCTCCAGGCAGAAAATACTGTTCAAATGGGCAAAAGTCATCAAATTATCCATATTGGATAAGAAATAGTACCACTGACTTATAGAAATAACCTTTTGGGTGAATATAATTGTCAATAAGGCCAGAGCAGAACTTGGTTAACTTTAGCCAAGTGAGACATGGAGGCAGATGACTGGCAAGCCGAAACCCTCCATCTCCACCACATATTTTCTCCACTTTAGGACCTGCATCAGGAGTGCATTATTCATTTTATCAATCTCACCAGATGGCGTCAACTCTACTTGTAGAACAATAAAGCGCTTCTCTTTTCCTCCATCCTCTGCTCTTTTCGGCGGTATGCTTGCACAAATAGGAAAACTGATTCTTTTAGCTTCTTGACCCACATCACCTCTACTCTAGGCCTCCCTGCCACTGCACTTTCCCAATGGGGCTCTGGCACAGTAGACCAAGTGATGCATCTGAATTCACACTTGCTGATTATGGTTCTAGGCCCCTTTTGTGCACCTTGTTTGCTATCTATATTCCTATTACACAAAGGATGGATGTCTAAGGCTTCAAGTGTTATATTTGGTCTCCTGACAACTGTCACTTGTCAAAATCTGAACTGATCCCACAATCTTCCTATGTCAACCAACTCTTTCCCAGAGGGCTAGATGTTTCTCTTCATCCCCTCCATATTGGATTCAAAGAGCTTTAGACCAGGCAAATGCATTCTTCTCTATTCTAGTAAGATGTACCCCATCCCTAGACAAAAGTCTATTTTCCTATCATTTGCATCCATGATTTAGAGACCTAAATCCCACTCTCAGATCCCATCTTGGTCATCACTTCTTATCTTTTAAATCCTTACTGCCCAAATATGCTTTCAAATCCATTCCTTTTCCAGAAAATGGGCTCAACAAGTGTTTTTAGACTTTCCATCCCAATTGTTATACTACAAAAGGACAAGCAAAAGGCCACATCAAATCTGCATATAACCACAAACAGGGAATCACAACTTCCATTTTTTACTTCAAAGGTTAATTTTCACCCAATACCAAGGCCCTCTTTGATGAATCAGGATTGGAATCTGAAATGGAATCCTCATTCTTTGTGCCCGCTTCCCATGACTGCTTTGGTTGACAAAATGATTAGTCATACATTTTCCTGCCAAAGAAGCTGATAATTGCTCTGGAAATTACCGTTGTAGTTCATCCACCTACTCAGGAGTGGGTGTCTTGGGCCCCTTCAGAACTATAAAACACTCCTCTCTCCCATCTTGCAAACTAGACCCTGTTATGTGATCTCAGGGGGCTCTATACCTTTCCTTTATAACCCTGTTCACAGTTGTTGTCAATTATTTGAATGATTATCTGCACAGCATCAGATTTCTTAATATGGACACCTACCATCACCCTCCAATCTGCTACTTGCTTCCCAAAATATGGATCCCAGGCAATGGGTTTCATAATCATCACATAGACTACTCAATGGTCTAATGGAGAGCTAACATGTCAGCCAACAGCAAAGGCAAACAAGAATGATGATGCACTTATAGGCATGTGCTCTAAAGGCAGATGGGGTACCAGTCCACAGACTTCAGAAAGCAAATGGAGTTACCGCTCAGGCTGCAAAGTCACTGCAGAAGGTTATAAACATCCTTGCTTGTGCCAGAACCTCCTGGGCAATAGTCACAGGAGACGTCTCGGTGGAAAAGGCTGCTTGGCTTCAACTCTAATAACCTGAATAGGCTACAGGGCAATTAGCTCGGGCTGTGGCCTCCCGGGTATGCTTTTGGTCACTCTGCAACAGGCAAGGCTTCCTCATGGGGTCCAGAAAAACCCCACACCACTCAGCCATCCAGGTACCTCTCTCCCCTAGGAAGAACGAAGTTTCTTTTCTCCTGCCCCACATTTTCACCCATTAAGCAATTGTTCTCCTGACGTTTTAGAAATTTTTGGTGACTTCTTACAAACCCCTGTTGTGTTTGCTCTTAGGTTGTGAGAATCAGAGGTAGAACAGCTAATGACAAAAGAGAACTTAATTCTAATCTTAAAAGAACTTAATCCTAGGACAAAAGAGAACTTAATTCTAATCTTGATTGTTGCCTGAGGCAAGTCACATTTCTGGACCTGTTTCTTCAGCTGTTCAATAAGGGAGCCATCTGCTTCAGGGTTTAGTTTGGTTTTGTTTTTTTATCTAAGGTGGATTCTCTAGGACAATTTTTTCAAACTGGGAATTGTAACTCACTCACTAGTGGCTCATAAAAAACTGTTTTTGTAATAGAATGGGATATATCAGAGTATATTGCACAGAATAAGAGTATTGTTCTATGAAACTTTTGTTGTGTCTATGTGTGCATCTGAGTTGGATGTCGAACATATTTTTTGTTGTGGCTAGAGTAGAACATTTTAAGACTCTGCCCTACAAATATAGTGAGACAGAAAGTAAATTAGTGGTTGGCTAGGACTGGGCTAGAAATGAGAAGTGACTGTAAATGAACTTAAGATTTCTTTTTAAGGTGATGGAAAGGGTCTATAATTAGTTTGTGGTAGTGGTTATATAACTCTGTAAATACACTAAAATTCATTAAATTGTACACTGCAAATGGGTGAATTTTATGATGTTTATTACATCTCAATAAAGTTATTTAAAAATAAAACTGTTCTAGAGTGCCATGGATTTGCTTCAGGATATCTATAGATCCTGAGAAATTATATCATAAATTTTATTTTTCTAAGAGGAGTTAATAGAGCTTTTATCAGATTCTCAAATGCATCCAAGATTCACAGAACTTTTAGAACCAACTTGCTTCTAGAACTAAAATTCTATGATTCTAAAACCCTAAAGTTTATTTTAACTTTATTTCCTCAAAATTACAATTATAAATAAACTTTTGCCTCCAAAGTATTTGCAAGAATCCATTTATCTATCCAATAATCTGAGTGGATTAGGTTATGTGTGTTATAATACTTTTAAAAGGAAATTATTGTGTGAATTTGACATATTAATAGCATTATCATTATTTGATTATATGTCATTATATTTACCTGCATTTGGTCTATATACATAGGATTTTTAATCATAGCTGCCTCTATAATTCATATGCCAATTATATATTACAATGATATTTGAAAAAGAGAAACTGGGATTTTATTATTTATTTATTTATTTATTTATTTATTTATTTATTTATTTATTTATTGCCTCACCCGAGGATATTTTTTCCATTGATTTTTCAGTGAGGGTGGAAGGGAGGATGGATAGGGAGAGAGAGAGAGAGAGAAATATCAATGTGAGAGAGACACATCAATTGGTTGCCTCCCACTCGCACCCTGACTGGGGAGAGGATTGCACCTGCAACTGAGGAATGTGCCCTTGAGAGGAATAGAACCCTTCTGTCTCAGCCGAGGTTCTAACCACTGAGAAAAACTGTGTGTGGGGGGGAGGTTGGGGGTTAATGGGGGGATGTGGACACATTTATAATACCTTAACTAATTAAAAAAAAAAAAAAAAAAAAAAAACTGACCAGGGTAAGACTGGGATTTTTTAAGCAAAGTGGCCATCTGGAGGCAACAACACATTTCTGAGTAAGAGAGCTGTTTATGCAAGAGGTTGGGTTGAATTCTTGTGTATATACGTCATGAACTGTCAGCCAACTACATTTAATAGCTTAAAAGTATTCTGATGGCAAGAAACATGTCTAGTTTATCTAATAATGCTAAAAATAGGGCTTTATACACAGTAAGTATTAAAAGTTTGTTAGGTTGCATTGTAATTTTGCATTGCACACTGGTTGGTAATAAGCGAAGGACCAGATATAACCTAAGTGTCCATCAAGAGGAGACTCGTTAAATACATTGGCACCATCAAATCGTTACAGTGAGGTATGTTTATATGCGCTATTATAAAAACAATCTCCAGAATATACTATTAAGTGTAGAAAACATTTTGTAGAATATCCCCATTGAAGTAAAAAAAAATAAATAGGGAGATTTTATATATTATGTATTTCTGGAAAGATGCAGGAGTCTGTTTATGATGAGTGCCTCTAGGGAATAGAACTGAGTATTATAGGTAAACAGAGAATTGCCTTCACTGTAAACCTTTTTATCCTTTTTGGATCTTTTAATTTATAAATTCATTATTTTTTATTTAAAATCTTTTAAAAATAGTATCACAGAAAACAATTCAGTATCAGCATGAGTCAGCTCTTTCACATACCTTATCACATTTAATGCAAATGACGATTCATCATATGAATGAAGAAATTGAAGATCAAAGACCATAAACTGGTACCACCTCACACAGCTTGACAGTAACTAGCCTATCTAATACTGGACCCAAATTCTTGGGCTTCACATCCAATGACACTATTTTTTTTTTTTTTTGCAACTTCTACAGACCAAATGCATATGGAGATAAAGCCAGGGTATATTTGCCCAGCCAGCATGGCTCAGTTGGTTGAGCATCATCCCATGCACCAAGAAGTTGCTGGTTCGATTCCTAATCAGAGTACACGCCTGGGTTTCCAGCTCAATCTCAGTAAGGAGCATGCAGGAGGCAGCCCATAGACGTTTCTCTCTCATCAATGTTTCTATCTCTCCCTCTCCTTTCCTCTATCTCTAAGAAAAGAAAATCTATATATATAAAAAAAAATACTTAAAAAGCAAAGTACACTTAATGTCGTTCAGTTGGTTTAATTCTGTGTGTTCAAGGATGTCGCTTTTGCTATAGATGTTAGGTTAAGCTTTAAGTACTATGTAATATTGTCCACCTCCTTCTCCACAAACTTCCTTCTTCTAGCCCTTATAACTCTTTCCTATGAGACCCAAATTCTTCATTTAACTGACTCTTATCTCTGGCTTGACAATAGCGGAGTGCAGCTTTGTACCAACTCTTGTTTCCAGCTTATACATTATTTCTATTCCCCTGGCTGTAACAAGACCCTGAACTCCTGATCTGCCATCTTGGTTCTCCCATGCTACATTCATTGCTCCTCTCTAGTATCTTTCATTCTCTTTTTCTTCACTGAACTTTAACATTTATTTCCATTTCTTTTTTTCTAAGTACTATGTTATCTCCCCTTATCCTATACAACTGCCCATCTTCCAACCCACTCCCAAATTCCCAAATCCCCAAAATAATCTCTGCTAGAAGTTCCTTATCTTATCTTTTGCTTATCCTCCACTGAGCTTGGCTATTTTGATACCTTTTACTCCAACACAAGTATTTTGATATTTTTGTATAATATCTATTTTACAATTTTATCACACTCTTTAACAGCAACTAAACTGCACTTCTCTGACATTAAAATGATAGATAACATACCTCAAGAATACTTTTTTAACTGAACAAAACCACAACCTCATAATAGGTAGGATAGTACAGTGATTAGAAGCATGACTCTGAAATTAGTTAAATCTGGGTTTGAATATTAGTTCTGCCAATTAATAACTGTGCGATCTTGGGAAATTTCCTTACTCATATCTATTTTCCCATTTGTAAACTGGTGTTACATATGGTGGAAAAATATTTTAAAATGAGATAATAGCATGTACCTGTATAGGTTTTCTGTGGTAATTATGTAAGATAATACAAGCGAAGTTGTTGAGGTATTAGTGGGTTCAATGTAAGTGCCAAATAAATGCCCCTCCTTAGCCCTCATATCTCCATCAATTCTCTATAACCTTGCAAAAATCCATGCTCCCTTTCCCAACTCCCATTCCACCCACCTTTCATCTTCATGGAAAGCAAGAAAGTTAATTTCATCATATCACTTACATTAAGAATTTTATAGAAAAAATACCAAATGGGCATATGATATTTTTTGCTTTACCCTTTTGGCCATAAGAAAAAATCCCCTAAATCATAAAATTCTAGATTCTAATCTCAAAGAGCTAACCCAATTTGGGGGTAAGCAATGAAAATCTTCTTGTGCTGCATTAAAATTCACACACACACAAAACTCTCCGGTATTCATTTACATTAATTATAGTGGTGATTGCCTGTGGCTATGCCAGAGAATGTATTCCAGACTCAAGTTCTTTTTTTAGACAACTGCTCTGAAGATCATCAGACACCTGTCCTATTTAACAACTGGAATATTTAAGCACCCTAGTGATTTTAAAATAGCAGACAAGCCAACCACAAAGACACACTTTAAACAAAGGGGTTTTAGTATCAAAGATCATGATTTGAATTCTTTCAATGCTCTCTTAATAGAAGTATATTAAGATCCATGATAATATAAGCCTGTGACTCCAAAGTCAAAAAGAGAAAAAAAAATGAATTTTTCTGGAGACAAATGAAAAGAAAAATTTCTTCCTCACCTTCCCACTTCAATACCTTGATTGCAGTTCCTGAAATCAAATAAGGATGGATCGGTTTCCATAAAATTCCCATTGGAATGGAGAAAGAAATTTTTTTTTAAATCTAATAGGCCAAGGTATCTTTTGAGCTGGAAGGAATCTTCAGTGATTTCCCTAACCCCAGTCTAACTCCAATCCTCTTGCTTTACAGCACAGAGAAATGAGGCTCAGAGAGTAAAAGTGACAGTCCCAACATGGATTCCAAAGGCTACCAAAGGAATCATGGTAACAGTGGGATTCAACATAACATGACTTGTATTCCTCACCCAGCGCTAGCATAGGAAGCAAAACTGGTCTAAGTGAGCATGGTAACCCGTCCTCATTTGGTAGAGACTGGGTTACAAGTAAGTAAATAATCCAGCATCAGTCAAATAGATATAATGGAAACTTTCTATGGGGGGTGATTTCTGGAAGGGATTTTATCTCTAATGAAAAAAGAAAGAATGGAGAGGACTATCTTCTTCTGGTTGTGAATGCAGTAGTTTGAGGATGCAATTTCTGGAGCTACAACAGTCACATTGGAATCTTGCAATGACAAGCATTGAAGGGAGGATGGCAGAGAGGACAGGTGCAAAGAGTGGTGGTCATGGATCATATTGTTGAACTGCTGCACCCAGGAGAGGTAATTATCTTTAGACATCTTGTTGTCTGAGATAATTAAATATCTTTAATATTAAAATAGTAATCATTTGCTAGTCAAATAATATATGACTTACAGTCAAATGTATTCTTATCATCTACATGGCCAAAAAAAAAACCCTACAGTCTGTGATAATTTACTACATTTGTAACCCTAGAAAGCAGGAATTATGGCTTGTCTTGAAAACAACAATGAACCAGCACAGTCTAGAAAAGTAGTAGCCTCAGAATGTTTGTTGTGGGATTATGAATAGCATGGCCACTCTGATAGTTAAGATTGGTCATAAGTTTACCAGATGACCCAGCATTTTCACTCCTAAGAATCTACCCAAGAAAGTCACAATATATATTAACACAAATATTTGTACACAAATGTTCATGGCAACATCCTATATAATAAAAGCCTAATATGCTAAGTGTCTGATCATCCAGTCATCTGTTCAACCAATCAAAGCGTAATATGCTAATGATATGCTAAGGTCACTCAGCCACTCAGCTATGACATGCACTGACCACCAGGGGCCAGACAGTTGACCAGTTGCTATGACGTGCACTGAAAACCAGGGGGCAGAAGCTCTGACCGGTAGGTTAGCTTGCTGCTGGGGTCCAGCCAGTCGGGACTGGGTGAGATGGGCCGGACATGCCCTGGAACCCTCCCGTGGCCCCTCCACAGCTGGCCAACCTCCCGTGTTCTTCCCCGGCCCTGATAGTGCACCTGTAGGGTCCCTCAGCCTGGTCTGCATCCTCTCACAATCTGGGACCCCTTGGGGGATGTCAGAGAGCCGGTTTTAGCCTGATCCTGCAGGCCAGGCCGAGGAACCCCACTGGTGCACAAATTCATGCACCAGGCCTCTAGTTATTCATAATAGCCCCAAACTGGAAATAACCCAAGAATTCTTCAGCTGATGAACAGTTAAATAAAATGATATTTCCTTATAATGGAATCATATTCAGCAATAAAAAAAAGAACAAAATAGCCCTAGCTAGTTTGGCTCAGTGGATAGAATGTCAGCCTTTGGACTAAAGGGTCCCAGGCTTGATTCTGGTCAAGGGCACATGCCCACATTGTAGGCTCAATCCCCAGTCAGTGGTGTTCAGGAGGCAGCCAATCAATTCTCTCTCATCATTGATGTTTCTATCTCTCTCCCTCTCCCTTCCTCTCTGAAATTAATAAAAAATATTTTTTTAAAAAAGGAACAAAATACTGAACTTTCTACAATATAGATGAACCTCAGAAACAATTCCTAAATGAAAGAAGTCAGAGACTACATGTTGCATTAATCTATAATAATACAAGTGTAATATGCTAATTAGACTGGACAGCCAAACGACCTTCTGGACGTCATTCCAGACATCCTTCTGGACAAAGCTGCCATGGCAGGGGCCAAGGCAGAGGCAGTTAGGGGCAATCAGACAGGCAGGCGAGCAGTTAGGGGTGATCAGGCAGGCAGGCAAAGTGGTTAGGGGTGATTAGGCAGCCAGGCTAGTGGTTAAAGGCAATCAGGCAAGCAGGCAGAGTGGTTAGGGGTGATCAGGCAGTCAGTCAGAGGTGGTTAGGGGCAATCAGGCAGGCAGGTGATCAGGCAGGTGAGTGGTTAGGGGTGATCGGGCCTAAACTGGTAGTTGGACATCCCCCAAGGGGTCCCGGATTGCGAGAGGGTGCAGGCTGGGCTGAGGGACCCCTATACCCCCCCACCCCCGTGCACGAATTTCATGCACTGGGCCTCTAGTTCCACTTATATAAAGTGTCCAGAATGGACAAATTTATAGAAACAAAAAAAGATAAGTGATTATCTGAGTAATCAGTAATACTGGGAGTAGGACTAGGGATTTGGGGAGGAGGGATAATTGAAATGATTGAAAACTGGATTGTGAGGCCCTGACTAGGTAGCTCAGTTGGTTGGAGCATTGTCCTAATATGCCACAGCTATGGGTTAGATCCCTGGTCAGGGTACATATAAGAATCAACCAATGAATACATAAATAAGTGGAACAACAAGTTAATGTTTCTCTCTCTCACTTCCTCTCTCTCTAAAAATCAATCTATCAGTCTATCAATCTTTTTTAAAAATAAAAATGTTTTAAAAATGGATTGTGGGAAGTGTTACCCACTGTGTACATTTACTAAAAATCACTGAATTGTTCACTTTCAATGGGAAAAATTTATGGTGTGTAAATTATACCCACCACAACTGTTAAAAATCAAAATGTACACAGTTATTGAAACAAAACAAAAATGTGGAGTTATGGAAACACATAAACTCACCCAGTCAAGGATTTGACGTTAATTAAACATTAATTAATACTGCATGGCCCTAACCAGTTTTGCTCAATGGATAGAGCATTGGCCTGCAGACTGAAGGGTCCCAGGTTCAATTCCAGTCAAGGACACATGGCCAGGTTTCAGACTCAATCCCCAGTGGGGGGCCTGCAGGAAGCAGGCGATCAATGATTCTCTCTCATCATTGATCTCTCTCTCTCTCTCTCTCTCTCTCTCTCTCTCTCTCTCTGTCTCTCTCTTCCTCTCTGAAATCAATAAAATTATATTTTAAATTTTTTTAATATTGCACATTGCATCTTTATGTTGTTGCCTTCTGGTGGGTTGAGAGACATTATAGACAAATTATAACAGTTCGGTCCAAAGTGAATGAAGCAGATTAAAGAGCACCAAAAGCTCAAAGGGAGAGACAATCATTGAGAACTGGATTTTAAGGAAGATATTCTGAAGATGCAGAAACTTCAACCAGGTTTAGAAGAAAGGAAACATTTGGGGCAGAAGAGAAAACTGCTGAACATATTCTGGCAGTGAAAAAACAAATTAAGGAAGAGAAAATGCATAATGTTAAGTGTTAGGTTAGGAGTTTCCATTTTTTGTTCAGAAAGGGCGATTTACAATTACTTAGGTTTCAAATTAATATTCAGATTTTGTTAATTTAATGTTTTCTTAAACCTTTGAGATGGACATCCAAATCTTCTACTTAAAAATCTAATAATTGTTTATGTAAAACAAGAAGTTACTTTCAGATAGTCTATAATTAATATTGAATTAACTCATGTTGAACAGATTAAAATCACATAAGTAGTTCTGTTTAAATCCTTAGTAAATTACATTTTATTGCACATTTTCAATTACACACTTAATAGATTTGATTTTTTGTAAGCATTTCAAATGCCTAAATAGACACACTTACAACCCTAACAAGTAACACCTTCCTTGGTTCCTTCCTCTTACAGATTTACTAAATTATATCTATAAAAAGTGTGAATCACAACTGTTCTTAAATATTACAAAGCTGATTTTTTTATTTTTAAATATATGTTTATTGATCTCAGAGAGTAAGGGAGAGGGAGAGAGAGATAAAACATCAATGATGAGAGAGAATCATTGATCGGCTGCCTCCTCCATGCCTTCTACTGGGAATCAAGCCCACAGCCCGGGCATGTGCCCTGACTGGGACTCGAACTGTGATTTCCTGGTTCATGCAGTGACGCTCAACCACTGAGCCACACTGGCTGAGCGCAAAGCTGATTTTAAAAATTATTTAAATTCTATTATACTTTTCCACTAAAGACACATGTGTAAACCAAATACATATTTCAAACAAAAGTCACATGTGTAATCTCTCAGATTAAATAACAAATGCACATATTTTCTTAAGGATTGTGTAAAAATGTTCTTATATAAAATCATAAGTACCATAGGCTCCATTTACTTCATTGTACTCATATTTAATTCTAAACCTTCCTGAATATCAAGACATTTACTTAAATAATGGAGATTTATTGCCTGGCAGGGTGCTCAGTTGGTTGCAGCATCATCCTGTACACCAAAATGCTGCGGGTTTCATTCCCAGTTAGGGCACATACCTAGGCTGTGGGTTTGATTCCTGGTGTGGGCACATACCAGAGGCAACTGATCAATGTTTCTCCTCACATCAATGTTTCTCTCTCTCTCTCTCTCTCCCTTCTCTCTCTAAAATCAATAAAAACATACCCTCAGGTAAGGATTAAAAAAATAGGAGTGAGTTTAAAATAAATAATAATAATAATAATAATAATAATAATAATGGAGATTTTTCATCTCTGGCAGAAAGATGTTATTAAATCAAAGCCTTAGGACCTTGATACAATTGCTTCTTGTTCAGAAATTTGAGACCAGGAAGTATGTCTTGAGATCTATAGCTCCCTGATTTTGTGGGAATCACAAAAGGACTGCACCTTTTTTGTAAAAACTGTGTCAATAAGCCCATGCCACTCATCCTATCTATTTTAATTACCTAACTGGTATTGCTAGAATTCTGTACTCTCACTCTGGTTGCAATTAACTTCCTTCATGCTTTGATTTGATTCCATTAATCTCTTTACTGCCTGCTGGGATTCTGCAAACCTTCCTATTCTTTTAGTTCTGCTTGGATCTTGCATGCTTTGGTCTCGCTCTACACATAACCTACAATCTTTTTAATGACACAATTGTCTTTGCAAGAAATCTAGCCCACAGTGTCCTATTTCCTTCAACAGAGATCTTTTGCCAAGAACAAGTGCCAAAGGAGGTCTACAAAGTCATGAAACTGATGCCCATGTCATAGAAAGTTCAAGATGGAAAATAATCTACAGTGTTGAAATAGTCAGAATCAGAATGGATGTCAGGCAAAAAGTGAATTTAAGGGGGCCTAGGAAGACTTCACTGACTGGGTGAACTGGTAATAGTTGCCTGCGAGAGGAGGAGCAGAGAGGATAGCAGCTATGAGAATGTGGCCCTGAAGGAGAAATGGCTCTGTTCAAAGTCTTTGGAAAAATTCATGATGAGCCCTGGCTAGTGTGGCTCAGTTGGTTGAGCATCGTCCTATGCACTGAAAGGTTGCCAGTTCAATTCCTAGTCAGGGCACATGCCTGGGTTTCGGGTTCCATTCCTGGTAGGGGGCATGCAGGAGGCAGCCAATCAAAGTTACACTCTCACATCAATGTTTCTCTCTCTCTCTCAGTCCCTCTTCCCTCTCCCTTCCTCTCTCTCTAAAAATCAATAAAATAAGCATTATCTTCCCTTACTCAGAAAACAATGTTTTTTACAAAAGAAAATTCTTGATGATAAAATCCAGAGTAATGTCATGATGATAAAATCTAGGATAATATAATGTGGAAAATATGCAGGGCAGGTGAAAATGTTATAGATTAAAAGATTTAGAAGGAGCCTAAAGTGAACAGTGAAGATATAAAAAGCATTAGGGTTCATGGCAACGGTAAAGTGAAAAAAAGAATTTGATCCCAGCCCTAACTGGTTTGGCTCAGTGGATAGAGCATTGGCCTGTGGACTGAAGGGTCCCAGGTTTGATTCCAGTCAAGGGCATATACCTTGGTTGCAGGCACATCCATGTTTCTAACTCTCTATCCCGCTCACCTCCTCTCTGAAAAAAAATCAATAAAATATATTTTTTTAAAAAAAGAATTTGATCCCAGAGCTCTAGACATCTAGTAGAGAGAAACCCATGGCAAAAGTATCCCTGTTCAGCCCTGGCCAGTTTGCTAAGTGGTTAGAGCATTGGCCCAAGAACTGAAGGGTCTTGGATTCGATTCTGGACAAGGGCATATACCTTATTTGTAGGCTCCATCCCCAGCCCTGGTCAGGGGGCATGATGGAGGCAACCAATTGATGTGTCTCCCACTTTGATGTTTCTCTCTGTCTCTACCCCTCCCTTCCACCTCTCTAAAAATCAATGGAAAAAAATATCCTCGGGTGAGGATTAACAAAAAAAAAAAAATTTTTTTTTAAAAATCCTTGTTCAACACATTCTGGATGACACAAGGATGTCTAAGCAACAAGACAGCTGCCCCGTCATTTCCAGCAACATCTGAAACATCAAAATTTCTAATAACAAGAACTGAGAAAATACAGTCACTTTAGAGCTCTTAGTGATAATGGAATTTGACATGTGATTACTTTAAAAATAGTTTTATTGAAAATAAAGTTATGAAAAAGTGATAAAAATGACATCCATGTTCTTTCACCACATTGAATTAATCACATCCACATTAAAATTTAATTTCAGGAAGACCTATGTAATACTTTCAACAATAAAGATTTTTTAAAAATTAATTTCCAAGGTTGATTTGCATTATTTTGTATATACTTGCAAATGTTTTTTAATTAGGTGGCCTTGTTTTGAATACAAAAGCTAAAAGGCAATAGGTTAGGAAACTTTTAATTTCCCATTGAATTCCTAGCAGGAAACAGGAAGAAAAAATATTTATGCTCAACCTATTTCTATAAACACTGCATGGCTTCATCATCCCATCCTTAATTCAAGTGTACTTAGAAACAAATAAAGACAAATTTAACTCGATCTTTATTGGAGATATTGACTACATGTTTGGTGAAAATTTTAGTTCCAAACAGAGTTGCCATATTTATCAAACAAAACTACAGAATACTCAGTTAAATTTGAATTACAGAGAAACACTGCTTTTTTTTATATAAATATGTCACACAAAATTATTCATTGTTAATTTGAAATTCAAATTTAACTGGGTGTGCTGAATTTATCTGGCAATACTTGTATAGTGAGTAGAGTTTAGTGACTTGAAATCAAAGGGCCATGAACCAGGAGTGTTTATTTGATAAATAGCACTAATAAGGTTAACAATCTAATCCAAACCACTAATCTTCTTCCACTCCATATCCTTCATTCCCATCCCTTTGATATATTTTTAAATTTTAGTCTATATTCTTACACAGCCAATCAGAGAGTCAAGTGAGTAGCAACTTTGCAAAGCAGCTTGACTCTAACAGAAAATCAATCCTTTATCAGTCAGAAGACATTCTGAATTAAAATTCCTCATTTAGTTATGCCAACATTTTTAGCTAATCCTATATTTTAAAAAAGCCTAATATGTTAAGTGTCTGACCATTTGACCGTTCGACGAGTCACTATGACACGCACTGACCACCAGGGGGCAGACGCTCTGATTGATAGGTTAGCTTGCTGCTGGGGTCCAGCCGATCAGGACTGGGTAAGATGGGCCGGACACACCCTGGAACCCTCCCCCAATCCCTCCCCGGCCAGCTGGCCCCAATCAGCCCCTATCGGGACTGGGCAAGATGGGCCAGACACACCCTGGAGCTCTTCTGCGGACCCTCCCAGCCTGATTGTGCACCAGTGGGGTCCCTCAGCCTGGCCTGCACCCTCTTGCAATCTGGGAGATGTCAGAGAGCCAGTTTCAGCCCAATCCCAACAGGCCAGGCCAAGGGACCCCACCAGTGCACGAATCCATGCGCTGAGTCTCTAGTAAGAAAATAAGCAGCCTGGCTGGAGTGGCTGTAGGTTGGAGCATTGTTCCACCCTTGATACACCTCCTTCCCCAGTTTACAGAGTTCCTACAGATTGTCAAAGTGCTGGCTACCGCCCAGCTGGTATAGCTCTGTGGTTGAGCGTGGACCCATGAACCAGATGGTCATGGCTCAATTCTGGTCAGGGAACATGCCTAGGTTTCAGGCTCAATCCCCAGTAGGGGGTATGCAGGACGCAGCTGATGGATGATACTCTCTCATCGCTGATGTTTCTATCTCTTTTCCTCTCCCTTCCTCTCTCTGAAATCAATGAAAAACATCTTTTTTTAAAAAATGCTGGCTACCCACCTTTTTGCACTGGAACCTACCCATGTGGCTATGGTGACATAGGTACTATTTTTCAGTCACAAAATAAAAATAAAAAATTTAAAAAGGGTGACTCCAACAAATATTTAAGCTCTGAAAATAGAAAACAGTTCAAAATTTTGGTATCTCTAGGAAAGTTGCCCTCTGATAAGCATATACCAGGAATTCACAGCTTTAAAGGATGTTTAAGAAAAAAGATTTGGGTGTGCATATGAACAGTTAATGTCGTTTAATATGTGAGTAATCAAGCAGAAGATTTACTTATTTTTTAGAAAATTGTGTTTTATTATATTAGTTTTGTGTTACAAAGGACCTTAAAGATAAAATAATCCAACATCATCCATTACATAAATGCCTTTTCACCCATTCTTCATGTGACATAGAAATGAATTGTTCTGACAAAATTAAGACAGAATTCTTAATTTGATGACAGTATGAATAATTCAATAGTGCATTGATGCATTTATAAAGCTAGAAAAACCTTGTCTGTTGTCTGTAAAATTTCTCAGGTGAAATTGGAGAAAACCCACTCAGCAATAGAATGAACATTTAGCACTTTAATCTTAGATAATGAATTGGTTAAAGAATTTGATGGTTATTAAATAATTTGCATTCATTCTCAAATATAGCAGTGCTGTGGCAAAAAAAAATCTGACAATAGAATGTGATGCATTTGCTAACAAGTGCACAGCTAGAAATTAACATGTTAACACTACATCTTTTCAAATCTTAAATTCTCTTCTTTTTGGATAGATTCAGCAGAGTTTTTTCTTTTTTTTAATTAAATCTTTATTGTTCAGATTATTACATTTGTTCCTCTTTTTTCCCCCCATAACTCCTCTCCTCCCAGTTCCTGCCCCACCCTCCGCCCTCACTGCCCACCCACTGTCCTCATCCATAGGTGTACAATTTTTGTCCAGTCTCTTCCCGCATCTCCCACACCCCTTTCCCCCCCAAGAATAGTCAGTCCATTCCCTTTCTATGTCCCTGATTCTATTATGATCACCAGATTATGTGTTCACTTGATTCTTAGATTCACTTGTTGATAGATGCATATTTGTTGTTCATAATTAGTATCTTTACCTTTTTCTTCCTCTTCCTCTTCTTAAAGGATACCTTTCAGCATTTCATATAATCCTGGTTTGGTGGTGATGAACTCCTTTAGCTTTTCCTTATCTGTGAAGCTCTTTATCTGACCTTCAGTTCTGAATGACAGCTTTGCTGGATAAAGTAATCTTGGTTGTAGGTTCTTGGCATTCATCACTTGGAATATTTCTTGCCATTCCCTTCTGGCCTACAAAGTTTCTGTTGAGAAATCAGCTGACAGTCGTATATTCCCTTCTAGGTAACTGAGTTTCTTTCTCTTGCTGCTTTTAAGATTCTTTGTCTTTTGCTCTTGGCATTTTAATGATGATGTGTCTTGGTGTGGTCCTCTTTGGATTCCTTTTGTTTGGGGTTCTCTGCGCTTCCTGGACTTGTAAGTCTATTTCTTTCACCAGGTGGGGGAAGTTTTCTGTCATTATTTCTTCAAATAGGTTTTCAATATCTTGCTCTCTCTCATCTTCTGGCACCCCTATAATTCTGATGTTGGTACGCTTGAAGCTGTCCCAGAGGCTCCTTACACTATTTTCGTATTCTTTTTTCATTTTGCTTTTCCAGTTGGGTGTTTTTTGCTTCTTCGTATTTCGAATCTTTGACTTGATTCTTGCACTCCTCTGGTCTGCTGTTGGGTGTCTGTATAATATTCTTTATTTCAGTCAGTGTATGCTTAATTTCTAGTTGGTTCTTTTTTTTTTTAATTAAATCTTTATTGTTCAGATTATTACATTTGTTCCTCTTTTCCCCCCCCCATAACTCCCCTCCTCCCATTTCCCGCCCCACCCTCCGCCCTCACTCCCCACCCACTGTCCTCATCCATAGGTGCACGATTTTTGTCCAGTCTCTTCCCGCATCTCCCACACCCCTTTCCCCCCCAAGAATAGTCAGTCCATTCCCTTTCTATGTCCCTGATTCTATTATAGTCACCAGTTCATTCTGTTCATCAGATTATTTATTCACTTGATTCTTAGATTCACTTGTTGATAGATGCATATTTGTTGTTCATAATTTGTATCTTTACCTTTTTCTTCCTCTTCCTCTTCTTAAAGGATACCTTTCAGCATTTCATATAATCCTGGTTTGGTGGTGATGAACTCCTTTAGCTTTTCCTTATCTGTGAAGCTCTTTATCTGACCTTCAGTTGTGAATGACAGCTTTGCTGGATAAAGTAATCTTGGTTGTAGGTTCTTGGCATTCATCACTTTGAATATTTCTTGCCACTCCCTTCTGGCCTGCAAAGTTTCTGTTGAGAAATCAGCTGACAGTCGTATGGGTATTCCCTTCTAGGTAACTGAGTTTCTTTCTCTTGCTGTTTTTAAGATTCTCTCTTTATCTTTTGCTCTTGGCATTTTAATGATGATGTGTCTTGGTGTGGTCCTCTTTGGATTCCTTTTGTTTGGGGTTCTCCGCGCTTCTTGGACCTGTAAGTCCATTTCTTTCACCAGGTGGGGGAAGTTTTCTGTCATTATTTCTTCAAATAGGTTTTCAATATCTTGCTCTCTCTCATCTTCTGGCACCCCTATAATTCTGATGTTGGTACGCTTGAAGCTGTCCCAGAGGCTCCTTACACTATCCTCGCATTTTTGGATTCTTTTTTCATTTTCCTTTTCCAGTTCGGTGTTTTTTGCTTCCTCGCATTTCAAATCATTGACTTGATTCTTGCGCTCCTCTGGTCTGCTGTCGGGAGTCTGTATAATATTCATTATTTCAGTCCGTGTATGCTTAATTTCTAGTTGGTTCCCCAATATAACATCGAGGTTCTCATTAGTTTTCTTGTAGATCTCATTAAGTTTATCGGCGGCTTCTAAACAGTTCTTGAGAGACCTTAAAAGTGTGGTTCTGAACTCTATATCTTCCATTGACAATTTTGTCCTGTTTCTTTGTCTCCGCATTTTGTTATGCTTCCTTGGTGCACCCCCTAGTGGTCTTTGTGCGCAGTCTTATAGTTAAACCTTAATTGTTGTAGCTAATACCAGGGAGGGTTTGACCTCCAGGCCAAGTGGCTATGAGAATCAGCTGTGTCTGCAGTGAGAGAACTTCTGTCCTCTAGGGAGGTGCTAATCTAGCCTTTGCCTGAGGCAATCCGGCAAATGCCTCTGTGCAGGTTTTGGGCGGGGCGGGTCACACAGGATCAACAGGGTGGGCCAGAGAGAGCAGTTATGGCGGCTCTCAGTCCTGTCCCCAGGGGCTCTGCCTCTCTGAGTCCCAGCACCCGCTGCAAACCTCGGAGAGAAAGCTGCACTCGCTCTGACCAAAGCCAGACAGTTCTGCTTCTCCCATTTGAGTCTGGGTCCCTAAAGACTCGCCTGTATCTGGAGCTCAGAGTCTGCGACTCCCTCCCGATTGAAAACGCCAACCGCGCCCTCCGCCGCCAGCCCGCTCCGCGCACTCCGCACCTCAGAATTTGACTTCAGCACTGCGCCTCCTCTGAGTGTCCGTATGTGTTTCTCTTTCCTCCTAGTTGTAGGACTTCCACTCAGCCAGCGTTCCTGTGGTTCTGGGTGATGTCCGTTCCGTTTTTTAGTTTCACTTTTGAAGTAGTTGTTCAAGGCAGCAAACTCCGGCGTTAACCTATGCCGCCATCTTGGTTCTCTAGTTGGTTCTTTATCACAACATTGAGGGTCTCATTAGATTTCTTGAGGATCTCACTACATTTATCGGCAGTTTCTAGAAAATTATTGAAAGACCTTAAAATTGCGGTTTTTAGCTCTATATCCTCCATTTCTGTCATGTTTCTTTGTCTCCACATTTTTTACCCTTTCTTGGTGCACCCCCTTGTGGTCTTTGTGCGCAGTCTTGTTGTAGTTAAGCCTTGATTGTTGTTGGCAATACTGGGGGTGATTTGACCTCCAGGCCAACTGGCTATGAGAGTCAGCTGTGTTTGCAGTGGGAGAGCTTCTGTGCTGGATCTCCAGCAGAGTTTTTTAAAGAAAAGGCCCCCAAACTTGACTTCTCTCAAACTACTTCTCCAAGGACAGGTGATTAATTCGTGACCCTTTCTAACTTTGTGTGACTTTTGCACATAAAAGATGATATTTACCAGTTGAGAGTATATACTTTTCATGTACATCTGGGAATTATTTAAACAAAACACAGTTAGTGTTGGTTAAAGAAGGCATGCTTTGAACAATGTTTTGCCAACACATTTGGGTTTTTTGCTTACCTAACTTTCCTTTCTTGTTTTCATTTCTCAACATCACAAAGATTTTTAGTTTATTCTAGAGGATTCATCATTGCTCAACTTATCATTAGAAGCTAAGCATGACTCAGAATATCCTCAAATTTTAGCCCTCTAGCGCTTCTGGTTACCTAAAGTTTACCTATCCCTGATGTCTATATCAGTCAGCTAAAGTCAGCTAAACTGTGATCCTACATTGCAATGATTTTCCTCAGAAAAGTGAATACAGCTATTGGGTAGTCAGCCTGAAGCATTTGCCTTCTATAATAATAAAAGCATAATGTGCTAATTAGACCGGATGTCATTCTGGACCAAGCCGGGTCTGCGAGGAAGCCTGGGCCCAGGGTGCCAGAGGGAAGCCAGGGGAAGGAAGGCCTACTCTTGCATGAATTTCATACATCGGGCTTCTAGTTTGCATATAAATCAGGTGCTTCTTAAACTTCAGCTCATCCTTTTCTTATCTGTATTCATTCAGCAGCTGCTGAAACTGTACTATATCTTCCAAAGTATTTGGCATTTTCTCTGCAGAACTGTAAAGTTAATACAAATCAGCCAAATGGTTTTAGAAGCGGCAATAAAGGTCCTGAGGCAAAGTCAATGAATGATATGGTTGCTGATGCATGATTCTGACTTAGGTCAGCTTTTAGGTAATTGCTCTCATTTGAAGATCAAGGATGAATCCATGTGAACTGATGCTTTTATTTGGGTGAAATCTGTAATAATTTGAACCTGCAGATGTTAACTGCATTTATTATACAACATGAGCATCAGCACCTTCTAGAAACAACGGATGAATGCTCTGCAGCTAAAACCGACCAAGAGAGAAATTCCGTGGGTAGACAGACTGCATTGATTCCATGGGCCCTCAGGATTTTGCATTCCCTTGAGATATCTGTCTGGCGGTCAGCTGGTGGAGGAAAGGTCAGAGTGACCTGCACCATTAATAAATAACAAAGAGGCACAATGGGCGGCTGGGGTGGGGGGAGAGGAGAGACTTCATAGTGGGAATAAGAAGAGGAGAGAGTTCTGAGAAAATAAATTAATGGCTTCTGAATTAAAAAAAATAACACTGGGCGCTATGGGAATAGCTCATGTCCAAACTTGGAGTTATGATGAAATGTGACTCATCCTTGGAATGGTTTTATTTCTATAACTTCTGATAATCTAAATAAAGATCTCCTATAATTCCAAATTTCTTCTCCAAAAGTTAAAGTATCAGTAAAATCAGAGGATATACTAATAGAATTTGTAAAACAAAATGAATATTTTATTCAGCAGTGGACAAAAGTATATCTACAGTTGTGGGTACATGAAAGAGTTTATTCTTGTATTATTTATTGATTATTGTATTATTTATTTGTAAACCTACTTTTGCCAACCCTTCTATATTATTTTGGCATTGAATTTTCAGACTTTCTCATTATTTAGTTTACTCCAAGCGTAACTTTGGGCTATAATTGGTGGATCTATATCTAAATTATCATTAAGTATAAACATACACAATCTACGCATTTCAGAAAGATGATATGAGTAGTTAGTATTTTTTAAAAAACATCAATGAAAATCTACTTCTAATTCCCACTTAAATTACCCTACAAATGCTACCATTTCAAAGGTTTATAGTTTTTAAAGCGAAAAACAGGGACATTTATACAAGTTCAGTATACCAACTAAAGAAAGAAGTCATTTTAAATGTTTGTTTAAATTTTAACTTTAGCATATGGTAATTTAGAGAAAAATTTTTAGAGATCTTTTAGTCTAATTCCCTTCATGGTACAGGCAAGGCAACGATACCCACTAACACCCCAGGCACCCAGGTTCACTCTGAGAATCAAGGCCAAAGTCAGAAAGTGAATCCAGGCCTCCTAATTCCTTTCCTTGCATTACACTTCACTAGAAAAATACTTTTTTAAAATCAGTGAACACTATAATGCTAAGATATTGTCAGAAATGCTCCATTGGTAATATTGTGTTTTATCCCTCTCAGTGTTCAGTATAAGTGGACTATAATTAAAATTAGACAGTAGACGCAAAGAGGAAACATATGCTGGTACAGTTACCATATTTTGATAATGTGTTTGTCAAACTTAGGGGGAAAACTCTGCGATTCAGCTGCCCAGATATAAGTTATATTTAAAGAGTGGTATTCTGGGAGAGTTTTGCAAACAAGAGAAAAATTAGGATCAGTTTCACTGTTAGTATAGCAGTAGGAGGAAGAGAAGAAATTCATCATCTTTTTTTTTTTTTTTTTTAGTGAAAGGAGATGACTAACATTCAACACTTTGCATACACCACTACAAGAAATTACAGATATTTTAACATTTCTTTCTTTTTTAAAAAAAATTTATTTCATAGAGAGAAACATTAATTTGTTGTTCCACTTATTTGTGCATTCATTTGTTGATTCCTGCATGTGCCAGGCCAGGGATTGAACCTACAACCTTGAGGTATCGGGAGGATGCTCTAACCAACTAACTACCTGACAGGGCTTTTCACATTCATTTCTTTTCTCATGTCCAAGAGAAATAAGAATTGCTGAGGCATATTAGATGGTGACTGGGCATAGATGACTGAATGCAGTGATGTCTGTCTTATGGTTTTCAGACTTGATTAAAGTGACAGGTGGAATAAATGTGTGTAGTAGTTGATAGCCTTCTAAATTTGATAAAGAAAACTATAATTACAGCCAATCTTACCAGATGCTCTAAACAAAATATTTAGAGCATGCAGTGGAGACATTGTTGTCCTATTTATGACCTGTAAAACAGCTTAGAAATTATAGCTTAGCTGTATGCCTTGATACGATTAAATATATATTTAGCTGCCTACCTAAGGTTCACATGACAGAAATAAAAATGTAAGCCAGTGTTTTCTTTTCTTTTTTTTTAGTTTCTCTAAGAATTACTTACATTTGAAGTCAGATGCATTTTTTTAAGCAATGCCTATGAGAAAGAAATGAGAATAAAAGATACTATACTTTTTCTCAAAAGAGGACTTCTAAATTTTAACTAGGTCTAATATTTAGGGGACTTATGTAAGTCTGTGTCAGAAAGAGATTTGGAGAGACTATAATAAAAAACTGTAGCTGTTTATCCTGTTTAAAATATAATCATAATTTAAATCTTTTACTTAGATTTTGTCACTCTTTATTATCTTCACATTTTTCCTTAAATTTTCCCTAATAGCACAAATCTCTCTTCCCATGACTTGAGTCCAATTTTCATTTTCCACCTTCAACAGAGATAGAACCATTGAGTGGGGCCTATCATACAGAAAAGCAATGACTAGTTTACAAATGTTTTATACTGTTAAGGAGGGCTTAGAAATACGTGGCTTCTATTGAAATTGGGTATGCTAGCGAAAGTTCAGGGCTTTCACTCTGATTACAGACTGAGGTATAGTTTCCTCTCCTGGTCCTCTATTTTTGTTGTACCTAATGACAAAGAACTCACTTTATCCAATGAGAGGCAGGTAGGTGGTGGGATGTGGGGTAAGAGAGGTTCATTTTTCTCAAATGAGAAATTCCAGAGGTAGTCATACATAACTGCTACTTAGATCCCATTATCGAGTATTGAATTAGTTGGCCATACCCAGCTGTAAGGAAGGGTACAAAAATGCAGCCTTCATGTAGGGTAGCCATGTGCCCAGATAAATACAAAGTGGAAAAGAGGTGGAAAATGGATTTAGGGGAAGAACCAGCAGTCTCTTCCACATTCCACACCACACATTCTAACATTGTATTAATAATCAAATCAATTGTGCCTAGGATTCATCTTGGGAATTTCTTTAATCTTTAGTTGGACCTTTATCCAAAGTAACATTATTCATGGTTCAAACTACTCCATTGTACTTCATGCAGAGAAAGGATAAATTGGCACCAAGGTCAATATAGAAAAAAACATAAAATTTATAAGCATTAGGTTACCTAGAATTTACAATAAGACATGCTCATCATATATTTTAAAATTGAAAAATACTTACATAAATAGGTCTCACTATAGGGAAATGTTTTATTTAAATTAATTTACTTTCTATTAAGTGTTTGGCACTGATCTTTTTTCTAGTTACTTGCTGCAGGTTCTCAAAATAATATAAAGTGTTACATAAAGGGACAGGATTTAATCACAAAACTTAGCTTTGTTTGGGAATTCTATTATCATGCCAGAGGATTTCAAGGTGCTTCACAAAAGATGTACAATTACTTACCGACAGTAATGCAATCTGTGGTCCCAAGATAAGGATTGAAAGCAGGAGGAAGCAAGTGAGTCATTACAACTATTGGCTTCTATTTTTGATAAGATTATAAAGTAATTGCCTGCCTTCAGTCTTAGCTGCTTCCTATGTGAATATGCACAAAGAATGTAGGTGTGGTAAATAAAACAAAAGAAGCTATTTCAATACATTTTTATAACATCTTGCGCATTCTTTTAAACTGAGTTCATTGAAGACAATATGATCTTTAAAAAAATTATATTACATTGAAAATCAAAATAAATTTAAAAAGAGAGTTCTTCCTATTCTCGCTAAAATAAGGTCCCGATTTAGTGTCCTCTAAATTCCTATTTACTTGTGTTCTATGTAATATGATTTTAATTACCTACATGGAATCTTTCACTGTTTAAATGTGTGGGCTTTTTTTTTTTTTTTTTACCTTTTTGGCCAGGACTATTGGGTATACAATCACTAACACTTCTAGGTTTCTGGGTTTTGTGTAAGAGTTGAAGAAAAATTAAATAAGGATAAATTTTTTTCTTAAATAATTATATGCTTTTCTGACTTACTATAGCCTTAAGCAGAGAGTCATTCTCAGGTCCCCATTCTTCCGGTGGGTTCACAGCTTTGTCACTAATGCCTTGGCCTTCCTGGTCTTTGTTCACTTTTAGCTTTGTGCCTCTGATAAGGATACACAAAAACCTGAAGAAATGCCTTGAAAAGATGACTAATGGTCAGAACGGTAAAAACAAATCTGGGATTTCCAGTGGGGATTTTCTATGATGAGTTTAATTTTATTTCAAATTAAAGATCACTAGCAGCACCTAGCAAATAAATCTAACAGTGAGGGTTGATACAAATCACAGGTGCTTGGGGATGGAGAACACACAGTACAGTGTACAGGTGGTATGTTCTAGAATCGTGCACCTGAAACCTGGAGAATTTTGTTAACCAGTATATTGCCCCAATAAATTAAATAAAAAGGGAAAACAATAGTTCTACCAACATTAGCTCTTTAAAAAAAAAAAAAACTAAAAACCAGAAATCATAAGTACTATACTGCTAAATGTTTATACTCAAGTGTTCAACACATTTTTAGTGTTAATAACAGTATTGGTCGCTAATATTTATTGAATTTATCGAACATTTACTATATATAGACACTGTTCTATGTACAGTATATATTTTCTTATTAAATGCTCAAAAAAATCTACAAGGAAGAAATCATTCTCTTTTCAGTGTTACTATTAAGGTAACTGGACCACAAGGAGGTCAAGAATTTGCCCAAGTTCAAACAGTGAGGATGTTGCAGATGGGAGCTGCCTACAAAAACAATCTTAATACAGAACCCACACTCTTGCTCTTGACACTAATTCATCTTCCTCCTTTGTTCATGACCTAAGTCAGAGTTGGAAAAACATGTTTTTCTTAAAAGTAAAATTGAAGATATCTGGGAACCATTTGTAAGTTTTGTGGCTCTATTTAGACAGTATTTGGGTTGCTGCTTCCTTCTCTGACAACTATTCTCCACTCTCCTTCCTTCCATATGGCTATAGTGGGAGCACCAATTTGATCCTGTCTTCTAGACAACCATTTGTTGGGCACCTGACTCAAGATGAGCCCCCAAGACCTTTTCCAGAATATGGAGAGTTGGTTGAGGTTCCAGTTTTAGCCTGGCCATCTTACTGAAGAGCAAACATGGAAACTAGGAAGCTGGTAGCATGGCCATTTTCTACCACATGGACCAGGTAAGAGAGAAAACTGGCATCAGTGAAAGAAAAATAAAGCAAAATTTTACAGAAAAGCAGAGATGACTTCCTGGGTTTACTGTAGTAGATAGATTGCTAAACTGGCCGCAGTTCTCCACTCCCCTTCCTGGATACAACCCCCTTCACAGGATGACTTTGCAATTCTTCCCATCAAGAGGCAGAGCCTAGTAGTACCTCATGTCTTGAATCTGGGCTGGACTTGTGACTTGGTGAAAGTGACAGAGTGCCAGTTTCAAGCCTGGATCGCCAAAAGCCCTGTGTGTTTGCACTTTTTGTCTTTGACCCATTCAGTCCTTGAGGACATATTTGGCTAGTATGCTGGAAGGAGAAGAAAGATAAGATGCCCCATCCAAGGCCATCCTAAACAACCAGCTTCTAACTAACACAGCAGCTGACCAAAGAGACATTAAAAAACCCAGGCCATCCAAGCCCAGCCTAAATGAACAGAACTACCCAACCAAGCCATAGTCTCATGACTGTGACCATACCTCTACGTCTCAGGTTGTTATTATACAACGTTAAGTCTCGGTTAGTTATGCAGCATTAGCTCACTGACACACTTCCCTGCCATGTTTCCATCCATGGTTCTGGAGGCCCTGATGTATCCCAGCACTGATGTTCCATGGCTCACACTTATAGTCTTATAATACACCTTTTAATTTGTCTTGTTTCCTCAATTGAGGTGAGTTGTTTTTTTTAATTTGCAACTGAAGGAATCTTTTTTTATTATTATAATTTTTGTTGTTGTTAATTCTCATCTGAGGATATTTTCCATTAATTTTTAGAGTGGAAGGGAGGGAGGGGGAGAGAGAGAGAGAGAAAGAGAGAGAGAGAAACATCAATGTGAGAGAGACCAGGGCCAGGCTTTGATCCTGCATTGAGTCTGCAACTGAGGTACTGAACTTGGCAAACTTCAGTCCACAGGCCAATGCTCTATCCACTGAGCCAAACCTGCTAGGGCCAAAGGAATCTTAACTATGTTTTTTTCTGGGATCTAAGAATAGCAGGGACAACATCTTACTCTTATATAGACTTCCATAAGAAGTACCCAAGTATGTGATAGGGTGGCTCAGGATACTGGGGAGGGGAAAAAAGGGATCTGTTAATCAGCTTCTAGTCAAGAAAACAAAAACCAAGTTAAATATTCCAATTAGAGAAAATTCAATTCAAGCAACTGGTTATAAAAGTACTGGGAGAGAGAAAATAGGGAATTAGGGGAGGTGGAGGGTGAAAAGCAAGAAGAATATGCCCAAGTGATAGAAACTGCCAGTGCTCCTGAGCTGGGGTTCCCCAGCCTGGACCTCCCACTCAGGGCACCGAGTGAGATCCTACTGCTGGCAGCTCCAGACCTGCTGATGAGGTGCTGCCTCTCCCAGGAATGGAATTATGGCAACACAGTTACAGCAGTAAATTTCATCCTTGCTGCCCGAGACACTCAGAAACTGGAAGGCATAGGTGAATCCCTCTTCCTCACTTTAGTCAGTGCCTCCCATTAGCCACCCTAACCTAAAGCCTGCTGGCAAGGAACCCCAGGAAATGCTAGGTGCAGACTTTCAGCCCTCTGGAATATTAAAGGAACAAGAAGAGCAGCAGGCGCAGAGCAGCAAGCAAACACATGACCAGTACAGAGGAGTTAGCAATAAGCTTTAAGGCAAGTTTCTTGGAGGGCTGCTAAAGGATCCTCATGGTCAAAATAAGGTAAAAAGAAGCTGAGGTACCGCCATTCAAACTCTCACAGAACTAGACAAGGAGCATGTCCACATCGCATCTACCCACGGTTAGACGTGTGGGCTGCACAGTGTCCGGGACTCTTGACAGAATCCTATAACAGGGGAAAGGAAATCTGACAAAAGGATGGCAATGAATTTTTCTGTAACCCAGGAAAGGAGAAATCAAGATGATTACATTTTATTAGGAGAAATAAAACAATGAGACATTTGTTACAACCAGAGCATTCAAATGAGAATCACACACACTAAAGAATTGTGGGATTCAAAGAAGCCTCATCATTCCACCTACCATGGGATGAGGAAGGAAAGTGGGAGAGTTAATGACATGCCCATGGATTGCACAGATGTTACAAAGCCAAGTGAATGACTTCTGAACTAGCCTTCCCAATGGACCATGCATTAGAAATAGATATGCCATGAGCTCCACTCTGAATGTTTCAATGTATTTGAGGCCAGTTTTCTACCTTTGTGTTGTTGGTGGTAATGTTGGCAGTTTTTTAAAATTATATGATATAGGAATATATTCTCATTGCAACAATAAAAATATACATGTGTAGATATATCTATTTAAAAAATAAAAATAATAAATGTGTGTGTGTGTGTGTGTGTGTGTGTGTGTGTGTGTGTGTGTGTCTGCCTGGCCACCATGGCTCAGTTGTTGAATGTTGACCTATGAACCAGGAGGTCACGGTTTGATTCCCGTCAGGGCACATGCCCAGGTTGTGGACTTGATCCCCAGTGGGGGCCATGCAGGAGGCGGCTGATCAATTATTCTCTCTCATCATTGATGTTTCTATGTCTCTTTCTCCCTTCCTCTCTGAAATCAATAAAAATATATTTAAAAAGTAGAGGCCCAGTGCACAAAATTTGTGCACGGGTAGGGTTCCTAGGCCTGGCTGGCGATCAAGGCAGATCTGTGAGGCGACTGGAAGGGCGATCAGGGCCCCTGCTCGCACCTGCCTTGGCCTGGCGCCGCCCGCTCACCTGCTCCACCATCCTACCGTGGTCCCACTCTCTTCGGGGCCCATCAGTGCTGGCAGTGACTCCACTGCCTCCTGCTGCCAGCACTACATCACTGACACCCACCTGTTCCATGCTTCCCCCTGGTGGTCAGCACATATCTAACTCCCTGTCAGTCAAAATCCTGCATGTGGGGACAATTTGCATATTAGCCTTTTATTATTAAAACTAGATGCACTGGGGGGTGGGGTCCCTCAGCCCTGCCTGCACCCTCTTGCAGTCCGGGACCCCTCGTTCCTTACCGCCCGCCTGCAGCGGAGATGGCGGGAGAGGCTCCCGCTACTGCTGCTGCACCCACCAACTATAAGCCAGGCTCAGGGCTTCTGGCCAAGTGACACTCCCCCTATGGAAGCACACTGACCACCAGGGGGCAGCTTCTGTGTTGAGCATCTGCTCCCTGGTGGTCAGTGTGCATCATAGCGACCAGTCGTTCAGCCATTCAATTTGCATATTGACCTTTTACTATATAGGATATGTGTGTGTGCGTGTGTGTGTGTGTCTAAAGCATGAAAATGCAATCCCTCGTTGCCACTCCCACCCATCGTTAAGACCCTCTTCAGCAGAGTCAGTGTAGGAACTGAGATGTTAATCAAGGAACAAGAACATTGAACTTGTATCTTTATTGAAACTTGGCCAACTGAAACCTGGATGAAGAAGATAATAGCCTACAAAACTGTCAAAGGAGTGAACTGGTTTTTATTGTTTGTTTGTTTTGCAGTATTGAATCTTCTTTCAGGGCAAACCACTACTTAGATCTGAAAATCCTGAATAGGCCATTATGTCAGTATTAAACGAATCCCTCATCTGAATAGAAGGTGTTTGAAATGATGAGCCCCCCAAATCTTCATGTTTTAGTACGAAGAGGTTCACACAGGAGGCTTACACACACATGGTATTTACAGTGTGACAGGTATTATCCTATTTGAGAAATGTTTTGTTTTATACTTCTGATTTGAGATCTCACTATTCTAAAAATGGCACTTGTTCTTATAAATAAAATGTGTATACTTGTTTGCAGGCCTGCTGAGCTCTGAGGAATAGGAAAAGCTGTTTGCTCTGGTTTTCTTTAGAGTCATGGCACATGTCAGTGCTGCTTTGAGGTGATGGGCAGCCTTCTGAGCACTGTGAGATGGGAGGTCCCTTCACACAGGCAAGGGGCGCCATGAGTAATGGTGGTGGTGAGGCACCTTCAGGGACCATTCTAGTCAGTGAACACGGACCCAGGGGAGCCAGCCGGCAGGGAGGAAAGAAGGTGCTAGATACCTCCTGGAGATCAGAACAGGTGATTGCACCACAATTAGATATATCAATACAGGCCCAGTTTTTAATCATAGATTTTTAAAGCTTACAAACCGCATTAACAGTTTATATAAATATATACTCTTCCCAAATTTGTTTAGTTTTTGTTTTTTGAAGGATATACACCAACATAACATGAGTAAGGGTGCTTACAAATTCTTTGTTACTTTTGCATTTGTGTATTTTCTATTATTTCAGCAATGTACCTGTACTAGTTGTATACTTAAAAAAAAACAAAGCTAAGCCCTAGCCAGTTTGGCTCAGTGGATAGAGTGTTGGCCTGCGGACCCAAAGGGTCCCCTGTTCGATTCCAGTCAAGGGCATGTCGGTTGGAGGCTCCTCCCCAGCCAGCCCCATGCAACCAATCAATGTGTTTCTCTCACACCCATATTCCTCTCTATCTTTTCCTCTTCCTTCCACACTCTCTAAAATCATTGGAAAAATATCCTCCAGTGGGGATTAAAAAAGAAAACACAGTGCCCTGAACTCAATAATTATTTGTTGATTGAATCAATAAATGAATGAATGATGGCCTAGACTAGAGACATTTAATCAACCTGCTTTAAAAAAAATAATCACAACATATATATAATTTAGGGTTTATATCATTGGTAAAAATGTGAAAACCTCCTGGTTCCCAATCCCTAAATTTTAGGAATATTTGAAGAAAACTTGTACATGCAGACTGTAAAAACACAATTGATTTATAACATTATTCTGAGTATAAAAAAAAATAGAAGGAAACCAGAGCTCTAGAGATCCAAATATAAATCAAGTGGGGTTCTTTTTGTTTTGTTTTTTAAATATATATTTATTGATTTCAGAGAGGAAGGGAAAGGGAGAGAGAGATAGAAACATCAATGAGGAGAATCATTAATTGGCTGCTTCCTGCACATCCCCTACTTGGGATCAAGCCCACAATCCCGAGCATGTGCCCTGACCGGGAATCGAACCGTGACCTCCTGGTTCATAAGTCGATGCTCAACCACTGAGCCACGCCAGCCGGGCTATAAATCAAGTTTTGAGGGTAATTTTTAAGATCTGACAACAGTGTATGTGGTAGCCAATCTCCAAGGTGACCCCGCAGTGATTCCTACCTCCTGGTGTTCATGTCTTATGTAACATAACCCATTATGTTAGGGTTAGCTTCGCATAGCCAATAGTAAATGGCAGAAGGGATGGATTGCTAGTTCCAAGATTAAGTCACAAAAGACAGTGCAGTTTCTATGTCCCTTCCCTACAAATTCCTTCTCTTTAGATAATTTGCTCCTGAGTAAATGAGCTGCCATGGCATGAGCAGCCCTATGGAGAGGCCTATGTAGTAAAGAAATGAGGCCTCCTGACAGTTACACCTGTCAGCTGAGAAGCAGACGCCCCAGTTAAATGAAGCCTGCAGATGACTGCAGCCCCTGCTGAGACTCTGAGCCAGAGCCACCCGGCTAAGCTCCTCCTGGCTTCCTGTGTGTACTAATAAACATTGGTGTTGAAAGCTACTAAACCTTGGGGTAATTTGTTATGTAGCAATAGATAACTAATATAGTAGAGAATAGAAGTGAAAAATATGTAGAGATCCCAGACTTATGCAACATTATAGGCTTCTCTAGAAAACATAGAACTGATGAAATTCTATAATTCCTAGTTTGCCTTGGGCCTTCCATCCTATTAATTCCTTCCTCTCCAAAAGTTTTCAACACACCTGACTGGAAAATTTCACTCTCCTGTGGAAAAATATTTTTAATTGCAGAATAAAAGTCTAAAGAAGATTTAGATTTATTTTAAGTTGCTCATGACTTTACTCTAAATATTAATGTTCTATTCTTAAATAGTAGATGTATTTTTCTTATAACTACTACGAAATTCATTATGTGAGAAACATGGTTTTATGTATATTAAAGTGTTTAATCTAGAAGAGAACAGTTGATAAATTTTAATTCCATCATAGGATTTTCTTACTTTTATGATTGTGACAATAGATAATTTTCTAGTTGAGTCACCTAAGGATGACTGTTTCTGGTATCTCCTCTGTAGATGCAGGACTAAAAAACCTCTGAAGGTGTTGCAACCTACTGTCAGATTAAATGAATTCACTCTTAGAAAAAGCTATTCTTTTTTATTTTTATTTTTATTTTTCCTGTTCATCAGATTATTTATTCACTTGATTCTTAGATTCACTTGATGATAGATGCATATTTGTTGTTCATAATTAGTATCTTTACCTTTTTCTTCTTCTTCCTCTTCTTAAAGGATACCTTTCAGCATTTCATATAATACTGGTTTGGTGGTGATGAACTCCTTTAGCTTTTCCTTATCTGTGAAGCTCTTTATCTGACCTTCAATTCTGAATGATAGCTTTGCTGGATAAAGTAATCTTGGTTGTAGGTTCTTGGCATTCATCACTTTGAATATTTCTTGCCACTCCCTTCTGGCCTGCAAAGTTTCTGTTGAGAAATCAGCTGACAGTCGTATGGGTATTCCCTTCTAGGTAACTGAGTTTCTTTCTCTTGCTGCTTTTAAGATTCTCTCTTTGTCTTTTGCTCTTGGCATTTTAATGATGATGTGTCTTGGTGTGGTCCTCTTTGGATTCCTTTTGTTTGGGGTTCTCTGCGCTTCCTGGACTTGTAAGTCTATTTCTTTCACCAGGTGGGGGAAGTTTTCTGTCATTATTTCTTCAAATAGGTTTTCAATATCTTGCTCTCTCTCATCTTCTGGCACCCCTATAATTCTGATGTTGGTACACTTGAAGCTGTCCCAGAGGCTCCTTACACTATCTTCGTATTTTCAGATTCTTTTTTCATTTTGCTTTTCTGGTTGGGTGTTTTTTGCTTCTTCACATTTCACATCTTTGCCTTGATTCTTGCACTCTTCTGGTCTGCTGTTGGGATTCTGTATAATATTCATTATTTCAGTCCGTGTATGCTTAATTTCTAGTTGGTTCTTTATCACAACATCGAGGGTCTCATTAGATTTCTTGAGGATCTCAATAACTTTATCGGAGGCTTCTAGACAGTTCTTGAGAGACCTTAAAGGTGTGGTTCTGAACTCAATATCCTCCATTGACAGTTTTGTCCTGTTTCTTTGTCTCCGCATTTTTTATGCTTTCTTGGTGCACCCTCTAGTGGTCTTTGTGCGCAGTCTTGTTGTAGTTAAGCCTTGATTGTTGTAGTTAATACTAGGGGGATTTGACCTCCAGGCCAACTGGCTGTCGAAAAAGCTATTCTTATTAAAGGGAAAAAAAGGATTTCCTTTCTTTTACTGGTCTAACAGTGACAATGTATTGCAATAAACATCTCCAAATAAAAATTAGTGTGATGAGAGTGTGATGAAAATGTGATGGTATGCATAGTTTGTCTCCCCAGTCCCTCTTTTCCTCCCCATCATTTACATGACTATCAGGGGATGCCCACCAACCATGTCCATCAAACATCACCCCTAGACCCGAGCTGATTGAAGGTGAATATCTACTAATCTTAGAAATCTAAAATGGTAAATGGGGTAGAGAGATAAGGAAGGATTGGAATTGATTTAGTTTTTCTCAGGATGGCTGAACCTGTGATATATAATGGGTTTATGTTACTAGAAAATAAGGGTTCTAATACAGAAATAATGTAGTGATATATTTTAATAAAGGCAATTGGGAGAGATTTATCTAAGCAGTTATTGATCACAGCATTGAAAACACTAAACATCTGATATATAATATCTATAATGTGCCAGCTATAAATCATTGTGCAGGGTAATACTAGGGTAGGACTATATGTTTATGTACATGTTGATGAAAAAAGCAAGTTTTGGAAGTTTATGTCCCAAGTGACCACATTTTTGTTTTTAATTATCCATACATAGGCATACAAAAAAGTACGGCATCAGATGAAAATGTCAATAGTGGTTCTCTCTGAATGGTGGGGTTGCAAACATTTTTATCCCTCCAACCTTTTTTAAAATCTCCTTATCAATATGGACTTGCACTTCTTGTGCATTAAGAACAAATAAAGTTTTACACTAAAAGTAAACTTAAAATAATATATGGAATGTCTCTCAGTCCACAAGTTGAGTAAGTAAAACTAAAATCTGTAAAACTTTAAAAAAGAGAGAACTCAGCAGTAGCTTAATATCCGTTGAAATGAGATAATATGATAGTCATGAGAATTGAAGTAGGAGAAAAAAACCCTCCTGCAAATGAATTACAGTTTGATTGTCACAGTTACATTGTGTAGATAAACAACAAGTTTATAATAACAAATTGAATAAACAGTATGTGGTTGGTAAGGCTCACTCATTCTCTGTGGGCAGCAAGCCACTGTCTCAAATCTCACTCATACAGTAACTATTTGATCCAAAGTGTAAGTCCAACAGATAACAAACATCCCCTAGCGGGATATTGTTTGCTAAAATCTAAGCCCGCTGTGATAAACTGTCATTTAGATTTAAAGCAGATGGTTTTAAAGGACCAACAAGAAAATATTCCATGGAAAAGTAGAAAATGATCAGATTGCATATTGAAAACATTTGTACAGAAACATATTGTCTAAACTATGACCCATTCAAATATAAAACATCAAAACCAAACTCTCTAAATACCTGCTTGGCATCTCACCTCTTCTAACCTGTTTTTTTACCAAAGGACTCCAATCACAAGATAGGGTTGGCAGTATTTCAGAAATGCTTTTCAACTGTACCAAAACCTTTTTTTAGAAACTAGGATTAGGGTAACACAAATATGGGTATGTAAAAGTAGGCACTGAGTTATGCAATATTTATTCAAGTGGAATTCTTCCAATATTTTCTGGAAGAGATGTATTGGCCACTCTGTTGACCAACATCTTAGGGATAGTGCTTATGAGTATTCATCTTTTTAAAAAATGAGTATTCTTAAAAATAAAAAGGAATAAAAGTGAGAGTAAGATAAATCTTACATTTTCTATGTAGTAAATAGCTGATTTCAATAAAGATTATTTAGAAATAAAATATGCTCAGGATTTTTTTTTAGACAGAGGTTGTCTCCACTACCTTTTTTCCATTCTTCTAAATCCTCGGGAAATTTTACTTATTTCTATGAGCTTCTAACTTCCCTCCTGTTCACTCATACCAAGTTTGTTATGTGTCAGGAGTGAACTAGCTCCATACATTACCTGTACAATAAGCTATCGACATTACTGTCTCCATCTCTTCACTGTGTATTATCTATTTCAATCTTAAACCTCTTCAATCTGGCCTCTGACCTGATGGTAGAATTGAACTGTATGGTCTCTCCACTCACCCGCCCTTACCCAAAGCCCTAAATTCTTCTCTTTTCCTGAGTGCCCAATATCTGCCCTTCTTTTTCTTCTTGACCCCTGAAATCTGATGAATATCTGAAATTTAGTCCATAGCCTGAAGTTCATAAAGTCTTCTTTTAGAGAATTCATTCACTCTCAAGATTTCACCTCTCACTTGATTCCTAAAGTTCAGTCCCAACTGCCTGCTAGGCATTAACATTAAATTAGGGCCTCATGTAGAATAGAACCCATCACCTTGCCCTCCAAGTTGACTATCCTCATTCTTCATTGTTTTATTACTAAGTTTTACCAAGTCTTTTATAAAATCTGAAATCCATCTCTTGATTTCTCTTTGCAATTACCTTTCTTTGGCTATGGCCTGATTATCACACTAATTTCTCCCTGTCTGATGTCTGACATTGGTTATCTCAAAAGAAGAGCTAAGACATAGGCTTGCATATTGGTGAGAAGTGATCCCAAGAAGCATGATTGACAGCCTGAGGGTGTGGGACAGAGATAGAAGGAGAGCCAGTTCTAGGATAACTTATGGAATTGGCCAACACTACAAGTAATTGATGCCAGGTCTCACCTGGATCTTTTAATGAGCCTTATAGAATGTGTCTCTGAAAATCTCCTGAGAATAAAAGGAAGAAATATTTACTTATAAGCTCCTGTCCCACACTGATTAAAGATGGTGCTAATGGCAATAACTCCCCTGTGCTTTTTTTTTAAATATGCTTTTGATTTTAGAGAGAGAGAAAGGGGGAGAGAGAGAGAGAGAGAGAGAGAGAGAGAGAGAGAGAGAGAGAGAGAGAGAAAGAGAGAGAGAGAATTGATCAATGGGCTGCCTCCGGCATGGCCCCTGTTGGGGATTAAGCCCCAAATTTGGGCATGTGCCCTGACAGGGAATGGAACCTGCAACCTCTTGGTACATGAGATGATGTTCAACCAACTGAGCTACATCAGCCAGGGCTCCCCTGCACTTCTTGATTGCACAAGCATGAGTCTGTGCAGCTCTGCTGGCCTTCACTGTGGCATTAGAGAAGCCCTAGGCAAGAAGTAGTAGGATAAACAGGAGGAGGAGGAGGAGGAGGAGGAGGAGGAGGAGGAGGAGGAGGAGGAGGTGGAGGAGGAGGAGGAGGAGGAGGAGGAGGAGGAGGAGGAGGAGGAGGGGGAGGGGGAGGGGGAGGGGGAGGGGGAGGAGGAGGAGGAGGGGGAGGAGGAGGAGGAG
This sequence comes from Myotis myotis, assembly GCF_014108235.1. Lineage (NCBI taxonomy): Eukaryota > Metazoa > Chordata > Mammalia > Chiroptera > Vespertilionidae > Myotis > Myotis myotis. Next base: position 78,350,012 of record NW_023416357.1, read on the forward strand.
GAGGAGGAGGAGGAGGAGGAGGAGGAGGAGGAGGAGGAGAATGTTTTGAGCATAGGTAAATTTTGTTCAGTTGTATCCATAAGACATGGCACAAATAGGAGTGGAAGGCTTATAAAAGGCATGATATATCTTATAAATTCATTTTCCATGTGTGTCCTTTGCCTCTTCAATGGTACTCTAAGTATCTCAGTGACATACAGCCATGCAGTTGAAAATTTTACCAACAATTACTACCACTCCTCCCTGGTCCAGCCCTCAATGTTGATGTCAAAGAACTCCCCACCCACTGTTTTTAAATACTCATTGTATTTTGAACTCTTTTCTCATGATACTACTGTGTTCCTATATCAGGCCAGCAGAGCTGCACAGACTCATGCTTGTGCAATCAAGAAGTGCAGGGGAGCCCTGGCTGATGTAGCTCAGTTAGTTGAACATCATCTCATGTACCAAGAGGTTGCAGGTTCCATTCCCTGTCAGGGCACATGCCCAAATTTGGGGCTTGATCCCCAATAGGGGCCATGCAGGAGGCAGCCCATCCATCAATTCTCTCCTCTCTCTCTCTCTCTCTCTCTCTCTCTCTCTCTCTCTCAACACCATGGCACATTTATGTAGGAAGGCTGACCATTTTAGCAGCATAGCCACTGGCTAAAGAAATTAAGTGAGTGGACTATCTGAAAGTGAAACACTGGACTCATTACAGTACAGACAACTAACCTAAATTTATAGACTATGTTTTGAATTTTTTTTTATCCCTGGCTTAAGGTCAAATTGCTCTAGTAATTTAAGTTTGGTTTTTATTACAATTACTTATCTTTACATCCTATAGCTTGGATAAACTTTTTTTGCATTCTCTTCTCTAATCTATTCCATCAAGATCAGTTGCAGACTTTAGCAGTTGTGAATGAAGTCCAAGTTACGATGACATTATATTTATGTCCTACAAACCAGTAGTGTTTATTTATAAAATGTTCTAAAACTGAGAAGAGAGAAAGCAAATCTACTTTCTTTACCCTTTGGGTACAATATGACATCCACAGAATTTATCAAGTTCTTTATGTACTGTCAGTGGTTTTCAAATGTTGAAGATAAAGTTAACAGAATACGTCCCTTATCAGAAATTTGGGGAGTTCTTTGACCTGAAATAAATGTCCTTAATGTTTTTAAAGAAGACTTTGAGAATTTGAAAAATGTACTCATTCACTTAACAAATATTTATTGAGCACACTGTTGTGAAAAAGTCCTGTAAGATCTTGTTCATCACTTTAAAAACTAGTGTTTATTTTTCCCCTTACAAAACATTAAATATACCCTATGCAAAACAAATAAACGAGGGAAAAACTTAGAAATATAAAAGTACCTGTAAATACATCATTTGAATATAAAGACTATTAACCTCTGATGGATGTCTCTATTGCTACTTTGGTGGACTCCTCTCAAAAATGCTTTCATTAGAACAAATGGGAGGTTAAAAAAAATTCAAGAGTCTCTATTTGAGTAAACTCTACAATATTCAGATACTGGGATTACATCTTACTCTTCAAGGTATTTTACCGCAAGGGATGACACATATTGTATGCTAATAACAATGTTAGGGGATAGTTCCTGGGTCTCATTAAAAACCAAACCAAAACAAAATATACTAATAAAGCTCAATTCCCCCACAGTGCCTGCTATTAGACATTTAGAATGCCTAGTTACATTAACTCTTTCTGATCATAAAGAGATATTCACCAACCTTGAATAGAGTTTCTCTTTGTTCATCATAATAACCTTTGGTGTTTAATTAGAAATAGAATTTGGTGGCATAGGCAAGAAAAGTCTATACTTAGGTAGTTACCAAAAATCAGGAATGTGGTATCCTTTGGAGCACAAGGATGATGGTGTCAAATTCTCTACACTCCTTCATTTTGCCCCAGTCAGAGGTGAGACCAAGATTAATTTATCATGTCAGTGACTTGTTTTTCACATTTGCTGAAAGTGACCATACTATAGTAAAATTATCGTTTTAGTATTTCTGTCAGAAGGCTTAAGGGTTAAAAAAACTAACCAGAAAATTGAAAAAAGAGTGAGAACAAAGCCCATTATTTTGTTGTTGTTTGGGAACTACATAGTACTGTCTTTCAGTCAGAAAATATGTTTTCCAGCAGTTATTTGTATGCTAGATATGAGCAATTAGCCTGTTTTAATACAGAGTATTTTCCCTTATATTTTTAATATAAGGAGGAAGATTCTAATAAATCGATGGGGAAGAATACCTTTCCCCTGCCCTATCTTTGCATCCTCAGGAAATAAAACAAATATTTCCAATCTCCTTAAGTATAGAGATGGGTCTATGTTTGTAAAATTAAGTTATTTTTGCCCTTAAGGAAATGAAACCAGCTTTTATGTTGCCAGTGATTTTTGCTATGGGTTTTCTGGTTTGGTTTTGTTTTAGAAAAACACAGGATTTTATTGTTCTCCTCAAGTGCTTCCTGTACTGAATTATCCAATTATAATTGTAGACCTGAGCTATTGTCTTTTTATTGTAAATGATACTCTGACTTGGGAAGGCAATCTTTTAAGTAACATGTTAGAGTTCAACTTCCTTCTTAGAAGACCGAGAACACTTAAGAGAACCTCTATATTGTAATAGATGCCAGTAAATCAGGAACAAATTCCACATCCAGAAAGCCAAGTCTAAAGTTGATGTCTATTCTGATATGTCATAGTCACAATTCTACTTTTCTAGTAGTAAAAGATATAGTCAGATTGTTAGCATAGGTAGTTAGATATTAATAAAGGAAGGAAGCAAAAGGAATTAGACATTAATAAGTCTAATGAACTGGGAGGTTGGATCCAATATTGGGCCTGCTTCACTAGGAAGCTACAGCTTCACACACTCCCCAGGAAACTACCAGTCTCATCCCCACAGATTACTGGTGGGGATGGATGAGACAATAAAGGAGAAATTCCTCTGCTGGACACATGCCAGCAAAGTCACAATGGTGCATGGGGAGGTACTTCCACTTTGAGGCATGCTCAGTAGGAGCAAAGATGGTGACCACAGGGGTCTGTCTGTCTAGCCTGGGAAAAGGATTGCACAGGATAAGGGACACAGAACCCCAGAAAATCTAGAAAATGGATAGGTTAGGGGGAGGTTCCAGGACCAGCCCGTGAACACTTGGGAAGTTGATTGGCTAATGTGAAAGGGTCTCTGTCCTTCCCAAGCCAGAGATCAGCCCAGAATACAGACTAAGCTAGCCAGATGGTGACAGGGACTAGACTTGGACTGAACTTTTGGACATTGGCCTTTGTACTGGGCTTGATAAAGACAAGATTGGACTTTTTCCATGGTGTGACAGATGGAGATGGGACCCTAGGAACCCAGGGGCAGGCCTTTGATTTTGCCTCTATAATGAATCTTACCACAAAACCTCATCCTCCCATGTGTGAGTCTCCTGAAATGCTTTTCTCACGACGCCATGAAAGGACTTCATTTCCACTGGCAATGAGATGAGAATATAACTGGTTTTAATGTATTTTTTTTTAATCCTCACCTGAGGATATGTTTTTATTGATTTTAGAGAGAGAGGAAGGGAGAGGGAGAGAAAGATAGAAACATCAATGTAAAAGAGAAACACCAATTGGTGGCCTCCCTCACACACTCTGACAAACTCATGACCCTTTGGTGCACAGGACAACGCTTCAACCAAGTGAGCAACATTGGCCAGGGCAATATAATTGGGTGTTGTTTTTTATAAATTAATGCTTGGTTTAACTGAAATTATTTGTTATCATTATGAATAAGGCTGCCAAACTAGTTCTTTCTTATGCATTTTGACAGGCTGTTTGGTCAACTAAATGGATGTTTACCTAATTTTATTCAAGTCTACTATAGAATCAGTGAGGTATTCTTAGCTCCGGTATTCAATCCCCCTGGTGGGTCAACAAATTGTAAACCTGCTAGTCTTCAGGGAACACCATAAAGTATTTACCTCTTGGCAACTTGAACACAAAATGGAATAATGCTTTCATGCCAAGTGACCAACTCAAGTGTTTTTAAAATGCATTTTTATAAGATACAGTATATATTTTTAGAACCTAGCAAAAAATCTATTAATATATATACCAATTATTTAATATCACAATAAATAAAACATTCATTGACAAATAAAATAGCAATTACCAATTTAAAGTAGTGAATTAATAAGCATGTTTATACTCCACTGCAATTGTATAAAGAACACCTAAGATATTTTTAATATGAGTAATGCTTTCCCAAGCAAAGCAAACCAAATATGTATCTGGTAAATTCAAGCAACAGAAGAAAACGGCAATGTATCTTGTTGCAAGTAAATTTGAAGGGAAGTTATATAACTCCTGCAAGCAATATAACCTAATATCTAGATCTTCTGACCTATCCTAAATATTTAGGATTTTGCTCACTTCAGCTACAGGGACCTTGTGTTCATGACATTATCAAATGGCAAAAAAAGATGATATCCATAGATAAGATGCATTTTTCCCACTAAACCATAGTGACCCAGTAAATGCTAGGCATTTATAAACAACTGATGACATGAGAGGATTACATAAACAAAGGTATCACTTTTCTGTTTCTCCTCTGAGGGGCAAAAAGCCAAAGAGATGAAGAGGATATAGATTAAAAACAAAAAACAAAAACCCACCCCATGTGACATTCCAGGGCATCCACAGGAAGCCAGAAAGAAGTTAAGAAAGATAGAAACAGATCTTAGCAGACGTTAATTTTCTTGAGTCATCCACAACTACAACGAATTCTAAGGCAAACTTAACAATCAGGAAAACACTGATTTTGAAGAGTTAGAGTTAACTGAATATAAGCAAAAAGTGATGAATCAGCAACTGAATAACTAACATAAGAAATGCTAATCTAGGAATTAAGTAGACTAACTGGTATCTATCACATGGGTCATTATTAGAACTAAAAATCACCATAATTTCCCATCTGCCACTGGTCAAGGCAGAAAGGCTGATTTTCAAACATCAATAATAACTAAATATTTTTGGAGTGCTGGCTGTATTAACAGCTTCACCGGATTTACTTCAATTATTCCAACAGCAACCTGCGGGTACTGCTCAGACCCCCAGAGTTGGTATGAAGATTATTTTACACTAAATACATTTGAGATATAACATGCTGAAAGAAGATTTTTTGAAACTTCTCTTATCTAATTAAGATAGAAACTTCTAGGATTGAGGCTACCATAAATCCCCAACCAGAGGAGTTTTATTGGACAGAACAATGGAGAAGACTATTTGTACCTGTACAAACAAACATTATCAAAAACTTTACCTCCCATTTTTCCCCTAGAAACCCATCTGTTCTTCCCATAAGCCTTTTCTACCCACTTCTTCCCTTATTAGGTATAGGTAGGCAAACTTTGAAGATATTGCGGTTGGGTTCCAGACCACCATAATGCCCTAAAACCCATAGTAATCTTTTAGCTGGTAAAGGGTCTTGTCTCAATTTGAAAAAAAAAAAAAAAAAAAAAGCAACACCTGTGAAATCCAATAAAGCAAAGTGCAATAAAAACCCCGTCTTTAGCTGTTTGGAGAGTCACATTTTTCTGTGTGCTCCCACTACTCAGGTGAGTAAAAGCTGTCAATTCTTTTGCTAATCTGTCTTTTGCCAGTTCAATTCCCATATCCCCAGTTATTGAACCCCAGGGTAGAGTAAAAAATTTTCCTCCTACAAATCCTATCATGTAAGTATATCTCATCCTCACTGTAGACATGAGAGAACCCTTAAATGCATGGAAATTAGGAAAAGTTGCCCAAATTCACTTAAACAGAGGAGTCAAGATCAATACCATGCTAGTATATATGCTACTATCAATTCATTACATTGTGTATATTGGGTCTAGAGCAGCGGTTCTCAACCTGTGGGTCGTGACCCCTTTAGGGGTTGAACGGCCCTTTCACAGGGGTCACCTAAGACCATCGGAAAACACATATATAATTACATATTGTTTTTGTGATTAATAACTATGCTTTAATGATGTTCAATTTGTAACAATGAAAATACATCCTGCATATCAGATATTTAAATTACGATTCATAACAGTAGCAAAATTACAGTTATGAAGTAGCAACGAAAATAATCTTATGGTTGGGGGTCACCACAACATGAGGAACTGTATTAAAGGGTCACGGCATTAGGAAGGTTGAGAACCACTGGTCTAGAGGCTCTACCAACCCAAGTGAACTGTCAAATCTTAAAAGCAATTCTTCCAAGACCTTACCATTAATGCCTTAATTTTGAATGCTTTGGTATTTACCAGGAGGAATATTATTTGGAAGACTGCAAGGTGTACTTAAATTATTTAGGAAAAGCAAGGATAAATGAAGCATTTAACTTTATTTTACTTCCCTCAAACTAGTTTTTAAGGTTGGTATTATAAACTAAAATTAATTTTAGACTGTGATAAAGAATAATAAGCAGTTATTTGAGCAAAAAGAGTTGCAGCCCAAGAGACACAGATTTAGGTAGCAACCTAAATTCTACATTGTGTTTCACAAAGACAGAGGGGAGGCCACCTGTTATAGAGTACGTTTCTGCCCAGGTTATCAATTAGGTTCATTTTATATAAATGAGGTATCTAAATTGTGTAGTTCTTTTTTTTTTTTTTAATATATTTTATTGAATTTTTACAGAGAGGAAAGGAGAGGGATAGAGAGTTAGAAACATCGATCAGCTGCCTCCTGCACGCTCCCCAGTGGGGATGTGCTTGCAACCAAGGTCATTGCCCTTGACCAGAATCAAACCTGGGACCCTTGAGTCCACAGGCCGACCAAGCTCTATCCACCAAGCCAAACTGGCTAGGGCTGTAGTTCTTATTGGATGAGGCAGATCTGCAATGGCTGACTCACACAGTGTAAATAAGCCAGGCATAATGTGGGAAGCCGAGGATTCACTCTGAGGTTTTTCCCAGTACACAGAGTACGGAGGAGTCCGTCAGCAAAGGCCCCTAGACAATTATTATTCTTAAAATTTGGGCCCTTGATTGCCCAGAGGGAATCCATCTCAGCAGATAAATTCCTTCTTGGAATCCATATCAAATGGATCTTACTTCTTGGGGTCCATGTTATGTTTAATTCATTGGAATAAATTTCTTATATAGAACTAGTGGCCCGGTGCATGAAATTAGTGCACTCAGGGTGGGGGGTGGGGGCCCCCTCAGCATGGCCTGTGCCCTGTCACAGTGTGGGAGCCCTGCAACCCATCCCCCCAAAGTGGTAGGCCCCGCCCACCCATCCGGGGCTCCTCGATGGATTGCCCCAAAGAGGTAGGCCGGAGCCGGGGGAGGCCTGCGGACCCCCGGCCAGGTCACGGCAGAGGCCTGAGGACCTCCACACGCCTGCAGACCCCCAGCCAGACTCACGGCGGAGGGACCTCTCTGCGTGCCTGCAGACCCCTGGCTGTGCCCGCCGCAGAGGGGCCTCTCTGCGCACCTGCGGACCCCCAGGCCAGCACAAGGGGGCAGGAATTCGAGCCTCACCTCCCGGGCCCATTGCCAGGGGTGGGGACGCAAGCCTCATGCCCTAGGGCCCGTTGCTGGGGTTGGGGACGCCAGCCTCATGTCCCCGGGCTGGCACAGGGGGCGGGGACACAGCCTGCTGATGGGTCATTATGTGACAACGTCCCGACCAATTTGCATATTATCCTATTATTACATAGATTGGAAAAGTGACTCAAGGTGAAAGAATCCAGCATGAGTAAGGGTTTCATTTTTCACATGCCCATATGAAGAAGTTGAGCAAATAACACAGAGAACCCTAGACCAATCAGAGACCAATATCTCAGAACTCCTAGACATGCCCTAACTTTGTAGCTGAAGAACCAGCCCTCAAACAGCCATTACTAGCAGCCATGAAGGAAGGTAGCATCAATATAAAACAATGTCCAAACCTGTAAAGAATTTTTATGGCCTGAAGATGGGGGTGAAAGGGAAGGGATGGAGGTGAAAAGGCAGGAAGAAATGTCCTGTGATGGACACAGGAAAGCAAGCAGCCTGTAAAGAACTAGACTGTTAACACCACAAAGCCAGCTGTGTTCCAAGAAGCCAGGATAAACATTACTACTTCCCTCTAGTGAAAACAATTGGGATGAATTAACATGAATAGATTCACAGGACATTTTTAAGAAAAAAAAAAAAAATCAAGTTCCAGGAAAATATGTCTAACATTATTTTTGTTTTTAAAAATCCATAGAGTAGTATGCATTTCCCAAGGGTACATATAAATTTCCATCTATAAATTCATAGTAAAAAGACTGGAAGGCTATTGTAAAAATAAAGACCACCAAATGAGCACATTCAGGCTACTTGTTTAGGGCTTGCTAAATAAGTGTAGTGCAGAAGTGTAAGGGAGGAGATATTTTTCTCTACCCTCAAGGTTCTTTTTGGCTGCTCTAATAATCAAACAGACATGCGACAGATTAGCGGGAGAAAACAACTAAATTGAATAATCATGTATGGAAGCCCCGCATACCTGAGAGAGACCCCACACACAGGAGAGGTTTGGAGACAGAGAAGGAGCGGGCGCGTATAGAATATTCTGAGCTAGGGATGAGGTAAGTAAGGTGCCTTGGGGGCTTCAAAGGGTCCAGACAGGTCAAAAGAGGTTATCTCTGATAGTTTCCCATTATGGGCAAGGCCCCTAATTCAAATTCTTCCAGGTAGTCAAGGGTGGGGCAGAAGTTTCTCCTGAGGCCAAATTCAAATTGCCCTTGGTTCAAAACAATCCACATTCCGCAGAAGATCGTCTTGGAGTTGAGAGAGCATAGGGATTTGGGGCCAGACGAAGGAATGCCAAATGACTAGAAGATACACCAGATGTCAAAAAAACACCACCACTGTTCTGCAATCACAGTTGATCAAGATTTCACTCCTATATGACCTTCCTGGGGTGGCAGTAATGAGCACTCCCTCATTTTGGCCCTCACAGCCCAGACTGGAAGATAATTGCTAAGCAACCCTACCGGAGGAAATAGCTCCACCCAAAATGGAAAGCCTGCCTTTTTCAAAAAGCCCTCCTTTTCTCGAAAGCCCACTTTATCCCCAGATTATAAAAGCAGCCAAGCAGAGCCAGCCCTGAGCCAGTTCGGAGGACCTTCCTTCCTTCTGTGCCATCTCCCTTGTGCTAGAGCATACACCTAATAAAACCTGTATGGAAATTTCTCTGGGGTTTCCTCTTGAGTTCTATTTTGGGGAACCCAAGAACTCCAACGCCAGCTCTGGACCCGCATAGGGGTCAGCCATCATCACTGATGTTTGGCAGGGTCTCAAAGACAGGCAGAGGTGTGGTGAAAAGAAGTGTTATAGTGGAAAAAAAGGGAAGGCTTCAGGTATGCTGTGATTGGAAATTGTTGGTATGGGAAGCTAGAGATGGACTAACTAGAAGTAGACATCTTATTTGGGAAGCTGAATTTCTCTTTGCTCCTGAGTTGAAAGCTGACAGTCATTGATTAAGCTGTGACACTTCTGGACCATTGCAACAGAGCTTGAGTGTCCGAAGTCCATTGACATATATAGTCTGGCCCTCCTTAACTGTTCTCTCAACATGCATCAAACTGATACTAGTGGTTACTATTGACAGGTGGGAAAGGGTATGGACATCAAAGTCTAACTTCCTTATCTATAATATTTTATTATTTTATGAGAATACATTTACTCATTTTAAAAGTATATTTATTTATTTATTTATTTATTTATTTATTTCAGAGAGAAGAAGGGAGAGGAGATAGGAAACATCAATGATAAGAGAGACTCATTGATTGGCTGCCTCCTGTATGCTCCCTACTGGGAATTGGGCCTGAAACCTGGGCATGTGCCCTTGACCAGAATCAAACCCAGGACCCTTTATAGTTCACAGGCTGACGTTCTATTACTGAGCCAAACCGGCTAGGTTTACTAATTTTTTTACTTGTATAATTTTTTAAATTCTGAAGCAAATTGAAAGAAGGGTGGTAGTTGTCATCTCTAATCCTTGCAACACTACAAGATGAGTTCTATTCTTATTTTAGATGTGAGGAAACTAAGGTACTAAGAAATTAATCTGGTCAAGGCCACACAGTTGATAAATAGCAGACAATTTAACTCCAAGTATATCTGATTCTAAAAGTTACTTTTCACTATGCCATACTGCTGCTTACAGAAGTGTAACTATTTTAACATTAAAAGAGAAAATGGTCATTTGTACTACTTACAAAAGGTAAGTACAGACATGTTGGAGTAGAGTAATTTTAGCATTTATTGGTACAATATTATAATCTACCTACAAATAAAATATTAGAACTCAGAAATAATTGCTGTCCTGTTCAAATTGAATTTATAAAACTATCATATAACAGTTCTGGATAAATTGTTACAAGTCTAATCCTTTATATTTCCAGAAGGATAGCTTTGGCTTTTGAAAAAAAAAAAGTTTAAAATGCAGTATAACTAATACAAAATGAGGATAGTTTGGAACCTTTTTGTATCTCAGAGAAATCCTTGTAGAACACAATTTATCATCTATATTATTGATGGAATAGTGTGTGCCAATTTCTCTTCTAGGAGATACTAATGAATTCATGGGTTTAAAGCAGGATGTGAATCAGTTGACTGTTTTCATGTGCTAATGTATCTAAATAACTTTGATTCTCTTATTGATCAAGAGCTTATAAAAATGTCATATTTACCTCAGACTTAAGAAGTACAAACCAATACTTGAATATTTGAAGGCCTGAACTCTTCTTTTTTTAAATCTTTAGTTGGAATTAGAGGTTTTGATGACCTGTGAATTTTTGAAAAAAATTTTATATTAGGTAACTATGGTATCATCGTCATTAGCTAGTTATTAACATTAATAATATGAAGAAAGCAAAGGGGAGGCCAGACATTATAAGCACAGTCATCTGGGCAGCTTCACTAGGAAGCTGCAAGTTTCACACTCCTCAGAGAACCACCAATCCATTCCCTGCAAATCACTGGGGGAAGGGATCACAGGAGAAATGGGCACATATAGCAGTCGGGGTGATATATAGAAGGTGTTTGTCAGTCTGACCTGGGAAAAAGACACTTGGCTACGTGGGGCAGGGCCACTGCAAGAGCACAAAATAAACTGATGAACAAAACAGATCCAGAGACATAGAAGCATGGAACAGATGCATCTCAGAGGGAAGGTGGGTGGGTGGGGGAGAGATTAACCAAAGAATTTATATGCATGTATGCATAACCCATGAGCACAGAGAATAGTGTGGTGAGGCAAAGGGTGTGTGTGTGTGTCAGGGGATGGAAGGGTCAATAAGGAAAAAAAGGGGACATCTGCAATACTTCCAACAATAAAGATAAATTTTTTAAGAAGCATACAGCCTGGCTGTTCTCAGTGTGGACAAATGAACCAGGAGGTCATGATTCCAGGTCAGGACACATGCCCGGGTTGCAGGCTCAATCTCCAGTGTGGGGTGTACAGGGGGCAGCCAATCAATGATTCTCTCTCATCATTGATGTTTCTATCTCTCTCTCTCCTCCCTTCCTCTCTAAAATCAAAATATATATTTTAAAAAGCATACAAAAGTTGCTTATTACGTAATATTTAAAGCACAACTTTAGGGAGAGAAGTTAATAGAGATTTTGTTATTCACTTTATACCTTTTTGCTTAATATAAAATTTTATTTTACCATATATAGTTATCAATATATATTAATATATATGTTATATTACATATTTGATATATATTTGTCATATATAAATTGACCTCTATATTTATATTATGCAATTATAACATTTTATAAATGTCATTAATTAATACATAAATATATATTATACTAGAGGCCCAGTGCACAAAAATTTGTGCACTCGGGGGGAAGGGGGGTCCCTCAGCCTGACCTGTGCCCTCTTGCAGTCTGGGACCCCTCAGGAGATAACGACCTGCTAGCTTAGGCCTGCTCCCGGGTTGCAGAGGGCAGGCCCAATCCCTAGGTGCAGCCCCTGCTCGGGCTCAGAGCAGGGCCGATTGGGGAGTTGGGGCGTCTTCCCCTGTCATGCACAGAGCAGGGCAGATTGGGAGGTTGCAATGCCAACCTCAGTCACGCTCAGGGCAGGGCGGATCAGGGGGTTGGGGCGCCGCCCTCTATCACCCACAGAGCAGGGCCGATCAGGGGGTTGGGGCGCCGCCACTCTCACACTCAGGGCAGGGCTGATGGGGAGGTTATGGCTCTACCCCGTCACACACAGAGCAGGGCCCGTGGGGGGCGGGGGGGTTGGGGCGCCGCACTCTGTCACACACAGAGCTGCAGGGCGATCAGGGGGTTGGGGAGCTCCCCCCTATCAGGCACAGAGCAGGGCCGATCAGGGGGTTGGGTGCCTTCCCCTGTCATGAACACAGCAGGGCGGATAGGGAGGTTGTGGCCCCGCCCCGTCACACACAGAGCCACAGGGCGATCAGGGGGTTAGGACGCTGCCCCCTGTCACGCTGATCCCGGTGCTGGGAGGCCTCGTGGCTCCGCTGATCCTGGTGCTGGGAGGCATATTACCCTTTTACTATATAGGATAGAGGCCTGAGGCATGGGTGGGGCTGGCTGGTTTGCCCTGATGGGTGTCCTGGATCAGGGTGGGGGTCCCCACTGGGGTGCCTGGCCAGCCTGGGTGAGGGGATGATGGCTGTTTGCAGCTGGTCACACACCCTTCAGGGTGGGGTCCCCACTGGGGTGCCTGGCCAGTCTGGGTGAGGGGCTGAGGGCTGAAGCTCCCAACTGCTCCTTTTTTTCTTTCTTTTTTTTATTCTGAGCTAGCTTTAGCTCTGGCTCCAGCTCTGAGGCCTCTGCTGCTGAAAGAAGGTATCTGGTTTGTTTAGGTTCTATAATTGAAACAATGTATAACTCCAGCTCTGAGATCCCAGGCTCGCTGAAAGCAGGTTTCTGGGGTTTTGTTTAGCTTCTATATTTGTTACAATGTTTCTTAAACTGCAAGCTCAGAGGCCGGCAAGGCAGGCGGGGAACGTTGGAGTCCTCCGTCACTGAAGCAAGCAAGCCTCATGTTAGTTTCAAGCTGCTTGGCTGCCGGCCGCCATCTTGGCTGGCAGTTAATTTGCATATCTCGCTGATTAGCCGATGGGAAGGGTAGCGGTCGTACACTAATTACCATGTTTCTCTTTTATTAGATAGGATGATATAACTAATATATTATCTATATATTATAATATAGTATATGTGGTATATTATAATACAGTACATATTTTATATTATTACATAATTTATAATATATATATTATATGTAATATATTTCATATAGTACATTACATGTTATATATTTTATATACTATATTATATATAATATATTAATACATGTTATCCACATTGAGATACCCTTTTAAACCAATGACTGGAAAAGAATGGGTTTTTATCCTTTCTAGATGATATTTTAAAATTTATTTTATAATAAAATACAGTAAGATAATATGCCAAATATTTTTCTTCTCTCGGGAAACTTTTAGCAAATATTTGAGGACATGGTAAAGAACCTTAAAAATAATATCACTCTTAATAATACCCACTTGGAAAACAGTTTGTCATCTATGATTTGTCACCCTGTATAGATGATTTATCACCATCTATTCAAGGTGAAGAATATACCCTATGAACTACCAATACCTAAATATTGATCCTACAGAAACTTACACATATTGCTATGATGTGTACTAAAATGTTCACAGTAGTCATGTTCATAATAGCAAAAATAACCTGAACCAAAATATTAATTAATAGAATGGCCACATTAATGATGGTATATCCATACAAGGTAACACAATAATGTTACAAAAATAAATGTACTATGACACAAACAACAACATGGATCAAATGCATAAACAAATGCTGAAAAGAAGAAAGACATAAAAGAAACATGCAGTGTGAATCCATTGATATCATGTTTAGGGATATAACCTATATAATAAAAGGGTAATATGCAAATTGACTCTAATTGCAGAACAACCAGGAACAACTGGTCACTATGACGTGCACTGACCACCAGGAGGCAGACACTCAATGCATAAGCTGCCCCCTGGTGGCCAGTGTGCTCCCACAGGGGGAGCTCCGCTCAGCCACAAGCCATGCTGACTGCTGTGAGCGCAGCTGCAGTGGCGGGAGCCTCTCCCATCTCCTTGGCAGTGCTAAGGATGTCCACTGTGGCTTAGGCCCTAAGCTGTTAGTCGGACATCCCCCAAGGGCTCCCGGGCTGCCAGAGGGATGTCTGGCTGCCAGCTTAGGCCTGATCCCCTGGGGAGCAGGCCTAAGCTGGCAGGTGGACATCCCCAAGGGGTCCCAGGCTGCAAGAGGGTGCTGGCAAGGCTGAGGGACATGCCTGAGTGCATGAGTTTTCATGCACTGGGCTTCTAGTATGTATATATATATACAAAAAGTAAAGCCAAGGAAATGATAGTCACAAACTCTCTGGGAATGGGATAAAAGGGGTGTGATCAGGAAGGGGCATACTTGGGAGCTACTGGAGGCCTCACAGTATTATGTTTCATGACCTAGATGCTGATTTGCAGATACTTGCTTTGTAATTTTCATCAAAATATACATGTTATAAACACTTCACTGTATGTTATACATCATAATAATAACTACAAAAATAAAACAAAGCACCTACTACCATTCTGCATCAAAAACATGGCCCACATAGATCAATGTTCTTTGATTCCGAAGGACATCTTCTGTGAGTTTCTAAGGAGTCATCCTTAGGCGTGCAGGATGAATTCTAAATTTGGGCACTTATAACCCCAAAAGAATGTAAAGAGAGACTATGTCCAAACCATCACAACAAAAATCAGTATCAGTACTAAGAGTAGATTCTATATTTAGATAAGAAGATAGAACTTTGATTCCTTCTTCATTATTAGATATTTCATATTCATACCTAAATCAGATGTAGGCCATTCCTCTATAAAAATATTATATTTCCTGATTAATTTACTACATAAATTGCAAATCCTTTTAAACAATTATATTAATATATCGTTCCTATCATCATTGCTCACATTCACATAGCCTGCACAGAAAGAAATCTGAGAACTAAACAAAAGAAGTACACGAAGCATGTCCAAGAGGCTTCAAATCATCTAGTTAAAAGTCTCTTCTCAACTCATGTCCCACATCAAAATATATGGTGGAGAGGAGAAAGAGAAGCTTTGAAGTGCTATGGTACCCCTTCACACACATACCACTTTGTAAGGGAAAACCCTTACATGTTAGAGCTATGTGTTAATTTTCACTTAATATTTGTAGGTTCATTTTCAGTTCCATTCTATATAGTAAAAGACTAATATGCAAATTGTCCCCTCCACCAGGAGTTCAACCAGAAGTTCAACGAGAGTTCAACCAGGGGCGGGGCCAGCCCGCCAACCGCCCATGGCTCCTCCCCCTGGCCGGGCCCACCCTTGGTCGACCCCCCACACTCTGATTGGAGGTGGGGCCAGCCCACCAACCACCCGCGGTCCCTCCCTCTGGCCTGCCGGATCAGCCCCGATTGGGGTGGGCTGGCCGGACCCCACCCGTGCATGAATTCATGCACCAGGCCTCTAGTGTTAAACATAATTACCATTTTAATGTTAGTAATAGAACCTTTATAACCCTTTAAAATTCAGGTTTCTACCCATTGGCAGGACTCATCATCATAGGGAATTCCAGAACTCCAAGTGTGTGCGTGTGTGTGTGTGTGTGTGTGTGTGTGTGTGTGTGTGTGTGAAGTTGCTTTTTTTCACTCTCTAGTTCCTCCTTCCCACTGACTGGAATATAGAAAGATGTGAGTAGCTGCCTCTGACCCAGAAATGAGAGCCTCCTGGTGAGAATGGCAGAGCTACCTGGCCTGCTTGAGTCATGTCATTTCTGGATTGTTGTCTGAGTAAAAGGTAAATGTCTATCTTATTTAAGCATTGAAATTTGAGGATACTGATAAAGTAGACTTTAACATAAAAGCTTAAATACTCCGTTAAATCATTTGAAGAAAACTGTTAAATCATTGCCTCACACCAAAGAAAAGATAAATGTTAGAATAATCAGAGGATTAAAAATAAAAACTTTATACTATTAGTTTTATGTGTGATGGCAAAGGCTTCCAAGCATTATAACAAAGTAAAAATCACAAAGAAAAAGATTGAGATACTAGATGGCAATACATTTTTTTAATTTATTGATTTGAGAAAAAGAGAGAGATATCAATTTGTTGTTCCATTCATTCATTTCATTCATGCATTCATTGGTTGATTCGTTCTTGTTTGTGCCCTAACTGGGAATGGAACCTGCAACCGTGGCATATCAGGATGATGCTCTAACCCAGTGGTCGGCAAACTCATTAGTCAACAGAGCCAAATATCAACAGTACAACGATTGAAATTTCTTTTGAGAGCCAAATTTTTTAAACTTAAACTATATAGATAGGTACATTGTTATTAACTTAATTAGGGTACTCCTAAGGCCTAGGAAGAGCCACACTCAAGGGGCCAAAGAGCCGCATGTGGCTCGCGAGTCGCAGTTTGCCAACCACGTCTCTAACCAATTGAACTACCCAGCCAGGACTTGGCAATAAATTTTAAAAATATAATCGAATGTCAACGGTATGATGAAAAACTACAATGGAACTGACAAACTGAAGAGAACCAATTTAGTTTAAGGTTTAAGTCTGTGATACATAAAAAGCTCAAAAACATTAAGTAAAAGACATCAGAAAATTTGCAAAGAATGCATTAACACTGATCCTTGGTTGCAAGCCATAGGAACTGACTCTTAGTAATTTAGAGTGAATTACTGAGAATATAGGAATGCTAAAAGGAAGAACTGGGTGCAGGAAGGACAAGAAAGGTAGTTCAGGAGGAGGCTGGTAGCAGGAACTACTTACTATTCAGTGTTCCTTCAGTGCTGCCACTGGAATAAATGGACAGTCCTTAGAAACAGACTGAGGTGGAGGAGCCTTGGAGGATTGCTCCAAGCGGGGTGGGGGGAGGAGAAGAGGGTGTGCTCTCAGGAGATACACCTGTAAGAAAATTAGGAAGGGAGGCTGTGCAGAGGGAGAATGAGACCCACAATGAGGATGCAGCTGAAGCCTCTGTTAATCCTACAGGGTGCTCTTTGGAGTACAGTGGGGCCTTGACTTACGAGTTTAATTCGTTCCAAGACCGAGCTCGTTAACTCAAATTACTCTATCAACTCAATGCAAAAAATCAGCCGAGAGACAGCTGGTATTTCAAAAAACTCATTAGTCGGGACACTCGTAAGTCAAGCCCCCACTGTATTCCCAAATAGAAGCAAA
Organism: Myotis myotis; assembly: GCF_014108235.1. Lineage (NCBI taxonomy): Eukaryota > Metazoa > Chordata > Mammalia > Chiroptera > Vespertilionidae > Myotis > Myotis myotis. The sequence continues at coordinate 78,367,322 of NW_023416357.1, forward strand.
GGCTGTGTATTGTCTGTCCCCTTGCCAGTTCCCTTGGGCTGCCCCAGGCAAGGCAATTCTCTAGTGAGGGAGGTAGTGAGATATGAGCAGCTAAAAGTCCCAGCAACTGGATTTATTTTCTGACACCGCTCAAAATTCAAAACTCTTAAGAGAGCCAGACTGGCATATTGGTCATGTGCGCACAATTTGGCTGGGCCAGGCAAGATCCTCTAATACTGTGTCCTTCCAAAACTGCACAAAGGTTTATTCCCACACCCCACCAAAATAAACAAAAACAGTTATATGCTATTGCCAAAACAAGGTAGAATGGAAACCAGACTCCCAGGATACAGCAAATGTCTACTATCGCTATCAACAAGCAATTCAGAAATAGCAATATACAAATGATTAACAAACTTTAAAAAGATCACCCTCACTAGCAGTCAATGATCTGAAAAGTAAACATCTTTTGCCCATCAGATTGACAAATATAAAGAAGGATCCTTCTCAGAATTTGTAAGGATAGTTGTGAGAATGTTGTAAGACAAACACTCAAATACAATGCTATTAGAAGAATAAACTGATACAATCTTTCTGAAAATTTTGCAATGTATGTCAAAAGTTTTAAAAATATAGACACCCTGCAATTTCCCTGCTAGAAAGTTATACTAAGGAAACAAATGATTATGAAGAAAGATATATGTACAAAGATATTCAATGCATCAGTGCTTGCTGTAATTAAAAGGAAATAAATGAAACATTCAAAAATAGGTGATAGGGGGCTTGGGTAAAAAAAGTGAAAGGATTAAAAAAAACCCAAAAAACTCACAGACACAGACAACAGTATGGTGATTACCAGAGGGAACGCGGGTGGGAAAGGTAGAAGAGGGTAAAGTGGGGGTAAATGGTGATAAAAGGAGACTTGATTTAGGGTGGTGAACACACAATACAGTGTACAAATGCTAGAGAATTGTACACATGAAGCCTATGTATTTTATTAACCAATGTCACCCCAATAAATTCAATAAAAAAATAGTAAATTATGATAAATCCAAATGATGCAATATTATGAAACCATTAAGAACCATGTAGCTTCAAGATACTTATATATACAGAAAGATATTCATGTTATTGGTAAGTTTTAAAAGTTACAAAACAAAGCATATAATAAATCATTTTGTATTATCCTAAACCAAAAAGTAAATGTTCTTTGAGGGTGATGGAATTAGAGTACTATTTCCCTTTTATTTTTCCTATGACTTTTCTATTAAACATGTATTTACAGACACACACCCCCCCCCCATGAAAATAAAACCAACATGTATTTTATTAGCCAAATATTATCAATATCAAATTGATCAATCTCTTATAAATATGAAATTTTGAGTCTATATTCTAGAACTTTGTGTCTTCATGTTATTGGTGGAAGTATAGTACCCACTGGTGGAAGTGGAGGATCCCTTTCCCCACTGAGTCTTGGTCCCTATCATATTTTGAGAAAAAGAATTTTCTGAGATTCTCATGGCAGGATGAATGATTCTTATTTGCATGAAATTACATCCCTTATTTTTTAAAGTCCCATTTCCCTTAACCCAGTCCTGGAAATGTGTGGCTGGGGATTCAGCAGAGTCAGAGTCCAAAGTTTCCATTTCATAGTAGAGCTGGGTCTGGTTTAACATTAGGCTAGTTGCAGTCCCTTAGTCCATTGTGTGGGGGATCCACACGGCTGTGGGCCATGTAGGTGGATGCAGGAGTGTGAGAGCCCTGCAAGTCAGGAGCCCGAACCAAGAGGCAAGAGCATAAGGGCCAAGAGAGCGTGAATCAAGAGAGGAACTCCTTTGTTCAGGAGCTTATGCATCTCAAATCTTCCCACGCTTGCAGTAGCCATGCCTACTCTGGCCAATGACTTGTTCCCAGATGTGACTGATAAGAAAGTACCTTCCCTATTTCACCCAGACTTTACTGGGCATGTGTCTAAGTTGCAGCTTTCTGGCAAAGCTGCACAAATGAATGGCTATCTTATTTGGCCTTCCCTTTGTTCCTGGCCCTCTTGCTCTTGCCTCTTGGTTTGCCCTCCTGGCTTGCAGGACTCTCACGCTCCAATCCTGAGCACCCAGTGGGAAGGGGATACCCCACTTCCACCAGTGACACCCCACTTCCACCAATAACATTTAGAAACTGGTTAAAATAGAGATGGACCTCTGGTTCAAATTTCTTTAAAAAAACAAAAATATATATTTTTTTGACTAATCAGAAGAGTTGATACCCAGGGCCATAGTCTAAGTCAGCTGTGGTGGCCCAGTTTTAAGTAAAAACAATTAATTGTACTGTAAAAAAATCTGTCTTTACCTTTATAATCACCAATTGTTGTTTTTTTAACTGGCATATTGAACCTAATAGTTTTGGCCCACATTTAAAGGAAGAATAAATTACTTGGAAAGAGCCCAGAGGAAAGTAATAAAAATAATTACGTACTTAGAAACTGGGCTCTAGAATGACATGCAAGAGGAAATCACTTGAAAAGTAAAACCAAAAATAACCTTACATTTTATGGGTTACCATAACCTCTGAAGAAAAAAAAAAGCAAAAAAATTAGAATCATTAGAAGAATAATTTTGTTTAGCCATTAGGAAGAATGCCTATTCTTTGAGTGTATTACATGTCTAATACTATGGCTGTAAGAACTTGTAACCTTTAGAGTATGTTATTGGCGTGCTCTCCCTCCTGGGAGCATGCCCTGTGCCTTTCCCTTCCCCCACAGGCTTGTATCTCCCAAACTCTAAGCCTTAGAGTCTAAGGGATACCGCAAGGCTTGCAACCAGGGGAGCAATAGGCAGCTGCAGCTCATCCTGGGCTAACCCCCTGAGCCTGTCCCCCAAATCCCCTTTTCTCTGACTCTCCAGTGAGCTGACAGCAGCCCCACCTTGATTTCTTTCCTATAAAATTTTTAGGAATCAAATCAGCACCCACTCCACCCCCACCCCCGCCTTCAGGCTCTCTCGTGTTGCTTCTTCTAACCCAGAGGCTTTCCTTGTTTCACAGTTTTTAGTTTTAATAAATATATTCTCAAAAATTAAAAAAAAGTATTTTGTTTTTTCTTTAAGTGTCAAAGATAGAATAATTGCTCTATTTTTTTTAAAGTAGGGACTTGCTACATAATCCTTTAGGATCCCTTCCATGTTTATGGCTTTTTGAATTTCAGGCATCTTAAATAATTATAAAAACATTTCTCAATTATACTTGTAGCTTTTTCAAAGTGAAAACATTAATTAATCATAAAGGAATGTAATAGAAGATTAAAAAAATCAGGTATTTTTCATTAATAGTGAAGAAAATATAGGTATGTAATTTAGTTATAGGATGCACTACAGTATTTGACTTCATAAAGGGGGACATTTAAAGTAGTTATTAAGGTATGTGCGTGTTTTGTAAGTATTGGTGTGTTTTAAACCTCTATTTTTTTGGAAAGTGAACAAAACGCTCCTGTAGCATACTTTAGCATATAACATACATTTAGTATGTAGTGATTTCAGTGACAAACCATTAGTTTTAAAGGGTCCCGTATAAGGAAAAATGAATTTAAGATGAACAAGAAAGAAATCCTCAGTCTAGGCTGTTTCATCTCCCCCAAAAGTGGCAGCAAAATGACATTAACAACTGCTTTAAAAATCGAAAACCTGTAACAGTAAAGAATGGCTTATCTGATACTTAAATGCACTCCAATGCCTCTCAAAAACAAAACAAAAAGCAAAATTTAAAAACTAAATAGGACAGTCACAAAAAGAATACATTTTTAAAGGTTTGTCTTAGCGTTACTTTTTTTGAATAGCATATTAAAAGTTTAAACACCTATTTAATGTTTATATACATTAGGGCTTACCATGTATCAGGCACTAAGTGCCTTAGATACTAATTCATATAATCCTCATAATTCTAGGAGGCAGTACAATTATTATCACTATTTTTCAGATGAGGAAATTGAGGCACAGAAGTCACATTAGCCCAAGTTCACATGACCAGTAACTACTGAAACCGAGATTCAAATCCAGGCAGTCTGGCTACGGAGACCACATCACTGGAATAACTAAACTATTTTGTGAAACTATTTGCTTCTACATATTAATATTTGATAACAAATTTTGAAGTTTGCAAATGTTCATAGCCTGCAGAGTTAGATGTATAGAAGTAAATCAGTGGAGATGAAAGGTAACTTTTCCAATACAAAATTTGAGTAGAAGAGATTTCCTTGACTAGCTTTATGACATACATATATTGGTAGAATGAGGAATGAGAAAAGACAGATATTACATTTATTTTAAAGGCATTTGTCATGAACTTACTGCTTGGATAAGATTTAAATTCAATAGAATCGTGGGCTGTTTTGAAAGACATAATTCACAAATATGATGCCCGGCCAGCGTGGCTCAGTGGTTGAGCGTTGACCTATGAACCAGGAGGTCACATTTTGATGCCCAGGCAGGGCATATGCCCAGGTTGTGGCTAGATTCCCTTTGGAGGGCGTGCAGGAGGCAACCAATGGATGGTTCCCTCTCATCACTGATGTTTTTTTTTATCTCTCCTCTCCCTTCCCTCTTTAAAATCAATAAAAAATATATTTAAATATTAAAGAAAAAGCACAATCAGATTTTGATTATTTAATTACATGACTGACTTTAAAATGTTTATAATATTTTTAATTAAAGAAGAATGTAATTGGAACTTAGGCAAGTGAACAAAATTATGACGAAGAATAAACAAGTTTCTCTCAGTAACTTTTTTTCTGTGATAGTATAATCACTTTCTTTTTTTTTTAAAATATATTTTATTGATTTTTTACAGAGAGGAAGGGAGAGAGATAGAGAGTTAGAAACATCGATAAGAGAGAAACATCGATCAGCTGCCTCCAGCACATCTCCTACTGGGGATATGCCCGCAACCCAGGTACATGCCCTTGACCGGAATCGAACCTGGGACCTTTCAGTCCGCAGGCCGACGCTCTATTCACTGAGCCAAACCGGTTTCGGCAATCACTTTATTTCTTAATGGAAATACCATTGACCTAATCTGTATGCTACTACAAAAGGAAAACCATAACCAGGTGCAATGTAAACATAGCACATTAAACTCACTGGAAAACAAAAGAGCTGATTTCAAAGATTCTACATAGTTTTCACATGTTCTAATGCTAAAGATATGTAGGTCTAATATAACTTATATCTCTTTTAGCATTTGTGAAATTAAAGTCCTTTTTAGTTATAAAATTCTAAGTACATTCAATACATAGTACTAAGTACATTGAAACAAATATTGCCAAAGGCTGACTTTTTGACAAAAAAGGAAAATGAGCAAAATGACCTGGGTACTTCATCATGGCACTAACAATGAGTCTGTTCTCCTCAAGGCTAGTGCCTAAATGGACACATGGTGAAACTAATAACCAAATGTTTGCTGACAATAAACTAAAAGGAGACCTCTCCTAAAGTGTTTCTGTGAGTTTCACATATATATTTTGATTATATCTCCTGGAACACTTGCTCTCCCTCTCATTACCCTCCTATGATATTGCACAATACATGTTAATAAATTCAATATGCTATATTCACCTCTCATCTTTCCCCACCTCTTGGCCCAATTTAACATAGCTAATCCTACTTTGAAAATGCCTTCATCTGGTTTTCTTCTCTTCCCTCAGGAATTATACTACGCTGGGCCCTAGGCCATCTTTTGAACTCTATACCTAAGTTGCTAGATATGGCAGCCTCTAGCCCATAGGGCTCTTTAATAAACTTAAAATAATAAAGTTACATTTAAATTAAAAATTCATTCCCTTGGTTGCACTAGGCATTTCAAGTGCTCAATAGCCACAGGTGGCTCGTGGCTATCATACAGGGCAGGATTCCCATCATCACAGGAAGTTCTATTGTATAGTGCTGCTCCACACCATCCCCGAGTGGTCCCATTCATGTCTGTGGGTGAAAAAAAAGGGGTTCTGTGGAAATTTACCTCAAGGGTGATCTGATCGCAAATTCCTAACTGGGCAGGTCATGGTGGGTAGTCATGCCCCTGGCATATATTATTTTAGTAAAAGTTTTATCTTTGCCTTAAGCAAGCTCTGTCCATTGTTTGTGTGTGTCCAGATTAGCGGTTCTCAACCTGTGGGTCGCAACTCCTTTGGGGGTCGAACGACCCTTTCACAGGGGTCACCTAAGACCATCGGAAAACACATATATAATTACATATTGTTTTTGTGATTAATCACTATGCTTTAATGATGTTCAATTTGTAACAATGAAAATACATCCTGCATATCAGATATTTACATTACGATTCATAACAGTAGCAAAATTACAGTTATGAAGTAGGAACGAAAATAATTTTATGGTTGGGGGTCACCACAACATGAGGAACTGTATTAAAGGGTCGCAACATTAGGAAGGTTGAGAACCACTGGTCTAGATTAACACACCTTTGAAATACACCATCCTTAAGAGAGCACATTTTCTTGTTAACTATCCTGTAATCCAATCCCCACCTTGCTTTCTTCCACCTCCATGTAATCTTTCTTACATTCCCTCCTTAATTTCAAATGCATAAATAAGCTGCAAAACTGTATTTCTATGGAGCATTTGAGAGCTTGCTCCCTGGCATATGTCATCAGATTGGCTCAATAAACTAGTAAAAAAATTATCTATAGGTTTGTATTTTTTTATGTCGACATGTCCATGGTGTCAGTTATCTATTTGCAGAAGTCCCCCACATATGTACTCTCTTATACAAACTTCCCCTTTGAGCACATAGGAGGCATGCAGGAGGCAGCCAATCAGTGATTCTCTCTCATCGTTGATGTTTCTATCTCTGCCTCTCCCTCTCTGAAATCAATAAAATATATATATATATATTTTTAAAGTTCTAGAATAGACAGACTCATTAATCTCTTACCACTCTTGCCCCTTAATCACTATGCTTTAACCAAACTGGCTTCAAGCTCCCTAGACGGGTCATGTTCACTCCAAGAGGGCTTTTGTCCACAATGTTTCCCTTTTTTGAAACTCCCCAGCAAATTAGTTTAATCCCAATCAACCTTCAGACTTCAGCTGAAAGGTCACTTCCTTTCTAAGTTTGGTCCCTCTATTTTACATTCTCATTGTACCATGGTAAGAGATTAATGAGTCTGTCTATTCTAAAAGCCCTATAAAACCATTAATGGGTTTCCAGGGAGATAGAGAGGCACATGATCAGATTTACATTTATTAACAGTCTCCGGTTATTTTGTGGGGAAAAGATTGGAAAGGAGCAAGAATAAGCATGAAAAGATAGGGGATGGAACCCATTACATGGGCATGTGCCCTGAGCTGGAATCTAAGCATGAGCTCTTAGTTCATAGGTCAATGCTCAACAACTGAGCCACACCAGCTGAGCCTGTCCTAGAACTTCTCAGTTTGCACTTACACATTTTTTTATTTTATATTTTATTGATTTTTTACAGAGAGGAAGGGAGAGGGATAGAGTCACAAACATCGATGAGAGAGAAACATCGATCAGCTGCCTCCTGCACACGCCCCACTGGGGATGTGCCCGCAACCAAGGTACATGCCCTTGACCAGAATCGAACCTGGGACCTTTCAGTCCGCAGGCCGACGCTCTATCCACTGAGTCAAACTGGTTACGGCTGCACTTACACATTTTTGAGTGACTGTTTATTATTATTACTATGCATTTATTTGTTTTCTCCAACAGACGTCTCAGACTGAACTCCCGGTATTCTTGCTACCCAAGGTTGCTCCATTCACCATCTCCTTATCCAAGAAAACAGCAACACCATTTTCCTAGATGCTAAGACCCCAAACCCTTGGACTCTTATTCATACTCTATATTCATCAGCAAATTCTATTGCCCCCTCAGAATTCAACCACTTTCCAAACATTCTCACTGCTACCCATTGTGGTCAAAGCCACACCACCACTTCCTGAACTTTTGTTATTACCTCTTATCACATCTCCTTGCTTCCCTCTTTGTCCCCACCCCTTACTCCCTTGTATATTTACAACAAGGCAGCTAGACTGATCATTTACATCTATGTCAAATCACGTCATTCCTCTGCTCAGGATAACTTGCCATCTGCCAGGGATGGAATGGTGTCTCCCCCCTCCCCCCAAATCCATATACTGAAGCCCTAACCTATGTGTCTTTAAGGAGGTGATTAAGATTAAATGAGGTCATAGGGTGGAGCCCTCATCAGAGAGAACAGGTGCCTTTACAAGAAGAGACACCAGAGTTCTCTCTTCAACATGTGACCAGATGTGAAGGTGGCATGCTCCACTCACTCACCAAAACCTGGCCATGATGGCATGCTGATCTCATCTTAAAACTGCAAGAAAATAAATTTCTGTTTAAGTCACCCAGTCTACGGTATTTTGTTAGGGCAGCCCAAGTTGACTAATAGCCTATCCCACTCAGGGTACAAGTCAAAGTCCTTCCAATAGCCTAAGATGTCCTACACAATTTGGTCTGTTATACCCCCAATCTGTGAACTCTCTGACCGAATGGGCTCTGATTCTCCCCATCCCTTAAACGGTTTCGGCCACACTGGCCTATGTGAAATTCTGTGAACCTGTCAGACATGCTCTCACCTTTGGGCTTTTGCTTTTCCTCTGCTTGGAATGTTCTTTTCCCAGATATTTGCATCACCCACTTCCTCACTCAGATGTCACCCTCTCAGTGGGGCCATCCTGTGGAAGATTTTACCACCTCCATCTCACATACATATCCTATTCCTTTCCTTGGCACTCAAAGCACGCTCTATATTTCTATATTCCTATAGCATGCTATATACTTTATCATTTGTTGCTCCCCCCTTCCCCCCCAACAATGGGCTTCATGAGAGAAGGGATAGTCTGTCTGGCTCACTGCTATACCCACAGAACACAGAGCACCTCATGGTAGGTGCTTACCATTTGTGCAGTTCAATGAATGTGGAAATAGCCACCTAATCAGCTCGGAGCTAAGCGGTACCACCAGGTCAGCTACCCAGGCAGCAATGCCCTGGTAGAAGTGGCACTGCCTGAAGGGCCACCTGATTTTTCTGGCCTCTTACGGTTTTGTGGTATTACACTGCTCAAGAGGGGGTTTAAGAACCACAGCTACATGATCCAAGGGCGGCTCCTTCCTCTCTCCTTTACAACGGAGATAGTAAACTGAGACGAAAAGCTGTGCAGGTCCACTAAGATCATGGTTATGACAACTTTTTAAAAACAATCTGGTTGCAGCTCTCTTAACAGCACTGTGTTTTCAAACAGTCCTGCACACTCTGCGGCTCTTCGATCACGCTTCTAGGGTTCGGCAAAGGACGGTGTTGGTTCCCATAAATAAAACTTAAAAATACATATAAACACTTAAAAGGCAAGTGACCGAAGAAGTCATTCATTGTTCTGTGTTCATGTAGGGCTGTGGGTAGAATTTAGGTTAAAAATGGATTCTGTTAAGGAAGTTGCAAAATAATTACTTTCCCCTACATTTTACCTGCAGTGGTTCTCAACCTGTGGGTCGCGACCCCTTTGGCGGTGGAGCGACCCTTTCACAGGGGTCGCCTAAGACCATCCTGCATATCAGATATTTACATTACGATTCATAACAGTAGCAACATTACAGTTACGAAGTAGCAACGAAAATAATTTTATGGTTGGGTCACAACATGAGGAACTGTATTTAAAGGGCCAGAAGGTGAGAACCACTGAGAGAGAAAACAGACCTGCAAGAGGACCTTTCTGTTTTGGTTAAAACAGAGGATTCTTCACCACCTCCGTGATGTCGAAACTTCCCGCTTAGTTACTGCTCTCACATTCACTTCTGAACTTCCTCTCGGCTTTGGAAATACCGGGTTTAAAGTCGTCATGAGACAACAGGGCATCCTAACTGATCTCCCTCCTCCCGGCTTCAAACATCACCGCTGGTACAGTAAGGTGTCCCTGGAGTGTGGACACACCCACGGCATCTCCACCGGCGAGTCTCCGGTTACGCAAACCTCAGGCTGCCCTGCGGGTGCGTTTACATCTCGAAGGCGGCAGCGGAAACCCTGCCTTCCCCCAGGCTCAGGCCCGGAGCGAGCGCGAGAGTCGCCGCCGGCGGGAGCCCCGCGCAGGCCTCCCGGGGGCGCGCCCCGCCAGCCACTCCGGAAGCACCTGCGGGCGGGACCGGAGCGCCCCCGGCGTCCTCCTGAGGAGCTCGGGTCCAGCACCGCCGCGGGTACCACGCGCCTCAGGGGAAGCGGCCCTGCAGCCCTGCAGCCCTGCAGCATCTCGCGAGATCTCGCCCGCTCAGCACAAGTACTGCGAGTTCAGAACTTAAAAAAAAAAAAAGCCAGTGGGCTCGAGCCTCTCGAGCGGCCGCGGTGGTGGCAGCTGCCGCGGGAGCGTCCGTGATCCGCGTGCGCCGAAGCAGGGCCCGCGCGCCTCTCCGCTGCCCGTGCCGGGCGCCGTCCGCTGCCCGGTTTTCCGCGGTCCCGGCTGCCGGCCCGCGGCCCGCAGCCCCGGAGGCGGGGAGAGAAGGAGACAGCCGAGGGCCCACTCCTCAGCACCGCAGAGCGGGGCGGGGGAAGGAGGTGGAGGGGTGGGAGGAGGGCGACGGAAGAGGAGGCAGCAGTGCGAGATCTTCCCGGCGACGGCGGTCAGGCGGCGCGCGGCCGCTCCCCGACCGCGTGGCTCGTGCTGCCTGAAGCGGGGCGCGGGCTGGCCGCACACGATCCTCGCGCGGGTCGCTCTCGCGTGGGGCCACGCAGAACCCCAGGAGGGCCGGGCGCCCGGGGAGCGTCCGCGGGCGTCACTGCAGGACCGCGGTGGGCGGGCTGAGGGGTGGGGCGCTCGGGCCCCGCCTCCCGCGTGCTGCAGCGGCAGCCGCCACCGCCGCGGCCGCGCCGAGCCTTTAAACAGCGGGCCCGCCCCGCGCCGGCCGCACTCTCGCGCTGACTCGGCTGCCGGCGGGTCCGTGCCGGCCCGGGCTAGCGGCGGAGAGCCGACTCCTGCTTCTGGCGTTGCGACCGCGGCCACCGCCGGCCAGGGGCGCTGAGGGCGTGCAGCCCGCGAAGTCCGCCAGGCTCTCTGGTCCGCCGAGGGTCGGAGGCGATGGATCCGGGGCCTCCGGCGCCCTCCTCCGGCGTCCCCAGGCTGGCCGGGGTCGGAGAGACGCCGCGGGCCGCCTCCGGGGTGAACCTGCCCGGCGCGGCCGTGTCCTCTATGCCGGAGGATGCTAGCCGGGGCGGCGGCGAGGGCGTCTCGGCGGCCGGGGACGGACTGGGCAGACCGCTGGGGCCCACCCCGAGCCAGAGCCGCTTCCAGGTGGACCTGGTCTCCGAGAGCGCGGGGCGGGCTGCTGCTGCTGCTGCTGCGGCGGCGGCGGCGGCTGGTGCCGGGGCGGGGAGCAAGGAGACCTCCGTGGACGGGAAAGCCACCAGCGAGAGCGGGCCGGCGAAAGGCAGTGAGGAAGCCAAGGGCCGCTTCCGTGTGAACTTCGTGGACCCGGCTGCCTCCTCGGCCGAGGAGAGCCAGTCGGATGCGGCGGGGGTCGGCGGCGACGGGCCCAACGTGAGTTTCCAGAACGGCGGGGACACGGTGCTGAGCGAGGGCAGCAGCCTGCACTCGGGCGGCGGCAGCAGCGGGCACCACCAGCACTACTACTATGACACCCACACCAACACCTACTACCAGCGCACCTTCGGCCACAACACCATGGACGCCGTGCCCAGGATCGACCACTACCGGCACACTGTGGCCCAGCTGGGCGAGAAGTTGCTCCGTCCCAGCCTAGCGGAGCTGCACGATGAGCTGGAGAAGGTGAGCTCTCCCGGCCCTCCCCCTGCAGCCCTCTCGCCAGCCCTGCCTCCTTTCCCAACCTCTGGTCCGCGCCGGCCACAGGATGTGGCCTCCTGCTTTCCCCCGGTGAGGTGGCGGGAATGGATGTGCACGACTCGCTGGCATCTCTGGATTCAGCTGTCAAGGGTGGAATTGCAGAGGAATGTAACTTAATCTCTTAAAAGTTTGCAGCGGGTTAGGCTACTTACGCGATACTGGAGAGGCTGCATTTAACCACCTTCCCCATCCAGTTATATATCTCAATTACGCTTGGTTTCTCAGCCGCGTTGAACAATTAACCATCTCTCTGCATGACAGTTATGCTTGTGGGCCCGCAAGGGAATGTGCAGGAGGTTTAGGTGAGGACGTCTCAGGAGAGCACACCTACCATTTGTGTCCTTTTTAAAGGTTGTATTGTTGTATGGCTCATGTACACCCATTAGGGATCCCAAGAGTAGGAACTTTAGTGTTGGAGGGAAAAATCTTAACAGGGCGTATTTGCGGTCCATGAATTATTAAAGCTCAATTCCTGCAACCTTGAATATGCAAAGATCATAAATCTAGAGACATGCTGTTCTTGATAATGCTATAAATCCATTTTTAATGTAAACCTTTAGGGAGAGGGCTATAAAAAATAAGATGGGGGAGTGGGCGCACAGGAGAGATTGAGAGAGCAGCAGTGAGTTTTTTTCTGTGGAGGAAGTCCAGAAAGACTTTGTGGGGTCTTGCATAGATAGTTATACTTTGTTAACAGAAAATCATCCCTATACTGTTTCTGTAATTCCATTTTATGGCCACATATGACTTTTATTTCTTCATGGTACAAAATTGTTATTTCGCGATAACATTGATGCTTTTGAGATTCAACTAATTAACTATTTTATGGGAATACCTGAAGTTTGCTTTTACAATATGTAATGACTACATTGATGAAATCTGGTGAATGCAAAGAGTTGGTACCATACAGATTGAAAAGATCTTAGTATGTAAAGTTTAAATACAGAAGTATGTAATTTCTTTTTGATGTGATTATTTGATCTCATACAGTCATTTCATACAAAACTACTTGTCCCAGTGTTTGATAATGTAGCATTCATACAGTTTGAAATAATTACAGATGTCTCAACCCTTAACAGCTTATTGATTAGAAGCCTGACATCATTTGGCTTTGGATAATGCTACTGTTATTCTATTGTGGTATTTTGTTATATTAGAAGAAAAAGACTTTCTATAACACTCATACTCTTGTATTTTCTCTCAAATCTGTTATTTTTTCCTTTCAAAACTAAAAATCTTTGTAAAGTAGCTATGTAGCTGGTAATTTTCCTTTTTTAAGAGAACTTTTATTGAAATTATTAATGCAGGTAAATTTCAGATATATTTCACCAAAGCTGAGTAATTTGGCAGTAAAGCACTCTATATTTACCCATGAGTTTTAGAAAGGCTTTATGTGTGTGCGTGTGTGTGTGTGTGTGTGTGTGTGTGTGTGTGTGTATCTATCTATCTATCTATATATATATATATATATATTGAATTCAAAGAGGAAGAGAGGGAGAGATTGAAGCTTCAATGATGTGAGAGAATCATTAATTGGCTGCCTCCTGCACGCCCCCTACTGGGGATGAAGTCTGCAACCCAGGTATGTGCCCTGACCTGAATCAAACCATGACCTCCTGGTTCATAGGTCAACTCTCAACCACTGGGCCACATCAGCTGAGCTAGAAAGACTTTTTAAATTAAAGGATGTTATATTCCTTGAACTTGTATGCTTCCTAGGAAAACTTTTGTTATTTTAAATTCAGTAACCAAGCATATGAAGTTCTCTAAAACATCAGGGTTTTTATGTTTGTTTTGGCATTTTTAGTTCAGTTTACATTGTCTAAAAAAAGAACACCTGTATTGTAAGCTGTATAGTAGTTGAAGTCACCCAGCTTGTCAGCCTCAGTTTTTTCAACTTTCAGGGTTATTTTGAAGATTGGAGGGGGCGGGGGGGGGGGGGGGTGCGGCGGGGGGAATGCACAGAAAGTCCCATGTGCAGTGCTTGGAAAATAATTGCTAATGTAGTTATTATTTTGATCTTATATTGGTCCTTCAGAAAGTACATAGTTAAACTCTAGGATTTCAATTTTCGATCCTAATACCTACATTATTAAATGAATGTAGCATGTAAAATGTTTTGTTAAGTTTCATTTATGCAACAGATAGTATAATGAATTCTTTGTAGTTTTTTATCATCTACCACTCGGGTCCTTTATGGCCAAAAAAAGTTTAATTAATATATGTTAACTAAGCATAAAATCTCATATTGAAGATAATTTTGTTTAGAATTCAGCAAATGGATTATAGAAATGTTTTGTGTTAAGGAGTACAAATCTGGCCATACTGCTGTTGAAGGAGGGCAGGTGAGGGGTGATAGCATAAGTTGGGCAGATCCCTAAAAGTTATTCCTCACCCTATCTAAATTGAGTTCTAGCTCCTTAAACATTTTTCTAATGCTTCTAGCCTTCAGTGGACTCTATTATCACTTTGATTATCATGTAGTACTTTGGTCACTAAATGCTTTAAGTATCTACCAGGGATCTGTGTGCTAGGAACTATGGAAGAACAAAAAAAGTAAAAAGACAGGCACTCCAGAAACTTCTTGAGAACTTGTCTTCCTTCTACTTGAATTCCTTTCATTGCCTAGCACTGTGATTTTAAAAAAGTATTTTGCCTAAAAATTCAACTGAAGGGAAATAGTTAAATATCCATGGCATATCTTGCTGTATTATGCAGCCATTCTAGGGCCAGGACTCATGAGTTTTCTGTTTCAAATATTTATTGGTGAAAGGACACATGGCTGTGGCACTGTGAAATGATGCAGTGATTAGGGAAACAGATAACTGACTCTGCTTAAACATACATTAATCAAATAGTTGTACATATAACATAGTTATAATTATTTTTTTAATGCTAGGGAAGAAAAGTATAGGCTTCTAGTGAGGATATAATAGGACCTAATTTTAATTGGGTTGGAGAAGCCTTTTTCCAGAAGTGTATAACATTGAAGCTGAAACTTTAAGGATTTTGAAGATATGGTAGGAAGACATTCCAGGCTGAAGAGACAGCATTTGTGAAGGTAGTGAGGTGAGAGAGGGATATATCTAAAGAACATAAGGTGACCAGTGTAAGATTTCACCATAAATCTAGTCCGAAGTGATTGAAGGATTTTATGTGAGGTAGCAACATGATCTGTTTTGTTTTAACATTGCTTACTGCTGGGTGGAGAGTGGATTGGCAGGAACAAGAATGGAAGCAGGGAGATCCAAGCTCTTAACTGTGGTCTGGGTAACAGATAATAAGGCATGGTGGCAGATAGAATTGGATGTAGGTGGATTGAATGTGGGAGTGGAAAAGAAGCTGATTCCCAGGTTTTGGTCTTGAGCAACTGAATAGATGGCTGTACTGTTGCCTGAGATGGGAAATACTGGAGAAGGAATAGATTTGAGGGATAAAAAAAAGAATTCTCAGTAGCCTGTAAGACATCTTAGTCCATGAATCATTATGAGGGAGGGGAGTAGAAAAGTGTGTGTGTGTGTGTGTGTGTGTATTAGAAAGTATAAAAATCATATATATATGTGTGTGTATAGTGTCTAAGGTTATGAATGAAATTATTTAAGGAGAGTGCATAGATAAGAGAACAGGTATAAGGTCTGGGATTAGGCCTAGAAAATGTCTAAAGGAAGGTCTGTTAGAGATTGAGGAGACACTAGCAAAGGAAATTAAGGAGCTGCTATGCTGGTTAGAAATAACTAGGAGAGCTGTTTCAGGAAAGCTGAGAGAAAAGTTTTCAAGAAGGCAGAAACTCTTCAAAGCTAATGCCTGGAATTGTGTTGTTTTTTTAAGTATTTCAAAAAATCAACCCAAAGTAATGATTCCTGCCTCTACAGGAAGAAAAAAAGTGGAGGGAGGGTAGCATGATTATCAAATGTGGAAAAATATGGTGTAGACAATCTAGAATAGCTCCTACTAGATTTAAAGCATTAATGTTATTTGAAATCACTGGTTTTTTTAAAAAATGATTGATTTTTTAAAATTTTTTTTTTAGAGAGAGGAAGGGAGAGAGAGAAACATTGTTGTTCCACTTAGTGATGCATTCACTGGTTGTTTCTTGTATGTGCCCTGATTAGAGATCAAACTCTGAACTTTGGCATATCGGGACGGTGCTTTAACCAACTGAGATACCTGGCCAGGATAAAACATTATTAAAACAGTTTTAAAAGGTAGCATTACCTTGGTACAGTTGTCCTTAGGCCATGGCTTGGGAGCCTTTTGCTGGTGGTATGTGGACTGTTTTAGCCTTTTTTTTTTTTCTAATCGCCCTTGACCGGAATCGAACCTGGGACCTTTCAGTCTGCAGGCCGACGCTCTATCCACTGAGCCAAACCGGTTAGGGCTTTAGCCTTTTTTATTAATAAAAAGGGAGCATTAAAGAGAACAACTATATCATCAAGTGTCTTTTATGTCTTACTAAGCTTGTGGATTTTTTAATTACTATGAAATAGGTCTTGTACACATTTTACTCATGATAAAATGGGCTCATGAAGCTGAAGAAATTGCTAGTGTCACTCTCATAGAAAGTGATGCAGGTGGAATTCACACCCAGGTTTTTCTGACTCCAATGCCAGGATATAGTATCCTCTTTCTTATTATCTTTTTTGTTTTAAAGATTATTTAAAATTGATTCTTAGAGAGAGAAGAAGGGAGAGGTAGAGAGAAACATCAATGTGAGAGAGAAACTTTGATCTGCTGCTTACTGCACACCCCCTACCAGGGATCTAGCCCACACTCCTGGGTATGTGCCCTGACCAGGAATTGAACCTGCAACCTTTTGGTGCATAAGAGGATGCACAGGACGACACTCAACCAACTGAACCACACAGGCCAGGGCTTTCTTATTACCTTTTCTTCCTGCCGATCCCCCAGACCTGCTCTGAGATGGCAGGGGAGTTGAGGGGGACACAATGGGGATTACCACCATCACCTCTCTACCATGACCTCCTGAGAATGGAATCCTTATATAATAAAAGGCTAATATGCAAATTGACTGAATGGCAGAATGACCGGTTGCTATGACATGCACTGACTACCAGGGGGCAGATGCTCAACACAGGAGGTCAATGTGTTCCCACAGGGGGAGCATCGCGAAGCCAGAAGCCGGGCTCATGGCTGGCGTGAGCCTCTCCTGCCTCTGTGGCAGTGCTAAGGATGTCTGACTTTAGTGGGCCTGAGGAGGAATTCTTATGATGATGTATGATACGACTGTCTCTTTCATTGGATCTGAACTTGTATCTCATTCATCTCCATATAGAGAATAGGTACTTAATAAAGATTTGTTCATTGAATGTCTCAGGGTGGACAATTCCTCCCACTTAACAAAGACTTCCTGTAAAACAGAAACAAGTATGTTATGTCCTCTAATGCCTGTAACTGCTTCCGAGTGGGCTGTATTGATTCTTGGACAAGAAATTTCATCCACTAATTCAGTATATAGCTTGAGTTCTTAAAAGTCACCCTGAAAGAACAAGAATGGGCCATATCCCTGGGGTTAGGGAGTAGAGTAGTTCCAGGATTGAGTAAAATTAGGACCCTGATATGAAATACTTGTATATAGCAAAGTCAAGATTGGATTATTTCACACTTTCGCCAGAGGCTTCACCCTGTTAAACCCATGCCACCAGTGCTGAAGTCTGGTTTACCCATAATACTGTATACATTCTCCAAGTAGACACCAACTGACTGCCTGGGTAAAAGGAAAGATAAATTTGGGGATTTAAAATGTGGAAAATAATCTGTGCAATGCTATCATAATTGATGTTTTCTCTATGTATATTTGTGTTCAGATTCATATTTCCAGTGCTGGGCATTTGGAGTCTAAAGGACAGAAATAATGTTTCTTGGTTCTTGTGTATTGAGTATGCTTGCTTCATTAATATTTAATTACATATTTCATATATGTGTTTGGAAAGTCTGTGGTACTAATCAAATTGGTTCTTTGCTGAAGTAAAACAAATATGAATTTGGTTATTCAACAAATTGGGTACCAGCAACACTATTCTAAGTGCTGGGGATAATACAGCAATGAACACAACAGAATCATGGGGCTTTCATTTAATAGTAGGAGACAATGAACAAATAGGTCAGATATAATTGAAGGAGATAGATGGTTATGGCTGGGGTGATGCTGTTTTAGAGTAGTTAGAGAAAGCCTGTCTGATATGTGAGCAGACACTAGAAAGGAGTAAGGGATCACCCCATGCAAAATACCTGGGGGAAGAACACTCTAGGTCAGCCGTGGGCAAACTACGGCCCTCGGGCCGGATTCGGCCCGTTTGAAATGAATAAAACTAAAAAAAAAAAAAAAAAGACCGTACCCTTTTATGTAATGATGTTTACTTTGAATTTATATTAGTTCACACAAACACTCCATCCATGCTTTTGTTCCGGCCCTCCGGTCCAGTTTAAGAACCCATTGTGGCCCTCGAGTCAAAAAGTTTGCCCACCCCTGCTCTAGGTAGAGGAATTGCACACACTAAGACCCTGAGATGGGAGTGTCTTGGATTGAGAAATAAGGAGGCCAGCAAGATGAGTGACAAGGAGGAGAGTGATATGAGAGGAGGTCAAAGCAGGAGTGAGGAATAAATAAGTAGATCATGATAAAGATTTAGGTTTTCACTCTGAGTGAGATAGGGAGTTGTGGAGGGTTTAATGCACAGACTTGACATGATCCGACTTATGTTTTTAAAATATCACTCTGATTGTTCTGTGGAGAATATCCTTCTATAAGGGGGTAATGGTGGAAGCTGGGAGACCAGTTAGAGCAGTATTTCAGTCACGATGATAGGACTTTTATTAAGGTAGTAATAGTGTTTGATACAGTGAGAGCTGTTCATATACTGGGTATGTTTAAAGGGTAAAACTGTTGGGATTTGCTGATGGTTTAGATGAAGGGGTGTATGGAAAGATTAATGCCAGGGTTTTCCACTGTTTAGAATGGAGTCTGTAGATATGGAGATAGGGAGGGCTGTGGGAAGAGCAAGTTTGAGAGGTGGATGAAAGAGTTGGGTTTCATTCTATAAATTAGTTCTACAATGGGGCAGACACATAAAATTGCAGCTACTGGTTAGTGAAAGAAAAGAACTTAAGAAAATGGGTTTTTAAATAATCGCATAAAAATGTGCTTTTATGCTACAAATTTAGGTAAAGCCATGAAAATCAATTTTTCAAAGAGAATACAAAAGGGTGGGGAACTAATAGGCTGAAACATAAAGTGAAAGTGTTGAGGGACAGACTAGGGAAAACTACTTAAAATACTGAAGTTAAAAACATCAATGGCTTCCTATTTAAAATATGAAAGCTGTCATCTGCCAGTGGCTTTATTATTCTTTCATTTTTCATTAGAACCAGTACTGTCTTAAAGCAATTATACAAACCATGGAGCTGATAAAGAACTTGGGGATTTCTAATTAGAAGAAGGGGAAAATCTGAAAAGCAAAAATAGCTTAGTGGAATGTTATCTCTCTGCAGAAGCTAGTAACAGGCAGGTGTGTTTGTACCACCCTTGGGCTCAGAAATTTCTCTGCTTTAAATGTTCACTATGCTGTTTCTGAACATTCACAAATTAGATATTCATTTAGGTTAAGAATTCTAAAAACCCCTGGCATGGTTCTTTGTCAGTTGGTGTGAATTAGTTCTTTGATTAGTGTAGCTTCGAGTTTAGTATGCAAATCATTTGGAGTTTTTTGGTAAGGTGGCTTGGTAGGTCAGGCTTGGTTACTCCTGTGGAGGGAAACTTAAAGGATCCATGACCATCTGCTGTAGTATGACTTCTACCCCATCATTTCACCTAAATAGTTGTTAAAGTCACCAGTCATCTCCATTCTTTTTTATTTAAAAAAAAAATTGTATTGATTTTTTACAGAGAGGAAGGAAGAGGGATAGAGAGTTAGAAACATCAATGAAACATCGATGAGAGAGAAACATCGATTAGCTGCCTCCTGCACACCCCCTACTGGGGATGTGCCGCAACCAAGGTACATGCCCTTGACTGGAATTGAACCTGGGACCTTTCAGTCCGTAGGCCGAATCTCTATCCACTGAGCCAAACCAGCTAGGGCAGTCATCTCCATTCTTATCACCAATTCCAGGATACCTTTTTTTCCTCCCCAGCAGCATTCAAACTTCCAATAGCATTTAATGTTCTTTTGCAGTCTTTTCATCACTTCCTCAGCTTCCATATAGCACTTTCCTTTTTTTTAAAACTTACATTGATTGATTTTAGAGAGAGAAGAAGAGAAACGTCATTTTGTTGCTCCACTTATTTATGTGTTCATTGGTTGCTTCTTGTATGTGCCCTGACTGGGGATGGAACCCACAGCCTTGGAGCATCATGATGGTGCTCTAACCACTGACTCACCAGGCCAAGGCACTAGTCTGTCTTTTCATTTTTCTCCCTCTGGCTCTTTCAGCCCAGTGTCTTTTGCAGTTTCCTTTATCTCTAAACTGAGCCACCTTCAAGGCTTGGTTCTGGCTTTTCTTCTGGCTTCTTTCTTCTCTCCCTAGATAATTTTGTCACCCACCCATACCCCTTTTCTGAGTTCTAGGCATCCAATGCCTGCTGACATTTTTGCTTTGTATCTCAAAGGCACCCCAGACTCACAAACCTATAATTGCCTCCTTCTCCCTTCAGAAACAGAACAACCCAAGTCTTCTTTCAGTGTGTCCTATGTCTCTATGAATGGTACCACCATGCATCATATTGCACAAGTGAGAAACATGAGTCATTCTTGACACTTTCTTTCATTCCTCCGCATCCAGTTCATCTCCAAGTCCTGTCACCTTTATTTCCTAAATATTCTTTTTACCTTCACTACTACCAACCTAGACCCAATTGAGGCACGTCGCTCCTACAGTAATCTAACTGGGTTCTCCGAATTCACTGTGCCCTCCCATCACTATTGTGCCCAGAAGTATCTTTTCAAAACAGAAAATTGATTATGTCATCCATTAGCTTAAAACTAGCCCTGCATTGTCTAGCTCTGGCCTACTTCTTGAGTGTTAAAATTACTCCAAGGCACAATACCTTTGACTATAGGAACTATTTATGATACTGTGAACTCTTCCTCCGTTCCACCTTATACACACAGTTAACATTTCAGTT
Source organism: Myotis myotis (assembly GCF_014108235.1). Lineage (NCBI taxonomy): Eukaryota > Metazoa > Chordata > Mammalia > Chiroptera > Vespertilionidae > Myotis > Myotis myotis. Next base: position 78,388,343 of record NW_023416357.1, read on the forward strand.
TGGAGATTTCTCTTTAATCCTTATTTCCTCAGAGAGGAAGCCTTATTGTCCTCTGGTCCAGAACAAGCCCCCTTTCCCTTAAAGTACTTATTTCATGTATATTTATTAATATGGTTATTTGACTCAACAGGATTGGACTTCAAGCTGCATGGGAAGCAGACTATGTTTATGGCTATTTATTATATTCACGATACCGTGTATATAGGCCTGACACAGCACACCCTCAATCAATATATGTTGGATAATAGAACTAGTTTTTTAAAATAAATTAATGTAGTACAAAAAAGTCTTAAACTCTTTTATATATCTTATATTTGTTATGTAGACTCTCTATAGTTCATTTGACAGGCATATTGCCCCAATTTGCATAGTTGGAGTTTAACACTCAAAAGCAGCTAAGGAACCCTTACAGAATCATAGGGCCCGTAACAGGCAGCACCAGGGTTGGAACTTGCAGCAAACATTCTGACTTCCAATTGGTGCTACTTTCAAAGATTTGTACTCCTCACTTTCACTGTATGGATATATCTTTTCCTAATAGAAATACCTTCAAAAATAAATATAAGAAAGTATCTTATAAATGGAATCTTCCTAATTTTTTTCCCATTTCCTCTTTCCTTATCCATGTCTCTCAAAAGTGCAACCTAAATTTTTAAAAGTTCTAGGGTTGTGTTTTTTAAAATTCTGTAATCACTAGTCACATGTGGCTGTTAAACTCAGTTTAAATTAAAACTAAAGCTTCAATTAAATTACTCAAGCCATATTTTAAGTGGTAATTGCCTACATTTGGCTGATGGCTATTGTATTGGACAATGGAGATATAGAACATTTCTATCATCACAGAGGTTACTATTATACATTCCTTTTTTCTTCCTTCTTTTTTTCTTCCACATTAAATACTCACCACAAGTTTAAAATTATTCACATTCAAATTTTCTTCTAATTTTGTATGGGATTCTTCCTCAAAGGTTTCTAGAACAGAGCTCTCAGTGAAGTATTTGTTGAATCAGGGAATTCTTATTTTTTCTATCTGAGAATTAATTGGAAAGGCTGTGGAATTTAATATTGTATAAATTGTTAGATTTTCTAAAGCACTCTTAAGCTGCATATCTGTATTTGGTCTTCAAATCTATCTTTGGAAGAGTTGGGTTTTCAGAAAGTCTTGGAGTAGGAGTCTCATTTTGCAAGGTTGTGATTTGCCTAAAGCCACATAACTAATACTTGATGAAGCTGAATTTTTTTGAAATTAGGTTTTTGTCTCCCTATCCTTTTCTTCTGGACCAGTGACCTCCAAATTTCTAAAAATTTGGAGAAAAATTACAGATGTCTCTCTTTCAAAGAATATACAGGTAGCTTTTGAAAAACTTTCTGGTGATTCTCAGAAAGCCAGGTTTGAGAAGCAGTGTCCTAGAACATGATGAGAGATACACACTTTGATTGCCCCTGTAACTTAGTACATAGTTATTTTCTTTGATGTGCTGATTCTCCACTTTGAAATACCCTTATATAGACAAGTGTTAACAATCAAAGATCTGGCTTTAACCATTAGATAACTGTATACTGAATTGTATTAAGTATTTTTAAAATTTTATTTATGTATTTATTTTTAGACAGGAAGTGAGAGGGAGAGAGAGATAGAAACATCAATAAGAGAGAAACATACATGTTCAGTTGCCTCCTGGGAATTGAGGCTGAAACCTAGGCATGTGCCCTAACCCAAATTTGAACCGGTGACCTCTTGGTGCATGGGCCGACACTAAACCAACTGAGCCACACCAGCTGGACTTTTTTCTTTTAACTTTAGTAAGGTTCCTAATAGTCTTCTTTTTTTAAAGATTTTTTTATTGCTTTAGAGAGAGAAACATCGATGTGAGAATGAAACATCAATCAGCTGCTTCCTGCAACCCCTACTGGGGATCAAGCCCACAACCTAGGTATGTATCCTGACCTGGAATCGAACCAGCAACCTTTCAGTGCATGGGATAATGCTCAACCAACTGAGTCACACCTGTCAGTGCTCATCAGTACATTATTAATTAATACTGGAAGGTACAAATTTTCTGGTAATTTGAATTAAAATATTTTCAAGTTATTAGCTTGTTGACATTAATAAGTTGTATGGGATTTGAAATGATAATTATGCTATTCTTAATGCATTCTGTTGTAACTCAGTCTTGAATGATTAGTAAAGAACATGATGGGCTAGGTAGAGGACTGAATTTTTTAATTGCAGTCAGCAGTTCTGACTCGGTTTATTGTAAAGTCACATGGCCACACCATCACTTTTATCTGTGGCACTTGAGTTTTGAGCTTTGCATTAATGCCACTGGATATTAATAGACCATTGTTAAACAGAGCAGATTGGATTCCTGTAAAACAATACTTGGTTTTGAGAGAGTAGTCTGTATGGGGAGCATTACACTGAATACACCAATCACCGACAGCACGGATAGGAAAAGTTGGTAGCTTTGGGATGAAATAATTGGCTAAGGCTTGATGAAAAAATTGTTAGAATAAATCCAGCCACTTTGGCATCTAAATTTGCATATGTGTGCATCATTTTTAGTTACTCATTTGGCTATGTGTCATGATATTAACACTTTGCCTTTGCTTACCTTAGTATTAAAGCAGATGCTATTAAAATATATTAGAAATTTTTATCTTTAAAGTATCTTTATTAATACTTTATTTCAGAGGTTTGTTTTTAGAATTTTAATCATAGTTTTGGGTGACCTTGAACATTTCTGAAGTGTAATTTGGAGTTTATTTAAATCAATAATAAGATGCTTGTAAACAAAACAATAAATTCTTTTATATTAACCGTGCCCTGAAATAAAGACTTCCACTCCTTTGGCTGTCATTAGCAAAGATTTAATTTGCTTAATTAAAGCTGGGACCAGAGGTTTTGCTAATCCAATATGAACCTAAGCTAGCCCTGCTGTAAGGTGCATGCTGGTTGCCACTAAAGGAAATAGGGAAGGGAAGAAGTTATTTACTAAGCACATTTTTAGTTAAAGAGAAGTTGCAAAACATTTCTAGAATTGCTATGGCCAGTGTGGCTCCATTAGTTGAGTGTCATCCTGTGCACCAAAAGGTTGCTGGTTTGATTCCTTGTTAGGGCACAAAACTCAGTTGTGGGTTTGATCTCCGTGAGGGGGTATGCAAGAGGCAGTGGATCAATGTTTACCTCTCATATTGATGTTTCACCCTCTCTCTCCCTTTCCCTTCAATAAAAACTCTGTTAAAAAAAAAAAAAAAGAACACAGTTCACTCTTCAATCCTGTTTAAAAAAATATTTCTAGTAGTGCCATCTTTGATCATCAAAACCCACATTCTTCACACTATACCCTACTGACTTATTGATGGTATCTATAATAATAAAAGCGTAATATGCTTATTAGACCAGACAGCCAAACAACCTTCCGGATGTCCTTCTGGACAACCTTCCGGAAAAAGCCAGGGCTGTGAGGGCCGAGCCCCTTGCACGAATTTTGTGCATTGGGCCTCTAGTAGATAATAAATCCTTTCTCACCAGGCAGAATGGTGATGCCATGTTTATATGTAAAGTTCATCCAGAGGTAATCTTAAACTCTGTCAATATCAAATTTTAAGACCTATGTAGTAGAGTCTGGATGACTGATGTTTTGCAGTATTTATTTTATGTGTTTGTTCAACATCCAGTTATTTAAACTCATTACATGGGCAGTTGTAATAAATAATAGATCACTTATTTCTTGTTTATAATATTAGGCAAAATTTATTTAGCACTTACTCTGTTAATGTCAAGCAGTATACCAGACACTTAACTTATTTTTTGTTTACTCTTTTAAAAGCCTTTCTTTTTATTGTGGAGTATAGCAGAGAGAAAAACCCATAAATATATAACTTAATCAAATGATCACCATCCACGTCAAGAAACAGAACCTTGCTGGCACCCCCAGCCTCTGTACACTATTTTCTGATCCTTCCATCAAAGTAGCTGTTATCATGACTTAAGGGTAATAATTTCCCTTGGGCCTCTGTCCTGACTTTTTCCCACCCAAAATGACTTTTACTACCTTTATGTATTCCTGAAGAATATTACAGTTGACCCTTGAATGGCACAGGTTTGAACTGTGCTGGTCCATTTACATGTGGTTTTTAATTGGAAAAAGAAAATCCTAGGTACATAGAAATGGAATGACTGGCCTATTTTACCTATTCTCTCTACCACAATAGCCTCCAAATAAACTTCCAAAGTTAAATAAACACGTAACTCTATCTACTACACAATTTCATACTTAAAACATTGGACATGCCTTCCAGATGCATTATGTCTAGACACTAGCAATTCTTTCTCCTCCATGGGTGGTCGTTGCAGTTGTCTGTAATCATCCTGTAGGGCAGAGTATCACAGACACTGTAAATCCTGGAGGAATTTCTACAAAGCACAGAGATTTAAAAAAAAAAAATCTCTCTAGTGCCATCCAGTGCAGAACTGATGTCGTTTTTATGAGGACCATGTCAGAAGCCCTTAGGTTTGGAAGCAGAGAAAGAAGGAAAGGTAAAGCAAGGTGGTGAGTGAGAATAGCTGGGTAATTGGGAAGTTCAAGCAGGACAGTTTCCTGAGTTGGGTGAGTTGTCTATCTTTTGTTCCCTTGCCCCAAATAGGTACCTAAAATAATTTTCCTTGTGTAATTCTACTATTTGGAGGATTCTCTGCACTGCCACATTAATAGATATATGATTTGGGGTAAGTTAACCTCTCAAAAGACTGTTTCTTCATTTGTTAAGTGGGGGTAATAGTACCTACCTCTCAAAGATGGACAATAGGACAATCTGCAGAGAAAGAAAAAGAAAAAATATGAGATCATTGTCAATTCAGGATAGTTGGACACCTAAGCGTTAGGGAAGTGTCTGACACACAATTGGCTTTGAGTAGATTGTAGTTGTTATTAAAGTAAGCCTGGCAGATTATGAGGGTCTCACAAATGAAGAATTCTTGGTTTATCGAATTGGTAATCAGTAACCAGACCTGGATGATGTACAACCAGATTTTATAAGAAACACTTGTTTCTTGAAGGCAGAAAAACTATTTCGTTATATCTTGCAATATTACTTAGCAAAACTCCAAATCTGTTGTATGTCACAGTAAACTTGAATTGTGTTAAGGTTCACTTCACCCACAAATATGCAAAGCCAAATTATTTCCTAACCTACAAACCAGTTCTTATCAAGAATTATACTAGGGCCGAAACCGGTTTGGCTCAGTGGATAAGAGCGTCGGCCTGCGGACTGAAGGGTCCCAGGTTCGATTCCGGTCAAGGGCATGTACCTTGGTTGCGGGCACATCCCCAGTGGGAGATGTGCAGGAGGCAGCTGATCAATGTTTCTCTCTCATCGATGTTTCTAATTCTCTATCTCTCTCCCTTCCTCTCTGTAAAAAATCAATAAAATATATTTAAAAAAAAAAAAAAAAAAAAAGAATTATACTGGGATGTTCAGTTGACATGTGAAAAAACTCATCCCTTCCCATTGTATTTTCAAAGTGTTTGTGTAGTTATATCAAATTGTAAGGGGATTGCTAAGAAACATATGGCAATAAAGTATATTTAACTACTAAGGCAGTTTGTTACACTGCTAACTAGGCTTTTCCATCTTGTTTTTCACCCAGTGCAAGTGTTAATTGGGGTAGAATTTAAAATTAACTTCTGGAAGAGATTGCTGTATTATTGGCTTTATTTGTGTGTGCTTTTCCTTAATGTTGGACTTATAATTCTTTTGGTAGTTGTAAAATTTTTTTAGCATTTAAATGATGTGGTCTTCCAGAATAATTTGAGTTTGGATAACCTGAATGAGGTAAACGTTTATATTTTAAAATTTCTGAATGCTCTACCATAGCTACTACCTTGTACACAGCACCTTCTTCTGAATAAACAGTTGTTAAATGCATTGAAACTTTCTAACACCCCCCCATTTTTCCCTGTTCATGTTTTGTTTTGTTTTTTAATATATATTTTATTGATTTTTTACAGAGAGGAAGGGAGAGGGATAGAGAGTTAGAAACATCGATAAGAGAGAAACATCGATCAGATGCCTCCTGCACACCTTCTACTGGGGATGTGCCCGCAACCAAGGTACATGCCCTTGACCAGAATTGAACCTGGGACCCTTCAGTCCGCAGGCCGACGCTCTATCCACTGAGCCAAATCGGTTAGGGCTCCCTGTTCATGTTTTTTCTGTCACTTTAGATTATTGAGTAAGGTTGATTTACTGTGTAAAAAGGTACATGAATGATGATTGGGATCTAAATGGTATTTCCCAGTTCAGAATGTTAGACACAGTATGGTTTCCTAGTCTTCATCTGGCAGGATTAGTCATTGTTTGACCCATGTTTGTGACAGCCTGGTGCTGATTAGCCAATATGTATTGACTTCGTCTTAATGAAAAACTAAAATGATCTCCTATTTTTTTCTTTCTTTGCAGCTTTCTTCATCTTCAATAAATAATCACCCTTGTTTTTTAGTATACGTGCTGCCGAAGTGAGCACTCACCCTTGTTTATTTTTTTTAAACCAGTATCTTATCTTACACAGTCTTTACATTAACTCTGTAAGTTAGTGTATTAGTTTAAGAACCACTTTCTAGTTGCAGAGGTGATGCTAAAAGCAAATTTTGTTCTTTTAAATAAATGGACCTTTATATAGAAGCATAGACTCACAATCCTCCTATCTAATAAAAGAGTAATATGCAAATTAACCATCACTTCATGATAAAGATGGAGGCACCCACAGCCAATAAGGAGGGAATATGCAAATCGACATGACAAAGATGGCGGTGCTGGCTGGAGCCATGGAGCCAGCGGGAGAGCTGGCAGGAAGCCAAGCCTGGCTGGGAAGCAGGAGAGCAGGCAGGAAGTGACCCAGGAAGCCAAGCCTTCCTGCCCACTCTCCCACTCTCCGCTCTCTGTCCAGGCTTGGCTTCCTGGGTCGCTGGGGCCAGAGCCAGCAGATACACCCTGCATCCCTAAGTCTCCTCTCATTTCCAGAAAATAAAATGTCCACTGCGTACCCACCTTTTGGCACAGCCTCTGCCCACCACGGACGCCCCCTCCCCCAGCAGGCAGCGCCATGTGGCTCCTGAGCACCCATCTTCCCATACCTTACATGGTTACCATACCTTATATGGAAAAATGCGTGCAGGCAAAGTCAGGAATTCAGGCCCCTCATGTCAGCTTCCAGCTCATAGGGCACCACATGGGAGACCGAGGGGAGAGGGTGGGGACGAGGGGAGAGGGTGGGGATGGTGGGAAGAAAGGCCAAGGCCCTTGCATGAATTTCATGCCATTGGGCCTCTAGTAGTAAAATAAAAATCCAAACATTTCTCCCTCCTTGGAAATTAACCCCTAGAGTGCTGGGAGCGCAATCGCGCTCCTACTGTCTTCCGCCAAAAATGCCGGGAGCGCTATCACACTCCTCCTGCAGTGTCACTATTAGATGCTAGTAGTTCACTTTTTATTGACAGATGGCACCTAAGTCCAGAAAACAAATGTAGTAAAGGTTTCCTTAAGTTTTTGAATATGTAACTTCATTTACTTGCAATTCATAATTTTTTTCCTAAACTGCTGTAAAATCAGCAAAAATGCCTTGGCAATTTTAGCATAGTTCCTAGGATATTGGTTGGCACTCAAAGGGTTAAAAAAATAGTAGGTTACTGTCTTTTTGCCCACTATGGCCTAAAATTGTGGAGCAGACCCTTTTGCCCAGGCTTTGTCAGTTAAACTGTAAAAATAGAATAAATTAGTATGAAAAATGAATAGATTGGTAATAAACAATGCCAGAAATGTGTTGTATTAGTATTTTAACTGTTATTTTAGAAGCTGCACTGTTCAAATGATATAGATTTCTCTTTGCACAATGATGAACACCTTTGTTAACTTACTCTGGAAAAAAATGTGATCACAAATCATTTGATTACTATACAATCATCTTTCATGGGTATTAAGTCCTTGGCTAGTAACATTGCAAAGACCACCCATGCTATGCTACAGTGCATACCTGAGATAAAAATTTTGTGAACTTAGTAACCGGGATGTTCAAAGAAAGAAAAAACCATGCTATTTTAATGTAAATTATACTTAAAGCATTTAACAATGAGAAGCACGTTAGTGTACACATTTGGGAAATGAGAAGGATGTAATGTACACAGAAAACAATCCTGCACTCTAGGTTACACAGCTGGTAAAAGCACTGTTACAGGTTTTTAAAAAACTTAATTAAGTATTGATTTTTATCCATTATTTTAAAAAGACATCTGAGCCCGGTTTGGCTCAGTGGATAAAGCATCAGCCTGTGGACCAAAGGGTCCAGGGTTTGATTCCAGTCAAGGGCACATACCTTGGTTGCAGGCTTCTCCCCCACCTGGGCCTTGGTTGGCTCGCGCAGGAGGCAACCAATCCTCTTGGTCTTTCCTTCTGTCTTTCACTCTCCTTAAAAATCAATGGAAAAATGTCCTCAGGCAAGGATTAACAAAAAAAGACAGCTGGTTTCATAATAGGTTGTTGCTAAAATACTGAAGGAAATTCTAGTGTTAGGGAAGAAATAATAGCTTGATTTTTAAGAATTTTTAAACTGAAAAATCATTATTAAACCAAGTCATTGTGTTATAAGCAGTATTTTCTCAAGCATAATTGAAATATGACCTTTGTTATGTAAAAGAATTTGAATTTGTTAAAAGACAAGTTAACTTTTGGATAATGGAAACTGAGAAAACTTTGTAAATATTTAAGACTTGTGTAATAAGGAATAAATATAAAATGTATTTTACATTATAAAGGATTTTAATTATTAAGAATTTACTATCTTCCTGGCCAAATTCTTTTTTTTTAAATGTTTTTATTGATTTTTAGAGAGGGATGGCTAGATAGAAACATCCATGAGAGAAAAACATCATCCATTGGCTGCCTCCAGCATGCCTCCTACTGGGGTTTGAACCTGCAACCTAGGCATGTACCCTGACTGGGAATCCAACTGGTGACCTCTTGATTCATGGGTCAACACTCAACCAGTAAACCATTCTGGATGGGCCAAATTCTTTTTTCTTTTTTAAAAAAATATATTTTTATTGATTTCAGAGAAGAAGGAGAGGGAGACAAAGATAGAAACATCAATGATGAGAGAGAATCATTGATTGGCTGCCTCCTGCATGCCACCTACTGGGAACCAAGCCTGCTACCTGGGCATATGCCCTTGACTGGAATCGAACCCGGGACCCTTCAGTCCCCAGGCCAATGCTCTTATCAACTGAGCCAAACCAGCTAGGACCCAAGTTCTTCATTTTTTTTTTCTTTTGTTGTTATTTTTAATCCTCACCTGAGGATATTTTTTCCCATTGATTTTTTTAATTTAAATTCTTTATTGTTTAAAGTATTTTATGAGTCTCCTTTTTCCCCCATTGACCTCTCCCCAGCCGCTCCCTCACCCCCCTACTGTCTGTGTCCATTGGTTATGCTCATGCATACAAGTCCTTTGGTTGATCTCTTACACCATCACCCCACCTTCCCTCATAGGTTGGACACTCTGTTGGATGCTTCTATGTCTCTGGTTCTATTTTTTTAAAATATATTTTATTGAATTTTTACAGAGAGGAAGGGAGAGAGATAGGGAGTTAGATGTGCCTCCTGCACATCTCCTACTGGGGATGTGTCCGCAACCAAGGTACATGCCCTTGACCGGAATCGAACCTGGGACCTTTCAGTCCGCAGGTTGACGCTCTATCCACTGAGCCAAACCGGTTTTGGCTGGTTCTATTTTTGTTCATCAGTTTATGTTATTCATTATATTCCACAAGAAATATCATGTGATATTTATCTTTCTATGACTGGTTTATTTCGCTTAGCATAATGCTCTTCAGTTCCATCCATGCTGTTGCAAATGGTAAGAATTCCTGCTTTTTTATAGCAACGTAGAATTCCAGTTTCACTCATTTACTGATGGGCACTTAGGCTGTTTCTAAATCTCAGCTATTGTAAATTATGCTGCCATGAACATAGGGGTGCATATATTCTTTCTGATTGGTGTTTCTGTTTTCTTGGGATATATTTCTAGAAGTAGAATTATTGGGTCAAATGGAAGTTGCATTTTTAATTTTTTGAGGAAACTCCATACTGTTTTCCACAGTATTTCTGATAGTTAAGTGTTCACTGGAAAATTCAGGAAATAAAAACTAATCAAAAAAGATAAATTATTTTGCTTTTTATTTAGGAAAAGTTGCTGTTCATCACACATTGACAATTTCTTATTCTCATTTGGTAAGAATTAGAATAGTAAACATTATGAAGTATCTAAGTGGCAACATCAATATTTACCTATACTGGGCTGAAATTCAGAGGTGAGGTCTGATCCAGAAATGAATGGAGGCCATCACTTATTACTTAAAACATTTAGATGCTGCTTATAGCTACAGGTCTGGTAAGATGACCTTACAAAGAAAATATAGAGTGGGAAAAGGAGATGGGGTTAGGACCAAGTTGAAGGGACTCTTACTATTTAATTGCTTGGTAGAAGAGGCTGAGAGAAAATGTGGTATTTCAAAAAATGTTTCAAGAAAGAGGGAGTGGTTAACAATATATCGAATGTTGTTTCAAAAGTCCAGCGAGACAGGGACTGAAAAATGTACATTAGATTTGGCATCAGTGAGGTCTATGGATGTCTTATAAAACTAGTTCAGTGTTGTGTGGCAAAGCTAGGTTGCTGTGTATTGAGGAATGTGCTGTAGTATTTTAGCAAGTTTGGCTGGGCTTCTGGTGACAGGTAAGGGAAGTGGTGTGCAATAAAATGTTAACCACAGTTAAAGGAGAGAGAATGATCAAGTTGAGGTGGAAAATTGAGTATACAAGAGAGATATTATCCACAGTGTAAAAATTCTTTGCTCCCTGCAAAGAAATAATGACCATGGAGACCAAAGTTCCCTTTGTATTTTCTATATCCCCAGAAAAATGTTCAACTCCTCTTGCCTTCTCTCTGTAAGTTTCTCTTTTCATTCTGTTACCATAGCTTCACCCACTGGCGTGTTAGCCTGGCCCCTCTCCTAAGTTCCAGTCATGAATTTTTTAACTGCCTGGTAGAATTCTTTAATCATCTCATGACTCCTCAAATTCAGCATGTCCAATTTCAGGCTGACATAATTATTTAGTAGTTCTCTATTTCTTTCATTAAGAGATCCTTTTAGTTACTGAGGGTCTTCCTATCTGGGTCTTCCGTTATCTCTTCTCTTTTCCTCGCTTCCCCAATCTATTCTCACCTCACTCACCCTCAGTTCCTGCTTGGTACATTGAGAATCACAGTACTCCTTTTTTTGAAGGGTTACTTCACCAAATAAATCCTAATTAAATTATCCCACCTCATTTAATATGGTGTTATGCATAAAATCATTTATGTTGTTATTTTTTTGGCATTTTATTCATTATGTGAAAAACAGTAAAAAAACAAGCCCATCATTTCTATAAAAATGGGAGATTGAAGATTTTATTTATGTACCTTTGTATCAGAATAATTTATAGTTCATAATTGTGTGAAATTTTCCCGATTGTAAGTTTTAATGTGCAGACCAAATGTCCTACCCAACAATTTACTTATTTCTCTGAAACTGATTTATTTAAAGAAACAAAATACAGGTACCCCTACTTTTTGAAAGTTTGTTTTATGCCACTTTGTTAAGACCTGCAGCCAGGCTGGTGTGGCTCAGCAGTTGAACGTCCACCCATGCGCCAAGAGGTGGTTGGTTCGATTCCCAGTCAGGGCATGTGCAGTGGTTGCAGGCTCAATCTCCAGTAGGGGACATGCAGGAGGTAGTCGATAGATGTTTCTCTCTCTATCCCTCTCCCTCCTTTCTCTAAAATAAATAAATAAAAAAGACTTGGATTAGTATCTATTTTCGCTAACTGAAAAACAACAACAAGAAAAACAAAACAAGAAGGAGTTTTGCTTTTATGGAAAAAAGGCAAAAAGCAAAAGTAGCATTCCATATTTGTTTTGCAGTGAGCCATTGTGGAGGCAGGGCACAGTGAGAGTGGCATCACCAACCTGCTTCTCTGGGAACTGCACTCAGCAGCTTGGTATCAAGCTATCATAAGCTTTGAACTAATTGTCTGTGAGCATCTATGTTTTATCTCAGTTTATTTTGTGCATTTGTTAGCAAGATGCATTTTAAAGTAATTACTTCTTTGCTTTATGTCATTTCAGCTTATGAAAGGTTTCATGGTCACGCTCTACTTCTAGATAGTGGGAGAAACCTGTATGTGTATTCTACTTTGGTTTCCTATTACTTCAGGAAATTAATACAGTTGTAAACCCAATTTCATTACATTTAAATATATTGATTGAACTATAAATAATAGCATATTTGTGTTTTAATTTTTGAGTTGTATATTTGAGATTACTTACACACTTTCTGAAATATAACTATCAGAACATGATGAGGATTCCACATTTTTCTAAAAATATATTTTATTGATTTTTTTACAGAGAGGAAGGGAGAGGAATAGAGAGTTAGAAACATTGATGAGAGAGAAACATCGATTCAGCTGCCTCCTTCACACTGCCTACTGTGGGTGTGCCTGCAATCAAGGTACATGCCCTTGACCAGAATCGAACCTGGGACCTTTCAGTCTGCAGGCTGACGCTCTATCCACTGAGTCAAACTGGTTAGGGTGAGGATTCCACATTTTATGTGGACCCCATCTGTTAAAATACTATTTCATATATTATAGAAAATCTTACTCTGTTTTTTAATATAGTTGATCGCAATATAGGGGAAATTAGCATAATTACTACTAAACCTTCAACTTTGAAGTGGAATTCTGATAGACACCCACACAAAAATTTTAAGTTGCCTGCATCCCTTCCTTTGCATTGTAAGATACCCACATCAATATGTGGCCTTGGAGAAAGTAGCCTACTACATACACACATCTTTAACTTTCTTTTAACAGAGATGGAAAAAGAGATGTCTTTTTGTGTATACTATGCAGTTACTTTTTCTGGTGATACTGGGAGGTTATGTAATGTTTTAAAGTCATAAATTAACTGAACAGTATCAGAATGAAAACCGAGCAACTGCTGTCTACTTTAGTTATTTGAATTTACACAAACATTTTTTGTTCTGGCTTTTATTTGAATAATTGAACAGTTAAGTCATCAGTACTTATGAAGGATCTTTTTAAAAAAAAAATCTGGGATCATCATTGATACTTGACCATCTAGAAGACATGTAACAGTAGAAGTAACCAAAAGTGGGTTGCTCTTGTAAAGAGCAACTTTCTTTTCTATTTATACATATTTCTAACAAGTTTAATGGTTATTGGTTTCCATGTGTACATGAGTCTAAGCAAGGGAAAGAAGTAACAGTAGACAGACACATTGACTGAAATGAGGAGTGACAGTCTGCAGTCTGATACAAGAGGTGAGAAAAATTATCAGAAGTAGTCATTTCAAAAAGTTTTCATGACCCCAAAATTCCGTTCCTAGGTAAATGAAAACCAATGTCCACAAAGAAAAATTGTAGACAAATGTTCACAGCAGCATTATTCCTAATAGCCAAAATGTGGAATTAGCCCAAATGATCATCGATTAATGGATGGAAAAACAAACGTTTTTAAAAAAGTTTAGTAGATTGGGATAATTAAAAAAATTTTTATGTGAGTGGTTAGTTCTATATAGAATAGTACGTAATAATTGATACAATAGTTTTGAAACTGTTGAAAGGTAAATTATAATTTTTCTTAGGATTTATCTTAGATTTTTGAATTATCAGAAGTGGTTAACATTAAAATTCATTTAAGTTCTTAGTGATACCTGAATGATTTATTTTCTATGTATTTCACATAGTCAAAGTTATAGCTGTCTGTTAATGCAAACATGGGGATCAGTTGAAAATTTGGTTATTTTTCTCTTAACATCATTAAAAAGCTTAGGTAAAGTAATTTTCAAAAGATACACTTAAAGACATTGTTGGATCTAACTTATAATATTTCTTTTTTTGCATAAAAATCTAAATATTAGCAGTAGTTAAAATATATAAATTGGAATCTAAGAGCTACTCTAGGTTGATAGTACTTTGAAAAAAGATATAGCAATAATGCATTGAACAGAATTAAATGAGTCTACTTGGCTAACACATTGGTCAAGGAGAATAGGGAAGTTTGATTATGACAGGTTTTGCTCTGAGGTAACACAGAACTTGCAACAGCTCGTTTCTATGAAAATGTATTTGTGTTGAGGATATCAACCACTGAAAATGGTTTTTTAAAAAATGCTATAGAAAATCTAGATCAGTTTTCAGGATTAAATAATAATTAATTTAGTTGGCTCTTCTGTATTTAAAGAATGATGCTTGAAATATAGCATCATTTGTTCCCTGCTGTTAAGAATATGGGTAGAGGAAGAACTATGGGGATAGTATTAGGGACATGACTCTAGATCTAGAACATTTTCTATCTCTTAACTTCTCCTTTTACCCTTTTATGACCTGTTTAAAGCACTGTTACTGGTTTGGAAATTTGTCATGACTTGGGTGTATTGAGACTGAACAAAAGTTGAGAACAAAGGACAGAGGGAAAGAGAGAAAATAGAGGACAAAAAACTAAAAATGATAGAATCAGACATGAAATAAAAATTTAAGAAGGGAACACTGTTTATGAAAATGCATGTATAACTAGCTCATGTATGAATGTGAGACAGATTACAAAGGAAAAAGTGAAGGGCACTGAGTGACTGAATGCAGATAAGGAGTAACAGGAATTGTGAATGAATGTTGCGATCCTTGGTAATCCTAGTGTCATGGATTATAAAGAGAAAATTGTTCATTATTGATGAAGAGGAGTTTTAAATTTTTTTATTATTATTGATTTTAGAGATAGGAAGGGAGAAAGAAACATCCATTGGGGATAGAGCCTGCAACCTGGGTATGTGCCCTGACTCGGAATTGAACCCACCACCTTTTTGTGTACAGGACAACACTTCAACTGAGCCACACCGGCCAGGAAAAAATAGTTAACGTTGAAATTTCAGATATGGTAAAGATGTCAATTAGGCAATGTGAATTTGTGGCTGGAGAGACGAGGTCTGAATTGACTGACCTAGCTAGCCTGTACTGAGCAAACAGTATTCACTGTGTTGTTCCAGACATTGCCAGAGTGTAACTAAAATTGGAAATGATTAAAATGGGTTTCTGTCATAAGATTTAAATTTTTTAAAACTTAATAATTAAAGTTTCTTTCACTTTATTGCTTTACATTTTCCTCAGGTAAGATATTCAGAAAACCTTGGTCCTTGGGAATCTGTACTATGTCCTTCTAAACATGGTTAAGTGTATTTAGTGATGTTTGTTTTTATCAGGTGATTTTAAATAATTCTTAAGCATAATTCACATTTTTCCTTTTATAACCAGGAACCTTTTGAGGATGGCTTTGCAAATGGGGAAGAAAGTACTCCAACCAGAGATGCTGTGGTTACATATGCTGCGGAAAGTAAAGGAGTTGTGAAGTTTGGCTGGATCAAGGGTGTATTAGTATGTACATATAGACCTAATTTTAGAGTTACAGCATTTCTATTATTTATAAAATCTTCCTATTATTCTCATCAATCATCGATAACTTTTTTCTTTTTTTTAAACTTTTTTGAGTACTATAGAAGACCAAATAAATAACTTGTACTTCCTTTCCTTGTGCATATTAAATTCAGTAAACATATTTTTAATTTAATCATATTATACTTGATTACCTCAAAACTGTATTTTATTGCCTCTTGCAAATTTCACATATTGTCACCTTTCAGTACAGGTGACAGGAGCATCGGAATCAAGCAAGCTGAGCAGGCAATAGAGTTGAAATATGCCTGTTTCCTTTTCTGCTACTCCCATTACCTTTTGATGAGAAATGTATAGAAGTTACAGGGAATATAATAAAAGGAAAATCCTTTTCTTAAGTGTTGGGGTCACTTCAGTAGACAGTTATAGGCGACTAAGGTTTAGATTTACTTTGTTTTTCTGTGTTTGAATAGCCACTAAGGATCTGATTAGAGTAGATAAGCTAAAATAAGCTCATTGAAACTTTGAGGGTACTTAATTAGAGTTGTATTGACATTTAGGGGAGGGGTAGAGGGAAATCCCAGTTCTGGTAGTAATTTTATTGCCTAGCTAATAGAGTAAATGTGAAGGTCCAAATAGTTTAGTTTGCCTATTCTTAGATTTTAGTATTTTAGAAGACTATGCTTTATGAATGAGCATAATAAACAAAGTAAAAGTAAATTGGGGAAACTGTCTTTTAAATAGTTAGGATTTTTGAAAGATATATGAATAATTGGCATTTTGTGTTGATAAATATATAAAACTTAAATCTGTAGAAATCATGAAATGAGGATGTTATAAAACAAAAATTAAACTTACGTGGATTGATAAAGGGGAACATGAACTTTTTTTTAAGGATAAGGCTACCTACTTTGGTTGCTTCTGCTGCTTCAGATAATTGTGATGGGTATGTGTATATATAGGTTAATACACATAGTCACATATTATACTTATATTAGCTCACATTTAAGTTCTCATTAAGCTCTTTTAAAAAACTGTTAAGGAAAAGGGTGGAGTAAGAGTTATATTTAAAAGGACTTTCTACGTTTTAAATGTAGGTATTCTACTTTTGGCTAGTTTAGCATTTATTGCTGTATCATACTTGATTACTTTTTTAAATCTGTGAATTGGCCTCTTTTCCTTTCCCAGGTACGTTGCATGTTAAACATTTGGGGTGTGATGCTCTTCATTAGATTGTCATGGATTGTAGGTCAAGCTGGAATAGGTAAGTGAAGTTACATACTTCTTGTTTCATTTGAGAATGAATAAACAAAAGTAGCTGTGTGCGTGTCTAGTCTCTGAACTTCATAACATACAAGCAACTGGAACCATTTTAAGCTTTGTTCTCCTTTGTATAAGATTATTGTTTTAATGTTACTTTTTTCCCTCATAATTCTAATTTGATTTCTTTAAAATGGGATAAAAATAAGGTTATTATTATGAAATTCCGTATAACTGGACTAATCATTTCTAAATATGGCCGGTTAAATAAGGTGTAACTTTTCTCAGTCCCTTTTCTTCTTCTCTAAAGGTCTGTCGGTCCTTGTAATAATGATGGCCACTGTTGTGACAACTATCACAGGATTGTCTACTTCAGCAATAGCTACTAATGGATTTGTACGAGGAGGTAAATTCAGTCTTTTCACATCAATTGTCATCAGATTACTGTTACTAAAAAAATGAGATTTAAATCTTATTATTTTTTTACCTTTAAAAAGCAGCATATTGGTCTATATAGACAAGAAAGTTGCTACTAAGCACTTTCAAACAAGTATATTTATATTGACCCAACATGTATGCTTTTAGTCTTTAGGTTGTTGAATGTATTTGGTAGCAAGAATGGAGCTTCTAGCTAGGTTTCTTCTCCACAGGGCTGCCCCTTGTTTCCTCCTCTTATGCTTTAGCCCTTGGATCAATAGAGCTAAAGGATCATCTTGCATTTGGTCTGTATTGTACAAGTGTAACCTCATTCCTTCTCATTGAAGGAAATAGGCACAGTTCTTTCCCCATTATCTAACAATTTTTGTGAGTTATACGTGGGACCCTGAATTCACAACCTCCACTCTAACTATATTCTGAGGTTCCCGAGGCCTCTTTCATTGGAGTTCACAAGATCTGTCTAGTAAGATTTTACCCTCCCCAGGAAGAGCACCCAGGAGACCAGGAGAGTGGCCATGGAATCCCTATGAACAAGAAGAAAAGAACTCCATTTTTCAAACAAAGCTCATCATCCAGCTAGAGAAAAGAAAAAGAAATATGTACCAGCTTCTGTAAAGTCATCATAGCAGATCACCTGAGAAAAAGATCAACCTGTTCCATCTGCCTCCACTATTTTTCAGATCTGTATTGGACATTATATACACACTAGAGGCCCAGTGCACAAAAATTCATGCACTTGGGGGGTCCCTCAGCCCAGCCTGCACCCTCTCGCAGTCCAGGAGCCCTCAGGGCTCTAAGCCGCAGTCTGGCCTCCCTCTGTGGTGCTGGGGTCCAGCCCCAGCGGGTCCATGGGTCCCCAAAGGTGTGGACGGAGTCAGTGAAGAAGGAATGACATGGAGACAGCGTTCAGTTGATCAGCAGCCTAGCCAGGATCTCCAGCCAAGTTCTGGTCTGGATCTCCAGAGAGGTTCTGCTTAGGATCTCCAGCCAGGTTCTGTCCAGGTTCTTTTGCCAGGTTCAGTCACCAGGTTCTAGTCAGGTTCTCTTGCCAATTTCTGTAGTCAGGTTCAGTCCAGGATCTTTTGCCATGTTCTCTCCAGCAAAGTTCTTCTGTCTGTAGGTTCTGTCTTCTCAGTTCTGTCTTCTTGGGGTCCAGCCCCAGCGGGTCCAGGGGTCCCCAAAGGTGTGGATGGAGTCGGTGAAGAAGGAATGACATGGAGACAGCGTTCAGTTGATCAGCAGCCTAGCCAGGATCTCCAGCCAGGATCTCCAGCCAAGTTCTGGTCTGGATCTCCAGAGAGGTTCTGCTTAGGATCTCCAGCCAGGTTCTGTAGCCAGTTCTCCAGCCAGGTTCTGTAGCCATGTTCCCTTGCTAGGTTCTCCAGCCAGGTTCTGTCCAGGTTCTGTAGCCAGGTTCTGTCGCTAAGATCTTCAGCCAGGTTCTCTCGCTAGGTTCTGTCTCTAGGTTCTGTGGCCAGTTTCTGTCCAGGATCTTTTGCCATGTTCAGTCTCTAGGTTCTTCTCTAGGTACTGTGTCTAAGTTCTGTGCCTCTTGGTTCTGTTTTCTAAGTTCTGTCTCTTGCTGTCTTGTTACATCTGTATTTATACCAGTTGATTCAATCCTATCAATCTCTATTACAAAGGTTAGGGCGTTTCTTATCTCCATTCCAGGGAGTAAAGATTATGTAGCTTAAGCATGATTGTTCATAGTTAAAGTGATTAATTACCCGCCTGGCACTTAGTTAAGAGGTTTTATTCCCTCCCTAACTTCAGGGGAAAATCCCTACCTGGGGAAACAACCTTTTTCAGAGAGGAGACCTTGGTTAAAACACATAGTGCCAAGAAGGTGAGAAAACATTTTAAGAACAGTATGCCATATATGCCAGGTCCTTTGAAACAGCAAGGATGGACCGGCTCCCGGCACTGTGGGAAGCGACTGGCAGGCTGATCAGGGGATAGCGTCGGCCGGAGTGGCCAGCCCCGCCCCCCAATTACCCCTCTGCTGCTGCTGTCGGTTGTCACTCCCCCAATCGCCGTCCCCTCCCTCTGTCCGCTAGCACCCACCTTGGTTGGCCTGGCGCCACCTGCTTGCTAGCTCTGCCCCCCGCCGACCTGTCATTTCGCCGTTCAGTCACTTTGCATATTAGGCTTTTATTATATAGGATAATTTCTTATTTATCTGTATTCAGTTTTGGGGGTTTTTTTTGTGTGTTTTTTTTGTTTGTTTGTTTTTTTGAGAGAGAGACCCAGATTGAGTGTTTCATTTTCCCCCATTATCTTCATATTTCTTACTTACCAGGGGATTCAAATCACTGTTGTCCTCAGGGAAGCTGGTAGCTCACATCAATATGATTATGACTATGCTGAACATGAATCACTATTTGCTGAAGTTCCATGTGTACATGAGTCTGGATTGAGTGATATTTGAGTGTAAGATGTGTATATATCCAGAGTTATCAGGTAATACTGGAAGTTGCTTTTTGGCTTATGTACTGGATGCCCCGTGTTTCATTTCTTTCTGTTACTATTGGGGAATAGAAGTGGAAGGAGAAAGGGAATGGGGTATTAGCTACTTGAAGGAATCAGAAAATCATCAAAGAATTTCTCTGTTAGCTCTTCAAATCTAGGTTGTGAGCCTCAAGGGGAATGGGACATGAAGCCACTGGCAGCATGAACCCTGGACAGTTTTCCACATGAATCCAAATTTATGGGAAGTATCGATTTTCCTGCATTATGACTAAAAACCCATTTCATCTTTCAATACTACCAAAAGTTTGCATATATATTCACAAGTATATCTCAGAGACTGTCTAGTCCTTTGTCCTGGAATACTAAGGAAGTATGAGAATGTGGAGTGTGTCCCAACAACTTATCATATGTTGCAGTTTTGCCTGCATTCCCTCAAAATGATAGAATCAACTCACTAAGGAAGAAACTACAGAGAAAAACCCATTGGATCATACAATTCAGAATTCTTCTGTTGTTTTCAGATATTCATACAAATGAGAAAGTAAATACATTTGTTGAAATAATGAAACCAATAGAGGAAAAAAGGGAAAGGCATTAATTTAAAGAAATAACCAAGTACTTGGAAGCTATGCTAGAAGGTATTCATTTTTCACTTGCCAGTTGTTGACTGGACACTTGGCTGGTCCTTTACAGAATATAAATGAGCTGTGTCATCTATAGTAAATATTCCCTGGAGATTCCTTCAATGAATTAAGCCCCTTCTGTCTTCTCTGCTTTATGCACTTGGAGAATTCTTAACAGGATTTACTGGTTTCCTGAGAAAACCATATTTTCCACATGGAAGTAAGTAAATATAGGCATAAAACTGATGAAATTACATTGCATCCTGAACTCATGATTCTAAATTGAAAGTATCAAGTCAGTATGACTCATATCCAGAAAGGACATATTTCTTAGCTTTATTCACCCCCAGTAGCAAGGAGCACCCCCAGTGCCCATATTGTGTATTTCTATTAAGGGGAACCTTGGTTGCAGATCTGGGCAGGAAATGCACTAGAGGAGTCTAGACATCTTTCACCTCGGAAAGTAAAGAAGGTAACAAAAACTAATTTCATTTCAAAACTAATTTCATTAGCTTGAGGAAGCTAATACTGACTGAAGTTTTTTTAGTTTGAACAGTAATACTACTACTGCTAATAACTGATTTGGATGAAAACATCTAAAATCCGTAAGATCACAAATACAACAAAAAAATCCCGTTTTTCACCTCTGAAGAATGCTATGAAATTGATAAAGATAAATGTTGAATAAAGCTTTCATAAATGAAAGTTTCTTTGTCTGAACTCAATGTAACCAAGAAATTAATAAATGATTTTTTCATTATATAATTTACATAAGTGAAGAAGGAAAGAGAATTAGAAGATTCCAACTTTGTAAACCCTTTACTCAGTAGGAGTACCTGTGAAATACTGTTTCCCAACAAATTGAATCTGAAATGTATCATGCCTACAGCTCCAGGAATCATATTGTAGAATATGCACACAGGGGAGCGAAGACTATATTAAATGACTAAAGGCCTGGCGCACGAAATTTGTGCACGGGTAGGGTCCCTAGGCCTGGCCTATGATCAGTGCTGATCTTCCCTGGCAGCTGGCCCCAACCCCCCAGTCACCCACCCCTGGTTCCCCATCAGGCAATTGGAGCCTGCCTGCCACGGAAAGGAACCGAGAGGTTGGCCGTTCCTGCCTGCTCGCCGGCCCCACCCACCGCCACCAGTTGTCCTCTGTGTGTGGGGTGACCAGCATGGTGATCAGGGCCCCGCTCGCTTGCACTCGCCTTGGCCTGGCGGAGCCCATGTCTGCCGCCACCCACCCGGTTCCCCGTTCCACCACTGGGCGATCTGAGCCTGCTGGCTAGGGGGAGGGACCGAGAGGTTGGCCAGCAGGCCCCAATCAGGCAATCGGGGCCTGCAGGCTGGGGACAACTCCTACATTGAGCGTCTGCCTCCTGATAGTCAGTGTGTGTCATAGCGACTGGTCTTTCTGCAGTCCAGTCGATTTGCATATTATGCTTTTATACACACACACACACTATAGGACAATAACAGCAAATAACACACTGGCAATCTCCCTGGAACAAGAAATTTTAATTCAACAAAATTTTCCAAGGAGCAAAACAGATAGGGAGTTATGGTTGAGAACAAACTTTAAGAGTGTGACTTTGTTTGTTGTTCTTAATAGTAAACCATTTTATGTTTTAATAGGGTAGGACCAAAATGCTGGATTGGATCTCTTCAAGCTCAGCAACTGAGGGCTTAATTTGGACTGTTTCCTTATTGAAAGGTCTGCACAGAGAGTAATAGAACTAGAACTGTGCAGAGGATCAAGGTGCCAAAGGCTTAAATAGGAGAAATGGAGGGATTCCATGGGAATAATGATGTGTAGACACCCCTAACAGGATTTATTTTGGTTTACTGAGACCCATCTTAATTTTCTATGAACTTAAAGTTGTTAATAAGGGAATTAATAGGGAAATATTTAAAATTTGCTTAAAGGTTGCAGATCTGTTTAGTAATTTCAATTTGAAGAGTTCCTGTTTAAACTTGTATAGTTATCTTATTAATAGAACTATTGAGGTAGTACTTGATAGTTTAATTTTATTTATCTTGATTCTTATGACATTTACCTATATTTTATATTGAATAATATTTTATTCTTGTTTTGTAAGGTGTTTCCATTCCTGTGAAAATATGTGAAATGTGTACTTTTCCTGATGTTGTGCTTTTTGCCACAGGAGAGATTTAATATTACTAAATTGGTTTTATCAGCATCTTTTAGAGATTAAACAGATACCAATCTAGAAAAATGTAGGTTGATTTCCCAGACAGAAAGTGCTAGGAACCTTTCTGTTCCTTGTATCAGCAGTGGAAGTCATTTTTTAAAATATGAACTGCTTGTAAACATGTAATAATGTTCAATTATGAAGTCTAGGATAAAAATAATATGGAAACATTCGGTGTTTCTGAAAAACAAAAAGAGTCAAAACTTAGAAATAAAAGAGGCTTAAAGATTTCAGGCTTGATTATATTTTAGTGATGATTTTTTGGGGGGTACTGCTTAAACTTACTGGCAGCAGATTAATTAATCATCTCCTCAGTTCTCTGTCTCTACAGAGTAAGAATAGTGTCACACTTTACCTTCATCTCTGGCACAGTCCTGCCTTAACAGACAGTTATGTTCTACAGATTACTGCAGCTGGCTGGGGGCCCAGAGCGCTTTCCTGTTCTGCAAATCTTGTCAGTCTGGAGAGTTTGGATTTGACAGAATTTACTTGGGCTATGGGCAACAGGTTCTGTGATGTAGGTAGTCCTGGCCAGCAGCCACTTTCACTCAGGCCAGTATTTCCTAGACCAGGGGTGGGCAAACTTTTAGACTCGAGGGCCACAATGGGTTCTTAAACTGGACCGGAGGGCCGGAACAAAAGCATGGATGGAGTGTTTGTGTGAACTAATATAAATTCAAAGTAAACATCATTACATAAAAGGGTACGGTCTTTTTTTTTTTTTTTTTTTCAGTTTTATTCATTTCAAACGGCCGGATCCAGCCTGCGGCCCGTAGTTTGCCCACGGCTGTCCTAGACTCACAGACCAGAGTTCTCCCATCCTCAGTCTGTGATATGGACTCACTTATGAATTAGGGGACACCCACATCTTTTTATAAGATGAAAGTGTAAATTCCGGTATTTTCATTCCCCTAAATGTGTCATTCGAAGAGTAGTCTTACCTTTTTGTTATTGTTGTTAATTCTCAACTGAGAGTATTTTTCCATTGATTTTTTAGAGAGAGTAGAAGGGAGGGGGGGAGAGAGAGATATATCATTGTGAGAGAGACACACTGATTGGTTGCCTCCCACATGCACCCTGACTAAGGCTGGGATCGAGCTTGCAATGAGGTACATGCCCTTGATCGGAATTAAACCTGTGATCCTTCAGTCCTCGGGCTTTATCCACTGAGCCAAACTGGCTAGGGCGAGCAGTCTTAGTTTTGATTACATCTAAGTTACCACTTTTTATTTCTTTGTTGGATTATGCTTTTGGTGTGTTATATAAGAAGTCCTGCCTTGTTAAAGGTCCCAAAGCTTTTCTTCTAGAAGTTTTATAACTTGAGGTTTTCAGTTATATCTCTCATCATTTTTAGTTAATGTTTGTATATGTACAAAATAGGAATCAAGCCCATCAAGAGTCATGTGGATATCCAGTTACTCTAGCACAATTTGTTAAAAGATTATCCCTTTTTTATTTCATTGCTTTAGCATTTTCGTAAAAAGTTAATCAACCCTAGTTATCCAAAGCCATCTATAGATTGAATGCAATTCCTATCAAAATTTCAATGACATTTTTCATAGAAATAGAAAAAAGTAACCTAAAATTAATATGAAACCACAAAAGACTCCGAATAGCCAAAGCAATCTTGAGAAAGAACAAAGCTAGGTGTTAGGAAAATTGGATATTCACACGTGAAAGATTAAAATGGACTCTTTTCCTATACCACTCATAAAAATTAGCTCAACAAATATTAAGGGCTTAAATGTAAGCCGTGAACCTGTAAAATTACCAGAAACACAAGGAAAAAGCTCCTCGCCATTGGTGTTGACAGTGAGTTTTTTTTTATATGACATCAAAAGCACAAGAACAAAAAAGCATCGATGTATTTCTCTCAAAGCGGATATTTCTCTCTGTCTTTCTCTCTCTCCCACTCTCTCTAAAGATCAATGGAAAAATATCCTCGGCTGAGGATTAAAGAAAAAACAAACAACAAAAACACACACACATACACACAAAGCAAAAATTAACAATGGCACTACATCAAACTAAAAAGCTTTGGTGCAGCAAAAGAAACAACAAAATGAAAAGACAACTAAAAAATGGGAAAAAATAATTGCAAATCACTTATCTGATAAAGGGCTAATATCCAAAATAGATAAAGATCTCATATAACTCAATAGCAAAAAATAACCAATCTGACAAAAAAGTGGGCAGAACACTTGAAGAGACATTTTTCCAAAGAAGACAGCAAGTTAATGAAAAGATGTTCAACATGACTACTCATCAGGGGGATGCAAACCAAAACCACAATGAGTTAGAGTGGCTATTATAAAAAAAGACTAGATAATAAAAGCTGGTGAAGATGTGGGGAAAACGGAACTCTTGTACATTTTTGGGAATGTAAATTGGTACAGCCACAATGGAAAACAGTATGGAGGTACCTCAAAAAATAGAACCACCATATGATCCATCAATCCCACTTCTGGGTATTTATTAGAAGGAAATAAAATTATTATTTGGTAGAGATGTTTGCACCTATATTCATTGCAGCATTATTCATAGTAGGCAAGACATGGAAACAACCTAAGTGTTCATTGATGGATGGATGAAGAAAATGTGATGTATGCGTACTCACACGCACTCACTTGAGAACTATTATTCAGCCACGAAAAAGAAGATTTTGCCATTTGCAATAGCATTGATGAAACTGGAGGGTATTATGCTAAGTGAAATAAGTCAGAGAGACAAATACTGTATAATCTAACTTATTTGTGTAGGGTGTCCCAAAATTCACGCAAGATTTGAATTTGCGTGAGCATTAACAACAACAACAACAAAAAAATAAAAGCCTAATTTTACTTGGTTTATTTTATTTTTTTTTAAATATATTTTATTGATTTTCTACAGAGAGGAAGGGAGAGAGACAGAGAGAGTCAGAAACATCGATGAGAGAGAAACATCGATCAGTTGCCTCCTGCACATCTCCTACTGGGGATGTGCCCGGAACCCAGGTACATGCCCTTGACCGGAATCGAACCTGGGACCTCTCAGTCCGCAGACCGATGCTCTATCCACTGAGCCAAACCGGTTTCGGCTGGTTTATTGAATCAGATTCTAATATCTGTTGCCCTTTGATTTCAATCCCTTCAATTTGATAAGCATTACCAAGTACAAATTATGGCCCAGGAGCAGGGACAATGAAGACCAATGAAGACCACGGTTTTGCATATATGCCAGCAAAGCCGTGGAGGCCATTTACCTGATGTGCTATTCCATACATAACCCTATACTGTATACTTTATGAATCAATAAAAATTTTACAATTTTTAATTATAAACCTGTGTTTTCTATCAAAATTACTTCTTGCGTGAATTTTGGGACACCCTATAGAATCCAAAAAAGTTGAACTCACAGAAACAGAGTAGGAAAGTGTGCTACGGGGTGAGAGAAATGATAAGATGTTGGTCAAAGTGTGCAGATTTCCATTTATAAGAAGAATAAATTCTGGGAATCTAATAGGAAGCATAGAGACTAGTAAACAATACTGTTGTATACTTTAAAGTTGTTAGGAGTAAATCTTGAATATTCTTTTAACAATAATAAAAAAATGGTAATTATGTGAAGTGAAGAATATGTTAACCTTATTTTGGCAAACATTTTGTAATGTATATGCATATCAAATAATCACACTGTACATCTTAAACAATGTTATATGTCAATTATATATTAATAAAGCTGGGGGAGTTTGACCCTACATGCGTGATTTTATTTCTGGAATCTATGCTGGTCCATTATCTATAGATCTATCCTCAATCCAGTATCATGCTATCTTGGTGTACTGTAGCTTTATAGTAATTCTTGAGACTAGGTTGTGTGAGTCTTCCAACTGTGTGTTATTTTTCCAAAATTGTTTTGGCTGTTCTACCTTTTCATTAAAAATTTTAGAATTACCTTGCCAATTTCTGTGAAATATCCTGGTGAGATTGTGATGGGAATTGTGTTGAATCTAGAGATCAATTTGGAGAGAATAAACATCTTAACTGTGTCTTCCACTCCATAATCGTGGTGTACCTATTTAGTTCTCCTTTGGGTTTAAGTTGTTCAGTACACAGACCTTGCAAATATTTTTTAGATTTAGACTTAACTATTTCCAGTCTTTGAGTACTATTGTAGGTAGGTTACTTTTTAAAACTTCAGTTTCTAATTGTTCATTGCTAGTACATGGGAAAATGGTGGATTTTTATATATTTACCTTGTAACATGTCTGTATTAGCTTTCTTTAGAGAAACAGAACCAAGTGTGTGTGTGTGTGTGTGTGTGTGTGTGTGTGTGTGTAGATTTATTTGAAGGAAGTAATTCCCATGATTATAGAGTCTGGGAAGTCCAAAACCTGCAGTGGGTTTGCAGTCTGTAGGCCCAGAGAAGAGCTGATGATGTAGTTCCAAGTCTGAAGATTATCTGCTGCAGATTTCCTTCTTTCTTGGGGAAGGCCTTTCTTTGTTCTACTCAGGCCTTCAGCTGATTATAGAGGAGGACAATTTTTTTCATCTTTATTGTTGAAAGTATTACAGATGTCCTCTTCCCCCCACCCCCCCATTGATTTATTCTAGCTGCACTCACACACACACACCCCCCTCTCCCCACCCTCACTGGAGGAGGACATTTAAAATACTAACTTTAGTACTATTCTTTTTTCCCCTTTTCTTTAGGAGGAGCATATTATTTAATATCTAGAAGTCTAGGGCCAGAATTTGGTGGTGCAATTGGCCTGATATTTGCTTTTGCCAATGCTGTTGCAGTTGCTATGTATGTGGTTGGATTTGCAGAAACTGTGGTGGAGTTGCTTAAGGTAATTCACCTTTCTTCTAGTCATTTGTTTCCCAAATCTTTATTGAGGGCCTATATGCCACTCTCCATGTTAGATGCTAGGAAAGCGGTGATGAACACAAAACTCATCCTTCAAGAAGTTCAGTGTGTGGGGTAGACAAAGGAAAATCATTATTGAATGTCAGAAGTGGGTAACTGTAGAGACCTTGGCAACACAAAGGAGGATCACTTGACTTACCATCCAGAAATGGGGGTCGCAGAGGAGTGTCAAGGAAGGGAGTCTAGGCTTCAGCAGGCAGATAGGAGAGTGGGGATGTGGAATGGGGGGAACAGTGAAGAAAAGGAAACAGACCTGGAAGGGTGGAGTATGGTGGGTTAAAAAACCCCCACTATATTTCTGTATGACGAGTACAAAGTGGCAAGAGATTTAAGACTAGAGAAAGGAAAAAGTATCAAGTCAGGAAGGGTCTTGTTTGCTATTAAAATAGATCTTATCTAGATTGGACTGGGGGACCATGACATGATCAGATTTTCATGACGTGACCTAAATAAATATCTGATCACGGAGTAGAGATTGGATTGAGTGATCACAATGGGAGATTGAGACCATTTAAAAGGTTGTTGTAGTTATCCTGGAAGAGGAGATGTGGCTTATATTAAAACAATGATGAGTGGGGCTGGGGAGGTGTAGGTGAATTTGACAGATTTAAAAAATGTTGAATAAGTGAATTGATGATTAATGGGATGAGGGAGACTAAAGAGAAAGAAGGATTTCAAGTTTATACACAAATTTC
This sequence comes from Myotis myotis, assembly GCF_014108235.1. Taxonomy (NCBI): domain Eukaryota; kingdom Metazoa; phylum Chordata; class Mammalia; order Chiroptera; family Vespertilionidae; genus Myotis; species Myotis myotis. Next base: position 78,416,517 of record NW_023416357.1, read on the forward strand.
TGAGTTGGGGATTTAGACAGAATGTAATACCATTCACTTGAGATAGAGAACATAGGACAATTTAATTTTAGGTGTCTAATTTGAGGAACCAGAGGTGTATCTAAGTAAAGCTGGCCAGAAAGTAGTTGATATACTGCTCTGAAGTTTACAAGAGAACTTGTTTGGAAAGAGTCATTAGGATGTGTTGAGTTAAAGCAGAAGAGAAATAGGATTTAATATTGTTAAGTGATAGGAACCTCAACTGACACAGTTGTTCATGTCAGGGCTATTGTAACTCTTTTTCTGCAGTAGTATGTGGTACATTAGGATATGTAAAATTTGAAAACACTGACATTTACATTGGCATTGCCCTCATCCATGTAGGCTAAACGGATGAATGAAAGGTAGGGCTGTAAGCAAGCAAACAATATAATCAGTAAGAGTTCATGTTCTTCCATTGTTTAATTTAGTATATGTTTCTCATTTCATTGATACTCAATCACAAATACTTTTTTGCTTATAGAATAGGAACAGTGTTTTGGATTACTGCATGAAAGTATATTCACCTCCTTTTATGCAAACTAAAAGACTATTTAAAGCTTGACTTCACTAATCAAAATGAATGCAAAATATTTCTGCTATGTACCTTAAGAACATTCTATTAAAACTAGTTATATGATTTTTATTGTCAGCAATTCCCTTTTTGATATACCACATCTGATTAAATATAGCATTATTAATTTAATCATATTCTTGATGTCGTCATATACTTGAATGACACATCAATAGTAAATATTCCTTTTTCATTGGTCTCCCTATTCATTTGTTAAATAGGCATTTATTCACCTACATGTAAGGCACTGTGATATCTCTAAAATGTTTCAAAAGAAATAAAGACTATCTAAAAGAACTAATATTGCTTATTTATAATTTTCTTTTTCTAGGAACATTCTATTCTTATGATAGATGAAATCAATGATATCCGAATTATCGGAGCCATTACTGTGGTGATCCTTTTAGGTATCTCAGTAGCTGGAATGGAGTGGGAAGCAAAAGTAAGTAATGATATCACTGGAATATCGGTAAATATTTAACATATGAACTTTAAAAGCTTTTATTTTAAGAATGCATTAAATTGTGGTAACATTTTTAGATTTTAAAAGTTCCTAAGTGGCCTTTTTCAGGGAAATTTATGTATAGGGTTATTTTCTAATTGACAAGACAGGGGATATTTGAAGATAGCCATCAGTTCAGGATCTAGTTAAACACAGTATTTTAAAAATATTTTACTTCCTACCTCTCCTCCAGCCCCTATTGTATGACTTAAATTATTTAGAGATGCTCAGGTTAGTTAGGTAGCCCAAATTAAACTGCTGGCTTTATAATTTATTTAAAAGTTCAATTTCAAAAATAAACATAGGGGCAGTAAATTTCAAGTTAGTGCCATTAGGGATTAGAGAAGATAATCTTGTTCCTTGATTTTGAAATCTCAGAAATCATAACTACCCAAACAGGTACCATTGTTTCGGGGGGGAAACTGCTGAATTCACATGTTAATATATAGGCAAAGCACCCAAATACACATATTTCTGTATCTTTGAGGGACTATGCCATAGTACAGCTCTTGTTTCCTGAATAATGCATATCTACAAAGATACTACTGAGCATCTCAAAGTCACTTCAGGTTCGTGTTTATAGATTGTATAAAATCACATATTTGTATTGTATATGAGCTCTGATAATATTTATCAGATCAAGAATTAGCAAAGTCTGAAAGAATAATTTTTCCCTGGTAGGTAAGTCATTAGTATAAAATTAAATCATTTTCTTATACATTTAACAAATTGACTTTACTGAAAAGAATTTCATACAACAATGTAAGTGGTCCTTATTCCCACAGATGGTACAGTTTTTCATGAGCATCTGCCCAGTGTTATTGGGAGGTTAAGAGTGGAGAAGAAGAGGTGGGGTGGGCAAAATGGGTGAAAGGGGTCAAAAGGTACAGACTTGCAGTGAAAAATTAGTAAGTCATGGATGTAATGTTCAGCCATGGTGACAATCCTATCTATAAAGAGGGAATATCCTGATTGACCCTCATGCTATGGCAAAGATGGCGGTGACTACAGCCAAAAAGGAGGGAATATGCTAATTGACTGCCACGCCCTCAAAGATGGCAGCGCCGACAGCCAATAAGGAGGGAATATGCTAATTGACTGGCACACACTCAGAGATGGTGGCACCCAGTCCCCTCAGCCCTCTGGCTTTGCTGCTTGCCTGCCTCCGGAGTCCCCCCGGCCCCTCAGCTCCCCAGCCGCCCAGGGCTGGCCCAAGGCACAGGCAAGCCTTGGATGGTGGCTGCCCAGCTGCCCAGGGCTGCCTGAGGCTCAAATAACCAGGGCTGGCCGAGGCTTGCACTGCCTGTAGTAGCAGCAGCAGAAGTGTGATAGAGGCATTGCCTTCCCCTGATCGCCGGGTTGCCTCCCACGCCTGAAGGTTCCTGGACTGTGAGGGGTCAGGCCGTGCTGAGGGAACCCCCCCTACAGTGCATGAATTTTCATGCACTGGGCCTCTAGTAGTTAATAATACTATATTGTATACTTGACAGTTGTTAGAGTATATCTTAAAAGTTCTCATCACTGAAAAAAAATGTATAACTATATAGTGATGGATGGAACTTCTTATAGTGATCATTTTGCAATATATAGAAATATCAGATCATTATGTTATATACCTGAAACTAATATACTGTTATATATCTGTTATATCCAATAAAACAAAACAAAAAAAGTGAAAGAGGAGAGATGGTAGTTCGCATGGATTATTCCTTTCTTCCAGTCCCACTGCTACTTGAATTCCCCTCCTGGGTGTTGTCTTCTTTTTATACTTTTCCTTATTTTCATATCGCTGTCACACATTCAACACTGTGTTTGGACTTGGTATAAAACTTGGGTTTTTAGCAAATATGTTGTACTGTATGGTGGAGGGGACAGGAAAGAATGATGCATGGAATGAAAAGCCTATGGTGTTTTGGAATTTATAGTGTTTTATGATTTGTGGGAAGGCATGTGCATCATTAATAAATTTCAAAATATATGGCATCATTCTACTTCTGCCATCATTTTTTTTATGGCGTGCCTACCCTGTGCTTGGCATTGTTTGATGCTCTGAGGAAACAAGACAGAAATCCTTTCCCCCATGGAAGTTGTATTCTAATGGAACTGAATGTACAACATAAGATTTGAGTTTTATTTTTAATGTTTAAAATTTCAGGCTCAGATTGTTCTTTTGGTGATTCTCCTACTTGCTATTGCTGATTTCGTCATAGGAACATTTATCCCATTGGAGAGCAAGAAACCCAAAGGTTTCTTTGGTTATAAATGTAAGTAAAAAAGCTAGAATATTTTTAAAGGTGTATATTATACCATTCTATTAGTAAATTTAGTACATTTTAGATATTTTGTAATGTAAGTAAGTTTGGTATAATCACTAATTGGCAATTCAATTTAGTTTTGTATACTTAAGTATGTTACAATTGGAGTTAAAAAATCATTTTTATTTGTATCTTTCCTTTTCATTATTAGCAACAAAAGGTAATAGAATGTAAAAAAAAAAATCAATGCTACTAAAAAAAGATGCTTTAGTTCTCACTAATTTTGGGAATTTGTAAGTGAAAGGTAACTTGTTCTGATGTTGACTTTTTCATTATTTTAGTTGTATTTTAGCACAACAGTCTAAAAGTGTCTGAGACTGAAAGTAACTAGAAATTCAGTTTCTGTGTAATTGCAGTTTTTAAGTTTTTCTACAATTTGCAGTATTATTGTTTTTAAATATATTTTTATTGATTTTAGAGAGGAAGAAGAGAGGGGGAGAGAGAGAAACATCAATGATGAGAATCATTGATCAGCTGCCTCCTGTACGCCCCACACTGGGGATTGAGCCCGCAATCTGGGCATGTGTACTGACCAGGAATCAAACTGTTACCTCCTGGTTCCTAGGTCAATGCTCAACCACTGAGCCACACTGTCTGGGCTGCATTATTAAATGTGTGAGAATTTCCCAGTTTTTGTCTTCTATAACCCTTTTCATTCCACATCTAATTGTCACTACTGGTGAAATTTAATTGTTATTTTTTCCTAAAGGGTCTATCTGTATCTCCCAGCCCCCACCCTTACTCCCTACCCCAGTCCTTATCTTCTCCCCACTTAAATGAGCAATTCTGAACCTATCTGCACAAAATAAAATGAAAGTGGGAAGGAATAGTTGCAGTAGCATCAGAGAAGCTTATTACTTTGGGTTACAAGCCTGTCTGTCTTCAGTTGAACAAAGCACTAGGCAGCGGTTCTCAACTTGTGGGTCGCGACCCCTTTGGCGGTCGAATGACCCTTTCACAGGGGTTGCCAAGACCATCCTGCATATCAGATATTTACATTATGATTCATAACAGTAGCAACATTACAGTTATGAAGTAGCAACGAAAATAATTTTATGGTTGGGTCATAACATGAGGAACTGTATTTAAAGGGCCAGAAGGTTGAGAGGAAAAGGCCAGGTTCTCCTGCATCTTATTGCTGACTGGTAACAACATATAGTCCTTGGATCATATGTGAATAAAACTGGTTTTATCAGACCATATCAGACTCTGGCTTAGTTGGCTGGGCATTTTTCTGATATGAATTGTTTCAAGGACCTTGCCCATTATTTGTGCCTACTGGTCCTGGGTTGATAGTGTGATTTTTGTTCTGACTACTTGTGCTCTTGCCACCTTCTAAACTGGGCATTAAATTCCTGATTTCCTGGCTTGGGGGAAGAGGTGTCTACTAAGCATTCCAGGAGTAAAAGTTTGCAACATTAGTTAGGTAGGTAATTTCCTGTACTTTATGCTCTCATAAATTATCTAATTATGAATGATTTTTACATGTTTTATTATATTATTATGTATGTTTCTGAACATTAGTTTTTGTCACTTTTTTTTCTAAAGGAAGTATTAAAAGCTATAGTGAATGATTACTTAAAATATTCCTAATAATAATATATTTCTGTTTATGACTTTAATTGATTTAAGTATATTTTCTAGGCCACATTTTTCATTTCCTTATTTTCAGAAATTTGGCCACTTATAGAAATATCACATAGTTAGCTAGAATAATAATTATATTATGTTTAAATAGCACATCTGGGCCTATTTCAGTCTGAGATAAATAAATCTAAATATACTTTGGAATGTGACTTTTCTTTTTTTGGTGGTTGATACTGCTTGGTTCTCCTCTTGTTATACTAAGGCAGTGTTGGCAGTAAACAGGTTATATTGATAAACTTGTCAGTTCAAATGACTACCTAATAGGGGGATTCATTTTTCCTCTTTTTTCTTTCTGACATGAGAAGTCTCTCTCCAGTGCCTCTGCTCTATTCTGGATCCTATTTTACTTCCTCAAAGGCATTTATCCCTTTACTAGAGGCCTGGTGCACAAAATTCATGCATGGTGTGGGGGGAGTGGAAGGGGTCCCTCAGTCCAGCCTGCACCCTCTCCAATCTGGGACCCCTCAGGGGATGTCCCATTGCCGGTTTAGGCCTGATCCCACTAAACTGGCAGTCGGACATCCCTCTCGCAATCCGGGACCGCTGGCTTCTAACCATTCACCTGCCTGCTGGCCTGATCACCCCTAACTGCTCTCCCTTGCCAGCCTGATTGCCCCTATCCACCTCTGCCTTGCCCCCCACCACCATGACTTTGTCCGGAAGGAAGGCAGGACGACTGGAAGATATCCGGTGGACCCGGTCTAATTAGGATATTACCCTTTTATTAGTATAGATAATTGACTCTCACTTCCTTGTTTCAAAACTCTCACCTCTATAAAGCTTATGAACTTGCTCTAGTAATTCTCATTCTTGAAATGCTATCTCGTCTTTTATTCTCCTCTAGTTACCACCTCATTTTCCAGTTCCCTTTCATAGACAAACTTCTCACTTATGTATTATTCCAGAATAATGTCAAACTTACAGAGAACTTGGAAAATTGATACAATGAATTCCTTATATCCTTCATCTAAATTCACTAATGAAGAATGGTTTTATATTGTCTCTGCCACATTTGTTTTATTACTTCATACGTATCTATTCATTACTACTATGATGGCTAAAACTTTTAAGAGAAGTTGCAGAAATCATGACTTACCTCTAAACATTGTACTTAAGCATGTATCTTCTAAGGAAAAGGACAATTCAAGAAGTTTAACTTTGGCACAATGCTAATATCTAATATATGGGTTGTATACAAAATTTTCCAATTGTTTCTATAAAAATCTTTATAGTAGCTTTTTTTCCCTTTTCTTTTACTGTTCCAGGATCCAGTTCTCTAAAAAAAATTTTTTTTTTGCTAATCCTCACCCAAGGTTATCTTTTCCATTGATTTTCAGAGAGGGAGGGAGGGAGGGAAGGGGAAGTAAAGGCAGGAAAGGAGGTGGGGAGAGAGAAACATGGACATGAGAGAGACACATTGATTGGTTGTCTCCCACATGTGTCCCTACCCAGGCTGGGATGGAACCTGCAACCCAAGTATTTGCCCTTGACCAGAAATCAAACCTGAGACCCTTCAGTGCATGGTCTAACACTTACCACTGAGCAACACCAGCCAGGACCAGGAGCCAGTGAATGATTATGTATTGCATTGAGTTGTCATGTCTCTTCTTTTTTATTTTTTTTTTAAATGGTTCTTTACATAATCTTCAATCTCCTTGAACCTGAAACAGCTCCTTAGCCTTTGTTTTTCGTGATAGTGACATTTCTCAAGAATATAGCCCATTTGTTTTGTAGAACTCGCTCCAGTGGGTTCATCTGATTTATTTTCATAGATTCAGGTTATTTGTTTTGCCAGGAAAATAGCATGAACGATATGTAATGCATCACATTAGGAGACATCTTTTTTTCCCTGTCAGTGATGGTTTTAACTTTGGTGACTTAGTCAAAGTGGTATCTGAGAGGTTTCTTTATTGTGAGATTGCCATTTTCTTCTTTGTAATCCTATTTAATAAAGAACTAATATGCAAATGGTCATAATGCCCTTAAGCCATAACGGCTCAGGCACTCAACACTGGGGAGACAGGACTGGGTATCAGCAAGGCACAAATGAGCTCGAGAGAGAGGAATGGGAACCAACCAGGCTGTGGCCTGGGAGAGGGACAAGCACCCGCCACGTGGTCCCGGGCGTCTGTGGCTGTGGCCCAGGCGAAGCCACCTGCCCACAGTACCCTGTGGCTGGGGCCAGCCCAGGAGAAGCTGGCCTGGGTCCTGGGTGCCTGCGACTGGCCTGAGGAGGGAATCCTGGGTCCTGGGTGTGGGGTGATCAGGCCAGTAGGGGAGCAGTTAGGGACGATCAGGCAGGCAGACAGGCAGGCAGGCAGGCAGGCGAGCGTTAGGAGCCAGCGGTCCTGGATTGTGAGAGGCAGTCGGATATCCCTCGAGGGGTCCTGGATTGGAGCAAGTGCAGGACAGGCTGAGGGACAGCGCTCCTCTCCTCCCCCTCCCCCCCATGCACAAATTTTGTGCAGCAGGCCTCTAGTTAAGTAATAATATGTTGTAGGATACTTGGAGACTGCATAGCCTACTTCCCATCAGACTTTTACCAAATGTTTTTATTTCCTTCATTAAATCCTTACCTGATTTCCGTCTGTCAGGGTGACAACCACATGGTACTAGATCCAGTGTGCAGTATTTTAGTCCTCTGCTTCCCAGCAGCATTACACTTAGTTGTCTCATCCTCCTTGAAATACTTTTCTTGTTTTGATGTCACATTGTCACTGTCTCTTTTACTCCTTTTACCCCTTCTCTTCCTAGTCTCTAAATGTCAGTTGCACAGGTTTGGCCTTGGGCCTTCTAATTGTATTCTTTCCTTCGGTGAGGTCTATTCTCATGGCTCCAAATGCTATTAAGAGACTGACATGTTTTTATTCCTGGATTTCTCTTTTTAAATTCTGGATATACATAACTACTTATATGATGTCTCTCCTACATAATCCTTTTCAGACTTTAACGTTTGAGTACAGTATGTGGAAAAAGCCAGGATCTCAATGTTCCCTACCTGCCCCTTTACTTTTTAATCTTCCTCTATATTATTCTCCCCTCATAGATTGAACCATTGGAGTAACCTCCTAGTGGGTCTTCCTGCTTCAGATGTTGATGCCGTTGGTCCATTATCCACACAGCATCCACACAAGCCTTAGTAACATCATGTCATTTGCATGTTTCTTAGCCTACCTTAGCTTTTCATTATATTTAGGATAAAATCTAAAATAAAATTTTGCATAGTCTCACCCCCACTGATTTTACCAACCTAATTTTATTCTCCATGTTACTATGATAAGAGCTTTACATTCTTTTAATTCCTCAAAGAGCTAAGCCTTTTTCCTACCTTTGGGCCTTTATAAATGTCATTTCTTATTCCTGGTGTAATATTTTCCCTAATCATCACCTGGCTGATTCTTGCTCAGTAAAGTATCTTTTTAAGTATTGTTTCCATAGTTACATCCTTTAGCCTTCTGTAACCACACTGAATTAGGTTCTCTCATTCTTTATCAAAACATCCTATTTCCATCAGTCTACTTACTGCTATTTGTAATGACTTGCTTCTTTACTGACTGTGTAGCTCCCAATTGGGATTCTTAAGTTCCATAAAGGTAGGAACAATGTCTAGTTTTTTGCTATTCTATTTCTTGATATAACTAGATGGCTCCAGTACAGGACCTGACACATTGACGCTCAAGGATGGGTGAATGGATGAATAAATGACTGTTAATTGGTTTAGTGTCAGGACCTATCAGAATAGATGGAAACAGTAGGATTAGTTGAAGCTTTCATTATTGTTGAAATGGAAAGGACCTTTACCTAATTTGCTTACGCTAAAATTATTTGGAAGGCCCAAAAATAGCCTCAAAAATCAAACAAGTTATCACTGCAAAATAGAGAAAACTGTACAGATAGTATTTATGTTGGATGTTAAAAAAAAAACGGTTCCAGATTAGTATGATGTTACTTTGTTTTCCTACCTCCTTTCTTATTTCTTTGACCTCTGAGATTGAGGGATTTACCCACGCTTTGATTTACATTTGGACCAGTGTTAATAATCAAATTAGAGGTGCTCAAAACTTGATTATGAAGGTACACAAAATAGTAGGAAATGTCCCAGGTCAAATCATCATTTTGGTATATACTATTCCCTCATATAAGAAAAGAATTAGGTGTGAATTAGGAAATATTCAAGAGTTTATCAGTTACTTGAACTGAAGAAATGTCAGGGGTCATGCATACCACTTACTCTTGACCTAATTATGATGGTCTAATCTATCTATTAATTACAAAAAATGTTTTGTTCTCTACAGCTGAAATATTTAATGAGAACTTTGGACCAGATTTTCGAGGAGAAGAGACTTTTTTTTCTGTCTTTGCCATCTTTTTTCCTGCTGCAACTGGTATTCTGGCTGGAGCAAATATCTCCGGTGATCTTGCAGTAAGTACTGTATTGATTTATATTAAAAAGCACTATATTGATTATATATTAAAAATGGTATACATGTATTTATTTTTAAAGGTATACTTAAAAAAAAATCTTCTTGTCTTCTAGGATCCTCAGTCAGCCATACCCAAAGGAACACTCTTAGCCATTTTAATCACTACGGTGGTTTACATAGGAATTGCAGTATCTGTAGGTAAATAGCTTTACATTTCTTTATGTTTCAGAAATTTTAGTTATTTTTCAATTCAGAAATATTTCAGTCAAAAGACATGGTGTTGCATATTTTCATTCAAATTAGTTTTAAGTAAACTAGTAAGTGATTTTATCTAGACATTATCTAAACCACCAAATGCTCCTCCTCCAGAATTTAATTATATTTAGTTAGAAAATATATAAAATCTTATCTGCAAACTCTTAAATTTCAGAAATATATTTATAGAAAATATCACTTATATGTAAAAATAAATGCATTTAACTTTGATCTTTACACATTCTTGAATATTTTTGTTTATGGTGGTTATTTAATATTTTCTCATAATCTTATTATATGAAGATTGTTTCAAGGCCATTAAGTGCAGTGCCTAGCATTTGTTTTTACCATAAAAACTGATTTTGATGAACAGTATATAGTACATTGAATTAAAAACTTACTAATGTCTTAGTAAATTGAATTAAAATGGTATTTAACCATTTTATTACATTTATGGACTCATAGCATTTTAGAACTTAAAAGGACTTAAGTGGTCAACCAATCTCTAAAATCACTTATAGATGATGGAATTCGAGCTTAGAGATTTCACTACCAAGGATAACTGGTGCTTGCTTTATAGACTTGCTTTCATAGTAAAGTGAGTTTTGGTTTGTTTGTGTTTTTTTAAAATAAAGTCTTTAAAGGATGTTCTTTAAGTTAGAAAAAAATTAAATAACTTAATTTACATATAATTTGCATGCAGTGATTAGAGGAATTGTCTCAAATTTACTACACTTTCATTAAAGTATATACCCAGGAAACATTCTTAAGATGTAAGCATTGCTTTTAATGTATAAACTCTAATTCAAATTTTATTGTTAAATGTTTTAAGCACATTATAAAATTAAATCTTATTTTAATACCAATTTAAAGAATCACAAACTCTAAATTCATAGACTGTAGAATAAGGTTTCCATAGTATTTCAATAAGAAAATTTTATTTTTGCTGTACATTCCGTCATTTTTGGGAAGTCCTGACAGAACAGTTTTTACAAACTCTTATGCTAATTTTCACAAATGTAATCCTATATAATAAAAGGGTAATATGCAAATTGACCCTAACAACAGAACCACTGGGAATGACTGGTCACTATGACACACACTGACCACCAGGGGGCAGACACTCAATGCAGGAGCTGCCCCCTGGTGGTCAGTGCTCTCCCACAGGGGGAGCTCTGCTCAGCCACAAGCCAGGCTGATGGCTGCCAGCACAGTGGTGGTGGCGGGAGCCTCTCCCGCCTCCTCAGCAGCGCTAAGGATGTCTGACTGCAGCTTAGGCCTGCTCCCTGCTGGCAAGTGGACATCCCCCAAGGGCTCCCGGGCTGCCAGAGGGATGTCTGACTGCCAGCTTAGGCCCGTTCCCCTGGGGGAGCGGGCCTAAGCCAGCAGGTGGACATCCCCTGAGGGGTCCCTGACTGCGAGAGGGCACAGGCCGGACTGAGGGACCCCCTGAGTGCACAAATTTTTGTGCACTGGGCCTCTAGTATTGAAATATCAGTAAATGAGAGTTGGAAATTCTAATAATCAGTATTGTAGCAGGTTAAACTAAAATTTAAAAAAGGAATTAGTTTTCATCTAGCCTTAAAATCCATAGATAAATCTAATTTTTAAAAAACAAATAAACTGTATGCTATTTGTAATCTTACCAAAATATTTTGTTCCCTTAAAAGTTTCTACCTAGTGTTCTTATATATTCTATGCATAAGCTAAGGAAAATTTAGTTTTAATTTCACAAATGATATAAATGATTATATTTCAAATTAGAAACTAATTTGTTATAGCAGTAGCAGATAAGTGTTTTCTGTTTGTTTCTGACCCTCTAACACTACTGGCCCACATACTCATTTTATTCTGCCTACATTAGCCCTTGGAGCAATAGAAGTAGCCCTTTCTCCCTGGTCTTCAGTGGCTGAACCAGTAAAGATTGCCTCTACACCAGTGATTGTATAACTAGTTCAAAGCAATGAAGCCTTTTGGAATGTGAAACACATAAAACACATAAAAGCATAACTGCTTTAGGCATAGACAGGCCTCAATCCCTATGGTTTCAGAAGTACCTTCAAGGAAACATGGTTTTTCAAACACTGCTCTGAAAGTTAGATGAAGAAATTTAAGAGTAAAGAACCATGCGTAGCTCTTGCTGGTGTGGCTCAGTTGGTTGAGTATTGCCCCATGTATCAAAAGGTCACAGGTTCAATTCCTGGTCATGGCACTTACCCAGGTTTTGGGTTGGTCCCTGCTCAGGGTACATATGTTTCTCTCTCTACCTCTCCCATCCTCTCTCTCTCTTTAAAAAAGAAAGAAAGAAAAGAACTATGTGTAGTCTGTTTAGTCATTAAAATATTCTTCCCTTTATTGTTCAGTTTTTGCTATAATGCCTTATATCTGATTAGACAGTATTAAAATGCTTTAAAAGTAAAAATATATGAGGTCTAAGAAACCATTATTACTTACTATACATCATATGTTATTTCAAATAATGAATTGCTTTCTTCAAGAAAACTTTTACAATTTTTATTATGGGAATTTTCAATTCTGCACAAAAGTAGAGAAAATTTTCTAATGAGCCCAATATAACTATTACCCAGCCTCAAAAAAGTTTTCAAGAATTATTAGTATATGGTTAATCTTGTTTCGTCAATACCCATTCACTCTGCTTTAAAGGTTATTTTTAAGCAAACCACAGATAACATATATTTTCTTAATATCAGGTTAGACTTATTTGAGACAAAGGTTTAAACAGAATTATAATTTATTAATATTCAAATTGTTTTCCTGTACAGAAGAAATTACCTGAAGTCTGATCTTTGATAGGATTCAAATATAAAGTACTTGAAGTATAGGAAAATGCTTCTGCCATGTGGAACTCTTTCAACACAAGGTTTTTATATTTGCTTAAGGACACATTAACCAAATAGGCCAGGGAATAGTTTTCCTAATATACCATTTATAAACAACTATATTTCACAAGCTTAAGTGTATATGTGTAGGTACTACTCTTTGTAAGGTTCTATTTCATTAAGATATTGGGGACAATGATGCTTTCCCAATTCTGTTCCACATAAAGCTATCTTAACTGTAAATGCAGTGTGTGCTAATATAAGCAAGTTTATATGCAGTCAGTATCATTTCTTTATGGGTATATATAATTTGAAATGAACATAAACATTAGCTATATTATTTGTTCTCATTGTCACTTGTGCTTCAGGTGCTTGTGTTGTTCGGGATGCCACCGGGAACATTAATGATACTATTGTGACAGAGCTAACAAACTGTACTTCTGCAGCCTGCAAATTAAACTTTGACTTTTCTTATTGTGAAAGCAATCCTTGTTCCTATGGCCTAATGAACAACTTCCAGGTGAGTAGTAAATTTATGTTATACACATTCTATATTTATCTAGAGGTTAGACTACTATCAAATCTGACCATTCAGAGTACAGCAGTAACTTAGAAAGGAGGACTGTTTTTATATTATATCTAGATTTTTTTAAAAAAGACTGTAGGTAACTAACTGGACAAACAGAAAAATATGAAAAGTTAAAATCTGAAGCCATTCAAGAGCAGAAGGACCTCCAAGGGTAATACCAAGAGTATAATATATGTAGAATACTGTTTCAGAAAGGAAGAAAGCATCGGAGGCATCTCACATATGGTTATGTTTGCTGAGCCTATTTCTGGATTCTCTGTCTATTCCATTGATCTGTGTGTCTATTCCTCCACCAATGCCATACATTATTGATTACTGTAGTTATAAAAGTCTTAAAGTCAGATTGATTGATTTTTCCCATTTTATCCTTTTTCAAAATTGTTTTAGCTATTTTAGTTCCTTTGCTTTTCCATGTAAATTTTAGAATAATCTTATGTTTTTATTCTATCTGCAAAAAACTTGTATATCAATTTGGGGAGCATTGACATATTTACTATGTTGAGTGTTCCAATCCATGAACACAGTATGCTTTTCCATTTACTTCAAACTTCTTTGATTTCTTTCATTAGCATTGTGTAGTTTTCAGAATACAAGTCTTAAACATATTTTGTTAAATATACACCTAAGTATTTCATTTTTATTTTGAGCAGTTTAAATCCAAACTAACCGAAATGAGTTTAGTTTTCTAATTAAAGTATCTCAATTACTTTAAATATAAATACTCCTTTAAAAGTACTGGTTTTATATATATATAAGCCTAAGTGACCCTTATGACCGAATGACCGGAACGGCCGGTCAACCAGTCGCTATGACATGCACTGACCACCAGGGGCAGGCGCTCAACGCAGGAGCTGCCCCCTGCTGGTTAATGTGCTCCCAGAGCCAACCACCCGCGGTCCCTCCCCCCGGCCGGCCGGCCCCCTGGTGCTAAATCATTCATAGATGACCAGCTTCTGGGTCAGAGTTTCATACAGAGCAGAGCAGTCCCCTTGCTGCGATCTATTGAAAATCAGCCCTCAACACAGGGGTTTGTCTTGCTCCTGTCCTCTCCCTTCCCAGGGGGCCACCCACCTGCCACGGTGGTAGCACGGCGGCAAGGGAATGGGGGCGGGGGGGGGGGGAAGGGAACTGGGAACCACTGGGCGCCGATGGCAGTGTCCTTTCCTTCTGTGCCCAGCAACCATCTCCCAACACCGCCAGGACCTCTGGGGCCTGGGCTGGGACAAGGAACCAGGGGTGGGTGGCAGCAGATGCGGCCTCTTTCCCAAGGGGGCCAGCGGCCAACCTCCCACAGTCCCTCCCCCCACCGGCCCCAATTAGCCCTGATAGCCAGCTAGGCCTAGAGACACCGCCCATGCATGAATTTGTGCACCAGGCCACTAGTTTTTTTAATAAAAGTTATAGGTTTTAGAAACTGAGAGTCAATATATATAAAGAGCCAGGGACTGTAATATCCAAAATGACTTAAGACTTGACCAAACACTGGAAGTCAGTCCTGCAGTCAGTGCTGGGTTGCCATGGTGACCCAGCACTGACTGCTGAGGGGGTTGCAGATCAGGCCCAGAGAGAGGCATGGAGAGAGAAGCAGGGTCTGATCTACAGCCTCAGTGGCAGCTGTTGATCAGCCCTTGTCCCTCTTTCTCTCCAGGCCTTGCCAGCAGCCGCGGGGGCTGCTGATCAGCCCCACACTCTGATTAGGCCCGGAGATAGGCCTGGAGACACTGAGTGGCATAGAAACCAACCAGAATCAAATCTGGGTGAACTGCGAGGAGCCAATGGCTGCCTAGGAGGTGGAGCATCTGACGCTGACTTGCATAAAAACCGACCAATCAGAACCTAATCTGGGTGAACTGCGAAGGCAGAATCTAAGATGGGGGCTGAGGAGGGGTTTTAAGGGCAACAGCTGTTTGGTGTAAGGTGTAAGAAAGGGGTTTCATTTTTTTTTCATGATCAGTTTGGCAGTATAGTGCATATAGCTGGCTATCAGTCCAGATATAGGGATTATGTGTTTTTGTTTGCCAAGAGCATCTCCTCCTCCTGAAAAAGGCTCCCCCCACCCATTTAAGCAATCCTATCCTATATAATCTATCTATACTAATAATCTATACTAATAAAAGGGTAATATGCTAATTATATAGGATCAAATGGCCATCTTCAGGACATCTGACTTCCTTCTGGACAAAGCCATTATGATGGGGGCCAAGGCAGAGGCAGTTAGGGGCAATCAGGCCAGCAGGGGAGGGCAGTTGGGGGCGAGATCAGGCCAGCAGGGGAGGGCAGTTGGGGGCGAGAAAAGGCCAGCAGTGGAGGGCAGTTGGGGGCGAGATAAGGCCGGCAGTGGAGGGCAGTTAGGGGTAATCAGGCAGGCAGAGGCCGGTGAGCGGTTAGAAGCCAGTGGTCCCAGATTGCGAGAGAGATGTCCAACTGCTGGTTTAGGACATCCCCCAAAGGGTCCCGGAATGGAGAGGGTGCAGGCTGGGCTGAGGGAAACCCCCCTCCCCCATGCATGAATTTTGTGCAGTGGGCCACTAGTAGGTTATATAAAGGGAGAAGGAGCCCTAACCAGTTTGCCTTAGTGGATAGAGCACTGGCCTGCAGACCGAAAGGTCCTGAGTTCAGTTCTGTCTAGGGCAGCCGTGGGCAAACTACGGCCTGCAGGCTGGATCCGGCCCGTTTGAAATGAATAAAACTAAAAAAAAAAAAGACTGTACCCTTTTATGTAATGATGTTTACTTTGAATTTATATTAGTTCATACAAACACTCCATCCATGCTTTTGTTCCGGCCCTCCGGTCCAGTTTAAGAACCCATTGTGGCCCTCGAGTCTAAAAGTTTGCCCACCCCTGGTCTAGGGCATGTACCTTGGTTGCAGGCTCCTCCCCACCTGGGCTGCATGCAGGAGGCAACCAATTGATGTGTTTTTCTCACCTCAGTATTTCTCTCTGTCTTTCCCTCTCTCTAAAAATCAATGGAATAATATTCTCGGGTGAGAATTAAAATAATAAAAAACAAAAAAAAATAAAGGGAGAAGGAATTACTAAGATAATTTTGAGAGCTGCTTGTTAAGTCATAGAATGCTAGAAGGAAAATAACACAAAAGATGTAATAGATTCAGGAGACTAAAACATCTATTTTTATAATAGATATAAATTTTTATAACAGATGGTTCTACTAATTCAAAGTAAAAAATTTGCTTCCTAATGTTTTCCCAGTATTATGTAAACACATCAAGCAGAATAGTCGAGGATTTAATATATTTCAGAAAATTATAAATTTTATGTAGAATATATAAATTTTATATAAAAAATCTGGGACTTAAATTTTTAATGGCATTATTTTTATTTTCTATTGTATCATTTCAAGCAACTGACTACACTTTCTGTGGTTCTAAATATTGAACTCAATTATGTAACAAAAGTTTGTTTTTGCTAGTCACAAGACTAGGCAAAATCATAGGAATGAAAGAAAGTATTCATGTCCAACTAATGATTCAGGCCAATTCTGACATTGATATTGTGTATGAAAGGCACAAATGTTGGTCTCTGCCCAGTGACTGAAATGCCAATCAGATTTCTGCGTTGCTGCCTTAAAATAGAAAAGTACGTTGTCTTTATCAAGTTTAGTACGGACTCATTCAAATAAAGAGGAGTTTTGTATACATAAATCTGATTTTCTAAGTAATCGAAATGAAAGAGAGAGAGATTGCCTCCAACTATGTGCCCCTACTGGGACTGAACCTGCATCCTAAGTATGTGCCCTCACACTGGGAATCAAACCTGAGATGACACTCTAACCAATTCAGCCACACCTGCCAGGGCTCAATTTGGTATTTTGACAAATTTCAAAAATGCAGAAAGAACAGTGCAATGAATATCTGTGTACCTACCCTTCACTTATATTTACTAGTTGTTTATATTTTGCCTCATTCCTTTCTATGTATGTCTATTCTTTCTCCTCTCAAACATATAAGAATAAATTGTAGACATTGCAACATGACAGTCACTTTGAAGTATTTAAAACATTCTGTACAAGCACAGTACAATTATCCCATTCAGGCAGTTTAATGTTGATGAAATACTTCTATCTAAATATACCATATTCATATTTCCCTGCTTGTCCCACAAATGTCGCTTATAGCTATTTTTCCCACATTTAGGATCCAAACTGGGATCATGAATGGCAGTTAGTTACCATGTTATTTTAAAATCCTTTAACCTAGAGGAGTCCCCAATTTGCCTATTTTAATCTTTCAGTATGCTGACACTTTGAAGAGTTAGGTCAGGTGTTCTGCATTGTACCCCTCAGTTTGGATTTATCTGATTGTCTTATGATCTAAATGATCTATCCATTTTTTAAAAAAATACTTCATTATTGGGAAATGTTTGAACATGTACAAAGATAGGGAAAGCAAAACAAACACTCAAAAAACGTAATACCAATTTTATTATCTTAACATCCAAAAAATAACCGTCCTGATGGAAGTATATCACATCACCTTGAAATAATCTTGCTAGAAAATTTATACTTCAGTCTGATTAACTCCATATCTACTGAGCAGTTGGCTAAAATTCAGAGGTGAGAAGAAACAGGTTAAACAACAAAGTGGAAATGCAGTCAGCAAAATCCAGAGTGGGGGCGGGAGGTTTATAGGAGAAACGACATAAAAATAATAAAATGTAAAGGAAAAGATGAACCTGCAGATTTAAAGAGACTTTTAAGAGACACATTAAATGTAAAGTATAATCTTTATGCCAATCCTGATTTGCATAAACCAGTTTGAAAAGCAAGAAATGAGGGACAATTTGGGAAATTTGAATGCTGTGTGGCTATTTAGTGCTGTAAAGAAATTAATTTAGTTTTTAAGCAGTGACAGGGCTTTGCAGTTACAGGTTTTAAAAGTTCTTACCTATCTATATATATAAAAGCCTAAGCGACTGTCCAGCCGTTCTACTGGAAGCTGTGATGCGCACTGACCACCAGGGGCAGATGCTCAACACACAGGCATGGAAACATGAAACAGACTGATGAATCTCAGTGGGAAGGGGAGAGGGGGAAAGCCGGGAAGAGATTAACCAAAGATCTTATATGCATATTAGAGGCCTGGTGCACGGATTCATGCACTGGTGGGGTCCCTTGGCCTGGCCTGCGGGGATCAGGTCAAAACTGGCTTTCTGATATCCCCTGAGGGGTCCCGGACTTCGAGAGGGCGGTTCTTGGGTGATGCACCCTGGAATCGGGCTCCGTCTGCTCTTCTCCCAATATTGTGTCACTTTCTCTCTGTATCTGTCTCGCTCCTTTCATCTCACTTCACCCTAAGTTTGGCAGTAACTGATGACTTGTGGTCATTTAACTGCAAAATGTAATTATTTAGCAAACAGGATTTACTTAGCCTGGAATATAGTTGGCCTAGGGCAGGATCCTGCTCAATGTCAGGCTCCCATGCAGGCCCTTCCGCCCAGGTGGAGTCCTGTGGCGGCAGGAACCTCCTCCTTCCCACCTGAGCTGCTCTTTCGCCTCCTTCCCTTCCCAGAGGTTGCCCACTGGTGCTATTGTCCACCCAGAAGGAGGGAAGCCACAGCCAGTTTCCCAACTGAGACTGGTAGCAGGAAAATATGCTGTCTCCACTGGAAATTGATATTAAGTGGATGGGCCAGCATGGGTGCCAGATGTCGGGGCCATAGCCAGTAGGTCCTGCATTTCTCATCATTTAACTAATTGAATCTGAAAGTATCTGTAAGGCCCAGACCCACGACCTCTGCAATGGGCAGAGGACTCATGCACCTGTGGGGTCCCTTGGCCTGGCCTGCGGGGATTGGGCCAAAACCAGCTCTCCGACATCCCCTGAGGGGTTCCAGATTGTGAGAGGGTGGTTTCTTGGGTGGTGCACCCCGGAATCGGGCTCCTTCCTCTGGCTCCAGGTGCATCACCCGGGAACCGCAGCTGCCAAGTCACCCCAGCTCGGCAGCTCCTATGTTGAGTGTCTGCCCCGATGGTCGGTGCACATCGTAGCTACTGGTCAGCCGGTCTAATGGTCGTCCAGTTGCTTAGGCATTTATATATATAGATGATATTTGTAGTTTGATTCACCATAATGTGCAGATTGGCTCTGAGTAGGTCATTGTTGAAACTAGGTGATGGATCCTTGGTGGTTCAATATGCTCTTCTGTCATTGTGTGTCATCCTATCTAATAAAAGAGAAACACGGTAATTGGCGTACGACTGCTACCCTTCCCATTGGCTAATCAGCGAGATATGCAAATTAACTGCCAGCCAAGATGGCAGCCGGCAGCCAGGCAGCTTGAAACTAACATGAGGCTTCCTTGCTTCAGTGACGGAGGAAACCAACGCTCCCCACCTGCTTTGCCGGCCTCTGAGCCTGCAGTTTGAAACACTGTAACAAATATAGAAGCTAAACAAAACCCCAAAAACCTGCTTTCAGTGAGCCAGGATCTCAGACTGGAGTTGATACAGAGTTTTGATTATAGAACAGAAACAAACCAGATAACTGCTTTAAGCAGCAGAAGCCTCAGAGCTGGAGCCAGAGCTAAAGCTGGCTCAGAATAAAAAAAAAGAAAAAAAGGAGCAGTTGGGAGCTTCAGTCAGCCTGAAAACAGCCCTCAGCCCCTCACCCAGACTGGCCAGGCACCCCAGTGGGGACCCCCACCCTGAAGGGTGTGTGACCAGCTGCAAGCAACCATCATCCCCTCATTCAGGCTGGCCAGGCACCCCAGTGGGGACCCCCACCCTGAAGGGTGTGTGACCAGCTGCAAACAGCCATCATCCCCTCACCCAGGCTGGCCAGGCACCCCAGTGGGGAACCCCACCCTGAAGGGTGTGTGACCAACTGCAAAAAGCCATCATCTCCTCACCCAGGCTGGCCAGGCACCCCAGTGGGGACCCCCACCCTGATCCAGGACACCCTTTAGGGCAAACCAGCCAGCCCCACCTATGCACCAGGCCTCTATCCTATATAATAAAAGGGTAATATGTCTCCCAGCACCGGGATCAGTGGAGCCGAGAGGCCTCCTGGCACCGGGATCAGCGTGACAGGGGGCAGCGCCCAAACCCCCGATCGCCCTGCAGCTGTGTGTGTGACAGGGGGTGGGGCCACAACCTCCCTATCCACCCTGCTCTGTTCATGACAGGGGAAGGCGCCCCAACCCCCTGATCAGCCCTGCTCTGTGCCTGATAGGGGGGGAGCTCCCAAACCCCCTGATCGCCCTGCGGCTCTGTGTGTGACAGGGTGCGGCGCCTCAACCCCCTGTTGCACCTAGGGATTAGGCCTGCCCTCTGCCACCCGGGAACAGGCCTAAGCCAGCAGGTCGTTATCTCCCGAGGGGTCCCAGACTGCGAGAGGGCACAGGCTGGGCTGAGGGACCCCCCCCCCCCCCCCGAGTGCACAAATTTTTGTGCACCGGGCCTCTAGTTTATTTTATAAAATAAAAAGTTTTCTAAGGTAAGTGCTAGTGGTCGATCTATTTTTGAATTTGTAATGCCCATAACAGTTTATTACTGTTTACTATTATCAAATTTTTCCCAATATTAGTCTCCTTCATTAGAATAATGATGTATAGTATTATGTTCTTGTTTTTAAGACATTTTTCTATTTTATCACTTTTTTTTAAGGTAATGAGCATGGTGTCAGGATTTGCTCCATTGATTTCTGCAGGTATCTTTTCAGCCACTCTTTCATCTGCATTAGCATCCCTTGTGAGTGCTCCCAAAATATTTCAGGTAAGTACTTTCATATTACAATCTTTATTAAAGGAGAGTTTAGGCAATATTGTCTGAGATTGTTAATATTTTTAAATTAATTGCTTCTGTCAATCTCAGATGTATATTATTATAACACACATACACATACACGACTGGTATATTTAATTTTATGCATATGAATGTGAATATATATATATATATATATATTTGAATATATATATTTATATAACATTTGTGCATTTACATACTGTTTGAGTGTAGTCTTTGAATTGTGTTTCTGGAAGTAGTAATAAATTTTTGCTTTTTTGGATATTCTCTGTTAGCATAAATTTTCATAATGTTGTACCAAAGATAAGGAGTGCGGTCCAAGACCATAAATCAGAATTAAGGTATCTTGTTTCCAATAGCATGACGCCAACCTAAACGTTTTATTTTACAGATGTCTGAATGCCTAATATGTGCTACACATTGAGTATAATGATGAATGAGATAGATATGATCTCCTTTTAATGAGCATTAAATGAATAGCTGATACTGAATAGGAAGTATTTTTTATTACTAAATCAAATCAACAAAACGTTGATTCTGCAGCTTTGTTTTTAATGTTGTAGTTGTAGCCAGTTAGTACAGTGAAGATTTAGGATATCTTTCTTTAAACAGTTTTCAGGCCCTGGCCAGTTTGGGTCAGTGGTTAGAGTATTGACCCAAAGACTGAGGGGTTGGAGGTTCGATGCTGGTCAAGGGCATGTCTCAGTTGCAGGCTGAGTCCCCGGCTCCAGTTGGAGTGCATGTGGGAGGCAACCAATCAGTGTGTCTCTCTCACATAGATGTTGTTCTCTCTTTGTCTCTCTCCCTCTCTCCCACTCTCTCTAAAAATCAATGGAGAAAATATCCTTGGGTGAGGATTAACCACACACACACACACACACACTCTCAACCAGTTTCTAGTATTGTTTTAAGAAAAATAATTAAGTTCTGTAATTAGGATTCTTATCTGCTTTAAGTCTAGTATTTGGACTTGTTGTAAAGCAGTTCCCATCTCTGTCATACTTCTCAAGCTTCTAAATTTCTTTTATTTGTATGCCTTCTTTCCTGGTTCCTTCTTCATAAAGAATTTCAGCATGGGGAGGGAGTAAGGTGGATAAAAACTTTTGGTATTCTATACTCTTTCTGACTCTTAAAATGTTAGACTCTCCTGTACAGTATGTAGGTGAAGCAGTATGAGATAGGGGAAATTAAGAGGACAAAGAATTAGAAACATGGACTCCATTCCTGACTAACCAGTTGTCACTATAAGCAAATCTGTATGTCAAAATGTTTCATTTTATTGTTTACATTTTTTCATTAGGCTCTATGTAAGGACAACATCTACCCAGCTTTCCAGATGTTTGCTAAAGGTTATGGGAAAAATAACGAACCTCTTCGTGGTTACATCTTAACATTCTTAATTGCACTTGGATTCATCTTAATTGGTTAGTCAAATAAATGGTGTGCTAATGTAGGTTTTGGTGCATTTATAATGTTAGCGCTAAACATTGAATTATTAAATAATAAATAATGCTACTTTGCCTAGTTTACTAAATTAGTTTCTGATCAAATGAAAGAGTGTTTAAAAAATACTGCAAATAATAGCACTCAATACATATTTTCTTAAATTTTTACTATCACTAAGTCCCCATTAGGGGGAGAAAGAACTCTTAGGTTGTTGTCCCTAAAAAAATTCAATATTTACCACCAGGTGTGGAAACTAACTCTCATGTACTGCTAGGTATGTATTTGGTATAGCTGCTTTTTGAGAACAAGTTGGCAACATTTAGTCAAGTTTTCCGAAATTCAGCAATTCTCTCTAGGGGAATGTACCCTATAGAAACTTGCATTTGTGCCCATATACAAGAATGTTTTAGTGTTAATTATAATAGAAAAAAATGGAAGCAACCTGAATATCTATCAGTGGAAGAATGAAACTGCAAAATAATATTTAGCAGTAAAAAAGAATGAACTTGGTTTTTACATATCAATATGGATAAACTTCAAATATAGAAAGTGTAAAGTCGAATTTCATGTAACTTTTAAAATACCCCAAACATTACTACATAATACTGATTGACTATGTATGTAGTAAAACTATATAGCATTGGAAAAAGAATATACCAGTTTTGGAAGAGTGATGTATACAGGGGGTTTCAACTGTACGTTTCAGATTTGATTTCTTAAAAGTACATGAAGTGTACATGGCAAAATGTAGTTATTAAATCTGGATGGCCAATATAGGAGTAGCTTTATGCCATTATCTAAAGTTTTGAAATAATTCATAATTTTGAAAAGTTAAAAATGTCTAATATGTCAATAAATATGCCTTGTTTCTTTTGCAGCTGAACTGAATGTTATTGCTCCGATTATCTCTAACTTCTTCCTTGCATCCTATGCTCTGATCAATTTTTCAGTATTCCATGCGTCACTTGCAAAATCTCCAGGTGATTTTACACTTTTAAAAAGTTTTTTAAATGTAATGTCTTTGATTCTAGAGGAAATAAAACACATTTTAAAAAATAGTATGTGTGGGATTAGCTCATTAATGCTCAGTCTGCCTTTATAATTGAGTCAAATTGAGTCTTCAAAGATCTCTTTATTGTGAACTTTACTGATAATATTCTGTATTTTGTTTTAAAAATCTGAGCAGCATTGTGAAAGACTTACTTTGCTTTTTTGTTTTATTTTTGTTTATCTGCTTTCTCTTTCAGTTCTAAGAATACTATGATACTGGGGGTCCAGTGCATAAATTTGTGCACCTTGAAAGGAACTGTTGGCCGCAAGGCTGTGGTTGGCACAGGGGCGGGTCTCGGCCAGCCCCTTCCGCCGTGGCCCCTGGTCCCCTGTCTGCCAGCAGCCCTGCTCCCACCACCACCACTCCCATGCGCTGACGGCGCCCGTCTTGTTTGCACCTGCTGAAGGCGCAGAGCAATTAGGGCCGGCGCCAGTAGCAGGTACAAGCAGGATTGGTGCCATCAGTGGGTGCGAATGGCGGCTGCTGCCCCCGATCACCCCTCAGGAGCTGGGAGAGGTGGAGAAGCCCTCAGGGGCAGTCAGGGCCAGCAGCTGCTGCTTGCACACGCTGATGGCACCGAGCGATTGGGACTGGTACCAGGGGCTGGCAGTGGGTACGAGCAGGGCTGGCACCAGCAGTGGGTGCAAGCGGGGCTGTTGCTGGCAGTGGGTGTGAGAGGTGGCTGCTGGCCCCGATTGCCCCTCAGGATCAGGGGGAGGTGGAGAAGCCCTAAAAATCAAGAAAGAAAACCACCACACTATTTAAGACTCAATTTAAACTTCTTTTTAAAAAACCATCTTTAGTTTTAAGTGTTCACTATGGTAGGTTGATTTACACTTTTTTTGGTAAAGAGTTTATTGGATACAGAACTAGTAAGATAAAATAATGTGGAAGTAAATAGGTGTGCCCTTTTCATGGCTGTCAAGAATTGTGAAATTAAATCATGATCTATGATCTATGACTTTACTGTTATGTATTAGCTTTATACTTACTGTTTAAAGCCCTCTCTTGGAGCAGCCATAAAGAAAGTTATTTTTTGCATACATATGAACTATTGTCTAAAGCAGATAGATGATGTATGTGAGTGACTTGTATTAATCTATTTTATTTGTTATTGATAGGATGGCGTCCTGCATTCAAATACTACAATATGTGGATATCACTTATTGGAGCAATTCTTTGTTGCATAGTAATGTTTGTCATTAATTGGTGGGCTGCATTGCTGACATATGTGATAGTCCTTGGGCTATATATTTATGTTACCTATAAAAAGCCAGGTCAGTAACCTTTTCTATTTAGTATTTCAAGCTACAAACATCTAAAAGTTCTTTGTTATTTTTCATATCTAAGCATCATCTGATATATAATTAAATGGTACTTTGTATAGCCAAATTGGCCAGGGCTGTATAAAACTTCAAATATTTTATTTCCAAATACATGTAGTTTTAATGAAAGAATTGTGACATTTTATTCTATGGAATTCCATTCTTTTCCATAAATTAAATTTAATTTTATTTGTAGAAAAATAACAAATTCATATATTTAACATTCTGTTGCACTCAACAAATTTTAAAATTATTATTTGAAAGGCTTTGATTTGCAGTATTATAGAAGCTTGATAGCTTAATAAGCATGTGTATGTATGATCGATCTACCTACTGTACCTACTGTAATACCATGGAATTCACAAAATACCGGAAGACCTATTATCTTCCCACTAGTTTACATGTGGTGGGGAAAATTGGACAAACATGTTTTAACTGGAAAATGGTCACAGATTACCTTGAATGTGTTTTATTAATAACTGTTGGTATATCTTCACATAACAGGATGCTAAGATATATTAGGATTGGTCCACTATTCACTATGGTGACCTGTAACACAGAAGAAAGATCCAGTGATATAGGTTTAAAAGGTTTTGGCTTAACAGAATAGATTAGGAAGAGATTACAAGAGTAGTTGCAGTGTAGTTGTGAGGAAACATTTCGTAATTATACTACTACAGGATGAGGTTTTGGATTACAGTGGTGGCTTTAGAAATGAAATGGACAAAGGATACTATTTTAACCACCTTAGAAGCAATAATTTCTCTAATATGCCTATTAGGTCTCTAGAGTAACAAATGCCTAAAATCACTTGTGTTTAGGCTGTTTATCAATAAGAAAAAAATTTGCCTATTAAAATAACTTAAAATTGTTAAGTACTATAAGTAACATTTGGAGAGCTGCCTCTTTTCCTTTTAACCTTTGGCAATATAAACAATAATTTTAAAATGTTTCCTTTATTTATAAAAGACTCTTGAATTGCACCCATAGCATGTCTGCAGCCCTGTCATCTCTGTCTTTTCTAAATTGTACTTTCTCTTTAAATGCAATTATAGTTCACGTTAGCATTTTCTTAATGTCATGCTGTGAACTTGAATTATTAAAAGTTTCAACTATAATAGTTTATTTTAGCAACTGACTTTTTAAATGGGAAAGCATTGTTTACTTCTCTGTGTGTCTCATTGGTTACTGATTGGCTGTTAATATTGATGTTCTGCTGCATGAACACTATCTTCCCACAGATGTGAACTGGGGATCCTCCACACAAGCCCTGACTTACCTGAGTGCACTGCAGCATTCCATTCGACTTTCTGGAGTGGAAGACCATGTGAAAAACTTTAGGTAAGTGATAAGGTAATACAGAAACATTTGTCTTAGGTGGCAATCAGTTACTCACTTATTGTTCAGTAACATTTTTATATACTGATACTTCATGAGAAGTTCTCAAAAAGTATACATAGAATATTTGTTGTTGTTGGACTTGGGCAGTTAATTCAAGAACAAGGTTGAGGTTCTTAGTTATCAAATTTTACAAAGAGGTAAATTATCTACAAAATATCATCTGAAAACTTCTATTTTTATATTTTTCCATTGATTTTTAAATTTTATTTTCAAGAGAGAGTGGGAGAGAGGGAGGAAGGAGAGATATCACTGTGAAAGAGATACATTGATTGGTTGCCTCCCACACATGCCCCAACCAGAGCCAGAGATTGAACCTGAAACCCAGGTATGTGCGCTTGAGCAGAAATCATATCTGTGATCCTGTGGTGCTTGGGCCAACACTCTAACCACCGAGGAGCAACAGTGGTCAGCTTCCTTATTAAAGGACACATCCTGGAAACAGGAATATCATGTGGGCTGTAAATCAGTCATGAGGCTAGTTTTAGCTGCTAGGAAGGCCAAGAAGTATAATCTGTACCTGGGAGCCCACCTAACCTGCTAAAGCTCAGATGGGGACAGTGGACTCTGTTAGCAGGCTGGGCCATAGAGGATGATTTCACGTTTGATTGCTCCAAAGCAGTTCGGGAGACAGAATTGGTTTTTTAGATAACTTGCTAAAATTATGAATGTTAGTATATTTTCCATTTTTATTCAGGCTTTATGCTTATGAGTACAGTCAGTAACTACCCTAATAATTAGTGATTAAAGCAGAACTTTTAGTCTATTTGCTTTTTGTTATTTTGTTTTAATTGTACAAATTCTTGTTTTAAAGAATTTTTGCTTATCTGTTTGAACTTATAAAAAGGATACCTAAATATTTTTTCATCAAAAAACTGATTTCTATTTGTAGTCAGGGAAAATAAATATGAAAGTCATGCCACTGTCATTTTAATTGAATTTTGGCTCTCACCATAATTAATTAGATTCAAAATGTTTAGTCCAAATAGAAGCCATAGAAGCCTTTTTTTCACCATAGGTGCATTTACTTATATGGCAGCAGCCATAAAAATTAAGCTAGAATAGAGAGGGCTAATATTACAAAGCCGAAGTAATTATCATGTCATCAAGCTAAGAAGGGCAGTGACCTGTTTTTTTGTACATGAAGGCAAGGCCATGCTCTGAAGAAGTTCTGTGAATTCCATGAAAGAACTGGGATATTTATTACCTTTACAAGATGCAAAGTTGTTACATAATTTTTAATCAGTATGGTCATTTCCTTCTGTAATACCTACCAGAATCTTGATGTATCATATTACCTATTACTTTCGAAGAACATTTGGCATGATGTTTGTTCTAAGAAGGTTCTGTTTCTGCATTTCTCATATATCAAGAAACCCTGACTAAAAGTCATCTTTTATGAGAATCCTGTGGCATGTGTCTTAAAGACACCTACATGAATGAGATTCTAGTGTAATAATATATTCTTAGAGAAACAACTTAAAGTCATGTCTATGTTACCAAAAACCTAAACTCTAATTTTGTTTTTATTTTCAATCGTAAATTAGGCCACAGTGTCTTGTTATGACAGGTGCTCCAAACTCACGCCCAGCTCTACTTCATCTTGTCCATGATTTCACAAAAAATGTTGGTTTGATGATCTGTGGTCATGTACATATGGTAAGTGTTTGTTTTGTTTTCTATATTAAAACATTTTTTACTCTGTATGTAATTTGTGGGGCTTTCTAGACCTGAAATAATTTGGTAAGATAAACAAATCTGTTGCATGTATTTTTTAAAAAGGCAGTTATTTTTGTCAAAATATTTTTGCTGCTAAACTGTCTTAAATCTTATTTCTAACACGATATTAGAATTTGAAATCTTAATTGTTTTTCTTATTTATTTTGGGTAGATTTTAGCAACCTATATTGCCCTTATGGAATGGTTTGGTTAAGCAAAGTAGCTTCTTGATAACTAAGTAAGGGAGCTAAATGAAAGGTAGTATGTATTTTTTCTTACTGATATTTCTCATAAAGTCCTGAGAACATTGGGAATATTTACTTACCAGAAAAAAAAGTTGGAGGAGGTAGACAAATCACCATGAATATCTCTAGTATCTAGTATATAAGAAGAATAGAGCGAATGCTGAATTTCTAAGTTCAAACACTTTTAATTACTCATTAATTTTTGTTTTAACCATGAGTAAAACAATATTAAAAAGTGGTAAACGTTTGTCTAAAAGTAGTTTTCTGTTTTTTGGCCTCTTGGCTATTGAAAATAGTCACTAGAAGATGGATCACCTGTTCTGCATAAGTATTGGAGTATTTATCAGGTTAGCTTTTCTCCCAAGCTCTATTGTTTGGTGCTAGAAATGTGTG
This sequence comes from Myotis myotis, assembly GCF_014108235.1. NCBI lineage: Eukaryota > Metazoa > Chordata > Mammalia > Chiroptera > Vespertilionidae > Myotis > Myotis myotis. The sequence continues at coordinate 78,445,021 of NW_023416357.1, forward strand.
TTGTATGCCCATGTCCAAGCCCCTGCTAGAGTTGCTCTTCTACTTAAATAGTAGCAAAGTCAAAGCTGTGTTGTGTGTGTAGGGTGGTGGAAGAAGACATTTAGACACTGATCCCACTTGGGACCTGAGGAGTTTCCTAGTTTGTCTCCAAGTTCATCAATTCAAGTTGGGATCTTGAACACAAGAAATTAGATATGGGGCAATTTTTCTATGAGGAAAGATAAGCTGTATTTTTCTTTTGCGTATTCATGTGTAATTAGGGAATGCTCTTAAACTTATTTTTAGATTTTTGCTTTATACATTTGTATGTAACATATTTATGTGTTGCTTGCAAGGATCAAATTGAATTGCAAGTTTAAAAAGCTCATTTCCTGCCCTGGCCAGTGTGGGTCAGTGGCTAGAGTGTCAGCTTGAGCACTGAAGGGTCTTGGGTTTCATTTCTGGTGAAGGGCACACTCCTGGGTTGTGGGTTGGGTATCTGTCCTCTGTCAGGCCCGTGCGAGAGGCAACCAGTGGATGTCTCTCTCTCACCCCCTTCTTCCTTCTCTTCCACTCTCTAAAAAGTAATGGAAAAAAATATCCTCAGCTGAGGATTAACAATAAGAAAGAAAGATGTCCTTTATTATTTCATTGTTTAACAGAAGTATGAAGAAAAAATGCATTTATATTGTATAGCTGACTTTGATTTTCAATGATATTTCTAGGTTACTGAAAATTAATAACAGACATTTGGGACAAACAGAGAACAAGCTGGGAAACTTTCTGTGGAACAACAGAAAGCTCTTTTTTTCTGCATAATATTTTCTCCAGATTCGATAACTTCTACTTGCATTTACTTAATACAAAAAACTTCTTGTTTTTCAGTCTGTGTTTCTTTCTCTTCTATTCTCTCTTCTACAGGCACTCCCTGTGTGCCTTTACTATTTCATCAACTCCATCTTTTTATAATCAAGTATTGTAAAGAATTCACTTACATGAAAATGAAATGCCGTTATTATACCTTTCTCCCCAACCCCCAATGTTTAGGCACCTTGTTTAAGCCAATATAATAGATTTTTATAAATGTGGAATAGATCATCTTTCAATTAAAGGTATTATTAATATTTTTACCTTACAGGGGCCACGAAGACAAGCCATGAAAGAGATGTCCATTGATCAAGCTAAGTATCAGCGATGGCTTATTAAAAACAAAATGAAAGCCTTTTATGCTCCAGTACATGCAGATGACTTGAGAGAAGGAGCACAGTATTTGATGCAGGTAAATTTCTTATGTCTTTCAAATGACATTTTAGTTTATTGTAAGCTTTTAAAAACTCTTATGCTAGGTTTCATTCTTCATATTGATATAGATGGTAAACCTTTTAAAATATCTTTATTAAAGTAAACTAAGATTTGTATAATTTGAGAGTTAAAGGGACTATAAAAACAATGTGCTTTTGGCTTATTGAAGAACCTATTATCTTAGCCTATTTCTCTAACCTTATTGGGTTTGTTTTTGTTTTTTGTAGGAGTATGATGTAGTGGAAGCCCTAATTTATTTTTTTTTAAAAAAATTCTAGTTCTTTATTGTATTTCTCAATATTTACTAGTACTAAACTTAGACTTCTTTTTCAGTTTTGTATATAGCATAGTAGCCCGATTGTGGGATTTAGAGTCAGCTGTAGGGTTAAAGGCTAGCACTGCCACTTCCTTATTATGGATTTGGGACTGAGCAAGTTAACAAAATACTCTGAAACTCAGTTTCCTCTCCTCTGAAACTCTAAAGGTTGTGGGAAGAAAAAAAATGGGTTGATACAGTGTTTGCCAACAAATTTTTATAGGAATCCCTTTCTTCAAAAAAAGCTTTCTCATTGTGTTAATTGTGGAGCTATTTTGCTAAATAGAAGTTGGAGGCTCAGTACTGTCATCTAAGCCCTTTCTGTTTTGTGTTTCTTAAAACTTGACAAACATAGGATTAACAATAGGTTAGGCCAGTGGTCGGCAAACTGCGGCTTGGCAAACTGCGACTCACGAGCCACATGCGGCTCTTTGGCCCCTTGAGTGTGGCTCTTCCACACAATACCGATTTCTGCGCATGGGCCATGAAGTTTCAATCGCACTGTACATGCACGCCTGCACGTGGTATTTTGTGGAAAAGCCACACACAAGGGGCCAAAGAGCAGCATGTGGCTCGCGAGCCGCAGTTTGCTGACCATGGGGCTAGGCAATCCTCAGGATTCATAAGAGGTGAGAGTGGGGTTGCTTTGGCAGATATCATGAGACTATAGTAATTAAGACACTGTGGTGTTGAAGTAGCAAGGACAGAAAACAGAAGAAATAGAGCCACCCATTTAGGAAATTTAATATTTGACCGAGGTGGCATTGAAAGGATCAGCTGGGACAATTGATTATCCATGGATTAAAGACCTGTATGAAAGGCAATTTTTAAAAACTTTTAAAAGAAAATATAGGGAAGACTTTTTAAAAAATGAGACAATGCTTTCCTGCTTATAATGAAAACGAAAAAAAGGAAGCCACACACCAGAGATAGATCAGAATATACAGGGTGGGTTTACAGTTACAAGTACTTGTATTATTATTTGCTAACTATCATATTATATTTTCCAAACGAACAACTGTAAACCTACTTTTGTCCACCATGTATAAAGCAATACTATCTACATATATAAAATCCCAGTATGCTAAGTGTCCGACCGTCTGACTGGTTGCTATGATGCGCACTGACCACCACAGGGCAGATGCTCAATGCAGGGGCTGCCGTGATGTGCACTGGCCATTTACAGAGAACAGCACCGCAGACCTGGCTCCCACAAAGCAATACTCAGCTTCCCCCAAGTGAGACACAGGCCCTGCCATCACCCCGGAGCAACACCAAATCTCAGCCCACACTGCCGAGACCCCATGGCACAAAATGTGGCCCACAGCCCAGCCCAGCCCAGAAATGGTGGCTGTGGGCACCAGGTAATGACATCACGTAGCAACGCCCGGCTTCCTTTCTCTATCGACTAGCCTCCTTGGAGTTTGTTCAGCCCAGGAACACGACTGGCTTTATAGCCAGGCGGAAACATTTTACACTTTAACCAAATGTCTGTGAAGTGTTTTCCTACGTCTCATCTCATTTGATCCTCACAGAAGTCCTGGAGTAGGAAACTCAGTCGAATCCTATTTTCTTTTCATTAGCTGGAAAATGGAGATTTAGAAAGCTTAGAAACTTGACCCGACTGAAAAGAAGAAATGGTGAACCTTGAAAATGACTTCAGGTTTTCTCACTGTGCAGAATATAGTCAAATACTGCTGGAGTTAAATATTTTACCTTTTGTATCTGCATCTATAATAATAATCTGCATCTATAATAATAATCTGCTTCATGTTGATGTTTACTGCTGTGTTGCTGACAATTACCTGAAAGAGAAGTTGGGGTGCTTCATTCGGCTGGAAAAAGTTTAGCTAAATCAGAAAGCAGTTCTAATTAAGCAAATTTATCTTTATATATATATAAAGCTCTCCCTGGTGCCAACTGCATGCATGTGTTTCAGTCTGTCATTGTTGATCGTGAATTTGGTTGACACTTCTATTATAGAGAAAGGGCGAATAGCGATATTAAAATATTTCTTCTAATTAATTTCCTTTCAATGTGCACAAATTCGTGCACCGGGCCACTAGTAAGTTAGTAAGAGAAAAAAGGAAGCAAAAGATACAAGGTGAAGAGGAAACCTAAATGATAGAAATAAAAATTAAAACTGCATACCCATCAGAGTGACCAAAATTAAGTCTGCCAAGTGTTAAAAATTGTGTAGAGAAATTGGAATCGTTGAACTGTGTGGTAGATTGGACAATTACTTTGTACAGCAACTTGGCAATGTCCTGCAAATTTCAAAGTGTGGATATCCTAGGACAGTGATGGCGAACCTATGACACGCGTGTCAGAGGTGACACGCAAACTCATTTTTTTGGTTGATTTTTCTTTGTTAAATGGCATTTAAATATATAAAATAAATATCAAAAATATAAGTATTTGTTTTAGTATGGTTGCAAATATCAAAAAATTTCTATATGTGACATGGCATCAGAGTTAAGTTAGGGTTTTTCAAAATGCTGACACGCCGAGCTCAAAAGGTTCGCCATCACTGTCCTAGGACATGGGTACCCTAGGACATTCCATTCTTAAGTGTATACCTTAGAGAAAAATTAACATGTGAAAAAGGCTATCTGAAACTTCTTACAAACATCATTTGTGATAGTGGAAGAAAAAAAATAAAGAAGAAACCAGCCTTCAGTTATCAATCACAAAATTAAATTGTGGTGTAATAATACAATGGAATTCTATATAATGGTAAAAGGAGTTATATATATCAACAAAAATAAACGTGAAAAAGTATGAAGGAAAAACTGCAAGTTATATGAATAATTTTAAGATATAAACTTTTAAATATATAAATTTAAAATATATACGTATGTGTGTCTAAATAATGGAATACATAGTGAAAATAAAAGGGGGCATGAGAATGATACATGGGACACTTGATGAGTGTTTGTAATGTTTATTTTTTTAAGCTAGGCAGTGGGTACATGATTATTTATTATTTTATTCACCTTTGTGTGCAAAATATGTAAATATTTCAAGTAGAATGTGACTCCTGTTCATAAAGTTGGTTCTAGTGGGTAAATCTTGCTTGCTTTTGTACAGTTTATAGCAGGGGTCCTCAAACTACGGCCCACGGGCCACATGCAAATACAAATATTGTATTTGTTCCCATTTTGTTTTGTTTACTTCAAAATAAGATATGTGCAGTGTGCATAGGAATTTGTTCATAGTTTTTTTTTAAATTATAGTCCGGCCCTCCAACGGTCTGAGGGACAGTGAACTGGCCCCCTGTTTAAAAAGTTTGAGGACCCCTGGTTTATAGGAATATTTTGATAACTACTTATATATTTAATAAATGTTATGAAAGAAAATATTTTCTTAGAGCAATGGTTCTTAAACTTCATTATGCATGAGAATCACCTAGTAGACTTGTTAAAACACACACTGCTAGGCCCCACCTTTGAAATGATTTCAGTAGGTCTGGGGTAAGACCCAAGAATTAGCATTTCCAAAAAGTTTCCATGTGATGCTCTTGCTGTATAGTTCAGGCACTATACATTGATATTTCCACTTATAGGAAATATCTAGGATAAGCAAATTCATAGAGACTAAAGGCAATGTTACCAGGTCTGGAGGGAGGTGAGAATGAGCGATTATTGCTTAATAGTTACAGAATTTCTGATGTGATTGTTTTGGAAGTAGGTGGTGGGGTTAGTTGTACAACATTGTGAATATAATTAATGTCAACAAATTATACATTGTAAAATGGTTAAAATGGCAAAATGTTTTAATTTTTTACAATAACACACACACACACACACACACACATACACACACACACCCTGGGAATCAAATTTTAAAATCTTACAAAAGGAGTGCTTCATTGGCTTTTGGGGCATTTAGTGTTGATGTGATTCAGAACTGTAACCAACAATGCATTTAGTCTTTTGCTTATAGGTTTTAGTTTTCAAAATATGTAACTGAGAAAACTGTTACTATGATTTTTATAAAAGACTAAGTATATCTTTAAAGTTGTATTTTTCGTTCATTTTAGGCTGCTGGTCTTGGGCGTATGAAACCAAACACACTTGTCCTTGGATTTAAGAAAGATTGGTTGCAAGCAGATATGAGGGAAGTGGATATGTATATAAACGTATTCCAGTAAGTATCCTTTTAATTCAATAACTTGGTTCAGAAAATGTTAATTTTGAAAGCTTGCACTGATTTTTGAAGCCTGTTTTTCATAATAGTCTCTAGTAGAAGCATAAGAATGAAAAGAATCACATGCTTACCTGGGTTTTGAATTGATCTATTAATGAAACATTTTGACTGATCTTTTCTTTGTCTTTTTATAGACATGAACATTCATACACATATAGGGTGTCCCAAAAAAATGTACACACACCATTTGAATAATTATAAAGGCAGTGTTTATTTTTTATTTTTTTTAATTTCTTTATTGGTTAAGGTATTACAAATGTGTCCTCATCCCCCCATTAACCCCCAACCTCCCCACCCCCCACTTGTTTATTAAAAAAAAAAACATTTACTTTGCAAAAGTGAACTATCAGCTAAGGTGTGTATACATTTTTTTGGGGAAATCTTGTGTGTGTGTGTGTGTGTGTGTGTGTGTGTAATCACACATACGCGCGCGCGCATATAATTTGACTTCCCATTTAAGTTAGTTGGCTTTTTCACATCCCTACAGCTATTGTCGAGCAGAGTTCCTGAATGTTGTCAGACCCATCCCCTTTTAAGTTATCCTATATAATAAGAGAGGGGTATGCTAATTAGCCCTGGTATGCTGATTAGTCATGACCAGTATGCAAATTGACCATCACTTAAACACACAAGATGGGCCGAAACCGGTTTGGCTCAGTGGATAGAGCGTCGGCCTGCGGACTGAAAGGTCCCAGGTTCGATTCTGGTCAAGGGCATGTACCTGGGTTGCGGGCATATCCCCAGTAGGAGATGTGCAGGAGGCAGCTGATCGATGTTTCTCTCTCATCGATGTTTCTAACTCTCTATCTCTCTCCCTTCCTCTCTGTAAAAAATCAATAAAATATATTTAAAAAAAACAAAACAAACAAAAAAAAGACACACAAGATGGCCGCCCCCATGTGGCCACAAGATGGCAGGCAGGGGAGGGCAGTTGGAGGCAACCAGGCCTGCAGGGGAGGGCAGTTAGGGGTGACTGGGCTTGCAGGGAAGGGCAGTTTGGGGGGGACCAGGCCTGCAGGGGAGGGCTGTTGGGGGCGATTGGACCGGCGGGGTGGCAGTTGGGGGCGATCGGGCTGGCAGGGGAACAGTTAGGCGTCAATCAGGCTGGCAGAGGAGCAGTTAGGGGGTGATCAGGCAGGCAGGCAGGTGAGCGATTGGGAGCCAGCAGTCCCAGATTGTGAGAGGGATGTCTGATCAGCAGTCGGACATCCCCCGAGGGGTCCCAGATTGGAAAGGGTGCAGGCTGGGCTGAGGGACACCCCTCACCAGTGCATGAATTTTGTGCACCGGGCCTCTAGTGTCATTATAATATCTGATGCTGAGGAAGGCATTTCATCACTGATATCAACCTCAGAGCTTAGATTTGTTTCCCACTCAAATTTTGCTGTTAATTATTTGGTTCATCTATTAGGTTATTTACTTTTCTTCTTTGTTATTTATCTTTTTTTAACTTATTGGGGTGACACTGGTTAACATAATTATACAGGTTTCAGGTGCATGATTCTATAACACTTCATCTGTACACTGTATTGTGTTCATCACCCCAAGTCAAATCTCCATCCATCACCATTTATCCCCCCATGCCCTCATCCACTTCTTTCATCCCCCTCTCCCAAGCAATCACCACACTGTTGTCCATGAGTTCTTTTTTAAAATGTACTAATATGTTTTGCTTTTCCACCCCTTAAAGTATAAGTTCAGAGTTCACTATTCACGGTTAGTGCTATTTCCAATGATCTTTACCAGTTGGCTAAGTTTTTATTTACATCATTTTAACTTCTCTGTTAGAGGTTTTCTAGTGTTTGTTTTGTTACTTTGTCTTTCTGATTTTACTCTGTTCATGTTATTTTTTATTTCCCTTACTGGAATGCCTTTTATATCTATAGATAAAAGCACATAATTATTTGCCTGTATCACATAGGATAGTTTTGTCTTCACAGATGCCTTAAAACAATGAGGAAGTAGGCAGATCTCATACTTTACTTTTAAAATCTCTATTGATTATGTAAAGTAGACGATAAAAAAAATAATACAGTATACAATGAATAAGATTTCCCAAGTAATTGTTACATGCTTTTCGTAAAATGAGAGCTTTGCTGGTTTGTCACACATGTGTAAGTGCCCTTTGGCTTTGGGTTTATACTTTATTGTAACCCAGGATTCTCCTACTGTAAGCCGATTGCCCCTCAGTGGAACAACCTGAAGTTTTGCAATTTCGAACTTTTTTAGTAGATCTGAAGAGAACTTGGGTTTATGTGATTTATGGTGTTAACGAAGTTTATAGAATTAAAGTCTGGTTTTAGAGTTGTGTACAAAGGTTTAATGTATATTATATACATTTGTGTTTAAAAAAATCAAAACGACTTTTGAATACATGTCTGCAAATGTGCATAAAATCTTAGTACTTTTTAAAACTAGTTTTGTAAAAAATTGTAAATTACTTAAAAATACCCTTTCTCCTTTGAGAAATGATCCTTTCATCCTCTACAATATGATCTCATTCTCAGTAATAAAATCCATCTTTGTCTTCATGTATTTCTCTTGACTTTAGGGGTTTACGTTTAAATTAAATAATGGTTGGACTCCATAATTTTAGCTTGTTTCTAATAGGATAAAAATAGTTACTGCTTTAAATAGCTGCTTTAAGTAGATTATCAGTATTATAAAGATCTTCATGTAAATAGTTTTAGAGGCATTACAGAAAAAGGGAAAAGGAATGGTATAGTATTTGAAACTATCTTGGCTCTCACCATAATATTTTAAGCATATTAAAGAATCAAATGTTAAAGCTGAAAGTAATTTTAAAGACCTTCAATTATTGCCTTCATTTTATAGAGGAGGGACAAATTTTTTTTATATTTTTCCTATTATAGTGATGCCTTTGACATACAATACGGAGTAGTGGTTATTCGCCTAAAAGAGGGTCTGGATATATCTCATCTTCAAGGACAAGGTAAATCTTCTTTGAAATAATTTTTTATTTTAAATATATAAATTACTTTGTTAGAAAATTATAAGTCTTACAAGTCCTTCAATAATTTTAATATTTACCATCTGTTGTGAATGGCATTTTAAGATCAGATCTGGCCCTGCCAGTGTGGCTCAGCAATTTGAGTCAACCCATGAACCAGGAGGTCATGGTTTGATTCCTGTCAGGGCAAATGGCTGGGTTGTGGGCTTGATCTCCAGTAGGGGGTGTGCAGAATACAGCCAATTGATGATTCTCATCGGTAATATTTCTATCTGTCTCTCCCACTCCCTTCATCTCTCAGAAATCAATAAAAACATATAGAAACAAACAAAAAAAAACAACAAAAAAAGGTCACATGTTTGGCTCCACCAAAGTTTGTGCTTTTTTATTCATTATACTAACCTGGATGATGGCTAGTGATTAGAGAATAAAATTCAATCCACATCATCAGTTTAAGAAAAACAAACATTAGTAATGATTCTAAATCAGCCAAATTTGTAAAAATAGCCTATGTAATAAAACCCTAATATGTACATTGGCCAAATGGCAGAACAACTGGTTGCTATGACACACGACTACCAGGGGGCAGATGCTCAATGCAGGAGCTACCCCCTGGTGGTCAGTGCACTCCAAGGGGAGTGCCACTCAGCCAGAGTCGGGCTCACGGTTGGTGAGTGCAGTGGCAGTGGTAGGAGCCTCTCTCACCTCCGCAGCAGCGCTAAGGACCCCTCGGGGGATGTCCTACTGTCAGCTTAGGCCCGCTCCCAGGCTGAGGGACATCCCTCCCTCCTTCTCAGTGCACAAATGTCATGCACCGGACCTCTAGTATCCTATATAATAAAAGCATACTATGCAAATTGTCCCCTTGACCAGAGTTCTTCTGGGAGTTTGACCAGTGGGTGGGCAAGCTGGGGGAAGGAAGGAAGGCCCTGGCCAGCAGTGGCGGCAGGCGGCCGGGGGATGGGAGGGAGTACCTGGCCAGTAGCTGGCAGCCGCTAGGGACCCTACCAATGCATAAATTTCATGCACTGGGCCTCTAATAATAAATAAAATTGTTGGAGAAAAACAAAATTAATGAGTGCTAAATTGTTAGACATGATCATGTTTATGAAAGTCATGCTTTATATATAGAGGCACATTAATAGTGAAAAACTAAACTCCGGAAAAGACCTAGAAATCATTTTTAAATCATTTTATTCTGAAATAATTATAGGTACACAAGAAATTATAAAAATGTAGAGAGGTCTTGTGTACCCTTCATTCATATCCTTCGTTCTGCTGTTCGGTCGATTTGCATATTAGCGTTTTATTATATAGGATATTTTTACAAATTTCTCCCAATGGTAACATCTTATATATCTGTAGTTCTATACATGCACACACATGTGTACTTTGTGGTATGTATCACATATTTTGATTTATGTAATCAGCACCATAATCAAGATACAGAACTGTTCCATCACCACAAAGATCTCCCTTGTTCTACCCCTATATAGCTTTCACCATATTCTTCCTCGCTCCCCATCCTTAAACTCTGACACCCACCAATCTCTTCTCCAACAATATAATTTTCAAAGCATTTATAAAACAAACCAACCATTTTTGAAAAAGTGAACATTGAAACCAGTTATGGTATAATATTAGCTATTGCAAACTTTTAAACTATGGAAAATTCCATAGCCTCTAATGATTTAAAAAAATATTAAAAGCTTAAGAAAATTTGCATACCTAATATTTTACCATTATCAACTGAATAACCAAATCATCCAAATTAACTAAAGCCTAAATAGCTGAGAGACATAATGAACTTTTGTCATCTGTTTCTAACGATAATTTAAACTGTTTTATTCTTCCCACTCCCTCCACCATTTTAAGTATATTGTGCATTCCCGAAAGGAATGCTTTAAGATCTTTATCCATATAACACTAAAGTATGGCTTGCTGAAAATGCACTTTCTTACTCTATCTAGAGTACGCCTTGCAACATAATACTTTAATTCTTACTTGCTCTGAGAGTAATTTAGGTTTAAGGTTAACTCTGCATAATTATTTGTAGTGTCCCCTTTCATTCAAAAATATCACAGTTTGGCCAATAAATTACATAATTCTATAATTTACTGAGATTTTGAATATTGGAACTTGAAAGTATTTTTATGTGTTTTCAATCATGAAAATTGTTTTGAAATCCTTGTTATTCATCATTAAGATTTGAAGACAGGTATTTGACTTAGCACAAGGATTAAAGAACAGAGTCATATCTGCTTTAGAAATCCCAGTATTTTTTTCTAGGTAGTTTTGTAGTCTGGGCAAATGTATTGACATCCAAGCCTCAGTTTTCTCATCTGTTAAAACATAATTACTTCATAGGGTCATTGTGAAGATTAAAAAGGATGTAAGGCCTGTGAAGCTTTTAGCAGTGCCTACACAGAAGCTCACATAGTTTCTACTGTTATTTCTCTTAATGCACAAATCAGTGATGAGGATTATGGATAGATTGATCAAATTCATATTATGTTTATCTTCATGAAAATATTTTTATGGTGGAAGTTAAATAATTCCTAACTCTTCCCAAAAAAACAGAAAATGAAGAAATAGTGCTTTTACAATGAGTTTGGTAAAGGACTCTATTCCCTAGTTTGGCTTTGTAGTTATGGCTGTAATTTTTCAGTGTTGTCTGTCCTCTTACATTATATATGAACATCTGTCACATTTTACATTTTTCACTTGTGTAAATGACTTTGAGAGTAGAGTTGACTCACATTTCCATACATCATTCTTTTGTCTGCCAGATTCTTGCGTTTCATGAATCTCATTCATTACTGATTCCCCTGCACTTAATTCAGATGTATGACACTTAGTTGTGGCTCAAGATATTGAAGTGAATAGTCATTTCAAAACAGATTAGCACATTTGTTTAAATCAGAAATCACTTATTATAAACTTACTAGAGGCCCGATGCACAAAAATTTGTGCACTCGGCGGGGGGGGGGGGGGGGGGGGCGGGGGGTCCCTCATCTGGCCTGTGCCCTCACGCAGTCAGGGACCCCTCGGAGGATGTCCACCTGCTGGCTTAGGCCTGCTCCCTGGGGGAACGGGCCTAAGCTGGCAGTCAGACATCCTTCTGGCAGCCTGGGAGCACGCAGGGGATGTCCACTTGCCAGCGGGGACAGGCCTAAGCTGCAGTCAGACATCCTTAGTGCTGCTGAGGAGGCAGGAGAGGCTCCCACCACCACTACTGTGCTGGCAGCCGTCAGCCGTCAGCCTGGCTTGTGGTTGAGCAGAGCTCCCCCTGTGGGAGAGCACTGACCACCAGGGGGCAGCTCCTGCATTGAGCATCTGCCCCCTGGTGGTCAGTGTGTGCCATAGTGACCAGTCATTCCCAGTGGTTCTGCTGTTAGGGTCAATTTGCATATTACCCTTTTATTATATAGGATTTTGTAATAAACTTTGCTTGAAATGGTCATTTAATTGATATTATACCATCATGCTTTCCTTAATGTTTAAAATAAGGTTTAGATCATATTTTAAATACTTTCATATCTACAGAAGAATTATTGTCGTCACAAGAGAAATCTCCTGGTGTCAAGGATGTGGTACTAAGCATGGAGTATAGTAAGAAATCAGATTTAGATACTTCCAAACCATCTGGTGAAAAAACCGTTACACATAAAGGTAATTTTTATTCAAACAAGAAATTTCATTAATGGTAATGTTTTAATTTGGAGAGAAATAGCTTTATTACGTAACATAGCTAATAAGGTAACCTGTCCTCAAATTTTTACTTTTCATTTCTAGTTGCTCAAAATTTATGGCTTTCAAAACTATCTACAGATGAACAAGAATAGATCCAGAGACAAATGAGTTGTGGGGGGGAGGTTAGAGAGCAACCAAAGGACTTGTATGCATGCATATTAGTATAACCCCATGGTCGGCAAACTGCGGCTCTTTTGCCCCTTGAGTGTGGCTCTTCCTAAGCCTTAGGAGTACCCTAATTAAGTTAATAACAATGTACCTACCTATATAGTTTAAGTTTAAAAAATTTGGCTCTCAAAAGAAATTTCAATCATTGTACTGTTGATATTTGGCTCTGTTGACTAATGAGTTTGCCGACCACTGGTATAACCAATGGACACAGACACTGGGATGGTGGGGGCTTGCCTGGAGTGGGAATGGCTGGGGGGTGGGGGAGGGCAAATTGGGGAAGAGGGAGACATATGTAAAACATTAGACAAAAAAAAAACTATCTACAAAATAATTAATTTATAAGGCATTAAAGTGGATCACAGAACAGAAACTATACTAATTAATTACCTACTAATATGCTCTTGTATGTTTTTATTTATACTTGCTTTAAAGAAAACATTTTAATTTGAAGCCTTGGTTAAATCTGAACTTGTAAAGAAACATAATTTTAGAGCAGCAGTTCTCAACCTGTGGGTCGCGACCCCTTTGGGGGTAGAATGACGTTTTCACAGGAGTCACATAAGACCATCAGACACCACATATATAATTACATATTGTTTTTGTGATTAATCATTATGCTTTAATTATGTTCAATTTGTAACAATGAAATTGGGGTCACCACGAGGAACTGTATTAAAGGGTCGCGGCATTAGGAAGGTTGAGAACCACTGTTTTAGAGTGATGTACCTATTATAAGCATGTGATAATATTGAAAGAAATTAAGTTTATGTAATTGATTAACCTTTTTTATTCTTTTTAGTAAATCAAGGTATTTAAATGCCAAGGCTTTTATTTATGTGTTGATATATTCAGAATATTTCTACTTCTGCATCTGAAGTTTAGGTAAAACAATGAAATAAAAAATCAAGTGCAATTTTACTTCTTAATTTAGTCTTTCTGAAGAAACAAGCTATTTGTTATTTGGGTGCTGAACTATTCAGCCATAATTACAGACATAATACCACTGGTAACTTATGTGCTCTAAGCCACAAAACAATTTCCAGGTTTCATGAGACTTTCAGATAATTTCATCCACAAATCTATATGTAATGTTTATGAGAAAGAAAGAGAGATGACTTCCAAATCTTACTCTCCCACCCTCACTCTCCTACCTCTGTTTAGTTTAGTATCTCCATCTGTCCTATTCCCAGTTGACATGCAACAAGAAAAATCTGCACTGTAAATCATCAAACCATATCATATTTTTTATTTCTGTAAAATAATTGCCATTCTTTGTCTGAAATTGATAACATTGGATAGTTCCTGTCTCAGAAAATTGATCATTTCTAGATTTAGAAGCATGCATTTATTTATTTCCTCCTTATTTATCTGTTTGCTTAGAGAATGGTAGTTGAGAGCTTAGTTGAGACCCATTGTCCCTTTCAGTTCTTTGCTGGCTTGGGATTATAATTTTTTCTTTTTCATCTCAAAACTCTATAAACTGATTATGACAGCACTGTTCTTATGTTCCTGCATTTATTTTTAGTTTATGGTATTCATTCTTTCATTTCCTCTTACTTTTCATTTGTCCTTTTCTCTTGCCTAAAACAAATCCTTTCCTTTACAGAATCTGTTAGGAATTAATAGATAAAACTATGATGGAAGGGGAAGAAGTAATATTTATCAAGCATCTACTTTGTGCCTTCCACAATTTAATAGATGTTATCCATACATTAGCTCATTAATGTGTCATAATCTTATGAATCATTATTTTTATGAAGTAGGAAACTGGGTCAGTATATTTCTATTTATCTTCTTGTTATAAAAATGTAAATAATTTTAATTTAGTTTAAATCAAAATGTCAATATTTCCTTGATTTTCTGAGCTCTCTGAAATGAATACAGAATGTCCATAGTTATATTTATGTTTTTTATCTTCAAAGACAGATAATATCAAATATCTATAGGAACAATATTTAATACTAAGAAATTAAAATAATTGAAATGTTTCTTGTTCCATAACAGGCGTAAGAAATTAGCATTCAAAAATAGCATTAATATTTTTTGTGTTTATTTTCCTATTTTTCCAATTATTTTCAAAATTATAGAAATCATAGAAAAGTTTATACAGTTTTAAAAGTCTTCAGAATTATAAACATTCTGGTATGGTTATTATGTAGTCGTAGATATTTGATATTTCTGCCTTGATTATTGAGTATTCAAAAGAACAAAAGGAGCACCCTTTTATTTTGTGCTAAGCACTGCCTTAAGTGCATTAATGTTTGCAATATAATAACATTAAGAGGTAGGTATTGTTCATCCTCTTTACAACTGAGGAAAGTGAGGAGTTAAGTCACAGCCAGGAAAGGGGTCAGTGGTAATACTGGAATGCTGGGAGTCTGGCTCAAGAGCCCACTGCAGTGTACTCTTCCCTGACCAAGTTGGGAGTTTTATGTGCCTTAAACAAATAATGCAAGCTTATATTTAAAAAAAATAAATAAAAAAGAAGAGAGAGAGAGATTAGGAAAACTGTTAACTCCAGGAAAACATTTATAGGTATTTAAATGTCAACGGACAAGTATATGCAGACATACTTGCATATGCATATATACAACTTTATGTATTTGAAAAAAAATCGCTCTCCTGTATAACCTGGCATTTTATATAAACCAAGAGACTCTGGCTGATCAAATTCCTTAATATTTCAAGTGGCAAATGATTTGAACAAATACCAAATATCCCTTAAGTGTTTCCAAAATTACTTTTCAGTCATTTGCATAATGATAAAAGTTTATGTGTTATCTGGAACATCAATTTTTTAATGTCGTATTCCTACTCTATTAGCCATAGTTCAACATCTTGTCATCTGATTTCAAGCATA
This sequence comes from Myotis myotis, assembly GCF_014108235.1. Taxonomy (NCBI): domain Eukaryota; kingdom Metazoa; phylum Chordata; class Mammalia; order Chiroptera; family Vespertilionidae; genus Myotis; species Myotis myotis. The sequence continues at coordinate 78,460,582 of NW_023416357.1, forward strand.
AAAGTTTAAAAATTCTGCTAAAGTTTTGGTCAGTTGTAGAGGAATAAAATTTTAGGGGTGTTAATCAGTAGCCCCATTGGAGAGGTCTAAAATGTTTGCTTTTTTAAATCCTGAACACTTAGTGCAGAAAATATTGATCTTCAGTCTTGATTATTTGTCAGACTGTTTCTTCATACTATGTTTTGTTTATAAATGTGCTCTATTTACATTTTCATTATTTTATTAATATAAAGGCAATTAACTTATATTTTGTGTTTTTTAAACATAATCTAGATGAGGAAGAGGATGGCAAGACTCCAACTCAACCACTGTTGAAAAAAGGCAGGCATTTTTCATCATTTTATTTTAACCCCTTTTTCATACTATTAACTCTTATTTATTATTTTCTTTTTTATCTTAGTTTTTATTTTCATGGTGAGGTGATGTTACAGTTACTTATTAAATGCAGATTAGAAAAATTATCATTAGTCTAATTAAAGCGTTAAATCATCCCAGGAAAAGGTGATATATCAAATATAAATCCTTCTAAGTCATCATAGCATTTCTGAAATATTCAAACCCTGAAAGTCAGTATTAATTTTTTAATTTTAACTGCATGGTTTAGATGATAAGTAGAGACACTGAAATAGGTTTATTCACAGTGTCACTGCATTCTTTACCATCAGTGGTACCAGCCAAGTCCTTAATTTTGATACTAATATATTTTTCATTTCAAAAATTACAATATTTCTCACAGTCCTGCTGCGTTTGGGAGATACACTGTCATGTCAACGTACATGAATTTTATGAGAAGGAGATAGAGGTGAGAGTTATGGAGCAGTGTGGTTTGGTAGCCATATTACTTCATCATGCAAATCATTCGTCATGTTTGCATACATCGTGGCAGCATGAAAAGTGAATGATAGGCATTCTGCAAACGTGATCAGATTTCCTCCTATGGATTTTTACTTTAAAAATTTGGTCTAGGAGTTTCACAATAGTCATTTGCTTACTCACAGAGCCAGTGTTGATTTCTTTTTTTTAATTTACTGGGAATATAAATGGGAACTCCCTTGGTATATTGCTCTTTCAACGTGCAGCATATGGGTGCCCTTCCAGGGAGTTCCCACCATCTTTCTGTGGTTTAAAGAAAGATGTGATGGTTATATGGCTTTATAATTGGGTATCACATATTAATGGGACAAATGCTAGATAAAAATGAGTTTTTTTTCCTTAGACTAAGGTTTCGCTGTGATAATTGTAAGATTGTATTGGTATGTCTTCCATTTCTGTCTTTCATATAACATTTTATTTAAAAAATTTTTTTGAGCTTTAAATGGTTTAAAAACTAGACTACAAAAGAAAAGGCATAAACTTAATTTGTCCAGTTAGCCTAAAACATCTTTTCAAAAATCAAAATCCAGCAGTTACAATTTTCTTGATTGATATTTATGATTCTCTTTTATTCAGAATGCTTCAAAATATTGGAAATTAGGCAAGATGGTCTAAATGAGTTTAACTGTTGTGAAGATGTGTTTATCTCTAGCCATCTTAATTGTATGTTTAAATTATAAACAACTGAAAGCTTATGATTGATACCATATACTACTATCTGCGAAATATGTAAAAGTTAGGAAATTGTAGGAATGCAGCAAAAGGGACTTTAATATTTAGCTTCCTTACATCTTCTTTTTCTGCTTAATCCTTTAGAATCCAAAGGCCCTGCTGTGCCTTTAAATGTAGCTGACCAAAAGCTTCTTGAAGCTAGTACACAGTTTCAGAAAAAACAAGGAAAGAATACTATTGATGTCTGGTGGCTTTTTGATGATGGAGGTAAGGTTGTTAATACATTTTTTTAACAGTTTTAAATTTACTGAAGTTGTGGGACTAGTACTAAAAATTGGCATGTATTCCTTACTCATAGACCACATTCCAGTTTAGCCAACATTCCCAAAAGCAACAGGATTAATTTCGGAATCAGGTGTTGCACTTAGTTGTCATCTCTCTTCATTGTCCTTTAATTTGGGAGTTGCTAGGTCTTTCTTTGAGCTTCATAACCTTAATATTTAAAAAAATATTATAGACCAAATATTTTATAGAATGTCACTTAATTTGGAGTGCTATTTGATGTTTCACCATAATTATTTTCAAGTTATTTATTTTTAGCAGAAATATCACAAGTGATGCTGTGCTCTTCTGTCTATATCTCATCAGGTGGCACATGCTGTTGCTTTGTAACATCACTGGTGAAGTTAGCTTTGACTATGGAGTAAGGTGGTTTTCACCAGGGTTATACACTGAAGAGTTACTGTTTTCCCCTTTTATAATTGCAGGCATTTGGGGGATGAGGAGTTACTTTGAGACTATGTAAATATACTATTGTTACTGCAACTGTTACCACCATCTTTAGTATCCATTGATATTTCTGCCTGAATTTATTGTTGTTATGGTTTGTTTGTGGTTGCCAGATGATAATTTTCCAGTCCTATTATTTCTTCCCATGGATTCCTATTTTATTCACTGGGATATGATTTGTCATTCTCATTATTTGTTTTGATATTCAAATTGTCCCAGATTTCCTGTTCAGTCTGACTGCTATGTCCATGTGGCATGTCCCCACCACTCTTTGTTTTCTAATACAGTAAGAAGTTCCAGGCTCAGTTTTGTGCTTCCCTACAGCATCCGTTGAACCACCCTTTATCTAAGAAGCCCTGATTACTTTTAGTGGAGAGTGGTGTTGAGGAACCAAAAACGGGGCATTAGATGTGCTCGTTGGTATTAGGGTGTCATTGCTCCCAGGCCCTCTCAGTGGACAGATCTATGAAATACACATAGAAGTGTCTGTATGTATACTTACAGGGTGAAAACTAATTCCAGCCCAACACTGCAGGGTTCAATCCAGCTTCTCCCTCTATGTTTCTCATTTTAGTGAGAAATGTTGCTCCCATTAGCTTCAGCAAATATTCTCCTTCCTCCCTCGTCCTTTTGGGGACTAATCTCCCAACTCTGCCAGGCCATAATCCCATTTCACTGACTTCCTCACATGGGCCCTGACTCCACTGGGTCTCCCTTCTAGTTCAGTCCTGCCTTATGGCTTTATGACTGAATCAAGGAAGGATAGAAAGAAAAATTTAGTTTTACAGAGTTGTTGTAAACATGTTTTTAGAGACTAAATTGAATTAAAAGTTTTTATTTAAGAAATTAGTACTTAGTATATGATTTATTTTTATGATTCAGGTTTGACCTTATTGATACCTTACCTTCTGACTACCAAGAAAAAGTGGAAAGATTGTAAGATCAGAGTATTCATTGGTGGAAAAATAAACAGAATAGACCATGACCGGAGAGCGTAAGTCTACTTTAAATTGAAGGACATTTATCTGTAATACTTTATTATTACTATATAGATTTGATAGAACAATCCATAGGCAATCCATAAGATGTCAGTTGCTCTATTCTATGCTGAAGCTGAAAATTCTCAAATAAACCATCTTTAATTTTAAGTTAGTCTTTACGTTTAAGTTGTAGATTGTTTTACTGATATGTAATATTTTTTAATATATTGACATTTAATATATTGACATTTAATATATTGACATTTTAATATATTGACATTTAATATTTATGGCATTAAAGTGTTAAGCAGCTCTTTTTTTTAAATCGGGGGAGAGTGTGCAGCCATTGTCATCTACTCCCTGTCTGTGTTGTCACAGTTCTGGTTCTGGGTTCAGTGCTTCTCTAAGTGCCTGTGGTGTCTCTGACCTGTTTTGCATATATTTTGCACATTGCTCCCAATTTCAGGTTTGGAAAGCAGAGCTTGATCTCATGATTCCTCTGCCCAAAATACTTCATAACTTTTCCTCTGTAACATAACAGAGAAGGTCTATGCTAAATGTGGCAATCAAAGTCCTTACAATCTACCCTCCTATTCCCTATTGCTATCTCTTAGTCCCCCAATTGCCTTATACTTCAGTTTACATTTCTGTACCTGCTTTAAAAATGCAGATGGTTTCAGACTTTCACTCCTTTGCTTACTCTCCTCTCTCTACTATTAATAGCTTTGTACTTCTCAGTTAAAATACTCCATCCTTTAAAGTTCAGGACAGTTGCCACCTTCTTCATTACACCTTCCCTAATTTTCTCCCTTGTCCCCCACTAGTTGTTACATTTCCTTCCTGAATCACAATATACTTGATACCACTCATCACATTCTGGGCTTCTGTTATATTTATTTTATGCCAGAATTCAATTAAGTGTTTATTCATTTCAAATAGTGAATTATGCAAGCAGTATTAGAAATAACTAAAAAAGTTAAACCTGTTTCTCATCTGGGTAAAACTCATTAAGAATAAAATCCTGTTTTGTTCATTGCTTTTACTGTTTGTATGTTTCAACTTTTCTATTGTTGCCACCAAGGCTTCATTGCCAACTCTGCCTCCAAAAAGATATTTACTGAAAAGCCAGAGGCTGTTGGAGCTCCTATCCCATGCCTGTCCAAGTTCAATCCCCCACCCCTCCCAAATACTGTGAACTTAACCTACTCTCAGTTATAACTTCAGTTTGGTCCAAAAGGTTATATTTGGACCTTTTGAGATATGCATTCAACATGGATGGAAGAATAATCCAAAAATAATTAAACAAATAACTAGTTTTTATTGAAATCCTTATACTTAATATAATTCCACTAAAATTAAATTTAAAATACTAGTTGTATTCAAACTTCATTATTAATGTCTTTCACTGTCCATTACTGGGTGAGATTCAGAAAATGTAAAATAACAGAAGTCTCTTCTCAAGGAATTTTTTAGATCCACTTTGTTAATGTACAATGGAAATTAATTCAGATGGGTTTGTTTTGTATGTGATAGATATTTTTCCTATAAATCATGCTTTTCAGATACATAGATTCAGCTCTAAATAGAATAGAAATGTGTCTAAGTGCTATTTATTTTTGTTTTAGGATGGCTACTTTGCTTAGCAAGTTTCGGATAGACTTCTCTGATATAATGGTCCTAGGAGATATTAATACTAAACCAAAGAAAGAAAAGTAAGTTATTGAATAAATTACTTTGTACAAATTTCTGATACTTTTGGATAACCTACTCAGACACTCCAGTAACAGATCATTCAACTTAAACTAATATATGGCCTTTTGGCCTGCTGTTAGTTACATAACTTTTTAAATTTAGCACTGAGAGTTGGCATGCTTATAGCAGATTTCAAAGTAAGTCTAAAGGCCTTCCATTTTCAGAGAATTCAATTACCGCTTTATAAGAAATTTCTGAAAATCATTAATACCACAGAAATTCCACATGGTTCTTTAAATTTCCATTGTTTATGCCCACGTTCATTATGACCACTCAGTCCCTACTCCACATAGAAATTATTCACACTCTTTTATTACTAAAATAGAAAAGTCTAAGTGCATTTACAATTCTCAAGAATGAAAAGATTTGTGGAATAGTGTATCTGAAGATGGTAATATTATGGTTGTTATCATATGTATATTACTGGACAGAATTTTAATTCTCAGATAAACGTTGAATAAATGATGAAGTTGGTGTAAAGAATCCACTTTAAAAAAAATAGTAAGATTATACTGTGTAAGATTGTAATCAGGGAGAGATTTGTTTCCTGTTATAAAACAATAAAAACCAGGAGCTTTGTATGAGACATACTTGAAAAGGGTGTTCAAGGACTCAATTCCAATGTATGTGTGGAGGCTTCACACACCAACCAATTCTCAGACAGAAGCAGAGTATCGAGAATTCAACTCGATTAGGACACCATCTACCCAAAGATAGAATCAAATTACACAGGTAAAGGGCTCAGCCTCACAAGAACTGCCCTCCACTTAATTTTTTTAATTTTTAAAATATGTTTTTATTAATTTCAGAAAAGAAGGGATAGAGAAACATCAATGATGAGAGAGAATCATTGATCAGCTACCTCCTACACTCCCCACACTGGGGATTGAGCCCGTAACCCCGGGGCATATGCCCTGACCAGGAATTGAACCACGATTTTTGGTTCATAGGTCAAAACTCAACCACTGAACCACACCAGCTGGGCTGCCCTCCACTTTAGATTCCAGCCACAAGCACAGGTTGTTACCTATACTTCTGACAGACTAGCTATAAATCAGAGGTTCACATGACTTCCCTCTCCAATTTCAGTTTGCTAGAATGGCTCACAGAACTCAAGAAAACCCATTTACTCATTAGATTACTAATTTATTACAAAGGATACAAATTAACAATCAGATGAAGGGATACATTGAATGAGGTCCCCAACAAAGGAGCTTCTGGCCTTGTGGAGCTTGGGGCTCAGCAAGGTGGCACCTGGAAGCATTCTGGTCTCCAACAAAGAGGGAAAAGGACCAAGGAGCTGTCCTCCCAGTTTTTCTGAAGCTTCATTACTTAGTCATGATTGAACTTTTGGTATAATAAAAATCAGTTCCATAATTAGTTAAAAATTAGTCATGATTGACTAAGTCATTGGTCACTGGCAATTATACTCAATCTCCAGCCCTTTCCTTTTTGTGGGACACTGGAGGTTTGTAGGGGGAGACAACTGAAAGATCCAAACCTCTAGTCACAAGGTGGGTTCAACTGGCAACCAGCCCCACCCTTGGGTTGGGTCCAAACATCATCTCATTAATTAAAAAAACACACCTTTATAATTCTCAACACTTGGGAAATCCCCAGGGTTTGGGGGAGCTGTGAGCCAGGAACTGTAGATGAAGACCAAATATCTTATATAAATCACAATATTGCAATACTGAAAAATGTTTTTCACATTCATAGAGGATTAGAATGCTGTTCATGTTCTTTTAATTATCTTCTGTCCTATTAAGTATTTTTGGATCCAGAGATTAATTCTCCATCTACTTAAATGTTTAGTATCTTCCTGTCCCTCCCTTCAAAATGTTCTAGTACCTTTTCTTATACTACTTATCTTCAGTGGTATTTGAACTGGGAAAGGGAAAGCCTTTGAGTGTTTTGAGTAAAGGAATAACACAATTTGACTTACTGCTCAAAGGGATCATTCTGGCATTGTGGTGAAAATTTACTTCTATTGGGGTGGGGAGTTAGACATAGGAGCAGGGATAGATGAGAAAGATCAGAGTGGTTAAAGGTATAGAGGGGAGCACAATAGATGGAAAACAATAACTGCTTAAGTTATAATTTTGTGTTTCAAGATCATACTGTTAAGTAATTCAAAATAAGGTTATCAGTATTCTTTCCATTGTTTTTAAGTATTATAGCTTTTGATGAAATGATTGAGCCATACAGACTTCATGAAGATGATAAAGAACAAGATATTGCAGATAAAATGAAAGAAGATGAACCATGGCGAATAACAGATAATGAACTTGAACTTTATAAGACCAAGGTATTCTTTTTTATTTCTGCTTACTTTTCATTAACCTTCCATGTGATTTTTAAAAAATACTAAGACATAAAAGTATCAAGAACTGTAGTTTGTTACAGAAGGACCCAGTTGTGTAAATTAAATCTACTTTAAGTTGGATTTATATGTGGTCTTTGTAAAGAATGATTTTTTAAAATTATGGAACTGATTTTTATTTACCAAAATTGATTTTGGTTTCTTTTTGTCTACTTATAGTTTTATGAACTATGATAGATTCCAATTTTCAAATGGTCTAGGCATGACTTTGTCTTGTTTCATTTCAGACATACCGGCAGATTAGGTTAAATGAATTATTAAAGGAACATTCAAGCACAGCTAGTATCATTGTCATGTAAGTAATACCTGCACTAAGATTTTCTTGGGTATTAATTTTTATGATAATGCAATTAGGGTTAATTTCTATACAAGTACATATCTATTTAACATTCATAATGACCTAGTAGTTGTAAGAAGGAAAAACAAACTTTTTAAAATACACTTTGCTCTAAGCATATGGGAAGAAATTAAGTAGGAGGAAAGAAAAATCTTAAGCTTATATGAATCTAAGTAATTTTTTATTATTGTATATTTTGCAATTTTCCCACCTTTTAACTGTGTTTAACTTTGCCATCAATCATATGGGGTATGATGGCCTGAAATTCAAATTTGGACCCCAGGCACCTTGGTTCTCAAACTTAATTCATTACAGAAGGCAGTGCCAGAAGCGATTTGTTCGCAAACAGAATCATTTTTCCCCATTAGAAATAATGTAAATTAAATTAATCCATTCCAGACCCCCAAATACAATGCATGTCTATTGTACTGTTTAGTCTATAAACTTATTTCCTTAAATTTATCGAACAAGCCCCCTACTAGCCTTAAAGGAATCAAAAGCCTTCAGCACTTGTTACAGAGGTGTCTTTCAGGTCAAAACGGTGTATCTTTGCTTATTCATATATCACTGCCTCCAAAATGCAGTCACTAGCTCACTGCTTTTCCTTTATCCAAATCAACAACAGTTTTTCTGCCTCTTCAATTACCTGTGATCATTGCTTCTTTCACAACCTTAGCAACATTAGCAACTCTTGATGGCCTCTTTATGTTTCAAAATTGTGCTAATATTGATTTCACCAGCGACGGAAGCATCCTCTCCTTTGTTACCTTGAGACGCTTTTTGTCTTGCTGAGGTATCAGCAGAAAGGGTTGTCAGGTTAAAAACTGAAGTTTGGTTCTACCACTGAGACATTTTTTCTGTGAACAACTTGGTCGAGAGCCAAATTGTTTGAGATGGGAGACTTTGAAAAATGAGGTTTAACTGTAATAAAGTTGCTTGGAGGATTAAATTTTTAAAATGATTTCCTGTCTGAATCCTGCCCCAAGTTCCCACACACAAGACTTTACATATAGACACATTGTCCTGGCAGTGAATAGAGCTAACTCTGGCTTTCCTTCCACTGAACCAGGTTAGCTAGATATTAACTTGAACCCAAATTCCCTCTGTCCTATAACCTGGGTTCTTAAATGGGTGAGAAAAGCTCAGGCCTTCAAAAACATGGCAAATGATTGAATAAAGTTAACACCAAAGGATTGTGCTTCTGATTAACAATAAACATTTATTATTACATCAGAAATTAAGTTTTGCCAGTAATCATATATCTGTAATGGAAGATGGTAAAACATAGAATCTAGAAACACTATAGAGCAATTGGCCGCTACTACTACTATCGACAAATAGAAGTGAAAGCACAGAGAGACAAGAAGATAAAAATGAGTATCTAGAAATAATTGTTTGAATTTTACTTATCTATTTTAGTTTCCACTTTTACCATCAGATGGAAACATCATCTTCTCTTAAAAGAATTCTATACTTACTGAAGAAAGGGAAATTTAGGGCTTAATGTTAGATACCAAATGGGTTATGCTATTCGTGGGAAGAAATTTTTAAACATATTTTGTTAGAACTTAAAAAAAATAGTAGTTTTATGGTAGTATAGTAGTTGCTATACTATATGCAGAATTTCCCCACACTTAATATTATCTGCTGTAACTATAGTAACTTTTAATTACTATATTTTGACATAATCTAATTTTTATTACATTTTATTCTTCTCAACTTAAATGCATTGCTGAATTTCCTTTCTCCTTTTGATACCAGGAGTCTCCCAGTTGCACGAAAAGGTGCTGTATCCAGTGCTCTCTACATGGCGTGGTTAGAAGCTTTGTCTGAGGACCTGCCACCAATTCTCCTAGTTCGTGGGAATCATCAGAGTGTCCTTACATTCTATTCTTAAACTTTCTACACAGTGGACAGCCCTTCAGACAGTACTGCATTGCCTAGTGAAGTAACTGAAATCTTCAATGACACGTTAACATCACAATGGCGAACTGTGACTTTTCTTTCACTATTTCATTAATTTGAAAGCACACAGGGAAGTTGATCCATTGACATGTATATGGAGACTTCAGTTTTAGTCATTAATGTATCTCAATTTTAATGATGATTCCTTGTTGTTGGACTAAAGCTCATGAAGTAAAGTTTTCCTTTGCTACTTGAATAGCAATAAAAGTATGTTATTTTCTGACTGATGAAAGAAATACAAAAAGCCTTTAGCCTTGAGGTGCCTTCTGAAAATAACCAAATTTCATCCATATATCCTCTTTTATAAATTTATAGAATGTCAAACTTTGCCTTCAACTATTAGTTTTATTTCTAGTCTCTTCTACCTTAAAATGGACACTGCTTTTCTTCCATTGACCAGTTAGTGTTGAGTACTGTATGTTGTCTATTATTTTTGTAAAGGTTTATGTTAGATATTAAAGGTGAGAGTTAGGGCAAGTTAATGGGGGGGGGAAATGGGAACCAAAAAGTGACCCCAAGTTTAGATTGTATGAGTATGTATAAATGTAGACCTAGGGGGAAAAGGCCCAATAAATCTTTTTTTTTTTTTTAACTTCTAAGTGGTTCTTATTTGTATCTTCATTCAATATTACTAAAACGTTAGGGAAGGTTGGAGATTTATCTAGTACTTCTATATACCGCTGAAAAATTACATAGTCATTCTTTAGACAAATTATATAGTTATTCTTTTGACAGAAATTCTCAAAATCAATTGTATTTATTAAAAGAGATTTGTCCTAATTTAGAGTTTTCTTTAAATCTGAGGGACTTTTAAGAAATGCTAAATAATTTTTCTGGAGGAAAATCATTGCCATTTCATAGAATATTTCAAACACTACATGGAATTTCACTATACCATCCTTTACAAGTCATTAAAATAATGTTTCATCAAATGGTTAAATGGACCACTGGTTTCTTAGTGAAATGTTTTTAGGCTTAATTCATTCAAATGTCAAGTACACTTAGTCTTAATTAATATACTCAGGTTTGAACAGATTATTCTGAACATTTAAATTTAATCCATTCTTAATACTTTAAAACTTTTGTGTTAAGAAAAACTGCCAGATTGTGCTTTTGAAATGTCTGTTTTGACATAGTCTACTAGTACAAATATGACAGTGCGTATGTACTGTTATTAAAAGCTTTATATACAATTATTAATGTAAAGTTTTTCAGTTTTTATTCAAGGAAGGATTTCCTAAAAGCATTTCAAGGGATCTATATCTACATATATGTATGTGTGTGTGTGTGTGTATGTATATACATACACAGATGCATATGTATATATAATGACATTTACGTTGGTTTTTTTTTGCATTTTAAACGATCAAGAATCATTAGATTAAAATGGTTTTTGTTTGAGTAAACGTAAGTTCAAAATTAGATCGAAAGAGACAGGTTTCCTGGAGAACAAAGGTGGTTATTTGAAGGGCATGTAATTCACACAGTTATCATTCAGATAGAAAATGGGGAACATTTCATCTAAAGTACTGTTTGTGGGTTCATTGGTATAAGTTTTAATGGTGAAGAACTTATGCAGGTTTTAATAAATCTTGATAGAAATTATAAAATTATTGTTGTCAACAGTGCAGTATTTTTGCTGCATAAGTATGAACTAAGTTAACATAAAAATGAAGATCTGATAATAATTTTGAATTCAGAATGTTAAGAAAATGAAATAATTGTTTTTTTCCAAAATATTTTTTCCTCTGTTATAACGCACAACATTGTTGCTTTTATGGCAGGTTTTATAGTGTTTGGGGGTAAGAATGGTAGAAATGTCTGATTAGTCAATAAACTATTTATGTTTGAATTTTTAAAATGGATAATAGGGCATGAACTAAGTGCTGCTATCTTGAACTGTACACAGGTACACTTACTTTTTTTTTTTTTTTTTCAAGTTTTTCCCATTCAGGAAAACATCATTGTGATTTGTACTGCAGGAACCAAACGTCATGCATCATACATTGTGTATAAAGTACATAAAATATATCTAAATATGCATAATGGGGGGAGGGTAATATTGTCTGTGAAATAATGTAAGAAGCTTTTCACTTTTTAAAAATGTGCATTACTTTTACTTAACACTAGACACCAGGTCAAAATTTTTAAGGTTAATATAGTGCGCTAATAAAATTCAATAATTAATTCTTAGAGATGCTAGCTAGTGTCAAAGCTATTCTAGTCTTTTATTTATACTGAATTTGATTATTTTAATGCCTTTTTTTTTTTTTCTAATCATTCGTGGTAACTTGGAAATAAATAATTATGCAATGGCATTTGAGCATTCATTATTCCTAGAGGTAAAAATTCAATGGGTTTAGAGAGAATGGTAGTGTTACGCTGATTATTAATGGTTAATTAAATCAGATATTTATTTGTTACATTACTTCATTTGTATTTTAGGTTTTCTTTTACATTCTTTTTATATACTTTCTGATATTACATATTTTTAAAGACTATGGAAATAATTTAAAGATTTGCGCTCTGGTGGATGTTTACTAAGTTTGAAAATGTAATATTTTGATAATATTGTATAATAACTGTCACACATGCTTTTCTAATGTTTTAACATTGAGTATTGCAGTTGCTGCTTTGTACAGAGGTTACTGCAATAAAGGAAGTGGATTCATTAAAACTATATAATGTCTACTCACATTTTATCTGTTTTGTAAGTCTATGTCAGCTTTAACTTAACCTCATTTATATAACTACTAGAGGCCTTGTGCACATTGAAAGTAAATTAATTAGTAATTAGAAGGTGGCTAGCAGTCAGGACTGGGCAAGCAAGACGGCAGGACATGCCCTGGAGCCAACCTCCCATGGTTTCTCCCCAGCAGGCCGCACCTGGGGCAGCGCAGGGGCTCGAAGGGCATCTGCAGAATGAGCGGGGCCCCTCTGGCAGGTGGGGTCCCTCAACCTGGCCTGCAGGGATCAGGCTGAATCTGGCAGTCCGATATCCCTCGAGGGGTCCCGGAGTGCAAGAGGGCACACTGCAAGGTTGCTGTGCTTGGCAGCTCTGGCATTGAGCATCTGCCCCCTGGTGGTCATTGCATATCATAGTTACCGACCAGTCGCTTAGACTTTTATATATATACTAGAGGCCTGTTGCACGAAAAGATTCATGCAATAGGCCTTCCCTTCCCCTGGCTGCTGGCACCGGTTTTCCTCTGGCACCCAGGACCCAGACCTTCGCTCCGGCTGGAGCCGCCTTCAGTCTTCGCTGCTCCGGCCAGAGCCGCCTTCAAGCCTGCGCTGCTCCGGCCAGAGCCGTCTTCAGTCTTCGCTCCGCTGCTTCGTGCCTACGTATGCAAATTAATCGCCATATTTGTTGGCGGTTAATTTGCATATCTCGCTGATTAGCCAATGGGAGGTGTAGCGAAGGTACGGTCAATTACCATGTTTGTCTATTATTAGATTAGATATAGATTATTGACGCCTGAGTTTTTAAAATGGCTTTTATCTTAATATTCATGCCTTGAGAAAGTTGTTTGAAATTCTTCACTATTCCTAAGCCTTTGGAATAATCAGTATTGATACTGATAGTGTGATTGAGCCATATAAGATGCAGCTCATTTTGATTTTTAAAAAAATGATTTAGTTTTTTTAATTCTGCTTTATTTATCTTTGGGCCAAATCAGGCATTTATAGGGTGTCCCAAAATTCACGCAAGAAGTAATTTTGATAGAAAACACAGGTTTATAATTAAAAATTGTAAATTTCTTATTGATTCATAAAGTATACAGTATAGGGTTATGTAGGAATAGCACATCAGGTAAATGGCCTCCATGGCTTTGCTGGCACATACACAAAGCCATGGTCTTCATTGGTCTTCACTGTCCCTGCTCCTGGGCTGTAATTGGTACCTGGTAATGCTTATCAAATTGAAGGGATTGAAATCAAAGGGCAACAGATATTAGAATCTGATTCAATAAATCAAGTAAAATTAGGCTTTTATTTATTTTTGTTGTTGTTGTTAATGCTCATGCAAAATTCAAATCTTGCATGAATTTTGGGACACCCTATATAAATGAGGAAACTGAAGATTAAATGGACTCATAGTTCCCTGAATATAATCTAGTTCTTTTCTTCCTAAGATATTTGTTTGGCTAAGTTGATTTTATAGTTTTAAAAGCATTTTCACTTTCTCATTTGAACATTACAGTAGGTGTGCTATATACACAAGTCAGCAATTAATCCCTTTTTTACTCTTGAAAAAGCAGTTTGGAGCAATGTAGGGAGTTTCCCAGATCATGTGGTAAATCAAGGAAGGATGTTTTCCTAGAGCCCAGGTCTTTCATCTCCAGGAATATTTCTGTTATGCATGTACTGCTGATGAATCCATAACTTAAGAGGGTTGTGCTAGATTTGCTAGATTGGTAATTTCCAAACTTTTATACAGTTAAGAAAATATAGATTGTCCATTGTATGATCTTTGCTTCTTGCTTATTCTCAATAAGTTACTATTCAGGCTAGTTTATTCACTGCTATGGGGAGTTAAGAGACTTCTAAGGCAACTATGAATATAGCATTTCCTAATATCAGGAATGTAATTCCTAAAACAGGAATGTAATTCATCCTTGATTTAGCAGGGTTTTTGTTCATTCATTAGGAAGAAGGATAAATGCATTTGATATACTTCTGTCTTTATCTAGTAAGAAGATGTTTGTAGGGTTTGAGCAAATAGTTGGTAGTTTAATGTTTAACTATTTGAATACGGCTCAAGTCGTAGGATATACTCATCAGAAAGTACTGTTTAGTTTATCTAGTTCACATACATAAAATGTTTTAGTGGCTTAGTCAATTTGATATATATATATGACTACTAAAATACCTAAAGATCTAAGTCTTAATGCTCTTAATATAATTCGAAGGCAATGGTCATAGCTCTGTGTTACATGTGTGATATGCATTTCAGATAGGCTATTAAATGCAAGCATTAAGAACTTCAATCCAGGTGGAGAACCAAGATGGCGGCATAGGTTAACGCCGGAGTTTGCTGCTTTGAACAACTACTTCAAAAGTGAAACCAAAAAACGGAAGGGACATCACCCAGAACCACAGGAACGCTGGCTGAGTGGAAGTCCTACAACTAGGAGGAAAGAGAAACGCATACGGACACTCAGAGGAGGCACAGTGCTGAAGTCAAATTCTGAGGTGCGGAGTGCGCGGAGTGGGCTGGCGGCGGAGGGCGTGGTTGTCGTTTTCAATCGGGAGGGAGTCGCAGACTCTGAGCTCCAGATCCGGGTGAGTCTTTAGGGACCCAGACTCAAACGGGAGCAGCGGGACTGTCTGGCTTCGGTCAGAGCGAGTGCAGCTTTCTCTCCGAGCTTTGCAGCGGGTGCTGGGACTCAGAGAGGCAGAGCCCCTGGGGACAGGACTGAGAGCCGCCATAACTGCTCTCTCCGGCCCACCCTGTTGATCCTGTGCGACCCGCCCCGCCCAAAACCTGCACAGAGGCATTTGCCGGATAGCCTCAGGCAAAGGCTAGATTAGCACCTCCCTAGAGGACAGAAGTTCTCTCACTGCTGACACAGCTGATTCTCATAGCCACTTGGCCTGGAGGTCAAACCCTCCCTGGAATTAGCTACAACAATCAAGATTTAACTATAAGACTGCGAACAAAGACCACTAGGGGGTACACCAAGGAAGCATAAAAAATGCGGAGACAAAGAAACAGGACAAAATTGTCAATGGAAGATATAGAGTTCAGAACCACACTTTTAAGGTCTCTCAAGAACTGTTTAGAAGCCGCCGATAAACTTAATGAGATCTACAAGAAAACTAATAAGACCCTCGATCTTATATTGGGGAACCAACTAGAAATTAAGCATACACGGACTGAAATAACGAATATTATACAGACTCCCGACAGCAGACCAGAGGAGCGCAAGAATCAAGTCAATGATTTGAAATGCGAGGAAGCAAAAAACACCGAACCGGAAAAGCAAAATGAAAAAAGAATCCAAAAGTGCGAGGATAGTGTAAGGAGCCTCTGGGACAGCTTCAAGCGTACCAACATCAGAATTATAGGGGTGCCAGAAGATGAGAGAGAGCAAGATATTGAAAACCTATTTGAAGAAATAATGACAGAAAACTTCCCCCACCTGGTGAAAGAAATGGACTTACAGGTCCAAGAAGCGCGGAGAACCCCAAACAAAAGGAATCCAAAGAGGACCACACCAAGACACATCATCATTAAAATGCCAAGAGCAAAAGATAAAGAGAGAATCTTAAAAACAGCAAGAGAAAGAAACTCAGTTACCTAGAAGGGAATACCCATACGACTGTCAGCTGATTTCTCAACAGAAACTTTGCAGGCCAGAAGGGAGTGGCAAGAAATATTCAAAGTGATGAATACCAAGAACCTACAACCAAGATTACTTTATCCAGCAAAGCTATCCTTCAGAATTGAAGGTCAGATAAAGAGCTTCACAGATAAGGAAAAGCTAAAGGAGTTCATCACCACCAAACCAGGATTATATGAAATGCTGAAAGGTATCCTTTAAGAAGAGGAAGAGGAAGAAAAAGGTAAAGATACAAATTATGAACAACAAATATGCATCTATCAACAAGTGAATCTAAGAATCAAGTGAATAAATAATCTGATGAACAGAATGAACTGTTGATTATAATAGAATCAGGGACATAGAAAGGGAATGGACTGACTATTCCTGCGGGGGAAAGGGGTGTGGGAGATGCGGGAAGAGACTGGACAAAAATCGTGCACCTATGGATGAGGACAGTGGGTGGGGAGTGAGGGCGGAGGGTGGGGCGGGAACTGGGAGGAGGGGAGTTATGGGGGGGAAAAAAAGAGGAACAAATGTAATAATCTGAACAATAAAGATTTAATTTAAAAAAAAAAAAAAAAAGAAATTCAATCCATTTTTCCCCCTTGAATCTACCACTGAATTTTGTTTTACACAAGGTAAGAGTTAGAACTATTGTTTTAGGGAAAAAGTGAAGGCCTCTGAATTTGTCACCTGCTATTGTGCAACCTTATTTGTGGCTCCTGTCCTCACAGATCAGGAACTCATTCTCAAAAATGAAAGTGTCTGCTCAACACATGCTTTGTTCCACTATTCTAGAATATGAATGCAAAATATCAAGATATTCTGCCCATGGCTACAAATGAAAATAAACTTACTTTTTTGATTTATGGATATGCAAAGACAGAGGACCCCGACTCCGTACTTGTCAAATTTCATTAGAGTATTGCTGAAGCCTTTGAGGTGGAGAACTGTGCATATTTTGTCATGAAAGTGTTAACTTATCCAGTATAAGAAGGAAAGTAGGTTGCTGTGCAATTTTATATCCAGCTCTTATATCGCTAATGATAGATATACCAAGGAAAAGTTTTTAAATTAAGATGGCAGTGTTTTTTATTTGCATATGGTACATATAATGGCGTAGAATTACTACAAGACTCACAATTACACCTGCTCTTTTACATTCTAAATAAAATTAAGCCCCAAGTCATTTTTAAAGGAGACAGTTACAATTTGAAAAGCAGTGCGTTTTAGTAATTTATCTAAATAACCAATAATCCACGTTATTTTAAGCCCACAATTTTGCTTAAGCCATGAAAAACTCTCCTTTGAGTTTCTAAGAAATGTCACTAGTTAAGAAACTTAAAAGATGGCAGAAACAATTTGGGGATGGGGGTCTGACAACAGGATGGAAAGTTATGCTCTAAGAAAAGAGGTTCATAGATTATGGAAGATTTGCTTCTTTCTGGCTAAAAGTCTTGCTGTCATATTTTTTGGAGGAGAATCATAAATTTTGAAGAATGGAAGTGAGGTGTTGTGGTTTTTGTTTTGTTTTCTGAATTTTTATATATGTTAAGCAGCATCTCCTATTAGCTACATGGTACCAATCTCAGAGGTATAACCTACAGCTTTCAGGTAATCTATTTATGGCTTTTCCATTAGTAAAGATAATCTTTTGTTTACTGTCTGTGCACCTGTGAGTTTTGCACTGTTGATATAAAATTCACACTTAGGTTTGTGTGTTTTTAAATTGATGGTAAGGAAGCACAGGTGTATTATGTATTGAAACACTCGAACAGTGGTTTCCAAACTTTAGTGTGGTCAAAATCACCTGGAGGATTTGTTAAAATGTACTTTATTCCTGCCAAACAAACTTCTGAGTGAAATTCCTCTCTGTCACAAGTACTGCTTCTCAGTAAAACCCTCCCTTATGTTTGCTTTGTCCTTTATCCATGCTTCATCTACTGTGTTTCTTCCACAGCTATATGTTTGTTCATCTCCTCACCAGCTTTGAATTCAAATAATGACCTCCCAAATTCAGTGTTTTCCTTTTAAAATAGTTATATATTGGTCAGTGGCAAGAACAGAACCCAAAGTAGCCCAACAGAAAAAGGAAGTCCAGGAGACAACTGAGTTCAGGAACTCAGGTCAGTGTAAGCAGGGAGACAAGACCATGTTATGAGGGTTCTGTCCCTACCTTTCCGTCTCCGGTTCTTCAGGTAAGCTGTCACCATTCAGTGTCCTTGATGGCTTCTGAAACAACTATAGTTAAAAAGAAAAAAGTGGGTGTTGGCAGCAGAATAACCTCATCATCTGTCAGGAGCCATACCATCTCCCTGGGGTTTGCCCTTGGAGTCTGGGCATTATATAGCCCAGGAAATTAGGGAAAGGCTTCATATTTCCAGCTCACCATCGCTGGCTGCTCCAGGTGCTAGGTTGCCCAGGTTCCAACTATTGATTTAAAGGTGAATAGCTTTGTAGGCCAAACCTGGGCTACTGACACCATTACTAGGTTCCCAAATCTGCAGCTAAATGCTTATCAATAGACACTCCCAGCTTCCACTCCAGCCCAGCAGCCAACAGCATCCCCAACTCAAAAGTCTGTTCAGAAGGCATTAGGCAGAGGTTTCCTGCTTCCTTGTCTACAGCAGCTGGATCTGCAGCACCTCTCTATTATTTATTTTTATTGTTTAAAGTTTTACACATGTGCAGCACCTCTCTTGTCCTTTCACCTCTGCCCACACTAGGGGGCAGCTTATCCTTTATTTTCCTTCTTTCCATGTCTTCATGACCCATGGGAAAATGCAGAAAAGCTCAGCTAATAGGCTCTAGATCACAGAAGTGTCTGCTTTTCCTGCAGCACCTAGAAATGCAATAACCACTTAGCAATCCCTTTAGAAATGCAATAGTAGAGTCTTCCCTCAGCAAAACAAGGCAGAGTGTACTTTTTCTAAAGCAACTGAAAACAATCTGGTTAATTTCTCCTATTATGTTGCATTAAATTGTTAAAACAGCCCACCCTGCTTCCCTTGAATGTCATAGCCAAGCAATTGTAACCCAAGCATAGGTTGTTGGGAAGACATTCATTAGTACCCAAACTAAAGTGGGAGGGAGCCAAAGGACACAGGTGGCATCAGTATCAAATAGGAGGTCCTTACAACAGTTCAAGTGAGAGATGACGGGAGGGAGGGACTGAACCAAGTGAGTAACAGAACAGAAGAAGAGTTTAGATTCAGAAAACAGGGAGAAAGAATTAAAAAAGCAATAACTTATAATACTCATAAAAGTTAAAATACTTGGCTGTTCTCCCCTTGCGAGACAGCCCGGCAGGTCCTTCTCCTCTAATAAAGCCTGTAGTCCTGATAAAAAAAAAAAAAAGTTAAAATACTTAAATGTAAGACCTAAAACCATGAAACTAGAAGAAAACATAGGAATAAAGCTCCTTGACATTGGTCTTGGAAGTGATTTTTTTGGATATGACAACAAAAGCACAAGCACAAATGCATGCACCAGGCCTCTAGTACTGTATAATCTCACTTATATGTGGAATCTTGCAAAATATCATAAAAAGATATCAGACTTCTGGTTCCCAGAGGCAGAAGCTGGAGGAGGCAGAGTTGAAGGAAGATGGTCAAAAGGTACAAACTTCCAGTTGTAAGATAAATATTAGGGATGTAACGTATGACGTGATGATTATAGCTAACACTGATGTATCATATACAGAAAAATTACTGAGAAAGTAAATCCCAAGAGTTCTCATCACAAAGAGAAAATTCTTTTACCTTTTTCTTTCTTTTTATTGTATCTACACAAGATGATGGATACTAGCTGAACCCACTGTGGTAATTATTTCCCAATAAAAATCAAACCATCACACTACATGCCTTAAACATATACAGTGATGTATATGTTATTTCTCAATTAAACTAAGGGCAGGGCAATAGTGTAGATAGGAGGAAAGACTGGGTCATGAGATGAGGATGACATTCTGGCTAGGGCCATGAGTGGATGCTGAGATTGATAAAACAGGAAGTTGAGTAGGTTTGGGAAAAGATATGCATGTGGGAGGAGAAAAGGAGCTCTTTAGTGTGGAGACAAGTCAGAATGATGTAATATGAGAGACAAAGAGACAGTCATTTTTGGTTACTATTTACGTATGTTTTCTATTTCTTGCTGTGTCAATTTTAATAATCTTGTTGTATGTTAATTCCTATGCATCGATTTTTTTTTTTTTTTACCAATTAGGTAGAGCATGCTTTTATAGTTTCAAATTTTATACACTTAATATATTTTTCTTTCTTTCTTATTTTACTTTTTCTTCCTCATTTCTTAATGGATTTCTTTCTGTTCCCTAGAAGAGACACATTTTTGGATTTATCTATCACTTTCATTAATGTTCTCAGGTGTCATGGCGGAAGAAACAAATGCAGAGAAGCAATGCTCTATGTTTTAATTCTCACCCTCATTAGAAATGACCTAATTTCAATGAAACTTTTTTCTCACAATCCTTAAAAAATACACTATAAGATATCAATCTATGAAAATCTATTCACTGTGTTTTTAAAAGATACCAGTATCTTGCAAATCTGTTAGCTATAACCATCTGTTAGCTATAATCATCAAATAAATCTGTAAAGGAAAACTCATGCTCTTATCTCCAACAGGCTTAACTGTTTCAAAACATCAAAGTAACTCTCCTATTTCTAAAACTGTGGCACAAAATTAGCTCCTTGGCAGGAAGCTGCACATTGAGCTCAGGTTGCACAGAGAGCTGACATGTTCTGTTGGATGAACTTCTTGTACTGGGAGAGCTGATAAACAAGAGTTATCTCTTGAACTTTTAAAAAAGTGATGAACCAGTATGGTTCAGTGAAAGAAATATTGTCTGCTTACTACAGGAGACCGTGTTCATCATCCAATCCTATTGATGATTCTTCTAAATATCTCAAATCTTTCTCTCACCAACCAATAAATTAGCTACATCAGTTCTGGTTTCCAGCATGGTGAGATTGGCCATGTTAGGACAGTTCTAAGCCTAATGTTATGAGAAGGCAAAGTTGGGGATTATAAAAGCCAGGGCAGAGGAAGAACTCCCCAAATCTGGAGCAGGTGGACCCTTGGGTGTTGTTGCAGACCACACTTGTCAGCTCCTCCCTCCTGAAGGCTCTCTCACTCCACATGCCCTGAATGGGGTGGGTGCAGACCCAAGGAATGAGGGGCCACCTCAGAGCTACACCCACCAACGTGTACCTTTATACTGTCCCTCCTTTGCACTGTTTCTCTACTAGTTCTTCAGCAAACCCACGCAAAGGCCACTTAAGATGATTCCAAATCTTTATTCTCCGTAGTGCTGTAACTCAGACTCAGACTCAGACTTGTGGATTGGCCAACATCAATACTATTTTTCTCTCACATTACTGCAAAACATGTTTCTCATATGACCCTTCACCTCCCATAATTACATCATTCTGACCCATATCCACCCTAATGCCAGGGTGAAGTTTTTAAAACAAAGATTTGATTGTATCACTCTTCTGCTTAAAACCTCTTCTGGACTCCCTATTTCACCTATTTCCAAGTGCCTCCGCACCTTCTAAGTCCTTCATGCCTCTCTAGGTTAATTTTGAGCCACTGCTGCCCCTTGCCTTCAAGCTCTCTACTCCAGCCAGAATAACCAGCTGCAGAGGACTTTGGCTTCTAGGCAACTGCATGTTCCATTTTCTCTGGCTGGTCTGTCCTTGACCTCCCTCTCTTCAAGAGGAAGCTCAAAATCACCTGCTCTGGGAAGTTTTCTCTGATGCGACCAGACTGCATTAGGGGCCCCTCTTCTCTGCTGTGTTCATTCATTTTCCCCTCTCATAGCCTCACTAACTGCAGTCTAGTTACCTTGCTTTGTTTTGTTTTACACCAGTCTGGGAGCTCCCGGCTAGCAGCGACCTCACACAGGGTTTACATCTTAATGTTGTGGAATATGTCAGTAAATGAATAAAGTGAATGAATAAACAAAATAATTTACTTGTTTTTTTTATCTTATGAACCCTTTGGACCAAGTAATTAATTTTGTTTTTCACTTAACCTTGACTAATAGTTAAAGGACTATCGGGAGTTTATGATGGGTAGTCAAGGTATTAGGTCTATCCCTGTCTTTTCACATCATTTTTCTTTCTTAGTCTGCTCCTACTCCTTCTTCAATGATACTATAATATCAGTACATTCCTGTAACTAAGTGGAAGTGTTAAAATCTGTAAAAACTAAACAAATTTGTTTTGTCATTGTGAAAAAGCCAACTGAGCATCTACCATCAATGCCTTTATCTTGTCAAGTATCTGAGGACTAAATGCCTCTTAAACCCATGCTCTTTTTTAATTATTATTATTGATTTCAGAGAGAGGAAGGGAGAGGGAGAGGGAGAGATAGAAACATCAATGATGAGAGAGAATCATCAATCAACTGCCTACTGCACGCCCCCTACTGCAGACTGACCTCACATCCTGGGCATGTGCCCTAGACAGGAATTGAACCATAACCTCCTAATTCATGGGTCCACGCTCAGCCATTGAGCCACACTAGCCGGGCAAACCCATGCTCTTTATACATACTTTATGAATGAAAAAAATGCTATGTAAACATTATTCATGACTTTTCCTAATTGACAAAATCCTGCTTTTTCTATATGACACAGCTCAAAAGTCACCTTCTCTGTGAAACTTCTCTGACATCCTGTAGCCATACTCCTGAAACCCTCACCTATTCTCCTGAGCCATTTCATTGTTACTTATTTGATTTCCCAATTAGATTGAGCAACTGAATCACTTCATATCTTCAAAAGCTTATCTTATTTGTGAGCAGCTAGGAAATTTCAACACAGGATTTAATTAATATTGCAAATATCTATTGAACTACCATGTCATAAGTACTGTGAGAAGGGCTGGGGACATAAAAAGGAATAAGGCACAGTTCCTGTCCTCAAGGAAATCACAGATTCCTGTTGTAAATAAGTAATTGCAAAGCAATGCCAAAGTCCAAGAACAGTGAAGCAGGTTTTTTAAAATGCTCTAGCAAAAACACTTGCTGGGGGAATAGAACAATTGGCTATTATGGGCCTTGAGAGTTACACATGGATACCTTTTTCATCTACACAGTTCATGAGTTGGGATGCAAAGAAATGCAGGAATTTGGATGCCTGACATGAAGGAACAGTTAGCAACTATTCCCATGTGTTATCTCATTTATTCCCCAAATCTCCAATAAGGCAGTTTCTATTATTATCCCCATTTTACATAAAAGAAAAAAGGAATTCCAGAGTTTAGGTGATGTCCTTGCCAAGGATCCTTACTTTGACCTTAGAGAAAAATTAGGTGTGGTGTGCTGCCAGGTGACAGAAAACTAGGAAGCCCTGACACTGGGAAGATGTCAAAAGGAGAAGCATAAACATGCCCTGCAGCCCTGATTTCAAGAGGGATGTGAACCAGACCTAGTATGTAGGATGCTGAGCCTCATGGGAGATGAATGTGGCCTTGTGTTCCCTTTCTGTGCTAAGCAACTGAGGAGTGGGAGAGGGGAGAACAGGAGGAGAAGAACTGGGGATGGGACCTGGGACTGGAGAACTGGACATCCTTAAGAAGCCACTCACAAGTGACATGAGCTACCAAACCAGACCAGAGAAGAAAGGTGGGTGGGCAGTGTGGTGGGGCAGCCAGCCCTGGGGCTCCTGCCCACCTGGCAGGGAGACAGTGGGGCTGGGAGTGAAATGCTGAAGTCCAGAAAGGGAGCCAGTATTTAGCTAGGCGTTTAAGTATTTGCTTAAGAATTAAACACCTGCTCAGTCAAGTTCAGGCACCAGTTTATATTTTAACTGCCCTTTAAATACTTCTTGCTGGATTTGTTCTTTGAGGATTACTGAACATTTGAGTCCCACAGGTGTCTGCTGTTTTGAGAAAACTTTATGCTGCAAAGTACACAAAGAAAGTAAATCCTTATTTATTACTAAACCTCCAGTCTTTTGAGAGGTTCTTTTCTGAGACAGGTGACTCTGAAGGTTGACCTAAATAGAGCAGGGGATTCCTGCTTAATCAGTTGCTCTCAACTCAGGTGCAGACCAACAGAAGCCTTGGTGGCGGTGTTCTTCCCTCCTTCCTTCCTTCCCTCCCTCCCTCCCTCCCTCCCTCCCTCCCTCTTCTCTCTCTTCCCCTCTCCTTTCTTCCTTTTTCTCTCCTTTCTTTCTTGTCCCCTCTGTTCCAATTACTATAACTGCAGTTCTGACTTAGTTCATTCTTTCCTGTCTTCTTTGTGACATTTCTCAAGTTTCACCATTTTATTTATTTATTTATTTTGGAGGGGAGTGTTTTGAAGGGGGGAAAAGTGACTTGAAAATATTTTCTTTTAAAAACAGATCTTTTCCCCTTATTTTGACTTCAGTTTTATTAAATGCCAGCTTGCAAAGTGAAGACTAGATGGGGGCCCTTGCTTGCTCTGTGGGGTGCAAGGTGGGGGGAGGGGGAAGAGTGAGGGCAAGTCTCTCTCATACATTAACCTACTGCAACCCGGCAGCGACCTCCACTGGAGCCGGGGCGGCAGAATCTGATTTTATGCTGACAAGGGCTCCCCCATGTGGCTTCAGGGTTAGTAAGATCTATGACATGAATACTATTTACTTCTGTTCTCTTTTTAGCAAAGGAGACACTCTTATTTTCTTTTGAGCACATTTTTGTCTCCAATAGAGCAGAAAAAATTCTCAGCTTTTCTCAGGATAACATAGACTCTGACAGAGGAATTTAGCTACGTCCAGTTTTAAGAACCAAATCCTGCCTGGGAAACAAGTTGGGGTAGAATTATTGCAGGATGCCCAAGGCTACTCTTGCCAAGCAAATGAGGTAAAGGGGAAAAGACCTAGATGAGCTGAATATTCACCAAGGGCCCAGCACTTTACATCATTATTTAATCTTAGATTATCCTGATTTAAGTAGGGATTGTCCCCATTTTACAGAAGAGGAAACTACGGCTCTGAGAGGCCCAAGGTCTCAAAATGATATAGGCAGGTGTCAAACTTAGACCTTACTAAGTCCAAAGCTTTGCACTAATGAGACCTGATACAAGAAGGGATAATTTCCTCTCTCTAGAGTCGTCACACTCAGAGAAAGTTCCTTATGTTTTAAGTCTAATAGCTTCACATCTTTATGGCATCTATATGAATTTTTTATTTTAATGGAGCCAAATTTAACAATTTTTTATTTTGTTGCCATGCTTTTGATGTCAAATCTAAGAATTTATTTCTAAATCCAAAGTCATGAAGATTTACCCTTATTATTTCTTATAATAGTTTCATAGTTTTAGCTTTATATTTAGGTCATTGATCCATTTTAAGCTAATTTTTGCAAATGGTGTAAGAATCCAATTCAATCTTTTGCATGTGGCTATCCAGCTGTATCAGCACCATTTGTTAAAAAGTCTATCCTTTTCCCCACTGAATGGTCGTGGCAGCCTTGTTGAAAATCAGCTGACCATAAATAGATGGGTTTATTTCTGGACTCTGATTTTACTCCATTGATTATATGTCTATCCTCATATCAGTATTACACTGTCTTGATTGTTGTTGCTTCACATTTAAGTTCTGCACTTCTTTTGTTAAATTTATTCATAAGTAATTTATTTTTTGTTGATGCTATTGTGAATGGACTAATTTTCTTAATTTTATTTTCAGTGTATAGAAGTATGATTCATTTTTGTATATGGAGCCAATATATTTTTAACCTTAATCTGTTGAAATTGTATTTTTGGTACTTGAAACTGAAAGAATGCTAACCAATATTTTTCTCCAGACCTTGCCATGACTGGCTTCCACAGAGGTTGGGATATAGAAATATATTTAATAATGTTTACAAAATGCTTTCACATGATTTTACTTATCCCCACTCATCTTGTAAGGTATACAAAGTGGGTATTTTTATCTGTATTTTAAAGGTGAGGAAACTGAGGCTTTGAGAGGGTAAATTACTAACCGAGGCCTGAGCTTAATAAGTGACATATCTGATACTAGAACCCAGATCTTCAGACTCCTGCTCCAAAGCCTTTTATGTAGTGTCATCCTGAGAACCTCATTAGGCCTCACAGATTCACTGTCCTAATGGGCCTGCTGGGAAGCAAGTGCAGGGCAGAGAAACAATGCCCCAAATAATGACATAGAAGCAAGGTCTCAGAGAATGAGTCTTGACTGAGTTGAAACTCAAGGGACTAAATTCTAGTGACCATCCCAAGGAAAAATGGTTACTTATCAACTGCAGAACCTTTCTTTAAAAAAAGTCATAAGAGTATGGAAAATGAAACCACAACTCCCCTTCCCCCGCAAATGGTTTAGAATATTTGTGGTAGATAATTTACACTATCTTAGGAACTATACAAACTCTTTAAACTTTAAGACCAATAGCTGAGAAGGCCAAGTTGGCATTGCATTTTAAAAATAAACATAATTATAATGAAAATTGAGAGTTTCTCCTCACAGGACTTCAGTCGGCCCCGTCCTCCCTCCACTGCAGCCCCAGCTGACAGACAGGGGAGAAGTAAGGAAACCCCAACTGGCAGGCGGTCCGTGAGGTCTGAAAGGTTGGTGACCACTGGTCTAGAGGACTGCCTGGATATTGAATTGGAGTATTCAAGAACTGGTTTCAGGACTGAAGAGCTCAACACTCAGGCAGAGCAGAAGTGAACCCCTGAATACCTAGGCAGAAGGCCTTCATGCTAAGCCTCTTCATATCATCTCGGATGGACAAAGCAACGTGTTGACTCTTCTCAGCAGCTCTCATCACTCTCCTCCCTTTTACGTTCTCCATAGAACACAATCATTTGTAGCAGCAAGAACTGCTTTTTCATTCTCCCCTTCTCTTATTGTTTGGCCTTCTTTTAGGGCAGTGATGGTGAACCTGACACGCGTGTCAGAGGTGATAGGTGAACTCATTTTTTTGGTTGATTTTTCTTTGTTAAATGGCATTTAAATATATAAAATAAATATCAAAAATATAAGTCTTTGTTTTACTATGGTTGCAAATATCAAAAATTTCTAGATGCGACACGGCACCAGAGTTAAGTTAGGGTTTTTCAAAATGCTGACACGCCGAGCTCAAAAGGTTCGCCATCACTGTTCTAGGGACTGATTGGACCAATCACTGTGTCCAGGACACATAGGTTGCACAGTGAGGAGATTAATCTTACAGTTTTTTAAACTTCTGAATCACTTTTCTAAAAGACTGACTTTAGGAGGTCTCTAACCTACTCACAGTTCTCTTTGACACCTAGAGGGAAAAAATAAAAAATGCTTGCACACAGCTAGCACATCGGCACAGCAGCACTGACTTTGCAACTCTCCCCATACTATGGTGCTACAAGGGCCTACAAGTTGTCAAAGTGAAGACAGGGGTAGGAACAATTCTGCAGCCTTCCACACTGGGATATTATGCAGAAATTGGGAGGCTCCTAGAAGACATCCTCTCAACCCCCTTGCTACAGGACCAGGCACAGCACTTCTAAATGGGGAAGCTCAGGAAGATGAGCCTCCAGGACTACCAGGAACACCCATCAGCTAGGCTTACTGGACAAGCTGAGCTTAGGAGGAGCGAGGCACCATTCTTTCCATCCCAACACAGGCCTTTCTGTTTGTCATGCAGATCCATAGTAACAAGAAAGAATTAGGGTCCTGGAATACTCATCAGGTGTGGGAGCAAGGCCAAAGCAGAAAGACAGCTATCACATGGAACTGCCCAAAAGCTTTTTCATCTCTGTTCTGTGTGTGGCACGTTATTGCCTCAATAATTGTTGCAAAGTTCCAAGGGCCTCTTTAAGCACTACAAGCACTGAACTATAGATGCCCTCCCTAAAGTCTGGATGACAACAATAAAAACTGCCATGACAAACGATTTCTTCACTGTTATTATTACCAACTGCGTGATCTGGGCAACCCCAGAACTGTAACCAAAACAAGGCAAGGAGAATAGCTTAAGAAGAACTCTTCCACAGAACTTTCTTTGGTTGTTGTTCTAGAGTTCAGGAGATAAATCTGAGGTTAGGTAAGTGTGCATAACAGGAGCAGATGCTATAGGTTTGGAACATGTGAGTCCAGAACCATGAGTTGTTATTCTAGCTCTCAGTGCAGGAACAGACAATCAAATATAACTTTAAACCCTGCCTGTGAAACTGACAGTCAACATTATACTAAATGGGCAAAAACTACAAGCATTTATCTTAAGATCGGGAACAAGACAGGGATGTCGGCTTCCACTACTCTTATTCAACATAGTACTGGAAGTCCTAGCCACAGAAATCAGACAAGAAGAAAAAAAAAGGAACCAAATTGGAAAGGAAGAAATAAAATTGTCATTATTTGAAAATGACATGATACTGTATGTAAAGAACCTAAAGATTCCACCAAAAACTACTAGAACTGATACATGAATTCAGTAAAATAGCAGGATACAAAATAAATATCCAGAAATCAGTTGCATTTTTATCCACCAATAATGAGCTATCAGAAAAGGAAACTAAGAAAATAATCCCATTCACAATTGCTTCAAAAAGAATAAAATACCTCGGAATAAATTTAACCAAGGATGTAAAAGACCTGTACACAGAAAATTGTAAGACACTGAAGAAAGAAACTGAAAAAGATACAAATAAGTGGAAGTACATATATTAACATTGTTAACATGTTCATGCTATTCAAAGCAATCTGTAGATCCAATGCAATTCCTTCAAGATACCAATTGTGTATTTCACAGAACTAGAGCAAATATTCCAAAAATTTATATGGAACCACAAAAGATCTTGAATAGCAACAGTGGTTTTGAGAAAGAACAAAGTTGGAGGAATCATGCTACCTGATATCACACTATACTTACTACAAAGGGTATAGTAATCAAAACAGCGTGGTACTGACATAAAAGCAGGCATATAAGTCAATGGAACATAGAGTCCAGAAATAAACCCACACCTTTATAGTCAATTAATATTTGACAAAGGAGGCAAATACATACAATGGGGTAAAAATAGTCTACTCAATAAATTGTGTCGGGAAAATTGTACAGATATGTGCAAAAAAAAGTGAAACTAGACAACCTTTTTACACCAGACACAAGAATAAAAAAAGGATTAAAAACTTAAATGTTAGACTCAAAACCCTAAAAATCCTAGAAGAAAACATAGTAGTAACTTCTCACAACAATATTTTTTTTTCAGATATATCACCTTGGGCAAGGGAAACACAAGAAAAAATGAACAAATGGGACTACATCAAACTGTAAAATTTTTGCACAGCAAAGGAAACCATCAATAAAATGTAAAGTCAACCCACTGAATGAGAGAACATATTTGCCAATGATACATCTCATAAGAGGTTAATATTCAACATTTACAAAAATCTTATAAAACTCAACACCACTGCCAACCATTGATCTTTTGATGGTCTCTATTGTTTTGCTTTTTTCAGAATGTCATATGGTTGGCAGAGGTTTGAGGAAGTGGGGCAAGATGCGTGGATATTGCAGATTTTTAGGGCAGTGAAACTATTCTGCATGATACTGTAATGGTGGATTCATGACATTATACATTTGCCAAAACCCATAGAATTATACAACACAAAAAGTGAACCTTAATGTAAACTATGGACTTTAGTTAATAATAACGCATTAGTATTAATGCATTAGTTGTAATGAATATACCACACTATAATACAAAATGTTAATAATAGGGGAAACACTGTGTGTGGGGGGGGGGGCAGAGGTGGTATATAGGAACTGTGCACTATCTGCTCAATATTTGTAAAAATTAAAAATTCTTTTTAAAATATGAAAAAAACACACCTCAACACCAAAACCCCCCAAACAATCCAATTAAAAAACGGGCAAAGTGTGGGGGAGGGCGGGGGAGGATGGAGAGTAATGTGGAGATAAGGACACATATGTAATAACTTAATCAATAAATTAAAAAAATAAAATAAAAAATAAAAAAATGGGCAAAGGACCTGAATAGACACGTCTCCAAAGAGGACATAACAGATGGCCAATAGCAGTGGTTCTCAACCTTCCTAATGCCGCGACTCTTTAATACAGTTCCTCATGGTGTGGTGACCCCCAATTTCATTGTTACAAACTGAACATAATTAAAGCATAGTGATTCATCACAAAAACAATATGTAATTATATATGTGTTTTCGGGGTCGCGACCCACAGGTTGAGAACTGCTGCAGATATATGAAAGTATGCTCAATGTCATTAGAAAAATGCACATTAAAACAACAATGAGATATTACCTCACACCTGTCAGAATGGTTATCATCAATAAATCAACAAATAACAAATGTTGAGGATTTGGAGAAAAGGGAACCCTTGTGCACTGTTGGCGGGAATGCAGATTTTTGCAGCCACTGTAGAAAGCAGTATTGAGTTTTCTTAAATAATTCAAAATAGAACTGTATTATTACCCAGTGATTCCATTTCTGGGAATTTACCCGAAGAAACCCAAAACACTAATTCGAAAGAATATATGCATACTTCTGTTCACTTCAGCAGCACTATTTACGACTAGAAGCCTGGTGCACGAATTCGTGCATGGGTGGGGTCCCTCGGCCTGGCCAGCCATCAGAGCCAATCAGGGCCATCTCGCCCAGTCTGGGGGGAGGAATTGTGGGAGTTGGCCGGCTGCCCCAATCGGGGCTATCTGGGGCCAGCCAGCCAAGGGGTAGGGACCACAGGAGGTTGGACGATTGTGGGAGGTTGGCTGAGGGAGTGCTCTGACCACCAGGGGAAGCTCCTGCATTGAGCATCTGCCCCCTGGTGGTCAGTGCATGTCATAGCAACCGGTAATTCCACTGTTCAGTCGATTTGCATATTAGGGTTTTATTATATAGGATATCTCGCCAGGATTTGCAAGCAGCTCAAGTGCCCATCAGTAGATGAATGGATAAAAAAGTTGTGGTATATTTACACAATGGAATACTACTCGGCCAGAAAACGAAAGGAAATCTTACCCTTTGTGACAGCATGGATGGACCTAGAGAGCATCATGCTAAAGTAAAATAAGCCAGTCAGATAAAGCACCATATGATTTCACTCGTATGTGGAATCTAATGAACAAAATGAACCTATAAACAGAATAGAGACAGACTCATAGACAGAGAGCAGACTGACAGCTGTGGTAGGGTGGGGGCTGGATGAGGGAGTGGAGGGATAGAGCAAAAAAGAAGAAAAAAAAAGAAACTAAAAAAAAAATTAAACTGTAAATAATCGATTTAAAGGCGAAGTCTATTAATATCTTGACATTTTTGCATTAGAGTTTTCTTGGAATATTTAAAGTAAAGAATATGGAAGGTAAAGATGCAGTAGAAACTCTGAGCAAACAGGCAGGAAATTGTCTGAATTTTACTGGTCTTCCTTCCATTTTGTTAGCATTTTTGTAAGTATGGACAGGCATATTGCCCATATTTTTTAATAGTGTTTTAAGAAGAAATTGTAAGTTATCTTCGAGCCTCCTGGTGGTATTACTTTATCGTGTCTTTTTACTTCCTTTTGTTTATATCTTGGAAAAATGCTTCTTCGGTTTTAAAGAAGAATGTTAACTCTTTATTTGTAAAATAAAAATGTAAATTTTAAACTAAAAAAAAAAGTTGAAGCAAAGGAAATTTGGTAGTATGCTTTATTTGGCATACAGCTAAACTGGAGTTAAGGCCAATGAGGGAGGTTCGTTATTTGGTCTGAGTGTTGAAAAATTTCTTTGTAATTGTTCTCCACTGTGGGTCTTTTTTTTTTTTTTAATTTAAAAACTGTTCAGAAAAAAGCTTTCCAGGAGAACCAAGATGGCGGCATAGGTAAACACCGGAGAATGCTGCCTCGCACAACCACTTCAAAAATACAACTAAAAGACGGAACGGACATCACCCAGAGCCACAGGAAAGCTGCTGAGGGGAAATTCTTCAACTAGAAGGAAAGAGAACAGCATACCGAGACTCAGAGGAGGCGCAGTGTGGAAAATACAAAGGTGCATAGGTGCGTGCAGAGCGGGCTGATGGCTGAGGGTGTGGTTGTCGTTTTCAATTGGGAGGGAGTCTCAGATTCTGAGCTCCAGCTCTGGGCAAGTCTCTAGGGACCCAGACTCAAACGGGAGAAGCAGGACTGTCTGGCATCGGTCAGAACGTGAGGGCAGCTTTCTCTCTCAGGTTTGCAGCGGTTGCTGGGACTCTGAGAGGCAGAGCCTCTGGGGACTGGACTGAGACCAGCCATAACTGCTCCCTCCGCCCGCCCTGTTGATCCCGTGTGACTCGCCCCGCCCAAGCCCTGCACAGAGCCATTTGCCGGATAGCCTCAGGCAAAGGCTAGATTAGCACCTCCCCAGAGGACAGAAGTTTTCCCACTGCAGACACAGCTGACTCTCACAGCCAGTTGGCCTGGAGGTCAAATCCCCCCAGTATTAACTACAACAATCAAAGCTTAACTACAACAAGACTGCACACAAAGACCACTAGGGGGTGCACCAAGAAAGCATAAAAAATGTGGAGACAAAGAAACAGGACAAAATTGTCAATGGAAGATATAGAGTTCAGAACCACACTTTTAAGGTCTCTCAAGAACTGTCTAGAAGCCGCCGATAAACTTAATGAGATCTACAAGAAATCTAATGAGACCCTCGATGTTATGATAAAGAACCAACTAGAAATTAAGCATACACTGACTGAAATAAAGAATACTATACAGACTCCCAACAGCAGACCAGAGGAGCAAAAGAATCAAGTCAAAGATTTGAAATATGAAGAAGCAAAAAACACCCAACCAGAAAAGCAAAATGAAAAAAGAATCCGAAAATACGAAGATAGTGTAAGGAGCCTCTGGGACAGCTTCAAGCGTACCAACATCAGAATTATAGGGGTGCCAGAAGATGAGAGAGAGCAAGATATTGAAAACCTATTTGAAGAAATAATGACAGAAAACTTCCCCCACCTGGTGAAAGAAATAGACTTACAAGTCCAGGAAGCGCAGAGAACCCCAAACAAAAGGAATCCAAAGAGGACCACACCAAGACACATCATAATTAAAATGCCAAGAGCAAAAGACAAAGAGAGAATCTTAAAAACAGCAAGAGAAAGAAACTCAGTTACCTAGAAGGGAATACCCATACGACTGTCAGCTGATTTCTCAACAGAAACTTTGCAGGCCAGAAGGGAGTGGCAAGAAATATTCAAAGTGATGAATGCCAAGAACCTACAACCAAGATTACTTTATCCAGCAAAGCTATCATTCAGAATTGAAGGTCAGATAAAGAGTTTCACAGATAAGGAAAAGCTAAAGGAGTTCATCACCACCAAACCAGGATTATATGAAATGCTGAAAGGAATCCTTTAAGAAGAGGAAGAAGAAGAAAAAGGTAAAGATACAAATTATGAACAACAAATATGCATCTATCAACAAGTGAATCTAAGAATCAAGTGAATAAATAATCTGATGAACAGAATGAACTGTTGATTATAATAGAATCAGGGTCATAGAAAGGGAATGGACTGACTATTCCTGGGGGGGTGGGGGGGGAAGGGGTGTGGGAGATGTGGGAAGAGACTGGACAAAAATCGTGCACCTATGGATGAGGACAGTGGGTGGGGAGTGAGGGTGGACGGTGGGGTGGGAACTGGAAGGAGGGGAGTTATGGGGGGAAAAAAAGAGGAACAAATATAATAATCTGAACAATACAGATTTAATATAAAAAAATAAAAACTGTTCAACCATATTCTCATACTTTAGTAGGGCTATGCCATATATAATTGTATGCATTAATAGTGTCTGTTGATTTAAAAAAAAAATGGTTACAAAATTCTCCATCGTACTCTTGAGTCAAATTCAAATAGTTCCACTTAAAAGATCATGTATTTTCTTTTACTTCTTATTCATCTGTTATGGTGGACAGTGATTGAGAGCAAGTAGGTGGTGCCAATAGTACCTCTGCTTGGTTCAATTCACAACTGAAATGCCAGTGGTTCACCCAAAGGAGAAGTGGTACTGATGGAGGTAGAGGGCTGTAGGCTATTTCATAATTTATAGTAGGGAGGGGTTAGAAAATTCCTCATTCATTAGAGTCCTCCCCGACTACAATTAGCTACGTTTCTAATGACTCCGTATCTATTTGAGAACTAGAAATCCTGTTTATGATGATAAATTATTGCATATGAAGAATATAAAAAAGAAAGCTTTGGTATTTAGAAATATGTACACACATATTCATATTTATCCACTACCTATATGACGGCAGAGAAGTCATAGATAAAAATGTTAGACTCAATTTGATGACCAAGTTGATATTCAGAGGGAACATTTACTAAGTGAGAAGGACTAGATTTCAGAGCAGAGGGTGAGGTAGAATGGATATCCACACTCAGTCCACAAGCTGGAAAATATAGTACATGCACCTTATCTTCACTATCCTGTGTCTCAATGACCCAGTTTAGTGGGTAAAGCTTCCACGAAGGTCCCCAAGCTGCAGTATTTTCATAGCCTGCTCCCCATCTGAGAGTTCTGTGGAGGACAGCCTTGCTGCTGAGTGTGGGTCCAAAGGCCCAGAGCAACTTGGACTCCGGCTGCCACCCATGGGGTGCTCCCTCCTTCTCTAGGGGAAGCACCCAGCCACCTGTACCCTCCTTTATTTCCCTTTCTGTCTTCCTTCTCTCATATGGAAAAAGAAACAGAAGTTTTATCTTTGTTTTACTTAGGAAAATCTCCCCTTTCTCCTGACATATAACAAAGAGTGTAAGGTCCTTATGTCCCCATTGTCCTAAGAGAGTTCCTGGCATATAATTGATTCTCAATGAATTTTATTTTATTTTTTTTAATATATTTTATTGATTTTTTACAAAGAGGAAGGGAGAGGGATAGAGAGTTAGGAACATCGATCAGCTGCCTCCTGCACACTCCCTACTGAGGATGTGCCCGCAACCAAGGTACATGCCCTTGACCTGAATCGAACCTGGGACCCTTGAGTCCGCAGGCCGACGCTCTATCTGCTGAGCCAAACCGGTTAGGGCTCAATGAATTTTATTAAAATGAATTGACTATGTAATCACTTTTACTGCACTTGTGATTCTGTTTACTTTACCTCAACAACGCTGGGTGGTTTTGTGGGGCTTTCCACTTAAATGTTCACCTCTCTGTTTTTGCTTTTGAAGATCAGGAAGAAGTTACTACTTCCCTGTTCTAGCTGAAGTCCTGAGTCCCGATTATGTGTTTATTTGGCAATAGAGAAATGTTCATTTCAAGTAGAAGTGGCCATTTTCTTGAGATATCACAAAAGGCTGAGCCAATATAAAGATCCCTCAAAAAAATTTAAATGCCAGTTTATACAAAAAAAGCAAATGCAAGTATTTATCCAGGAAAAAATGTTCTCTCCAGTACAAATTCAAAGAAATGCAAATTAAAGCAAATCTGAGGTGTCATTTGCCACTACTAAATTAGGAAACATCTTAATTTGGTAATCAGATATGCTAATATGTTTGTAGTGAATCTGATTTATTTTTACAGCATACTGGGAATCAATCTGACAATATTCTTATCTACCAATAGGATCTTAGTGAGTACAACTTCACAATATAAATGTGGCTCTCCACATAATGTGTATATCTTGTAACCTTTGCTCCCAATTTTTTTCTTATAGGACATAATACAAAGAACTTAAAAACTGTATGTGAAGGTATTGAGGACTTCTACTATTAGTAACATTACAGACTTGGTTACCTGAAAACCTTCCTACTAAAAACAACATCTTGAAATCACAGATAAAATATAATACATATCATAAATATCAGTTAAAATAAGTAAATCAGTTACATGTATCAATATGACTACATTTCAAAAATGTTAGCCAAAAAAAAGTTGTTCATACAGCTTGATGACATTTAGGAAAAAATGTAAGTGCTAAATAATATAGCATATTGTTTTTAATACATACATCTATAGAAAAATGTAGAGCCAGCCAGTAATAATACCCAATTCACAATACTAGTTACCTCTTCTGAGACAGTTGGGAGTGCTTTATCAAGAATGGGCTTCCACCCTAACCAGTTTGGCTCAGTGGATAGAGGGTTGGCCTGCAGACTCAAGGGTCCCAGGTTCGGTTTTGGTCAAGGGCATGTACCTTGGTTGCGGGCACATCCTCAGTAGGGAGTGTGCAGGAGGCAGCTGATTGATGTTTCTAACTCTCAATCCCTCTCCCTTCCTCTCTGTAAAAGATCAATAAAATAATTAAGAAAAAAAAAGAATGGGCTTCCTACAATATCTTTAAATTTTATTGTTTAAAAACAAAATATCTGAAGCAATATGGCAAACACTTGGTGAGTGTTAACATTTGGCAAAAGTAGTTGCATGCTAAAAATATTTTATAATAAAAAATATAGTCACTCTAGTATTTAAACAACAAAGACAACAGAAATGTTCAATAAATTCTGGAATGATTAGATAAATCATGCCATTTAAATTTTATACATTATGCAGTTGTTAAAAATGAGCATTTATAAGGCATATGGTGTAATCAGAATAAAAGGAGGCAGTTTTGTAAATAAATTCCATAGAGAAACTCAAAGAAATATCACTCTGAAATCTAACAAATTATTAGAAATCCAATCTTCCAATCTAAATCTCTCAAACCAATATTAAAAGCTCCTCCATTCTTAAAGCACAATCTGCTCTGTTGAAGATGGTGGCACAGGTAAACGTGGCACTGGCATCCTACCACCACCACATCAAAATTACAACTAGTAAACTTGAGAAAATTATCACTGAGAATATTATATTTCTGTATCTCTTATTACTATCTCACAGGTGAGATTAGCTACCTAGAAAGCCTCTATCCCTCTTTCCTCCATATTTTTAACATGACTCCAAAAACATTTCATTACTTTCTTGGGTTCTGGATTTATTTAATTTTTCTATTGCCAGTAACTCTGAGCTGTTCCAATATAAACCACTCAAGCATGTTTCAAAGCCTTTTATTCTTTCGCCTGATCCATTGTCTCAATTCTGCAAACTAAAGGCCCTGAAACTGAACTGACAGAGAAGGAATTCTTAACCGGTGAAGGAGGGGGAGTGGCCATGAACAAACATCATTAATAACTTATTTTTCCTACTAGTAAAAACAAATAAAATGTTTAGGATCTATTGTTAAGCAAAGAAAATTCATGTTTGCTATGACTTAACTATAGATTTAAACTGAAGTAAGTTCCCACTTCTAGTAATAAGGTGAGCTAGATATTTCAATCAACCTTCCCAGTGGAGGGAAATAAAAAATGGAAAATATTAAAAAATATTTTTAAGAAGTATCAAGTGCTAAAAATAAGAAATTATTGAGCCAATATCTAAGTGAAGGTGGGCACTGAAAAAGCTAAGTACAGTGGGGCCTTTACTTACGAGTTTAATTCGTTCCGTGACGGAGCTCGTATGTCAAATCAAAAAGTGACGAGTGGGACATGTGATGCTGGGCTGATGTTGTGGCGTTCACTGTGACGTTCACTGCGCCAACTAGCCGTGGGGTATCTGAAGCTGGCTCGTAACCCGAATTTTAGCTCACAACTCAAAGCAAAAAATTGGCTGAGAGACGGCTCGTATTTTGAAAAACTCGTTAGTCGGGACACTCGTAAGTCAAGGCCCGACTGTAGACCCCTTAAGCCACAGTGCCCAGAAAGCATTTTCCATATCTTCCCAACATGAGCTTCAGTTTTTAGGACCTTAAAGGGCACATGAGACCAGTGGAAAAACTTCCTGGTACACTCAAAGTAGATGTCTAGCAGAAGTTCCTTTCAGAAATGCTGAGATCTCAGAGGTTCACACCCTCAAGTAAGGGTTCTCCAGGAGTTAATCAGTCTAATCTCCTAACTCTAGAATAATACATTGACAATTGCTTGAGTAAAAGAAAACAAAAATAATCAATCGCCAGAAGCTCATCTCTACAAGGATGTGTAACCCAAATTTAATTATCTTTGTGGTCCAAAAAACTCTATGAGCTTAACTGATAATTATCCCAGAATAGTAAAGCCCTCAGGTACCATGAAGAAAACAACACTTGATAAACTTCACTGATCTTCTTCAAAGGTATGTACTTCATTCTATGCCTCATTGAACTCTCATAAATGATTTTCCCAAGAAATTAAAAGTTAACAGGTCTCGCTGTGATGCTTATTTTCACATGTCAACTTGACGAAACTAAGGGATGCCCAGGTAGCTGAGAAAACATTATATCATGTGTGTCTGTGACAGTGTTATTGGAAGAGATTAGCATATGAACCAGTAGACCAAGTAAAGAAGATCCACACTCACCACTGTGGGCAAGCATCATCCAATTCCTTGAGGGCCCAAATAGAACAAAAAAGGTGAAAGAAAGGCAGTTTTGCTCTCTCCCTTGGGCAGGGAATTCCATCTTCTCCTGATCTTGTAGGTTGAAGCTCCTGGTTCTTGGCCTTTGGACTGGACTGGACTGAATTCTACAAATGGCTTTCTTGGTTCTCCAGCTCGCAGACAGCAAATTGTGGGATTTTGTGGCCTCCATAATTGCATGAGCCAATTACTACAATAAATCTTTCTGTTTCCCTAAAGAACTCTGACTAGTGCACTCACCATAAGCAAGCACTTGTCGAAACAAAAGAGAAACAGACCCACAAGCTTCATACTGGAATTTTCACACACAGGCTATGAAAATTTTTGTTTACTTTATTGAACAAAAGAAAAGACAGTGTAGGAAATATCTATGGGAACACAAAGCTGTAAGCTTTTAAGAACAGAGTTATTTAAAGAAAAAAAAAACTAAAAAGAACGTCTAGACTTTAAAAAATACTTAACATTTTAAAAATTATTTATTGAAAGTATTACGTCTCCTTTTTCCCCCATTGACCTCTCCCCCGGCCGCTCCCACCCCCCAGCACATGCCCTCATCCCCCTACTGTCCACTGGTTATGATTATATGCATGCATACAAGTCCTTTGGTTGATCTCTTACAGCCTCCCCTGCCTTCCCTCTGAGGTCTGTCCGTCTGTTCGATGCTTCTACGTCTCGGTATCTATTTTTGTTCCTCAGTTTATGTTGTTCATTATATTCCACAAATGAGTGAGATCATGTGATATTTATCTTTCTCTGACTGGCTTATTTCACTTAGCCTAATGCTCTCTATGTCCATCCATGCTGTTGCAAATGGTAAGAGTTCTTTCTTTTTTACAGCAGCGTAGTATTCCACTGTGTAGATGTACCACAGGTTTTTAATCCACTCATCTGCTGTTGGGCAATTAGGCTATTTCCAAATGCTGGCTATTGTAAATTGTGCTGCTATGAACATAGGGG
Organism: Myotis myotis; assembly: GCF_014108235.1. NCBI lineage: Eukaryota > Metazoa > Chordata > Mammalia > Chiroptera > Vespertilionidae > Myotis > Myotis myotis. The sequence goes on from NW_023416357.1 coordinate 78,499,977, forward strand.
TACATATATTCTTTCTGATTGGTGTTTCTAATTTCTTGGGATATATTCCTAGAAGTGGGATCACTGGGTCAAATGGCAGTTCCATTTTTAATTTTTTGAGGAAACTCCAGTATGTTTTCCACAGTGGCTGCACCAGTCTGCATTCCCACCAGCAGTGTATGAGGGTTCCTTTTTCTCCACATCCTTGCCAACACTAGTCATTGGTTTATTTGTTGATGATAGCCATTCTGACAGGTGTGAGATGGTGCCTCATCGTTGTCGTTTTGATTTGCATCTCTTAGATCATTAGTGACATTGAGCATGTTTTCATATGTCTCTTGGCTTTCTGTCTGTACACTTTCGAGAAGCATTTGAGTCCTTTACCCATTTTTTGATTGGATTGTTTATCTTCCTTTTGTTAAATTGTATGAGTTCCCTATAAATTTGAGAGATTAAACCTTTATTAGATGTAACATTGGCAAATATGTTCTCCCAGATAGTGGGCTCTCTTGTTGTTTTGCTTGTTTATTTTGTGGTACAGAAGCTTTTTATTTTGATGTAGTCCCATTTGTTTATTTTCTCTTTAGTTTCCCTTGTCCTAGGAGATGTGTTGGTAAATATACTGCTATGAGATGTGTCTGATATTTTGCTGCCTATGGATTCTTCTAAGATTTTTATGGTTTCTTGTCTTACATTTAAATCCTTTAACCCTTTTGAGTTTATTTTTGTGTACGGTGTAAGTTGGTGATCTAGTTTCATTTTTTTGCATGTATCTGACCAATTTTCCCAGCACCATTTATTGAAGAGACTATCTTGACTCCATTGTATGTTCTTGCCTCCTTTGTCAAATATTAATTGAGCATAATGGCTTGGGTTGAATTCTGGGTTCTCTGCTCTGTTCCATTGTTCTATATGTCTGTTCTGGTGCCAGTACCAAGCAGTTTTGAGAACAATGGCTTTGTAATATAGCTTGATATCTGGTAGTATGATCCCTCCAACTTTGTTCTTCTTTCTCAGGATTGCTGGGGCTATTTGGGGTCTTTTTTATTCCATATAAATTTTTGGAGAGTTTGTTCTAGGTCTGTGAAATATGCTGATGGTATTCTAATGGGGGTTTCAATGAACCTATATATTGCTTTGGGTAGTATGGACATTCTAATGACGTTGATTCTACCAATCCATAAACACAGTATATTCTTCCACTTGTTTATATCTTCCTCTCGCTCTTTTTTCAGCATCCTGTAGTTTTCCAAGTATAGGTCTTTTACCTCCTTAGTTAAGTTTATTCCTAGGTATCTTTTAATTTTTTTGTTGTTGGTGGTACAATGGTAAATGGGATTTTTTTTTTTTAATTTCTCTCTCCGTGAGTTCATTATTGGTGTATAAAAAGGCCATAGATTTCTGGGTGTTAGTTTTGTATCCTCCTATGTTGCCTAATTCACTTATTAAATCTAGTAGTTTTTTGATGGAGTCTTTAGGTTTTTCTATGTAAAATATCATATCATCTGTGAATAATGACAGTTTTACTACTTCTTTTCCATTTGGGTACCTTTTATTCCTTCTTCTTGTCTGACCGTTATGGTTAGCACTTCCAATACTATGTCAAACAGGAGTGGTGAAATTGGGCATGTGTGTCTTGTTCCCGTTCTTAGGGGAAATGGTTTTAGTTTTTGCCCATTGAGTATGATGTTTGCTATAGGTTTGTCATATATGGCTTTTATTATGTTGAGGTATGATCCCTTTATTCCCACTTTGCTAAGATTTTTTAATCAAAAAAGGGTGTTGGATTTTGTCAAATGCTTTTTCTGCATCAATTGATATGATCACGTGGTTTTTGTCTTTCAATTTGTTTATGTGATGTATCACATTTACTGACTTGCAGTTATTGTACCAGCCTTGTATCCCCAAAATAAATCCCACTTGGTCATGGTGTATGATCTTTATGTATTGCTGGATGCGATTTTGCTAATATTTTGTTGAGGATTTTAGCATCTATGTTCATCAGGAATATTGGCCTGTAATTTTTTTTGTAGTGTCTTTATCTGGTTTGGGGATTAGGGTAATGTTGGCTTCATACAAAGAGCTCGGAAGTGTTCCTTCCTCTTGAATATTTTTTCGCATAGTCTGATGAGGATCGATGTTAGTTCTTCTTTGAATGTTTGGTAAAACTCCCCTGTGAAGCCATCCGGACGGGGCTTTAGTTTGCTGGAAGTTTTTTTTATTACTGTTTCAATTTCATCGGTAGTTATTGGTCTGTTCAGGTTTACTGATTATCCCTGATTAAGCTTTGGAAGACTGTATTTTTCTACGAATATGTCCATTTTGTCTAGGTTGTCCAAGTATGGTAGAATAGAGTTGTTTGTAGTTGTTTTTTTTTACAATCCTTTGCAATTCTGTGGGGTTGGTTGTTACTTTACCTTTTTCATTTCTGATTTTATTTGGGTCTTGTCTCTTTGTTTCTTGGTGAGCCTGGCTAGAGGTTCATCAATCTTGTTGGTCCTTATCCTTTCAAAGAACCAACTCTTGGTTCTATTGATGTTTTGTATTATTGGGTTGATTTTTTGTTTTGTTTTTTTGTTTTGGTCTCTCTGTCATTTATTTCTGCTGTGATCTTTAATATTTCCTTCCTTCTACTTACTCTGGGCTTTTCTTATTGCTCTTTCTAGTTCTTTTAAGTTATAGAATTAGATAATTTATTATCAGTTTTTGTTGTTTTGTGAGGGAGGCCTGTAGTGCTATAAACTTCCCCCTCAAGGCTGCTTTCATTGTGTCCCATGGATCTTGGGTTGTTGTGTTTTCATTTTCGTTTGTTTCCAGAATGTTTTTTATTTCTTCTTTGATCTCTTTGGTAACCCATTCATTGTTTTATAGCATGCTATTTAGCCTCCATGTGTTTGATTGTTTTTAATTGCTTTTATTATAGTTGATTTCTAATTTTATGCCATTGTGTTCTGAGAAGATGCTTATTATGATTTCAATCTTCTTGAATTTGTAGAGACTTAGCCTATGTCCTAATATGTGGTCTATCTTTGAAAATCTCCCATGTGCACTTGAGAAGAATGTATATTCCATAGCTTTGGGTTGGAATGCTCTGAATATGTCTATTAATTACATCTGATCCAGTGAGTCGTTCAGGATTGCTGTTTCTTTACTGATTTTTTGTCTAGATCCATGGTCGGCAAACTGCGGCTCTTTGGCCCCTTGAGTGTGGCTCTTCCTAAGCCTTAGGAGTACCCTAATTAAGTTAATAACAATGTACCTACCTATATAGTTTAAGTTTAAAAAATTTGGTTCTCAAAAGAAATTTCAATCGTTGTACTGTTGATATTTGGCTCTGTTGACTAATGAATTTGCCGACCACTGGTCTAGATGATTTATCCAGTGGTGTCAATGGGGTGTTAAAGTCCGCTATTATGATTGTATTGCTGTCAATCTCTCCCTTGATATCTTCCAGAGGTTGTTTTTATGTATTTGGGTGCTCCTGTGTTGGGTGCATATCTGTTTACCAGAGTTATGTCCTCTTGTTGAATTACTCCCTTTAGTATTATAAAGTAGCCTTCCTTATCTTTTGTTATGGCCCTCACTTTGAGGTCAATTTTGTCAGATATAAGTATTGCTACCCCAGCTTTTTTTTCATTTCCATTTGCCCATAAAAAATTTTTCCATCCCTTCACTTTCAGTCTGTGTGAGTCCTTTGTTCTGAGGTGGGTTTCTTGTAGACAGCATATATATGGGTCATGTTTTCTTAACCATTCAGCTACCCTGTCTTTTGATTGGAGCATTTAATCCATTTATGTTTAAGGTTATTATTAATAGGTACTTGTTTTTTGCTATTTTTATTTTTCATGCCTGTATTCCTTCTTCTTTTTACAGCAGTCTCTTTAGCATTTCTTGCATTGCTGGTTTGGTGGTAATAAACTCCCTTACTCTTTTTTTTCTCTGTGACGCTCCTGATTTCCCCTTCAATTTTGAGCAACAGCCTTGGTGGGTAAAGCATTCTTGGATTCAGTCCCATGCTTTGCGCCACTCTGTATACTTTATTCCAATCCCTTGTGGCCTGATGTTTCTGTTGAGAAATCAGCTAATAGTCTAATGGGAGATCTCTTGTAGGTAACTTTCTCTCTCTCTCTGGCAGCCTTTAAGATTCTTACTTTGTCATTGATGTTTGCTAATTTTATTACGATGAGTCTTGGTGTCGGTTTTTTTGGGTTCACCTTGTTTGGGATTCTGTGTGCTCTTGGACTTCTATGACTTTTTTCCCCCAAAGTCAGGGAAGTTTTCTGTCATTATTTCTTAAAACAGGTTTTCTATTCCTGGCTCAGCTTCCTCTCCTTCTGGCACCCCTATTATGTGGATGTTGTTTCATTTTATGTCTCAAAGCTCCCTTAGACTTACCTGCTTTTTGTTTTTCCAGTTGTTGCTTTCTTGGGTGTTTTTAGTACCTTGTCTTCTAACTCGCTGATTCAGTCCTCAGCTTCTTCTAGTCTGCTGTTGAAACCTTCTCTACCACGTCGTGCCAACCACTGTGGAGGTGCTGACTGAACAGCACAAAATACAACACAACACAACACAAAAGGACCAGAACACAAATGTACACAAGACACCTATAACCCCAATAAAAGTGACCACCAGAGAAAAGAGGACCAGTAGAGAGAAAAGAGAGCAAAAATGATAGCGAGAAAAGATAGTAAAAAAATAAAAATAAAAATAAAGAATATGGGAGAAAACACAATGAAACAAACAATTAAACCAAAAAGTACAAACAAAAAATACCCAGAAAAAGTGGGGGCAGAATCTATAGAGGCAAAGCTTAAATACAGAAAATAAGGTTAAGGAATTGGATGAATAGGGGAAGTACTATGGTTTAGTATAGAGAAGGGGGGAAAAGAATGAGTGGATAAGAAGAAAAAATTTAAAAAATATATAAAAATGAAAATATAATAAATTAAAAAATTATTTACTTATTTATTTTGAAAAGGAGAGAGCAGACAGGCCTGAATTTAGAAAGTCACACTAATTAAAACATTAGAAGAAAAGAGCAAGAGAGGAGACGGAGGAAAATTGAGTAGCGAAGAAAGAGAAAAGAGAAATGGAAATTGAGTAGGAGCTGGGAAGAGGACATTTTAAGTATGAATAAGCCAACAGAAACTACAATAAGAACATATCAATAAAGCAAATAAAGATGATCAATTTTTTAAATATTGATTTCAGAGAGGAAGAGAAAGGGAGAGAAATATCGATGATGAAAGAGAGTCATTAATTGGCTGCCTCCTGCACAGCTTCCACTGGGTATCAAGCCTGCAACCCTGGAATGTGCCATTGACCAGAATTGAACCAGGAATCCTTCAGTCTGCAGGCGGACACTCTATCCACTGAGCCAAATTGGATAGGGCAGGAAGACCAATTTTTAACAAGGGGCAAAAGGAAAGGAAAGAGAAAAGCTGAAGTAGGGAAAGGAGAAAACAGGATGAAAAAGTGAGAAGGAAGAAAAAGGTGATAAAGAAAAAAAAACAGAAAATAACAATTAAAAAGTAAAAAAAAAATGTTAAAAAAGTTTTTTTTAATTAAAAATAAAATAACATGAAGTGTTGTTTCCTTTAGCCGCGTTTTAATGTCCCACAGGGGCTGGTTTAGGATCCCACTCTTCTGTTCTGTCTGCCAATTCTGGGTTTCCTGTTAGGTAGTTAGGTGCTGACCACTGTCAGGCACTGTCTTTGGCGTTTAGCACCCTGTTGAAGCTCCAAGTGATCCACTGCTCCTCTGCATGTGTCTGTCTCCACAGGCCTTGGCTGCAAGCAGACGGGACCAATATTCCCGCTTTGCCTGCCTGCCAGCTGTCTATCTTAATCACTCAAGCATCTGTTTCTGACAGGGCTTTAGGTGGGGGTGGTGTTTCTCTTTCCAGAAATCAGATTGATGTTTTTTCCCTGACCGAGAGCTACTCCTCTGCGAGTGGTCTAAGCTATTACTCTGGCCTTGGTTGGCCGGAGATCCTTGTATGAAGACCAGTGGGGTTGGCTGGCAACCTGGAGTTTTTAATCAGTCTGGTTCCAGGAATAGTGGGGCAGACCAGCTCCTCTTCCAACCCAGTCACGGAAGGCTCTTTGGGGCTATTCAGAGCCTTTGTTTACACTGTATAGCTCAAAATGCAAGCAGGGTGTGGCAGGCTATATTTTCTGCCTTGAGGCTACTGGCAGAGACTGGTTGGCTCTTCAGGAGAGAAATGGTCACTTAGGTTTGGAAGGTTACAAATGTCCCAATGCTGGAATCCTAGGGATGTCTCCCTGCCCTGCTTCCCTCCATAGCTTCTCCTCAGGCACCTCAAGTTTGTGCCTTTCTCCCTGCTCCACAGTCTCGGGTGAGTTCTTGTAACCAAAAAGTCCTACTAGTATGTTCTGGGTTTAGCAAATGAAGACAAAATAAAAGCAAAACCACCATGAAACTATGGGTTTCTCTCCTGCCTGCACTGCACTGCACTGCGTGGGCTGCTTTTCAGGGTGCCTGTTGGGGCACAGCCTTTCGCAGCTGCGGTCTTAGGTCTAGATTCCAGGGCACTAGCAGCCCTGTGGGTTTTCTTTTTCTCAGTTGGGTATTATACCTGTTGCCAAGGGATGAGGCTTTGGTGCAATGCAGCTTCCACCTCACCCTCTCGGCCTGGTGGCTGATAGCCCTCTCCTGCCCAGATCTCTGTTCCTACCGTTTTCCAGGCATCCTCTGCCCTTCCTTGATGATAACTGTCTCCTCAGCTGTGTCTAATTTGTTAATTCCAGGTGGATGATATCTGATTTAGTTCTTTTCCCAGTGTGGCCCTGGGACGAGGTGCATGACATGTCTTTCTATTTGGCTGCCATTTTCTTCTCCAATACTTAACATTTTAAAAATTGAATGGACAGATTTAATAACAGATTCAACATGGCTGAAGAGATAATTAGTAGGCTAGAAGGTAGGTCTGAAAAAGTTATTCAGAATGGAGAAACGAAGAGATGGGAAATATGAAAGAGAGAATGTGAGCTAGAGTGAGAAGGTCAAAATACATTTATTAGGAATTCACAAGAGAAAGAATGACATGAGACAATGGCAATTTCTGAGATTAGAACACAGATTTTAATGGGGATTGCATTAAATCTGTATATTGCTTTGGGTAATATGGCCATTTTAAATATGTTGATTCTTCCAATCCATGAACATGGAATATCTTCCCATTTCATGATGTGTTTTTCCATCTCTTTTAATAAGGCTTTGTAGTTTTCAGTATATAGGTTCTTTGTTATCCTTTATTAAGTTTGTGCCTAGTATTTTATTCTTTTTTTAAATTTTCATTTTAGAGTATGTTTATTAAAGGTGGGGACAGTGAAACAAGGAAGGACCTATGTTAGAAGAAGCAGCAGGAGAGGGACTAGGTGGGGAAATGAGTCTAGGCTTGGTTGCTCTGGTTCACTACAATGTCAAAGAAAGGGGGGCTTGGGGACAGGGTCAGGAGGTTAGCTGGGGATGAACTGCCACTGTCCATTGCTACCCTGGTAAGCCTCATGGGGTCCCTTAGATTTCAGTAGATGCCCCGTACCTGAGAGGGAAGAAGAGAAAGGGAAAGGCATTGCATTTTATACTTTTGTTGCAATTGCAAAAGGAATTATTTTTTTCATTTATTTTTTTTAATTTCATTGTTAGGAATGCAGAGGATTTTTGTACATTTATTTTGTATCCTGTAATTTTATTGTATTTATTATTTCTAATAGATTTTTGGTGGATTCTTTCTATATAAAGAATCATACCATCTGCAAAAAAAGTGAAACTTTTACTTCTTCTTTCCCAATTTGGACACTTTTTATTTCTTTTTCTTGCCTGACTGCTCTGGCTAGGACTTCCAGTATTTCATTAAGTAAGAGTGGTGAGAGTAAACTTCCTTGTCTAATTTCTGATCTAGGAGGAAAAACTTCCCATTTTTCACTATTGAGTATGATATTAGCTGAGGGTTTGTCATATATGACCTTTATTATGTTGAGGCACATTCCTTTTATACCCATTTTATTGAGTATTTTAATCATAAATGTAATTACATATGTATCTTATCAAATGTGTTTCTGCATCTATTGGTTATACTCCAGAAAACAATAATCAAAACAGCATGGTACTGGCATAAAAACAGACACACAGACTAATGGAACAAAATTAAGAGCCCAGAAATAAAACCACATATATATGAGCAAATAATTTTTGACAAAGAGCCAAAAATATACAATGGAGAAAATGGTGCTAGGAAAATTGGAAAGCCACATGCAAAATAATGAAACTAGACTACAGTTTATTCCTATGTACAAGAATTAATTCAAAATGGATCAAAGACCTAAATATAAGACCTGAAACAATAAATTTCATAGAAGAAAAGATAGGTACTGAACTTATGAACCTTGGTCTTAGAGAAGATTTTATGAATTTGACCTCAAAGGCAAGAGATATAAGGGCAAAAATAAACAAATGGGACTATATCAAATTAAAAAGCATCTGCACAGCAAAAGAAACTGTCAACAAAACAAAAAGGCAAACAACCAAATGGGAGAAGATATTTTCAAACAACAGCTCTGACAAGGGGTTAATATCCAAAATATATAAAGAACTCATACAGCTCAACATCAAACAAATAAACAATCCAATTAATACATGGGCAGATGACCTGAATAGACACTTCTCCCAAGAAGACATACAAATGGCTAACAGATAAGATGCTCAACTTCACTAAATATTAGAGAAATACAAATAAAAACTACAATGACCCCAGTTGGTATTACTCAGTGGTTAAGCATCGACCTATGAAGCAGAAGATCCTGGTTCAATTCCCAGTTAAGACACATGCCCGGGTTGCGGGCTCGATCCCCAGTGGGCAGCCAATCAATGATTCTCTCTCATCACTGATATTTCTATCTCTTTCTCCCTTCCTATCTGAAATAAATAAAATTATATTTTAAAAAACTACAATGAGATATCACCTCACACCTGTTAGAATGGTTATTATCAACAAGACAGGTAATAACAAGTGTTGGGGAGGTTGTGGAGAAAAGGAATGCTCATTAACTGCTGATGGGAATGTACTAGTAAACTGGTACAGCACTATGGAAATAGTATGGAAGTCCCTAAAAAAATTAAGATAGAGTTACCATATGATCCAGCAAGCCTCTTCCGGGTATCTACCCCAAAAAGTTGCAAACATTTATTTGCAAAAATATATGCACTTCTATGTTCATTACAGCATTATTCACAGTGGCCAAGAGATGGAAACAACCAGTGTCCTTTGATAGATGAGTGGATAAAGAAGATGTGGTACACATATATGATGGAATACTACTCAGGCATAAAAAAAGATGAAATACTGCCATTTGGGACAACATGAATGCACCCTGAGAACATTGTTCTAAGTGAAATAAGTCAGTCAGAAAAAGCTAAGAACCATATGATTTCACTCATATGTGGGATATAAAACGGAAACTCATATACAGTATAGTGGTTACCAGTGGGAAGGAGGGTGGGAGGATAGTAAAGGGTAAAGGGGTCCAAATATATGGTAAAAAAATGATTTTACTTTTGTTGGTAGGCACATAATGCAATATACAGATCATGTATCATAGAACTGTACACTTGAAACCTATATAATTTTATTAACCAATGTCACCCCAATAAATATAACAATAATTACAAAAGCACACAAATATGTAATTAAACTAAACCCAAATTAATTGCATCCTCTAGTTAAGAGCAAAAATAATGCCTGCTTGAATATACAAAATCACAGCAATATGTTGTTTAACAAGAGACATATCTAAATCATACGGCTGAAAGTAAAAGGATGGAAGAGAGTACACCTGAAAAAGTCTAAAAATATAACTGGTGCATTTATATTAATATTCAACCGAAGAAACTTTCAGGCATAAAGCATTACTAAAAAATAAAGCAGGTTGCTCTGAAAAGATAAAATGTTCAATTTACAAGGGAGATATAATTTAAAATGTACATGTATTTAATAATATATCCTCATCCTAGCTAATAAAAGAGAAACATGGCAATTAGCGTACAACCGCTACCATCCCATTGGCTAATCAGGGTGATATGCAAATTAACTGCCAGCCAAGATGGCGGCCGGCAGCCAGGCAGCTTGAAACTAACATGAGGCTTGCTTGCCTCACTGACGGAGGACTCCAACGTTCCCCGCCTGCCGCTGCCGGCCTCTGAGCTACAACTCTAAGCAACTGTTACAAATATAGAAGCTAAACAAGACCCCAGAAACCTGCTTTAGTCCGCCGGGCTTCAGCCAGCAGGATCGCAACATTGTTTCAAATACAGAAGGTAAACAAAGGCCAGAAACCTGCTTTCAGCAGCGGAGGCCTAAGAGCTGGAGCCTCAGAGCTAAAGCTGGCCCAGAATAAAAAAGAAAAAAAAGAAAAAAAGGAGCAGTTGGGAGCTTCAGTCACCCGCCAGCCTGAAAACAGCCCTCAGCCCCTCACCCAGACTGGCCAGGCACCCCAGTGGGGACCCCCACCCTGAAGGGTGTGTGACTAGCTGCAAACAGCCATCATCCCTTCATTCAGGCTGGCCAGGCACCCCAGTGGGGACCCCCACCCTGATCCGGGACACCCTTCAGGGCAAACCAGCCAGCCCCCACCCATGCACCAGGCCTCTATTCTATATAGTAAAAGGGTAATATGCCTCCCAGCACCAGGATCAGTGGAGCCGCGAGGTCTCCCGGCACCGGGATCAGCATGACAGGGGGCAGTGCCCAAACCCCCTGATCGCCCTGTGGCTCTGTGTGTGACAGGGGGTGGGGCCACAACCTCCCTATCCGCCCTGCTCTGATCATGACAGGGGAAGGCGCCCCAACCCCCTGATCAGCCCTGCTCTGTGCCTGATATGGGGGAGCTCCCCAACCCCCTGATTGCCCCATGGCTCTGTGTGTGACAGGCTGTGGTGCATCAGTCCCCTGATCGGCCCTGCCCTGAGTGTGACGGGGTGCGGTGCCCCAACCCCCCCCCCCACCACCACAAGCCCTGCTCTGTGTGTGATGGGATAGAGCCATAACCTCCCCATCAGCCCTGCCCTGAGCAGGGTGACAGTGGTGGCGCCCCAACCCGCTGATCGACCCTGCTCTGTGGGTGATAGAGGGCGGCGCCCCAACCCCCCCTCCACGGGCCCTGCCCTGTGTGTGATGGGGTAGAGCCATAACCTCCCCATCGTCCCTGCCCTGAGTGTGACAGTGGTGGCACCCCAACCCCCTGATCCGCCCTGCTCTGTGTGTGACAGGGGGCGGTGCCCCAACCCCCCTATCGGCCGTACCCTGAGCGTGACTGAGGGTGGCATCACAACCTCCCGATCTGCCCTGCTCTGTGCATGACAGGGGCGGCGCCCCAACTCCCCAATCAGCCCTGCTCTGAGCCTGACCAGGGGCTGCACCTAGGGATTGGGCCTGCCCTCTGCCACCCAGAAGCAGGCCTAAGCCAGCAGGTCGTTATCTCCCAAGGGGTCCCAGACTGCGAGAGGGCACAGGCCAGGCTGAGGGAACACCCTCTTCCCCCCGAGTGCACAAATTTTTGTGCAACGGGCCTCTAGTCTTATCTAATAAAAGAGAAACATGGTAATTAGTGTACAACTGCTACCCTTCCCATTGGCTAATCAGGGCAATATGCAAATTAACTCTCAGCCAAGATGGCTGCTGGCAGCCAGGCAGCTTGAAACTAACATGAGGCTTGCCTGCTTCAGTGACGGAGGACTCCAACATTCCCCGCCTGCCGCTGCCGGCCTCTGAGCTGCAACTCTAAGCAACTGTTACAAATATAGAAGCTAAACAAAACCCCAGAAACCTGCTTTAGTCCGCCGGGCTTCAGCCAGCAGGATTGCAACATTGTTTCAAATACAGAAGGTAAACAAAGGCCAGAAACCTGCTTTCAGCAGCGGAGGCCTAAGAGCTGGAGCCAAGCCTCAAAGCAAAAGCTGGCCCAGAATAAAAAAGAAAAAAAAGAAAAAAAGGAGCAGTTGGGAGCTTCAGTCACCCGCCAGCCTGAAAACAGCCCTCAGCCCCTCACCCAGACTGGCCAGGCACCCCAGTGGGGACCCCCACCCTGATCCAGGACACCCTTCAGGGCAAACCAGCTGGCACCCACCCATGCACCAGGCCTCTATCCTATATAGTAAAAGGGTAATATGCCTCCCAGCACCAGGATCAGCAGAGCCATGAGGCCTCCCGGCACCGGGATCAGCATGACAGGGGGCAGTGCCCAAACCCCCTGATCGCCCTGTGGCTCTGTGTGTGACAGGGGGCGGGGCCACAACCTCCCTATCCGCCCTGCTCTGTTCGTGACAGGGGAAGGCGCCCCAACCCCCTGATCAGCCCTGCTCTGTGCCTGATAGGGGGGAGCTCCCCAATCCCCTGATCGCCCTGCGGCTCTGTGTGTGACAGGGTGCGGCGCCCCAACCTCCACCCCACAGGCCCTGCTCTGTGCGTGACAGGGGGCAGCACCCCAAACCCCTGATCAGCCCTGCTCTGTGTGTGACGGGGTAGAGCCATAACCTCCCCATCGGCCCTGCCCTGAGTGTGAGAGTGGCGGCGCCCCAACCCCCTGATCGGCCCTGCTCTGTGGGTGATAGAGGGTGGTGCCCCAACCCCCACCCCACGGGCCCTGCTCTGTGTGTGATGGGGTAGAGCCATAACCTCCCCATCGTCCCTGCCCTGAGTGTGACAGTGGTGGCGCCCCAACCCCCTGATCCGCCCTGCTCTGTGTGTGACAGGGGGCGGTGCCCCAACTCCCCTATCGGCCCTACTCTGTGAGTGACAGGGAGGAGCTCCTCAACCACCTGATCGGCCCTGCTCTGTGCATGACAGGGGGGAGCTCCCCAACCCCCTGATGGGCCCTGCTCTGTGCGTGACAGGGTACGGAGCCCCAACCCCCCTGTTGGGCCCTGCTCTGTGAGTGACAGGGGGCAGCGCCCCAACCCCCTGATTGGCCCTGCTCTGGGCGTGACAGGGGGTGGCGCCGCAACCTCCCCATCGACCCTGCCTTGAGTGTGACAGGGGACGGTGCCCCAACCCCCCAATCGGCCCTACCCTGAGCGTGACTGAGGGTGGCATCGCAACCTCCCAATCTGCCCTGCTCTGTGCATGACAGGGGGCGGCGCCCCAACTCCCCAATCGGCCCTGCTCTGAGCCCGACCAGGGGCTGCACCTAGGGATTGGGCCGGCCCTCTGCCACCTGGGAGCAGACCTAAGCCAGCAGGTTGTTATCTCCCGAGGGGTCCCAGACTGCGAGAGGGCACAGGCTGGGCTGAGGGACACCCTCCCCCCCGAGTGCACAAATTTTTGTGCACCGGGCCTTTAGTTCTATATAATAAAAGCCTAATATGCTAAGTGTCCAGTCGTCTGGCCATTCAACCAATCAAAGCATAATATGCTAATGATATGCTAAGGCCTCTCAACTGCTCGTGATGACGTGCACTGACCACCAGGGGGCAGACACTCTGACTGGTAGGTGAGCTTGCTGCTGGGGTCTGGCCAATCAGGATTGAGTGAGACAGGCCGGACACGCCCTGGAGCCCTCCTATGGCCCCTCCCCGGCTGGCCAACCTCCCATGTCTCTCCCCAGCCCTGATCATGCACCAGTGGGGTCTCTTGGCCTGGCCTGCACCCTCTTGCAATCGGGGACCCCTGAGGGGATGTTGGAGAGCCAATTTCGGCCTGATCCCACAGGCCAGGTGGAGAGACCCCACTGGTGCACGAATTCGTGCACTGGGCCTCTAGTAATATATAAAGTAAAAATTGACATAGGGCCCAAGACAAAGAGACAAATCTAAAATCATAGATTTTCTCACACCTCTCTATAGTTGGTAGAAAGAGCAGAAAGCCACAAGGAAACAACAAATAAGAAAATACTGGTGAGGTAATGCTTAATTTTTTTCATTTTTAAAAATTTTCCTCACCTCATACTTGTTGGAATAGCTATTATAAGACAGACAAGAAACAACATGTGCTGGTAAGGATGTGGAGAAAAGGAAACCCTGGTGCACTATTGGTGGAAATGCAAAATGGTGTAGCCACTATGAAAAACTGTATCTAGTTTCCTGAAAAAATTGAAAACAGTAATATCATATTACAGCAATTCCACTTCTGGGCATTTTATCTGAAGAAAATAAAAACATTAAATTAAAAAGATACAGGTACCCTATGTTCACTGTAGCATTATTTTAATAGCTAATATATGGAAATGACCTAAATGTCCATCAATGGATGAATGGATACAGAAGATGTGATATATTTTATATATATTATAATGCACACACAATGGAATACTAATCAACCTTAAAAAGAATGCAATCTTGCCATTAGTGACCACATGGATGGATCTTGAGGGCATTATGCTAAGTGAAATAAGTCTGATAGAGAAAGGCAAATACTGCATAAGCTCTCTTATATGTAGATCTTAAAAAACAAACAAAAAAACCAAGCTTATAGATACAGAGAACAGACTGATGGTTGCCAGAGGCAGGTGGTGTGAGATGGGAGAAATGGGTGAAGGGGGCCAAAGGGTAAAAAACAACCAAGTCCCCTAATTTAAATTTACAATTACAGTTGAACAAGAAACAGAGGAGCTGAAGTAAGGCTCCCATGGATTTGTGTCTTGAAGGAGAATAGAAGCTGAGGTTGCCTATCTGTTCCTGAACATCTCAGTGGCCATTAGTGACTATAAGCAGCAGAGGGGGAGGAAAGAACATGTGGGTCAGGTATTAACAGCATTTTTTCCTAACCTTCTCCTTCCTGCTTTTACCAATAACTTTGGTTTTGGAAAGTCCTTTGTGCTGCTCTAAAGTAAACTACGTTGCCTCCCCTGGGATGTGCCGTGGCCTGGCTCTGGGCTCTGTCCACTTTGATCCTGATTCCAGGAGGGAAATGACCTGGAAAGGAGTTGGCATCCAGTCCTGCGGTGGAGACAAACTCACTTCCAAAGATGTGAAAAATACCACTCATTCTAAGTCATTTTGCTTCCTGCTTCGGACATGAAAAGGGGCCCTTGTTCTCAGTGAGGGGGTGTGCAGTGTATCCTGGTATGAGGTAAAGGCACTTTATATTATTTTATTGTCTGTGCAGAATGAACTGTCACCTCCTAGATTATTACACAGGAGTCATACAGTCTTACTTAGAATCAGAGGAACACACCCAGGGGCCAGAACAGTTCACCAGAGACTGAGCTAACAGCGGAGTGTGGAAGAGAGCCATTCTAAGATGAAAGATGTTTCCTGGTGCCGAGTGAGGTGATGGAAAAATAAAAAGCCAGACAAGTATGTACACAAATGTAGAAAGGGTACCTCTTCTCCAACGCCATGTAGTACTTAGGGCTTGCTTTTGCGAAGTGCCTTTCATACAAACTCTTTCCAAAACCACTTTACAGTTAATAAAAAGCTCTGCATTAGCCATTTGTTGGTGTGTGGTAATAAATCATGGTAGAGGCAGAGGAAAAATTACATTCAGGAGATGACACTGCTTCAACTGTCTATGGTGGGGACAGTTGAAGACCTGGTGGTGGGGCACAGGACTAACTCCACTCTTGCAGGGTCTTATGTGGCTCTGTCAAGTGAGGGTAAACACTTTGAACAGTAGCCATAAAGATTGACTTCTTGATATTTTTCAGACTTTCCCCACCCTCCCTGTCCAATTTATAAGGTGGAGATACAAATTGCCATTCTTTAGTTCAGTCTTAAGTATAAGGATTGAGGGTGAAAGGTTGAATAAAGACAGATAGACAAGGTATAAAATTTAGAAGAAATCTGACTAAATTTAGCCAAGACTCGTTTTCAATCTAGAGCCACTTTGGGGCCTCAAAAAGAGATTTTCAAACAGTGAGCCTCTATAAGTCAGAGTTTATCCTGGAAATTGAAATATAAACTGAAGTATTCGTTTTATAAAGTAGAAAAAGTTTTGCAGCTTTACTTTGTTCAGGGCAAGCAGATTCTCTTCGGTGATTGTGAAGTGGAAACGGTAGGTGGCAATGTTGCCCTTATTTTGGGGGATGGAAATAGCTATTTGAAGCTGATGAACTAAGTCAAGAACATTTAAAATCTGGAATTAAAATGTTTGTTGTGTTAAAAACATTGTATGTACTATATCCCACTAGAAGATAAAAAGTTTCCCTAAAATTTTCATGCATTTTTTTTATACCTTTCTGCGATGTTAAGGTTATACTTTTATATTGCAAGTTGTGATCAGAGAAGTAGGTAGGTATAGATAAGGTAGGAAATGATACTAAACCAAGGCCATTTGCTCTGACCTCCTAATATACTCTCAAAGGAAGCAATCAGGAGCTGACAAAAATCTACTGAATTACTATTTTTGGAAAAAGTACCAGATATTTTTTGGATGAAATGGTAGAAAAATTGCAGAATTGATATGCTGTCACAATAGCAAATTTCAGTAAATGATAATAAAAAAGCAATGACAATAATATTAATAATATTACAAATATATCCACTATTTGTGTGTTTTCTATGAGCCAGGCATTGTGCCAAGTATTTTACATGTATACTATTATGTAATTCTCAGAAAAATCTAAAAGGCAGGTGTCATGACTCCCATTTTACAGATGAGGTCACTGATTCTCAGAAAGATTAAGGACTTTTCCTGAGGTTTTAGTCAGTCACTGGATTGGCCAAATTCAGTGTAAAGCCTGTCTGACTTTTTACTGGCCACTCTGAGCCATAAAAAGAATTTCTCTCACTTGTCTATAGCCAGTCAAGATAAAGGCAAGTTTACTGTTTTCAGAATGAACTTTCAAAATTTAGATATGAGACATATCAATTTCAGAAACGGGAAATAAAGAAGCCTGTGGAGATAGAGGAAATTCTTAAAAATTTTTTTAGAACCTCCTGTATCCTATCCAAAATAATCAGATCGAGTGTGTGTGTGTGTATGTGTGTGTGTAATATATACATAGAATCTTGAAAATAACTAATATGTCAATGGCATTATGTGCTGAGAAGCCTGCCCACTTCTCTTTTACTGGTATTATTGCCAATTCAAAAGAGCTATGTGGTGCAAACGTAAGTTTCACAAACTGCTATATCATAAAATCAATAAAAAATCTTTCTTAACCATTATATCCTTAAGTATAAATTTATTTCAAGGAAACACTTTTCCCATAGTGAACCAGGCAATAAATTTTCTTTACTGGCAAACTGCTATTGACTCTGAGTCCATAATGATGCCTGGCATCACAACCTTGCATGCTTCCCTTCTACTGGGAGGTTCAGGCAATGATGGATAAGCCCACGGTCAGTACAGGTCACTCAGAATCTCTGCAGCACAGAGTACATGTGCCTCCCTTGTGAAGTCAAGGGAACTCCTTAGAGCAAATCAAATTCTTCTGAAATGTCAACATGATAGGAAAGAATTCCCTGAGTACGTACTTGTGAAGGTAATTACACTTCAGATGAGCACAATGAGCAAATGTATAAAAACCTTTAAAGGTTGCCTTTGAAATATCTGGACTTTGAGAACTTAGGTTGAAGAATAGGAGAGGCAGAAAAAAAATCTGCCAATTTAGTTGCCACTTGGGGTTTGCTCATTCCTTTGAATGTGAATCAAGGCCAAGCAAATCACACCACATCTCCTTTAATTTACTTCAGAACAGTCTGTGAGTCTTTATGGAAAGTGGACAGATCTGGGTGAATATGAACTCCAAATCCATACAAGTGTTGAGGCCCACCCCTCATGTTCGCAAGGTTGGGGCAAGAGTACAAATGAAAGCCCTGGATCCTATTTTCTCATTTTAATGTTATAAATCACACTAAAAAACTGTTGAATAAAATATGTTCTATTATCCTAAGTTGACAAAGATACCTTTCTAATGTCCTGAAAAAAGTCTGGATTCTCAGAGCCCTCAAGGTTGTGCACGGGAACATGAACATGCAGGGGAAGCCGACTCCTGGCTGCTCAAGAGACCCTCTGTGCATGTGTGTGGACACCCCTGTCTACATGTCCATTCTCCAGGTCTGTCCATTCTCCTCACAAAGTGCTGTGCCTTGCACTTCATCCCATCCCCACCCTCCCCAGGCCTTTGGAGCTAGGACTCAAAGAAGAAACTGGCAACTCTTCTAGGAACTGTCTGGGGCCATTGGAGTGAGAAATTCTGGGAATCATGTTTGAGTTGGGGGTGGGGTAAGGGCTCTGGGTCATCATGCTCCCTTGACCCTGCAGACTTTCCATTCCATGGAGAAGGGCACAGTAGAGGATGGGCAGGGCACACAAAACATGGGTCCTGGCTGAGTCCCTCTTGAATG
This sequence comes from Myotis myotis, assembly GCF_014108235.1. Taxonomy (NCBI): domain Eukaryota; kingdom Metazoa; phylum Chordata; class Mammalia; order Chiroptera; family Vespertilionidae; genus Myotis; species Myotis myotis. The sequence goes on from NW_023416357.1 coordinate 78,518,259, forward strand.
AATCTAAATGCACCAAGTGTAAGATGCTTTATAACTGGTCAACAGTATCTTTAAAGCTCAGCTCTTTCTGTAGAAAAGAGGCCATGAGAAGAGATAGAATATCAAGAGCAGGTAAGGAAGAAGAGTCAATAGAAAGTTTCTCAAAAAAAGCAGGAGGGGTATAAGGTGATAACATTGCATGGCTCAGGCAGATGACCCAAGTAGCTCGAGGAAAGACATCCATTCCTGAACTGTGAGACCAGCATTTTAGAAATTAGAGATGTGCATCTTTTAGAAGCACTGTAATTAAAATAAAAGAAAAATCCAGTGTCATAGGAGTTAACATTCTGGTCACTGAAAACATAAATTAGAATCATGCTACTACGATTTCAAGTCGGGAGGGACAGAGACGTGCAGGGGCCCTCAGTTACATATAGAGGGAATGGCCCAGAGCCCACTGTGAGATCTCCTGGGAGGTGCCCTGCTGTCATTTACCTCAGCTTTTGCTCTCATTTCTTCAGGTGGCCATTGCTCATACATCCCCACTCTTAGGACTCAGACTTCCCCCTACACCATTTGCTATTTCTACTCCTTAGTGTGGCCCATAGGCAAACCTTTCCAAGAGACACTCAAATTAGATTGTCCTTACCCACTATGAAACACAAAATTTTCTCAGGCCCCTCCTAGCATCTGCTTCAGGAGGTGACTATTAGCTGAGCTACTGAGTACTTCGAATCCACCCTGGCCAGGGAGACTGGTCACTTGAGCTGTGGCTGAGTGTGGAGAGCGGCTACAGTGTTTGGACAGGTTCAAGCCTCGGACTAATGAGAGGGCACAGTCCTCTCATTGCCACGTGCAAGTCCCACCTTGGAGGGCAGAGCCCTCCCAGCACAATTATAGCCAACAGCTATAGTTGTGAGCTTGAACCTATGGTCCGAACACGTGGCCCCCACATGTCTGAGTGATGTGGGCTTGATAGAGTTCAGGTGCATGTAGTTGAGTACGATCAAAACCCACGATAATGTTGTAAACATCTTGACCACACCCTTACTTTGCCTCGTGGGATCTGTCTATAAAATAAAGACACAGCTTGTCGTCCGTGGCGCTGTCTCTCCATCCGGGAGCAGCATCCCACCCAGACCCAGCTTTTATTCTCGTCTGTCTTTTCTCCATCCTTCACCGCCCCCTCTCAGGGTCACTGAACCTGGCTGAGCTGGTGTGGCACATAAGGCGCCCTGGGGCTGGGTATGCCATGGCCATGCCGGCTTGCCACAGCTGAGGTAGGCCTCTGGCTCATACCCGACCTAATTCATGTGCCCAGCTTCTTTTCCAAGGTTGGCTGCAGGATGTAACCTAGGCTAGTCCAGACCTGAGGCCAGTAAGTTAATTTTGTAAAATAAGGCAAACCTTGCCTATGATGTCTTTTAACGCTCAGCGAAAGGCAAACACACAAAGGAAATGACTGAACATAAGGGGAGGCATCACAGTGGCCAAATTTTTACCAATATTTTGCTTTGGCTTGCTGTTCTGTGAAATGAAATGTTTGGATTCAGTGGTCTCCAGGTCCTTTCGGGGAGTACATTTCTTCAATTTGACTTCATGTCCTGGGCTGCGTTGAGGCCTTGTGGAGGTGAACGCAGTGTTCACTGACGTTGTGTAGCTCCATTCCCATGCAGTAACCGCCTGCTCTGCTTTCGTTACCCCCTTGGAGAGCGGCGTCACCTCCCTGTCCTCTTTCCTCTAAGAACTAGCTGTGTGCCAGACCTCAGGAGGTCATTTTCAAAATCCACATCTCAGAAAAACACAGGCCTTTGGTGACCACAGTGTTGAGGGGCCTGGCAGAAGCTTTGCCAGGAGCCATGCTGTTGATCCTGGCAGGCTTTCTGCCCTGATGTGGACAGGGCATGGGAGACTAGCCTCGCCTTGCTCTCACTCCCTGTTCCCGCTCCCCTGCTGTGCAGAAAGGCCTGGGTTTCGAAGACTCTCAGTGGGAGCCAAGCAGCTTGCCTCAGGCCAGGGGTTTGTGGCCTGTGCCCGTGGTCTCCCGAGCCAGCCTTAATGTGCTCAGATGAGCTTATGCCCAGAGACCCACGGCTGGAAAATGACTCAGGGCCAGATGCAATCAAACCCTGGACCAGTCAGGTTTTAATGAAAGCTGCAATACTGCAGATCACACCTAAAATATACATCATATAAAACAAATGTAGTGGGAGGATGTGAATTACTAACTGGAGTTCCACCTCTTTCCACCACTATGTCCGTGCCAGTTGGGCTGAGACCAGAGCCTGGCATTGTCCCTCAGGTTGGGGAGGAGTATCAGGAAGAGAGCTGGAGAACAAACGCAGCAGTCTGAGCTCTTAATTTCAAAATACCTTGGGTTTGGGTATTTTAGGACCTTGAGACAATCAGCCACACCTAGTACTCACCCCTAATAGATAAAGGTGCTTTCTAGGCTGGGGGAAGGGGATATTGAAAAGAGAAAGAAAAAAACATTTTTAATTGACTTTGCCTATAGTGATGCTTGAAGGGGAGGGAGGACTCAACCTGAGTCCTTATACTTCCTGGGCCAGATCTGGGGAGGAAATAATATCCCCACTGGGTCTGGTGACCCTATGACTTAATTCCCAGAGTGCAGCCTTGGGAAGCAATTCCACGTCCAGTGTGTGTTCTGTGAGGCCAGCAGACCTAGGCGAAGCTCATGGAGGCTTCAGCAAGCCCAGCCTCATCCTTCAAAGTGCTGGGAGAGACCACCCAAAAGTTTCTAAGGCCCTTTGATTAGGGCATAGAAGAGAACAGCAAGAGAGAGCCTGCAACCCTGGGGGCCATGGCTGTCAGGTAAGGTGGGCACAGAGTAACCTGCACAGACCTGACAGATTAAGGCCAGGAGTCCCTGGATACAAGAAGAGATGCCCATGGGGCCAGGTTGAGGGCTGGTAGAGGGCGATGATAAGAGGACTATGATAATAGGACTACAGATGCCACTGGGAATCCGGTGAACTGCTCTCTGCTTGGCACAGCCTTAGGTACACTCCTCAGCTCTTCTCTCTCTCTCCCAGGGTTTTGGTGGCAGGTTTCTGGGGGTAATCTTATATTTGTATATGTGTAATCGATATATTTTTTTATTTCATAACTTTTTGAAAATTATACTTTAGTCCCTCTCTCTGACTTAGTAACACTCTTGGCATAAACAAATGAGGCTGGATCTACCTACCTTAGAATGTATGTATGGGTACTTATTACTCTTTGTCCTTGGTTGCAATTCCAAGAGAGAAGACATCCCACTTAATATCCTGTTTCGAGTAGAAATCATCACCATTTTACACATGAAGAAAGAGAGGCCAAAGGTCACATTGATAATAGCAACAGAGGTGGGATTCATACTCCAAGCCTGCATGTTTCCCAACTCTTTGCTTTTCCATCACACCAGACAGGCTTCTCTACTACTAGCCTGAGTCAAACATCAAGTTATATATGGAGAAATAATCCAACATGGAGTAACCATTCACACACATACACACATACACACACACACACACATGACAGAACATAGGTGTGAATAGGAATCCAGTGGACTATTCTGTGCTTGAGGAAAGAGAGAGAGAGGGCGATGGGAGGGGGGGGAGGAGGAGAAGGGGATGGGAGAGGGTTAGAAAAGAGAAAGAAGGAGGAGGAAGAGAAGGAGGAGGAGGAGGGGGAGGGTGGGGAAGGAGGAAAGGAAGAAGAGAGGGAGGGGGAGGAGGATAAGAAGAGGAAGAGAAAGAGATGAAGAGAGAAAATCTCCAACCAATTCGGAACAAAACAATACAAACTTAAACCTCATAAAATAACTACTTTTTGCTTTATCCACAGGCACCCCAAATAAAACATGACTCACACTGAGTTCATGTCCTGTCTTCCACTCCAGTCTGCTCTTCCTCAGATATTTCTGAACCTGATTGGTACCAATAACACCTAAACAATGTCCCCCTAAATTAGAAATTAGGTTGTCATTTTTTATTTGTTTCTTCCCAACCCTCCTCTCTGCTGGAGCCAAACTATTAGCCTTCAGAGTTGGAATACTCCTCAGTAAATCCTTTTCTTCCTGTTTATTTCTTCTGCTGATATTTAAGAGTGGTCTTGGCATTTTCCCCCTCACTTCTCTCCTAAAATAAATTTTTAAAACTATGTAACACCTACATACTATCAATGTTTCATCATAATTTCAAGTGTCTGCAAAGGATCTAATCCAGCATATTATGAATACTCACTATTGTAAAGGAAAGATTTTTATTACTTACTAGAGGCCTGGTGCACGGATTCGTGCACATTGGAAGTAAATTAATTAGAAGGTGGCCAGCGGGGCAGGACTGGGCAAGAGGGGCTGGATGTTCCCTGGAGCCAACCTCCCCCAGTCCCTCTCCGGCCAGCTGCACCTGGGACAGTGCTGGGGCTCGAAGGGCGTCTGCCAAGTATGTGGTCTCCTTCTGGTAGGTGGGGGTCTCTTGGCCTGGCCTGTGGGGATAAGGCTGAAACAAGCAGTTTGACATCCCCAAAGTGTCCCTGAGTGTGTGAGGGCACTCTGCAAAGTAGCGGTCACTCGGCAGCTCCTGTGTTGAGCGTCTGCCTCCTGGTGGTCAGTGCGCGTCATAGCTATCAGCGAGTTGGCTGGTCACTTAGGCTTTTATGTATATAGATTGTTATTCTTTAAAATCTATTCAATATCTAATCACTAAATACTAGTGACTGAGACTCAGTATACATTCATTAAAAAAATGTCTCAACAAATGGCATTGGTACAAATGGATATATACATGAAAAAATTTGAAATTCACTCCATAAATCAAATTTTACAAAGGAATTAACTCAAAATTATCACAGACCAGCCCTAGCCAGGTAGCTCAGTTGGTTAGAGCATCATCCTGATATGCCAAGGTAGTGGATTTGATATATGGTCACAGCACATACAAGAAGCAACCAATGAATATATAAATAAGCGAAGCAATAAACCTTTCTCTCTTTCTCTTCCTCTACCTCTATAATCAATAAAATTTAAAAAATTATCACAGACCTAAATTTAAAACCTAAAACTATAAAATTTCTAGGAGAAAATTTTTGTAACCTTGGGTTAGTAAAGTGATTTTAGACGTGACACCAAAAGCACATTCTATAAAAGAAAAACACTGATAAATTAAACCTCATAAAAATTTTGCTATGTGAAAGATACTGTAAAGAGGTTTAAAAGACAAGCCACTGACTGGGAGAAAATATTTGTAAATCATATATCTGGCAAAAGACTTGTATATCTCAAAATCCTATATTAATAACAAAAGAAAACCAATATAATTTTGACAAAATATTTGAACACCAAAAAAAGATATATGGATAGCAAATAAGTACATGAAAAGATTCTCAATGTCATCAAGGACATGCTAATTAAAACTATACTGTAACTAGAGGCTCAGTGCACAAAATTCATGCACAGGAGGGGTGTCCCTCAGCCCGGCCTGCACCCTCCCCAATCTGGGACCCCTTGGGGGATGTCCACCTGCCATTTTAGGGCCAATTCCTGTGGGATCAGGCCTAAACCAGCAGTCAGACATCCCTTTCACAATCCGGGACTGCTGGCTCCTAACCACTCGCTTGCCTGATTGCCCCTAACTGCTTCTGCCTGCCAGCCTGATCGCCCCCTTACTGCTCCCCTGCTGGCTTGATTGACGCCTAAGTGCTCCCCTGCCGGCCTGATCACCCCCAACTGCCCTCTCCTGCTGGCCTGGTCGCCCCCAACTGCCCTCCCCTGCCGGTCTGATCGCCCCCAACTGCCCTCCCCTGCCGGTCTGATGGCCCCCACTGCCCCCGCCCCCTGCAGGCCTGATCTCACCCCCAACTGTCCTCCCATGCCAGCTTGATCTCGCCCCCAACTGTCCTCCCATGCCAGCCTGATCTCGCCCCCAACTGCCCTCCCCTGTCGGCCTGGTCTCGCCCCCAACTGCCCTCCCCTGCAGGCCTGGTCCCCCCTGTCCAACTGCCCTCCCCTGCAGGCCTGGTCACCCCCAACTGCCCTCCCCTTCTGGCCATCTTGTAGTGACCATCTTGTGGCAGCCATGTTGTGATGACGTCACACAACACCATCTAGGCTTTTATTATATAGGACTAGAGGCCCAGTGCACAAAAATTTGTGCACTCGGGGGGGAGGGGAGTCCCTCAGCCCGGCCTGTGCCCTCTCGCAGTCTGGGACCCCTCAGGAGATAACGACCTGCTGGCTTAGGCCTGCTCCTGGGTGGCAGAGGGCAGGCCCAATCCCTAGGTGCAGCCCCTGGTCGGGCTCAGAGCAGGGCCGATTGGGGAGTTAGGGCGCCGCCCCGTCATGCACAGAGCAGGGCCAATCAGGGGGTTGGGGCGCCGCCACTGTCACACTCAGGGCAGGGCCAATGGGGAGGTTATGGCTCTACCCCATCACACACAGAGCAGGGCCCGTGGGGGGGGGGGGGGGTTGGGGAGCCACCCTCTATCACCCACAGAGCAGGGCTGATCAGGGGGTTGGGGCGCCGCCACTCTCACACTCAGGGCAGGGCCAATGGGGAGGTTATGGCTCTACCCCATCACACACAGAGCAGGGCCCATGGGGGGGGGGGGGTTGGGGCCCCGCCCCCTATCAGGCACAGAGCAGGGCTGCTCAGGGGTTTTGGGTGCTGCCCCCTGTCACGCTGATCCCGGTGCCGGGAGGCACATTACCCTTTTACTATATAGGGTAGAGGCCTGGTGCATGGGTGGGGCCGGCTGGTTTGCCCTGAAGGGTGTCCTGGATCAGGGTGGGAGTCCCCACTGGGGTGCCTGGCCAGTCTGGGTGAGGGACTGAGGGCTGTTTTCAGGCTGGGAGTGACTGAAGTTCCCAACCGCTCCTTTTTTTCTTTTTTCTTTTTTTATTCTGGGCCAGCTTTACCTTGAGGCTTGGCTCCAGCTCTTAGGCCTCCGCCGCTGAAAGTAGGTTTCTGGCCTTTGCTTACAATGTTGCGAATCTGCTGGCTGAAGTCCGGCGGTATTTGTTACAATGTTTCTTAAACTGCCCACTCAGAGGCCTGCAGCCGCAGGCGGGGAACGTTGGTTTCCTCCAACTATCCTCCGTCACTGAGGCAAGCAAGCCTCATGTTAGTTTCAAGCTGCCTGGCTGCCGGCTGCCATCTTCGCTGACAGTTAATTTGCTTATCTCACTGATTAGCCAATGAAAAGGGTAGTGGTCGTATGCCAATTACCATGTTTCTCTTTTATTAGTGTAGATACCATTAAACACCCATTTAAATGGCTAAAATTAAAAAACCTAAAATAAAAATCTGACATGATCAAGTGCTGGTGAAGATGTGAAGCAACTAGAACTCTCATGCATTGCTGATGGGAATGTAATACAACAAAAAGTCTGTCAGTTTCTTTTAAAGTTAAACTCATAGTTGCTACATGATTCAGCAATCCCACTTCTATTTACCCAAGTGAGATGAAAACCTATTCTCACACAAAGGCCTGTATGCATATATTTAAGGAGTTTATTCATAATGGACAGAAAACTGGAAATATGCCCTTCAACTGGTGAATGGAAAAACACACTGTGATCTGTCCACATAATGGAATATTACTGAACAATAAAAAGGATGAATTATCTGATGAGCAAAATAGAATGGTTACAGTCAGACCGCAAAGGTGGTATGATTCCATTATATGACATTTTGGAGAATTGATCACAATAACATTATCAATCATTACTACAGTGGGTACCAATGGTTGGGAATGGAGGAAAGATAGACTACAAAGAAGCATATGAGGATTTGGGGGCGATGTAACTTTTCTACATCTTGATTGTGGTGATGAAATCATTTGCCAAAATCCACAGAATGGTAAACAATAAGAGGAAATTTTACTGTATGCAAATTTAAAAATATACATATATATATGAACTACATCTTTTTTTTTAATTAAATCTTTATTGTTCAGATTATTACATTTGTTCCTCTTTTTTCCCCCCATAACTCCCCTCTACCCAGTTCCACCCCACCATCCTCCCTCACTCCCCACCCACTGTCCTCATCCATAGGTGCACCATTTTTGTCCAGTCTCTTCCCACATCCCCCTAAACCCTTCCCCCACCGAAGAATAGTCAGTCCACTCCCTTTTTATGCCCGATTCTATTATAATCACCAGTTCATTCTGTTCATCAGATTATTCACTTGATTTTCAGATTCACTTGTTGATAGATGTGTATTTGTTGTTCATAATTTGTATCTTTACCTTTTTCTTCTTCTTCCTCTTCTTAAAGGATACCTTTCAGCATTTCATATAATACTGGTTTGGTGGTGATGAACTCCTTTAGCTTTTCCTTATCTGTGAAGCTCTTTATCTGACCTTCAATTCTGAATGATAGCTTTGCTGGATAAAGTAATCTTGGTTGTAGGTTCTTGGCATTCATCACTTTGAATATTTCTTGCCACTCCCTTCTGGCCTGCAGTTTCTGTTGAGAAATCAGCTGACAGTCATATATGTACTCCCTTGTAGGTAACTGACTTTCTTTCTCTTTCTGCTTTTAGGATTCTCTCTTTGTCTTTTGCTCTTGGCATTTTAATTATGATGTGTCTTGGTGTGGTCCTCTTTGGAGTCCTTTCGTTTGGGGTTATCTGTGCTTCCTGGACTTGTAAGTATTTCTTTCACCAGGTAGGGGAAGTTTTCTGTCATTATTTCTTCAAATAGGTTTTCAATATCTTGCTCTCTCTCTTCTTCTGGCACCTCTATAATTCGGATGTTGGTACGCTTGAAGCTGTCCCAGAGGCTCCTTACACTATCTTCATATTTTCGGATTCTTTTTTCATTTTGCTTTTCCGGTTGGGTGTTTTTTGCTTCTTCATATTTCATATCTTTGACTTGATTCTTGCGGTCCTCTAGTCTGCTGTTGGGAGTCTGTATAATATCCTTTATTTCAGTCAGTGTATGCTTAATTTCTAGTTGGTCCTTTATCATAACATCGAGGGTCTCATTAGATTTCTTGTAGGTCTCATTAAGTTTATCGGCTGTTTCTAGAAAATTCTTGAAAAACCTTAAAAGTGTGGTTTTAAACTCTATATCCAGTAGTTTGCTTTCCTCCATTTCTGTCATTTGTGTCCTTTTTCTTTGTCTCCGCATTTTTTATGCTTCCCTGTGTTGATAAAGTGGTTTTCTGTGCTAAGTGTCCTCTAGGGCCCAGTGGTTCAGTGTCCCCAATTACCTGAGGAGGACACTCGTGGTGCACCCCCTTGTGGTCTTTGTGCACAGTCTTGCTGTAGTTAAGCCTTGATTGTTATAGGTATCACTGGGAGGACTTGACCTCCAGGCCAATTGGCTGTGAGAATCAGCTGTGTCTGCAGTGGGAGAACTTCTGTGCTGGAGACACCCCTCCGGGGCAAGACTTGCTTCAATGGGGCTTTGGTGCTCACTGAGTCTGCCCCCTGAGTGTGTCCTTTATGGTTCCACGGAGCTGCAAACTGAATGGTCCCACTCTGACCTCTGGGTATACTGGCTCCTAGATCTCTAGGGAGGTGCTAATCTAGCCTGTGCCTGAGGCTATCCAGCAAAAGCCTCCCTGCAGGGCTTGGGCGGGGTGAGTCCCACTGGATCAACAGGGCAGGGCTAGCAGTTATGGCTGCTCTCATAGGCCCCACTTCTCAGTGTTCCGGCAATTGCTGCAAGCCCCGCTGAGAGAAAGCTGCCCTCGAGTTCCGACTGATGCCAGACAGTCCTGCTTCTCCCATATGAGTCTGGGTCCCCAGAGACTCACCCAGAACTGGAGCTCAGAGCCTGAGACTCCCTCCGGATTGAAAACGACAACTGCGCCCTCAGCCGACAGCCCGCTCTGCGTGCGCCTCTGTACCTTGTTATTTTACTTCTGCACTGCGCCTCCTCTGAGTCTCGGTATGCTTTTCTCTTTCCTTCTAGTTGTGGAATTTCCACTCAGCCAGCCTTCCTGTGGTTCTGGATGATGTCTGTTCCGCCTTTCAGTTGTATTTTTGAAGTGGTTGTTCGAGGCAGCAAACTTCAGTGTTTACCTATGCTGCCATCTTGGTTTCTCCTGAACTACATCTTCTTAATTGAAGATTTTACACCATTCTATTTTCCCTTTAAATATGTATTTCCATTTTACTGCCTCCAATATTTTATCCTAATGTAACATATTTTTATATTTGAAAGTCTGTTACTGAAATCATTATGTTTTCAGTTTACATAAACTGAAAATTAAAATTTTTTAAATTGTGTATATGTGATTTAAAAATGCTGGTTAGAGTTATTTCTGACATTCATAATAGTTCATAATGGACCAAATTAGCAGAAATAGACTATATATTTTGGCAATAAATAAAAATTTATGTAAAAAGGCATTTACATAAAGAGTAACAATTTTTTGGAAATGTTATCTCCTAATGAGATGGATGTTTATGTTTTGACTTGTCCCTTTGTTTGCATCTTCTTCCTCCCTACCCCAAGTATTTCCAACCCAGGATATTACACTATAGTAAAACTCTGACTGCTTTACTTGCTTTCATGAGGTGGGAGAGGGTGATTGTGGAAGCACAATCAGTCCACCACTGCAGGCATGTTCTTAGGCTGGACATGCCTGCAGTTTGAGGAAAAAGGATACAGGGATATTAAATAACTGCTTGGGTAGCACTTGGAATGACTTGGATACCTGCTGCGTTAGAGTTCATCCTTCCCATCTCTGCCTTGGCTGTATTAACAGCTTCAATCCCCCATTCCCCTTATCTGTTCACTACCCAGCCATCAGGCTTATCTCTCTGAATGACAGACTTGACCATTTTCCCCCTTGGCCTTTAAAATTCACTGTCTCCCACCTTCCATACACAACACCCTCTTTATCTACTATATCCAAACTCCTGAGCTGCTCCTTTATGACCTGGGGCATGAACACCCTCATTACATCCTTATCTGCCCCCACCTCTGCCCTTATTGCTTTGTCTCCCCTCTAGTCTGAGCATTTTGAGAGCAAATCCCATACATTTCTCAGCTCTATTCCTAGCAGAATGAAAGGCTTTTTTTTGGGGGGGGGGGGGGGACGACAAAAAATTGAATGTCAGAGAAAGGGAAAGAAGAATACTGTTATTTTTTTTTTAAAATAGCCATAAAGTGTTTTAGTGTGGAATAGAAAGGGACAGAGAGAACTTACACCTATCAAACATAAGGTTTATAGGACCCTAAAAGGATTGGTCCATGCCTGTGTGGCATTTTAATATTTTTATGGAAAGGATATGCCAGATGTGGGCCTTGCCTCTTTGGGCAGTAAAGTCTGATTGGGAAGGGGCCACGTGTGTGTTCTCTCTATTGCTTCACACAGGGTGGGCTCTAAATATATATTAAATGACAATGAATTGCCAGAGGGTTAGGCTGGTTTGTTAATCTTGGCACTCAGGTTAGCCATGGTGATGTTAATAACGAAATTCCCTTTCTGAACACAGCCCCTTTTCATCCACAACATGACATACTGTGGCTTTGAAGTCTCATTTTATGAAGGGAAGAACAAAAAGAATGTTAGTGTTATAAAGTCCCAGTACTGTTTCCCATAAATGCATCTTTTAATTGTACTTCCATAAAAAATATGCTCGATTGCAACAGATAGGGACCTTTCTTGTTCTGTCCAAGAAGGAAACTGAATGAACAGAACACTTGCCAAGTCACTTGGAGTGTATGGATTTGTACAGTGGCATCAGCCCATGGGGCAAGGCTGCGTGCTGTACCCTGGACTCTGAATCAAATCTGTGCCACCAGAAGGGACCAGATAAGTCTCAGAGGGAAGGGAATGCCATGTAGTCCAGTGAGCAACCAGTCAGCAATCTTCACGGTGGATCAAGGTCCAACCACAGAATACCTTTGGGTTCTGGCTCCCTTTTCCCACCAGACACTTGACTGGCAACCTTACAGTATTTCAGTTTTACTTATTTTTAAAAATTCACCAGTCTTTATTCAATTTGGCATCTCCATGGCCTCTCCAGATAATGTGCCGCAGACACACATGGGCCTTTTGGAAACCCTGGGGCTTCCTGGCAAGGTGAGTGAGGGAAGCATTAGCAGAGGCAGCTACAGGCAGGGGATTTAGCTCCATCCATTGTCAGCCTGACCTTCCCTCTGGTCCCAGGCCAACAGTTGCTCTAAGACACACAGTTTGACAGATCTCCCAACTTACTGAGATTACCAACAGCTTTAACAGGCTTCAGTGCTGAGTGTAAAACCTATAAGTGGAATGAGTCCGGAAATTCAAATAGAGAAACTTGCTGGCTTTTTAACTTAAAAAAGACAGTGCTATATACAGGTGGAGGACTCAGGAGAGGTGGTGGGAAGGTAGAGAGAAATTGCTGAATGTTCAGGAATAGAAAAAAAAAAAAGACTGCCTCCTCTCTCCTGTAGCCAATGGTATGTGCAACTCCCCGGTATTAAATGCCCTTAGAAAAAAGCTAAGAGGACAGAGAAACTTTTTAGTGTCCTACTTTGGCTTGGTGGCAGGGGCAACTCGGAAGGAGGTAGATTTGGAGAATGGGGATAGGCTGAGGAAGGGGGCAGGTTTCAGGAGGGTGGAAGGTTTCAGGAGGGTGGAGGTAGCAATGCGTAGCCTTTGAGGGCCCCGGTTCCTGGAAGTGGGAAAGAGACTACTTTTCTGGGAGAGGGAATTAGGCTAAAAGAGGTGGGAGACCTCAAGTGTAGACCCAGTGGCCTAGAGTCCACTGCTATGAACAGGAGAAAGTGAAGTATTTATTCTAGGGAGCTGTGACAGAAAAAGAACCCGGGCCTGGATCAAACCTGTGCAACCTCTAAGATTTTCACCTCAGACCGCAGTTACTTGAGGAAGAATTTTAAGAGTTGTAGCCTCTTGAGAGACTATAGCACTGTATATATTTCTTAAAACTTCCTCCCATGTTCACTCTGAGGGATAGTACCATATCCACCCTAGTGAAGGAAGCTCTGAGAAGTTGTAAGCCTTTGAGTTAACTAGTGTATTTATGGGAAAAAATAAGTCAGGACAAGAAACAGACTTATAAAATCAGGTCAAGGTGGGAGGGACCACAGGAAGGATCTGGATACAACACTTTTATTCTACAATGAATTGAAACAACAAAACGTTTCTTCCCTGGGTCACACAGCCATAGTAGGAAAATCAGACAAAAATGCTTAGTGATTGCTAATTCAGTACAATTTAGCACTGGGTCCATACTACCGTGTGTGTTGTGTTGTGTGTGTGTGTGTGTGTGTGTGTGTGTGTGTTGTGTAAAAGGAACAAAGAAGTGGGGATGGGTACCCATGGGCCCACAGCACACCCACATATATACTTTTAGGCTGATTTATACTAATCCTTAGCAATGACACACTTACCATTGGTGGGCTCTCTCATCTCATAATATATACATACCCCCAGCCTGGCTGTGGTGATAGACAAACACAATTACACCCGCGTATATCTCCTTTGATGGGGCTGATTCACTGTCTTCACAAGCTGCTGGCTAGTTTAGGGAATGGTTCACTTCCCCTAAGAAGTCACTGACCCTTAATGGCATTTTGGGCCCTTGACTGTAGGGACCCAGGTTTACAGCTTTGTGATATATGACCTTGAGGGCAGGCAGCAATGCAGATTCCTGCTCTGAGTAGGACTGTATCCTTCTGAAACCCTGATGTCCATCTGACCTGCTCTGGCCCTACCTAATTCCCTGCAGCAAAGTTAAAATTTAAAAAGTATAGGTAATTAATTTTTTAAAATTAATATACATAATTTTAAACATCTCCTGTGAACATTTATTAGAGACATTAATGCCAACCAAGGGACGATGAACATATGTGGGACCTCTGTTTCATCTTAATTATGCTTCGCTTGCACCAAGGAATTGAGATTTGATTCTTTCTAAACTGTGCTATTGGCTGACCTTGCTGGAATTAGGTCATTAAACACCAGTAATTCTAACACAGATTCTCTGCAGACACTACACATTTGAGCAACCATTTGTTTTACTGTCCCTCTTTGCTAAAGCATCTGTTGTAGTTGGCATTGTTCCAATCCCACTTAATCAACAAATTAAACTTTCCCAGGAACAAAGAATAGTCCCTAAAACTTCTTCAACCAGCCCTGGCTTAAACACAGCCCGGTTAAAGCTGAAGGGTGACTAATGCTACCAAAAATGGGTATTCCGACTCTTACATGGTGGTCTCCTTGGCTTGCACTGGGGCAGCATCCCACATACCACAATGAATGTGATATACAGATGGGGATGCAAGCATCTCACAGCAGGGCCAGCTTGTGGGCACTATTAAATAATGCAAGAAAACCTCGGATATGTTAACTATTTAAACCTCACATTGTCCCACAGTTGTTGTTTTTTTAATTTAAATTATTTATTGTTGAAAGTATTACATATGTCTTTCCCCCCCCTTCCCCCCCCACTGACCTCTCTGTCCCACAGTTTATTGCTGGAGCCACATGGTAAATACTTTCTCCACTCCCCCAAAAACACATTAGCATGGTTCTCAATACTGATGAGGTAGTCACAAATATTTTATAAAACGTGCTTTTAAAAGTTAACCTCAACTTAGGCAAGGTCTCTCCTTTCTTTCTCTCTCTCTCTCTCTCTCTCTCTCTCTCTCTCTCTCTCTCTCTCTCTCTCTCTAACCAAAAGGGTTTTCTGGCTCCAGCTCATATGTAAATTCCAATGCTCTTTCCTGGCTATCTTCATTCAAATGATACCTCACTTTCCAAGCCAATTACGGTGCTTTAGCTTCCTATTGCATGCGCCCCCCTTTTTATTCTGTAACAACAATGACAAGAGGAAAAGTAATCCATAAACCTGAAAAGTTACCCAAACTGAACTTTTGGAGAAGGAAGCTCAAACCTACCCTGGATCAGGGTAAAATTCACAGGCTCCCAAGACTCATACTTTGCTTTCCTTTGATCAAAGTATAATTTGGGCATGTCCTGAAGACCTTAACATTTTCTAGAAGGTTTAGGGATGGGGAGGCTGGTGTGACTAAAAAAGGGAGCTGATATTTCTGGGTTGGCAGGGATTATGTGCTGTCTGGCAGCTATCAGATGACTGAAGTATTGAAAAAAAAATCAGCCAAATTATTGCAAAAATTTATTTTGACATTCAATACT
Organism: Myotis myotis; assembly: GCF_014108235.1. Taxonomy (NCBI): domain Eukaryota; kingdom Metazoa; phylum Chordata; class Mammalia; order Chiroptera; family Vespertilionidae; genus Myotis; species Myotis myotis. The sequence goes on from NW_023416357.1 coordinate 78,533,371, forward strand.
AAAGATAGTTGGAGGTCACACCAAAATAATTTGTTCCACCTCTTCTAACCTAGACTTTATCCATATGGAGAGAAGAGGGGGAGGCAATCAGTCAGTTGAGTCTTGAGCTGAACATAAGAGAGTGTTAACTGCAGGAAAGTTGGTACTGAATATGGAATGGACGTGGGAATGAGCACCTCCCTCTGTGCTTAGAGTTCTAAATTCCTTACTTCCTTTAATCCCACTGACAGTTTTGGGTAGGTAAATAGTAACCCCTGCTTTTGCTGAAGTGAAGTGATTTGCTGAGGTTCTGGGTCATGGAGATAGCACACGCCCAAGCTGGGCCTGGAACCCTTGTCTAATTCTGAAGCCTATTGTCTTTGCACTGTGTTACCCTGACTAGGGTTAGTCTAGATGTGGAACAAGAATGTTCTCTTCATGTCCAGTTGCTAGGAACTTCTTTACTCAGTGATGAAGTCCATTTAGTACTCATTTTTTTCCTAGAATGCCCAGAATTTACCCACATGAAACCCACAAATTCAAATCAATTTCTCCCCTAAATTTCAGTAAACTATTTCAAAAGCAGTTTTCATATTCAGAAATGATGATGAAACACCCTTCCTCCTCCAAAGGCACTGCTACAGACTGAATATTTGCGTCCACCTAAAATGCATATGCTGAAACATAATCCCTAATGCGATGGTATCTGGGGGCGGGGCCTATGAGAGGTGACTAGATCATAAGGGTAGAGAGAGCCCCCATGAATGGGATTACTGCCCTTACAAAAGGCCTCTTCTACCATGTGAGGACACAGTGACAGGACAGTCATCTATGGCTCAGGGACTGAGCTCTTTGCTGGTGCCTTGATACTGAACTTCCCAGCCTCCAGATCTGAGAAATAAATTTCTATTGTTTATAAGCCTATGGTATTTTTTTATAGCAACCCAAATGGACTAAGATAGGTACTTAAAATAAAATTCACCTTCAAGAGAAAATTCTTTTAGACTTTGTGATGGGCTAAAAAAGAGGACCTATATTTTTATTTTAGTCATACAGTGACTTCTCTCCTATAGCTAAGGAGTTAATATCATTATACACCAGTCTTTTAATGGTTAACTCTGGGGGAGAAAGAAAACCATAAAACCACTCAAGAGTTCTGTGGCAGGTGTTCCACTACTTTATTTAAGGGCCATACTTTCCAAATCGGATCTCTAACCAGACCTTTGTAGAAGGGCCTCTTTGGCCATCCCCCAAAGTGCCTTCCCATATACATTTGGGGGAATCCTTCCTCTGTGAGCTCAGAATGTAGTCAGATTGCCTGAGTCTTCTACAACACATAAGGCAAGGATTTCTCTCGGAGTTTGACAAATGATTTCTACTTCCTTTTGCACAGGTAGAATACTGAGAGAAGTGTTTAGAGCCTGCTGTAAAAATCTTTTCAGAACACTTAAAAAAAAAAAAAAAGGCACCACCACAATGGAAAATAACTTTGTCATCTGTTTCTTGTTATTTTCTTATCTGTGTCTCATCCTTCATTTTGATAGGTGAGGCTTTATTTTTAGACTCTTGTCTTTCAGGCTAGAGGGTTCTTGCTGTGGTTTTCCATACATTTTCACCTCTATTCCCGTCAGTACCCTTTTAATGGGGGATTGTTTGGGTTAACTTGACTGCTCAAGTGTAAGTGCTGCTGGCATATAAAGTGCTGGGTCTGTGCTTAAAGCATGTGTGTGGGGAGTGTTACATCTGCAAGCTGAGTTTCGGGGTTGTGGTTATTCTACTCAGCATTTCCATTTTTAAATATCTTTGTTTTTTGAACCATTCTTGTGGCAGATCTGATCATGATTATTAGAGCCGGGCTGACTTTCTCACCACCACTTTTGGAAGAAATGCCTCTTTATTTAAGAGCAGGTTGGAGGAAGGGTCCATTTTGCTGCTGCTTTAAGAACCAGGATTAGAGAACAGACAAAGAAGGCTATCTGGATATTTACTAATTGTTAAAAGGATATTTATTAATCACTGAATATTTAAGTTGCTTTCCGGTGCATGTTCTTTCTTCCTGAAGTTACCAGTACTATTTTCTATCCCTTATTTTGCATGCTGCCAGATCTTTCTATTTGCCTTTTTCTTTTCTTTTCTGAGAGGATAACCACATGGTGGTGATGTTTTACTAATCCAAATTTCTCAAATGTCTTTTTTTCTTCTTGGATATATTCATAGGGTATGAGAAATTGGGATGAGTTGTGGCGCTTTGTTTCCAAGAGCTGGGTTCATGTTCCGTTTGTGAAATGGATGTGTAGGGCTGGGGAGGATTGTGAAAGCAAAGTGACGCTTCGGGAAATCTTGGTTTCGGATGACATCTTCTTTTTTGAAAATTGATTTTTAGAGAGGGAGGGAGGGATACAGCAACCAGTTGCCTCCCATATGTGCCTTGACCAGGAATTGAACCTGAAACCTTTTGGTGTACAGGATGACACTCCAACCAACTGAGCCACCTGGCCAGAGCTGGATTACATTTTCTTTGCTCAATAAAGCCCATGTGGCTTCCACATATAAAGAATCCTCATTGGATATGGCAGTTAGGAGAAAATATTTTTCTGTCCATTTATTGGATACTTTTGATACTAAACCAGGCTGTACTTTAGGGCAACAGCTTCCTGGTGGGGGAAAATATTTTAATGGGACTCATATCAATCTGGTGGAAGGGACAATTCAAATCTCTAGCTTGGAAGAAATGTATGGTGGTTTTAAAAAGTTCATTGCAAAGACCCTTTACCCTTTGTGGAGCTCCTACCAGAGCAACTAAAAAGGGACACAATGAAATTACCTAGTATTTTTCAGAATACCATTGGTTAAATGATAATGAAGAAATGATCTCACAGGGAAAGTGTGTCCTGGTCCCAGCAGAGAACAACAGTGGCAGTTTTTGGCAGGCTCAGTCACCATTCAGGGAAGCGCCTTAACCAATGTCATCTTTTACTCCTTTATTTTCCCTTTAATATCCATACCTGTCTCATCAACAAATCCTGTGGGCTCTACTTCAGATATACCCAGAAGCAACTCCTTTCCACCACCTCCATCACATCTCCCTGGCATACTACAGTGACCTCCTCTATGGTTCAACTTTTGCCCTTGGCTCTCCATGTAAAGTTCACAGAGAAGTTAGCTAGAGAGGAAATCAGATCATTTCATTTCCTGCTTAAAGCGTGGTAATGGCTTCCTATTTCATTAAAAATAAGATTAATTCATAAAATTCAGTGTCTTTGTATAGGCCTCAATTTCCTTCACATTTCCCATATCTCTAGTACCCCCTCTCTTCTGCTCTTTTCTCTGAATTCCAGTATTAACCTCTTTTCCAATGAACATTCCAAGTTCAGTCATTCTTTGAGTCCTTAGCACTCACCATTCTCTCTACCTAAAATTTCTTTCCCCAGATGTTTGCATGTCTGACTTTTGTCATTCAGGTCTCAACTCCTTAGCCCTGCCCCAGACATTCTCCACAAGGGTCAGCATTACTCAGTTTACTGCCTTCATAATCCTTGTCACTAGCTCACGTTTTCTTCATTTTTTTTGTCTCCTCTCTAGCATATATGTTACACAACATTGGGACCTTGGATATTTTTTCCTTGCTGAAAGCTCAGGGCTGCTTAGATAATGTCTGCATATCGTAGGTTTTTAATACAGTAAATTTTTCAGTGAATGAAGAAAGCAAGAAAGAATACATACTCAATAGTACATACAGAGAAGATGGTAAACTGATTACAAAAGGTCTTACTACCTATTCATGCTGCATTTTATCTTCAATCTTCTTCTATTTATTCATTTAATAAATCTTTAATTGCCTACTATGTGCAAGGCACTGTTCTAGGTCATGTCGATGGAGCATTAACCAGACAAGATCTGTGCCCTCATGGACATACATTTTAGAGTGAGGACACAGATAACAAATGCACAGAATATCAAATGGTTATAGGTGTAGAGAACTCTAAACCTATTAAGAAAATAGGTAATGTTGGGGCAGGTATGAATGTTTGCAATGTTAAAGTAAAGGGTCATCAGGAAAGGTTTCTCACAAGATCACATTTGAACAGAAAAAGACATGTTGAAAGAGTGTTCCAGGTAGGGCGTATCCACTGACCTTAAGCACAGGTCAGCCTGGTATCTTTAAAGAGCAGCAAGATGGTCAGCAATAGCAGGAGTGGAGTGAGCGAGGAGAAGAGTAATAGAAGTTAAAGAGTTGGAGATGGGGGCAGATCACCAAGGGCCTTGTGGGCCCTTGTGAGAGACACAGGAAACTGCAAGGTTTTGAGCAAAGTAGAGAAGTAATCAGACTTACATTTTTAATGGATCTCTTCGGCTACTCTGAGGTGAGAAGACTGCAGTGGGGGAAAGGGTGAAAGCAGGGAAGACAGTTGGGACACTATTGCAATAATTAGAGCAAGAGGCGACAGTGGTTTTAGCTCAGTCAGCGGAAGGGGTAAGAAGTGGTAACATGTTTATTATAATGAAGGTGGTACCTAGAGGATTTGATTTAGAGTGTGAGAGGAGAGGAGTCAAGATGACTCCTTGAATTTTAGACTGGATGGTCTCAGAGGCCCCATCCAGTCCTACCTGCTCCATTTGCACCTGATATGCAATAAAAATAGAAATATGCTGTTCCATATTTGAGACATAGACATTTCAAAGACACACGGGAAACAGAATAAGCACCAGGATTTATAAATAAGTTTACTCATCTGGACTGCCAGGTTTATCCTGAGGAGCACAGAAATCATACCTAGTTGGGTTCTCTTCAACAATTACTTTGCTAATCATGTGGACGCTGAGTTGTGTAAATGACTAGATTTTACTATTTGTGTTGGCTAGTAAAAACTAAGTGCTACTTTCTTTTGCATAGGTAGAATGTTCAGAGAAATCTTTGCTATATAACAAATCCTCCCAAAGTTAATGTTTTAAACAACAAACATTGTATATACTATTGGTTTAGTGGGTCAGCAATTTGGGCTGGACTCAGCTGGGTGATTTTTCTTACCTGTTTGTTGTTGTTGTTGTTTTTAATGCAGCTGCAGTCATCTACTGGCTCAATGGGTACTGGCTGTTGGCTGGGTCAAGTGTCTCCAGCAGCCTAGCCCATGGCTCCTCACATGGAGGCTGGGTTCCAAGAGGGAGCAAGCAGAAGCTATAAGATATTTTGAGGAGTAGCTTCAGAAGTTGCACAATGTCATATCCACTGCATTCTATTGATCAAAGCAAGTCACAAGGCACTCCATTAAGCTTCTCTTGATGGGAGGAGCAACAAAGAATTTATGGCCATTTAAAATATACCACATGCCAAATCTGTGGTTCAGAGAAAGTATAAAAAATTGAATGTACAAATTTTTTATTAGCTTCAATTCACTCCTGGCTTTTTTGTATGACCTATGCTTATCTGCATTTTACTTCACTTTACTTCCTATTTATGTTACCTTGCTATATTTTATACACATTGCAAAACTATCTTTAATACTGTTATTTATTATACCTTAATATAATTTACAATATACTTTTTACCTCAATATCTGGGATGCTTTGTTGTAAAGAACTTTGCCCTTAGCTTTCTGTGAATTTCAAATGAACTCAAAGTTAGTTATCAGATATTTGAGGGAGTTAATATCTTCCCATCTGGGTCTGGCTACCACTCTCTCCAAAGACTTATTCCATCTTCCTTCAATGAAAAGAGGAAGTTCCAGCATGTAAGAGTGACAAACCACAAAAATTGCTTCAATGTACACCATGGGAACATTCTATTTTAGTTTCATCTGTGATTTGATGGACTCTGAAACTCATCCACTGGAAAGAAATAAAAACTCTAGAGCTGGTGGATTCAGGGAGAAACATGATCTTTTTGTGTGGTTTCCTTCTTCCCCTAAGCAGCTGGAGAATGAAACAGATCCAATAGTAAAGTGAACACTGATGTCCTTAGCAACTGGAAAATGATCTATCATGATCAGATTTCTTTGAGGGTTTCTTTGCTCTCTCTCCTTCTGTCCAACCACCAAACCAAACTCCAGGAGAGCTACTGTGTTGTTGAGACCAGCTGACCAGTTACTCAATTGGCTTCTCTGGTCATGGGGGCTGCTGAAAAGACCTCTTTGTCTAAATAACTAGAAGAAAGGTATTTTTTTTAAGTCACCTTATTAAAAAATGGCAGGGTTTGAGTCAGAGCAACCCTTCCATTGCTAATGCCACGGCTAAAACCACTGTCACCTCTCACTGATTTATTGCAATAGCCTCCCACTTCCTTCCCAGCTTCTACCTTTGTCCCCATTACTGTCTTCTCACTTCACAGGAGCCAAAGTGATGCATTTGGATCCCAGATAACCAGTATTCTGATTCTTTCCCCACTATAGATTAGTTTTGCTTATTCTGGAATGTCTACAAATGGAATCATTCTGTTAATGGTCTTATGGAAGGCCCTTTCATTCAGAATATTTTTGAGATTCATCCATATTTTTGTGTTTATTACTTTGTTCATTTTTACTGCTGAATAATATTCCATTGCATGAATATGCCAGTTTGTTAATCCATTCTCTTATTGTTGGACACTTGGCATTTTTGTAGTTTGGGCTGTTACAAATATAGCTGTAATGAAAATTCTTATATGTCTTTTTATAGATATATGTTTGCATTTGTCTTAGGTAAACAGTGGAATTGCTGGATCATAGGATAGGTATATAGAGTGTGTGTATGTGTATGTGTATGTATGTATGTGTGTGTGTGTGTGTGTGTGTGTGTGTGTATTTATAAGAAAGCGTTAGGCATTTTCCAGAGTGATTGTAACATTTTACATTTCGTCTAGTAAAATACGAGTCTCCTTGTTTTATATCCTTGCTAACATTTAGTGTTGTCCGTAGTTTAAATTTTAGCCATTCAGGTGGGTATATAATTACATTATATTATGGTTTTAATTTTCTTTTTAAGTTTTTTATTTTTCAACTACAGTTTACATTCAAAATTATTTTGTATTAGTTTCAGGTGTACTATATAGTGATTAGACAATCATATACTTTACAAAGTGGTCCCCCTGATATTTCAAGTACTCACCTGGCATCATATATAGTTATTACCATATTACTGGCTATATTCCCTAGGCTGTATTTTACATCCCCAGGAATATTCTGTTACTCCCAATTTGGATTTCTTAATCCCGCTACCTTTTTCACCCCCCCCCTCCAAACCCCCTCCTCTCTGGCACATAGTTTTAATTTTTATTTCAACTATTACTAATTATGTCGAATACTCTTTCATGTGCTTAATTTTCATTTGCAGTTTTCATTTGTGAAGTATCTGTTCAAATATTTTGATCACTTTAAAATATTGGGTTATCTTATTATTGAGATATAGCAGTTCTTTATATATCTTGAGCACAAGTTCCTCTGAGCTAAATGTTTTGTAAATATTTTCTCCCAGGTTGTGCTATGTCTATCATTTTCCTAATGATGTCTTTTGCTGAGCAGAGATTATACATTTCAGCAAAGTCTAATTTATTATTTTTTTTTCTTTTATGATTTTGTTTTATCATTTTAGCTTTTACATTTAGATCTATGATTCTTTCTTTTTTTTTTTTTTTAATCTCACCTGAGGATATTTTTCCATTGATTTTCAGGGAAAGTGGAAGGGAGAGAGGAAGGGAAAGGGAGAGGAAGAGGGAGGGAGGGAGGGAAGGAGAAAGGGAGAGAGGGAGAGAGGGAGAGAGGAGGAGAGGGGGAGGGGGGAGGGAGGGAGGGAGAGAGGGAGAGAGGGAGAGAGAGGGAGAGAGGGAGAGAGAGAGGGAGGAGAGGGAGGGAGGGAGGGAGAGGAGGGAGAGGGAGGGAGAGAGAGAGAGAGAGAGAGAGAGAGAGAGAGAGAGAGAGAGAGAGAGAGAGAGAGAAACTTCCATGGGAGAGAATCATTGATTGGCTGCCCCCTGCTGATCCCCTACTGGGGACTGAGCCTGCAACCTGGGCATGTGCCCTGACCTGGAATCAAACCCTGACCTACTGGTTCATAGGTTGATGCTCAAACACTGAGCCACGCAGGCTGGGCTTGCACCTTATTTATTGTATATATTACAATAAAAAGAGAAGTTGTAAGTGGGTTCCATGAAAATTCATTGGTGAGAGCTTAGGAAGGTGGGAGAAAGAAAAACCGGGAAATCTCTGGAACTGGATAAAACGAATACTTCTTTTACGTTTATGGGGCTCTCATAATTAACAGTCAACAATTAACCCGGTAACAATAACAATGAGGGGACTTGTGGTTTCCGCTCTGGTGCTCATGGTTGTGCCCAGAGGGATCTGGGAAAACGGAGGAAGTTACCCTGACATTCCAAAAGTATGTCATCCTAGAAGCAAAAAGACAACAGACAGGCTCCGTTAAGGCAAAGATTGACTTTTGTCAGGGAAGACACCAGCCTAGGACATGACTACCTGCCACGGCCTGCTTTCGGTCAGGACGTTTTCATTTCAGACCATCTCATGTGTTTACTTCTGGTCTCCGAGTTTATCAGGCCGCCACACAGGCCTCGCTCTAGCTTGTTAGGTTTAGTACGTGGCCCCTTTTTTTTGTCCACAGGTTATTCCAGCACTATCTGCTGAAAATATTATGTTTTCCTTATAAAGATTATTTATAAGCTTCTGAGTGCGCATCTCTTGCTTTTCTAATGCTGCTGCAACTAATGACTACAAACTGAGTGGCTTAACAAGGTTACCAATCCATAGTTCCGAGGGGTCAGAAGTCTGACACAGGGACCCCCGAACTGGATCAAGGTGCCGGCGGGGAGGGGGTCTTTTCTAGAAGCGGTAGGGGAGACCTGTTCCCTTACCTTTCCCAGCTTCTAGGAGGCACCCCATTTCTTGGCTCAGGGTCCTGGGCGGGCTGAACTGCGTCCTCCCAAAGGATGCGTCGAAGTCCTACTTCCTGGCGCCCGTGAACGTGAACTTCCCTGGAAACACAGTCATGCGCCACAGAACCACACCCTGGTGGAACGGCACATAGGACGACAGGCGCGGAAGATGAAAATTGAGCGAAAAATGCCCTAAGCGCTGGTGACGAGCACGTTGCAGCTGCGGTGACGTCGTAGCCATCTTGACTTCGTAGCGTGCAAACGTCAGAGCGTAAAACGTCGACGTAGCCGTATAGCGTGGTCACGTCACAGACGTCAGAACCACGCAGGGGAAGGCGTCGCCGTTGGCGCTGGCTCAGCCTGCGGAGGGTGATGTCACCGGCTAGACGCGGCCCGCGGCTCTCAGTGGCCCCGAGAGCCGCCCACAGCTGTCTCCCCTTCCAACCAAAGTGAGAACTGGACCCACCTTGTAGTTTCTATTACGACTGCACGATGCCCTTCCAGCGATGACCATTAGGAGACTTTGAAGAAGAAGAGTTTATTACGTACAGGCCCGGCGTGTACAGGTATGTCAGGGGCAGGCAGCCAGGTCAAGGGAGGAGGGGGTGGGGGCGGAGAGAGAAGGGGAGATTCCGCTCTGGGGGGCAGGGGTCTAGGGTCCTGCTTTTATTGGGGTCCAGGGTAGGGGTCTAGGGTTTGGTGGGACCACTCTTTAATGATGAATTTATAACGTAAGAGCGGGCATTTGAAGACGGGGAAGAGATAGAAACAAATAGACCAAAGGCTCCAACTCGGCCAAGATCTCTGACGCCAAGGGGCCTCGGCCGAGAGGGGCCGAGCGCCTTCCCTAGCCCTGCTCCTGGCTCTGTGCTTGTTCCAGGGCAGGTTTTGAAGTGGAAGCCTCCGCCATCAAAACATTCAAAGCTTCATCGGGCGCCACCGTTACTTACAGAACCAGAACAAAAAGCCAGCCGTCGGGGCTTGCACGTGTTTGCGGCAGTGCTGGTGTAAACAGCCGCCCTGCACGGCCAGCCTTAGGAGCGTGTCGCACATACAGTCGCCTTACGGGGCTTGCCAGATAGGTTTGTGTAAGTGCATAATGATGTTTGCATAATGACGAAATCGCCTGGGGACACATTTCTCAGAACGTGTTTGCATCGTTAAGTCGCACATGACTGTAGGTGCAATTTAGAATGAGGTCATCCTGGAGGAGAGTGGTCCTTTAATCCAATATTGTTGGTGCCTTTCTAGAAGAGGAGAAGGAACACAGAGATAACAGGCGGGAGAAACTGTGATGACGGAGGCAGAGAGTGAGTGCTGCAGCTGCAAACGAAGGAATGTCCAGGGTTTCTGGTAAACCACCAGATGCCAGGAAGAAGCAAGGACGGACCCTTCCCTACAGATTTCAAAGGGAGCATGGCCCCACTGACACCTTGATTTCAGACTTCTAGGCCCCAGAACTGTGAGGCAATACATTTTTTATTATTTTAAGCCACACAGTTTGCAGTATTTCGTACAGCAGCTCTCGGAAACTAATAATGCCTCTGTTACCTGTCTTCAAAGCAAACAGTGATGGGTTGAATCCTTTTCAAGTGCTTTTCTCTGATCCTTCTGTCTTCACATCTCTCTCTGATCACAACCAGAAAGGTACTATTTTAGTCGGTCCAGGCTGCTGTAACAAAATGCCATAGGCTTCGTGGCTTATAAAAAACTCTCTCTCACAGTTCTAGAAGCTGGGAAGGCCAAGACCAAGGGGTCAGTGAGGCCCTGCCTCCTGGTTCAGAGACAGTTGTCTTTTGCTGTGTCCTCACGGGGAGGTGCGGAATGAGGAAGCTCTTCGGGCCTCTTTTGTAAGGACACTAATCCCCTACCTGAGGGCTCCACTCGTGACCTGTCATCTCCTAAAGACCCTGTTTCCTAACACCACCACATTGAGAATTAGAACATAGGAATTGGGGGGGAGGGGTGTTACAAATTCAGTTTATAGGATAATCTCTGCTTTCAGGACTCATGTGTTTACATCGGGCCCACCTGGATAGTTGTTCAGGATAATTTCCCCATCTTAAGGTCCTTAGCTGTAATCACATCAGCAAAGCCTTTGGGGCCAGGTAAGGTAACATATTCACATGTTCTGGAATTAGGATGTGGACATTTTATGGGTGCTATTAGTTCGCCTGTCATAACTCATACTTTGCAAATCTTCTGTAGTGAATTTTAGAAAGCATTTCTATATCCAGAAATTAAAAGTAAATGTTATTTTAAAAAGTCAAAGATTCTAAGATTGGGTAAAAAACAATTTGAGCCAAAAAACCTCTCCCCGTTGAACATATAATATTAATAAGCTCCAATTATGAAATTACTGTTTCATTGTTAACTCATTAATGCATATGAACATTACATGAATTACTGTTTTGGCTTATTAATGTATGTAAATGTTAAGCTTATGATACTGTATTTGGCCAAATATATGTTGCACAGTGTTGCTTAATGTGTTAATTTTATAAAATTTTCACATTTTATGGAGTATTTACCCAATAACTGTATTATGAATAAAGTACAGGTTTGGAGAATTTGTCTTATCCCGAAATAACTTCAATGTTAACTTTGGTTATTATAAAGGTCAAGTGATAGATGTATGTGTGTGTGTGTGTGTGTGTGTGTGTGTGTGTGTGTTATAA